>NC_090341.1:44867662-46117662 GCF_035084215.1 Heptranchias perlo
GTCTCTGGGTTGCAAAACTAATTTTAGATTCACAGGGGATCTGTTAACAGAAGCACTACTGGGGTTGCTAATTGCCCACCTCTTGAGGTATCATAATTGAATGATCACGTGCAAAAACCATGACCAAATCCATGGCCCAATGTCTGCTCCTGAGGTGAGATCTTAAATGCCTATGGCATTGTCTTTCTCCTTTGTGAATACTTCATATATTGAAAGCTTAAGTGTGAGCAGTTTATTCTATTTCCTCTCTGTGCCTTTTGAGAACCATTTTATTTCCTGAAATAAATTCCATTCAAAATCACATTTTATTTGTGTGCGGCTTAGTCTGAGCACCTTTTATTCATCTCAGTACTTCAACGCTGCTTAACTTCAAGTGGCAACGTGCAGTATAAATCTATCTGACAGCTACTTCAACTGTAGTGTTTCTATTGAGCATTTTCTTTCCTTTTTGGGGGAGGGGAACTTGAGTGAGACGGAATTCTTATTATCAACAAGTTGAAGGGTGTCCATCCTAGTAATTCCAGTGCCAACTCTGCATTGATCATTCTCAGGTCAGGGATAGGATTGAGCATTTAAAGACAGACTAAAGCTCCCTCTGCAAGGTCCCAAACGTGATCATTAACTCAAGCCTCCTGCACCAACCTGACATTTGAGTTTCACACACCAGCAATCCTTAGACCTTTCAGGATTAGCAATTGCCCAATTTGTGCTGACTATGAGGAGCTTGTTGACTTCTCGTGGGCTGTGAAATTGTGTCAGTGAAGAACTTGGTGGAAACTGTCCAACATTATTTCATTTAGAATCCTCAGTAGCCATTGGGGACTTTCATCGCAGTGGTTGGATTTGAATCCAGATCTGAGGTGAAAGAGCAGTGGAATAAATCACTGTGGTACCCAGTGCAGCAGGTTTACTTTGACATTTTATATACGACTGTATGAAAATGGAACTGTTTGATTGTCAGTCTTTGTTGCTCATGTTAAAATGTATAATAAATTCTGCGGTTTACTACCTTGGAAACCACAATTTAACTAATTAAAATCTAATTTTAATAAAGACTTTCTAGTGTTCTCCCCGGTGTCCCGGCCCATATTTATCCCTCAAACAACATCACTAAAACAGATGATCTGGTCATTACCACACACTTGCTGTGTGCAAATTGGCTGACATGTTTCCTACATTACAGCAGTGAATACACTTTAGAAGTTCTTCAATGGCTGTAAAGCATTTGGGAAGTCTTGAGGTCATGAAAGGCTCTATATAAAATGCAAGCTCTTTCTTTCTTTCTTAGCATTTGATACCTTAAGAGCAAATCACCGTGAGAGAACTCCAGAGTTTGATGATGTAAGACATAAATTATGCCTGTCTGCGTAATGATAACATCAGTAACTTAGTATCTGAACTACGTAATTGAACTCAATCGCTTGCAATCAACCATGTGCATAGTGTGCAAAGATGCTATAGAAGTCAAATTTCTTGGCACAAAATTAGACATGTATTTTTATGATTATGATATAGAAGTGCATACTGGGGCAGGTGGTTTATGGAAATGAACTATTGAGTTATGTTGGCTGGTCATGAGTTATGTCGACCATGTCAAGAATGTTGTATATTACATAAGTCACCTTATTCTAGCATTTATCCTGGTCAAAAGCTCTCATATGAGATCGCTCTATGGCCACTTTTAAGGTGGTTTTGGCAGTATGCACATTAATTATACAAAGTTCCCACTGAACAATTAGGTTCCATTTACTGCTTTTGTGCATGTTAACTTCCTGTCAATATTAAATAAAACCATCTAGTGGGATGTAATATGTAATAACATGACCAGAACAGATCAACTTGGCCTCTGTCAATAACTCTCATTATTTGACACTGGCTATAACTAAAGCAAACTGTCCTTCCAACGTCAGTAAATCCTGAGCGACATTTTAGGGAGAATGACCGTCATGTTTCAGGATTTTTTAAAATCGCTTTTCCATGGAAAAGATTTAGAAAATAAGTTGCTTTTAAATGTTAGATTTTTAAAGCGAAGTATATTTTCATGCAAGTTTAAAATAAACGCTCCTAGACGTAAGGTGGTTTAAATGCTAAAAGACCAAACATTGAAATTGTTTTCTTCGTAAAGACAATAAACAGTAAGCAATTCATTAGCTTGCCTTTGTAATCAATAAACACCTCACACTCAATGTGTTGGGAAGTCTATCATCTTGGGCAGTAGGCAAGGTTTTACCCAACAGACTTTCCTTGCTGGCTGCAAACATAAGGAGATAAAAATAGAGACACAAGCATTTACTCACGATCAGCAAAAGGCTGTGAAATCATTCAGGATTTAAACAGAAAGCTGCGAGGGCAAACTTTGGCCGGGTTCAAAATTAGAGTGCAGGAGGATAGTTAGTGGTTATTTTGTTTAAGTGAAGCAAGACGACCCACTAATATAGTGGGTTTTTTTATTACACAAAGATAAGTTGTACTGGTTGAATTGAATCCAACATAACTGTTGCTCTGTAGGTTCACTTACTGTGAAATAAAGCAGCTTAATAATTAGTATGAGGCCTTGTCTTACCAGATCTTTTCTCAGTTTGCCTTTGAAAAGTTTGGAGAGGTACATGGGGTGCACGTGTGGAAGACTTGAATACGTGGTTCAGATCACAAGGAGTGGCTATTGTCACAATACGCGTTATACTATCGTGTAAGTAGATATTGGACAGTGTGTGTCTACTCCGGCACATAAGGTGCGTTGGGCTCACTTACAGCGGTGACTGGGGCCACTACACCAGCGAAAGTATCAAAGGCATAACCCTAAACTTAGAACAATGATCCTTCAAACTTTAGTGGAAGATATCGATAAAAAGGAAAGAGGATGTTACGACCTCAATAAAGCCACTTATCTCCATCAAATGGGATTCAAATAACTGGACTAAAAGTACTCTGAAATTTGTGAAAACCTCAAAACCAGTGGATATTGTGAACTGCAGGAAATGGTTTAATAAGTTCAAAAGGGTGGGAAAAGCTCATAATAAATAAGGCAAGAGTAAAGTGGTGAAAGCGGAAAGAAATGCAGCTGGACTTTCCAACCAGGTTGATGTGCTGATGATCAGGTTGAGCAGTAAGATACTTGCAAACGATTATTGTAAGCACGTGTAGAATAAATAATACTGGGCTCGATGAGTAAATGTGTCATAACTTTTTATTAATCTATCAGTTAGAGAGACAGCAGAGTTGTTGCATCTGCAGATACTGACCTTGCCTTCAATGGAAGGAAAGTCTGGGCTTCATTTACAACATCCCATCACAGAGGAAAATGCTGAACTACCTTTTGAATGAATTGTTGAATATCTTTGCAGGGCTGTTCAGTTCAGGCACAGACTTATAAGTCTCAGTGATTCAGTGACTAATTATGAAAGGGCCATAGCTGGAGCTCTTTGGAACCGCAAATTGTTTTACTTGAGTTCTGCTCCGGGGATTTTAAATGTGACGGTCAAGTCGTCACTGAGAAGGGGAAATGCTATAAGCAGATTAGGCACAGAGTAACCAGATAGTTTATTTATTCTGTAAAGTGAATGGCCTGAAGTGCTGTAAAACTGTTAAGATTTTGAATTCCTATGCTGCTCTCACTGGAATGTAAAGAACTGGATGGCGTAGCTGAAATTCCCATTCTTAGTCTGCCAAGACCGAGGCTGGATTTCCTTCTGATTGGCAGTTCAGTGATGGGTGGGACTTCCAAATGCCAGTGTGATGCCCTTGGGAATGTATAACATTTTCCTGGAGGAGGGTCTCATTTGGATATTCGGGGTGCATTTCCGGTGGCATTCCCACTCCGGATTGGTTTACTTCCACCGGCATGGGAGTGGTTTAGCTGCAGCATTTTAAAAGGTTTGCAGCTGATTAAAGGGCCAGTGACAGTTGAACTGGAAGAAGAGAAACAACAGAAACTGGCTTGCAATGGCAGAAGGAGATGCAACATTAGGGGCAACTGCAGTTTTTATGACTAATCTGTGGAGTGTTATTGGCAGAGAAAAGGATAAGGAATGGCACCTCTGAAAGGGTGGTGCAGACAGTAGAGGGGGAAGTGGGACAGGTAGTTAGTGCCACCTCATCTACTCCACAAACATCAACACAGTGCTGGGAATGGCTTGATGATCTCATGAGTTTGGTCAAGATAAGTCAAGTACCCATGCACATCCCAAGAGATCTCTAGAAGCATGGCCCACCTACATGCCCACCATGTATAACTTAATAGATGGATAAATATTCACACTGCACTTCACACCCCCCACACACACTTCCCTAACCCCACTATTCCATTGTACTTTATCCCACTCCCTGCACTAGTGGGTTCTCATCCAGGGTCTTCAATGCAACATGAATGAGTTCTCTCAATCCCTCCCTGTACCTGGAGGAATCCTGCTAGTTGCTGAAAGCTCACTGCTCATTCTTATTGCTTTATTGAGTGTACAGAGAAGGATATAAATTATGAGGCCCACCTGAATAGAGCATCTGGCTCATTCTTAATGCTTTGGTATACTGTGGATTGACTTCTGTAACTGAGGTCACCTGTGACCGTCTGGAGTGACCTGGTGGCATAAAAATTCAGTGCTGTGTCACTTTAATGGCTACCAATAAGACCGTGCTTATCATTGAGGTGAGCTCCAAGTCTGCGGCCAACAACTGGCTTAACTCTCCAATAACATTCAGGGAGGAAGTGAGGTGTCTAACGCATTGCCTCGTGGAAAAATCATGGTGGGACTTCCAAGATGGTTGAATTGAAGGAAGAGAAACCTCCAACCTGCAAACCTTGTGGAGTGGGTATTGATGTGTTGGAAACAAACGTCTTCTGTGTTCTTCCGATCTAACCTCTTCCATACCCCCCTCCTCCTCCTTCATAACACAGGAAGAGAGGGAAAATTCCATTTCTTCACTTCAAAATATAAATTTCCCCAAAACACACCGTAAATGTCAGGAGAACCCTTCACTGAAGCTCCTGGGAGTAAAATTCTGGTGGTCATTTGTTGGGGTGGGATTGAGGTGGTAAGGCACAATGTCCTATTTTTCTCTCTCTAACACTGGAGAAGGAAAATCCAGCCCCAAGTTTCCAATCGTGCTTCAATTACAAATAGAAATAGTATTAAAGTAAGAGGCTTAACTTGCTGCAGAAGCCTAATTCCTTGTTCCATGTCTCTCAATTACATGTAAGGAATTATTGATTAATGTCTGACTAATGGAAGAAAATTCCATTTTAAATACATGTAGCAAAGACTTTACTTTTGATGCAGGCCTCTCTGGAGGTTTGGAGCCTTCACTGCAACAGAGCAGTCAAATCATAGTACAAAGTTACAGAACAAGCTAATCAAGAAAGAAATAACTTTCATTTATATAGTGCCTTTCTGACCTCAAAGCACTTCTGAAGTGTAGTCATGGTTGTAATTTAGGAAACGCAGCAGCCGATTAGCGCTCAGCAAGGTCCCATAAAATAAATGACCAGATAATCTGTTGTTAGGTGTTGATTGAGGAATAAATATTGGCCAGGACACTGGGAGAACTCCCCTGACCACCTTCAAAATAGTGCCATGGGATTTTTTACATCCCCCCGAGAGGATAAACGGGGCCTCAGTTTAACACCTCATCTGAAAGACGGCACCTCTGACAATGCAGCATTCCCTCAGTACTACACTGAAGTGCCAGCTTAGATTATGTGCTCAAGTATCTGGAGTGGGGCATGAACGCACGACCTTCTGACTCCGAGGCGAGAGTGCTACCACTGAGCCACAGATTACCTGGGCCTTTGGAAACAGATGGTGGTATTGTGCCATAAACATCTTGCAGATTGAAAGTGAACTGGGGAAATTCTCGCATACCCCTTACAGCTGCTGAGGCATGGAGCTCACTGTGCATTCTGATGATTTGCTGTCTTTATTCAGATGTACTATACTGAAGTACAGCAAGTAGTGGCTGAAATGGCAGCTTTGAAAGTCTAGACTTTCTGGTTTCAGGCACTATTTCACCCAGCAGCCAAACAGAATAGTTCAAATGAATTCCTGGTCCAGTAGATATTGTAATTAAGGGCTGCCTTTCTATTTAGCACTGTTTCAATCTTTCATGCTCCATTACCTAATATTTATAGTATGTACAAGGTTTACTGTTTACATCGTCTAAAACCAACAGATGCTGTGTTAATTGCACTTTATGCACTAATCTGTTGACTAGATGATGACATGGAACTCGTACATGCTTTTCCACTCAGGGGATAGTCGTAATTTTATAATTCACATTTACTACTTAAAGCAGAGCTCTACTTTGTGAGCGACATTCAACAAACAAAATCCTCTGCCTCGTATTTTGAATGAGGAGAACCTTTGTTGTGAACTGCAACTTGTAACATTGCATTGGATTGATCACTGGTGACACCATTGCTTTTCTTTCATGCAAGGAGCTTTTAAAATTTGTTTTTGGGACATGGGCAACACTAAGAGTCAACCACTTGATCCTACCCGATGTGCACTGGTGGTGAGGCTGCTCCACTTAAAAGCTGGGCGTAACAGGACATGGTTTGAATGGTTTGACCGTGTGAAAAAGGCACAGACACACAGTGAAAGACTTCAAGTACACGACTTGTCATCTGAGAGCCAAAGTGAACTAATTGAAGAATGCGTCGGGCACATCATGAAAACAATCCTGCACAAAAAAATGACCTTTTCTGAAGTGGCCTTTAAGGACCGCTGGTTATGCCGTTCAACACCTGGTACCAATGGATGAAGCGTGCTCTGCCCATTGGTACCTCAAAATTGCGCAATGGTCGTATGTATATGATCAGACCCTGATTACCATATTAGAATTAGGCTTATGCCTGAAATAGGTGTGGTCTGTGCAGAAGCCCTCGGTAAAACGGTGACAGGCTGGAATGGGACGGTAAGTGTACCCTAGGTTATTCAGGCACCACCAGCCCATTCCTGTCAGGCTGAGGGAGTTAACGACAATCCAATGTTTCTAGGGGTGGACCAAGATTCCTCCTTTATTTAGTTTGATAATTAATCAACTAGATGAGAGGCTATTATTGCCCTAATTATTAGTAACAACCCAACTATCATAGAAGGGGTAGAAGTGAGGGGGAATGTAAAATCCAGTGACTATAATATCATTATAATTTAAAATGCTCATTAGGGTATGTGTGAGAGGCAATGATAGACAATTATTGGACTTCAAAAGGGCAGACTTTGATGTGAATGAAAAATGAGTTAAATAAAGTTGACTAGAACAAAATAATGGCAGGGAAGTGTACAACGTAAAAGTGAGAAATATTTAAGGAATTGTTGTGGAAGCTACAATTAAAATTCATGCTGGCCAAATCAAAACAGAATAAAGGGCACAGAGGGCGATATAATTTAAATAGGGATGTGAAGACGTGTATTAAGGATCAGCAATAGCTTTCAAAACCTATAAGGATCTAAAAGGCAGGGGAGCTAAGCAAAAGAAGGTTAAAAAAATAATTAGTAAAGCCAAGGGAAACATTGAAAGCTAAGGGAAACATTGAATATAAGGTTGCTGAGGCCCCAGTCGAGGAACATTGCAGAGTTTTCAAATATAAATGGGGTTATCCATAAATGGGAACTTCTAGTATTGTAAGTGATCATAAAATAGGAGGCACAGCAAACAAGGAGGACCAATGCAATTAGATTTAAAGGGATTAGGGGGATATGCTTTCTTCCAAATCATATCAAAAACAAAGATTCAAGTGTAAATTGGTATTGCCTAATTTAAGGTCAATCTACCTTTCCATCAAAACTATAGAATAGTGGAAACTATAGCCCAAGATTATTGTAGGTAACTTGGACAGTAGGTGGTAGATGTAGTTTAATGTGGAAAAATTACAAGGATCCAAAAGTGGGAGCATCTCGTTAAATGGAACATGCTTAAAACCCAACTCTTTGACCAAGCATTGGTCTCCTGTCCTAATGTTGTCGTCTTTGGCTCTGTGTCAATTTTTTCTGATTACGTTCCTGTGGATCACCTTGGGACATTTTACTACACTAAAGGCACTATATAAATGCAAGTTGTTGTTGATGTACAGTATGCTGATCAAGATGGGTTACTGTGAATAAATCTCTAAGACCCTTGGCTCAGTGCATGGCTGTAATAAAAAAGATGTACGCTGGGAATTTCCTCGGGGGGAGTTCTCGCAGTAACTTTGAGGGAGGATGGGCAGAAACCACAATAATAGGGTTTCCTCTGAAGTTCCACCGCCCGATCGGGACAACTCACTGAGGAAATTCCCGGCGATAGTGTACTGGTAAAAAGAGGACTCAGCAAGTGGAAATCTGAAATAAAAAACAGAAAATGCTGGAAATGCACAGCAGATGAAAAGTTCACACCTGTAACAATACTTGTCTTTTTCTTTCGGACGCTGACCAACATGCTGTGCATTTCTAGTAATTACTGTAATATAAATATTACTGGGCCGTATTAGTAGAGGACAGAGTACAGATCAAAAATGGTTGCATTGCTGCTCAATCTGGTCATTGGGGAAAATGTGGGCAGTTCTGGTCACAAAATCATAGAAAGGACATTGTTGCCTTGGGGGAGGGGAGGGGCTGAGGGCCACTGAGACAAATGACAAAAGATAATACCAGGATTTTACGTTTGTGAGGGAAGGTTAAGGAAGTTCAGCTTGCTTTCTTTGAAAAAGAGGTGTCAAGGTGACCTAATGGATGTTTGCAAGATCTTGGAGAGTTATTAAAGTTGATCCTGCCCAATTGTTCAGTTCAGTGAAAGGTTCAAATACCAGGAGACACAGCCAAAAAAAAAACCCTAAAATTTATCCAGGCAAATTATTGACCATGGCAAATGATTCAAATGCTAAGTTGAATGTTAGGAAGTTTGGAGCAAGAAGGGAAGCTGGGAAAGCCTTACACAACTGTTACTGCTCTTGGACAATAAGTTACCGAGGAATGCCATTGAAGCAGGCTGGATTCAAGAGAGAATTAGATGTGTTTCTGGAAAGAGAAGGAAGTGAGGAATATAGTATATAGAACGTGGGGTTGAGCTCCATGAGAAAGGAATGGGCATGGTGGGTCAATTGTCTTTTTCTTGGTCCTAAAAAGTCTTGGATTTTTTTCCTTGTGTTATCATTTTTATTCAAATTATCTTTTGGGGTCATCAGATATGCATAGATAATACATTGGTAGATCCTGTGTGACCAATTTTGGCAACATGAATTGGGGAAGGGCATGCAGCTACTGTAGCCCTTGGTAAAGCTACTAGATTTATTGAATGTTACTTCACAACTTGTCATTGTAGGATTTGAACTCTTAACTCCTGGGTTGCTAGTCCAGTACTAGAACCTTTACCCACAAGCCTACATGCATCTGGTATTTCCAGGTGGTTACCCATCTAAGTACTAACCAAGTCTGGCCCTGCTTAGCTTCTGAAGTCAGATGAGATTGGGTGCTTCCAGTGTAGTGTGGCAATGGATAGAAAGCTGTCATAATTCCAGTTATTGCTGGGTTTTTCTACAGTTGGGGGGGTGGGGAAACCGTGTACCCCCACCCCCCACCGCCCCCGTTTTACTGAATTTCAATGGTGCTACATTGGATAGTGGCTATACCATTTGGTTAATTAGCAGAGGTTGTAGAAAATTTCCAGAAATGCTGGTGAGTTCTGGATGAAAATTCCACTGGACACACGTGTGTTGTGAATATGCCGGTCGTAATTGCATCCTACCTAAATGAACAGTTATTATCACTGTCATGGAGAGGTAAAGATAGGTGGAAGTATTCCATACTGGCGTTGCGGTAGTGGTTAAGAAGCTTGGGAATTATTACACTGAGCTTAAGTGACTGAAATGAGCCAATGATGCAAAATAATTGTATTTAGATACATTTGTGGCAAGAGGAACAGCTGTCGATGATCTAGGATGTAATTTAACCAGCGCAAAGAAATGCTGACATCTTTCATCAAATGTTCTATCGTCAGGGAGGGACGGCAGAGGTTGAAGTGATACCAGCTGTGATCTGGACACAAGAATATTTCAAACCCAACTTTGTATTTCTCTTTGTAGTTGCCGACTGACCTGCTGTGTATTTCCGGCATATTCTGTTTTTCTTTCAGATTGCCAATATTCCCCTCCCCCCCCCGCCCCCATGAAATTGAGAGACATCCGAGTCAGGGTACTCGGCCCATATCTTGCTCCCTGCAGTTGGCTCAAGAGGCCATCAGAAATTTTGGAATCACAAGCTTTTCCTCACAGGAAACATTTTTTTTCAAAATTTGATCTTCCTGCGTTTGTATTTTTTTTCTATCTCCTAAGCCTCTAGTTACAGATCCGTTTGATGGGATTTTGTCAGGGTTGCAAGTTGCAAGCTGAGTATAATTTTCTAAGGAATTATACTCAGCAGCCACTGGCACAGATTTAGGACTTTTGCCATTTTGTGCTTTTGTTATGCAGAAAGTATCGCTGTTTATGCTTTCCCTTTTTCTTAAAAAAAATGCAGGAATAGATCACAGCAATGAGGCAAAGGAATAAATATTTCAATAGATTTTTTTAATACTGATTATTGAAACCATTATACAGTAGTGTTTGTACATGATTAATATTTTATACCTTAATGGTGCCTATTACTCTAAATTGAGAGGAGGAAATGCACAGGTGGAAGATGATACATGAAGCAGTTATTAACTTTTTTTAATATCCAGCCAACAAAGGCCCAGGAAGGATACTGTTTCCTTTATGGTGTATTCTACTTATGTAAAAAGACAAAATAAAACCTCTTCCCAGTATGCACCCACTGTGCTTACAACCAAGATGATTTCCTGTCTCATTTAGCTGAATCAATATATGTTGACTTGCAGCCAGAATGCTAAAATTTAAGTAACATTATAAAATAGTCAATTTCTCATTAATTTTCTCGTTCAGCTTGATGCTGGTGCAGTTAGTGCCAGCACAAACTGTCACATTATTGCCCATCTTGACATACCGCATCATGGGGCAAAACAGCTACTTTTGTTGCTCCCCAAGTCTGTAGAAATTCACTCCGAGCTCGATCCTAGTTTCCGATTTAATTTAAGCTGGAATTATTTTTTTCTGCACGTCGCGATACTGGGAATGTTCAGAGTCGCTTGAGTGTTACGGAGCAGCAAGCAGCCTGATCTGGGGGGAGAAACTCTGCTATGTTACACCAAGGCTAAGCTGACACTGCAGTGGAGGGTGCAGACTAGGCCACGTTACTTTTTTTTAATACCAGCGGTGATTCTCCATAAGCGTTTAGAGAGATCATGTGTTCTGGCTCAAGAGGTAAGAGTGCCAGTAACTGAGGCAAGCGGAGAGGGGGATTTGTGGATGTATTGGAAAACACTATATGGATTTTGTTTTTCCTTTGTCCAAGAGTGTATAAGATCTACCCAATGTAGGACAATACCTCTAGGAATCCAAAGTAACTTAGAGTCATAGAGTCATAGAGAGTCATAGAGTTATACAGCACGGATAGAGGCCCTTCAGCCCATCGTGACCGCGCCGGCCATCAGCCCTGTCTACTCTAATCCCATATTCCAGCATTTGGTCTGTAGCCTTGTATGCTATGGCATTTCAAGTGCTCATCCAAATGCTTCTTGAATGTTGTGAGGGTTCCTGCCTCCACAACCCTTTCAGGCAGTGAGTTCCAGACTCCAACCACCCTCTGGGTGAAAAAGTTCTTTCTCAAATCCCCTCTAAACCTCCCGCCTTTTACCTTGAATCTATGTCCCCTTGTTATAGAACCCTCAACGAAGGGAAAAAGCTCCTTAGTATCCATCCTATCTGTGCCCCTCATAATTTTGTACACCTCAATCATGTCCCCCCTCAGCCTCCTCTGCTCCAAGGAAAACAAACCCAATCTTCCCAGTCTCTCTTCATAGCTGAAGCGCTCCAGCCCTGGTAACATCCTGGTGAATCGCCTCTGCACCCTCTCCAAAGCGATCACATCCTTCCTGTAGTGTGGCGACCAGAACTGCACACAGTACTCCAGCTGTGGCCTAACCAGTGTTTTATACAGCTCCATCATAACCTCCTTGCTCTTATATTCTATGCCTCGGCTAATAAAGGCAAGTATCCCATATGCCTTCTTTACCACCTTATCTACCTGTTCCGCCGCCTTCAGGGATCTGTGAACTTGCACACCAAGATCCCTCTGACCCTCTGTCTTGCCTAGGGTCCTCCCATTCATTGTGTATTCCCTTGCCTTGTTAGTCCCTCCAAAGTGCATCACCTCGCACTTTTCCGGGTTAAATTCCATTTGCCACTGTTCCGCCCATCTGACCAACCCATCTATATCATCCTGCAGACTGAGGCTATCCTCCTCGCTATTTACCACCCTACCAATTTTTGTATCATCGGCGAACTTACTGATCATACCTTTTACAACTTGATGGACTATTGACCTGAACAATGTTTGGGCCGCTGTGATGTGTAATATCGATGTGCTAATTTGTAGGTTACTGTAGCTCGGTACAGCTAGTTTGATCCCCTCTTTATTCTTTCTTTAATTTAGTTGCTGCTGACATGGCCCTGCTCAAACTTTGATTTGGCTCAACTGCACTTTCAATTAAATCCACTTCTTCTGTCACATTAGATTAATTGCAACATGCATGTTACAAATTTCATTGGGTCTTAAAATATATTTTTTAGGCTAGTTTGATATTCAGTGCTTCATTCGCTGAAGAGAAACAATTCCCTTGCGGTGAGATTGTCCTTTTTGTTGCGTTAATCACTGTTCTGGTGAATTAATTACAGTCAATGAGACTCTGCTATTTCCTTTGATAAGAACACTCCACAGTCACTTATTTTGGCCAGCTGGGATATCATGGCAGCTTTTTTGTACAAAGTTTACCTCCCTTAAAAAGTCAAATATGAATGATGCATTTGGAGTGAGCTTAGGAACTGTATTGAAGTCATTAAAATGTCAGTGTAATAAAACCTGTATCGCAGCAACTCTAGTGACCTACATAGGCGAGCACAAAGTACTGCGACCAGAGGAATAAGAGCCGTGAAACATTCATAGCAATTTAGATGGAAAGCAGGTTACACCATAAACAACTTTGAGAGAGGTGTGTCCGTTTCTTTTTCGAAACAAAGGTCTATTTGTCTTTCAGAATGCAGCAGGATTTCTGCATCTAATGATGTAACAAGATAACAAATCAATGCATGAAACATGTAGGAGCAGCTGTACCAAAATAAGTCCAGCAATGACCATCTTAATGGTATTTTAGAGTGCAGTGAAAGGGACATTTTCCCTCTTTCACGCAGGCTGACAATACCCCACTGGTATTTCGCCCATTCCCTCACTGTTGTCAAATGACCAAACTGTAATAGGAGTTTGATGTGTAAGTGGGGAACATAGGCCAGGTGGTTAAAACATGCAGTGTTGCTTATGTTTATGCTCTATGGGTGCTGCACCTTTTGAGGGCTGCCTATCTACAAACGAAGAGGACATCACCTGGTTGAGATTCTTCACTTCAGGCTCCCAGGATTTTAAGAGTAATATTGATAGAGGAATGCATGTTTAGAGACAGAATTTTTCTCCATCTTCTGCATTTCTCGCCAAGATGGGAAATTTGGACGGAGCCCATACAGCAGCCTACAGTAGAAACCGATCAGTTTAGGAAAGAAGCTGGTTCGTTGAGACAGATTCTAAGACTGCTTGAATCGGGTGCGGGACGGGAGGAGAACACCTCGCATCTTATTTAAGTGACTTTTCCATTTGGCAGTCAGCATCACACATTGACAGGAAAATGGTATCTGTTACCATGTGATTGAAAAGCTGACCTTTTAAGAAGAGGAATGCTGGAAGGGTTAGAAAACATCCTGTTGTTCCATACATTACCCTAAGCTCTGGGATCTTCGACATTTTTGCAAATGGCATATGATGGAAAACAGGCGTATTTTGAAAGCCGTGAAAACCTTGAATTACTCAAAAGATTAATGTATTCATTTTAACCCAGTTTACTTTTTAAGTCCCCATTTTTACTGCAGAGTTCAAATGCCACCCCTTTCCTTCCTCACGGTCAAATTCACCGATGTATCTTTAGGTGGGCATCAGGCGGGTGGATTCTCTCCCAGTACATGAGCTTCTAGTAAAGGGTAATTTTCACCGCTGTTACTGGAGCTCTGACACTCACTCGCAATGAAGAGGATTCCGGAACATAAACTTGAGCTTGTGTGGCTTTGACTTGGAATGAAAAACGGATGTGACTCGAAGAATGCTGGCGGAAACTTAATTACATGACTTGCCACCTTGCCAAACACGCTGGGGAATTTATATTTCCTTCCAAGTTAACTTTGACTCTATAGCTGAACCTTCCTAGTGTTGGGAATGATCTAGTACATGTCCAGATTCGGAGAGAAGCATAAACAATGGAGAATTATTTACTGTAACTCGATCACAGCGAAGGTAATATCTCATCCACCATGGAGCCACAAAGCAAAAGGCCATTGTAAATATGCTTGATCCAAATGTCCTGTTGAGTTGAGCAGGAAATTAAAATTCATTAGTGTGGCAGGTCATTTAATGTAACAGGTCACAGAATACAGACCGACTGAGGGCAGCGCTCATAGGAAAATCCGCCCAGACAAATGACTACCTGACCTGATTGTACTCTTGGACAGTAGGTTATAAAGTATAAATGGGGCTCTGCACAGTCACCAGCAGTTGGAGCTGCTGAATGCAATCTGCCATCAGCATGAAAAAAACTGCTTGAGGTATTGATGCAATCTAGAAGTCAAGTGCTTGCAGTAACAAAAGTAATACATTTTCGTCCAAGATTTTGCTTGGTATTGGTTTCTTTAATTCTGTTATGGTACATAAGGGGTTAAAAATAGCTTCACTCATACGAAATCACTTCACAGTCTAATTTGATATATTTGTTGCAACAATTAGTTGGCTTGTCAGAGACAGATGTCCAAACGAGAAGCTAAGTCACTTAATTCAAATACAAACATGCTGTGTGCTCTGTTCACGTAAAGCATTTGACTGGCAATTTTAAAAACATTTAACAGAGAGTTATTTAAATTTGTTCAATCATGGTCACTTCTTGAAGGAATTTAAAAGTCTGTCATTTTTGCATTGGTGTGTCTATCTGTAGCCTTCAAAGAGAGGTGGTCAGGGCAGAAAGCTTTCATAGATGAGAAAAAAAGTAGAGCTGCTATGCAAGAAATGTAATTATATAATTTGACAGTGGCAAACTATTTTATTTTCTACTACACAAGACGATAACTAAGTTTAACTACTATAAACATATATGCTGTGGTATTGCTGTTTGTCACATGTTCTTTAGCTAGTTCTTTGTTCGAGAATATCCCATCAACCTACCTTTTTCTGCTTATCCAGCTTCCTACTCCTATCTCCGCTACTGAAGGCACTAATTCTTGCTGGGTACACGTTCACTGGCAGCTCACGGTACCTCACTCAAGTGGCAATTCTACTGAAGATTGGATAGCTATTGGTTCATGGAGGTGCATTGGAACTAAGATTGATTCAGTCCTTCCCTGGCATACGTGCGCTTGCTAGTAGGAATCACTGGACAGCAAGCAAGAGCCAAAACTCAGATTTTTTATTTTCCGCTTCCCAGGCCAAGGACATTGAAGCCTTAACTGTTGCTCCAGTGGAGACCTGCTAACTCAGCACAGACCAACAATAGCAACTGGGACCTTCTGGTCTGTCTAGCTTAGTGAAAAAGAAAATGGAAATAAAAACTTGCATGTATATAGCAGCTTATTACATCTCTCAAATGTCTGTGTGTTTCTCATAGTGAGTTACTTCGAAGTGCATTCACTGTTGTTTTGGTTTTATGAGCAAATGCAGTGGCCATTTTGTACACAGCAAGATCCTACAAATGACAATGGCTTGTATAAACAGTTAATCTGTTTTGGTGGTGTTGATTGAGGGAAGCCCGTCAGACAGGAAACTGGAAAAACTCTCTGCTCTTCTTCAAATAGTGCCCTGAGATCTTTCACATCCACGGAACAAGCAAGCGTAGCCTTGGTTTAACATCCGTACTTGAAGGAGGGGAACATGCACTCAGTGCTGCACTGGCGTATAAGCCGAGTTAATTGTGTTCAAATCCTGGAGTGGAGCTCAAACTCGCAAGTGTGTTGTGGGAAATACTAACAACATTTTTAGCAAAGGCTGACAGTTACTTGCTGCAATTGTAGAATGTTTTTAAGTGGTATAACCTTTCAGCAAAGTAGAAAGATTGTGGTGATAAATAAGGAATATTTTGCTTGCAGGCAAATTATTTGATATCTCTTATTGATGCAGTTGGTGTGCCTGTTGTAACTGAAGACATGTATTGATTTTGATCTATATCTATCCAGTATTAAGTGAAAAACTGTCATTTTCAATGTAGTTTTAAATAACTCCTTGGAGAAAAACTCCAACCAGCTGCTTAGAAAAAGAAAGAAAGTTTAATGTAGTACCTTTTAACATTTTAAAGCATCCCAAAGCACTTCACTGACATTGAAATACTTTCAAAGTGCAATCACTATTGTAATGGAGGGAAACGTGCCAACCAATTTGCACACAAGGTCCTTCAAACAGCAATAAGATGAATGACCATTTAATTTGTTCTAGTCATTTTGGTTGAGGGATAAATGTTGGTCAGGCCACCGGAAGAACTCCTCCTCTTTGAATTGTCCCATGGGACCTTTTACGTCCACCTGAGAGGGCAGTCGGGCCTCGGTTTAACGTCTCATCAGAAAGACGGCACTTCCGACAGTGCAGTACTCCCTCAGTACTGCACTGAAGTGTCAGCCTTGATTGTGTGCTCAAGTCTCCAGAGTGGGGGTCAAACCCACGGCCGTCTGACTGACACAGGCCTGCTCCTTTCCTTGAAGATGGCTCCAGTGGGAGATTGGTGGAACCCTTGGGGAAATACTCTAAACTGCTCTTTGCTGGGGTTCCGCCAGTGTCTCGCCAGGGTTGTGATGGGAGATCGGTAGAACTCCTATGGAATTTCAGGAGCAGTATGTTTTTGCTATATAGTCAGCTTCAGGATTCTAAGAATTAATTCCCAAGGGCCTAACAGGAGTGAAATCAGAAAGTACTTCTTCACACAAAGGTCAGTGGAAATATGAAACTCTCTTCCCCCAAAAGGCTTTGGATGCTGGGCCACTTGAAATTTTTAAGACTGATATTAACAGGTTTTTATTGGATAATGGTATCAAGCGATATGGAGCAAAGACAGGTAAATGGAGTTGAGAGGTCAGCCATGATCTAACTTTTTTTTATTCATTCATGGGATGTGGGTGTCACTGGCAAGGCCAGCATTTACTGCCCGTCCCTAATTGCCCTTGAGAAGGTGGTGGTGAGCCGCCTTCTTGAACTGCTGCAGTCCGTGTGGTGAAGGTTCTCCCACAGTGCTGTTAGGAAGGGAGTTCCAAGATTTTGACCCAGCGACGATGAAGGAACGGCGATATATTTCCAAGTCGGGATGGTGTATGACTTGGAGGGGAACGTGCAGGTGGTGTTGTTCCCACGTGCCTGCTGCCCTCGTCTTTCTAGGTAGTAGAGGTCGTGGGTTTGGGAGGTGCTGTTGAAGAAGCCTTAGTGAGTTGCTGCAGTGCATCCTGTGGATGGTACACACTGCAGCCTAGGTGCACCGGTGGTGAAGGGAGTGAATGTTTAGGGTGGTGGAAGGGGTACCAATCAAGTGGGCTGCTTTGTCCTGGATGGTGTCGAGCTTCTTGAGTGTTTTTGGAGCTGCATTCATCCAGGCAAGTGGAGAGTATTCCATCACACTCCTGACTTGTGCCTTGTAGATGGTGGAAAGGCTTTGGGGAGTCAGGAGGTGCGTCACTCATCGCAGAATACCCAGCCTCTGACCTGCTCTTGTAGCCACAGTATTTATATGGCTGGTCCAGTTCAGTTTCTGGTCAATGGTGATCCCCAGGATGTTGATAGTGGGGGATTCGGCGATGGTAATGCCGTTGAATGTCAAGGGGAGGTGGTTAGACTCTCTCTTGTTGGAGATGGTCATTGCCTGGCACTTGTCTGGCGCGAATGTTACTTGCCACTTATCAGCCCAAGCCTGGATGTTGTCCAGGTCTTGCTGTGTGCGGGCACGGACTGCTCCATTATCTGAGGGGTTGTGAATGGAACTGAACACTGTGCAATCATCAGCGAACATCCCCATTGAGGCGCATCATGAAATAGATTTAAATTTGCTGTAAACGTTACACTTTGCTGATTTATTATATGTAAAATGAACCAGCTTGTTGGTTTACAATTGATCTGGTCTCACTGGAGTGCTCATCGGTCCTCATTCCGGAAGATAGGATAAATGCACATGGGGGCAGTTCACATAATGAGGGGTTTAATTGTAATGATTCCCTGCCCACACTAATATATTGCTAGATATTAGGCAATAAAGGTAAACTCCTGATTGAGTATGGGATTTGCCTACGGTAGAGGCCAGTGACGTTAGACCTAAGCAAATATCTATTGCAGGCCTGAAATTTGTAACAATGCTAATACAGTAAGGGCCAGGCCCTCTAATCAGGGAAATAGATGGTAATATTTTGTAAAATCTGCCTGCTAAGAACATGCCAGTAACGTAGGTACAAAAAATAATCAAAAAGGCCAATGGAATGTTAGCCTTTATTACTAGAGGGCTAGAATATAAAGGGGAGGAAGTTTTGCTACAGCTATAAAAAGCTCTGGTTCGATCACATCTGGAGTACTGGGTACAGTTCTGAGCAGGACTTTCAGGAGTGAAGTTAGGAAACACTTCCTCTCACAATGGGTGGTCGAAGTTTGGAACTCTCTTCCGCAAATGGCAGTTGATGCTAGCTCAATTAATTTTAAATCTGAGATTGATAGATTTTTGCTAACCAAAGGTATTAAGGGATATGGAGCTGAGGTGGATATATGGAGTTAGGTCACAGATCAGCCGTTATTTCAGGCTCGAGGGGCTGAATGGTCTACTCCTGTTCCTATGTAGGAGGAGAAAGCCCCTCATAAATTTGGTATGTGGTATGTAGTCTCTTTGGAAACTCATGCTGGTGTGGGTCAACCTCCTTGGAGGGCTTGACGCACTTCAGGGCTTTAGTGCATTTGGTATTCTGAGTTATACTGCCACTTTTGCATGCTTGTGCACTTTTGCATTGACACAAAAGTGGCATTGTAAATGCAGCATGAATTCCTCATGTCCAGAATCAATCATTTCTGTTGCTTGCCTCTGTTGTCCCTCTTGAAAGTCTTCTGACTTTGCATGTTTGTTTTATGTAATATCCAGGAATAGGATTTTCTATATTTCTCTGATGTTAAACATCAGAAAGATGAATCAGGAACACACACAAAAAGCAGAACACTCACAGTTTACTATGTTTTAGAAATAATGGAACTTCAAATAGTCCTCCGAGGTTGATAAACACCTTCTTTGATCCTGCTGGTCAGCTATCCACTAAAGGTATGAAACAAACAAAGTATAAGAGCTGAATGAGTTCAGCCAATAATCAAAAGAAACTTTGGAGAATTTGCTTTAGATTTAAACTCATGGAATTTTTTTTAGGAAGAGGAAAAGGATGTTAGACCCACAAAGTCTCTTGTTTTTCATAGATCAATCCCACCTATCTCCTTAATTCGTACCATGCCAAAGATTGGGGGAGATTGTTTGTTTTTTGGCACAATACACAAAATGAAAATGTTCAGTTTTCCTACAGTCTCAACAAGCATCTAAAAGCTTTCAACAGTAGAAAGCGATCACAGTTACACTTTGCATTCACTCTTGCACAGTGCACTACATAGTTTTCCATTGCACTCACAGTTACCCAATGCACCTTGTGATTGTGTAGTGTAATGTATAACTGAATAAATAGAAAGCTGAAATCCATTGAGCTACGGTCTAGTGCAATGGACAACTGTACTGAAATGTGCAACTGTAGTACAGTATGTAGCTATAATGGAATATGTAACTATAGTGCAGTCACAATTACACATTGCACTACAGATCTCCATTGCACAGTTTGTACATTGCTGTACGCAGTTACACATTACAGTACTCAGTTGCCCCTTGCATTTACCGTTACATATTACACTCAGTTACACAATGCAAGACACAATTATGCATTACAATACACAATTATATTATTAATTCATTCAGTTATACATTGCACTCTGTACCTATTAGCATTGATATAATTATGCTTCTTCACTTTTGTTAAACTGGAAACATAAAGGCACTGATGTTAATTATCAGAGAAAGGGTGAAAATATGATTAAGCTTGATTATTAATACAATGAATCACTTTGAAGTTGGTTGATGAAAAAAAAAAGATTCTCCATCACTCTGCTACCCATGATTTTTCCAGAGCCGATTACTTTCTTGCTGTAGTTCTTTTTTAAGTAAGTGATTTGCAGTACCAATATTTTCAAACTTACAAACTTTTTAATTAGCTACACACGGCAAGTAATTATCACAACCATCTGTGTCAGCCATGTGGTCACAATTACCATAAAGAAACCACAAGTAACAAAAAAATTCTAAAATTACATATGTCTAATATTCATTACATGAAGATGCATAATTCATCACGGTTACGTAGGTTACCACTGATAGACGAGAAGTTAAATTCCTCTTAAGTGTAACTTTTGCCAAATTGAAAATGTCGTCATGAACCCTATTTTCATTGCTGTTAATTGGAATTTCTAGGGTTATTACAATTATAATTAGAAAGAAAGAACTTGCATTTATTTGCACCTTTTATATCCTAAGGATGTCCCAAAGGGCTTCACAGTCAATGAATTACTGTTTTGAAGTGTAGTTACTGTTGTTACGTCGGCAAACATGGCAGCCATTTTGCACACAGTATAAGCTCTCTCAAACAGCTGATGAAATGAATGGTGAGTTGATCTGTTTTGTTGGTGTTGGCTGTGGGAGGAATGTTGGCCAGGAGCCAGGGAGAATGGCCAGTCCTGGATGGACAGTGCTCCTCTGAACTTTCCTCACCTTTTCCCTAAACTCAAATGCTGCTGTCCTACACACCCTTCCTCCTGCATCACCACTGTGTTGAAATGAAGATTAATCATTCTTTCCCAGGACCCCAAATTCTTGGTACTATTTACCTCACTGTCTTTCCTTTTACTTACAATCTTCAGACTTTTAAAACCCAAGCTTGGTGTCACCAAATCACGACTTCCTCATTTATCTTCTATTTTTTGTGTTTTTAACCTTGGTGGCATGCTGCACTATAGACCTTGGCGCTTCTATTGCTTTCCCAATAATCGTTAGCTCACAGTATGCACACCATTAATGAGTAGGACCTCTGATCAATATGTTGCTCTTGTTCCCATTCAAAAATGATGAGACCATAAAATTTTATAGCCTGATTCATATAATTGGGTACAAGGTGCTTTTGAGATTCCAAAATAAACAAAGCAGTTGCTGTAAATATAATACTGCTCTGTGATAGCTCCCATGGACCCATTACTGAAAACTAATTAAGAATGAATGGCACGGTCATGAAACACTGACCATGCATTTATATAGCACCTTTAATTTAGAAAAGCATTCCAAACTGCTTCACAGCAACACAAAAAAAATGGATGCTGAGCCAAAGAAGGAGAAATTAGGAGGGATGACCAAAATGTTGGTCAAAGAAGTGGGTATTAAAGGAGGAAGTTGAGAGATGGAGGGGTTTAGGGAGAGAATTCCAGAGCATGGGGCCTAGATGAAACTTCTTTACCACAGAGTGGTAAGAATGTGGCACTCTTTACCACAAGGAGTAGTTGAGGTGACTAGCATAAATGCATTTAAGAGGAAGCTCGATAAACACATGAGGGAGAAAGGATTAGAAGGTTATGCTGATACGCTTAGATGAAGAGGCGTGGGAGGAGGCTCATGTAGAGCATAAATATAGGGATGGACCTATTGGGCCGAATGGCCTGTTTCTATGCTATACATTCTATGTAGACGGCTACAGGCACAGTAGAAAATGGTGGGGCATAGGGAGGTGGGGTACATAAAAGTCAGAAGAAAGGAAAGTTGGGGAAGGGGCTGTCGGGCTAGTGAGGTTGGGGGGAGGAGTTGTAGGGCTGTATCAGATATAAGGAGAATCAAGGCCATGAAGGGATTGAAACCTGAGTATGAGAATTTTAAATTTGAGGCATTGGGGGATTAAGAGCAACTGTAGGTCAGCGAGGACAAGGGTGAGCAGGATTTGGTGCAGGATAGCCTACTGGAAGCAGAGTTTTAGTTTACAGAGCATGGAGGATGGGAGGGCATTGGAATAGTCAAGTCTGGAAATGATAAAGGCATGCATGACAGTTTCAGTAGCAGATGGGCTGAGGTAGAGGTGGAGGCAGGCAATTTTAT
The DNA here is from genome assembly GCF_035084215.1 of Heptranchias perlo. Taxonomy (NCBI): domain Eukaryota; kingdom Metazoa; phylum Chordata; class Chondrichthyes; order Hexanchiformes; family Hexanchidae; genus Heptranchias; species Heptranchias perlo. The sequence continues at coordinate 44,889,995 of NC_090341.1, forward strand.
GGATGGGGTCTTTGTGATGAATGGGGTTAGAAGTTCAACTGAAGGTCGAATAGGACACCGAGGTAACAAATTATTGGTTTCAGCCTGAGATCGTGGCTGGAGAAGGGAATGAAGTCAGTGGCGAGGGTATGGAATTTGTGGTGGGGGCTGAAGATATGGCTTTGGTCTTTCCAATGTTTAGCTGGAGCAAATTGTAGCTCATCCAAAACTGGATGTTGGAGAAGCACTCTGACAGTACAGGGGCAATAGAGGGGTGAAAGGAGGATCAAAGGAACTGACAATTTCTTAAACTGTGATATAAGGCATTAATAAAGGTGTTAATAAGTGGATTATGACATTATAGGTGATGCAGTCACTGTATAGTGGAGATATTTAATTTGTCCCCAGAATAATTAAATAAAAATTTGGCTTCAGTTGTCAAGCTTTCTATCTGTAGTCACCAATATAATAGAATTGATGGCGTTGGGAATTCCAAGATCTTGACTTACCCCATTCCCTCTCCAAATATAAAAACTTCATTCTAAGATGGTACACACTCCATAAAATCAAAGTGTGTGAACCAGAGCTTCTTCCTGTAATTGCTGAGGTTCCTTTGGCAGCCTTCATCTGGTCCCAGTGTGCAGGAGTCCTGCTCTCAGATTCAGCAGTAACTCTGGCTCATTTGGAACTGTAGTTTTAGATGCTACAGCTGTGGACAGTGCAGGAACTAAGTAATGAACCCAAAGATGTGTTTTTTTTCTCATGAGGTCCCAATGGGTTATAACATTGAACTTTCATCTCTGGCAAAACTCATCCAGACCGATTGATAGATGAGCAAGGGTCCCCGCGTGCATTGAGTTTGGGCCTTACCAATTTAGATCCAAGTTCCCTGTGCCCTGTACCAGAAAACATTTCCACATTAATGGGAGTAAATTGACAATTTCATTCAGAGGGGTCACAAGCCACTGGGCTTCCAGAAGGAGCAGTTAAATCTGAGCTTGGAAATTACAAAATGATGGGACAATATATAAGTGGGTAGATAAATGACAGATGAAAGTTAATACAGAAAAGTGTAAAGTACAGCACTTAGTAATACAAATGAATGATGAGTACTCCATGTGTGGCATTGGAATAGTTAAGGATGATATTGAAAGAGATCTTGGGGTTTTGGTGGACTCAGTACCCAACATATACAATCACTGTGAAACAACAATTGACAAAGCAAATGTAATGCTGGACTATGTAGCCAAATTAGTATTGTACAAGTCAGAGAAAGTCATGTTCAACCGTATCACACACTGATCAGACCATCCCAGGAATACTAGGTCCAGTTCTGGTCACCAAATCACAAAAGAGACATTCAAGTGTTGGAGACAATTCAAAGAGGAGCCACAAGACTGAACCCCATTGTTAGAAGAATAGTTTATGAGGAAAAACTGGGGGAAATTGAGTTTTTCAGACTTGAAAAGAGGCATCAGAGAGATGATTTTTTAATATATATATATATATAGAAAAGATAGTAAATTGTACTGAAAAGATGAATCACTATTTCAAACTAAATTGTGATAGGAGATCAGTAGGATACAGGTTGAAACCAGTAAGCTGGAAATTTAGGACTACTGCCAGGAAGCTGCTCTTCACACATAGTGGCCAATTCATGGTATTGACTTCTGGGTAGAGTCGTGAAGGAAAAATCTCTGGAGTCACTTGGAGGGATTGTAGGTTCTATCAGAAAGGATCAGCTAAGATGAGCCTGATGGGCTTCCTCATCCTTACTTATTTTCTGACCTTGTGGCTGTTGTGGAAAATGGAAAATTTACACTGAAGAATTGTTTGCTTTCCCGAGGTTGGGATTAAGACACATTCTATATCTTATATTTGATCTGGGAATGTTTGATGCTGGCTAGCTAAAAATAAAATGAAAACATTTTATTCCGCAGCATAGACATTAATCATCGTGATGAGCATAAAAATTCAGTCACTCCCCTCCCCAGTGTAGGAAATGGAAATGAACATTGATGCAGAAGGGCTGATCTTTTGAGGTTAGCAATGAATATAATGAGCTGTGGAGCCAAAGAGAAATATTGCTAATCCTTCCTTTTAAACTCACAAGCGTGTACCAGTGGATGCAGGACTATTTGATACCAGCCAAGGTCAGTCCCCCCACTCAACAGTTAAAAATTGAGTAATGTGCTGCATTGAAATATCCCACCCATTAGGACCAATTTACATCTTGTCGTGTAAAAACAGGAGAAATCCTGTTTTTTCTTTGCAATTAACAATCGGCTAACATCCACGGGAATGCAGTTTTCAAATGCAAACATACAAAAATGACGGGCAGGAGAAAATGGCTGGTCCATCAAGCCTGCCCCACACTCGTGATGTCCAGACACTTCTTCCCTCCTTACCCAACCCCCCCCCCCACCGCCAGCAACCATGTAATCTGATGGGAGAGGCAAAAAAAACAGAAAAAGAAACCCAAGGCCAGAAAGAGTTAAAAAATCTGGAGGTACAAGTTTTGAAAATGTGACTTTGTTGATGGGTCATTATTTATGGGTGAAAATTTGACATTTTCCCTTAGATTTGTTAAGAGGAATTTCACCTCCCCTAGTATTTTAAAGTGTTCAACCAATATTTGAATTTTGTTTCTTGAGGGAAGAATCAGGGTAAGATTCAGGAGATGACCCCTCGCGATGGTTTCCGTGGCTGTCCTTCAATCATTTTTCATGGCATTGCAACCCAATTCTGAAAACATTTTCATTGTAATTTTAAGGAGATGTTATTAATTTTTCTAACCAAGCCTGCTAATAGTGAGTGCAAATTGTTATACTGGGACCAAAGTAGTAAAGAATATCATTTTCAGAATAAGGTTGCAGCATAAATGATCTTTGCTAATGATTGGGCCACGATTGCAGCCAAAAAGAATTATGATAGATGTTCCTGGATTTTGCTATAACTACCAAAGCAAAATGGATTCAGAGCATTAATTTTTTTTAAAAACTGAATGTGTTTGGGTAAAGGCAGTGGATTAAAAGGAAAAGTTACTGTAAGTGCAACTCCAATCTAAGCCCATTTTTAATGACTCTCAGTTTATTCCAGACTTAACCTGAACTGACACAGTGCAGTTAGCCTTGTTTTTCAGAAGTCTCGTCACAGGCAGTTGGTCTGTAATATGACCTTTTGTAACTAACAGTATTCCAATGCGTTCAGAGTGACAAGAAAAAGAAAAAAACAAATGTCATCTGTTGAATCCAAAGATAAGAACACTTAATTTAAAAGACCACAAGATAAGGCAGAAAAGACAGAGAACTGTGAACAAAATATTCCCAAATTCTAGCTTTGACTAAACTTTGTTTCATAACTTCATCAGCTCAAGCTCCTCCAATATGATTCATATTCCTCCTGCATAAAGGCCTGCCTTGATATTATCTGTCAACATCTGAGGCCATTCACAGGTTCAGTGGGATGACTTGTAACTAGCAGCCCCAGGCACTTTCTTTGTGTTTTCTCACAAGCATTCATGAGTTTGACTCACTAATTGGTCATGAGGGAATGGGTAACACAGTCTGTCATCACAATGGGTGAAAGAATATTGGTCCTGGCAAAAAGCTAGGGGGCTATTTTGAGCGCTACAGCATGTAGAAGCCAAGAGGTCTTGTATTGTACAACTAACGTTGGAAAGTATTAAAAGTTGCATCTCGTTCAACAAACTAGCTTTGACACTTTGTGTAAAAAGTCTACTGCAGTCTCAAACGATAGCAGTAGCGCTGGTTGGAACAAGGTTCTGGGTTGGGTTCTGACAAAAGGCATCGGGCGTATGGGGAGAGAGCGGGAATATGGTATTGAGATAGAGGATCAGCCATGATCATATTGAATGGTGGAGCAGGCTCGAAGAGCCAAATGGCCAACTCCTGCTCCTATTTTCTATGTTTCTATGTTTCCCTCTCCAAATGGAAATCGAGATGTATCAGAAGTGATCCTTTGTAAAATGGCCATCTCAATTAATCAATGATTTGGTAACTCCCCTTCCCAAAGCATTGCATTTCAAATTGTACTGTTCTGCCAATGGCACTAAGTTTGAATCTGGAACTAGACTATGGCGATAACCGTACAGTGGAATTAACCAATGATTTTCAAAGCAGCAAGGTGCTACCATAAAACAGTCATGGAGTGGAACAAGCACTAGACTTGACTCATCACACTTTTCCTACTCTGAATTCTTCACCCTCTTCAGTCTTCCCTTCCTCCACTCTACTGGATTGTAAAAGCCAAGCGCAGTGTCACGTAATCACTACTTTATTCCTACACTTTTCATCCTTGATGCTGCCCTGTATTACAGGTCCTGATCTTTCACCCGAGTTTCTCAAATTTACAAAAAGGGAAACTCAGATAATGAAACCCTTGATAAACAAATACCTTTGGGCTCATTGTTAGTATTGAACTTATAACTTAGGTTTATTAATTTTATTTAACATTATTTTACCCAATTTCCTGGCTTCTCACCACACTGTCCTCATTCCACAACCAACGGATCCGATCAAAGCTCTGCAGTCCTGCCACATCCAGTCGTGAATGGTGGTGGACAATTAAACAACTAACGGGAGGAGGAGGCTCTGCAAACATCCCCATTCTCAATGATGGCGGAGTCCAGCATGTGAGTGCAAAAGACAAGGCTGAAGCGTTTGCAACCATCTTCAGCCAGAAGTGAAGAGTGGATGATCCATCTCAGCCTCCTTCCGATATCCCCACCATCACGGATGCCAGTCTTCGGCCAATTCTATTCACTCCACGTGATATCAAGAAACGGCTGAGTGCACTGGATACAGCAAAGGCTATGGGCCCCGACAACATCCCAGCTGTAGTGCTGAAGTCTTGTGCTCCAGAACTAGCTGCGCCTCTAGCCAAGCTGTTCCAGTACAGCTACAACACTGGCATCTACCCGACAATGTGGAAAATTGCCCAGGTATGTCCTGTCCACAAAAAGCAGGACAAATCCAATCCGGCCAATTACCGCCCCATCAATCTACTCTCAATCATCAGCAAAGCGATGGAAGGTGTCGTCGACAGTGCTATCAAGTGGCACTTACTCACCAATAATCTGCTCACCGATGTTCAGTTTGGGTTCCGCCAGGACCACTCGGCTCCAGACCTCATTACAGCCTTTTTTCCAAACATGGACAAAAGAGCTGAATTCCAGAGGTGAGGTGAGAGTGACTGCCCTTGACATCAAGGCAGCATTTGACCGAGTGTGGCATCAAGGAGCCCTAGTAAAATTGAAGTCAATGGGAATCAGGGGGAAAACTCTCCAGTGGCTGGAGTCATACCTAGCACAAAGGAAGATGGTAGTGGTTGTTGGAGGCCAATCATCTCAGCCCCAGGGCATTGCTGCAGGAGTTCCTCAGGGCAGTGTCTTAGGCCCAACCATCTTCAGCTGCTTCATCAATGACCATCCCTCCATCATAAGGTCAGAAATGGGGATGTTCGCTGATGACTGCACAGTGTTCAGTTCCATTCGCAACCCCTCAGATAATGAAGCAGTCCGAGCCCGCATGCAGCAAGACCTGGACAACATCCAGGCTTGGGCTCATAAGTGGCAAGTAACATTCGCGCCAGATAAGTGCCAGGCAATGACCATCTCCAACAAGAGAGAGTCTAACCACCTCCCCTTGACATTCAACGGCATTACCATCGCCGAATCCCCCACCATCAACATCCTGGGGGTCACCATTGACCAGAAACTTAACTGGACCAGCCATATAAATACTGTGGCTACGAGAGCAGGTCAGAGGCTGGGTATTCTGTGGCGAGTGACTCACCTCCTGACTCCCCAAAGCCTTTCCACCATCTACAAGGCACAAGTCAGGAGTGTGATGGAATACTCTCCACTTGCCTGGATGAGTGCAGCTCCAACAACACTCAAGAAGCTCGACACCATCCAAGATAAAGCAGCCCGCTTGATTGACACCCCATCCATCACCCTAAACATTCACTCCCTTCACCACCAGCGCACTGTGGCTGCAGTGTGCACCATCCACAGGATGCACTGCAGCAACTCGCCAAGGCTTCTTCGACAGCACCTCCCAAACCCGCGACCTCTACCACCTAGAAGGACAAGGGCAGCAGGCGCATGGGAACAACACCACCTGCACGTTCCCCTCCAAGTCACACACCATCCCGACTTGGAAATATATCGCCGTTCCTTCATTGTCGCTGGGTCAAAATCCTGGAACTCCCTTCCTAACAGCACTGTGGGAGAACCGTCACCACACGGACTGCAGCGGTTCAAGAAGGCGGCTCACCACCACCTTCTCGAGGGCAATTAGGGATGGGCAATAAATGCTGGCCTCGTCAGCGACGCCCGCATCCCGTGAACGAATAAAATAAAAATAATAATTCAGCCAAACAGCAGCATGACCTGAGCGACAGGCCTCTCTATGTCCATTCTGCTGTCTGTGTTTTCCCTACATCAGTTGACTAGAGCAAGGCAATCCTTCACCTGCCCTCCCCCCCCAACTCCCCTTACCTGTTCCTCTCCCAGAAATGGAGTGCTCTATTGCACTGATTCTTTTTCAGAAACCCATCGTTCAGGCACCACCAAGGTTCAAAGAGTAAAAGACAAGGACAATCCTGGACTAGTGATCAGGCGACATCAAGCTCAGGCTTTAAAAGCCTGAAGATTGTAGGAGGAAGGAGACACTGGGGAGCGAAGGACTTCTAGATCCTGTGGGAAAAAAATGAATGGTATAGTAAGTCTTGATTCTCAAAACTGAGAGAATAGGAAGGAGGGAGAGTGTGCATGTTTGGATCTGAGAAGAAGCAAGAGAAAAAGTTCTGAGATGTACTGAGAATCATACTACCAATAAAGTGGAAACAAGAAAGCTACAACACAGTGCAAGTGACTTCTGGCTAGAGGTGAGAGAGATATACCTATCAGATAACAAGTTTTTTCTTGAATTGAATAATTAAGCTTTCATTATTTGCTAAAATATTGGAATGTCTAAACTTGAAATGGAGAATAACAGATTGTTGAAAGTGATTTTAAGATAGTAATCTACTGGAAGGGTTCACATGACAAACAAAAATACTTGTATTTACATAATCAGAACTTTTCAAAGCACTTCACACAGAGAATTTCTTTTTGATGCGCATTGGCTGTTGTCATGTGGGGAAATGTGCCAGCAACATCTCACAAACAGCAATGAGATGAATGAGATCTCCAGGCTCCCAGAGAACTTCCTGTTATTCCTGGGATCTTTGACATCTACCTAAGCAGGCAAACAGAACTTTGATTTAACATCTCATTCTGAGGCCAGTGCCTTTGACAATGCAGCACTATCTCAGCACCATGCCAGCATATAATGGCAATGATGAACAGAAAATATTCCATGCAACTGCTGCAATGTTAGCCTATTCAGTATACACTAGCATCTCTGAAATGGGAAGTAGTTACTCCACAAGTTACACGTAGTTCATGGTATCTTGAGCCAATATAGTAAGAATGGGTGGAGCGTGAGGAGATGGAGTATTTGGAGCTTAAGTGGAATGAATGAAAAAAATGAAGCCTTAGGTCAAAATAATGGATGTGCAGATCAATGCCTTTAATTAATAATGTCCAAATTGATTACATCTGTCTAATCCATATGCCAAGTGAATTGTAAGAACAATGGAAGAGATCTGATACCCCTATTGTACTATTAGTATAAGTAGGGTCCTGGTTCAATCTCCTTGTGCAATATGCCACAGTTAGTGAATGAGCAGTCTCTCGCTGTTTCTTTTAATCAAGGGCCTCTTACGCAGCAGACAATGGCTGAAGAGTATTAGTGTGTGAAGCTTAGAGCCGAAGAGCGTCATGATATCAGATGCTGGAGCACAGATCTCATTCCATCGAGTTGTATGACATAACTGTCTACAGCAGATTAGAGGTTTTGACAATAAAATGTTTAACAAAGTAATGATTTCATTAAACATTTAAAACGATTATTCTGGATTGCAGAGATAACCCCAGGCTTCTCTTCTCTACTACAAACCATCTTCTTAAACTCCTCTCCCCTACCTCCTCCACTCTCACCTCCAAAAACAAGTGTGAGTCGCCCATGGAATTCTTTGTCACTAATATTAAGACCATCCGTTCAGCTGCCTCTGCCGTTTCCCTCCCTTCCCCTTGCCTACCATGCCAAACTTCCCCTCGGGTTCCTCTCTGCCCCAGCCCTGAACTTGCATCTTTCTCTAGTTTCTCTCTTATCTCCCCTCATGCCCTCTCCGAGCTCATCTTGACCATGAGACCCACCTCATACTCCCTTGACCTTATTCCCACCAAACGGCTGACCACCCAACTTCCCTTCCTGGCCCCCATGTTAGCTGATATTGTTAACGGTTCCCTCCCCTCAGGTACTGAACCCCACTATGCTTGCAAACTACCGCCCTATGTCCAACCTCCTTTTCCTCTCCGAAATCCTTGAACATGTTGTCCTCTCCCAAATCCGTGCCCATCTTTCCCACAACTCCATGTTTGAATCCCTCCTATCAGGTTTCCACCCCTGCCACAGTACTGAAACGGCCTTTATCTAAGTCACAAACGACATCCTACGTGACTGTGACCGTGGTAAACTATCCCTCCTCATCTTTCTCGACCTGTCTGCAGCCTTTGACACAGTTGACCACACCATCCTCCTTCAACACCTCTCCTCTGTCATCCAGCCAAGTGGGAGGTGGCATGGTGTCAAATTTTGTTTGATAATGCTCTTGTGAAGCACCTTGGGACATTTTACAATGTTAAAGGCGCTATATAAATGCAAGTTGTTAGTATAAGTAGTGTCCTGGTTTAATCTCCCGATGCAACATGCCAAAGTTAGTGTATGAGCAGTCTCTCTCTGTTTCATTGAATCAACGCCTACTTGCACAGCAGCCAAAGGCTAAAGAATATTAGTGTGTGAAGCTTAGCAAAGTTGAAGAGCGTCACAGTATATCAGATTTCATTATATCGAGTTGCATGACGTAACTGTCCACTACAGATTAGAGGTTTTGACAATAAAATGCCGAGCAAAGTAATGATTTCATTTAAAATGACTTCCTTCCAATGTGATCATAGTAGCAAATTATGATAGAGTTCACATGTGTAGCCCAATGGAAAATATTTTAGTTGAGAAATTGAGAATAAAAAAGGAATTACTGAAACTAATATTATAGGAATGTGTGGCTATAGGATGTGTTTATGTGCCTGATAGATATGTTGGCCATGAGTTTCCAATAGAATGGGGCAGGAAATGCAGTGGAACCCGAAGATGTACCCCAAATCCACTAAAGCACAAAATCTAGACTGTTATATAGGTATGTTTTGAGAACTTCCTTTCACTTCAGATGTCACTCTTCAGAGTGTCAAAAGTATTTTTTAAAATAAAGGAAGCTAGTCATTTGATGCTGTTTTTTATTCCTGACCTGGAGCTGAAAATTTACAGGCAACTTGCATTCTACAAACGTCCCTCACCAAACACCAGTGACATTTCTGAATAACCTCAGGCTGTGTTTACTTAAAGCAGTTAGATTTCCTGGCTTTAAATAGACAGGACAGCTTAAACATAGCTCCACCTTTAGCAGCAAAATAATACATTGTGTGTTACATGGTAAGATGGTCCTGTTGTTGTAAAACAGCATATTATCCAACTTGCCAAGAACAATGCCATGGGAGACCTATTAATACATGTTCTGCCTACAGAACAACAGTTACTGCACTTCACAGTCATTCGATATACGGATAAGCATTTGAAGACATTTCTGATGTGATGAGGTGTTATATAAATGCAAGTCTTTCTTTCTGTACCTTTTAAGCAGAGCTAAAATTTTGAATTAAAGCTTCAGAGAGATACTTTTTATTATCTTTTCTGTTATCACTTTGACTCCAAGCAACTAAATCTCTAGGGTGAATCTGGATCATGACAGGGTCATCTGGATAAATCAGCCATTGAAGTAATTTAGTTTAAGAGACATTCTTTATATATTTTCATTGTTTTGCAGAAAGATCATAATTGAGAGCCTGCATGGTACAATGAGCTGAAAAACAGTTCTTTCACTGTTGGGACACAGATATGAATCTGGCCCAAACTGTTTGGATGAATGTATTATATCTCTGTGAGCTCCAAGGAGCCTAATTGCAGCATGTTTCGGCAGCCTCTATCCAAATCATAGTCCAGAGTAGAAATTTTCCATTTAGTGCCAATTAGTCCTGAATTAAACTGCCAAGATTCCAGACAGCTTTACAGTAATTGGTGAGGGCATTTTTGATAGCCTCATTGTGATGACACTCCAAATACTCCCATCTCCTCCTTTGGCCAGTGTGAGTGAGACAGGTGGGGAAAATGTTAAGGCCATGCTGGTATACCAGGGGGTACTCATTCGAGGAGGTGGTGGAGCTAGAGCAATGAAGGCACGTTGCTAGGGCAAAGTGACACCGAGTGAGAAAACATTCCGTTCTCCAGCAACGAACTGATCGCCCTCAACACCAGGTGGCGAGCTGATCTATTGCAAAATGATTTTAAGACTGAAATCACGGTCATTCTAACCAGCTGTTTAAATTGTGAATTTTAACAGCCAAAGAGAATGGTGGAGATCAATGGCTGGTGTCACGTGTTACTGGCACTGAGAAGGGGAGCATAAGACATATTTGTTCTAAAGCAAAATACTGCTGATGCTAGAAATCTGTAACGAAAACAAAAAAGGCTGGAAGCACTGAGCAGGTCAGGCGGCAACTGTGGAGAAAGTATTAGAATTAACGGGAGCAATTTTAACGTAACCCGCCAGTTGGGAAACTGACGGGATCGGGTGCAATGCTGGTTTTACACCCGCCTGATTTTACTCTCCATGGAGACTGATATCGGGCGGGCTGTAAATCCAACGTTCCACCTGATCCCTTTGGTTCCCCGCCTGGCGGGTTTGATTAAAATTGCCCTCACTGTTTCAGGTCAATGAGCTTTCAGCAGAACTGGAAGATTCTCCATCCATTAAAGTGCACAGGTGGAAAATCTCAGACTGACAAGAAGAGAAGTGGGAAAACCCGGCCTACATGTTGATCATTGCAATGCATTAGATTAGAGGAAAGATGATTTGGAATTCAGAAAAAATCCAATGGATCCAGGTTGAATTTCTAGTGAGCAGTGAATGAAATGAACACCACATTTGCTGAAAGGTTTTGACAGTGAAAGGCCTTATTTTGGGGTTTATTCATTGAGAATTCACATAGTCAAGTCACTCTTATCCTTTGGGCCCAAACAGTTGGCAGTGGATTTTATTTGTCCGCTGGGGTGCAGTTTATGAAATGTGACTAATAATCATGTTTTTGGTTGTAATTTCACATCTCACTTGTTCAAATTAATCATTCTAGCTGCGTGTGTCCTCTGAACAATTGTATTGTGGCCTTTAATGTGACCATCCCCCAACCCCCTTTCTTCACAATTACAAATGTAAGGAATCTTACAACACCAGGTTATAGTCCAACAATTTTATTTTAAAATCACAAGCTTTCGGAGATTATCCCCTTCGTCAGGTGAGAGTGCACTACTCACCTGACGAAGGGGATAATCTCCGAAAGCTTGTGATTTTAAAATAAAATTGTTGGACTATAACCTGGTGTTGTAAGATTCCTTACATTTGTCCACCCCAGTCCATCACCGGCATCTCCACATCATCACAATTACAGTAAGTGTTTGGTCACTGATAGCCTCATTGTAATTCATTATCAAAGAAGCTCTCAACAATTACTGTAACAGTGTTGAATCTAAGCAATTTAAAGCCTGTGAAAAATTCTCTGAAGCAACAGTAACACATTTTAGTGACTGTTTCTAAGATACTTTATTTTTTCCAGAATGTCAAACCAAGAATTCCGATTTCATTTATAAAGTCTGAAATGAAACTTCACCAGAAAATTTCTACTGCATTAATTACATTAAACATGACTAGAATAAAGACACCTGGTGGCTCAGTGAATAAATGCATTGTGTGGTCTGGTACTGACCCGTACAGAGCAGGAGGGATCCAGGTTTGAGCCCTGATCTTCATAGATTTAGCTGACCTTCAGTCAGATGGCTACAATTTGCTTCAATGCCCCTGGATAGGAAAGGTGGAAAAAATCAGCCAAAGATCCTACTCAATTACTGTCCAGTGATCTGTGCTGAAAAGGTGCCTGTGTGTAGAAGTTGGATGAGGATAAGATTGGCCTCAGCTGTAACGCCCATCATGGGTAGACAGCTGGTGCTACTCATCATCAAGGATCACTCTTGAAGAACGGGTGAAGTATTGGAGGACTTGCAGCTCCACATGGAACAACACCCCACCTTAATTGCAAGAGGATTTGAGTACAGGAGCAGGGATGTCTTACTGCAGTTCTACAGGGCCTTGGTGAGACCACATCTGGAGTACTGTGTGCAGTTTTGGTCTCCTTATCTGAGGAAGGATGTCCTTGCCATGGAGGGAGTGCAACGAAGGTTTACCAGACAGATTCCTGGGATGGCAGGACTGACGAATGAGGAGAGATTGGGTCGACTAGGCCTATATTCACTAGAGTTTAGAAGAATGAGAGGTGATCTCATCGAAACATATAAAATTCTAACAGGACTAGACAGACTAGATGCAGGGAGGATGTTCCTGATGGCTGGGGACTCCAGAACCAGGGGTCACAGTCTCAGGATACGGGGTATGCCATTTAGAACCGAGATAAGGAGAAATTTCTTCACTCGGGGTGTTGAACCTGTGGAATTCTCTCTCACTGCCACAGAAGGCAGTGGAGGCCAAGTCATTAGATGTATTCAAGAAGGAGATAGATATATTTCTTAATGCTAAAGGGATCAAGGGATATGGGGAAAAAGCGGGAACAGGGTACTGAGTTAGACGATCAGCCATGATCGTTTTGAATGGCGGAGCAGGCCCGAAGGGCTGAATGGCCTTCTCTTGCTTCTTTTTTCCATGTTTCTATGTTTAAGAATCGGCAGCTTCAGGAAAGGGGAGAAATGGCGAGAAGTTACGAAAAATTTCTTCACACAAAGTGTGGTAGAAGTGTGGAACATTCTGCCACAAAAAGCAATAACTGCTAGCTCAATTATTAATTTTAAATCTGAGATCGATAGATTTTTGCTATCCAAGGGTATTAAGGGATATGGAGTCAAGGTGGGTAAATGGAGTTAGGGTACAGATCAGCCATGATCTCATTGAATGGCAGAACAGGCTAGAGGGGCTAAATGGCCTACTCCTGTTCCTATATTCCTAAAATTGGATTAGTTTCCACCCCTCTTTTCATAGCCATTAACTATTGGAACAGATTTTAATGACTAAAATTTAAAAAAAACTTGAAAGCAGTTGAACTCATATTATGATATAATTTCTTAAATATAACAAATCTCTTTGCTCTCTATGAATATTCCAAAGTTGTTTCCATTCTTCTTGTCAGAGCACTCCATGCTCACCCATTGAGTTCACTTAGGCCTGGAATTTCCTTAGAGTTGTTTCTGCTCCACTGCCGTAACTTAACTGGGATTTTCACCACACTGCAGGTGAAGTTACGACACCAGAGCGAGAATAAGTTTGAAGAATTTCCGGGCCTAGTTTTCCATAGCAGTTTTTTCTTCCTGCTGAAAGATTTCTTTATGGAGAATTATGGTACTCCAGACCCAAATTCCTGCTTAAACTTTAACCTCTTATGATGTCATTCTTCCTGGCGATAAGACTCGCTGGGAGGGGGTTTATTCAGGAAATTATGTTTAATGGTAATGACCAAAGAGGCAAGAAATCTCAGCTTCAAATTGAAAGGTTACTCTCTCGTAACTCACCCAACCAGTGATTCTTCACCTGTACGTCTACACAACTGCAACAACAACTTGCATTTATCCAGCGCTTTTAATGTAGTAAAAACTCTCCAAGGTGCTTCACAGGAGCGTAATCAGACAAACATTGACACCAAAATAGGAGACATTAGGACAGATGACCAAAAGCTTGGTCAAAGAGGTAGATTTTAAGGAGTATCTTAAAGGAGGAGAGAGAGGTAGAGAGATTTAGGGAGGGAATTCCAGAGCTTAGGGCCCAGACATTTGAAGGCACGACCGCTAATGGTAGGGTGAAGGAAATCGGAGATGCACAAGAGGCCAGAATTAGAGGAACGCTGAGTTCTCTGAGGGTTGTAGGGCTGGAGGAGGTGACCGAGATAATGAGGGGTGAGGCCATAGAAGGATTTAAACACAAGGATGAGAATTTTAAATTTGAAATGTTGTTGGACCGGGTGTCAATGCACGTCAGCAAGCACAAGAGTGATGGGTGAATGGGACATTGTGCAAGTTATGATACAGGCAGCAGAGATTTGGATGAGCTCAAGATTATGGAGAGTGGAGGATAGGAGGCTGGTCATGACAGTGAGTGTTGGTAAGGTATTTAACTTCAGGAGAACATCACAACTGACTGTTCTCGTCCTTACCCAGTGCCCATATATGGCACAATTTCCAGTAAGAATCACTGAAGAGTAATCGGGAGTGGGAACCGAGGCTGATTTTGACCTCTTAGCTCAAGGCTGCTGAAGTGAATTGTAGCTGCGAGCAAGTAACTCAGCATGAACTACTGAGAATCAAATCTGGGACCATCCGGTCTGTATGGTTTGGTTATATATTACACAATGAGCTGTCGGGGGAGCTTTAAAGTCAATTTAATTAAATATTATTTTTCCACATAATAAACAGCAGTTATTCTTCCTGGTCACTAGAAGATGCAGACATGAATTTTTGCACCATTCATAAACCTGCAAACTCGAGTTGCATCTTACAGCACTGTCTTTGAATGAAACTGAAACGGTACACATGAATTTCCCATGTGAACTGTTTTTAAGGTATTCTGTCAAATTTGCGTTTGCTTGCAAGTTAAAATATCGAACCAGTTCCCAATGGATGTTGACTCACAGAGCAAAACTGTCTCTAATTTGCCATTAATTAGTACTAAATTAATCATTCGCTCTGAGAGGCCATAAATGGCTGTGGTGGGAAATGGAAAGTATCACAGTGGTGTAGTAGAGGGTGTTGTTATGAGGTTGGGACTAAGACATGTTGGTGGGAGCTCTCCGTCTAACCTTCCCTGACAGTACGTGCCATTTACCAGGCCTCTCCTCGTTTAGCTTAATATTTATGTGGCAAAAAGAAACCCGAATGTGGTGGTTTAACCAAAACCTTGAAGAGACACATTTGTAGGCATCATTAGTCAGGAATGGAGCAGCACAAAAGCTGCTGCTTATAGACCTCGTAACTTGGTGAAAAACATTGAGAGACTCATGGATTTAAAAATACAATGGACAAAAAGGAAACCTGACACTATGGCCCCGATATTTACGGGGAAGCGGGGAGGGTTCGGGTGAGGCCAAAAATGGCCGAAGAACCCGGCAAGGCTGGGGACATGGAGATCCTGCCGATCTTAATGGCAAGACTTCAGTAGCATCTTGTAGCTCCACCTCCCGCCCGTCAGCCCGCCAAATGGACGGCATGGCCGGCGAGGGGGAGGTCGGCAATGGGGAGGGGGGTGGGAGGTTGGAAATTGGGAGGGGAGTGGGCAGGTCGGAAATCGGCAGGGGGCGGGGAGGTTGGCAATCGAGAAGGGGGTGGGGAGCTCGGCAGTCGGGAGGTGGGTGGGGAGGTCGGCAATCGGGAGGGGGGTGGGGACGTTGGCAGTCGGGAGGGGAGTGGGAGGTCGGAAATTGGAAGTGGGGTAGGGAGGTCGGCAATTGGGCAAAGGATGGGTAAGGCCTGTGATCGGGGCTGGGGGTGGAAGGTTGGCGATTGGGGCTGGGGGGTCGGAGGGAGGAAGGATGGGGATCGGGTGTTGAGGAGGCTGAAGTCTTCCTTGACGGGCCTGGAGGTAGTGCACTTGCTCCTCCTAGCCCACAAGGAGCGCTGAGACAGCTACAATTGCACTGCAGGAGTCTGATTTTAAATATATTAATAAGCGTTCCATCTCTCCACGGTGGGACACTCGGCTGCTCCAATATCCGCCGCCATAAAAACAGCAGCGGGCGCATGTGCGGCAGGTTGGGGTGCGTTCCGCCCATTTCATTTTTTAACTCCCCAAACTCCCCTCCCCCTCCCACCCCGACCCTGTCTGGCCCATGGAGAGGTGGGGGGTCTAATATTGAGGTCAAAGGTTTCGAGGGGTAGGGGTGGGGCCTTTGTCCCTTTTATTTCCCATATATTTAAAGCACAACTATTTGCTGTGTCAATGCTTTTCATTATCGCGATGATAACATTAAAGGGAAAAGCTCATTGGTTTAGATGCACCTTTGCTTAGTTGCAGTAATAAAACGGAAAGTGTTAAATCTGAAAGTGAAATACGAACATACAAAATTGATGGGCAGGAAAAGACCAGCTGGTCCATTAAGCCTGCCCATACCATGATGCATCCTGACTAAACATTTCCTCTCCTTCCTCCCTGCAGCCATATAATCTCCAGGGAGGAGCAAAAAACAGAAAAAAACCCAGGGCCAATAAGAGAAAAAAATACTCTGTATAATTCCTCTCCAAACCCCCTCAGGTGATCGAATCCAGTGCTGGAGATCACCAAGTGTTATTATAGAGGATTACATGGGATGTACAGCACAGAAACAGGCCATTCGGTCCAACAGGTCCACGACTGTGTTTATTCTCCACACAAGTCCCCTCCCTCCGTACTTCATCTAACCCTATCAGCGTATCCTTCTATTCCTTTCTCCCTTATGTGTTTATCTAGCTTCCCCTTCTATGCTAAACGCCTAAATTACTCCTTGCGATAGCGAGTTCCACACTCTAACCACTCTCTGGGTAAAGAAGTTTCTCCTGAACTCCCTATTGCATTTATTAGTAACTATCTTATATTCATGGTCCCTAGTTCCGGACTCCCTCACAAGTGGAAACATCTTCTCTACATCTACCCTATCAAACCTTTTCATAACCTTAGAGACCTCTATCAGGTAACCCCTCAGTCTTCTCTTTTGTTGAGAAAAGAGTTCCAGCCTATTCAATCTTTCTTGATAGGTATAACCTCTTAGTTCTGGTATCATCCTAGTAAATCTTTTTTGTACCTTCTCCAGTGTCTCTATATCCTTTTTATAATATGGAGACCAGAATTGTTCACAGTACTCCAAGAGTGGTCTTGCCAAGGTTCTATACAAGTTTAACATAATTTCTCTGTTTTTCAATTCTATCCCTCTTGAAATGAACCCCAGTGCTGGGTTTGCATTTTTTATGGCCTTATTAACCTGCGTCGCTATTTTTAATGATTTGTGTATTGGTATCCCCTGCTCCTGTACCCTATTTAGACTATTATTATCCAAGCAGTATGTGGCCCCCTTATTCTTCCTACCAAAATGTAAAATTCACTTGCCAATTACATGCCCATTCTGCAAGTTTATTAAAGTCTTCCTGTATTTTGTCACAGTCCTCCTCGGTATTAACTATACCCCCCAATTTGGTGTCATCTGCAAATTTTGAAATTGTACTTCTGTTTCCCAAGTCCAAATCATTTATGTAAATAGTGAACACCAGTGGTCCCAGCACCAATCCTTGTGGAACACCACTTCCCACCTTTTACCAGTCTGAGTAACTACCATTAACCCCTACTCTCTGTTTTCTGTTTTCAACTTGTTATCTATTCTACTCCTTGTTCCCTGACTCTGCATGCTCTGACCTTAGTCATGAGTCTACTATGCAGTATCTTATCGAAGACCTTTTGAAAAATCCAAATATATTACATCTACTACATTACCCTTGTTTACCCTCTCTGTTACTTCTTCAAAGAATTCAATAAGGTTGGTCAAGCATGACCTTCCCTTTTGAAATCCGTGCTGACTACTCTTTATTATAGTTTCGGTTTCTAGATATTTTTCTATTATGTCTTTGAGTAAGGATTCCATTATCTTTCCTATCACCAACGTTAAGCTAATTGGTCTATAGTTCCCTGAACTTGTTCTATCTCCTTTTTTAAATATGGGAATCACACTAGCTGTCCACCAGTCATCTGGCACTATTCCCTTTTCCAATGAATTTTTATATATATGTAATAGTGCCTCTGCTATCTCTTCCCTAACTTCTTTTAACATACGCGGATGCAATCCATCTGGACCAGGAGTTTTATCCTCTCTAAGTTTGATTAGTTTATCAATTATCTCCCCCCTTTCGATCTTAAATTTCTTTATATCTTTTTTGATCTCTTCTAACATCATGCCGATCATGTTAGTCTCCCTGATAAATACCGAGGCAAAGTAATTGTTTAATATTTCTGCCATTTCGCTGTCATTTCCTGTGAGTTTATTGTGTGGATCCCTCAGTGGCCCTATCCTTATCCTGATTTTTCTTTTGTTATTCATGTGTCTGTAGAACACTTTACTATTTCTTTTTATTTTCCGTGATAATTGAATTCCGTAGTTTCCCTTTGCCATCCTAATTGTTTTTTTTAACTTTGTATTCCCTTTTGTCGCCCTCTCCTTTATTGCCTATGTACTTATCGTATGACTTTATCTTTAGTTTCAATTTTGCCCTTATCTCTTTATTCATCCATGGTGTATCATTACAGGATAGTTTGTTCTTGCTTTTTAGTGGGATATATTTCTCCTGAACTCTATTGATCACCATTTTAAATGTTTCCCACAGCTGTTCTATTTCTTTATTTATCTGTAAATTTATAAAGACACTTACCTTCTATACGATGCGATCTCTGCCCCAGCCAGGAACTGGTCCAGCTTCCCTGTGAAGGCAGAGAGCCAGCACCCACCACACCAGCCAGCAATGTATCCCAGAGGCTCACAATTCTCTGGGAAAAGAAAAACCTCCTAACATCCAGTCCATAGTTTAAACTCATAGCCCCTGGTCCTCCCCAATCTGTTAAACTGGAATAATCTATCCATAGGGATGCTATCCTGCCCTTTAATTATTTTATAGACCTCTATCAGGTCACCTCTAAGCTGACGCTGCTCTAAAGTAAATAGACCAAGGTCCTTGAGCCTATCTGAGTAGCTGTGATTCTTTAAGCTAGGAATCAATCTTGTAGCTCTCCTCTGGATCTTTTCCAAGGCCACTATCACCCACCATGTGGAGGGACCAAAACAGGGCACAGTACTCTAGATGTGGTCTGACCAGTGACCTGTATAGTGTCAAAATAATGTCCTTTGATTTATACTGAATGATTCAATTAATACAACCCAATACCTTGTTAGCTTTAGCTACAGTTTCTCTACATTGGTCATGAACCTTTAGTGATCTGTGCGCAATAACACCAAGATCTTTTTGTCACTCAACATTGTTCCCTGCAAATGATACATGTATTCTGTGTTGGCCCTCCTGACATGCATGACACTACATTTATCTAAATTAAACGCCATTTGCCAATATGTGGCCCACTCCCCTAGCACATCTAAATATTTTTGGATTTGATTGCACTTCTCTATCGTCTTAACCCTTGCACAGATTTTGGTGTAATTTGCAAACTTACTTACCATACTGCCAACACCACTGTCGAGGTCATTAATAAAGACCGTGAAGAGTAGCAGGCCCAGGACCAACCCTTGGGGGACATCACTAGTAACATGTCTCCAAGCTGAACCATATCTATTAACTTCAACTTTTTGGCTTCAGGATTGGAGCCAATTCCTAATCCAGCTTTTCAAATTTCTACTGATACCACAATAATTCTATCTTACGAAGTAACCTCGTGTGAGGTAGCTAATTAAAGGATTTCTGAAAGTCCAGGTAGACAATGTCTACCGGATTACCCTCATCCACTACCCTAGTGACTTCCTCAAAAAACTCCTATCAAATTTGTTAGGCACAACTTATTTTTTCAGAATTTCTAAAGGCCCTTTCCCTTTCCCAGTGTTCATAAAGGGCCTCTCTTACGATCCCTTCTAGCATCTTCCCAATAATTGATGTCAGGTTGTTGGGCATGTAGTTCCCCAGTTCTGACTTGTCCCCTTTTTTTGAAAATAGGAATTACATGAGCTAGCTTCCAGTCTAAGGGAACTATCCCTGACCCTTTTGAACTATTGAAGATGCGGGCAAGGGGCTCACAGAGCACCTGACCCATCATTTTAATCACCCTTGGATGGATATTATCCAGACCTTGAGCCCTATCAGTTTTGAGCTTTCATAATCTATCCAAGATGACATTACTATCTATTGTAATATTAATAATGCCATTCAATACTAAGCACCCCTCATCTGGAACATAAGCATCGTCTACAGGAGTATAGACTGATGTAAAATAGTCATTTAGCAACTCTACCATAACCTGAGAATCAGTTTGAATCTTAAATCTTCAGCATCCTTTAGCGGACCTATACGGTCCTTTATTAATTTGAGCTTTCAAGTGAAATATTGGGCCGTTTCTGTTGAAGTGACACAGACTCGCATTTTTCTCAGTGAGCTGTTGGTTGTGCTTGAGCAGTTCAAGAAATGGGAGAAAGTGGCCTTCGGATTGTTAACATCGTATTTACCTTGCAACAGGAACACTGCCACACATTGAATTTCTGGCTCTGATTCTAAGCTCTGAAAGAGCCATTAATGCCGCATATTTGTGTTTATTTGTGCTGTGGCCGTAAGCGCCAGCATTGATGCAAATTACAACCAAATGTAAGATGACGTAAAAGAGATTGTACATCTCATGACCCAACATAATAAGCCTGACACCACAGAACTGATTTCAGTATTCTCTTTTTTTGATGTATTTTAGAAACATTGTCTCACAAGCACACCACAGTTGAGTGCACGTGGAATGGAAGAGGTATCCTCGCACTCCACACGGAGTTTAAAGGAGCTATTTGCTAGCCAGTGAGGAGTATTTTTTTAAGAAATCCAGATGAAGGACCAAGGCCTAGTATGATGCAACTCACCACCAAGTTTGAAAAGCGTAGGAGGGAGGATAAGGTTGTGACAAGGTGACACCAAGCTTGACATATACACACACACACACACACACACACATACATATAATATATATATAAATGGCACTAATATTCTTGAGAACTGGCTATAAATTACTTAAGTTGATATTTTAAAAATAACTTTTAGTAAAAGGAACATAGGAACAGGAGTAGGCCATTCAGCCCCTCGAGGAGTTTCCGCCATTCAATTAGATCATGACTGATCTGTACCTCAAATTAATTTATCCACCTTTGACCCATGTCTCATGATACCCTTACCTAATAGAAATCTATCAATCTCAGTCTTGAAAATTTCAATTGTCCCAGCATCGACATCCTTTTGGGGAGAAGAGATTTCCAAATTTCTACTATCCTTTGTGTAAAAAAAGTACTTCCTGATTTCACTCCTGAATGGCCCAGCTCTCATTTTAAGATTGTGCCCCCTTGTTTTGGATTCCCCCATCAGAAGAAACAGCTTCTCTGTATCTACCCTATCAAATTGTTTAATCATCTCAAACACCTCAATTAAATTACCTTTCAACCTTCTAAACTAAAGGGAATACAAGACAAGTTTATACAGCCCGCCCTCAAAATTTAACCCTTTTAAGCCCCCATATCACTGGTTAATTCTCGCTCTACCCCCTCCAAGGCCAATATATCCTTTCGAGTGGTGCAGTGTCCAAAACTGAACGCAGTATTCCAGATGGGGTGTGACCAAGGCTCTATACAACTGCAACATCACTTCCTCCCCTGTGTCTTCCAGTCCCTTGAGATAAAGGCTAACATTCCATTAAACTTTTTAATTAGGTTTTGTATCTGTGCACTAGCTTTTAGTTATTTGTATGCTTGGACACCCAAATCCCTTTGCACCTCCACAGTTCTCCCAGTCTACTGGATTTCTGCTTTTCCTTGCATTTGTGTAAGCCTTTTCTTTTAGCTTGTTTGTTGAGCAAGGTTGCATAACTACACGGGTGGAGCTTTTATCTTTTATGGATTTTGTATTGTACCAAAAACCTCTTTGTTTTGGACACAGTAGCACTAGTATTACATGGTTAGCTACCTCTGTGAATCAGTGGTTGTGGCTAAGGTGCCCCAAAGAGACAATATTATATTAATTAAGCCTCTACCATCATATCTATCCTCTCCTGCCCTCTGCATTGGGGCATGGTACAAATTTCTCCTTTGAAAATATAAGTTAAAGTAGGTTGGGTAGGGGTTGTAGGTTCAATCACTACTCCAGGACATGAGCAAATGATCTAGTGACACTCCAGTGTAGTGTTGACTATTCCAATAGTCTTCTAGCTGGCCTTATATCTTCCACACTTCGTAAACCTCAGCTCATCCAAACCTCTGCTGCCCACATCCTATCCTGCACTTACTCCCGCTCATCCATCCCCTTTCCTCACTGACCTACTTTGGCTCCCAACGCCTCAGATTTAAAATTCTTCTCCTCCTGTTTAAATTTCTCCGTAGTCTTGTACTTCCTTCCTCTGTAGTCTCCTCCAGCACTGCAACTCCCTCTGAATTCTCTGTTCTGCTGACTCCTGCATCTTCCGCATCCTCCCCCTTTCATTCCACCATTGGCAGCTGTACCTTCAGTTGCTTAGGCCCCACTCTCTAGAATTCCTTCCCTAAACATCTCCACTTCTTTAGCTCCTTTTCCCCCTTGAAGAACTTCTGTAAAACCTACCTCTTTGAACAAGCTTTTCTCCTTAGGCCTCTGAAGCACCTTGGGACTTTTATCCATGTTAAAAATGTTATATAAATGCAGATTGTTGATATTGTTAAGATAGTGCTGAATTGCCAGAGATGCCATCCTTTGGATGAGACGTTAAATCAAGGCCCCTTCTTCCTCTTTGGTTGGACATTAAAGATCCCATGATACTATTTTTTAGGAGACCAGCACACCAAACAAAAACAGATTAATTGGTCATTTAACTCATTGTTTTTTGTGGGATTTTACTGTGTCAAAATGGCTGTCCCATTTGCCCACATAACAACTGTCAATGCACATAAAAGTAATCCATTTTATTTGATGCACTTTGAGACATTTAAGAGATGTGATAAGGCCCTATGTAAATTCAAGCTTCTTTAATCTAAGATAATCTGAAGAGGAGAAAAAAAGAAAATAAATTAAATTAACTTCTTAAATTATTGTAATGTGTTTAATGTTCTGATATCTCAGTGAAATCTCATTTTAATTGTCTTGACTTTCTCTTTGGGTCTGTTAAATATTCATTCTACATTGTAATGCTTTAATATGTAATTAGGAGGCATGTATATAGAGTAGGGTCAGCATTTGAATTTAGGTCATCCAAATTTCACATGTTCAAATACAAATCAAATAAATGAGGATGGTGCACAAAACCGAAGGGAATGGGATGTGTACCTGTCACCAGCCTTCATTGCATTGAGCAAAGGGACACTATCAACAGGATATCCCAATTAGACATAATCATCCCTCAGCTGCTCGAGAATTCAACCTAGACCTATCTCTAAATTGCCGGGGGGACCAGACTGATACATAGCTGTCCGACCAGGATGAACATTGGAATTACAGCAACTGGCTGCCGGTGTGATACCAGGGACAGAGGGCTTTAAAATAAATATTGTTTACATTGGAAATCTGCTTATTTCCAGCTGCGGGCACCTAACGCTATCAATTCCCAATCCAGAATGATAAGGTGGAAGTCTCCTCTTTCTGGTGGGGGCGGTCCTGGATAAAATGAATCACCCTTTAGTTATGTTCCCAGCGGATAGGCTCGTACAACTCAAATGTACCCATAAGGTCAGTGTTACTGCCACTGATCTGATAACCTCTCACTTGGAGAAGCCATCCTATTAGAATTGAACACGTGGGAAATGGAAAAGTACCCCTGGAGCAGCAAGGGCAGTGAGTGTGTCATTTCTGAGGTCAAAGTGTAGGGAAGCTCCTGAAGCAATGTAGGATGGTGTTAATTCTGACCTGTGCTGTGTAACTCCCCCTCCCTGTCCACCCACACACATGCACTAAATTCCCTTTAGTTGTGCCACAATATCAGGAAAGTTCATATTTACCTCTGTGTCAGTTATTAAAATTTATTTTTATCATTTTATTTTTTTATTTATCAGTCTCTGGGCTTTTGGTCCATGACTTCATGCCAAACACGTCTTTAAGCAGCCTGCTTGACTTTACAGCACAGAGTTCACATGGTATTGTACAATAATGACAAATCACCAGAAGATGTCTGTGCACTGCTCGGTGATTAACTGCATTCCCGAATATTAGTGGCTTGCCCTGTCATGTGACAACTGTTTTTGTGTAAACAGATTTGAATGAATTGCCTGACCAATTAATGATTAAAGGTATATTTATAACAGGACGAGTTATCCAGTTACTGATAGCAAGTGGTAGTTGAGTCGATATTCTCAGGCCTCATTATCCCATGAGCTGAATAAAAATTAGTGGAACCACCACCATTCGTTCAACAATCATCCTGATTCTCAGTGATCTCAAGTAATCTTATGTTCGTGTAGGCTGAATTGAATTATTTTTAGCTAAGTATACATTGAGTAATGGATGCTGGATTCATGCTTGGAGGTCTGATGTCATCATTCCAAACAGTTTGTGAATGTTGACAAAGCCCTTTGATTGAATTGTAACCTTCAGCTCCATAATCTCTGCTGTTTCATACCAATGATGCAGAATTTCTTGTAACAGCATTTTCAAAGTTAAAATAAGACTACAGCTTTCGGAGTGTTACAACCGATGAGAACAAGTGCTGAGAGGGGATTGGTGGTGAGAGTGTTGTGAACGTGCTGTTACTGTAGTTCCATCTGCAAAGCAGAATAATAATACAATCCACAGGCAGTCTATTTACAGTGATTAATAAAGTAATTATGTGCTTGTCCAGGTTATTACCTCTTAATCTGCCCCCCAAGCATGACGAGAGAGTGGTTAATTAGTGTATGCTTTGAGCTTTAAAACCTTGACCGGGAGAGATCCTCTGCTTTTCCCCCCATTTTAGTTCCTTTCATGCAGCTGACAACTCATGTTAAGGTGTGGTTTACTTTTGTTGGGTAAGGATATCAAGTGATGTGAAGCTAAGGCAGGTCAATGGAGCTGAGTTACAGATCAGCCATGATCTAACTGAATGGCGGAGCCAGCTCGAGGTGCTGAATGGCCTACTCCTCTTCCTATGTTCCACGAATGGTGGCTGTTCTGTGGTATCTCGTATTACTGATCATTCTTCAAGTGGGAGTCTAGACAGGGAGTACTGACGGGTTGATCACAGCCGAGCCCAATTCTATCCACATGTGCACTTTCCAGCAGGGATCCTTAAATGGCAATCAGGAGCCTGGATGATTTTTTGGCCTCCCAGCCCTTGGATACTGAGGGCAATTATAGTCCCATCAACGCACTGCTAAAATCAGCACAGATCAGGGGGTGAACCTAAGATCTTCATCATCTATGGCTCAGTTCAGTAAAGAAAAAGTCATATACCAAATACATAGACAATAGAGAGGATGACAAAAGGGAATACGAAGAGGTTAGGAACGGAGACAAAAAAACAATTAGGAATGCCAAGAGGAACTACAAAATTAAATTATCAAGTAATGTAAAAAGAAATAGTAAAGTATTCTACAAACACATAAATAACAAAAGAAAAATCAGGATAGGGATAGGGCCACTAAGGGATGCACATGATAAACTCAAACGTAATGATAGCGAAATGGCAGAAATATTGAATAGTTACTTTGCCTCGGTATTTTTTTAATTCATTCATGGGATGTGGGCATTGCTGGCAAGGCCAGCATTTATTGCTCATCCCTAATTGCCCTTGAGAAGGTGGTGATGAGCCGCCTTCTTGAACCGCTGCAGTCCGTGTGGTGAAGGTTCTCCCACAGTGCTGTTAGGGAGGGAGTTCCAGGATTTTGACCCAGTGACGATGAAGGAACGGCGATATATTTCCAAGTCAGCATGGTGTGTGAGTTGGAGGTGAACTTGCAGGTGGTGTTCCCATGCGCCTACTGCCCTTGTCCTTCTAGATGGTAGAGGTCGCGGGTTTGAGAGGTGCTGTCGAAGAAGCCTCGGTGAGTTGCTACAGTGCATCCTGTAGATGGTACACACTGCAACCACAGTGCGTCGGTGGTGGAGGGAATGAATGTTTAAAGTGGTGAATGGGGTGCCAATCAAGTGGGCTGCTTTGTCCTGGATGGTGTCGAGCTTCTTGAGTGTTGTTGGAGCTGCACTCATCCAGACAAGTGGAGAGTATTCCATCACACTCCTGACTTATGCCTTGTAGATGGTGGAAAGGCTTTGGGGAGTCAGGAGGTGAGTCACTCACCGCAGAATACCCAGCCTCTGACCTGCTCTTGTAGCCACAGTATTTATATGGCTGGTCCAGTTAAGTTTCTGGTCAATGGTGACCCCCAGGATGTTGATGGTGGAGGATTCGGTGATGGTAATGCCGTTGAATGTCAAGGGGAAGTGGTTAAACTCTCTCTTGTTGGAGATGGTCATTGCCTGGCACTCGTCTGGCACGAATGTTACTTGCCACTTATGAGCCCAAGCCTGGATGTTGTCCAGGTCTTGCTGCATGCAGAAATGGACTGCTTCATTATCTGAGGGGTTGCAAATGGTACACTGTGCAATCATCAGCGAACATCCCCATTTCTGACCTTATGATGGAGGGATGGTCATCGATGAAACAGCTGAAGATGGTTGGGCGTAGGACATTGTCCTGAAGAACTCCTGCAATGATGTCCTGGGGCTGAGATGATTGGCCTCCAACAACCACTACCATCTTACTTTGTGTTAGGTATGACTCCAGCCACTGGAGAGTTTTCCCCCTGATTCCCATTAACTTCAATTTTACTAGGGATCCTTGATGCCACACTTGGTCAAATGCTGCCTTGATATCAAGGGCAGTCACTCTCACCTCATCTCTGGAATTCAGCTCTTTTGTCCATGTTTGGACCAAGACTGTAATGAGGTCTGGAACTGAATGGTCCTGGTGGAACCCAAACTGAGCATCGGTGAGCAGGTTATTGGTGAGTAAGTGCCGCTTGATAGCACTGTCGTCAATATTGTCCATCATTTTGCTGATGATTGAGAGTGGACTCTTGGGGCAATAATTGGATGGATTGGATTTTTCTTGCTTTTTGTGAATAGGACATACCTGGGCAATTTTCCACTTTGTCAGGTGGATGCCAGTGTTGTAGCTGTATTGGAACAGCTTCAGTACTACAGCCGGGATATTGTCGGGGCCAATAGCAAAGGCTATTGGCCCCGACAATATCCCGGCTGTAATACTGAAGACTTCTGCTCCAGAACTAGCCTTTGCTGTATCCAGTGCACTCAACTTGATATCACGTGGAGTGAATCAAATTGACTGAAGACTTGCTTCTGTGATGGTGGGGATCTTGGGAGGAGGCCGAGATGCATCATCCATTCGGTACTTTTGACTGAAGATGGTTACAAACGCTTCAGCCTTGTCTTTTGCTGTATTAACCAGGGAGACTCACAAGGTGGGTATGACATTAGAAGAAGAGATCAAAAAAGATATAAAGACATTTAGGTTAGAAAGGCGGGAGATAAATATTAAACTAATCAAATAGAGAGGATAAAACCCCTTGTCTGGATGGATTGACTCAGTGCATAATTATAGAAGTCAGGGAAGAGATAGCAGGGGCACTATTTTTTTTTACATAAAAAAATTCATTAGAAATGGGAATAGTGCCAGTGGTGGTGGACAGCTAATGTTATTCCTATATTTAAAAAGGGAGATAGAACAAGTCCATGGAACTATTGACCAGTTAGCTTAACGTCGATGGTAGGAAAGATAATGAAATCTTTACTCAAAGATGTAATAGAAAAACATCTAAAAACTGAAAATATGATCGAATAGTCAGCATGGATTTTAAAAGGAAAGGTTATGTTTGACCAACCCCTTATTGAATTCTTTGACGAAGTAACAAAGAGTAGACAAGGGTAGTGTCGTAGATGTAATATATTTGGATTTTCAAGAGGCCTTTGATAAGGTACTGTATAGTAGACTCATACTAAAGCCAGAGTGTGTGGAATCAGGGGACAAGTAGCAGAATGGATAGCAAGCTGGCTATAAAACAGAAGAGAGAGAGTAGGGGTTAAGGGTAGCTACTCAGACTGGAAAAAGGTGGGATGTGATGTTCCACAATGATTGTTGCTGGGACCACTATTGTTCACCATTTACATAAATGATTTGGATTCCAGAGTCGGAAGTACAATTTCAAAATTTGTGGATGACACCAAATTGGGGGGTATAGTAAATACTGAGGAAGATGGCGACAAAATACAAGATGACATTAACAAACTTGCAGAATGGGCGTGTAATTGGCAAATGAACTTCAGTATAGATAAGTGTGAGGTGTTACATTTTAGTAGGAAGAATAATGAGGCCACATAATGCTTGGATAATAATCATCTAAATGAGGTAGATGAGCAAAGGAATACCCAAATCGCTAAAAGTACCAACACAGGTTAATAAGGCCATTTTAACAAACAGCAAACCAAGCACTGGGGTTCATTTCTCGTGCGATAGAATTGAAAATCAGAGAAGTTATGTTAAACTTATTTCAAACCTTGGTTAAACCACTCTTGGAATATGGTGGATAGTTCTGGTCTCCATATTATATAGAGGTACTGGAGAAGGTGCAATAAAGATTCACAAGGATGATGCCAGAACTGAAAGGATATACTTATCAGGACATGCTCGGGGGTAGGGGGGGTGACCTGATAGGTCTTTAAGATAATGAAAGGTTTTGATAGTGTAGATGTAGAGCAGATGTTTCAACTTGTGAGGGAGACCAAAACAAGGGGCCATAAATATAAGACAGTCACCCATAAATCCATTAGGGAATTTAGGAGAAACGTCTTTACCCAAAGAGTGGTATGAATGTGGAACTCGCTACCGCAATGAATAATTGAGGCGAATTGCATAGATGCATTTAAGGGTTGGATGAACAGGGGTAGGAGGAAGATTGTGTTGAACATAAATGCTGGCATAAATCAGTTGGGCCGAATGGCCTGTTTCTGTGCTGTAGAGTTTATGTAATTCTGTGTCATTCTATGTAACATCATCTCCTGCTCTGCCATCATTTTGTCTCCTTTCTGGTTTTGGACTTGGCAAAAGGTGGAAACCCCAGTTAAGGCAGATTTCCTTCAGCGAGTCGACTGTCTCTATATGAGCACAAGGCACACAGTACGCATTTTGTCAGGTCTCAATACTTCTCCCTCAAAATGTTGGCATCTCTGATATGTTTGACAGGAAACCACCTGTGTGAGGTTTGTGAGGACTAGATTTCAGGTCCCCCTGATGAAGGACTGGCACCATGTTAATGAGGGCGGATCTTCATGTCAAAGCATTATTTGGAGTGACAGCCATTCATTATGATTAAAAATGCAATTTATTTCAATATATCTCACTCTTAAAGGAAACACAGCCCCATATGTCCAAACGAGTTTGCTATCAATCACACCTTTCCCACTGATTAAACCTCGCTGTTCACATTCCCTCAGTGTTGATGGGTCTGTGTTTCGGAAAGGCAAAAGATCTTGCAGTCAGCGATGGCTTTTATCCGGTGTTCGCTCGAGTAAAGAAATCAATCACATCAATCACCATAGCTCAATTATCACGACTGACTTCAACTCCTTCCTTCAGTACATATTTATCTTAGTTGAAATTGAAGTTCCCTAAAATTAAGATGAGATTTACAATGCGCCAAATGCTATCTTCTGTACTTTCCATACTGAATGAAAGATACATTTCTTTTTTTTCTTTCCCTTAGATTCCCCAGATCAGTTATGCCTCCACCGCACCGGAGCTAAGTGACAACAGCAGCTATGCTTTCTTCTCCCGTGTCGTTCCACCGGACTCTTACCAGACCCAGGCCATGGTGGACATTGTGAAGGCCTTGGGGTGGAATTATGTGTCCACACTGGCTTCGGAAGGGAGCTACGGCGAGAGTGGAGTAGAGGCCTTCGTGCAGATCTCCAAGGAAGCTGGTAAGAGCACGCAATCACAATTCAGTACGTTGCACTAATTCCTCTGCGGAGTGCCAAGCCATTTTCATTAAACCTCGCACGTGGTGACAGGGTGCTGTTCAACCATAATCAACTTACAGCATCAAATCATTGTGCCTTTAGTAAGTTTAGTTCTTGGTGATTAATCTAGACTGTCCTGAGCTATAAGGTCAAGTAGATTTTTTTTAAAAATCAAGAGAAATTTAAGTTGTCAAACTATCAAATTCCACAAAAGACGTCAGGGGCAATTTTAAGCTAACCCACCCATCAGGAAACTGACGGGATCGGGTGTAATGCTGGTTTCATGCCCGATATTACTCTCCATTGACTGCTGACTTTAGTGGAGAGTAATATTGGTGCGTGGGTGGGGGCTTATGTCTGTATACCTATGGCCTCATATTAGAGGGAGCTTTTGGCTTTGTGTGTGTTTGACTACTGAGAAAATAACCTTGACAAAACCAACATGTTATGAGGCTTAGGATTAAAAACAGAAAACGATGAAAGGAGGAAAGAACAAAGCGATATATAATTGGTTTAACAACCGTTGATTTTATTTTTTTAAACTGGAAAGGAGTGAAAAGGACTGAAGTACAAAGGGTCCCAGCTCTAAAAATATCTTTTCCTTTTCAGTTCTGAAGAATGGTACCTATCTACAACGGTAACCGTCCTTTTCTCTCTTTAGATGCTGATAAACTTGCTCTGTATCTCCATTGTTTCGTGTGTTTATTTCAGATTTCCAGCACTCGCAAATTTTTTTTACCTGCTGATCTCTGTGATGTTGCTCACGGATAGTCTCAGGCCTGGAGTAAGAGTGTGATGTTTAGCCAATAACCTGGCTTGTGCCTTTGAGATCACTGCTCTAATTAGAGCAATTGTAGCTACTTACAAAGGTTAATCAGACGGTTGTCGTAATTATAGTTTCGTAATAAGATACAGCACAGAAGGAGGCCATTCGGCCCATCGTGTCTGTGCCGGCTCTTTGAAAGAGTTATCCAATTGGTCCCACTCCCCTGCTCTTTCCCCTTAGCCCTGTAAATGGTTTCCCTTCAAGTATTTATCCAATTCCCTTTTGAAAGTTACCATTGAAGGTGCTTCCACCACCCTTTCGGGCAGTGTATTCCGGATCATAACAAATCTATGCTTAAAAAAATGTTTCCTCATGTCGCCTCTGGTTCTTTTGTCAATCACCTTAAGTCTGTATTCTCTGGTTACTGGCTCTTCTGCCACTGGAAACAGTTTCTCCTTATTTACTCTGTCAAAACCGTTCATGATTTTGAACACGTATCAAATCTCCTCTTAACCTTCTCTGCCCTAAGGAGAATCCCAGCTTCTCCAGTCTCTCCGCATAATTGAAGTCCCTCATCCCTGGTACCATTCTAGTAAATCTCTTCTGCACCCTCTCTAAGGCCATGACATCCTTCCTAAAGTGTGGTGCGCAGAATCGAACACAATACTCCAGCTGAGACCTAACCAGTGTTTTATAAAGGTTTAGCATAACTTCCTTGCTTTTGTACCCTATCCCTCTATTAATAAAGCCCAGGATCCCATATGCTTTTTCAACAGCCTTCTCTGCTACCTTCAAAGATGTGTGCACACACGCCCCCAGGTCTCTCTGTTCCTGCACTCCCTTTAAAATTGTACCATTTAGTTTATATTGCCTCTCCTCATTCTTCCGACCAAAATGTATCATTTCACACTTCTCTGCATTAAATTTCACCTGCCATGTGTCTGCCCATTTCACCAGTCTGTCAATTTCACCAGTCTGTCTATGTTCTCCTGAAGTCTGTTATTATCCTCCACTTTGTTTACTACATTTCCGAGTTTCGTGTCATCTGCAAACTTTGAAATTATACCCCGTATACCCAAGTTCAGCTCATTAATATATATGAGAAAGAGCAGTGGTCCTAATGCCGACACCTGGGGAACACCACTGTATACCTCCCTCCAGTCTGAAAAACAACTGTTCACCACTACTCTCTGCTTTCTGTTCCTTAGCCAATTTTGTATCCACACAGCCACTGTCACTTTAATCCATGCAATTTAATTTTGCTAACAAGTCTACAATGTGGTATTTTATCAAATGCTCTTTGAAAGTCCATATACACAACATCAACCGCACTACCCTCATCAACCCTCTCCGTTACTTTATCAAAGAACTCAATCAAGTTAGTCAAACACGATTTTCCTTTAACAAATCTGTGCTGACTTTTGTTTATTAACCCATACTTTTTCAAGTACCAATTATTATTGTCTGGGATTATTGTCTCTAAAAGTTTTCCCACCACCGACGTTAGACTGACTGGCCTGGGTTTACCCTTCTCCCCTTTTTTGAACAGGGGTCTAAAATTTGCAAACCTCCAGTCATCTGGCACTGCCCCCATATCTAAGGATGATTGGAAGATTGTGGCCAGAGCCTCCACAATTTCTGCCCTTACTTTCCTCAGTAACTTAGGATGCATCCGGACCGGGTGACTTTTCTATCTTGAGTGCTGCCAACCTTTCAAGTACCTCCTCTTTATCTATTTTTATCCTATCCAATATCGCTACTAGCTCCTCCTTTACTGTTACATGGGCAGCATTCTCTTCTCTAGTGAAGACTGATGCAAAGTACTCATTTCTCCCCCTCTTTGCCCTTTACACTGTTACTATCCCAGTCTATATATAGGATAATTGATGTCTTTCATTATCACTACTCTATTGCTTGTAAATTTCAGACTGTGGGTCAGCAGTGGATTTTTTTGACATTTTGATGCAGGAAGCTGAGGGAGCAGGAGCGGGAGGGGATGTGGCTTGTTAGACAGCTGGCATGCACTTATTAATGTGTTGGGTCACGTCAGGATGCAGAGGTACACTTAAGGGGGGTGTTGAGGGCAGATGGCTGTTGGCTAAGGCTCATGGTCATGGCAGTGGAGATAATAAATCAATAGGGGGTTTAAGAAAAATTGAAAATGTCACAGAGAGCAGGCCACGAATGCTGCAAAATAGTGAACTAACCTTAATGGTAAAATAGCGGTTGGTCCTAGGCAATTCATGCCACAGTGCCACCAGGGTGGGGAGACTGAAAGGCAATGAAAGGTCATTTTATCAGGCGTTCACGTTAAAAGTAACATAAACAGGCATTACTTCAGATGGCACTCAGATGTTGCTAAGTGTCACAAGTCATGGCATAATCGCAACACAAGAAGTAGATGACAGGAAGTGTTTGCAGTCACAAGAATTTTAATATAATATGGAAATTCCATACAATGAGGGTGAATGGGAAAAGGTTAGGCCAATTAAAATTCCATACATCGAGGGTGAATGGGAAAAGGCTAGGACAATTAAAATTCCATACAATGAGGGTGAATGGGAAAAAGCTAGGCCAATTAAAATTCCATACAATGAGGGTGAATGGGAAATGGTTGCGTCCATTGAAATTCCACACAGCAATTCTATATAATGGGTTTCAGTTAAAAGTAGTTTCGTCCAAAATTGGTCATTCATGTGACCATCCTTCATGTATGAGCCTAGACATTGATTGGTGACAAGACTACTTGGTGGAAAAGTGCATCACAGCTGAATGCGATTACAACCACCATAATCGTGTAGAATTGATGTTTTTTTTGGTTCCCCTAGCTCAGGGTGTGGAGAGAACAATTAAAATCCTTGTTTCTATTGTTCTGGCTGAGATCAACTAATTCAGGAATCCAATCCAAGTCTTTGTGGTCTGTAATGTTTTAGCACCACATCGGGCAATGCCTTTACCTACTGAGGGACTTCCAGTGATGGTTTTGAACAAGTGTCAGCGAGTTATTCTAGATCCCTTTCTTTTAAACTGTTTGAAAATATTATTAATAATATTACAGCACACTGAGTGGCCATGTTAATCAGTTCCCAATATACCTCTGTGGAATTTTTGCCTTGTTTGGAAGCTGACACTCTACAATGAACAGGACAGGTAGAATTCTAATGCCAATACAGACTATATTCCCAGGTTGGACAGTTTAATAGAATTACTGATTCATAACAGATATAAAATTGGTTTAGGAGCTGTGAAGTTTGTTCAGTGAACTGTTTCATTTGGTGTCAGTTATTTTTTCCATCAATGTTGAGCTATTCAGAGTTTGTAGTGAAGGTTTATAACCATTGAACCAAAATAGAGTGGGGACATTGATGAATTTAATCAAGAAGCAGATTACCACAGTCCTGTGATTTAAAAAAAAATCATTTTTGGAATATGGGCATCGCTGGCAAGGCCAGCATTTATTGCCCACCCCTAATTGCCCTTGAGAAGGTGGTGGTGAGCCGCCACCTTGAACCGCTGCAGTCTGTGTGGTGAAGGTTCTCCCACAGTGCTGTTAGGTAGGGAGCTCCAGGATTTTGACCCGGCAACTATGAAGGAACGACAATGTATATCCAAGTCAAGATGGAGTGTGTGACTTGGAGGGGAACGTGCAGGTGGTGGTGTTCCCATGCACTTGCTGCCCTTGCCCTTCTAGGTGGCGGGGGTTGCGGGTTTGGCATCCTGGCGATGTTACAATTTAGTATGAAAATTGTTTCTTCCATGGTCACTCAGTAACAATATGATTTCAACAGATCCTGGAATCCAAAGCAATTTGCCCATTGTAATGTTGTACCCAGCAAATTAGATAAATGCTAGCACAACATCATCTTATTTTAATTTCCATTTGCCGTGGCACAGGATTCCTACACTGTGCAATTGTGGAGGGGGTCAGACAGATTCAACCCTCTTGAGGGACTTAGAAAATTTTGGCAATCTAGTTACCACATTTACAGGTGTAATATCATAATGAACCTATCACGTTTACCACTGGAAACGGGGTCAGGTGCAACTGGTGGGATCTCAGACTTAAAGTCTGATCAGTCTGCCCAAATTCAGCACGTCAGCCCTGGTGGGACAGCAATGTACCTCCTGAAATCTATACAAATAATAGTTGGTATTCAGATTGATAATACTGTGATTGTTGGTCTTCAGTCTGTTTATACTGTGATTGGTTTTCAGTTTGGTAATACTGTAATTGTTGGTATTTAATGTCTAATAGAAAAGAATGGAAAAACTTGCATTTTGTCACACTTTTCACAACCTCAGAATGCCCCAAAGTGCTTCCCAGGCAATGAAATTCAGCTCAACAATCTATGCTCCGTTTAATCTACTGTTAGACCCTGAAGAACCTGCTGCAGTGTCCCAATTTCTCGCCTCCTAATCAGAGAATTGCCTATTTTGGAGTGCGTTTTGCGCTGCTACCTCGCCTCACTCATGCAAATGATGGGCGACCTGGAAACTGGGACGGGTCCCCTGCAGACTGCTTAGGTGGCCATTACTCTTGCCGTGCCAACCTCTCATCGGTTTCCCAAAATTGACCCCGTGGGCTTTCCAGACATGACCAAACTTACGTGAACGGGACGATATTCTCAACTGTAAGCCTTCTGCATCAAACAAAGGGAACTAGAGCTTTAACTGAAGTGAGTGCTGCATTAATTCCTCAGGGGACATTTCTGGTCTGTAAATCAAAGAGCCTGCCTGCTACTGACAAGAGGTGGGCCGGAAGGTGCCTTAAAACATTATTGACATCATTGATTTTAATGGGTAGGAATGCAGTGTGCTACATTCCGCTGTCTGCAGAGGGCAGAGGTGGAGAGGGGAAAATGCTGTTAAAACTAAAAAGAAATAAAAAAATACATTAATAATACATTCTCTGATGAGGTCCCAATAATAAAAGGCAGTTTAGAGCGCACTTGTTGTGCCATGAAGGTCTGGTAATTTGTGAGATATTTGTTCGTTGTATGGCACGGTTAATGTCGTGTGATACAAATCACTACATTTCTTGCAGACAGGTCAAGACGTTTTACGCACTGAGGCCTCCCTTCAGGTAATTGGATTGCTGATAGAATTGCATTTGAGAAAGAAATTCCCATTACCTTACAGACAATGGAGTGGCTATTAGGAAGAAATAAAAAAAACAGACATTTCTTTAGCCATTTTGAAGTTCAATTTTTGCAACCTTAGACAATGAATTTAACCCTTAATCTTCCACATCAAAATACACAGAATGAAGATACACTGGGATAGAGTTTTGTTTTTTTAATCACCTGGGCATGAAGCATCTACTGGGTGGAGTACAGAGAGGGTAAGCTGGGCAGGGCAGATCACAGCCTGACCGATTTTCCCACCATATAAATTAATGGAAGGAAAATCAGGTGGTTCTGCTTATGGGTATGCAATTGTCACCACCTGATTTCCCTCTCTGCACTACACTCAGGCGATACTTTACTCTCAGGCAGAAAAGACAAGAACCTACTCTGTTGTTTCTGTACCTCTCTAATGATTTCAATATTTGCTTAACCCTTTCACAGACCAGCTCCCGTAATAGAGAAATACTTGCAGTCCACCATACTAGTGACTTCTTCACTTGTTCAAATGCTCAGTCACACTGTCGCTGATGATAGGTTCCAATAACTACCAAAATTGACTATAAACAGTTACCCAATTTCTCCCTCCCTCTGTTCCCCTCTTCAATAATGGAGTGACATTTGCAATTTTCCAATGCAAAGGCACAATTCCTGAATTTAGAGAACTTTGGAAAATTATGACTTATGCAATTTCCTCACCTATTTCTTTTAATACCCTGAGGTGCAAACCATTAGGTCCTGGATACTTGTTCATCTTAAGTTCCATTATTTTCTCCATTACCATTTTTTAAACTTTTATTAAATCCACTAAGTTCCTCCCCTTGACTTAGTTTTAGGTTCTCTTGTACTGCTGGTATTTTGTCCTCTTCCTCTACTGTGAGAATGGATACAAAATAGTCATTTAACAAGTCTGTCATTTCCTTGTTAACCATATAGTCTTGCCTGCAATCCTCCTTAACATTCCCTATTACCATTCTTTTTAATATATTTATAAAAACCTCTGCTGTTAGCTTACAAGTTTTTCTTCATATTCCATTTTTGTACCTTTTGTTACTTTTTTAGTATCTGTTTTCCACTTTTCCTTGCATTTGTATAACCCTTTTAGCTGGATACTGTTTCTTACCTCATTTGTTGATCATGGTTACTTAACTGCATATGTGGAGCCTTTGCCTTTTTAGGTTATCTGTTGGTTTTGTATTGTACCAAGTACTTCTTTGAATACGTCCCACTGTTTGTAGGTTTACCCACTAACAGTTCAGCGCAGTTTACTGTGGTCAATTCATTTCTCATTCCCTCGAAGTTTGCCCTACTTAAATTTAAAATCTTGGTTTGTGACCCTCCCTTCTCTCTCTCAAATCTAATATCCAATTCAATCATATTATGGTTACTCTTTGCAAGATGTTCCTTTACCATCAGATTGTTAACTAATTCTGGTTCGTTACACCTCACTAAATCCAATATGGCCTGTTCCCTTTTTGGTTCTAAAACATATTGTTCCAGAAAACTGTCCTGAATACATTCTAGAAATCTATTGCTTTTTCTACTTAGACTGTTCTGCTTCTTCCAGTTTATGTGAAAATTAAAATCCCCCATTATAACCACTTTGTTTTGAAGTCAGTGCCTTAAGTGTTCTTTTCAGTGGCACAATGCATGTACTAACTGACTAACTGAATGCTAAGGAAAGCATTTGCATTGATTCCTGGCTCACTTTCATGTCTGCTTGCTAGAATCTCTCATGAGCATCAAAGATGAGCTAATGCAATTTTTGCTAGTTTTAATAAAAAAACACACCAGATATTTTAGTCGCTGACCCAGTTAAGATCAGGAGAAGTTGGTTCGTTCTCAAAGCTACATTTTGAAATTAAAAGTATACTCGTGTTCTGTTGACGCTCCACCCCACCATTGAGTGGCAGGGTGGACTGCAATATCTGTTATTAATATCAATCCCCACCAAATATATAAATACTGCAGAAATTGTGTGGCCGGAGGGGACAAAGAATAGGCCAACAAATTTTTATCAATGCCAAATTATATAATTTCCCATAATAGCCTTGGCTCAGTGGTAGCACTCTTGTCTCTGAGTCAGAAGGTTACGGGTTCAAGCCCCACTCTAGCGACTTGAGCACATAATCTAGGCTGGCACTTCAGTGCAGTACTGAAGGAGTGTTGCACTACTTGAAGTGCCGTCTTTCAGATCACTCGTTAAACTAAGGTCCCATCTGCCCTCTCAGGTGGACGTAAAAGATCGAATGGAACTATTAGAAGAGGAGGGGAGTAAAACACCCCCCCGGATTATCTGGTCATTTATTTCATTGCTGTTTGTGGGACCTTGGCTGCCACATTTCCTACATCACAACAGTGATGACACTTCAAAAGTACTTTTTTGGCTATAAAGCGCTTTGGGACATCTTGAGGTTGTGAAAGGCACTATATAAATGCAAGTCTTTCTTTGAATAAATGTACCTGACTATTTACCTGCTTTATTTGTCCATTTGTCTGTCTATCTAGTCTATCTATCTCCCTACCTATCTATCTCATCCGTTTGTCTTAATAATATCGTAAAAACCTTATATCAGTGTGTACAGTTGTCACGTGCCAGATGTCATATTGCAGATGTTACATTTTAGTGCTGTTTGAAAACTACCTTAAAACACAGGGCAAACAAAGCCAATTGTTTAATCCTGGGTGCTTTTGAGTTAGAACCAAAACTGATGAGTACCTTACAATTTCTAAAGTTCTCTGATCAAACTACAATTAAATTCTGAGTGACCTGAGCTTCTGTTACTCAACAAGAATTAGACTTTGTTGCCTTAAAAAGACACATCAAAATAATACATTACGTAGTATCAAACTCCTGTCCTTATAAAAGAGCGTGTCATCCAAGTAATGCCATGGGAGATCTGTTAGTAATATATTAAAAATTCTGGCAGCAATTTTCATCTTCACTGCTTGGTTAGTAACCAATGGGGCAGATTGCATGCTCACTATAGAATCCAGCCAGTTTTCATTTCCAATGACTTCACTTTAAAATGTTTTTAATATTTTCATTAAGCCTTCAAGTTTATTATTTATTCCTATCCTAAGCAAAAAGTAATTCCATTAGAAATAAATATATCAAACTGGGCTACTGGTCCAGACAGGATCAAGCTGAGATTGCTTACCGAAATGAGAACTGTGTTAAGTGAGCCCCTTGCTCACATATTCAACAGTTCTCTGCCGCCAGGGATTGTTTTCTGGTGACTGGAGGGAGGTTAATGGACCAATATACAGTAAGGCAACAAGTCAGAACCAGGAAATTATAGGCCCATTAGCTTGACGTAACTTGCAGGAAAGTTGCTAGAAGGGATCATTAGGGATGTCCTATACAATCATCTTGACAAAGAAGGGGTTATTAGGGACACGGCTTCTGGAATAAAAAGTCATGTCTCAACAACCTGGTTGAACTTTTTGAAGAAGTTACCAGGTAGATGGATGAAGGCAGCCCGGACATGATATATTTGGACTTTCAGAAAGCTTTTGATAAGGTGCCTCACAATAGGCTGCTATATAAGATAGAGTCATGTGAGGTTAGGAGACAGATCCTGGGTTGGATAGGGGATTGGTTGCGTTTTTGTCGACAGAGGGTTATCATTAATGGTAGCAGCTCTGCATGGAGTCTGGTTACGAGTGGGATCCCCACAGGGGTCGGTGTTAAGACCATTACTCTTCGCGATATACATCAATGATATGGATGAAGGCCTGGTTGCAAGTTTGCCAATGATGCAAAAATGGGGACGATTTCTGCTGTTCACTATAGTGGAATTGTCGACTTGTGCATAAAGAACATGTTCACTTTTTCAATGTAAATACTGAACAGTAGAATTCTTTGGTCACAGCGATTACAAGTGTAGAAATAAATTCTGATCAATGGTGGCCGAGTGTTTTTGGATCAATTTGTCACTTGCGACATTTTGCTTTATCCCTGTGGGACCCCCACTAATAACTGGTCTCCACACAGAGCTGCTACTATTAATGACAACCTTCTGACTACAAGGTGTTTGGAAGTGCCGTAGTCAGTTGGACCAAACATTAAACAAACCCTTCTCATTAATTGTGAGTCATGCTGTGCTTAACAGAATTAATATGGTAACATTTCATCTAGTCAAGTTATGATGATCTAGAATGCACTGCCTGAAAGTGTGGTGGAAGTAGATTCAATAATAACTTTTAAAAAGCAATTGGATATATACTTGAAAGGAAAGAGCAGGGGAATGGAACTAATTGGATAGCTCTTTCAAAGAGCCGGCACAGGCACGATGGGCTGAATGGCCTCCTTCTGTGCTGCAAGATTATATGATTCTGTGATTCTTCTGCCTTTATTCTGGGAACATCATTGAAAGTAAGAAAAAAACAAAGCTAAATGCATGATAATGTACAAGCTCTTCAAAACAGACCATATTATTTGTCAGTAAAGTGTTCTGGGTTGCTCTGGCAAAGAGCCAGCACAGATATGATGGGGCAAATGGTGTCATTCTGTGCTGTAAAATTCTATAATTCTCTGGCATGATCCCTGGAAGCTTGCCCTGCTATAATCCTGGTCAAACGCTTCCATTTTAGTTGTATTGAATAGAATCATGCAGCGAAACTTGATGTGATTATGCTGTGTTTCTGTTTTCTTGAATACTCTCTTGTCAATTTTCTCACCAACCCTTCCCCCCAAGAAGACATTGGCTCAGATAAAATGATGGCTGCTGGTGCCCAACATTGTGGCCCTGGCAATCCTGGCACATCATCAGCAATGGGCCTGGAGCGGCAGCAGATTCTACCAATGAGCTGGCCTTCCGTTACCTGCCCATTTTGGTTCGGTTATTCGCGGGCCCAATTGAATCCTTGCTGGGATACAGTTCCATGGGCACCCTCCAGCATCTTACCTAAGTGCCCATTATTTACGTGTGAGCTTTTGACAGTCAGCAGGCTTATTGACCACAGTGGACATCACAGCTTATCCTGCTCCTGTCTCACCTGACACCTACGTACGGACACTTCCAGCACAGGGATCACTGGATAATAATCAGGAACAAATAATTAAAAAAATTACAGCTAACTTTACAATAATGCACATAAGCATGGAAAGCTCTACAAAGCAGAGCCATGTGCTTGCATTTTATAATGCAATCAGAAACCTTGAATGTGTTGCAGCTTTGAATTCAATGCTAGCCATCTGTTGCCCTCTGTACAACACTGCAGTTCTCAACGGTCTTTATGGTTCCGTTAACTGTTTCTAATGAAGAGTGAGCAGCCCTGTCTCTCCAGCAGTGCAGGTTGTAAGTACCTGAAGTGACTGAGGAACTCAC
This sequence comes from Heptranchias perlo, assembly GCF_035084215.1. Classification (NCBI taxonomy): domain Eukaryota; kingdom Metazoa; phylum Chordata; class Chondrichthyes; order Hexanchiformes; family Hexanchidae; genus Heptranchias; species Heptranchias perlo. The sequence goes on from NC_090341.1 coordinate 44,931,156, forward strand.
TCACTGAGTAGATGGAGTTTCCACCACGAGGAAATTCCCGGTCATCATCTGCTTTTAGTTGGGCTCCCACGTGGATGACCAGCTGTTGGTGAAAAGCTCATTCTTGTTCATTTTATTTCAGTCACGTGTACCTTTAGAATAACAGAAGATGCAAAGATCTGGGCCAGATGGCCTTCCACTGTGCTGTAAGTTCCATGATCTAGAAACAGGTTTTTGTTAAATTTTATGTCCGATTCTGAAAACCTGAAGATTGACACAAGGTGCAAGTTTCTCTGTATAAGGAAGGGATTAAAAACTATTCAACATACTATGGAAAACAATAATGCTGTTCATAGTTGTGCTGACTTAAATAACTGAAAATGGACCAAGTTCTCTGATTCTATTGGAAGAGTTTGCCATGTAAAATAATTGTTCTGTTAACCTGCACAGCATTGCCTACTGTCACGGTCAAAAATTGTAGCAGGCTTTTCAGCTGCTCTTCTCATAAGCTTGTATGTATAATGTAACGCATTCCCAAGCAGTCGGAGATATCAAATAAAGGGATGAGTCTTCTCCCCTTTGAAGATGCTGAAGCTTGAAGCCAGCTTAGAGAAAGGTGAGGAAGGTCTTCTTTCACTGATGGCTGCTTTCATCACGAACACGCCAAGTTCAGCACTCTGAGATAATCTCCTCTGGATTCGCACCAGCATTACAATCTGCGTGGTTCCAAAGTGACCTCTACAAAGTGCTCAAATGTCGATTGAGATACCTGTCTGGAAAGTGAAGTAAAAGGATGTGTGTGTGTCTATACTCTGAAGATTATTGCCACTCTTTGGTAAAGTAATGAGTTCCTGAACTGAGTGGTTGGCTGGAAGGTGCCTGTCAGAACGTGTTGGATTTATGGATTGTTTCTAAAATATATGGCATGGTACAGGAATGAAGAGTCGCTCTTCAACACAACCCAGCTACTATTGCAGGTCTGCTGTTGTACTGTGCATGACAGTGGAGGAGAGGAAATTGCTAAGCAACATATCTCTATTAAAGTTTTATAGTCTATATAATGCTGTACATTATCTGAACACTGCATATTCTCAGGCCTGTTCCATCAGGCTTCACTGTAGCAAACATGGATTAGCAAATCACAATTCAACTCTGTTGATTGTCAACACAGCCCACTATTGTAATTCTGTAATGTTTTTGTGTAGCAACAGATGGATTAATTCAATATTTGTCTTTTACTTTCTACCTTTTGAGGAGATCAATGCTCTGCGTCAGTTCACCTGAAGTAAGGTATCACATGGCTTTTGCCAGTTTTCCAGGTTGGATTTCATCCTCTTTCATCTGTATGAAACACGTTTGCATCCTGTGTACAGGAACGAGGGTAGAAAATGTTCCTTTCACAGGACTATGATCCCTGTACTTAATAGGCATTTATATATAAATATTTTCTCATAACAAATAATTCATAAATTTACATCTGAGGAAACCCTGTTTGAAACAGGAGATGAGTGTTACCTAATGTAACCCCAGCAAAATCTTTAGATTATTGAAATCTCCGCTATTGATAGATAAAGGTGCATAATTACCTCTTCCATGTTAAACATGTCAGTGATTTGGGCTGGAATCCAACATTGATCAGTTGTGACTCTGAACATCACAAGTATTTTATCAAATCAATTAAAGGCAAAGTGATCCCTTCAGTGCTTACCTGTTTTAAACCATTAATGGCCTAAGCTGACAACACATTGGTCAATATGGACGGGATGTTTCTGAATCCGCCCCAGGTGGGTTGGGGAGAGACTGCCACCTGTTGCTTTGACCCCACTTGACCTTGGCTCAGGTTTCTTCTTGAGTCTTATTAAATGTGCAAGGTGGGCTCTTGGCAGGATCTCTTCCATCAAGAGGGAGCTTCCATCAAGAGGGAAGATGATTAGATGGAGCTCTGCTTGAAGAGGACACTGGAGGGCCTCCATGATTAGTGGGCAACTTTCATGTTAGGACTCTACTAGCCCCTCTCTCACTCTCTCTCTCTCTCTCTCTCTCCAAAAGAGGCTTCAGTAGGCCTTCCACTGCTTTCTTGGGATTTACTGCCACCCATTTCTTGGTCCTCGGAGGTGGTGGTGACATAGGCAGATGGCATGGAAATCGGACAGCTTGCGGCGCCCGCCTATCTGCTGTTATTTACATGTGGCAGGCAAGGAGGGGTGGCCAGTGGCCTTCTCGGTAGGGGTTGGGGGGGTGGGAGGAATAGAGGTCAGGAAGGGAACATGCGGTAAGCCTTGTCGTCCGATTTTCCAATGTTTCCGACTGCTCGCCTGCTCGATTAGGAGCAGGATATTAGAGGGAAAGCCAGGCCTATGTGTTGAATACGTGAGATTGTGACCCAGGTATCTCACATGCCAGCATGAATTGATATGTGGGCACCAAGGAATGTGATGTCCAGGGATGCTGCCTGGTCTGAGCTGGAAGTCCCCAGTGTGCGATCTGGCCTTTACACCAATGTAGATTACTCTACTAGAGTTTAATTGAAGGCCTTTACTGATGATGCAAGATTTCCTGACCAGTGGGCTAGACTCCTGTCCACTGTTAGTTCTTCCATTCTCAATACATATTAAAGATAAGCTGTGAGTAATAGGGAGTTCTTAAAGGTGACCAAAGGTGTGTTTTTTTTGGGTGTTTTGGGGAGACGTTGGATTTTTCTGGTGCTTGGGTTTTCTTATGTTTTTCTTAATCAAAACACATAATCTAAATAAACTATCTACCAGAGTTCAGCAGAACAGGAAGGCCCTTGAAAAAGAGGGAATCTATAAAGTGACTGCTAGAATACAAACTTTTAGTCCAGCTCGAGGAACAACAGTGTATCTAATTGCAAGCTGCTGTGTCCAGTGCCATTTGGCACTTTAACAAAAAACGTATTTTCTTCCTTTCAGGTATCAAGGTCCGCAAGTTTCAACAACTCTTAGGCAACGCCTCTCCTGATCCTTCTTCTCCTTCACTTTCCTCTGACCCCATCCCTCCTTCCAATCTCACCCTTTGTCATGTTTGCACTATCCCCTCTGACCTTCCCCTCTCTGATGACCCCAAACCATCAGTCCTCAGCAAAGGCCTCAGCTTCATCCCCTTATGCCCCAACCACAATGAATTTCGATCTCGACATGACGCTGAGCTCTTCTTCTGTTGCCTTCGCCTCCACGCTCACTTCTTTGTAGTCCCCCCCCCAACCCCGCACAGCGAAGATCTTTCTCCCGTCTTCAGTATTCTCGTTCCACCTGGACCTCTCCCTCTGGCTTCTTACCCTCTCTTCATCTTTTCATTGGGAACTGCCGGCGTGACATTGGCCATCTCAATTTCTCCATTCCCCTCACTCACTCTAACCGACCTCACTCTGAACTCGCAGCGCTCCGTTCTCTCAGGTCCAACGCTGACATTGCCGTTAACCTGCTGACCAGGGCGGCACTGTTGTTGTGCAGTGAAGAAACTCTTACCTTGCGGAGGCTGAGCACCAACTCTCCGACACCTCCTCCTACCTCTCCCTGGACCATGACCCCACCACCGAACATCAAGCTATAGTTTCCCAGACCGTCACTGACCTCATCTCCTCTGAAGATCTTCCCCCCCCACCATGGCCTCCAGCCTCATAGTCCCCCAACCCCGCATCTACTCCTTCCCAAGATTCACAAACATAACTGCCCTGGTAGACCCATCGTTTCAGCCTGTTCTTGCCCCACGGAACTTATTTCTTCCTATCTCAACTCTATTTTCTTCCCCCCTTGTCCAGTCTCTTTCGACCTACATCCGCAATTCATCTGACCCCCTCCGCCACTTCAACAGTTTCCGGTTTTCCGGCCCTAACCGTGTCCTTTACACCATGGACGTTCAGTCCTTCTACACCTATATCTCCATCAGGATGGCTTGCGGGCCCTCCGCTTCTTCCATGAACGAAAGCCCAACCAGTCCCCATCCACCACCACCCTCTTCCGCCTGGCTGAACTTGTACTTATGTTCTATTTTTCTTTGACTCCACTCACTTCCTCCAAATAAAAGGTGTCGCTATGGGTACCCATATGGGTCCTAGCTATGCCTGCCTATTTAGAATTTATGGCATTTGTGGAACATTCTTAGTTCCAGTCCTACTCAGGACCCCCCCCTCACCTGTTTTTCTGCACATTGATGACTCTATCAGTGCCGTTTCATGCTCTCGCCCTGAATTGGAAAATTTCATCAACTTTGCTTCCAATTTCCATCCTTCCTTCACTTTCATATAATCCACTTCCGACTCTTCCCTTCCCTTCCTCGATTTCTCTATTTCCATTTCTGTCAACTGTCTACTATACGGCTACCTTGATTACACTTCCTCCTCCCACCCCGCTCCCCGTAAGGACTCTATTCCATTCTCCCAGTTTCTCCATCTCTGTCGCATCTGTTCTGACGATGCCACCTTCCACACCAGTGCTTCCGATATGTCTTCCTTTCTACTCAACCGAGGAGTCCCCTCCACTGTGGTTGACGGGGCCCTCAATCGTGTCCGTCCCATTTCCCGCACTTCTGCCCTCACCCCTTATCCTTACTCCCAGAACCACAATAGAGTCCCCCTTGTCCTCCTCTTCCATCCCACCAGCCTCCACATTGAACGGATCATCCTCCGCCATTTCCGCCACCTCCAGTGCGATATCACCACCAAACATATCTTTCCCTCCCCTTCCCTTTCAGCATTCCGAAGGGACCGCTCTCTCTGCGACACCCTGGCCCACCCTTTCATCACCCCCAATACCCACTCCCCTTCCCAAGGCACCTTGTGTGAGCGCAGGAGATGCAACACCTGCCCCTTCGCTTCCTCCGTTCCCACCGTCCAGGGCCCCAAACATTTCTTCCAGGTGAAACAATGATTTACATGTACCTCTTTCAATTTAGCGTACAGTATTCGCTGCTGAAGATGCAGTCTCCTCCACACAGGGGAGGCCAATTGGAGGTTGGGTGATTGCTTTGCTGAACACCTCCGCCCAGTCCGGAAGCGTGACCCTGACCTGCCGGTCGCTTGCCATTTTAATTCTCCGTTCCACTCCCACTCTGACTTCTCTGTCCTCGACCTCCTACACTGTTCCAGTGAAGCTCAATGGAAGCTCGAGGAACAGCACCTCATCTTTCGATTAGGCACTTTACAACCTTCGAGACTCAATGTTGATTTCAATAACTTCAGATCATAACCACTGCTCCCATTTTTATGGACAGCAAGAGCTGGTAATGGTTCTGCTGCTGCCATTTACAGCTCCGCTAGCCCATCTTTTGTTTCTTTACTTGTCCCATTACCACCCTCCTTGCCTTGCACCATCATCCCTTTTGTCATTTAATCACTCCTGCTCTCCACCCTATCACAGACCTTGCCTTTTATTCATTCCTTTGCTCCCCTTCCTCCTCCCCACCTGGCTCTGTACTTGCTTAAAAACTGTTGCATCTTTAACTTCTTCCAGTTCTGACGAAAGGCCTTCGACGTGAAACATTAACTCTGTTTCATTCTCCACAGATGCTGCCTGACTTGCTGAATATTTCCAGCATTTTCTGTTTTTATTGTAAAATTAATGATGGGTTTGCTTTCATAGCACCTCAATTGCAATATTTAAGGGTCAAAGTGGTGGAAGGGAGATCAGCTGGCACCAGATCTGGCCTCTGTGCTCCTACTGTTATGCTCTCAGCTACATCTGCAGGCCCTTCAACAACAACAACACAACAACAACTTGCATTTATATAGAATCATAGAATCGTTACAGCACAGAAGGAGGTCATTCAGCCCATCGAACCCGTGCTGGCCCTTATAAGAGCAATCCAGTTAGTCTCACTCCCCCGCTCTTTCCCTGTAGCCCTGCAAATTTTTTCCCTTTAAGTATTTATCCAATTCCTTTTTGAAAGCCATGATTGAATCTGCTTCCACCACCCTTTCAAGCAGTGCATTCCAGATCATAACTACTCGCTGCATAAAAAAGTTTTTCCTCATGTCGCCTTTGGTTCTTTTGCCAATCACCTTAAATCTGTGTCCTCTGGTTCTTGACCCATCTGCCAATGGGAACAGTTTCTCTTTATTCATGATTTTGAACACTTCTATAAAATCTCCTCTTAACCTACACTGCTCTGAGGAGAACAACCCCAGCTTCTCCAATCTATCCATGTAACTGAAATCCCTCATCCCTGGAACTATTCTAGTAAATCTTTTCTGCACCCTTCACATCCAGAATTTGACACAATACTCCAGGTGTGGCCGAATCAGTGTTTTATAAAGGTTCAACATAACTTCCTTGTTATTGTACTCTATGCCTCTATTTATAAAGCCCAGGATCCTGTATGCTCTTTTAACCGCTTTCTCAACCTGACCTGCCACCTTCAAAGATTTATGTACTTTTACCCCCAGAATTGTACCTCCTTTAGAATTGTACCCTTTAGTTTATCAAAATGTATCACTTTGCACTTCTCTGCGTTAAATTTCATCTTCCACGTGTCCGCCCATTCCACCAGCCTGTCTATGTCCTCTTGAAGTCTAAGACTATCCTCCTCACTGTTTACTACACTACTAAGTTTTGTGTCATCTGTAAATTTTGAAATTATGCCCTGTACACCCAAGTCCAGATCATGAATATATATCAAAAAAAGCAGTGAACTTAATACCGACCCTTGGGGAACACCACTGTATACCTTCCTCCTGTCCGAAAAACAACCGTTCACCACTACTCTCTGCTTCCTGTCCCTTAGCCAATTTTGCATCCATGCTGCCACTGCCCCTTTTGTTCCATGGGCTTCGATTTTGCTGACAAGCCTATTATGTGGCATTTTATCAAACGCCTTTTGAAAGTCCATATACGCAACATCAACCGTATTGCCCTCTTCAACCCTCTGTTATCTCATCAAAAAACTCCATCAAGTTAGTTAAACACGATTTGCCTTTAACAAATCCGTGCTGGCTTTCCTTTATTAATCCACACTTGTCCAAATGACTATTAACTTTGTCCCGGTTTATCATTTCTAAAAGCTTCCCCACTACTGAGGTTAAATTGACTGGCCTGTTGTTGTTGGGTTTATCCTTACACCCTTTTTGAACGAGGGTGTAACATTTGCAGTTCTCCAGTCCTCTGACACCACCCTCGTAGCTACGGATGTTTGGAAGATTATGGCCAGCACCTCTGCAATTTCCACCCTTACTTCCCTCAGCAACCTAGGATGCATCCCATCCGTACTGGGTGACTTATCTACTTTAAGTACAGCCAGCCTTTCTTGTACCTCCTCTTTATCAATTTTTAGCCCATCCAGTATCTCAACCACCTCCTCTTTTACTGTGACTTGGGCAGTATCTTCTTCTTTGATAAAGATATAGTGCCTTTAACATAGTAAAATGTCACAAGGCATTATCAAACAAAATTTGAGATGGAGCCAAATAAGGAGATATTAGGACAGGTGACCAAAAGCTTGGTCAAAGAGGTAGGTTTTAAGGAGCATCTTAAAGGAGGAGGAGAGAGGCGGAGAGGTTTAGGAACGAATTCCAGAGCTTAGGGCCTACGCAGCTGAAAGCACAGCCACCACTGACATAGCAACCCAGCAATAACCGAGGCCAACTGCTTGCACAGGCTACAGATAGCACAGGTGCAGTTGGAGAGCTGTGCCATCTGCTATATCGACAGGATGGCCTTCTCCAAGGAAGTTAAGGGCTTGTCATTTTTATAACCTGGTGTTGGTGGTGATCTGATCTGCACTGAGTTATCTGTGTATTGTCTGAATCCATTTGGCATATTTACCAATTTGATATATTCCTTCTATTGTTTCTATACTTCCCTGACCCATTTAATTCTTGCATGAAGGACTCACACAAGATGGAGGAAAATTGATAAAGTTAACTCATTGCAGCAGTCAGCACCAGCTTGATGCAAATGTCATTCAGCACTTCACGTAGGAGGTGATTATGGAAGATACTGTCCTGGGTAACTCCTCTATAGGTGTATTTGTATTTGCTCGAGTGAACTCTGCTGCTGTAACTCTTCATGACAGCTGCCTTTACTGAAGGTTTATTTGATGAGGCCTAGCTGTTGACAAGAGATCCAAACCACATCAGATTCAGCCATCACTGTATTCTCGTAGACCCATATCAAAATGCTCATTCTGGAAAACATGAGGCCATGTTTGCTTCAGACTGACAAAAAACACCCCAGAAATCCCCATTAGAAACTCAGTTCCTCTCCAGTGATTGACTAATGTAGCAACACCTGTTGCCTGTGCCATCTTGCGTTTACAGTGGAAAAGTTTCAAAGGCAAGGTCTTTCATGAAGATTTTTTTGGAGGGGAGAGGGATTCATTTTGTATTCCTAAAGAGAGGGAACATTGGAACTGCAGAATGGAACACATTCCATTTCAGCCACTCTTTGTCAGTAACAAATATTAATGGGCCGGAACTTGCTGTCACCGTAGTGCGTGACGAGGCTCTCCGCACCTCCTGCGGATAAAAAGTACGAATGTACTTACTGCATGGTCCATGAAGTAAATTTGCTGGATTCTGAGATCTTTCTCAGTGGTGCGTTCCGATATCAGGTGCAGGTCATGAGCTCATGGAAACATTGTGGGACTGCAAGCCCCGCCCACAAGCAGACAAGTTAAACTCATAAATTTAAAGTGACATTCCCTATGTTAGTCTAAATAAAAATTTAACTTATTATAAAAATGCAAGGAAATGATTTAATTTACGTAAACATATAGAAGTTAAAAGTTAAAAAAATATATATTTGTATTAATCTTTTTTAATTGAAAACTATTAAAATAAGTATAATTAGACATTCCAAATTTTTAAAATTTAATTTTTTGTTGTTTTGCAGTCATTATAAGTAGTGTAGGGCCTGTATTTTCAAGTGTCCCTTCTCGTGATGTGAGCATCTTCTTCCAGCTGGGATGATGGATACGCTTACGATTGTTTGGTGATTGTGTTTGATTGTGGCGTGGTTGGCCCTTTAATTCGGGACTTTCAGAACGCCGTTGAACCAATCAGAGCAAGTTCGCAATTTCTGGGTTTTAATGTGCATGTGCGCATTCGCGGACTTGCTCCGATGGATTCGGAGGCGGTTTGGATAGATGCCATTATGGAGCGGCATCCAAGGTAACTAAGTCCTGGGCCATTAAGTCCAGTATAACAACCGTTAGATGGAGAGTAAAGCACACTCTATGTAACAACATGCCTCAGCACCAATCTCTGAAAAGCCCTCTCTGCTGCACCAGCGTGACTTTTTCTGTTCCCACTAGAATCAAAAAGGAAAAACCTCAATTGCTGGTAGGTTCTGATAAAGGATCTCACCAAAATAGAGGTTTTTTAAATGGGGAAAGCTTTTCATTGATTGAATGGGGAAAAACTATTTTGTCTAGTTGAGGAGTCAGTGACGAGGAGTTAACATAGGAACAGCAGTAGGCCATTAAGCTCCTCGAGCCTGTTCTGCCGTTCAACGAGATCATGGTTGATTTGTGACATAACTCCATATACCTGCCTTAGCTCCATATCCCTTAATACCTTTAGGTTCACAAAAATCTATCAATCTCAGTTTTAAAATTAACAATTGAGCTAGCATCAACTGCCGTTTACAGAAGAGAGTTCCAAGCTTCTATCACCCTTTGTGTGTAGAAGCGTTTCCTAACTTCACTCCTGAAAGTCCTGCCTCTAATTTTTAGGCGATGTCCCCTGGTCCTAGACTCCCCAACCAGCGGAAATAGTTTCTCTCTATCTACACTATCAGTTCCCATTAATATCTTGAAAACCTCGATCAAATCACCCCTTAATCTTCTAAATTCCAGGGAATACAACCCTAGTTTGTGTAATCTCTGCTCGTAATTTAACCCTTGGAGTCCAGGTATCATTCTAGTAAATCTACGCTGCACTCCCTCCAAGGCCAGTATATCCTTCCTAAGGTGTGGTGTCCAGAACTGAACACAGTACTCCTGGTATGGTCTAACCAGGGCTTTTTATAGCTGTAGCATAACTTCTACCCCCTTGTATTCTAATCCTCTAGATATAAAGGCCAGCATTCCATTAACCTTTATGATTATTTTCTGTACCTGTCCATGACTTTTTAATGATCTGTGTACATGAACCCTTAAGTCTCTTTGGACCTCCACTGTTTTGAGCTTTTCACCATTTAGAAAGTACTCTGATCTATCCCTTTTAGGTCCAAAGTGGATGACCTCACACTTGCCACAGTTTTGCACATTCACTTAATCTATTAATGTCTCTCTCTAATTTTATGCTTCCATCTGAAAAAAAAAGATTTACTAGGATGCTACCAGGACTTGATGGTTTGACTTATAGGGAGAGGTTAGACAGACTGGGACTTTTTTCCCTGGAGAGTAGGAGGTTTAGGGGTGATCTTATAGAAGTCTATAAAATAATGAGGGGCATAGATAAGGTAGATAGTCAAAATCTTTTCCCAAAGGTAGGGGAGTCTATAACGAGGGGGCATAGATTTAAGGTGAGAGGGGAGAGATACAAAAGGGTCCAGAGGGGCAATTTTTTCACTCAAAGGGTGGTGAGTGTCTGGAACGAGCTGCCAGAGGCAGTAGTAGAGGCGGGTACAATTTTGTCTTTTAAAAAGCATTTGGACAGTTACATGGGTAAGATGGGTATAGAGGGATATGGGCCAAGTGCAGGCAATTGGGACTAGCTTAGTGGTATAAACTGGGCGACATGGACATGTTGGGCCGAAGGGCCTGTTTCCATGTTGTAACTTCTATGATTCTATGATCTACACTGCTTACAATGCTGCCTATCTTTGTGTCATCGGCAAACTTGGATATGTAGCTCTCTATCCCATCCTCTAAGTCGTTAATAAATACAGTGAATAATTGAGGCTCCAACACAGGTGCCTGTGGGACAGCACTGGCCACAATTTAAAATTGTCACTGAGAGAGTGCAGAGAGAGGTTAGGAGAAACTTCTTTACACAGAGCTGTTGACGTAAAATACTTTGTCACAGGGAATAGCTGAGGTAGAGACCATTGACTATTTTATGGGAAAAGTGTATAAATATTTAAAGCAGAGGAATATACAGGGTTATGAGGAGAGAACAGGGCAGTAAGATTAGTTGTGGGTTACTCGAGCAAAAAGCTGGCACAGACACAATGGGGCCCACACAACTTGACCCGCTGTGCATTTTTCCATATTTTCTACCTTTATCTTAAAAGAGGCATTTTGTGATAGCTCCGAATGAGATTACTATACTATTGCCAATTGATGTTGATCTACAAACAGTTTTCTTGTGTGGACTCGTACCCACAAGTAACTTAGTTTAGACTGCCCCAAATCACTGAACTTCAGACTCTTGAAGCTGCCAGAAAGGGAATAGGTTGGTTTAGTAGCTCGCAGAGGCTGGGATAAACTCAGGTTGAATCCTGGGGGCTAAATTGAGCCATGTAACGCCTGTTGTGTAGGCACTACGCGGACTACTAAGGACCGAAATTGGCGTCCGAGATGAATGCGCACATCTCCAGCGTGACGAGCGCAAGATGCCACCTTGGTAAAGGGGTTTGCACATGCACACTTAACGGGTGAATGTAAAATAGGGAGATTAGGCGGTAGATCAGTGTGCAATGCTGATTTAACGGGACAGATGAATTTTGGAACTCCACGCTCCAGCCAACATATTGTCTTAACCTCGCACAGCTGAATGGTTAACTACAGTCCACGTAGGTACCAACGACATAGGTAGGACTAAGAAAGAGGTTCTGCTGAGGGAGTTTGAGCAGCTAAGGACTAAATTAAAAAGCAGAACCACAAAGGTGATAATCTCTGGATTATTACCTGAGCCATGAGCAAATTGGCACAGGGCAAATCAAATCAGAGAGATGAATGCGTGGTTCAAAGATTGGTGTGGGAGAAATGGGTTACAATTCATGGGGCACCAGCACCAGTACTGGGGAAAGAGGAAGCTGTTCCGATGGGACGGGCTTCACCTGAACCATGATGGGACCAGTGTTCTGGCAAACCGAATAACTAGGGCGGTAGAGAAGGCTTTAAACTAAATAGAGGGGGGGAGGGCTCAGGTGGGGCGAAGTTAGATTGATAAAGAGAAAAGACAAGGAAATAGTACAGGAAAGTGATGGGGGTAATGATAAACAGAGTGTGTCAGGAAGGGACAGAGCATACAAACATAAGAATGCACTAGCAAATGGGGCCGGGGTAGGAAAGAATGGTAAAAAGACAAAATTAAAGGTTCTTTATCTGAATGCACGATGCATTCGTAATAAGATAGATGAATTGACGGCGTAAATAGAAACAAATGGGTATGATCTCGTGGCCATTACAGAGATGTCGTTGCAAAGTGACCAAGGTTGGGAGCTAAATATTCAGGGTTATTTAACATTTTGGAAAGATAGGAAAAAAGGTAAAGGTGGTGGGGTAGCTCTGTTAATAAAGGATGAAATTGGTATAATAGTGAGAAATGATCTTGGCTCAGAAGATCAAGATGTCGAATCAATTTGGGTGGAGGTAAGAAATAGCAAGGGAATGAAATCACTGGTGGGAGTAGTATATAGGCCCCCTAACAGTAGCTACACTGTAGGGCAAAATATTAATCAGGAAATAAGGGGGGCTTGTAAAAAAGGTAATGCAATAATCATAGGCGATTTTAACTTTCACATAGATTGGACAAATCAAATTGGCAAAAATAGCCCTGAGGAGGAGTTCATAGATATTACTAGGGACTGTTTCTTAGACCAATATGTCAGGGAACCAACCATGGAACAGGCCATTTTGGATCTGGTAATGGGTAACGAAACAGGATTAATTAATGATCTCAAAGTAAAGGATCCCTTGGGAAGCAGTGATCATAACATGATAGAATTTCACATCCAGTTTGAGAGCGAGGATCTTGGGTCTGAAACTACTGTATTAAACTTAAATAAGGGCAATTATAAAGGAATGAGGGCAGAATTGGCTAAAGTGGACTGGGTAAACAGATGAGATGGTATGATAGTGGATAAGCAGTGGCAAACATTTAAAAAGATATTTTATGACTCGCAACAAAAATATATCCCTGTGAGGAGGAAAGACTCCACAAAAAGGGTGAACCAACCATGGCTAACTGAAGAAGTCAAGGATGGTATCAGGTTAAAAGAAAAAGCATACAACATGGCAAAAATTATTGGTAAGCCAGAAGATTGGGAAAACTTTAAAAACCAGCAAAGGATGACTAAAAGAATAATAAAGAGGGAGAAAATAAATTGAGAGTAAACTGGCAAGAAATATAAAAACTGACAGTAAAAGCTTCTACAAGTATATAAAAAGGAAGAGGGTAGCTAAAGTAAACATTGGTCCCTTAGAGGATGAGACTGGGGAAATAATAATGGAAAACAAGGAAATGGCAGAGGAATTGAACAGATATTTTGTATCTGTCTTCACAGTAGAAGACACTAATAACATACCAATAATAGTAGAAAATCAAGGGGCAAAGGGGAGGGAGGAACTCAAAACAATCACTATCACAAGAGAAAAAGTACTAGGTAAACTAATGGGTCTAAAGGCTGACAAGTCCCCTGGACCTGATTGCTTGCATCCGAGGGTCTTAAAGGAAGTGGCTACAGAGATAGTGGATGCAGTGGTTGTAATCTTCCAGAATTCACTAGATTCTGGAAAGGTCCCAGCAGATTGGAAAACCGCAAACGTAACACCCCTATTCAAGAAGGGAGTGAGACAGAAAGCAGGGAACTATAGACCAGTTAGCCTAACATCTGTCATTAGGAAAATGCTAGAATCCATTATTAAGGAAGTAGTAGCAGGACATTTGGAGACTCATAATACAATCAAGGGGAGTCAACATGGTTTTATGAAGGGGAAATCATGTCTGACAAATTTATTAGAGTTCTTTGAGGAAGTAACAGGCAGGGTGGATAAAGGAGAACCAATGGATGCAGTATATTTGGATTTCCAAAAGGCATTCAATAAGGTGCCACATAAAAGATTACTGCACAAGAGCTCATGGTGTTGGGGGTAATATACTGTCATGGATAGAGGATTGGCTAATTGACAGAAAACAAAGAGTCGGGATAAAAGGATTATTTTCAAAATGGCAATCTGTAACTAGTGGGGTGCCGCAGGGGTCAGCGCTGGGGCCTCGACTATTTACAATATATATCAATGACTTGGAGGAAGGAACAGAATGTCTTGTGGCCAAATTTGCTGAAGATACAAAGATAGGTGGCAAAGCAAGTTGCGATGAGGACACAAAGGGCCCGATTTTAGCAGGGCTGTGGGTTCTCGGCGGATGGGCTAGCGGGCGCGTTGTGAAATTAGTGGGTTTCCCGTGCGATCATAGCAGGCAAACCACTAATTGGAGCCACTTACCTGCTCCTCCGGGTTCCCCGCTGCTGATCTGCGCGTCGGGCGGGCTGCGCATGCGCAGTAAGATCTGTCAGCTGGAGGCGCTCTATTTAAAGGGGCAGTCCTCCACTGACAGATGCTGCAACCAATAGCAAAGATGACTGCATGGAGCAGCCCAGGGGGAAGGCTGCTCCCAGTTTAATGATGCCTCACCCCAGGTATCAATACATGGGGTGAGGAGGAGGGGGAGGACAGAGATCTTCCACCCGGCGGGAGGGAGGAAGCGGCCCGCCTCCGCCACCAGGAAGGCCTGGCTCGAGGTGGCAGAGGGGGTCACCTGCGCCACCAACATATCACCCACCTGCACACAGTGCAGGAGGCGGTCCAATGACCTCAGTAGGTCAGCCACAGTGAGTACACGTAGTCTTTCCCCTACACTCCATCTGCCACATCACTGCCCCCACCCCACATCGCCTTCGGCACTGCCAACACTACTCTGTCACATCACCCCTCATACCCACTCAAACCCCATCCTCATCTTACCTGCACCTACTCACCTCGCCAGTACTCACCCCGCCACTACCACGCAACCCAATCCTCATACAATCTCATGGCTCTATCGCATACTCACCCTCTCGTGCATCTCTCTCATGGCCAGCCTCACTCAACCTGCCACCACCTGTGCTGCAGCCACAGGGCATGCATCACATATGTGCAGTAGGCAGCGTAAGGCAAACGTGTCGTGAGCATGAAGGGGATGCACAAGGGTGTTTGAGGGTTTGTCATGGTTGTTACTTATATTGAATTTCAGAACAACTCACATCACACATTATATTGGCACCGCTACTGCCATGTCTTCGCGAATCCTGTCCGGTTTGTGCAATAATGCCCGCTCCTGGGTATCACTATGAGGACCCACCACTGATGCCACCCATTGTGTCACTGCAGAGTGGGTGTAGGTGTATTTGCAGGGCTCTTCTGCGCAGACGACTGAGAGACATCGGCGATGTCCCCGGTTGCACCCTGGAAGGCTGCGGAGCAGAAGTTCGGGAGGGCAGTGGTGACTTTGACAGCGACAGGTAGGAAGATGGTGCACAGGCCAGCCAGGAGCAGCTCAGCATGAAAGAGGCTGCAGATGTCCACGGCTACATGTCGAGTGACTCTGAGCCTCCGTGTTCACTGCTGCTCAGAGAGGTCCAGGAGGCTGAGCCTCGGTCTGTGGCGAGGGTAGTGCCCTCTGCGACGCATCTCTCTCTGCGGTAGCCCTCCCTCCTGCTGTACAGGTGGATGTGTCACAGCACTCTGTTGTGGAGCTCCACGTGTCAGAGGTGGACGGCGTGGATGGCGATTCTGGTGAGGCTGGTGATGTTGTTCGCCCTCCGAGGAGGTCATGACTGCAGCTATGGTGGCCCCCATCCGCAAGATGTACATCTGAGGGGGTCCGCAAGGTAGGTACATGTCTCCGGACCCCGGGGTAAGTGTGCAGGTTGGTGACTTTGACCGTCAGGAGGAGGGTGGTGGAGGCCAAACTCTGTCCCAAGTGACAGAGTGGCCTCCTGCAATGGGTGAGGGTCTCCCCCCCCAACCTCTCAAATGGACCTTTGCAGCTGCCACAGGCTGACAGCTGCAACACGTCCATTCGAGCTGGGAGTGTTTCCCCCAGTGTGGGAAACAGTCCCATGTTGATCAAAAATCACACACAGTCCCTTAATCAGGTCAGTTAATGACCTGAAATACCAAACTAAATATTGTCAAGTGGCATCCCGCTGGCTTTAATTGCCTGCGGGACTTCCACCAGCGGGGGCTGCGCGCGCACGCCTGCGCGTCAGCGGGGAACCCGGAAGTGGGCGGGATCGAGGCGGGATCCGGTCCCGCTCCTGGATTTCGCGATTTTCGGGGCCCCCCCGCCGAGAACCCACCTGCGGGTGGTAAAATCGAGCCCAAAGTGTCTGCAAAGAGATATTGACAGGTTAAGCGAATGGGCAAAAATTTGGCAGATGGAATATAATGTGGGAAAATGTGAAGTCATCCACTTTGGGAGGAAAAATTAAAAAGTAAAATATTATTTGAATGGAGAAATACTACAAAATGCTGCAGTACAGAGGGATCTGGTTGTCCTCGTATATGAAACACAAAAAGTCAACATACAGGTGCAGCAGGTAATCCGGAAGGCAAACGAAATATTGGCCTTATTTCTAGGGGGATGGAGTATAAAAGCAGGGAAGACATGCTACAACTGTACAGGGTGCTGGTGAGACCACACCTGGAGTACTGTGTACAGTTCTGGTGCCCTTATTTAAGGAAGGACATACTTGCATTGGAGGCAGTTCAGAGAAGGTTCACCAGTTTGATTCCGGGTATGGAAAGATTGTCTTATGAGGAAAGATTGAACAGGTTGGGTCTTTACTCATTGGAGTTTAGAAGAATGAGAGGAGATCTTATTGAAACATACAAAATTCTGACGGGACTCGAAAGGGTAGATGCTGAGAGGATGTTATCCCTCATGGGGAAATCTAAAACTAGGGGGCATGGTCTCAGAATAAGGGGTCACCCGTTTACCACGGAAATGAGGAGGA
Source organism: Heptranchias perlo (assembly GCF_035084215.1). Lineage (NCBI taxonomy): Eukaryota > Metazoa > Chordata > Chondrichthyes > Hexanchiformes > Hexanchidae > Heptranchias > Heptranchias perlo. The sequence continues at coordinate 44,948,033 of NC_090341.1, forward strand.
ATTTCTTCTCCCAGAGGGTCGTGAATCTTTGGAATTCTTTACCCCAACAAGCTGTGGAGGCTGAGTCATTGAATACATTCAAGGCTGAGTTAGACAAATTTTTGATCAGCAAGGGAATCAAAGGATATGGGTAAAGGGCGGGAAAGTGGAGTTGAGTTAAAAATCAGATCAGGCATGATCTCATTAAATGACGGAGCAGGCTCGAGGGGCCGAATGGCCTACTCCTTCTCCTATCTCTTATGGAACTTATAGTCTTATAATGGGTCTTAAACGGCATGCAGGACCCCCCTTCAGTGCTATTTAAAGGGATCATGCAGGATTTACAGGTGTTGCTGTACTATTACTTCTGGCTGCCGAGACATTTGTATCTGTTCCTGGGTCTCCTATACTTGAACATTAGGACGAGGCGACATGGTCTAAAAGTTAGAGCCAGGACTTTCAGGAATGAAATTAGGAAACACTTCTACATGCAAAGGGTGTTAGAAGTTTGGAAATCTCTTCGCAAACTGCAGTTGATGCTAGCTCAATTGTAATTTTAAATCTGAGATTGATAGATTTTTGTTAACCAAACATATTAACAGATATGTGGCTAAGGCAGGTATATGGAGTTAGGTCAACGATGACATCCACATCACCCAAACATCTTGCAGGACACTCCTGTTCCTATATTTCTGTAATAAAGTTTCAACACTCTACAGGGAGTGGGCTGTCTAGCTGACAGGCAACAGCAAGGGCACTGGCGGAGTGGCAGGAGTGGGACAGGAATGCTGTCATCCTGAGAGAGGACAGTGGGTTCATGCTCCATGAAGCCACCGCCACTTGCTGCCTCCTGTTATGCGCCACCTTCTCATGCAAGAAAGTGGGAAGTGTGTTGGTGAGTGTCCTGCAAGATGTTTGGTATGTGGCTGTCATGGTTGAATAGCTGCCATTGTGTGCGAACTGTGAGTTGTGGGTGTGCGGCTTGCAACAGTGGTAATGTGTGAGGGTGAGGTGAAGCATCTGATTGGAAGAGTTGAGTACTGATTGCAAGAGTTTGTTGGTATGTGGGTGATAGGGTGTAGTGCGTGGAGCAGTGGATGCTGCTAGTGGTGCAGTTGGTAGAATACACCACTTGACAGTTGAATTCACTCACCTTGACTACTCAAGGTCATTCCGTGTCAAATTATTGCACTTTTTCCTGCACTGCATCCATGCTCGTGGTGCTATGCTCCTGGCATTGATCTCGTCCCCTGCTGCCTCCCACTGCATCGGGAGCATAGGCCTGGAGGGCTTCTTGTGGATATCGGATGTCCCTCCTTCGGTCCACCTCTTCCACCAAAGCCTCTAGTGCATCATCAGAAAACCTTGGTGCAAGCTCTCTCGCAGGCCTGGTACAAACTCAGATCGGCATATTGGCTGGGTCTGGCGTGCAGATTGGAGGATGTGGGATGTAGTTGTGAGCAACCTTTATTCGATGTTTTCAAAGAACTCAACAGAACTAAGCATAGGGACGGGACCTGCATCTGTGTTTTACGTGTGCGATGTCTGATCTCTGTTCAGATCCGTATCTTATCTTTTGAGAATATGAGAGTCCGACAAACTTTGAGCAGCCAGGTTGTTCCTCATTAAAAATTCCAGAGTTCCCATCATCACCAAGCTTTACTTTGTTGCAGCACAGATTCACTTCACCATTGACTTCCACCACTTCCTGCAGCCACAGTGCACCTCCCCTTTAAGAGGTGCAGGCTGCCTTTAAATGGTGCTCGCCACTCTTGATAGCGGGGCCCCTTGTTGGTGAGCAGTCTCAACAGTGCAGGTAGGGCTGGCTGCACGCAGCAATCATGTAAAACAGCAGGCAGCACGAATGCTACATGCCGCCAGTCAGGTAGCCAGACAATTGGAGCTTTCAAGACTCAGATCAATAGATTTTTGTTAGGTAAGGGTATCAGAGGATATGGATCAAAGGCAGGTAAATGGAGTTGAGGTACAGATCAGCCATAATCTAATTGAATGGTGGCGCAGGCTCGAGGGTCTGAATGGCCTACTCCTGTTCCTAATGTTCCTATGAGACAGGAACTGTGATATATATATATATATATATATATATCAAGTGGGCAGGCAGAAAAACGGATTTAGAGGCACTGCTGCCAGATTAAATTACCGGCCTGTCAGGCAGTTGCATCAATCACTCCAGCTGCCTACATCAAAATGCCCCAATCATATCTCTCATACCACCTATTGGCATTGTCAAAGGAAGAAGAAAGATGGAAAGATCTTGCATTTATATAGTGTCTTTCATGACTTCAGGACATCCCAAAGTGCTTCACAGCCAATGAAGTATTTTTTGAAGTGCAATTACCATTGTAATGTAGGAAATGTGGCAGCCAATTTGTGCACAGCAAGAACCCACAAACAGAAACGTGATAATGACCAGATAATCTGTTTTTTTGACATTGGCTGAGGGATAAATATTGGCCAGGCCATCAGGGAGAACTCCCCTGCTCTTCTTCAAAATAGTGCCATGGGATCTTTTACGTCACCTGAAAGGGTAGATGGGGCCTTGGCTTAACGTCCCATCAGTGGAACAGTCCCTCATGACTGCACTGAAGTGTCAGCCGGGATTTTGTGCTTAAGTCTCTGGAGTGGGGAGAACGCCTTGATTATCATAGGGAGACTCAATGAAGTGCCGATGTGTGAGGCTTCACGTAGCACCATAGTGGAGGGGACGGAATCCCTTGAAAATAACATTTTCAGACTGGTGGAAGTAACACGCCCTTCCTGAAACAACCAAAAAATAATCCCCCTTCCTCTGCTCCACCATTGGAGATCCCGCTTTAATTCTGCCTCTGGAACTCCCTTCCTAGGTCCCTCCTCTGCCTTGCCCTGCCTTCTAAAACCTCTTTCATCATCTGTGCATTTGGCCCTCCCCCCTTGAATCATTCCACTTTCCTTCCCTTTCCCCTTCTGCTTGGCATGCACTGCTTCCTCTTCCTCTGGCTTGTAAACTTCTTTGAGATGTCTCTCTGTTCATGACAAGCACAATAGAAATTTGAACTGTTGTTGAAAATACAATGAAAAATGTTCAACAGGGAGAAGAATCAGAAGGACTACACATTTCTTAATCACAGTGACATCCCGCATCAGTGATGCAATGTTTCATTTTGAAGTGACTTCCATCAATTTGCTGCATGTTTATAACTAAATGGGGAAAAAAGGTTTGCAAAATATTATTCACAAAGATAGCTCCCCTTTTAAAACACAATGAAAGCAAGCAATTTAAACGTGTACAGCTCAGGCTGCATAGCTTGCTGCAGACCTCTTAGGCTCGTAGTGCCAACTTAGGAATGTTGAGTTGTGGGTCCATGACCACAGGGAACTTATGCCCCGATTTGACCCTAACCTGCCCAGCAGGAACAGGGTGAGTTCGGGTCGGATGCCCGTTTTACCATCGAAGTCAATGGAACGTAAAATTGGGCGGGATGTAAAACTGGCAAAAGACTCGAAACCTTCCCGTTCAACTTGGGTTAAAATCAGAGCTTTAGACTACCCCAACTCATTTCATGCCGTACCCTTACAGCTGGCATAGAGAGGAGACTATTGTCCCAGAACTCCAACCTGTATCAGGACCTAGTTCCTAAAGGTGTGAGGGCTGTGTGATAACCCACTGTGCTGCTGATCTCCAAGCTTTCACTGTATTAGACCAGCATTTTAAAAACTGAAAATGGCAGTGATTAATCTGCTGCCAAGGATTATGAAGCCAGATGCTTCTCTGCGATTCACCCTCATAACTTGGTGTTCAGTTAGTAGAAATGGCTTTCAGAGATATTTCTAGCCCGCCAATGTTGTTAGATAAAAAAGGGATAATGGGAGGCTTCACTCCAATGAAATATTCAGGATGAATTGTATTACAATGAATTCACTGTAATAAAATCAGTCACTTTCTGAGTTGACTGCTGTTACCATGTTGTGGATATTTTTACTGCATTGTGCTTTAGAGTGAGCTGCAAACATTAGCATCTGACTAATGTGACAAGAGGATGATCAAAGTCCACATGCTCGTTGGAGGCTTTTGTTTCTTAAATAAAGATTTGACAACAGTATTCCCATGTGTGTGGGACGCCCTATGTTATCTGCTACATTACACAGAAGTTGTAGTAAAAGATGCCGCTTGTACTTGACTGTAAAAGTGGTAGATGTGTGAGTAATCTTGAGTTGTGTAGACTTGCCTGCCCAGTGCTACTCTGGGTTTCACAGGAAACTGGAGCAGTCAGTGCATGTGACCTGTTTCCCCTCGTCACCAGGGTTGCCAACTGTGGTTGGAGGCATTCCTGGAGGTTTGATCTTGAGATGTTGTGACCACTTGATGTCTGCATATGTTACTGCATTTAGTGTATAAAGGTTGGGCCTCCTGTAGCTGAGTATCTTTACTCATGGTTACATGTCAGCAGCTGTGGTGCAAGAAGTTCCAAGAACCCGGAGGTCACTCGTGAACAGGTGAAGAAGGGAAACTGAGGGCAGGGAAGAGGAGAAACTTCTCTACCCCTCCCTGTCCCCCGATCCCCCGTCTCCCCCGATCCCCCGTCTCCGGTATGCCTCTCCCCCGACGTCCAGTCCGCTGTCACACTCTTCCCCCACCAAAGCCCAAATCCCCCTCCCCCAGACCCCCGGCTGTTTCTCCACCAACTGGTCGTGTTTCCTTAACGGGGGCCAACTCTCTGCGGTGGAGGAGGGTGATATCACCGTGCCGGTGACTTCTCCGTGGTAGCAACCGGTGATATCATGGAGCGGGGAGTCGGGGGAGTGAGTGGGGTGGGGGTCACTGCTGCAGTAAGAAATGTAAAGAGAGAAGTTCTCCCAGGCTGCTGGTAGCAGAGCCCGGCAGATTAATTGCTCCATTCCGGGAGAGTCCGGGAGTGTTAACAACTCTACTGGTCATACACACTTCAGTCTAATTATTAGTGTGCAACTTATATTGATATGATGCTCCCTCACATCACAGCATTTCACAAAGGGAAAAGATTGAGACCAAGTGAAAGTATCACATGGAATCTCCAGCACAGAATCAGACCATTCTGCCCAACTGGTCTATGCTGGTTTTTATAGTTCGCATGAGCCTCCTACCACTCTGATTACCTCTTCCCACCTTGCCCCATATCCCCTTATCCCTATATTCCCTTTCCCTCATATATACATCAAGTCTCCCCTTAAATGCATCAGTGCTAGGGTTTATCCTGAATCCCCATAGCTTTGAGTTAATTACCATCCTTTCATGTGAAACTTTATCAAAGACTTTTATGGAGTTGAGGCACATTATGCCATAGGGCTTCCCATAGTCCATTTGGGTTGTCACTTTCTCTGATAATGTTGAGAAGATTGATCAGGCAGGATTTTCCCCCTCTGAAGTAAGACCAATAGGTCCGCAGTTACCTGTGTCTGTTGTGTCACTCTTTTTCAATAAGGGCACTACATCAGCCAGTTTCAAATCTACTGTTGCCTCCCCAATGTCCATTGATTCCCTCATAACGATTGTCAGCACGTCACAAATCTCCTCCCTCATCTCTCTCTGCATTCTGGGATGAATACCAACTATCCCTGGGGATTTATTTGTTTTGAGTTTATTTAACCTGTCTAGAACTTCGTATCTCATTTATAACAAAGTCATTGATTTTACTTGGGATATCTTTGTGTGGAGAGAGCATGTTGTTAATGTCTTCCCCTGTGAATACTTGGAGGAAGTAGTCATTCAGAATATTTACTATTTTGTGCTCATCCTTAGTTTCAACCTGTTGTGATTTTCATTTCTTCTCTAATTGCCCTCTTGCTGTTGTGGTACTGAAGGATTTTATTTTACCGACATGCTTAGCCTCAGCTGATGTGATTTTTTTTCAGGTCTCTCTTTGCCCCTCTGATCACATTTTTAACGTGCATTTGCATTTTCTTGTATTATTCCCAGTGAACCCATTCTCCTTTCTCCTTGCAGGATTCATACAGGCCATTTTCCTTTTTATCTCACTTTTAATTTATGAATCCATTTTGGGTAACATTTTTAGTCTGCAATGGTTGGCTTATCCTACATGCTCTGCATTATACCTTTAAAGGGGACACACTTGTCTTCCACTAAAGTGTTGTTGAATAATCTCCCCCCATTTATTTTCTTTAGCTAGTCCCTTATTTCCCTTAATTTAGCTCTTTTAAAGTTACGTATCTGGTTCCTGGCCTTGGGTATTTCTGACTCCGAGATCATGTTAAACTTTATCCTTCTGTGGTTACTTTCCTCCAGGGTGATTTAACTTTCATTTCCTGTACATTTGTTAATGAATAACAGATCAAAATGAGCATTGCCTCTCATGGCTTCCTTGATGCAGTGGGTCAAGAAGCAGTCGGGCACTACATCTACCAACTCGAACTTTAAACCACTTGGGTTTTCCCAGTTTACATTAGGTTGCTTGAAGTCTCCCTTTAAAGTAATATTCCCATTCTCACATACCCTTTCTATCTGCTCATGGGGCCAATTGTCCTACTTCTTATGCTGATGATCCTCTCATGTTAGCTTACATATTTTCCCATTAGAGATATCTAACCAGAGTAGTTGATTTTGTAGCTTTCTACCTCCCACAGGATCTCTTATGGTTCTCATCTCATCTCTTGCTATTGTGGTACTGAAAGATTTTTTTTTTTCTGACATGTTTAGCCTCAGCTGATGTGCTTTTTTTCCAGGTCTCTCTTTGCCCCTCTCATCATACTTTTAATGTGTTTCTGGATTTTCTTGTATTAATTCTGGTGAGCCCCTTCTCCTTGCTCCGTGATTTCTACAGGCCATTTTTCTACCAAGAGGCAGTCATGCACTACAAATGGCAACTCAGTTTCTTTTACCTCCCAGGTATCCCTGACGTGTAGGGCTCCACCAGCTCTCTCCTTGTTCGTTCTGACTTTTCTAAGCACTCTACACCCCTAAATGTTACATTAATTTCCATCCTCTGGATTTAGCCATGTTCCTGATATTCCCACCACATTTTCGATCCTTACCACCACAACGGCCTCTAGTTCTGGCACATTATTTCTAAATCTTCTAGAGCTCATGTATGTACATCTTCATTATAGATTTACTCCTCTCATCTCCCACAGTACCTGGAATTCCCGCTCTCTAGTTCATGTATCTCTCTGGATGTCTATGTCCATGCCGACCTGTTGACTGCCTTCTCCCCTGTGACCTATTTCATCCGGGATCCTGTTTCTCCCCCCACCCCCACCACTTCGAACCTATCTAGTTTAAATGATTTTCTGTTGAGAGAGCCGGGACAGCTGAAGATTATCATTTTAAGATCTTATTAGGGATGAGCTCAAACGCTGACGTGAGATCTGAGCAGATTTGGATTTGGGGCAACTTAGAACCTAATTTTAAGGAGCTAAGTCCTGGAGAGGGGCCATGTTTTAAGTTGACACTGAGTTGGAGCAGGAGGCAATGTGTTTCTTCTGTACAGTAGAGATGTGGCCTAGATTTGGTGGGAGGGTGTTCACTGCAAATTGTTAATAATCAAATCAGGGGGAAAGCAGAGGATCACATTTGTGGTCTTCTCTGGATAAACTCAATTGTATGTGTCCTTAATATTGGCCCATACAGCAGCTTAAACTTTAAATGTAATAGGTATGGGGCTGATTCACAATCAGGCACTCCCGATGAGGAGCTGTGCTTGCATGGAGCACTGGTCAGGAAATCACCAGGCCTCTGATTTTCTGTTCATTTATTGGTTTAAGGGAAATCTGGGTCTGCGGGCCCACGATCCCCTGACCAGTGCTCCCTGGGTGCAGTACTCCTCGCTGGGACCGTCCAATTGCAAAATCAGTTCTGTGCTTCATTTGTTTTGTTTTCTGTTTCAAAAAAAAAACTCTCCAATTTTCTTCCCCTCTTTGCCCTCTCATCCTGAAGGCAGTGACTCATGTCAGGATACAGCCCCATATGCACCAGCCACCCTCCCATGCCTCCCCCAATTAGCTGCTCTCCATGCATCAACAATGATGAGAATTGCATTTATATAGCGCCTTTTACGACCTCAGGATGTCCCAAACCGCTTCACAGCCAATGGAGTACTTTTGAAGCGTCGTCACGATTGTAATGTAGGAAACGCGGCAGCCAATGTATGCACAGCAAGCTCCCACAAACAGCAATAATGACTAGATAATCTGTTTTTTTAGTGATGTTGGTTGAGGGATAAATATTAGCCAGGACACGAGGGACAACTCCCCTGCTCCTCTTCGAAATAGTGCTACGAGACCTTTATTGTCCACCTGAGAGGGCAGACAGGGCCTCGGTTTAATGTCTCATCCAAAAGAAATGCCGTAAAAACTCCCTCAGTACTGCACTGGAGTGTCGGCCTAGATTTTGTGCTCAAGTCTCTGGGGTGGGACTTGAACCCACAACCTTCTGACTCAGGTGAGCCATGGCTGACATCCCATATATCCAATGACGGTTATATTCCCCACAAACTTTGGAACGGCAAGATTCACTCGAGCTGTTTTCTAATTTTGTCTCACGGCAAATGTCCTCTATTAGCAGCATGCTTGGGAACTCTGGTAGTTTTTCCACGAAGAACTGGAAATATAATGAGCGCCATCAGAATGCAAGCTCCATCTGTCTCTGCACAGTAATTCTCTTCACTGAGCTTTCTGTAGAACGCTGCCTACACCCTGAAGGAACTGCCAGATCAATGACATCAGTGTGTAAATGATTTATGTTCACTTATTGTAATGCAGCGGCATTAAAGCAAATAGATGTGGACATTATGCCAGAGTTAAGAATATCGTGGTTATGTTAAACATTAATCTGATGGTGGTTCTGGCAGGAGATGCATCATGGAATTTATGGCATGACGGCTGCTCCTATAGAGTCGCAATAATTAGTAGTTATTACTGTAAAAGATAACCCTGTAAAAGCCTTCTGCTTGTCACATGCTCAACATCATGTATTTGATTACATCACAGTTACTCACAATATATGCTCATGGACACTATTTGACAAGTCCTGAGGCATCTCTGAATACCAATAAGTCACTGAGCATAGAACAGTTTACGTGACTAAAGATCAGAATGACATACAGTGGTTTCTAAATATACCAGATAGCACCCCTCTGCTGTGTTCGAATCAGATTTTTCACCCATTCCTGGTTAGAAAACTTACCCTGCTTAAGCACCCTTGTAACTATCTCCTTCCTAGCCATTATAACTTAAGAAGAAAAATAAACTGATGGAAATCTGGCACTAAAATAACAAATGCAGAAAGTACATGTGCTGCCGAGGAGGATTTAAGCTAATTTGGCAGGGGGATGGGCACATGAAACATTAGAGAGGAGAAACAAGGTGCATGGAGGACTAGGAGAGACAAGTAGCATTAGAATGAAGAAATAAGAGGAATCAGACACAGGGGAAATGCGAGGCAGACTAAGGTGGGTTTGGAGTGCATGTGCATCAATGCACATGGCGTGGTAAATAAGGTTGGTGAGCTGCAAGCACAAGTTGCCACATGGGAATATGATATAGTGGCAATAACAGAGACCTAGTTCAAAGAAGGGGAGGAATGGATACTTAATATTCCTGGCTACAAGTTATTAACAAAAGATAGGGAAGGAAAAAAAGGAGTGGGGGTGGTAGTATTTATCAAAGAAACCATTATAGCACTGCAAAGGGATGATGTAGTTGAGGGGTCAAAGATAAATCTATTTGGTTAGAATTAAGAAACAATTGAGGAGCTATTAGACTGCTGGGTGTATTCTATAGGCCATCAAATAGTGGGAAGGGGATAGAGGATCAAATTTGCAGGCAAATTACAGAAAGATGCAAGAACTATAGAGTAGTGATAATGGGAGACTTCAATTATCCCAATATAGACTGGGATAGTAACAGTGCAAAAGGACAAAGAGGGGGAGGAATTCCTGAAACGTATACAAGAGAACTTTCTTGATTAGTGTGTTTCCAGCCCAACAAGGAAGGAAGCAGTGCTGGATCTAGTTCTGGGGAATGAAGTGATGCAAGTGGAGCATGATTCAGTGGGGGAGCATTTGGGGAACAGTGATCACAATATTTTAATATTTAATTAAATATTATGTTTAGAATAGTTATGGAAAAGGACAAGGAACAATCAAGCATAAAAATACTTAACTGGAGGAGGGCTAATTTCAGTGAACTAAAAAGGGATCTTGCCCAGGTGGATTGGAATCAAAAATTGGTAGGCAAAACAGTAATTGAACAATGGGAGGCCTTCAAGGAGGAGATGGTTCTGGTACAGTGCAGACACATTCCCATGAGGGGGAAAGGAAGAGCATCCAAAGCTAGAGTTCCCTGGATGACTAAAGATATAGAGATTAAAATGAAACAGAAAAAGGTTTATGACAAATGTAAGGTTCATAATACAGTAGAGAACCAGACTGAATACAGAAAGTACAGAGGAGAGCTAAAAAAGGGAAAAGAGAGAGTATGAGAATAGATTAGTGGCTAACATAAAAGGGAACCCAAAAGTATTTTATAAACATATAAATATTAAAAGGGGAGTCAGAGGAAGGGTGGGGCTGATTAGGGACAAAAAGGGAGATCTTTTAGTGGAGGCAGAGGGCATGGCTGAGGTAATAAACGAATACTTTGCATCGGTCTTCATTAGAGATGAGGATGCTGCCAATCTAGCAGTAAAGGAGGATGTAGTAGCGATATTGGATAGGATAAAAAATAAATAAAGAGGAGGTATTTAAAAGGTTGGAAGCACTCAAAGTAGAAAAGTCATCCGGTCCAGATGGCAGGCATCCTAGGTTACTGAGGGAAGTAAGGGTAGAAATTGTAGAAGCTCTGGCCACAATATTCCAATCCTCCTTAGATATGGGGACTGTGCTAGAGGACTGGAGAATTGTAAATGTTACACCCCTGTTCAAAAAAGGGGAGAGGGATAAACCCAGCAACTACAGGCCAGTCAGCCTAAGGTTGGTGGTGGGGAAACTTTGAGGCAATATTCCAGGACAAAATTAATTGGCACTTGGAAAAGTATGGGCTAATAAATGAAAATCAGCACGGATTTGTTAAATGAAAATCATTTTTGACTAACTTGGTTGAGTTCTTTGATGAAATAATGGAAAGGGTTGATGAGGGTAGTGCGGTTGATGTAGTGTATATGGACTTTCAAAAGGTATTTGATAAAGTACCACATAATAGACTTGTAAGCAAAATTGAAGCCCATGGGATTAAAGGGACAGTGGCAGTGTGGATACAAAATTGACTAAGGGACAGAAAACAGAGAGTAGTGGTGAACAGTTGTTTTTCAGACTGGAGGGAAGTATACAGTGGTGTTCCCCAGGGGTCAGTATTAGGACCACTGCTCTTTTTCATATATATTAATGACCTGGACTTGGATATTCAGGATATAATTTCAAAGTGTGCAGTTGACAAGAAACTCAGAAATGTGATAAACATTGTGGAGAATAGTAACAGACTTCAGGAGGATATAGACAGACTGGTGAAATGGGCAGACACGTAGCAGATTAAATTTAACGCAGAGATGTGTGAAGTGATGTACTTTGGAAGGAAGAATGAGGAGAGGCGATATAAACTAAATGGTACAATTTTAAAGGGAGTGCAGGAACTAGAAAGATGTGGAGGTGCATGTACAGAAATCTTTGTAGGTGGCAGGACAAGTTGAGAAGGCTGTTTAAAAAGCATATGGAATTCTGGGCTTTATTAATAGAGGCATAGAGTACAAAAGTAAGGAAATTATGTCAAACCTTTATAAAACACTGATTAATCCTCAGCTGGAGTATTACGTTCTTTTCTGGGCACCACACTTTAGGAAGGATGTCAAGGCCTTAGAGAGGGTGCAGAAGAGATTTACTAGAATGGTACCAGGGATGAGAGACTGGATAAGCTGGGATTGTTCGCCTTAGAGCAGAGAAGGTTAAGAGGAGATTTGATAGATGTGTTCAAAATCATGAACGGTTTTGATGGAGTAAATCACGACTCTGGATTACTAGCCCAGCAACATAATTACCATACTACAGTACTCGGTAGTGATTCCCTGCGTTCTGTCGCTTTCAATATTTTACCTCACATTCTCCTTTTTTTGTCGGGCCCTTACTGTGGTAAATTCTCCTTCAATCAAGAAATTGGTTGAAGTTTGGGCTTTAGATTGACTAGCAGCAAAGGCCCTTATAGTAGGACAAAAGGGGATGCATCTGTATTTTATTTTCCTCACAAGGCCTTCCTCTTCTTACCACAGTGGGGCACCCCGCTTCACACTGTGGCAAGCCGACAGAGAAATTGGTCATGGCCAAAAAAAATCAGTGACCGCCAGATTAGCAAGTGAGCAATCCAACTAGTACATTATATTACACATTACACATTATCAGAGTGTTAGCATCAATCTGGTAGTGTTTACAATTCTGCCTCATGACACTGCAGCATAGGATACTGCACAAGTGTAAAATGAAGTCAATCAAAAAAAAATGGGTCAAATTATCACACCAACATTAATCATTCAGCTTTCTTTACATTTTCACAAAGCCATTTTTTTCTTCCTCTTCCAAAATGACAGAAGCAGCTCATTCCTTTTAGATGCCACGATTTTGTGACAGCCCATATGTAACTTGGTTTGGGGGATGGATGGTGCATTGGCTTACAACACTCTGTTTTTGCCTCAGGGACCAGACTTTGAATCTAGCTCAGACAGTTCGGATAAAAACTTCTTCTTTCTGACAGCACCAAGAGCTTACATGAAATGAGTTTGCACATTCTCAAATTAGTTTCTCTCAAGTTAACTCAACCCATTTAAAATAAATGGGTTAACGCCAATGTTAAAGTAGTGGACAGAGGAGTTTCGTACCAATGTGCAAATCCTACTAATATTGCGCAATGCAATTTTAATACCCTACAGCACAAAGGTGCCCATAATTCAGTTTTAACTGTCACTAAATTACCAGTTGTTCCCAGAGAGACCCTGGTATGGTTGATGCAAGAAATAGTTGGAAGTTCTCCGTTGATATATCTGCATGTCTTACAATGCTGCTTCTGGAGGTAAGTGTGTTTCAGGGGCACCAACACTCTCCGTGGGTCCCTTCAGCACTTTTTGTATATTATCACTTTTCAGCGAACTTACTGCATTCTCTCACAACTTGGCGACTTTTGTGAAAAAGCTTTTTGATAAAGATACCCTTCTCATTCAAGATCATCAATAAATGTTACCAAGGAGAGTCCCAGGACAAGTCCTTGGAGGACAGCACTGGTCACAGCTTTCCAATTAAAACTTTTAAGATAGGTCGTGGCCTTCTATTTCCGTTTGCAATTTCATTATCCAGCTTACAACTTTCCTCATAGACACAAACCTTTGAGGATAAGAAATCTCTTTATGTTCTCTCCAGGCTGCTTGTTGTCTGCAGAGAGAGGTCATGCTGGACGTCCAGTCTCAGGACTCGATCATTGCCGCTTGGAGCTGGATATTTTGAGCGAACAACAATGTTGCTGTACTTCAGCAGATTGCTACACGGTTGCATTGCCTTGTGACAATAATAATATATCCTCCAATCCCACCTCTATTGTCTTGTAACCATGAACCACATCCTCTGATTTCTACCTCCATTGTCTTGTAACCATGAACCACATCCTCTGATTTCTACCTCCATTGTCTTGTAACCATGAACCACATCCTCTGATCCCACCTCCATTCTCCCATAGCAAATACAATCTCATTAATACCCCAGTATAACTTGATTCCTATTTTGATGAATTTACCACATTCATATTTCAGGGTAGATTTGGAGAGCAGGGACACTGACGTAAGCATAAAATCACAGTTGCTCAGGAATGAAATGTGATTCTAAAGTAATTGTTTGACCCTGCGCATGAGCAGGCGCTACAGTGTCACATTTGTGGCTCCACATTTCTGAGAGCTGACTTTCTCTGATGCCAGAAGAAGGACCATACAAGCCACTAAGATGAAACTATGGAGCAGTGCTATAATATAAATGGTATTTAAAACACACATTATTAACATACATTTTGCTTGGCTTGCAAAGAGAGCATTAAAGATTGGCCCTTTGATCGTGCTGCAAGGGAACGAACAATGAGCTTCCTCAACAGCAACTGCTGCTCCTATTTCTAATGTTCTTATACCCCAGAGGGCTGTGGATGCTCAGTCATTGAGTATATTCAAAACTGAGATCAATAGATTTTTGGACACTAAGGGAATTAAGGGATATGGGGATAGGGCGGGAAAGTGGAGTTGAGGTAGAAGATCAGCTATGATCTGATTGAATGGCAAATCAGGCTCGAGGGGCTGTATGGCCAACTCCTGCTCCTATTTCTTAAGTTCTTATAATACAATGGCTTCCCAGCACAATCCATGCTATCTGGCAATCTAATTACCAGAAAAACAAAGCTGAACTTATGCATGTTGCTTGTATTATTTAGAAAGATTGGCCCGGAAATTGCGTTGAGCGGCAAATGGGCATCGCCCGCCACTTGTAAGTAACTAGCTCACTCACAAACTTTTCGCGGGCTTCTGGGCGCCAACTTGCCTCAATGAAGACCTGCATCTCTCTCTCCCCTCAACCAATCAGCTGGAAGCATTCTTGACAAGCCACGTCATCAGAACCAGGAAGTGAAAGCCTCCTTCACAAGCCACGCAGACTAAGAACCAGGAAGTGTCAGATAGATTAGTAAATTCTCTATAAAATGGGTTGGAGAAAGCAAAATAAAGAGAGGGTACGATTAAAAGACAGAGGTAAAGGAGACAGAAAGAATAAATAAAAAAAATAATAATTTTAATTTTTTTTACTGTCCCCAACAACAATTAATATCGGGAGGAAAGAGACTCCACATTTTTAAAAGTTAACTTTCAGTGCCAGAGAGGTTGTTTGGCAATCATTAATACTTACCACACTGGTCAAAGTTAGCTTATACCTAAAAAAAAGCGTACTTTTTTTATGGAGAGATTAGTTTGTTTCCATCCAGGCAGTGCAGCTGGTCCATTCAGTCAGTCGGCGAGATCTCTTTAACGCAAATCTTTCAAACGAGCAGGGCAAATGGTAGAGCAATTTCTGCGTTTGACTGAGCATGTGCGCTCTACGGAATTTGCTCTTTCATTTGCCCTGAAATAACAGTGAGCACTGTCAGCCTCGCCATTATTTCATGAGCAATTTCCGGGCCAATGTGTAGCAAACAATACTTTCATTTCGAGCCAGTTGGAATTGTTCTGAATGGATTTTTCCACTAGTCTAGACTGAGAAGTGAATGGAGTTTCTCTAATGTTTGGTCCCCGCTGTTTTTATTGGTCTATAAATATTAGGTGCTAATGGCCTATACTTTTAGCAGAAATGAATAATACTTTGAAGATACCAGGCAGGCGAGTGATCAAACACTTGTTTTCAAGTGCTGGCATTAGTACTGTAGTAACTGTTTGCAGCCAAGGGGTTTTAAATGTGCCTTGTCATTCATCAAAGGATATTGCTGTTGTCAAAAGCTGCTGCACTCTGAGATGAGTGTACAGTGATGAGATGTCGAACACTGGCAGAGTTAGTGAGCAAACCTGACATTGAAACAAGTAATACAAAAAAAGAAACGAAAAACAATAAACTTGTAAACACTCACGCTCTGCTTAAAACCACAAGGAGACAGGCTGGATATTAATATTATCGACTGTATGTTTATACAAATCTTGACAGGCTAATCTCTAAGAGGCCAATTTCCCCCCCACCCCAGCAGCTTTTAACTGTGTGCAGTACCCTTTCTGGCACCACTCGAAACTAAAATGAAGCATAGAAGCAGATCTCGGTGCAGGCAGGACTAGAATCTATCCATTATCCCAGATCACTGTTCGATCTACAATTCTGAATCTCAGAGCCCGTTCAAATTCTTCGTGCCCAGTTTCTGGGAGCCCAACATTAGACTCCACAAGTAACAAAAGAGAAAAATTGGTGTAGTAATTATGTTTTCTGCTAAATGTCTTTACTGTATGGTCCAGCATGTATTAATTGTGTGAGGTACATTCAATAGTAGCTGCATTAATACTGCCCTCACTTTTATTTGTATTTTATTAACGGGCTGTCAAATTTGGACAACTAGGACCCTGTGTAGTTGAAATGCTAGCAGTCCAGGAGATGGTTCAACATATGGCTAAAACTGCAGCAAATGAATTTGCCCCTCAAATTTAGTGAAGAGAGTCAGCCTCATGGTATGAGTATCCAAGAACTTAGGAACAGGAGTAGGCCATTTAGCCTCTCGAGCCTCTTCCGCCATTTAATTAGATCAGGGCTGATCTGTATCTTAACTCCATTGGTTCTGTGACCCTTAATACCCTTGCCTAACAAAGATCTATCAATTTCAGTTTTGAAATTTTCAGTTGACCCAGCCTCAACAGCTTTTTTGGGGGGGAAGAGAGTTTCAGATTTCCACTACCCTCTGTGTGAAGAAGTGCTTCCTGACATCACCACTAAATGGCCTAGCTCTAATTTTAAGGTTATGCCCCCTTGTCTGGACTCCCCCACCAGAGGAAATAGTTTCTCCCTATGTTCCCTGTCAACTCCATTAATCATCTTAAACACCTCAATTAGATCACCCCTTAACCTTCTATACTCAAGGGAATACAAGCCTGGTCTATACAACCTGTCCTTATAATTTAACCCTTTTAGCCCACGTATCATTCTAGTGAATCTGTGCTACATCCACTCCAAGGCCAATATATCCTTCCTGAGGTGGGGTGCCCAGAACTGAACGCAGTACTCTAAATGGGGCCTAACCAGAACCTGCAGCCATTTCTCCTGTAGATAGTCAGAATGCACACAAAGGCAGGGCTAGCGCAGATCATTGATCCAAATGTATATCAAGTACTTGAGGAGGAAGAGGCAAGGGAATTGTGCTCACACACAGTCTAATTGGGGTATATTTGCTTCCAAACTCATCTTTATTAAGGATCTGACCCCAACTCCTATTTTTGTCACCAAATCTCAATGGAATGCTGGATACAATTAAATGATAAAACATAACAGCATATCATCATTCACTATATTACCCCTCCCCCAACTGTTGCTCATGAAACATTTCTCTTCATCACCTGCTTAATGAGCTATTTAATGATCATTAATTGTCACTTGGGAAAGTGATTTTTTTCAGACACTGTTTGAACATTACTATTTAAATATTTTGTTCTTATGATATATGGCAAAACCATCACCATGGCAGGGAAAACATAGATCCTAAATGTTCCTTGGAATCAAGCCAAGCAGTTTAAAAAGGAACCCAGAGACTTAAGGGGACTTCCAAAAGATAAGTTTTCCCCCATTTAAAGCCAAGTCCAAGACCTGTTTATATGTTATGCATGGAATTTGCAATGTTATGTAATTAAATCAATGGGAATTTTCACTCCGTTAACTTTGGCAGTTTGGAAGAATTTTTTTGGAATGTTTATCTATGGTTATTTAGGATATTGAAGGTTGAGTCACTAAAGGAATGGGTTTGATAGGTTGAATAGCCTTGTCTTCTTCCTTAATACTTTTTTCCTTCTTACCCTCCAAAGCAACAGGTACAGCTAATTGTGTGGAACCCTCTGAGATGTTTTGATGATGTGATAAGATGCCATGTAAATGCCCTTCTTTTCTTTTACCCCTCCCCTTCTGAAGACAGTGACCTACATGGGGCTACAATTCTGTAAATCCTGGCTACCTTCTTACTTATGTGACCATTCATCACATGTGAGCCACTACAATGAATGCTGATAAGCTAATCGTTAGAGGGCGCCATCACAGCTGAGTGTAGTCCTGTCCTCATCTGATGTCCACCTATGCATACTTCCTGCAGTGTTACTGAGACTCAGGAATCTGGGTCACAAAGGCTTATTGTTGCACCCCTACTGCTCCCACTGTGGAGTCCAGTGAACACAGCACAGGTAGCCATTGCATACTTGTTTATAGTGCTATTTATCCTGTTGCTTTTTTGTGTTTATTTTCTATGCTGTAACTTATTTTTAAGAACATAAGATAGTCCAGATTGAGAAAAGGACATTTGATCCATCTGCCTGCTCCATGCTGAGTCCAGGTACGATCATTCTATTATGTAGTTCCCAACCCCCTCCATCCCAGTAGTTGTTGATGCCCTACGTTAAGTTTCTTGCCCTACCTTTTAACAGTAATGCATCTATAACAACTCGATCCTCCTTTAAAACAGATATCGATCTATCTTCCTTAATCCTAAATCAACCGCCTTCTGTGGGAAGTTGTTCCCTATGTCCTGTTCCCTTTTTTTGTGTGTGTTTCCTTACTTTTCTCTCCAGGACTTAATTTCTTTTTGCTTTATTTGAATATTTTACACCATTGCTCAGATACTCTGGTACACAGTTCAGTCATTTTTACAATGTTCATTTCTCAGTTCAGGTGGATCTTGATGTGTTGGGGGACTGAGCTTGTGACTGACAAATGATGTTTAATTTGAAGAAGTGCAGTGTTATGCATGTGGGTGGGACAAATGCTCAACATATATACATCCTTCTGGGAAAAGTATTAAAGCAGGTGGAGAAAGAGAGCGATCTGGCCGTTCTAGTGCATAGGGGCCCGATTTTACCAGGGGTGCGGGTTCCCGGCGGATGGGCAAGCGGGCGCGTTGTGAAATTAGTGGGTTTCCCGCGCGATCGTAGCAGGCAACGCACTAATTGGATTCACTTACCTGCTCCTCCGGGTTCCCCGCTGCTGATCTGCGCGTCGGGCGGGCTGCGCATGCGCAGTAAGATCTGTCAGTTGGAGGCGCTCTATTTAAAGGGGCAGTCCTCCACTGACAGATGCTGCAACAAATAGCAAAGATGACTGCATGGAGCAGCCCAGGGGGACGGCTGCTCCCAGTTTAACGATCCCTCACCCCAGGTATCAATACATGGGGTGAGGAGGAGGGGGAGGACAGAGATCTTCCACTCGGCGGGCGGGAGGAAGCGGCCCGCCTCTGCCACCAGGAAGGCCTGGCTCGAGGTGGCAGAGGGGGTCACCCGTGCCACCAACATATCGCCCACCTGCACACAGTGCAGGAGGCAGTCCAATGACCTCAGTAGGTCAGCCACAGTGAGTACACGTAGTCTTTCCCCTACACTCCGTCTGCCACAACACTGCCCCCACCCCACATCTCCTTTGGCACTGCCAACACTACTCTGTCACATCACCCCTCATACCCACTCAAACCCCATCCTCATCTTACCTGCACCTACTCACCTCGCCAGTACTCACCCCACCACTACCACGCAACCCAATCCTCATACAATCTCATGGCTCTATCCCATACTCACCCTCTCGTGCATCTCTCTCACAGCCAGCCTCACTCAACCTGCCACCACCTGTGCTGCAGCCACAGGGCATGCATCACATATGTGCAGTAGGCAGCATAAGGCAAACGTGTCGTGAGCATGAAGGGGATGCACAAGGGTGTTTGAGGGTTTGTCATGGTTGTTACTTCTATTGAATTTCAGAAAAACTCACATCACACATTCTATTGGCTCCACTACTGCCATGTCTTCGCGAATCCTGTCCGGTTTGTGCAATAAAGCCCACTCCTGGGTATCACTATGAGGACCCACCACTGATGCCACCCATTGTGTCACTACAGAGTGGGTGTAGGTGTATTTGCAGGGCTCTTCTGCGCAGACGACTGAGAGACGTCGGCGATGTCCCCGGTGGCACCCTGGAAGGATGCGGAGGAGAAGTTTGGGAGGGCAGTGGTGACTTTGACACCGATGGTGCACGGGCCAGCCAGGAGCAGCTCGGCATGAAAGAGGCTGCAGATGTCCACGGCTACATGTCGAGTGACTCTGAGCCTCCGTGTGCACTGCTGCTCAGAGAGGTCCAGGAGGCTGCGCCTCGGTCTGTGGACCCTGTGGCGAGGGTAGTGCCCTCTGCGACGCATCTCTCTCTGCGGTAGCCCTCCCTCCTGCTGTACAGGTGGTTGTGTCACAGCACTCTGTTGTGGAGCTCCACGTGTAAGAGGTGGATGGCGTGGATGGCGAGGCTGGTGATGCTGTTCGCCCTCTGAGGAGGTCATGACTGCAGCTACGGCAGCCCCCATCCGCAAGATGTACATCTGAGGGGGTCCGCAAGGTAGGTACATGTCTCCGAGCCCGGGGTAAGTGTGCAGGTTCGTGACTTTGACTGTCAGGAGGAGGGTGGTGGAGGCCAAACTTTGTCCCAAGTGACAGAGTGCCCTTCTGCAATGGGTGAGTCCCTTAATCAGGTCAGTTAATGACCTGAAATAGCAAAGTAAATAGCGTCAAGTGGCATCCCGCTGGCTTTAATTGCCTGCGGGATTCCCACCAGCGGGGGCTGCGCGCGCACGCCGGCGCGTCAGCGGGGAACCCGGAAGTGGGCGGGATCGAGGCGCGATCCGGTCCCGCTCCTCCATTTCGCAATTTTTGAGGCCCCCCCGCCGAGAACCCACCCGAGAGCGGGTGCTAAAATCGGGCCCTAGGTCTCTAAAAGTTCACGAGCAATGCTGTGAAGCAATAGCTAGAGTAACTAGGGTGTTGGGGTGCATCAAAAAAAGCAAAGCATACTATTTTGTCCTTGTACGAGACCTTGGTCAGGCCTGTGTTGGAATATTGTGCCCAGTTTTGGTCTCCTCACATGATGGGTGATATTGAGGCTTTGGAAAGGGTGCAGTTTAATTTCCAGTTTAAAGCATCTTAATTATCAAGATAGGCTAAAAGAGCTGGGACCCTACACTTTAGAGAAATGTTGACTGGGGTGATCTGATTGAGGTTTATACGTTGATGAAAGGAATAGATTGTGTTCCAGTTGACAGTTTGTTCCAATCAAATATGTTAGGGTAGACCAGTGGTCACAGTTTTAAGTTGTACAAGGCCAGATCTAGGTTAGATGTCAGGAGGTGGTTCTTTTCCCAGAGAATAGTGGGTCTCTGGACCAGGCTGCCAGCTCGTGCGGTGGACACCGATTCACTGAATTCTTCAAGCGAGAGCTGGACCTGTTTCTGTTTGAGGCAGAGTCACCTCTTACAGAAGGTAGGTAATGTAATGCATAGAATTATCAGGGCCAGAGTGATCTCCTTGTTTCAATCGCCAAAGGGGTCGGGGAGGAATTTTTCAGGTCTTTTCCCCCCAAATTAGCCTGAGTTTTTATTTGGTTTATCGCCTCTCCCAGGAGATCACATGGTGTGGGGTGGGGAGTGTATATATTGTGATACATAAGGTATCGTGATTGTGTGGGACAGGTTGGATGGACCAGAGGGTCTTTTCCTATCCATCATTGTTCTCATGTTTGTATTGTTGGATTTGCCTTGGCTTGAATCCCACCTCCTGCCATTTAACCTGAAGCTACTCTGTTGGGGGTCCTTCAGATTTGGTGCATCATGATTTCATTTTTATAATTTCCCATGGAAGTTTAACACCTTCTCCTGTACAGTGTGCCATTGTCTTTTGATAACAGCTTAACCATGCACCAGCTGCCATGAACCGATGTCATGTAAGAAGTTGGTTCATTGCTTTTATTGTAGGTGCTGCCCAGGGATTCACATGATTATATTTTGCAAACCTACAAGGAATGGAGGTTTAATTTCTGCAGTACCTTTCTCCTAGCCTGTATATTGGAAATGGTTACAACGCTGTAACTATTGCAGGAGTGATGTGTTATTGACTTTGGTTCACCAAACTAATTACACAGTATGATTGTGTAATTGGTACCTGACTATCTGATTCAGTCTAATTTACAAGTGCAATCATCGAGTCCAGGGGGGGAAAAAAATAAACAGGCTGGAAGAGTAAGTGGGCCCAAGAGAGAGACTGATGAGGTTTTGATACTGATAGTATGCTGTCAGTGGCCGGTACATAATACTTTCTGTCCCCCACGCATGCTATCAATGCAAAGGATGTGGATTTTACATCTCCAGCATCTCGGACCCAACAGAAAATGCCCTTCAACAGTCCAAATAGGGACAGCATTACACAGACTTTTTTAAAAAGAGCTGCAGTCCAAGGTCACAGACCTGTGCTTGATTGCTATTCTCCTGGTCTCTGGTAGTGATATCAAACCACCTTAAGACAAATACTCAAAGTTGGGAGAGTGAGAGAAAATAGGCGAGTTAGGGAGACTGAATTTCCACCTCGTTATATCTTTTTGGTGAGTCTTGGTGAAGTCCCTTAGTGCCTTCTGTTCAGTATCGTTGATGGTGATGAATGCCTTGATGTATTAGTAACTGGTTGATTCATCAATAGTTCATTCTCTCTTTCTTTCTCTGTCCTTTCTCTTTCCTTTTTCTTTCTTACTTTCTTCCTTTTTCTTTTCTTTCCTTCCTTTCTCTCTTTCTCTCTGGCTCTGTTTTTTTGTCAGGTGAAGTATGGCTGGCATGTTTAAGTTGATTGTATCTAAACTGCCATTACCATAAGTAAAATCTCGTCCTGAGGAGTTCAGTAGGACAGTTGTCTGGTCTGAAAGGGTTGAATAGGCCAAGTCTCTCATGTTAAATGGGGCAGTTGTCCAAAGTGTTATCACTTGGCATAAACCTGCTGTTGGAGCCTCTTGCTCTTTTTGCATTTCCAAGGATTCTTGTTTAAATATTTAATGCTAATAACCTATTTGGGGAACTTCTGTCTAATAGTCACCGCTCTGAGGCAGCAGACGCTGTTAAGATGATTAACTAACTACGAAACTTTTGCTTACTGATTGCATCTACTGATATTAATTCAGCTCTAACATTATTGGCCTGAGCAAAGCTTCCTTTTTCAGTCAATTCCCCTGATGATATCATCAGCACTCATTGTTTGTACAGAAATATTGCTCCCCAACAACGAATTCAGGTTCAAATTGACTTAAACAGGCTCTTTCATAAATGGGATTGAGACAGTGAGATCCCTTCTCTTTTTTTGCTTCCTCCTGCTCTCCTGTAGGCATTGATTCCTTCTAGTACTTCACCCGAGTAACCATTATTCATGTGTGAGTTTTGATAATGTGTGTCAGCAAGCTATTGTACCATGAGAGGCAATAACAGTTGAGTCCGATCCTATCCTGGACGTCGGTGAAGATTGGGAACCCTAAACAGTTTTTTCCTTCTCTAACCCAAGGGCACTGAGGCAAAAATCAGTGTGTACAATCTACACGTGTGAGTGATTTGTGAAGGGACATACACAGCCCCAGTATGATATGCAGAAAATCTCTTTTGAATAGAAAATATAGGGAACAAATATCAAAGGCATTTGGTGACCACAAACACCACCTTAAGTACTTGGTCACCTGGGCAACCACGGTTAGCAAACTATGGCAATTATTGATATAGTGTAAATCCATATGCTCTGGATGTACAAAGGCAGTTACCAAAGGGAGCATTTTTCATATTAGTCTTACTGGCCATTATGGGCAATATTAAAGATTCTGCATTCACACTGCAGGTAGTGCTGGGATGATGCACAGGAGAAAAACCAATTGTAAGCCTTACTTTTTAATAACTTTCTGTTCCAGTTCAATGGAGTTATTTCATTGATTTACTGAGTTGGATTGACTCTACATATCACGGAGTGATAGCTCATTGTGACAAAGAAGTGAGACCTGAAACTAGACTCCAAGGTTACACTATGGGATTACAGACCTGCTGTGCAGAAAAGACAATCTATTGTGAGAATAGTACAGCAGACCTATACTGGCAGACCTGGAAGGCTTTATTATGCGATTCTGGTGCAGACTGTCCTTAACGTCATTAATGGAAAAAGATATGAAATGGAATAGAGTAACGGTATGTAAACAATGCACCAATTCAGATCGGTATGGCTGTTAGCAGGCCATGATTGATGCACCTTGCATTACTGCTGCACACTGTGCAGTGAATATCTGTAGTGCGCACTTCATTACTTTTGTATGGCTCCAAATCTGCGTGCACTGTTTTGAGCCATATCTATTAATGAAATGTCAGGATAGCTGTGCCTGCACCTCGGTGAGGTGTGTATGAGAAGCCCAGCTGATCCACCGAAATGGGCTTGGTGTGAAATAGCCACTTATTAAAGAGCTAATTCTAATACACTTTAGTTATTCTCCTCCATGCTATTACATTAACCTTTTTATGATAATTTTCGTGCTTGTGAGGGTGAGATGTCAGTGCTGGGAACAGACTTATTTTTCCTGCTTTTGTCATCCAGGTGTCAGAATTTGGCACTTTCAGATTAGATATAGCACAGGTTAGATACAGACTAAATCTCCTTATACTTTACCTTAACAATGTGTTTTAACCCAACCTCAGAAAATCAGCCCAATGCAAATTCTGAAATTCCCACACCAGCCACCTTTATGATCTCTCTGGGTGAGATTGAAAGTTTTTGGAATGTCTTGTTTTGTGAACCACGCTAAAGAACTGAGCTGAAACTCTCTCCCGAACTGGGCTGAAATGTTTCAACATTGACGAGGAACTGGGCTAAGACTGTCTCCTCCACTCATAGCGGGGGTGGGGGGACCTTCTAAAGGTTTTCACGATAAGGCTTCCATTGGGTGTCGAATTGCTAGCAAGTGGGCATAGACTCAGGATTAACACCAGAAGAATGAAAGGGGAAGTTAGAAGAAATGTTTACACAGAGCTTTCTGAACATGGAATGCTTTCTTACACTGGCAAGAATTGGGCTATCACCTTTTCGCCACATTTGTGGCGAAAAGGTGATAGCCCAATTCTTGCCCAAACTTATTCTGTAAATCCAGAAGAAAGAGACTTTTATCCTGCAGTCTGGTCTGAAGTGAAAGGCTGCTAATGCTTCAATGCGAATGAAGTGAACGCATGTTGCATTAAACATCATGATTGAGGATGCTGTGTCACAATGAGGGAGGACTGTACTTTGCAGCACTTGCTGCTATGGTATAACAATTGATGAAGAATCCTGAGATGTCAATCCATGTGTATAGAGACCACCACACATTTAAGACTCTATTTGGCACTCTTGGTCCTCTTTTTTTTGGATTTATTCATGGGATGTGGGCATCGCTGGCGAGGCCAGCATTTATTGCCCATCCCTAATTGCCCTTGAGAAGGTGGTGGTGAGCCGCTTTCTTGAACCGCTGCAGTCCGTGTGGTGAAGGTTCTCCCACAGTGCTGTTAGGAAGGGAGTTCCAGGATTTTGACCCAGCGACGATAAAGGAACGGTGATATATTTCCAAGTCGGGATGGTGTGTGACTTGAAGGGGAATGTGCAGGTGTTGTTATTCCCATGTACCTGCTGCTCTTGTCCTTCTAGGTGGTAGAGGTTGCGGGTTTGGGAGGTGCTGTTGAAGAAGCCTTGGCAAGTTGCTGCAGTGCATTCTGTGGATGGTACACACTGCAGCCACTGTGCACCAGTGGTGAAGGGAGTGAATGTTTAGGGTGGTGGATGGGGTGCCAATCAAGCGGACTGCTTTGTCCTGGATGGCGTCGAACTTCTTGAGTGTTGTTGGAGCTGTACTCATCCAGGCAAGTGGAGAGTATTCCATCACACTCCTGACTTGTGCCTTGTAGATGGTGGAAAGGCTTTGGGGAGTCAGGAGGTGAGTCACTTGCCGCAGAATACCCAGCCTCTGACCTGCTCTTGCAGCCACAGTATTTATACGGCTGGTCCAGTTAAGTTTCTGGTCAATGGTGACCCCCAGGATGTTGATGGTGGGGGATTTGGCGATGGTAATGTCAAGGGGAGGTGGTTAGACTCTCTCTTGTTGGAGATGGTCATTGCCTGGGACTTGTCTGGCGTGAATGTTACTTGCCACTTATCAGCCCAAGCCTGGATGTTGTCCGGGTCTTGCTGCATATGGGCTAGGACTGCTTCATTATTTGAGGGGTTGCGAATGGAACTGAACGCTGTGCAATCATCAGCGAGCATCCCCATTTCTGACCTTATGATGGAGGGAACGTCATTGATGAAGCAGCTAAAGATGGTTGGGCCTAGGACACTGCCCTGAGGATCTCCTGCAGCAATGTCCTGGGGCTGAGATGATTGGCCTCCAACAATCACTACCATCTTCCTTTGTGCTAGGTATGACTCCAGCCACTGGAGAGTTTTTCCCCTGATTCCCATTGACTTCAATTTTACTAGGGCTTCTTGGTGCCACACTCGGTCAAATGCTGCCTTGATGTCAAGGGCAGTCACTCTCCCCTCACCTCTGGAATTCAGCTCTATTGTCCATGTTTGGACCAAGGCTGTAATGAGGTCTGGAACCGAGTGGTCCTGGCAGAACCCAAACTGAGCATTGGTGAGCAGGTTATTGGTGAGTAAGTGCCGCTTGATAGCACTGTCGACGACACCTTCCATCACTTTGCTGATGATTGAGAGTAGACTGATGGGGTGGTAATTGGCCGGATTGGATTTGTCCTGCTTTTTGTGGACAGGACATACCTGGGCAATTTTCCACATTGTCGGGTAGATGCCAGTGTTGTAGCTGTACTGGAACAGCTTGGCTAGAGGCGCAGCTAGTTCTGGAGCACAAGTCTTCAATACTACAGCCGGGATGTTGTCGGGGCCCATAGCCATTGTTGTATCCAGTGCACTCGGCCGTTTCTTGATATCACGTGGAGTGAATCGAATTGGCAGAAAACTGGCTTCTGTAATGGTGGGGATATCGGGTGGAGGCCGATTGATTTTCAATAGATTGAAACTTCCACCTGGTAGATGCTGTGCACAGTGGATTGTGTTGAGGCAGTTGTATTCAGCTGTAGCAACTGAGCCCTCCTGCCAGTGTAGGGGAGGAGTCACTGCTGTGAGAGTTAAGCACGGATAGGTTTTGCCGTTGGCGTATGCTGTTTGCATGAAATTGCTCTTTGGATCTTTGTCTGTGTAGCCTGTCTTTATCTATGCAACTCCTGAAAGAAGCCCCATTTTAGGAACAACAGTCTTTCATGAAATCATAGAATTGAGAGCACAGAAGGAAGTTATTTGGCTTCTTGCGCTTGTGCTGGTCCTAGATCTCCAAATGGAGCTATCAACTCTAATCCCCTATCCCCGCCCTTTCCTTGTATTCTTTTACATTCTTTTGTTCAAATACTATTCCGATTGTCTTTTAAATGATTTTCTAATCTCTGCCTCAAGAGCCATTTGTGGTAAAGCGTCTCATGTTCCGATAACGCTCTGCGTGTAAACATTTCTTCTAATTTTCCAGTTCATTCTTCGAGCGTTAATCCTGAGTCCATGCCCACTTGCTAGAGACTCCACACCCAATGGAAGCCTTATCTTGAAAATCTTCATAAGTCTCCCCCCACCCCCCCCACAATCTCTGTTCTAGTCAAAACCCCACAATTTTTCAAGCTTTACTTAAACTATAACATCTCATTCTCGACATGCAGTAAATCTTTGTTGCACTCTTTCCAATAATTGGGTACCCAGAACCTTACACGATATCTGACTGTGGCCTACCCAGTATCTTGTTCAAAGTGCTTTGCTTTTATACTCATTATAAAATCCATAGCCCCATTTGTCTTTTTTATGTCCTTTTCTATCTACACTCCCACCTTTCAATGATTGATGCGTCTGCAACCCTCGATCTCTCTTTTCCTCCACTCTTTCACTTTATATTTATCCATATTTCTAAGTCAGGCAGAGGATGAGTCTACTACGATATATTTTAAATTTGATATGGCTGCCGTATGCGATGATTGGCAGCTCCTGTACAAACAAAACAACTGGATTCTGTCACATCCACCATTTTGGAGGAAATAAGAGTGTCTATTGACCTTTTTAAAAAAAAAAAAGAAATTCTGTGCTACACTGAAGTGGAGAGGATTTTATAATTGATCCCAATGTGAATGGGAAAAGTGGCGATTGATTGTGTTTATTCAGCCTAATCTGTGGCTTCAGTTTTATTGAGTAAAAGAATATGTTTTATTCAGCAAGTCATGGTGTTTTGTTAGTGGGAGATTCATACCCCACCAGATTGTATTGGCATCGCTGAAAGCACTGGCCCAGTTACCTCTTGACAGTTGCTGGTTTGCGACATGCCAACTGCTCTTTCCCAATGGGCATCTTTGATCAGGCCTAATTCCTAAGGGAGAATCGCTTCCTGTTAACTCCAAAATCTTTACTGCCGTGAGATCACCGGGTTCCTCTGGGAGGATCCATCTCCTATTATATTCTTTACTGTTATGTGCTTAGGTTATTAAAAAGTGTATGGATTAAGTCAGACTGATTTGGTGCTGGAAATTCAATTAATTTCTTTGTGAGTATTGATTATTTTTGGGTTTTGGACTTTGTGACTTTTTGCCAAGTTCTCTCTCTCTCTCTGTCTTTCTTACTTGGGGACTTGTCTGCTGCACCAGAAAGCTCAGCCAGCTTCCCTCGCGCATAGTCCACATGAGCTACCAAGGCTTTTCTCAAATTTTGTTCGTGCAGCTGTGGAGCGCATTAAATCAACACCTGCATTAACAAAATGTGTGCCATTTCTAATGGTTAAGTAACTCCTTAGCTATTTGCAAAGTGTGAAAGAAGCTGTGATTGGCCAGTTTTCTATCACTACTGTGAACTAAATTGAGTTGCAAAATTGCTGCTGTCCATGATTTTGATTGGCATCCATTAAAATCTACAGATAATCGGATTATTAATGCTTTCTTTAAAAAAAAAGTTGAAAATGTAGCCCCATGTGGTAACAAATAATCGGTCATTTAGGACCCAGATGAGGAAAAATTTCTTCACTCAGAGGGTTGTGAATCTTTGGAATTCTCTACCCCAGAGGATGCTCAGTCGTTGAGTATATTCAAGACTGAGATCGGCAGATTTTTGGACAATAAGGGAATCAGGGGATATGGTAATAGGGTGGGAAAGTGGAGTTGAGGTCGAAGATCAGCCATGATCTTATTGAATGGCAGAGTAGGCTCGAGGGGCCGTATGGCCTACTCCTGCTCCTATTTCTTATGTTCTTATGTTCATTGATTTTTTGAAAACTAAGCTAATGAGTTCTGTACATGTATAATTGTGTGTGTGCCTTTGCGTGTATGCTGTGCATGTATATTTTCTGTGTATATCTATGTTCTGTATATCGTGTGTGTGTGTGTGTATATGTATATTTATATGTACATCTGTGTGCCCTGTGTTTTTGTTTTTATGTCTGTGTTTTTGTGTGTATGCATTCTATATTCATGTGCATCTATGTATTTGTGTATATGCTCTGTTTATGTATATACTCTTCCATGTTTGTGTGCACATGTTCTCCACTGTGTATTCTGTATTTTTGTGTCTCTGGGAGCTGACATTCCAAATGGTTCCCTCTCCTCAGGCATAGTCCCCCTTCCTTTCAAAACCTCTGTCATCACCCCTTGTTGCATGCCAGATTTGTGCCCATTTCTCCCACCACTCCTTGTTTGAATTCGCCCAATAGGGTTTCTGACCCTTTGTGGGTTCCTGCCACAGCACAGAAGCAGCCCTAACCAAAATCATAAATTATATTCCCTGTGATTGGTGCATTGTCCTTCAACCACTCTGTAGCCTTGCATATGGTCTATTGCTACCAAATCTCCTCCAACGTGTCTCTTCCCATATCCACTTCAGTGGGACTGCTCTCACTTCGTTCTTACCGATCTGATCGTAGTCAAAGCGTCTACCAGTGGCTTCTCGACTTCCCTCAGGCATCTTCCAGTGACCCATCCTTGGCTCCTTCCTCTTCCTTATCTACATGCTGCCCCTTGGTGACAGCATCCACGGAATAAGGCTCAGTTTCTACATTTACTTTGATACCCAGCTCTAACTCTCCACCACCTCTCTTGATCCCTCCACTGCCTCTGTGCTGTCATCCAGTCTTGCATGAACCACAGTATCCTCCAGCTAAACATTGGCAAGACATCATTGTTGACTCGTGCCACAAAATCTGTCCCCTCGCCACCAACTCCATCTCCCTTCCAAGCCAGTGTGTCAGGCTGAATGAGACTGTTCGCAACTTTGGCTTCCTATTTGATCTGAATTCTGACCCCATATTCTCTCTGTGGCAGAAACTGCCTACTTCCATCTCTGTAACATCACCCACCTCTGTCCTTAGCTCAGCTCACCTGTTGCTAAAAGCTTCGTTCCTGCCTTTGTCGTCTCCAGACTCGACTATTTCAATGCTTTCCTGGCAAGCCTCCCATTCTCCACCCGCCATAAACTTCAACACATCCAAAGGAGCCCTAGTGAAATTGAAGTCAATGGGAATCAGGGGGTAAACACTCCAATAGCTGGAGTCATACCTGGCACAAAGGAAAATGGTAGTGGTTGTTGGAGGTCAATCATCTCAGCCCCAGGACATCACTGCAGTTGTTCCTCAGGGCAGTGTCCTAGGCCCAACCATCTTCAGCTGCTTCATCAATGAACTTCCCTCCATCAGAAATGGGGATGTTTGCTGATGATTGCACAATGTTCAGTTCCATTTGCAATTCCTCAGATAATGAAGCAGCCCGTGCCCGCATGCAGCAAGACCTGGACAACATTCAGGCTTGGGTGATAAGTGGCAAATAACATTCGTGCCAGACAAGTGCCAGGCAATGACCATCTCCAACAAGAGAGAATCTAACCACCTCCCCTTAACATTCAACGGCGTTACCATCGCCAAAACCCCACCATCAATATCCTGGGGGTCACCATTGACCAGAAATTTAACTGGACCAGTCACATAAATACTGTGCTACAAGAGCAGGTTAGAGGCTGGTAATTCTGCGGCGAGTGACTCATCTCCTGACTTCCCAAGACCTTTTCATTATCTTCAAGGCACGAGTTCAGAGTATGATGCAATACTCTCCGCTTGCCTGGATGAGTGCAGCTCCAACAACACTCAAGAAGCTCGACACCATCGAGGACAAAGTAATCAGTTTGATTGGCACTCCATCCATCACCTTAAACATTCACTCCCTCCACCACCGGCACACTGTGGCTGCAGTGTGTACCATCCACAGGATGCACTGCAGCAACTCGCCAAGGCTTCCTCAACAGCACCTCCCAAACTGGTGACCTCTACCACCTAGAAGGACAAAGGCAGCAGGCGCATGGGAACAACACCACCTGCAAGTTCCCCTCCAAGTCACACGCCGTCCTGACTTGGAAATATATTGCAGTTCCTTCATCGTCGCTGGGTCAAAATCCTGGAACTCCCTACCGAACAGCATTGTGGGAGAACCGTCACCACACGGACTGCAGCGGTTCAAGAAGGCAGCTCACCACCACCTTCTCAAGGGCAGTTAGGGATGGGCAATAAATGCTGGCCTTGCCAGCGACGTCCCCATCCCATGAATGAATAAAAAAAAACTCTGCTGCCCGCAACCTATCCTACATCAAGTTCCATTCACACCATTGGTTCCCAGTCCCCAAACACCTCAAATTTAAAATTCTCATCCTTGTGTTTAAATCCCTCCATGGCCTTGCCCCTTCCTATCTCTGTAACCTCCAACCCTACCGAAACATCCTGAACTCTCCATTCCTTTAACTCCAGCATCCTGTACAGCTTCCTCCCTTTGCTCTGCCATTGGCAGCTGTGCTTTCAGTCACCTAGGCCCCATGTTCTGGAATTCCCACCCTAACACCCTGTACCTCTCCACCCCCCCTTTCCTTCTTTAAAATTCTCCTTAAACCCTCTTTGACCAACATTTTGGCCACCCCTCCTAATATCTCTTTCTTTGACCCTGTATCCATTTTATTCCTTTGTGCCTTTGTGAAGTGTCTCGGGATATCTTCGTACATTAAAGGTGCGAGATAATTGCAAGTTGTTTTATATAGAGCGTGTGTCTCTGTATGTGATCTTACATGTGACACTCTGCTTTTTCTCTATGTATGTTATCTGCCTACGCTTGTATTAGGACGAGAACACATGATTCAGTTGGAAACTTTGATCTTGTTTGGCATTAGTTTCTTACACCAGGAGGGAGCACTCTTTATGAGCTTAAAAAAAAGCAAGCTGAAATGTGTAGAAATGAAGTGTGGTGAGATTCCTTTAATGTGGCCTTGATCCTGTGAAAGTAATACCATAAAGCTATTAAGACAGCATCAAGCTATTGCCTCTCTTGTATGGTGCGTTTAGCAATTTCAATGTCCAAATAAAGTGGTGGGGGGCAAGTCTGCATGTTTAATACCATTTTCTCATAATGTGTGGGTGTGCACAATTAGCAGCACTTAATAGATGTGGCTATTCATTAAAACCTGTCTTATAATCAATGCAACTCATGCCAGCTTATTGAACACAACATTCTCTCACTCAAGAAAAAGAACTGCATAAATCAAGGCAACTGCCTTGCAGTGCTGGGATGACATTAATGTTTTTGTGTGGGTATTAAGTTCCTCTATTCTTGGGCCACACAATGTGGGGCTGAGAAGCTGGGTAGACAGGTGACTGGCCTGGATCCATCACTGACACTGTAGCTCGTCTGCCCAAGTTAATTCAGTCTTCAATGACCAAGAATTCAGTCTTCACCCCTAGAAACAAGAACCGGTGCAGAGGTGATTGGAAGGTTGTTTGCTGTAGACCTCCAGACCTCCCTCCCTGAAGGGACTTTAGTAACAAGGCCCATCCTTCAGAGATCAGGGATGTTGCCTCTGGGGCTTCCAGTATCCACAATGGAAGTGATCTTTCTCTTTCTTGATCTCGACCTCACTTTTTTTCTTTTTACTGCAGTATCAAAAAGAAAAAAGAAAGATGCATTTATGTGGTGCCTTTCATGACCTCAGGACATCCCAATTAAGTACTTTTGCAGTGTAATCAGTGTTGTAATGTAGGAACTGCAGTAACCAATTTGTGCACAGCAAGGTCCCACAAACATAAAAGTAGTAAGGACAAGATAATCTGCTTTCAGTGATCTTGGTTGAATGATAAATATTGGCCAGGACACCAGAGAGAACTTCCTTGCTCTTCTTCAAAATAGTGCCATGGGATCTTTTACATCCACCTGAGAGGGCAGACTTGGTTTAACATCTCATCTGAAAGATGGCACCTCCAACAGTGTGGCCAGTGTACTGCACTGGAGTGTCAAGCCTAGATTTTGTGCTCAAATCTCTGGAGTGGGACTTGAACCCACAGCCGTTTGACCCAGAGGTCATCACTGAGCCATGGCTGACACCTGGGAAAGACAAAGGCCCAAGCAGGACAGAGAAGGACCATGCTGCTGAGGCACGTCCCTCACACTCATAATCCAGTCGAATGGAACTTATAGTCGGACTGTTGTTAGCTTTAGGGCTGTGATTAATTCTACAGCTGATCCTTGCTTCACTATTGTACCAGCATGTTAAACCGCATTGCAGATAACCGATTCAGTCACTTGTTGAACCAATTACAAATGGTAAGTTGAGCTTCAGTTACAAATGGCGGGTTCAGCCATTGAGCACTTTTAGCCTTGCACATGTATTATCCAGTTGAGCAGCAAGACTTAAAGTTGTGATATTTATATACATTTTTTTCTTTGTGCTCATTGTTGTTGCTAGGCACTTTAAATTCCCTCCTGCCTTCTCCGCAGTGCATAGCAACCCTGGAAACCTGTTTTATATGCATGAGAAGAGATATCAACACAAATGAGGTAGAAATGATAGAAAATAGAGCGCAAGGCGTCATAATGTCACTTTCACTTTATTTGCATGAGAAATAGAACTCTTCCCCTTTTGTGCACTCAGTGTCAGCATCAAGCGCTCTCCAAGTCAAGTATCGAAAGCCAGATGTAGAGTCAAGCTACCTCTACTGTACACGACAATTATGCCTAAGCCCCAACCTCAGAAGAGCAATTCTACTGCTCCAGTGCGGCATAATTTCCATTTCCCACACCACCTACCTTATGGCCTCTCTGAGAATGTCAGTTAGTGCCGAACTAAGGTCAGTTTTGTGCTGTAGGCCCATGCCCACTAAAAACTGGATCGAAACTTCTGAAACTCACTTCAAAAAGGGACCTTATAGCCAACAGACACTGGAGATGTTCATCCCATCAGTCTGGGCTGCATATGAGCACAATTTTCATAGGTGTAAAGCCAGTGTCTAATCCAATATACCACCCAGGTTCCCCTGCTACAATGGTTCAGTGGATTTCTCTGCAAAGGTATTGATTCTTGCTGGGTCATATTTTGAGTTGGTGCAGGCAAACCTCTGTTATCTTCATGTGTTTGCTTAGAAAATGAAACCTGGATTTTCTATTGAAAAAATGGGCAGAGTTGCACAATGCCCCTTTCTCCCACCATCGGTTCTGGCACCTGAATGAAGCTTCCATCCATTTTGGGCAAGTTCCGTGCAAATAAGGGAAAAGTGATGTTGTGACAACATGCACTCCAATTTTTGCCTCAGTTGCATTGTTTCTTCCTCTTGCCCATACACAAATATGCTTCTAGGTGCTATAGAGAAGGCAGTAGTGGATTGAATTAAACTACCATCAATATTAATGACATAAGTTAAAGCTTACTTCTTGCCTGTGCTTGCAGGTTTTTTTTCAGTGTCAATTACTTTGAAACCTGTCACAAGGATAGGAATTTCTACTTGTAGTGCATGGCACAATTTGCCCACCTGGAGAAACGCAACAGTATTGGGTAGGATCCAGGTAAGATCCTTGGAGTATGGCACATTAGCCGTACCAGCACCAGCTAGCACTGTAACAACTGATCTGTTGTCCCAGTGGGAAAAAATGTACACAATTGCATACTATAAATGCATTGGCCTATACCAGTTTGGTGTAGTAATTGTAGAGCATTGTACACATCTAAAATCAGCTCATACAATAACGAAGACCAAACCCAGTCTTACCCTCCGGTTGTTTATTGGTTGGCAGTTGAAGAATTTTACATGTAAGTTTTGTTCATGCGGTGTTGAGTCACTGTTAAAGCAGAAAACATTAACCCATTTGCTAGAGTATTTATATTAATTTGGGGTTTTGGTTACATGTCTGAGCTAGGCAGTCATCTCGAATGAACGCTTTGTGAAAGGTAATTTATTTAAACTCACTTGTTATGGGTCAGGCATCTGTATGACTAGTGTATGCTCTGTCATTTCCTTTAAGTGCAGCCTACAGTTTACAATGAGAAAGCTGATGCTGACTCGTGGATGGTATTCCTGCTGCACACATAACAAACCGTGCAGGAGCAGCGGATAACTGACTAAACATCTGTAAAATGGAGGTGTTAAGCCCCACACCAGAGGCCCTGAAGGCACATGTGTTTAGTGCAGAAAATTGCTGGTTGGTTTATGAGAGAGCTCGGGTCCTCACCAACTGGCTTAATTGGTGTTTGACCATTGTGCAGAAATATATTTCTGCAGTGCTTAATCAATTGAGGAGAGGAGGATTTTATCCATTTTGGGTCAGATTTAGTTCAAGTTAACAGGACATTTAAAAAATCACTGTGTGCCTGTGAATCAAACTCTTCCTCTGCACCTATACGCTATCGTTCCTACTTTACCACAGATTTCTCCATTGCCATGGATTCCCTTAATATATATATGGTTTTGTGTGTATGTCTGTGTGTGCATCTGACTCTCGTGCGCACGTGGGACGAGATGGGGAGTGAAACTGTATCTGTGGCTCCGGTAGTCTATCGTCAAGGCATCTGGTGGAATTGTCTTCTCATCTACAGATAGTCAAACCTGAAGATAAAAGTCATGGTGTTGGAGCTCATCTGGTTTGGTTTCAGACATTTGCTGTTTATTTGGACCTGACTGGGATTATAGAATCATAAAATTGTTACAACACAGAAGGAGGTCATTTGGCCCATCGAGCCTGTGCTGGCTCTTTTAAGAGCAATCCAGTTAGTCCCATTCCCCTGCTTTTTCCCGGTAGCCCTGCAAATTTTCAAATATTCATCCAATTCCTTTTTGAAAGCCACGATTGAATTTTCTTCCACCACCCTTTCAGGCAGCGCGTTCCAGATCACAACTACTTGCTGTGTAAAAAAGTTTTTCCTCACGTCGCTGTTGGTTCTTTTGCCAATCACCTCAAATCTGTGTCCTCTGGTTCTCAACCCTTCCGCCAATGGGAACAGTTTCTCTTTATTTACTTTATCTAAACCCTTCATGATTTTAAACACCTCTATCAAATCTCCTCTCAACCTTCCCTGCTCTAAGGAGAACAATCCCAGCTTCTCCAGTCTATCCACATAACTGAAGTCCCTCATCCCTGGAACCATTCTAGTTAATCTTTTCTGCACCCTCTCTAAGGCCTTCACATGTTTCCTAAAGTGGGTGCCCAGAATACTCCGGTTGAGGCCGAACCAGTGTTATATAAAGGTTCAACATAACTTCCTTGCTTTTGTACTCTATGCCTCTATTTATAAAGCCCAGGGTCCCGTATGTTTATTTAACCGCTTTCTCAATCTGTCCTGCCACCTTCAAAGATTTGTGCACATATACCCCCAGGTCTCTCTGTTCTTGCACCCCCTTTAGAATTGTACCATTTAGTTGATATTGCCTTTCCTCGTTCTTCCTGCCAAAATGTATCACTTCGCCCTTCAAATTTCATCTGCCATGTGTCAGCTCATTCCACCAGCCTGTCTATGTCCTCTTGAAGACTATTACTATCCTCCTCACTGTTTACTACACTTCCAAGTTTTGTGTCATCTGCAAATTTTGAAATTGTGCCCTGTACACCCAAGTCCAAGTCATTAATATATATCAAGAAAAGCAACGGTCCTCGTACCGACCCCTGGGGAACATCACTGTGTACATTCCTCCAGTCCAATAAACAACAGTTCACCAGTACTCTCTGATCCTTTTCACTTTGCTGCTTTCGTATTCATGCTGCCACTGCCCCTTTTATTCCATGGGCTTCAATTTTGCTGACAAGCCTATTATGTGGCACTTTACCAAACGCCTGTTGAAAGTCCATACAAATAACATCAACTGCATTACCCTACCTTCACATTGACTGTCAGCTTACTGTCCCGTCAGATGTCCGACTGTCTCCCTTCTGCGTTCACCACTCCACGAGACGTGATCTCAGGCTGATTGTTCATACCACCCAGCTGGGTATAACCAGGGTAGAGAGACAGGCTGAATGTCCATTTGGTAAGGCTTTGGGCCCTCCAGTGGGCACTATGCTTCAGAGGTACTAAGCCTAAACTTCAAGATTAATTGAGCCTGTGTAGGGGTTTAGACAGGCAAAGCTATGGTTGTTGTGCTCTTTAATGAAATTTAAATGTGAAAGTGGGATTGAATGACAATCCTTGTGATCGGGTATCTGAGGCTCCAGTTATACTGTTGCGACCATTTTGATTATTCCTGGCTGACTGCGAATACCACTTTTGGAGGGAGCTCTGGGCAGGAGGCTGCCTCCTCAAAACATTTACAAAGACTCTGTGTTAAGTTTAGAAAGTGCCCAGGAGGTTAAATGGTTCCTCTTAGCTCTTTATAAACACAATTTGACACTTCACCAGAGTTATACTCCGTGTGGTAGCAGGACCACTGTGAGATGACATTCTCAAGGGGATACCACTTTACAGCGAAGCAAAAGTGGTAATCTTAATGGTTTTGTAGAATAATAAAAGCCTTGACTGAGTGGTTGTTTACAAATCCCTGGGTGCATAGAGTTATGCAACCTTAGAGTTGTTAACAGTGTGAGTACGTAGACGTGGTCAAGCTCAGTGGAACCCAAGAATTCATGTCGGTTCAAATTATGGGTTTGGTTTAAGTATTTTTTTTTGTCAGCAATTTTCCCTTCCCCTCTTGTCCTCCTCTGCTATCGTTACCCTTCTCCTCTCCTACCGCTATCTTCCTCCTCTCCTTGACATCCACCACACCTACCCCCCTCCTCGTCTACCTCTCCTCCTCCCTCACCCCTCTCCTTGTGCCCTACCCTTCTCCTCCTCAACCTCTCCCCACCTCCTCCTCCCCTATCTCTCCCCACCTCTCTCCTCCTGCCCTACCTCACAACACCACCGACACCTACCCTCCTCATTATCTACCTCTCTCCCTCCTCCTCCCTACCCTTATCTTCCTCCCCAACCACTCTCCACCCCTCCCCCTTTCTCTATCTATCACTACTACTCTCCCTCCTCCTTTCCATGGCCTCTCCCCTACCCTCCCATCCCTTCACCCGATCCCATTCTCATCTCTTCCTGTGTGAGGTGTTAACATTCCTATCCCTGTACAGAATAGCAACATTTCAAAAATTACACCACTGCTGAGAAGTGTTTGAATGTAATTGTAGGTGACCCATTAAGTTTATTGCCTGGGGTCCTGTAATCAAACGGCGGGCGGTAGGCTTGAGTTTCTCTGCAAGCACAGTGTCGGGAGGCCGAGAGTTAACTGGGTGCGCATTCCAAACAGGAAGATGCACTGCTTCAGCACACCGGTGGAAATGGAAGGAAGTGTATTAAAAGATTTAATTGCGAGCTGCTTCCTGGCTATTCCTTTGGGTTCCGAACTTAAACGCATGCTTCAATGCATCAGAGTGACGGGCATCCTTTCACAAGCTGGATTCTGTTTGGTGCTGTGTCTCTAGTGCATGCTACGAAAAGGCCTGCATTAGAGGAAAAAGAAAATCATGGTGTGTTTACTGGGATTAGGAGTAAATGGAATCTTTAGATAACAAATTCTTAACCAAACCAGAAAACCGTGCTCCATAAATAAATGTTTATAAGCATTACCTCACCTACAAAAAAAAGATCAAACCAATGTCACTTAGCAGCTTGTGGTACTAGATCAATCAGTTTATCTGCAGAGAACAAGTGCATTGCTGAACAGGGAAAGCCATTTGAAGCTTTGTACCTGAATAATTTATTAAGGCTTTCATTGAGAATTTGCTCAGAACCCACAGTGATACATAGCTAAGAGCAGGCAGTTGGTCCTAATTACAAAGTTTTTATCAGATGCAATAAGCTGCTGAGCTTGTTGGAAAAGAAAAGCAGATTGGAATTTATTGTTTTAATGAACAATACGACGTGTCGTCTAAATGGCTGCTTTTTACATATTACGGGTCTGTGGAAGATTTGCAGGGGATTCCACTGGGTTAGGATGAAAAAACCTTTGAAATTGGATAAGTACTTGAAGGGAAAAAATTTGCAGGGCTGTGGGAATAGGGCGGGAGGGTAGGACTAGCTGCATTGCTCTTGCAGAGAGCCGGCACGGACTCGATGGGCTGAATAGCCTCCTTCCGTGCTGTAACCATTCTATGACTCTATGATAAGTTTGTTGGTTGCTTTGCTGATTTTTCTTTTCTCAAATGATCTTTTGGCCAATATTTTTCTTCTTGTACTCTCTGAATTCTGTTCGTTGTTCTCCAATGGAAAGGGCAGGTGAGTGAGCAATGACTGTCTCTGTGATGTCAGTGCCAGTTGCACATTCTGTTCAGTCGATTAATGGATTTGGAACGAGCATCAAAACTGATTGGGCCAGAGACTCTGCAAACTTGTTGAATAGTACAGCAATGATTTCCAATACTCTTATCACAATTCTGTGGTGCCAGTGCAAGTCCCTGAGTATAAGAATGGACCAAGGATTTTGAAAATGGATTAATGTGGGGGTTGATGCCATTTTATGTTTTATTACACTGACATAGAGGATAAGAGACATATATCGCAAGACCAACAGATTTGGTGCTTGTGTTCTATTTAAGGGGGGAATCGAAGTGTAATAGAACAGTATACTTCAAGTTGGCTACACTTTGGCTAAGCACATCAGTGGCACAATCAGAGTCATTGGTCGGCGAGCATGATTGGTGTAAAGGGTCACCAGACAGGATAGTAACAAACTGATGCCAATGATTGAGTCTGCCAGTCATGCCACTATGGCTCGAGAGAGAGAGCGATACCGTCTGCTGCTCTTGGCCGAAGTGTGGCCAATTTGAAATATGCTGATCTATACCCTTCCTTAAATCGAACAAAAGCACCAACTTTGCTGGTGTCACTATATATGTCTCCTATCCTGTGTATCAGTGTAATGAAACAAAAAATGTCATCATCAGAATAAGAACGAATGGAGCTATCAATTCCTTCGCATCTCTGCCAAATTAATTTGTATATAATGGCAATTGTTGCCAACTCCTTCCTATCTCATGTTCTCAGCTTCATACATGTGATTTGCTCCCAGGCCAGGTGATCTCACCCTCTCAATTTTCTCATCCTTCACTTGGAGGAAACATGCTGAACCCAATCTCAGCTAGTGTTTTAAAATGGAAGAAGTATATACCCATATGTTATACATGCTATAGCTCTATGTATGTGGATAGCTTTGTGAAACTAAACAAAGGCACTGAGATCCCCCAACAAGTTAGTGGGCAAACGCACCACCCAGCAGTACTAAACCACATAGAACAGAAGGTCCAAGGCATGTTGGCTTCCTGGTCTGTGTTAAGTTCTCAGCCTGGCAACATTTGGAGCCGTGCAATGGCTTCAGCACCGTTAGGTTAGGAGCAGCCAAATCAGCCAGAGTTCCTGCTCCTAATTGCCATTCAGTGATCTTGACTGGATAGTGTATACTTAGGACCATTGGTCGAGGACAGAATCGAGACAGGTGAAAATTCTACTGGTACTCTCCAGGCTCCGAGTCAAGGATGGCCACTTGGATGAGGTACCAGAGGGCTGCAGGCACTAAATGAACTTCTCCTCAACACGAGTTAACGCCTAATGAGAAAACAGGGAAGAAAATTAAAAAGGAAACAAAGCAGAAAGGACTGAAAATGGAGAAAATTTAATATACAAGTCAAAAAAACCCACACAATGTACTTCCTTCACAATTTCTAAAATGAAATCAAAAAGTTAATGCTTTTTCATGATTAGTTTTGCTCTTTCTGTTCCTTGTTCCTTTCTCATCACGTTGACAATCACTTTGTCCAAAGCCGAAGGTATAAAACTGAGAGAAAGACCAGTTATTTTGATGTAGAATTTTACAAATATTGATCACACATCTGATCACTGTCTAATTCAATCAAAATTTGTCCCAGTTATTGCAGCATGTTATATTTTATAGTAGCGTGGTGGTGTACACTTACAAAATGGACACAAGTCTAGTCTGCCTACCTGGTCTAACAAAAGAAATGGCACCAATTTCATGGAAGTTCTATAATGAGCATATCTTGAATAATTTTAAAGCACATCTGTTTATATTTAGGTGGTGATATAGTTGGGAGGGTTGTGATCAGAACTGTCAACATTAGGCAAATTCTAGGTGTGAGGCTTTGAGTTATAAGGAGTAGGCCTAAAGCATTGCATTGCATCACAAGCATAGGAACGGCTGAAAGCAGCACCCTGCATCCAAGGTTCCAGGAGGCATTCAGGTAACACAATGTATTCTTTTCATCTACTCCTTACCCTCCTGTCTCTCTCTGTCTTTATCTTTGTCTCCCTTTTCTGTATTTCTCCCTTCACCGCTTAGCTGTCTTTGGGATTTGTAAGTCTTTCCCCTTATTGAAGAACAAGATAAAGCAAGGGACAGTTATGGTGATGGGGCTATCCCAGCATTCATAGCAGTAATGAAAATCCTCTATTAAAACTGCAGGCCAAAGGTCCCGAGACTTTATGGGGAATGTAAGGGGGTCCTTGTGGTAAAAAGATATGTTTTGCCTGTTAAGAATTTTGAACTTGTATTCTTTATTCATCTTTGGCTCAGTGGGTAGCGCTCTCACCTCTGAGACCAGAAAGTTGTGGGCTCAAGTCCCACTTTGAGCACATGATCTAGGCTGATACATCAGTGCAGTTCTGAAGGAGTGCTGCACTGTCAGAGGTGGCATTTTTCTGATCTGCCCTCTCAGGTGGACGTAAAAGATCCCATGACACGATTCGAAAAAGAGCAGGGAGTTCTGTTCTCTTGAACAATATTCATCCCTTAATCAATATTACTAAAATATATTATTTGTCATTTATTTCATTGCTGTTTGCAAATTGGCTGCTGCGTTTCCCTACATTAAAGTGATTACACTTCAAAAGTACTTTATTGGCTATGAGGTGCTTTGGAGCGTTCTGAGGTTGTGAAAGGAGCTATATAAATGCAAGTTCTTTCTTTATTGCTAGAAGCAGCATGTGAGGAATTAATAACCTAAGATCACACAGGGTATTTCTGAAAGGAAAACACATTAGTTCAGTTCCAGAAGAGTTGGCTGCAGTGGTCTTCATTAGTGCAAATTGGTAAGCCTAAGGACATTAGAAAGTTTAAGGTATCTAATGCCTGGAGCTATCCTATTCAATGACAAGCATCTAATGCCATTGTCAAAAATTGGCTAGCCATTTACCATTCATAACAGTTTGATTGACAGCTGTGTCTGTGACCTTTGAGAAAGGAACATGGTCAATGATTGGATGTAGTAATCTTTGATGGACAGGTTGGGGTCAGAGTTCTTCTATTGTGGATTATGTTGCAGCATGTGTCATTCAACAGGCAGTCTGCAGTTAGTGTTTGAGGCTTGCAGTCAGCAGCCAAAAGTGCTGCCTGTGCTTTAGAGAGAAAGCAAGTGGCATATTTATTATGTATCCAGGAGAGTACAGTTATGTACAGTTCACTGCATTATACTGTTTAACGTTCATTCATCTGTCTTACATAAATGAAACAATTTACTGAATTAAATGCCTGAATCCTGATCTGGTAAGAATGTGAATTCGGCATGCCTTCCGAGAAGAGGAAAATCATGTGGCAGCATATAATCCATTCCAATAGTCGATGTGCAGAGTTAGGCTTCCATGCTATGATCCCTGGGTCTCGCTATTGTTTAGCTAAATATTGGGCACAAAAAAGTGCACTCCGGATTGTAGGGGACACCAGGTCCACTTATGGGAGTGATTGGTGATACTGAACCTGAGAAAATATCTAGTATAAAAACCCAAAAACATAAATTTATATCATTTGCTGTAATGACAGCACTGTTTCATTTTGTGTAGCTGACACTATTACTGGCCCCACGACTGCTCTGAATGATGAAACCCTGAGGTAGCTCTCTTTCTTTCGCTCTCCAGCCACAGAAATGACAGGAATTACCAACATATGTCAGTCCATGTCACAATAGATTGTAATCCAATGAGGAAATCAGAAATTTCTATATAAGGGTCCTGCTAAATCTGGGACAATTTGTAAATCTGATTTTAATAAGTGGTTATTGTATTAAGTAACAGCTTTTCATTAGTGCTAGGTGACACCTTTTTTGTGGCCAACTTTTAGACTGAGCTGCTAAGAAAAGTGATTTTTACGATCAGTGCAAGTGATACTCCATTTTTAGCAACAACAGACTTTGTGCCTCAGACTTGCAGAAAGTGAGGGCAAAAAGTATTTTGGACTTTTCAGTTGATGGACAGTTCGTTGCTCTCTGACCTCTAAGTGCCATCTTCATTTCATGGTGGTCTGCAAGATTTCCCAGTTTTATTCTGCCCTTTAGTTCTTCAAGTTGGTAAGAATCTGGTTAATGGAAGTGTAGAGGCACTGTCTGCAGCTTGTTTGCAGTGATAGGTGGCAGGTTATAAAGGGGGACATCTAGAGTGAAAGGCACTGAAAGGGAGATAGTGCCCCAAACCAGTGGGAAGATCTCAGGCTGATGTCATTAGACAGCCCATGACCTAGTGTCTCACTTAACAACCCTGTTACTGAATCTGACCAATGTGAAAAGTCAAAAAATGTGAGAATGCATCTTCAAATGTATTGCCAAAATTATATTAATTATAAAATTAATCCTTCCATTGAATGGTGTCATGAGTAGAAGAATGAGAGGTGATCTAATTGAAACACTTACGATTCTGAGAGGGTTTGACATGGTAGATGCTGAGAGGTTGTTTCCCCTGTCTGGGAGAGTCCAGATCTAGGAGGCATAGACTCAGAATAAAGGGTCAGCCATTTAGGACTGAGATGAGGAGAAATATCTTCACTCAGATGGTTGTGAATCTTTGGAAGTCTCTACCCCAGAGGGTTGTGGATGCTCAGTCGTTGAGTACATTTAAGGTTGAGATCGAAAGATTTTTGGACTCTAAGGGAATCAAGGGATATGGGGGTTGGGCGGGAAAGTGGATTTGAGGTTGAAGATCAGCCATGATCTTACTGAATGGTGAAGCTGGCTTGAGGAGTCGTATGACCTACTCCTGCTCCTATTTCTTATGTACGTATGTTCTTAAGAAGATGGTTGACCATCGACTGATGATGTCATCATTGACCTGGTTCTTCAAGAGTTAGGGAGCATCATAAATCCACAGCAGAATTCAAAATATGTCTTTAGGAATTTATACTTTGGAATAACATTGCTTTAATAAAGGATCTATCACTTGTCAGAATATGTTTTTCTTTTAGAGTTGTTTAGCTCAAGGCAAACCCAATTGTGTCTTGGGTGGATACACATGAATCCAGTTCTGTTAACTAACTGATAGCTTTGGAAGTCTGGTTTAACATAAACCTTTGAAGTACTTGATTTACCATTTTTTTTAGGTCAATACAAGTCAAAAATATAGAATGTATATATATGCTGGGAGTGTCTGAGCCATTCAATTCAAATACAAGTATGCTCTGGGTTTTATTTCAGTACATCTCTGATTGTAAGCTCTATTTGAGTTTAGGAGCTATATATTTAAATTCTGTTTGGAAAGTATAGCCTGTATTTTCCTCATTATCGTCATCTGATTTTGACAGTGTGGGGGTGGGAAATCGATCATGGAGGCCTACTATCAGCTCCCCTCAATGACGACTACTCCTGGCATTTTCCACCAGAAGTGACAGCAGATGTTGAATACATCAGCATAAATCTAGGTGAGCATCTTCAAAGTAAACGGTAACAATGGAATAATGCCCCACTTTCTATCATTACCACCGTA
This sequence comes from Heptranchias perlo, assembly GCF_035084215.1. NCBI lineage: Eukaryota > Metazoa > Chordata > Chondrichthyes > Hexanchiformes > Hexanchidae > Heptranchias > Heptranchias perlo. The sequence continues at coordinate 44,992,626 of NC_090341.1, forward strand.
GCAACATTGGACACTAGTTATGCCAGCATGCTACTACCAAGAAACAAATTAAATTTTAGAAAGACAAGAGCATCTCAGGCAAACAGCTATTGGATTCATGGAATAAGTTACCAGGGTAATCCATTGAACTAGACAGTATAGATGAGTTTCAGAGATGATTAAGTGTATTTCTGAAGACAGAAGGGAATGAGCAATATGGCAAGAATTTGTGTAGGTGGGACTGATTTATGTAAAAGGGACAACTTTTGTTGGCGATCTTTTGCTTTCCCCTGTTCCTAAAAATGTTCTCATTGTTTGGGTAATTACGTTTGAGATGCCCTTTCCACTGCCCTCCATGTTGTATCACTCCAGGACACATTGAATCAGAGCCGTGGAATGCACCTTCACATACCAGTTGTTTCTACATTTCACACATAGAGAGGAGCTGTAAATTGATTTGGTTGCCCATAAGTTTACCTATTTTCCCAGAATGCGACGAACTAAATTAATGTTTAGCAAATGATTGGAAACGAGTTACCACATGCCATCCGAACCCACCCACCCTTCAGATTTGTGGGTGGCTCAATCTAACACTCAGAGATTTGTTTCGTTAGTAAATGGTGCTAACAACAATCATTTGCTTTCTCTCAAACAGTGGGATTGCTGTCAGTCACAGCATGAATGCAGCCCGTTGCCTGCAATTGTTCTTGATCTCATTATAAATAACACAACAATTTTTGTTCAGGGGACTATTGTTTATCACCTCAATGTTTGATTGATGTAGTGTACATGGATTTTAGCAAGACTTTTGACAAGGTCCCACATGGCAGACTGGTCAAAAAAATAAAAGCCTATGGGATACAAGGGAAAGTGGCAAGTTGGAATCAAAATTGGCTCAGTGGCAGGAAGCAAAGGGTCATGGTTGACGAGTGTCTTTGCGACGGAAGGCTGTTTCCAGTGGGGTCCCGCAAGGCTCAGAACCTTGGGTCCCTTGCATTTTGTGGTATATATTAATGATTTGGACTTGAATGTGGGGGGCTTGATCAAGAAGTTTGCAGATGATTCAAAAATTGTCCATGTGGTTGATAGTGAGGAAGAAAGCTGTAGACTGCAGGAAGATATCAATGGACTGGTCAGGTGAGCAGAAAAGTGGCAAATGGAATTCAGTCCAGAGAAGTGTGAGGTAATGCATTTGGGGAAGGCAAACAAGGCAAGGGAATACACAATAAATGGGAGGATACTGAGAAGTGTAGAGGAACAAAAGGGCCTTGGATTGCATGTCCACAGATCCCTGAAGGTAGCAGAACAGGTAGATAAGGTGGTTAAAACATATACAGGATACTTCCCTTTATTAACTGAGGCATAGAATATAAGAGCAGGGAGGTTATGCTAGAACTGTATAAAACATTAGTTAGGCCACAGCTTGAGTACTGCGTACAATTCTGGTCACCACATTACAGGAAAGATGTGATTGCACTAGAGAGGGTACAGAGGAGATTTACAAGGATGTTGCCAGGGCTGGAGAATTTTAGCACTGAGAAAAGATTGGATAGGCTGGGGTTGTTTTCTTTGGAACAGAGGAGGTTGAGGGGAGATTTAATTCAGGTATATAAAATTATGACCGGATTAGATAGAGTGGATAGGAAGGACCTATTTCCCTTAGCAGAGGGGTCAGTGACCAGGGGGCATAGATTTAAAGTGATTGGTGGAAGGATTAGAGGGGAGCTGAGAAGAATTTTTTTCACCGAGGGTGGTGGGAGTCTGGAACTCACTGCCTGAAAGGGTGGTAGAGGCAGCAGCCCTCAACTCATTTAAAAAGTACTTGGATGTGCACTTGAAGTGCTGTAACCTACAGGGCTATGGACCAAGTGGTGGAAAGTGGGATTAAGCTGGATAGCTCTTTCTCGGCCAGCATGGACATGATGGGCAGAACGGCCTCCTTCTGTGCCGTAACTTTCAATGGTTCTATGAATGTAGAGATATGTTATCATCCCTTTCGCTTGTCGTTCTACTGTGACGAGGTTTGTAATTTTTGTTTGGTTTTCTCAGCCACTCTTTTGTAATTCTAAAGATACAAATTGGTCTAGGCCCGTTTCTGGGCCCAGACTTGGCGCTCCACACAGACAATGCACACCCCGACTGAGAAGCCCAAGGCCAGCCCGAAATTGGGTCTCGGGTCTCATTAACATGTTATGCATGACCTGTTGAGGGACACAAATGTCGAGCCGCTTGTGTGGGGGATTGGAGCTGGAAAAGGGGGGTGGGGGTGGGAATGTGATGACTGTGGAGTCGAGGGATGCACTCCTGCTCCTCCTGGTGCCACAGAAAAGTAACCCTGCCTCGCAATGGCAGCTGCTGCTTAGGCCGCAGCGATACCTTATCCACTCATTGCAATGGATTTTCTGTGAGAGGACCAACAACCGGGATGAGGCCCCTTATTTGCATATTTTAGGGGCCTAATGCCTGTTTCTGGCAGCCACCAGGGATGCCTGAAAAATGGCCCTACCCAATTTCAGGGGAAATTGGGCCTCATTGTGCCCGTTTTACATCTGTAAAATGAGCCCAGAGAGGTCAAAGTTCCAGCCCCTAGTGTCATAACTAAAGTTCCTGAACATGACGTGTGGATGCTCCTCCATCCAAGGACATCTTCATTGATTTAATGGAGTGCTGGCACCAAAGTGTGGGGGATTTAATTTTTTTTCTCCTTTCTGCTCTGGTCCATGAGGCATTGATTCTTTGTTGGGGTACAGTTAAGGGTGGGCTGAGGACTATTCCTGCTTTGAAAGCTCCACTCGTCACATTGGTCCCCATAAGAGGTTCACACTGCAGAAGACGCAACATCTGCTGCATTGAAATCTTTAACGCAAATTTGAGATGGCGGGGTCTTCACCACAGATATATTTCTAACAAAAGCAACAAATTTGTGGCAATGAGTGTGATAATTGTTGAGGTTGCAACATTAACAGAGGAGACTGCTGCCCCTCCAAGCATCACTAAGCCTATGAAATTGCTCTCTGCCTCTCGCGTTCTCTGCCCCTTGCCCAGTTGCACCCATGCCAGCTATCACATCAAGATCATAAAATAAAACTTTCTCCTTAATTTGCTACCATATATATTTAACTCAAGAGCCCTGCTTAATGAACAGCAAAGAATACACAAATGTAGAAATGTGAAAACATTGAATGGCAAAGTTTGCATTTACATGGTGCCTCATCACAAACTGCTGAACACAAAGAATTACTTATTAAAATGCTGTGACTGTTATAAAAGATATTTTATGCCCTCAATGTACCACCAGCAGGCAATATGATTTTGGTAGTATTGGTTGAGGAGGAATGTTGGCCTGGAAACTGGGAGAACTCCCTGCTCTTCTCTGAATGGGATCTTTAACAGAGACCTGAATTATTGGAGCAGGCAACGGGACCCTGGTTTAAGATGTCATTTAACAAATGAAGGCGTTTACTTTCTTTTGAACAGACATCAGTGCCCCCAAAACATTGGGGTGACTTTTCTTAGTTGTCAAAACCATTTTGAAAACTGAGTTCTTTATCAGTACATTTTAACAGTACTGCGAAATGCTTGAGTGTATGCTTGACTTTGAGATGAATGAAAATGTCCTAACATAGACACCATACACAAATGCGACCTAAGTGATATGCCACAGGAGTTAAAACAAGGGATACAATGAAAAAGTTCAAAAATTGCTAGGGATTGTGCAGATCTAATTTCACAGGACTGAATGACAAACCTTGTCTGAAAGTTGCACCACCTTTCCTTAATTTAATTAAGGACAGCTCAGTTTGACTCAGAGCTCATCCCCCAGTTCTGCAGGAAAAACAGCACAATAGTCTCAGCCCTTGTTTGAAAGCACAACTTAATCTTGTTGCACAATAATGTTCAATGTAATTACAGGTTTCCATTGGACAGCAGTTGAAGCAAATTACATAGAGGGGGGAAAAAGGAATCAATACTTCAGTTCTTCAGAGAACATGCATTAAGAATGAGAATGGACCTGAGCCAAAATAAAGAAAACTGGTTGCATCTGAAATTGGGCAGTTTAGTCAGGTCAAGGCAAAGCAGAGCCTGCCCTTCAAAAACTCATTTCCAGTTTTTCAGGACAGAATTGTACAAACAGTTTCTATAAATCTTGCATTAACTCGAGGAGCAGTTCCACTGCCACTTTCACATTGGCTGAGGTTTCAGAAATAGTTATTGTGTGCTGCTTGCTGCACAGCTTTGCCCTGCAGAGGGGCATCGTTATGGAAACCCCAGGGGAGGAAGGCATGCACTCTGATACCCCTGGAATTGCCATATATTCCAAGGTGAACTGCAGTGTTGCAAATAGTCCTGCAAGACTGAGTACACGTGGCTCACATGAACTCTTCCATTCGAGCTGCCATCTGCAACTGAAGCCAGTGAGCTGGGTACTGTGAGGTATAAATGAGGTTTTTGGCCAGGCACTATGAGGTATAATTTGGATCATTGATTGGATACTGTGAGGTACAAATAGGGTCATTGGCTGCATACTGTGAGGTGATATTGGGTCAGTGATTGGATACTGTGAGGTGATATTGGGTCAGTGATTGGATACTGTGAGGTGATATTGGGTCAGTGATTGGATACTGTGAGGTGATATTGGGTCAGTGATTGGATACTGTGAGGTGATATTGGGTCAGTGATTGGATACTGTGAGGTGATATTGGGTCAATGATTGGATACTGTGAGGTGATATTGGGTCAGTGATTGGATACAGTGAGGTGATATTGGGTCAGTGATTGGATACTGTGAGGTGATATTGGGTCAGTGATTGGATAATGTGAGGTGATATTGGGTCAGTGATTGGATACTGTGAGGTGATATTGGGTCAGTGATTGGATACAGTGAGGTGATATTGGGTCAGTGATTGGATACTGTGAGGTGATATTGGGTCAGTGATTGGATAATGTGAGGTGATATTGGGTCAGTGATTGGATACTGTGAGGTGATATTGGGTCAGTGATTGGATAATGTGAGGTGATATTGGGTCAGTGATTGGATACTGTGAGGTGATATTGGGTCAATGATTGGATAATGTGAGGTGATATTGGGTCAGTGATTGGATAATGTGAGGTGATATTGGGTCAGTGATTGGATAATGTGAGGTGATATTGGGTCAGTGATTGGATACTGTGAGGTGATATTGGGTCAATGATTGGATACTGTGAGGTGATATTGGGTCAATGATTGGATACAGTGAGGTGATATTGGGTCAGTGATTGGATAATGTGAGGTGATATTGGATCAATAATTGGATACTGTGAGGTGATATTGGGTCAGTGATTGGATACTGTGAGGTGATATTGGGTCAATGATTGGATACTGTGAGGTGATATTGGGTCAGTGATTGGATACTGTGAGGTGATATTGGGTCAGTGATTGGATACTGTGAGGTGATATTGGGTCAATGATTGGATACTGTGAAGTGATATTGGGTCAGTGACTGGATATTGAGGCATAATTGAATGGGTGACTGGTTATTGTAAGATATAATTGGAATCAGTTTCTAGATGGTGTAAGGTTTAATTGCAGTCAGTGTCCTGGATATAGAGGTCTAAAGGGATAATGGCTGGATTCTATTAAGTATAATTGGATTCTATTAAGTATAATGTTCGCTGGATATTGTGAGTTATAAATGGCATCAGTGACCAGAAATGTGAGGTATAATTGGATCAGTAGCTGGGCACTGTGAGGTATAATTGGGGTCATAAACTGGGTACTGTGAGGTATAATTGGGGTGATTAACTGGGTACTGAGGTATAATTGGGGTGATTAACTGGGTACTGTGAGGTATATTGTGGGTCAATAACTAAGGGTCATTAACCACAATCCTAGGCCCAACCATCTTCAGCTGCTTCATCAATGACCTTCCCTCCTCATAAGGTCAGAAATGGGGATATTTGCTGATGATTGCACAGTGTTCAGTTCCATTCACAACCCCTCAGATAATGAAGCAGTCCATGCCCGCATGCAGCAAGACCTGGACAACATCCAGGCTTGGGCTGATAAGTAGCATGTAGTATTCACACCAGACAAGTGCCAGGCAATGACCATCTCCAACAAAAGAGTCTAACCACCTCCCCTTGACATTCAACGGCATTACCATCGCTGAATCCCCCACCATCAATATCCTGGGGGTAATCATTGACCAGAAACTTAACTGGACCAGCCACATAAATACTGTGGCTACGAGAGCAGGTCAGAGGCTGGGTATTCTGTGGCGAGTGACTCACCTCCTGACTCCCCAAAGCCTTTCCGCCATCTGCAAGGCACAAGTCAGGAGTGTGATGGAATACTCTCCACTTGCCTGGATGAGTGCAGTTCCAACAACACTCGAAGCTCGACACCATTCAGGACAAAGCAGCCCGCTTGATTGGCACCCCATCCACCACCTTAAACATTCACTCCCTGCACTACCAGCACACGGTGGATGCAGTGTGTACCATCCACAGGAAGCAACTCGCCAAGGCTTCTTCCACCGCACCTCCCAAACCCGCGCCCTCTACCACCTAGAAGGACAAGGCCAGCAGGCACATGGGAACACCACCTCCTGCACATTCTCCTCCAAGTCACACACCATCCTGACTTGGCAATATATCTCCATTCCTTCATCGTCACTAGTCAAAATCATGGAACTCCCTACCTAACAGTGCTGTGGGAGAACCTTCACCACACGGACTGCAGCAGTTCAAGAAGGCGGCTCACCACCACCTCCTCCAGGGCAATTAGGGATGGGCAATAAATGCTGGGCTTGCCAGCGACGCCCACATCCTATAAATGAATGAATAAAGAAACTGGGTACTGTGAGGTTTCTGTGCAGTACATTTTATATAATTCTATGTAACTGGTATTGTGAGATATAATTGGTTCATTAACTGGGTATTGTGAGGTATAATTGCGACCTTTAACTAGGCAGTGTGAGGTATAATTGGGGTCAATGGCTGGGTAATGTGAGATACAAATGTGGCCAGTAACTTGGTACTGAGGTGTAATTGAGGTCATTAACTGGGTACTGTGAGGTTTAATTGGGATCTATAACTGGTTACAGAGGTATAATTGGGGTCACTAACTGGACACTGTGACGTATAATTGGTTCATTAACTGGGTACTGTGAGGTATAATTGGGGTCTGTTACTGGTTACAGAAGTATAATTGGGGTCATTAACTGGATACGGTGATGTATAATTAGGTCACTAACTGGGTACGGTGAGGTATAACTGGGTCACTAACTGGGTACGGTGAAGCATAATTGGGGTTATTAACTGGGCATTGAGAGTTATAATTGGGCTCTATATCTGGTTAGTGAGGTAGAATAGGAGCCTCTAGCTGGGTACTGAGAGATATAATTGGGTTCATTAAATGGGAACTATGAGGTATAATTGGGGTTATTAACTAGGTAGTATAAGATATAATTGGGATAATTAACTGGATACTGTGAGTGTAATTGTGGTCATTAACTGGGTACCGTGAGGTGTAATTGTGGTCATTAACTGGGTACCGTGAGGTGTAATTGTGGTCATTAACTGGGTACTGAGGTATAATTCGGGTCATTAACTGGGTAGTGTGAGTCATAATTGGGATCTATATTCTGGTCACTGAGGTATAATTGGGTCATTAACTGGGCACGGTGAGGTATAATTGGGTCATTAACTGGGTACTGGGGTATAAATTAGGACATTAACTGGGTACTGTGAGGTATAATTGGGGTCTATAACTAGATTCTGAGTGGTATAATTGGGTCATTAACTGGGTACTGGGGTATAATTTAGGACATTAACTGGGTACTGTGAGGTATAATTGTTGTCCAAAACTGGTTACTGAGGTATAGTTGGGGTCATTAACTGGGTAGTGTAAAGTATAATTGTGGTCATTAACTGGGTTCTGTGAGTCATAATTGGGGTCATTAATGAATTACTTTGAGTTATAATTGGGGTCAATAATGGGTACTGCAGCTATATTTGGGGTCCTAGTACTGTGAATCAGGGAGCAGTCATGATCACAGATTGAGGATTGAAACTGGGACCTTTTGGTCTGTACGTTTCTGTACTTTAGGACTGATCAGGACAGTGAGCTGTATGAAAACATTAGGCAACCAAGTGTTAGAGGGATTACCTTCTTCACACAGAAAGAAATTAGCAGCAGACAGACATGGAGCTGGAAAGTCAAATGTGTATGTGTTAATTAAAACTCTCTGGTTCATTACCCCACAGCACAGATCCTACCAATTAACATGCCCAGTGCCAGAACGCATATCAGGGATCTGGTATGGACATCAATGGGCCTCACAGATTTCTCAATCCTTCATGGACATAAACTCTGGTGAACCCTGGTGACCTCTGTACATGATTCTCAATATTGCGCTTTTGATATACAAAGCTCTGCGCTAGGCATGTGAATTTGTAAGATCTAGCCTCACATGTCTACGTCTGATTAAAAGAACCAGACAGAAAGATGCATCTCTGAACTGCACTTTATTTAATGGCAGTTGATTGAGCTGGGCCTAGTTACGTTTCTGTGTAAAATCTCACTTGAGTAATGGTGCTGGGAGAAGCAGTGGAGAAGTTCCAAGACAGGTTCAGTACTGCTGTGCATCTTAAAGATTTGTGTTATAAGTGCTGTTGTGAACCTGTTTTAAATGCAGTCAATTTTTTTTAAATGCAGTCAATTTCATAATCCTCTGTTCAGGTGCCCATATAACACTTGAACATATAACTGGTGTGTTCCATACAACACAAATGCTAGGAACATAACCCAGAGTTTGATTCGGGCTTTTTTTAAATGCAGAAATCACATGAAACCAAAGTTTAAAGTTTCACCTCAATTCTTCCTAAATGTTTGCATATAGGTAACTGTTGTGTAACAGGTTTTCATTTAAAACAGCTCAGATATATTCCTCATGCTATTTTCCTTTCACCATCTTCTTCAGCCATGTGATTATGTCTAAATTACGCACCTTGCTGCCTTGTACGACCATTTTGCCAACTTTCTCAGGATTGCAAGCTGCACCACATGCCCGGCCAGCCCGAGCATCTGACGTGTTGTTGAGCACCCCAAATATCTGCTTGCTGAAGGCCCTGGTTTGCCCCACATGCATTAATGTAGGTATTCGGTATTCGGTGTTCAGGCAAGGGGACTATACAGAGTTGTTGTGAGCCAATGTTGCACATGTAGCTCATGTCTCCAAGCAGTCAGCCAGCCATCCGTCCACCTTGTTCTTTGAAAGAGCTCTGACATGTTTAGGCATCATGTTCTCTGGGAAAGATGTGCATTATTTTCTGGCGGTGATTGCATAACATTTGTTGGTCCTACTTATTTAGGTACGCTACGGGATTAATGGGCATTTGTATGCAATCTGTGATATGCTTATCTTGGCGAAGGTAGGAATTTGCGAAAGTTTTAGTTCCCCCTGCTGCTGGTCACAGCTAATGTGTATGTGAGTGCATGATAAAACAAGGCTTCTGCAACCTCAAGATGTCAGCCTTGGCTCAGTGAAAGCACTTTTACCTCTGAGTCACTCCAGAGACTTAAGCACATAATTCTAGGCTGACATTTCAGGTACTGAGGGAATGCTGCTGTGTACAATGGCAAGATGTTAAACTGAGCCTTCTTCTGCCCTCTCAGGTGGATGTAAAAAAAAATCCCATGACACTATTCGAAGAAGAGCGGGGGAGTTCTCCTGGTGCCCTGGCCAATATTTTTATCCCTCAATCAACATCACTAAAACAGATTATCTGGTCATTTATCTTGTTGCTGTTTGTGGGACCTGGTTGTGCACAAATTGGCTGCTGTGTTTCCTACATTACAACAGTGACAATATTTCAAAAGTAATTCATTTGCAATGAAGCATTTTAGGGTGTCCTGAGGACATGAAAGGCGCTATGTAAATATATATATACATACACATACCAGAAGGGACTCATTTCTATCTCTATTTTGTGCTGTGTAAAGCAATGTCAACCCGAGTGCCAGTTGGGTTGTTCCAATTGGCCTCACTCCCCTTGCAATTGGGAAGAAAGCAGTTGGCCAGGGTTTCTGCTTCTGATTTGCTGTTCACTGTTTACTACTGTTTGAAGGTGCGCATTGGAGGCTAGGAATGGTCTCAGCTGTGGTGTGCCACATGGTCACATGCTTCTGCCAATGTTCACTGTCCAGGTGAAGTACTGGAGGACTGCCAGTGCCTTAGGAACCAAGCGACAGGCACAGTTAGTACCTTTAGGAGAGCAGAAAGTTTAGGTCAGCAAGGACTGGGGTGATAGGTGAGGGGGATTTGATGTGGGATAGGATACAGGTAGCAGACTTTTAGATGAGCTGAAGTTTATGGGGTGGGGAGGATGAGAAGCCAGTCAGAAAAGCATTGACTCTTGAGGTGATAAAGGCAAAGATGAGGGTTTTGCCAGCAGGTGGGCTGAGGCAGTGGCAGAGATGGGCGATGTTACGGAGGTTTAAGTTGGCAGTCTTTGTGGTGGAGAGGATATGGTGTCGGAAGCTCAGCTCAGGCTAAAATAGACAGCCAAGGTTGAAAACAATCTGCTTCAGCCTGAGGAAGTGGCAGGAAAGGGGATGGAATTGGTGGCAAGGATACAGAGTTTGTGTGGGGGGCTGAAGATAATGGCTTTGGTCTTCTCAGTGTTTAACTGGAGGAAATTTCGGCTCCATGACTGGATGTTGGACAAGCAGTTTGACAACACAGAGGCAGTGGAGGGGTTGAGGGAGGTGGTGAGCTGAGTGTTGTCAGTGTACATGTGCAGCTTGACCCCATGTCTTCGGTTGATGCTGCCAAGGGGCATCATGTAGATGAAGAAGAGGAGGGGCTGAAGGATAGATCCATGGGGGACTCCAGAAGTAACAGAGTCACTACCTGTGTATTAACCCTTCGTGGCATCATTTTCAAGCAAGAGATCAGCTTACATGTGTATGTTGTTTGCCTTTGCACCACTACAATCATTGTCCCCTGCATTCTGGCTGTTCGAATTTAAATTCTGGATGCGTCATGACTACCTATGGCTTAATGTAGGTAAAACCGAAGCCCGCCTGTGCAGCTATCATCCACACCTATGTAACTCTATCACCCACTTCATTGGTCTCCATGACTACTCGACGAAGCTGTGCCTGGTGTTTTCTGTTCAGTCCTGAGCTGTGCTATCTACCCAAAGTTGTTGGAAAATAACTCACTGGAGCCTAGCGGTTATGGTACTGAATTATCAACACAGATGTCAGGAGTTCAAATCCCACTTTATTTGTGAAACTGAGTTCAATAAATCTGGTAATTTGTGGGCTGGTGCCAGAAAATGACCATGAAAAATCCTGCATTGTTGTAAAAATTCAACTGGTTCAATTCTGTCCTTCAGGGAAGGGGACCTGTCACCCCTGCCTCCTCTGGCCTACACATAGTCCCAGACTATGTGGTTAACTTTTAATACTTTCAGAGAAACTAGGGATGGGTGCCCATATTCTAAGACCAAATAAAAAAAATAATTTCCAATGTTGTAACTGGTGAACCATGGCAGAATTCATTTGTGTTTGCTCCCCTCAAGAAAATCAGCTGAATGTTGTAAGCACTAAAAATGTTGTTTCTCATTAAATGGACAGTAATTTGTGTTAACACTAAACTGCAGGATCCTGTTTACCTCTCACCTAGGACCATAAATATCTTGTTTGGAACCTGCCACCTCCTTTCCTCCAGTATTTGGATTCTTACTGTTCAGCGTTTTGATCGTTTGAGGAATGTGGAATGATGATAGACAGGGGTGTAGTTAGTAACTTGAAGTGTCCTTGAGATCTGAGTGCAGCCACCAGCCTTGTCATCATCCTCGTACGTGCTGCCTCCTATTCTCTGGATTAGCATAAAAAAACAAATGATGGCAAAGAGCCATGCTTTGTGTCCTAGCTTGCTGTTGCCGTGGCAACTCTGAAATAAATTTGTCTGCAATTGCATCTATCATGTACCCCTTCTGATGCTCATAGTGGTCGAGGGGGTGAAATGGTTAACTTATGTCTACAAACCTCTTCAATGCGGGTCTCCAAATCTCCACCAAAGAACAAAAAGCAATTAACTTTAATGATTTTTCAAAATAATGTATCCCTGGGTCATTATGCGTACAGCCTTTCAGTTAATTACATCATCCATAGTGTGAATGAAACACATCAACACAAACTCCCAGTAATTTCCAAACTAATTGTAAACTGAGTCCTTGCAAAGCACTGCTCATGTACAACACAATCTAAATGTTTATCTCCAGCACACTGAGGCAATTATTCCATCAATTTGAAGATGATTTGTTCCAGAAGCTCCATGTATTACTAATAAGTCTGTGTTTACCTCTGTTGATCCTGTAATAAAGAAAGAAAAGGAAAGGACTAACATTTATATAGCGCCTTTCACGACCTCAGGAAGCCCCAAAGCCCAGTACAGCCAATGAAGTACTTTTTTGTGTAGTCACTGTTGTAATGTAGGAAACGCGGCAGCCAATTTGCACACCAGGTCCTACAAACAGCAATGAGATAATGACCAGCTAACCTGTCTTTAGTGATGTTGGTTGAGGGACAAATATTGCCCAGGATGCAGGGAGAACTCCACTGCTTTTCTTCAAAATAGTGCCACGGGATCTTTTATGTCCACCTGAGAGGGCAGACAGAGCCTCGGATTAATGTCTCACCCGAAACATGGCACCTCTGACAGTACAGCACTCCCTCAGTACTGCACTGGAGTGTCAGCCTAGATTTTGTGCTCAAGTCTCCGGAGTGGGACATGAACCTCTAATCTTCTGACTCAGAGGCGAGATTGCTACCCACTGAGCCACAGCTAACTGAGCCAAGCTGATACTCATAACACAAAAGTTAAATCTGTTGACCAGCAACTAGTGACAATTTTTTTAAAAAATGGCTGGATGGCAAACCTACTCGTAGAGGCCTCAAGATGGTTGGTGTGGCAAGTGGATACATGTTATACTGGTGCTATTAAGATGCTTGTTTGGGGTTGGGACTGAGGCAGAGTAGACAGAGCTTTGATCTGCATATAATTGTTCTGTATCTGATGTGCGAGTGCTTGACACTGGTGGCCTGAAATGGAGAGTTCTCCATGTCCCAACACTAACGTCCCTCAGCCTAAATTCACACAAAAGTGTCATTTTTTTCAAAACAAAAAGGTTCATTTATTAACAAAATGACAGATTTCTGTTCTAAATAATTAAAGAAGAATTAGAAAAAACCATGGGTAGCACATACTCAGCTACCAGTTCTCCCTGTCCCACTGGCAGAACTTGATGCAAGGTAGAAAGGCTGTGGCAAGCAATAATCTAAGGTGTCAGGAGGTGACTGGCAGTGTTACACTGCGAGCTCCATCTGGCACTCTCAGACACTCGCATGCTGATACTCTACTTGTCAAGCGCTAGAATTCAGCCCCTTATTGACACTCATTGACATTTTTACTCGAGTGAAGTAAAGTTCTCCTGAGATGCAGTGATACAACATCCAGCCAAGAAGCAGGGACAATCAGCAATCAATACAACAGATTGATTTTGGCTGCTGGTCTCTGTTTAACCACTTCCTTGATTATCAGCATCGGGGGAACAACTGTAGATTAGTGGGGGAAAGGAAAGGGGGGACAATCGGTTAGAAAAATATAGGAAGCTTATCTTCTGGATTATCTGTTTAACTTCAAGACTTTGTATTTTTTTAAACCATTCTCTTCATTCGTATTGGAAGCGCATGTTCACAGGACTGGCTATGTTTTAATTTAAGTCCCAGTGGGCTGTGGTTTGTTCACAGCAGACGTACAAGCACATGACACAAATATTATTCTTCAGTGTTACTGTGAGTCGAATGTGGCAGCTGCATAAATCAATGATGTGTAACATTCTGCGATTGCTGATTGTTATTCTAGCCAGTAGGCTGTGCTAGTGACCATCACCATCCATTGTTTGTCAAGTGCAGAGCTGAGAACAACCCTTTACCGGCAGTTGCTGCTATTGCTTCGGCCACAAGACAGGCCCAAGCTGCGGTTGACCTCCGACAGGCTGCAACATGTTTTATTTTCATGTCTGCCTGTGTGTACACACAAACTTTACACAATCAGTTTACACAGGTACTGAACCAAAAATAAACCGGTTTGGAGAATCTGATGGCATGCAAAAAACATTTTGCTTCTGGAATTCTGAACAGCTTTGTACTTCTTTTTATGGGGTAATTGAGTCCCCTTCATGTTAACCTATGTCAAAGGGAAGAAACTAGTTACAGGGGTTCCTTAGGAGAGTTGAGGACTTCCCCCATACACACAAAATCTCCAGGGTAGATGAAGGCCTTAAACTCTTTTCCTCTCCCTCCCCCATGCACACGATAGTTGGGCCCTAGACAGACAAAGATTAATTTTCTGGGGTGTTCTTCCTGAGACAATATAAAAATACTAGATAGATGTCTCACAAGCAATACATTTCCTCATTCTTTAGAAATACATGAGTTGGCCTCGTCAGAAATATCAATCAATGTGACAAAGAGCCACCCTTCAACACCCACCTCTGTTTACAGCATCAAGAAGCTTTAATGACCAAAAGATAGAGGGGTTACTGGATGTCAATTGATGTATTAAAGTCAATAATACTGTTGGTAGTGTTATAAACCATGAAAGCAAAGCCAATTGAGACTGGATTACAGTCATCGTTAATTTTTATTGGAGAGTAATTTTGTGTTGCTAGCAGTTGAATCATACGATGTTGCCTTGACGATAGTCAGTTTGGATATCCGATGTGTCTTTTGTTCCTCAAGCGAGGATTCCCCTTCGCTCTCATTGACGGGGCCCTCGACTGTGTCCGTCCCATTTCCCGCACTTCTGCCCTCACCCCTTCCCCTCCCTCCCAGAATTACAATAGGGGTCCCCCTTGTCCTCACCTTCCACCCCACCAGCCTCCACATTCAACGGATTATCCTCCTTCATTTCTGCCAGCTCCAGCTCGATGCCACCACCAAATGCATCCCCTACTCCCCTACCACCCTTCCATTACCTCCCATCACCTGCTTCCCTTCCCTTGACACCTTCCCATGCCACCACCCTTCCATTACCTGCCCTTTCACTCTTCCCTACCCACCGTCCAGGGCCCCAAACACTCCTTCCAGGTGAAACAGTGATTTACTTGTACTGCTTCAAGCTTGGTATACAGTATTCTCTACTCAAGATGCGGTATCTTCTACATTGGGGAGACCAAACGTAGATTGGGTGATCGCTTAGCTGAGCACCTCCGTTCAGTCCGTAAGCATGACCCTGAGCTTCCAGTACCTTGCCACATTAATTCTCCATCCCACCTCCACTCTGATCTCTCTGTCCTCTGCCTCCTGCATTCTTCCAATGAAGCTCGAGGAACAGGCAATGGTTAATTGTAAGGCACTTTACAGCCTTCCGGCCTCAATATTGAGTTCAACAACTTCAGATCATAACCACTGCTCCCATTTTTGCAGACAGCAGTTGCTGGTAATGGTTCTGTTGTTACCATTTACATCTCCTCTTGACCCATCTTTTGTTTCTTTACTTGTCCCATTCCCACCCTCCTTGCCTTGCACCATCATCCCTTTTGTCATTGAATCACTCCTGCCCTCCACCCTATCACAGACCTTTTCCTTGTTCTTTCCTCCCCTCCTCCCCACCTCCACCCCCCTTCTTCCCTGTCTCTGTTCTTGCTTATAAACTGTTAAACCTTTAACTTCTTCCAGTTCTGATGAAAGGTCATCGACTTGAAACGTTAACTCTGTTTCTCTCTCCACTGATGCTGCCTGACCTGCTGAGTGTTTCCAGCATTTTCTGTTTTTATTTCAGATTTCCAGCATCTGCAGTATTTTTCTTTTTGTTTTAGTGTTAAAGGTATAAGATTTATAATTTTTGTCACTTTATCAGTGCATTTTCCAGTATTTTGGAATGTATATTGAACATGGATATTACGTTTTTAGATTTTATCTGAAAAGGAAGGGGCATTTGTTCAATTTTCTTTTAAACTGTCTATTTGCCATTTGGAACTGGATTATTTTTGTTCCAATTTTAAAACTTCTTTCTCCCAGTAGCAGCGGCAAATCTATTACTGGGAGAAAAACAGTTTCTTTTGTTAAATTGCTTAATGGCTAATAGGGGATTCATGCCCATTTGTATTGACCATTCTAGTCGAGGCAAGTAGATAGCAAATTTAAAACTGTGCTCCCTCATTCTCAAATGTTGACACCCCTTCGTCTCAACTCTTGGTGCCTTTCCGGGAGCCCGCTTCCCCAGGAAATTTTGAACGTCTGCGTTAAAAATGGTGCATTCTGGTTAATTGTAAACACTTTTTCTACATCACAAATGATAGATTTTAAGTCTTAAAAAAAAAATTAGAAAAATAAGTGACATTGGATTTTCAACTGACCAACCAGATCACTTCCCCAAAAGCAATCTCAACTGTGAATCTCTTCCTCCAACTGCCCTTACCCAGGTCACAGTTACTCTACCCCCTTTCGAGCCAGTTTGCAGAGACGCTTCACTTTTTCCAATCCTCCACTCAGTTTACAGAGGAAATCTCTGCCTTTTCAGCCCTCTCTGGTGCATTTTCCCACCACCTCAGTTCAACCTATCACCCTTTGCCCACCCTCATCCCCCAGGTTCATGTTGGTACTTTCCTTTCTCCCTTCTCCAATTCCAAACCTCACAGTTCAAGTTGACATTCTCCTTCCCCGCCCCTCCCCTCCCATCTCCACCCTCACACGTCATACTGGCAATCTCCTTCACCTCCACCCCTTCCCCTCATTCCGTGCTGCCAATCTCCTTTTTCCTCTTGTGCCCCATTTCATGCTAACACTCTCCTCCCCTTCTCCCGGTTCATGGTGACACTTCCCTCTCCTCACTGAGTTCATGCTGATATTCTCCCTCTCCCCCAGTACTTGCTGGTAATCTCTTTCCTCTCTCCCAGTTCATGCTGGTGCTCTCCTTTCCCTCTGCCCTCAGTTCATGCTGCCATTCTCTTTTCCTTCCTTCTTCCCACTTCTCGCCCCCCCCCCCACCCCACCCCCAGTTCATGTTGATTTTTGTCTGCAAACAGACACAAAGACTGCCTCCACCCTCAAAATACTGGCACTGCACATCAAATGCAGACGGTTGGCATGTATGTGCAACACAGGGGCTCACATGTATTTTGTGTAATACATTACATAAAAATTCACCATCACTGTAGCAGTTATCGATAAGTAATTCATATTTATCTCCTCAATGGATAGCACCCACCACATTAGACATTCTGTCACCCTACCCCCATCTCCAAAGTGACAGACATCAAGGTAGATTGTGTATCCCAAACAGACTTTTTAATCCCTTTTAAAATATTTTCATGGAATTTATTAATGTTTATAAACTATAGTACACTGCAGATTATATCACAAGGTACTGCAGATCTTAAGAGTCCAGTATATTTGTTAGTGCTAAGTATTGAGGGCTGACAAGCTCGGGTTCTCCTTTGGCAGAGGCTGGGCTTCAGTCAGGTGAGAAACATAGATCAGAGGGCTCACTGAATGCACCTGTCCTGAAACCACTTCCAGTGCATATCCACTGCTAAACCTTTTAGCTTTACCTCCATTAAAACCTTCCCACCATTTAAGCCCCTTCTACTTTGGTGTTTAAACTTCAGGTTAAGGGTTCCCATTTGGGGAAAGTAACTTCTGTGCACCTGGCTCCTAGTCTGTGTACTTTTGCTGGGTTCTGCTGTATAATAGAGACCCAAAGAGCCTGCCCTTTAACCCAATGAGACCAAAGCAAAATGCTGCAGCTGATGGAAAATTAAATAAAAACAGAAAGTGCTGGAAACACTCAGGCAGGCAGCATCTGTGGAGAGAGAAATAGAGTTAATGTTTCTGGTTGATGACCTTTCATCAGTACCTTCGGGCCCACTGGGCCTTAACCCAATGGCAGCTTGATAAACCGTGATCTGTAGCTCCTTGAATATTGGGCTATTTACAAGAAGGAGAGGACACCACATGACCTCAGTCAGGGAAAATCTTCTAGTGTAAAGATGCCTGTAAACCACAATTGCTCCTTGGGTCTGGACATGTGCCCAGATGAGAAAGCATAAGAATTATTTCACCATATTGCTTGATGATGACCTGAAAGTAATCTGTTCCCACAGCAGCAATGGCACCAGTGTGGTTACATGTGGGTGTCCAATTGGCAGTGATGTGTTGATGCTGATGCTGCTTTGGCCTTAGTCAGGGCTATTCATCATCCAAATCTCTGTGTTAGTCATCCAAGTCCCAGTCTGACGCAGATGAATCTCTGCCAACTGTAGTGAAACCAGTAGGAGGACTCTGCTGACACAATAACTCCACAATAATGTCTTTTTTAAAAAAAAGATGAGTATCAGTTTAATTTTACTGCACATGTCTGACTAGCTACAAACAGGCAGTTTATGAAGTGCACGGGGGTCATTAGTGGAGGCAAATGGGACGGAAGGGGAACTCGTACAGCAGCTTCATCCAATACTGTGATATTGCAGTGGTGACGAGTCTCAATGAACAATCAATGATGTGTGAAGGAAGTGATCAGACATGCCAGTGGTCCTGGTGACAGCAGTGACTAATGTGACTGGTGAGACCAAATTGCTAACTATAACCAAATTTTGAACAGACTTGACCCAGACAGTGGATTAATGTAAAAGCCTTGGATTAAAAATAGCTCATGATGAATGATCATTCTGGATTTGACAAACTTTAGAATGGAGCATTTTCCTCCTTGTGCAATTTCTCTCATGTTTGTTATACTGTGGCTAGAGCTCTCCGTTCCTCCGACTTTGGGATTTACGTGCATCTCTGCCTCCCTCTGCCGCACCATTGGTGCCTTCATCCACCCACACACACGCTCTGGAATTCCCTCCCTAAACCCCTCTGTTTCTCCTCCATTCGGATCCTTCTTAAAATTTACCTCTTTGACTAAGCTTTTGATCACCCTTGTTAATTGTATCCATGTGATTTTATATGAATGAGTGTTAATTGTATTCAGATGGTGTGTATCAATTGGGGCTCTCTTCTATCCATATATAAGAGAGCTTATCTAGGGTATGGTGTGTGTAATGTGGAGCTCTGTGAATAAAGGCTTGGAAGCAACTGAAGACCAGGCTCTAGTATTCTCTCCTTCACCACCGGGCTATCCAACTTATAACATGGTAGCAGAGAATGGTTGCCTAAAGGTGGAGGTTGGAAACTATGATTTTTTTTGGACTTAAAATAAAACTTGAAAGTTTAGTGGCCATTGTTGAAAATGACAGAAAGCAAGTTTAAATCGTCAAGGTACAATTTCCCTCCGATGTTTTCAGAGTTTGAACCATATGACCAGTGGAAGATTGAGGTTGATATGTGGACATGGGTTACTACTCTGCCAAAGAGAATACAAGGTACGGCCTTGGCGTTATTGCTTCCTGAACAAAGTAAAATCAGAATAAGGTACTTTCTGAGATGGATACAGATCTTTTGGATAATGATGAAGGTTTTATCTTTCTAATAGAATTTCTGGATCAAAGCTACAAGAAAGATGACCTGCTAAATGCCAATGAGGCCTGGACAGCATTTCATAGATTTCAGAAAACAGACAGTCATTCAATGGAAGAATATATCATGGACTTTAACAAATTGTACAAAAGGTTGACTAAGTTCCAAGTGGAAATCCCTGGATCAGCACTAGAGTTTAAATTACTAGATTGTGCTAAAGTGTCTCATATGGACAGGCAACTGGTCCTAACTGGCGTCCAGTTCTCAAAAAAGGAGACTCTGTTGGACCAAATGTCTGCTGCCTTAAAGAAACTCCTGGGGAAAGTCATTCCCTTCAGTCTTCATGGAACAAATGGGGTCTTCCGATGTGACAACCCCCCTCTTAGTATCTCCTCCTTTGGCTCGGTGTCCATTGAATTCTGATTCTGCTACTGTGACACTGTTTTAATATTTTAAAGGCACTATATAAATGCAAGTTCTTCTTATTTAATTCTCTGACAAGAGTATTTGCTTCACCACTGAATTTTGTCAGTACTGCCTTGTGTCAATGAAACATGCACTGGAAACAGCTAACTTCTGTCTTTATTGCATGGAGTAGAGAATAAGGAAGTGGTGGCAAGTCATAGCTGTCAAGTATGGTCTTTATCACAGTACATTGTATATGGGATATTCATGTGATCCTCAGAACTAAAGTGATAGTTACATGACTGGAAAATGTAGAATATGGCTGAACTTCATTGTGCTTTGCAATGTCCTGAGGTCGTGAAAGACGCTATATAAATGCAAGCCTTTCTTTCTTTTTTTTAGTGCCTAAATTATGATCTGAAGGCTGAGATCTGAAGGCTGTGCACTGTGTCAATATTGTAAAAAAAAGTTGTAGTCACATTGTGGCATTCTGATGGTGATTAGAACTGCCTCAACCCCATCTCTGTGGCACAGTGCTGATCAAGAGTGGCACCAAACAGGTGCATACTTTTGATCATGGCACCGGAGAGTTTTTGTTTAAATGCTACACATCACACTGCTATTGTTAATTTGCAGTGTCCACGGTGTGAAGGGAATATTAAGGAGAAAGTGGGATGATTTTAAGAAGAGATGCACAATAGCACCATGGGATCTTTAGCATCTGTCAGAACAGACATGTGCCTCATCCAAAGTAGCTGCATGCTGCTTTTTATTGTGGCTAAAGTTACTAAAAATTTTATCTGAAAACATCCCCCAGGATCCTGTGAGACACCTTCTTGAAAAAGGCTGTTGAGATCCTCTCTTAAAAGGGGCTCTTTTGAGGTTGTCTACTTCTACAGGGTCCGGATGCGGAGACGTACTCCTTAAAAGGGGCCTTGATACTGAGAGACCCTGTTTAAGGTGCCTGTAATTGAGGAGGTCTGGTGACCTAACTGGTTGCAAAGTAGAGCCCTGCGCTATCATTTTAACCTCTTCTTAATGAAAAGAAAACCATGGGAGTACAAAGAGCTCAACAGACGGAACAAAAAAAAATCTGCTGATGATGTGTAATGCAATAATGAAAAACTGAATTTCTGGCAAACAATTAATTGAGAACTTTTCTTTGGTTCTGTAATTTTATTCTATTCATCTTGATTTTTTTCACATCTCATAGGCGGGATTTGCATTGCTCAGACTTTGAAAATCCCAATGGAGCCCAGAAAAGGAGACTATGATAGAATCATCAAGCGTCTTTTGGACCCACCCAATGTTCGTGGCATAATCATTTTTGCCAATGAAGATGATATCAGGTAAGCGAGTCAAGTCAAAAGGGCTTTCTCTGCTCTTGATGTTGGCTTCTCCACTTATTTCCAGCAGGGCAACTGTTGATCCGTAAACAATTAAAACTGTATTACACAAGATGGTACTGATAGTTGATCGTTTTAAAAGGAAGGTGAATTCATATTTGTTCATAAAAGGTGTGAGGTCATCCATTTTAACCAAAAAAGGATAGATCCGAGTACTTTTTAAATGGTGAAAAGCTAGGAACAGTGGAGGTCCAAAGAGACTTTCAGGGGAGTTGGCAAAACAAGTTTCGAATCGTAGAATGATACAGCACAGAAGGAGGCCATCATGCCTGTGCCAGCTCTTTGAAAGTGCAATCCAATTAGTCCTACTCACTTGCCCTTTCCCCATGGCCTTGCAAATTTTTCCCCTTCAAGTATTTACCCAATTCCCTATTGAAAGTTATTATTGAATCTGCTTCCACCACCCTTTCAGGCAGTGCATTCCAGATCATAACTCGCTGTGTAAAAAAAAAATCTCCTCATCTTGCCTCTAGTTCTTTTGCCAATTACCTTCAACCTGTGTCTCTGGTTACCAACCCTTTTGCCAGTGGAAACAGATTCTCCTTATTTACTCTATTAAAACCCTTCATGATTTTGAACACCTGGCTAGGAGATTGGTTAGGCGTCAGAAGACAGAGAGTAAGAATAATGGGCATGTACTCGAATTGGAAGGAAGTGACTAATGGTGTCCCATAAGGATCTGTGCTGGGGTCTCAACTATTCATTATATTTATTAATGACTTGGATAACACAATAGAGATTCATATATCCAAGTTTACTGATGACATAAAGATTGGTGGCATAGTAAGTCGTGTAGACGGGTGCCTAAAATTACAAAGAGACATTGATAGATTAAGTGAGTGGACAAAACTGTGGCAGATGATTCTCAAAGCAGGTAAGTGTGAGGTCATCCATCTTGAACCAAAAAATGATAGATCTGAGTACTTTTTAAATGGTGAAAATCTAGGAACAGTGGAGGTCCAAAGAGATCTAGAGGTCCATATACACAGATCACTAAAATGTAGTAGTCAGGTACAAAAAATAATTTAAAAGGATAATGGAATGTCAGCCTTTATGTCTAGAGGGCTAAAATATAAAGAGGAGGAAGTTTTGCTGCAGCTATATAAATCCCTGGTTCCACAGCTGGAATATTGTGTACAGTTCATGGACAATGCACCTTAAAAAGGATATATTGGCCTTGGAAGGAGTGCAGTGCAGTTTCACCAGAATGTTATCAAGGCTCCAGGAGTTAAGTTATGAGGAGAGATTACATAAACTAGGCTTGTATTCCCTGGTTAAGGGGTGATTTGATTGAGTTTTTTAAGATTTTGAAAATAATTGATAGGATAGATAGAGAGAAACTTTTTCTGCTAGTGGGGGAGTCTAAGACAAAGGGACATAACCTTAAAATCAGAGCCAGACAATTCAGGAGAGAAGTTAGGAAACATGTTTCCACGCTAGCTCAATTAATAATTTTAAATCTGAGATCCATAGACTTTTGCTAGCCAAGGGTTATGGGGCCATGGCGAGTAAATGGAGTTAGGATGCAGAACAGCCATGATCTCATTAAATGGTGGAACTGGCTCAAGGGGCTGAATGGCCTACTTATGTTCCTATGTTCCTATTAAATCTCCCCTTAACCTTCTTTGCTCTAAGGAGAACAACCCCAGCTTCTCTAGTCTCTCCACGTAACCGAAGACCCACATCTCCGATATCACTCTAGTAAATCTCATCTGCACCCTCTCTAAGGCCTTGACATCCTTCCGAAAGTGTGGTGCCCAAAATTGGACACAATAATCCAGCTGGGGCCTAACCAGTGATTTATAAAGTTTTAACATAACTTCTTTGCTTTTGTACTCTACACCTCTGTTTATAAAGCCAAAGATCCCATACGCTTTTTTAACAGCCTTCTCAACTTGTCCTGCCACCTTCAAAGATTTGTGTATGTACACCCCCAGATCTCACTGTTCCTGTACTCCCTTTAAAACTGTACCATTTAGTTTATATTGCCTCTCCTCATTCTTCCTACCAAAATGCATCACTTCACATTTCTCTGCATTAAATTTGATCTGCCATGTGCCTGCCCATTTTACCAGTCTGCCTATGTCCTCCTGAAGTCTGTTACTATCCCTCTCACTGTTTACTGCATTTCCGAAATCTTCTGCTTTCTGTCTTAGTCAATTTTGTATCCATGCTGCTACTGCCCGTTTTATTCCATGGGCTTCAATTTTGCTAACAAGTCTATTATGTGGCACTTTATCAAATGCCTTTTGAAAGTCTGTATACACATCAACTGCATTACCTTCATCAACCCTCTCCATTACTTCATCAAAAAAATCAGTCAAGTTAGTTGTTCCTTAAAGTAAGGGTTTTAAAAGTGGCAGGGAGTTGGGCAGGGGGCACAAGTTTGTTATAGAACAGTCTGACATGGGCTTTGGATGATGCAGACTTGATGGGCTGAATGGCCTGAACTCACCCCAGTGAAGCTCAGAGAGTACTGGGGTGATAAGAATGTGAAACTTCTGTCTGGGTGAGGATGTGGGCAGCAACATTTTGAGTGAGTTGAAGCTTGTAGGGTTGAGGCTGGGAAGCTAGCCAGGAGAGAATTAAAGAAGTCGAGCATCGAGATGATGGGAGGCATGGATCAGGAGCCGACGAAAAATGACAGATAGGAGAAAACCTACTGGTTCCGTTAATCTAGCCTGTCCCATATAATCTGTTTCAATGGGGTGGGGGTAAGGGTGGAGGAGGGCAATGTTTTGAAGGTGGAAGAAAGTGGTCTTGGTAATGGAGTGACTGGGGGTGATTTTAGGAGGCAATTGCGGGTGAGTTGGGGGCACCGAAAATCGCGGAAATCCCGTTCGGGTTCGGAAGCCGGCTCCAACCCACCGACTTCCGAGTTTACCTGTGACCCGAAACACAAGTCCCGCCGGCAATTAAAGCCGGTGGGTTGACAGTTAAAGAGCCAAATGTACCTCAATGGGGTACTTGAGGCACTTGACCTGTGACAGATTAAGTGCTTAGAAAGATTTTTTAACTTACCTGGGCGGCTTGCCCACCGCTTCTGATTCACGCCCGGTGAAACTGGGGAACAAGAAACTAAATAAATTAAATAAAAAACCATAGAAGGAAGTGAAAACACTAAATGAACCTACCTTTGCACCCTGCTCCGATGTCCAATGTCCCCCACTCCTATGTCCCCCACTTCATCCCCCTGATCTTCCCCCAATGTCCCTCTCTCCCCCCCCCGCCCCCCGATCTTCTCCTCTTCCCTGCCCCCCCCCCCCCCCCCCACCCTGGTCTTCCAGTCCAGCACTGGATCTTCCATTCTCCCCTCCGCCACCCCCCCCCATCCGACCCCGATCTTCCATTCCAGCGCTGGATGACGTCTCGCTCTCTCTCTTTCTCCACCCCCCCCACCACACTTTGCATTGCAGCTCCTGACGGCAGCCAGCCTGTCAATGCCTGCCGGGCGCGAAACCCAGAGAGCACGTTAATCATCATCAATCAACATGCGATTGCGTCGGAAACGATAAGTTTTGTTAAGTGGGTATGCCACGCGCATCTTCGCCTCCCCGCTGCCAACCCGCCACCGTTGTAAAATCGAGCCCAATGTGTGGGCAGCTGCTGAGTTCAAGGTTGAGTAGTGTGCCAAGTTAGGCAGTATGTATTCAACCTGCTTAAACTAATAAATTCCTCCCATATGGTTAGTCCTTAAAATAGCCTGTCACATCCAAAGATTTTATATCTGTATCTGGCACCTTTTCAGCAGTATAATTCTAGTTCATTTCAACATCTTTATATAAGCAAAATAAAGGTGGCTTGGTGTGAATTTTTGAGCTACGGATCTGCATTTACTTGTGAGAGATAATAGTATTACCTCTGTATCGGCATAGATAGGCTATATAGCTGGAGATGGTATATTCAAGGTAGAAGATATTTATCTAAAGGGTTCTATTTGTACATTGAGTAATTAGTTTACACAGATTAACATAATGGGTGAGGAGTAGGTGTTATGGTTTGGAGAGGGTTAATTCTGTGAACTCAAGATGGCCAATTTTATTAATGTCTATTACTAGTGGAGAGCCTCATCTGTTGGCTATGCATGTTGGGACATTGTAGGTCCATTGCCCATGATTTTTCTGTCTATTATCCATAATCAGCGTTTAGTATTTGGTTTTGGTTAGGCTTTGAAACTTAAATTTTTACATATGGAAATCACAAAACACAATTCTATAAGGAACGGTGTGAATAAATTCCTCCCTCAGCTCCCTCCCCATCCCCCAGTACAAATTCAAACTCATCTTCACCTCATCAAGGATTAGACCTCGAATTCCCTGCCCCTGAAGAAATAGAACACCAGAGATGACCAAAAAGATAGTCTCCTCTAGACCACTTCACCACGAGATTACCCAAGAACTGACCGTGAAGAATTAATCTCCACCACTAATAGACTGCCATGGAATCTGCCTCACATGTTAGAACTGAAAATATATTTAAAAAAAAGACTTTTGTTGCTGTAGCCAACGACCGTCGTTAGTTGTCTGTAACAAAACTAAGGGGGGAGTGGATTGATAAATAGTGGCATACATGTGTAGAGGGCAGTACTCCTGCACTTACTTAATGCAGTTTATTAAGGGAAAAGATGAACCCAATGATAATTGTGAATGATCTTGGATGGTCCAAATCAGGTCTCCTTCAATAAGAATTTCGATTAATAATTCATCCCTGTTAGTAATAGTCCCTTCCCACCCCATGATGAATAAAGATAAACAGTTACTAACAATTCGTTCTGGTATCATTTGGGTCAGAAAAGCAGAGACGTCAGATTAGTCCTTTAAAGGGAAAGGGCCGTTGCTATAATTCATTAATCTTCATATCCATTTAAATATTTTGTTTGATGTGTTCTTTCCAAGCTCTTCTGACTGAGGAACTCTTGATTATTTTGTGTAGGCAGGTCCTTGCAGCTGGCAAAAGAGCAAACAAAGCAGGCCATTTTATCTGGGTCGGCTCCGACAGCTGGGGTTCAAAGAATTCTCCAGTGAAACAGCAGGGGGAAGTGGCTGAGGGGGCGGTGACCATTCTACCCAAAAGAGCCTCTGTGGAAGGTAAGAACTCGGGAACTTGAATCACTCCATTGCTTAACCGACACTCTGTGACAAGGTGAACACTTTTGCAAGAGTTGAGGAAGCACTATCTTAGTCATTAATATCATGCTAAAGATTGTAAAGGTGACATGTTTTATAATAGAATAATATTTTTCCGGCATTCTAATTTAGAAGTGCTATTCCTCAAACATTGATCCCACTTCACTCAACAGTTGACTTATTCTATCTCTGCAAAATTGCCTGCCTCGGTGTCAGTGCTTGATTTAGATGCTCTGGATAAGGACTACAATCAACATTCTTGCAGGTGGAATGGGTATTTTGGCAGGGGTATATAATGGTCCAGTCAAGGGGGGCAGTGCCTTCATAGCGTGGGTTCAGAATAATTAAAGTTGTTTCTCCTATGCAGCCATTGCATCCATAAGCGTCCATTACAGGAGGGAATAAAACCAGTATAGGTGCTTTTGTCTCTCGTTGTGATGTCATTTCATAGTATCATAGTGTGTTACAGCACAGAAGCAGGCCATTCGGCCCATCGTGCCTGTGCTGGCTCTTCGAAAGAGCTATCCAATTAGTCCCACTTCCCTGCTCTTTCCCCATGGCCATGTAAATTTTTTCCCTTCAAGTATTTATCCAATTCCCTTTTGAAAGTTACTATTGAATCAGCCTCCACCACCCTTTCAGGCAGTGCATTCCAGATCATTACAACTCTCTGCGTAAAAATAAATATTTCCTCATGTCGCCTTTGGTGCTTTTGCCAATCACCTTAAATCTGTGTCCTCTGGTTACCAACCCTACTGCCACTGGAAACTGTTTCTCCTTATTTAGTCTATCAAAACCCTTCATGATTTTGAACACCTATCAAATCTCTTCTTAACCTTCTCTGCTCTAACGAGAACAACCCCAGCTTCTCCATTCTCTCTGCATAACTGAAGTTCCTCATTCCTGGCACTATTCTAGTAAATCTCTTCTGCACCCTTTCTAAGGCCTTGATGTTTCTCTGCATTAAATTTCATCTGCCACGTGTCTGCCCATTTCACCAGTCTGTCTATGTCCTCCTGAAGTCTGTTACTATCCTCCACATTGTTTACTACATTTCCGAGTTTTGTGTCTTCTGCAAGCTTTTAAATTATACCCAAGTCCAGGTCATTAATATATATGAAAAAGAGCAGTGGTCCTAATACTGACCCCTGGGGAACACCTCTCTATACTTTTCTCCAGTCTGAAAAACAACTGTTCAGCACTACTCTCTGCTTTCTGTCCCTTAGCTAATTTTGTATCCTCGCTGCCACTGTCCCTTTAATCCCATCGGCTTTAATTTTGCTAACAAGTCTATCATGTGGTACTTTACCAAATGCTTTTTGTAAGTCCATATACACATCAACTTCATCAAAGAACTCAATCACATTAGTCAAAAATGATTTTTGTTTAACAAATCCATGCTGATTTTCATTTATTAGCCCATACTTTTCCAAGTTCCAATTAATTGTATCCTGGATTATTGTTTCTAAAAGTTTCCCCACCACCATTGTTAGGCTGACCGGCCTGTAATTGCCGGATTCATCACTCTCCCCGTTTTTGAACAGGGGTGTAACATTTGCAATCCTCCAGTCCTCTAGCACTGCCCCCATATCTAAGGAGAATTGGAAGATTGTGGCCAGAGCCTCTGCAATTTCCGCCCTTACTTCCCTCAGTAACCTAGGATGCATCACATCTGGACTGGGTGACTTTTCTACTTTCAGTGCTGCCAATCTTTAAGTATCTCCTCTTTATCATTTCTATTCAATCCAATATCGCCTCTACCTCCTCCTTTACTGTTACATTGACAGCGTCCTCTTATCTAGTGAAGACCGATGCAAAGTATCAGCCATGCCCTCCGCCGCCATTGGATCTTTTTTGTCCCTAATCGGCCCCACCCGATTGGTGAGCGATGCCATTTCCTATGTTCCTGAGCTGCTTTCATAGATAAAAGGTTGGGGGGAGGGAGTGCTAAGGTATTCACGTGCTGCATTTTGATTGACTGTTTGACCATATCTGTGGTGCAACATTATAATACTGTTTCACTCAATAGATCTGCAGCATGAATTCCCTGAACGTTGATCAGTGTGTACTTGCCTATAATCAAGCTATATACAATTGTTCATTTATAACAATTTAGTAGATTTTGGATTGACTGGCCTTTCCCTGAGACCCACAATAACAGTGTCACTGCAGCAATATATGTCTGGAGTTGTACTTATACCTGAAACCAGTGTGGGTACGATTCTGGTATTCTTACTGGTCAATCTGTAAACATGTCTGCAACAAAAGTTAGGAAGTTCCCTGTCTGCATGTAGTCCATTAAGGAGTCCTGTTAATGTTATTATGTAGTGGGGCTTACTGTTATATGATCAACAAATTATGTTGAATGATACTGATTTCTAAGTAGTGAAGAATGAACATTAAAAGTCTGCAATGGAAGAGCATTGAGAAAATAACATTGTTTTCAACGCTGTAAAAGACCACTTTATTTTAAATACTGCACTGGAGTCCTGTTTCTGCTGCTATATGCTTTATTTGGACAGTCCCATTGTCATGATAAACGTAGTCTATTTGATCCAATGCTTTCAACCATCTTTTCTTGCTGATGGACACATCTATACAACGTAGAAGTTAATAGGTGTCATGCAAATTCTGCTACTGTCTCTTTTGCTTACATATGTTTAGAAAAGATGTGGAATTTGGGCTATGCAATGAGCTAGAAGACTGACCTTGTGCCTCTAGCACTTTGGTTTGAATTCAGCCCAGAGTTATAGCATGCAAGTCTCATCTTCTGATTGCTGTAGAGGCTGTGAGGAGAATGAGGTGTTTATTAATCGGCCCAGAATTTGGCACTAATTGTAAGTCTCACAAAAGGATGATAGAGGCCGGTTGCTGTGGGAAGCAAAGATGTCCCCACTGTTGCAGTTAGAGATAAAGCACATTCTTAGGAAAATGTAAAGGGAATTTTAAGTTGCATGTAACTGGCAGTAAATGGTTTTGGGATGTCTTGAGGATGTGAAAGGTGCTATATAAATGCAATGTCTTTCTTTCTATCTATCAACCCAGACTGAAATAGGGTTTCAGGTAGACTTTTTCAATTTTGTAGTAATTTTTCTTTCTAATAAGCAGTGTTGCTAATTTGTGGTATCAGAAAACATGACTTCTTCAGGGAAGGGAACCTGCCACCCCTAACTGGTCTGGCCTACATGTGACTCTTTTTGACACCATGTGGTGGATTCTCAATGCCCTCTGAAGCGGCCATGCAAGCCACTCAGGTGCAGACACAAAGGGAGTGCTGCGCTGGGGGAGGTGCAGTCTTTCGGAAGAAAAGTTAAACTGAGGCCCCGTCTGCCTTCTCAGGTGCATGTAAAAGATGTAAATGGCACTATTTCGAAAAAGAGCAGGGGGGTTCTCCCCAGTGTCCTGGCCAATATTTATCCCTCAACCAACATCACAAAAACAGATTATCTGGTCATTTATCTCATTGCTGTTTCTGGGACCTTGCTGTGCACTAAGTGGTTGCCATGTTTCCTACATTACAACAGTGGCTATACTTCAAAAGTATTTCATTGACTGTAGGGCACTTTGGGACGTCCTGAAGTTGTGAAAGGCACTATATAAATGCAAGTTATTTCTTAAATCAATTCAGGGCAACTATAAAAGGGAAATAAAAGCAGCTTGGCAATGTTGTCCACATTTTGGTAACAAATGAGAAAAAAGCTTATACTTTAAGAATAAGGCCTTTAGCCAAATCAGCAGATATCGCTGGGGATGTCATTCTCGCGATTTGTATATTAATGATTACAGCAACCATCTTATCTGAGAAAGGAGAGACCTGTTGCTGATCCTATACGAAACATATAGGTTAAATTGCATTTTTGCATCTTCAATGGGTTTCCAAGGTTGTCGCACCAATTCTAACGAGACTGTTTAAAAATATAACCCGTGGGATTTTGAAACTTGAATTGCATGTGATTAAAGAAGAAAGTGGTGGGGGTGGGGTGGGAGGGGGGCAAACATAAGTAGCACGTGCCAGCACCATTTAGGACGAATATGTCATTCAGGGGCCTGGCCATGGGGTGGGCTGAACTCTCGGCCATCCCATACAGGACAGCAAAGCATTTTCAAATTTACTAACCTGTATAGATCTGCTCCCTATAACGGGGCTAGATCCAGAATGGGCTCTGCGCCAACTAACATTGCTCTGGCCACTCACATCCAACTTGCTCTGTAATTTCTGCCCCTCCTGGTTCCACTGCCCCATCTAGTTTGGTGTCAATTGCAAATTTCACCACTTCGCATTTCAGTTTCTCAATCCAGATCATTTATGTAAATTAGAAACAGCAGTGGTCCCAGCACTGAGCCCTGAGGTACCCCACTCGGTACCCTCTCCCCACCCCCCAACCCCCGACATAACCCCTTGTGTCCTAACCCTTCAGCCGGTTTCTCAACCATTCCCAATGTTTGCCCTGAATCACCACAGCTTTGAGTTTAAATTAAAACCTTTCATATCGCACTTTATCAAAAACCTTTTGGATGTCCAGGCACATCATGTCACTGAGCTTTCTATAGTCCACTTGGGTTGTCTCATCCTCAAAGTAGAGAAGGAGGTTGGTCCAATGGGATCGACTGGCTCTGAGTCCATGCTGACTGCTATTAACTAGGTTATTGTTTTACAGATGATCCTCAAGTTGAGCATCATGTTGGTTGCTCTTTGGTAGGCCATGAATCCGTCTTCTTTCATAGGATGTGAAAGTATCTCTTGTAATTTACTATGTTTTCTTCCACCTCAACAATTCTCTTTTTGCTGACATATTGCATTTCCATCAATCACTATATATGGATTATTCCATACACTTTAAGCATTGTTTTATAGGGATTGTTGCCAGCTTTGACTCGTCATTTACGTGTCAAAGTGAATGGAAGTATCACATAATACTGAAGTCAAAATAAATGTCATTCCCACCTGTCATTCAGTACTATCTACGTAGGTTTTCTGTGGACTGTTTTGACAGGCATTGAGGTAGTTTGGACAATAAGTGGCTGCCAACACCATTTGATTACTACTGAATCAAAAAACAGTAATTTTTCAGCCGACCACATGCTAATTTTCTGCTGTTAGTTGGTACATTAGTTGAAATAATTCAAGGCTTCAGCAATCGGAAATAAGACATTTGAACTTTGCAACTGAGCCTGGTCTGTACCACTGCAGGTTTAAATGATAGAAAATGCACTGCCTGAAAGAGTGGTGCAAGCACATTCAGTAGTAACTTTCAAAAGGGAATTGGTTAGATACTTGAAGGGAAAAAATTGCAGGGCTATGGGGAAAGAGCAGGGGAGTGGGGCTAATTGGATAAGAACATAAGAAATAGGAACAGGAGTAGGCCATACGGCCCCTCGAGCCTGCTCTGCCATTCAATAAGATTATGGCCGATCATCTACCTCAACTCTGAGGTATTGTGCATGTGTGTAAATGCATGAAGTGTGGTAAATAAGGTTGGTGAGCTGCAGGCGCAAATAGTTACATGGAAATATGATGTAGTGGCGATATTGGAGACCTGACTCAAAAAAAGGGCAGGATTGGGTAGTAAATATTCCTGGATACAAGGCGTTCAGGAAAGATAGGGAAGGAAATACAGGAGGGGGTGGGGAGGGGGGGTGGTGGCAGCAATGATTAAGGAGAAAATTACAGTGCTGGAGAGAGAGGATGTCCTTGAGGGGTCAAAGACAGAATCTTTTTTGTTTATTCATTCATGGGATGTGGGCGTCACTGGCGAGGCCAGCATTTATTGCCCATCTCTAATTTCCCTTGAGAAGGTGACGGTGAGCCGCCGCCTTGAACCGCTGCAGTCCGTGTGGTGAAGGTTCTCCCACAGTGCTGTTAGGTGGGCAGTTCCAGGATTTTGACCCAGCGACGATGAAGGAACAGCGATATATTTCCAAGTCGGGATGGTGTGTGACTTGGAGGTGAACATGCAGGTGGTGTTGTTCTCAAGTGCCTGCTGCCCTTGTCCTTCTAGATGGTAGAGGTCGCGGGTTTGGGAGGTGCTGTCGAAGAAGCCTAGGCAAGTTGCTGCAGTGCATCCTGTGGATGGTACACACTGCAGCCACAGTGCTGTCCGTAGGATGCACTGCAGCAACTCACCAAGGCTTCTTCGACAACACCTCCCAAACCCACGACCTCTACCACCTAGAAGGACAAGGACAACAGGCACATGGGAACAACACCACCTACACGTCCCCCTCCAAGTCACACACCATCCCGACTTGGAAATGTATCGCCGTTCCTTCATCATCACTGGGTCAAAATCCTGGAACTCCCTACCTAACAGCACTGTGGGAGAACTTTCACCACACGGACTGCAGTGGTTCAAGAAGGTGGCTCACCACCACCTTCTCAAGGGCAATTAGGCATGGGTAATAAATGCTGGCCTTGCCAGCGATGCCCACATCCCATGAACGAATAATAAAAAAAAACAAAGCCAGAACTCCCTGATGATGAAAGAAATAGAGAGTAAGATGAAGCAGAAAAAGGGGGCTTATGACCTCGGTAGTGGGGAAACTTTTAGAAACGATAATCTAGGCCAGAATTAGTATTCACTTGGACAAGAGTGGATTGATTAGGGAAAGCCAGCACAGATTTGTTAAAGGCAAATTATGTTTAAGTAACTTGATGGAATTTTTTCGTGAGGTAACAGAGAGGGTAGATGAGGGCAAAGCAGTTAATGTGGTGTATGTGGACTTTCAAATGGCATTTGATGAAGTGCCGCATAATAAGATTGAAGCCCATGGGATAAAATGGGCAGTAGCAGCATGGATACAGAATTGGCTAAGTAACAGGAAACAGAGAGTAGTGGTGAACGGTTGTTTTTCGGACTAGAGCGAGGTGTACAATGGTGTTCTCCAGCGGTCAGTACTAGGGCCACTGCTTTTCTTGATATATATTAATGACTTGGACTTGCATGTACAAGGCACAATTTCCAAATTTGTGGATGACACAAGACTTGGGAGTGTAGTGAACAGTGAGGAGGATAGTGATAGAATCAAGAGGATATGGACAGGCTGGGGGCATGGACGGACACGTGACAGATGAAATTTAACGCAGAAAAATGCGAGGTGATACATTTCGGTAGGAAGAACGAGGTGACACAATATAAACTAAAGGGCACAATTCTAAAAGGGGTGCAGGAACAGAGAGACCTGGAGGTATATGTGCACAATCTTTGTGAAGGTGGCAGGACAGGTTGAGAAAGTGGTTAAAAAAGCATGTGGAACCCTGGGCTTTATACAGAGAAGCACAGAGTACAAAAACCTTTATAAAACACTGGTTCGGCCACAACTGGACTATTGTGTCCAATTCTGGGCACTGCACTTTAGGAATGATGTGAAGGCCTTAGAGAGGGTGCTGAAAAGATTTACTGGAATGTTTCCAGGGATGAGGGATTTCAGTTATGTGGTTAGACTGGAGAAGCTGGGGTTGTTCCCCTTAGAGCAGAGAAGGTTGAGAGGAGATTTGTGAGAAGTGTTCAAAATCATGAAGGGTTTAGATAAAGTAAATAAAGAGAAACTGTTCCCATTGGCAGAAGGGTCGAGAACCAGAGGACACAGATTTAAGGTGATTGGCAAAAGAACCAATGGCGACATGAGGAAAAACTTTTATCATGCAGCGAGTAGTTATGATCTGGAATGCGCCGCCTGAAAGGGTGGTGGAAGCAGATTCAATCGTGACTTTCAAAAAGGAATTGGATAAATACTTGAAGGGGAAAAAATTTACAGGGCTACGGGGAAAGAGCAGGGGAATGGGACTAACTGGATTGCTCTTACAAAGACGGCATGGGCTGAATGGCCTCCATCTGTGCTGTACCCATTCTATGATTCTCACTCCACTTCCCTCCCCCATCCCCATATCCCTTGATTCCCTTAGTGCCCAAAACTCTATTGATCTCAGTCTTGAATATACTCAACGACTGAGAATCCACAGTCCTTTGGGGTAGAGAATTCCAAAGATTCACAACCCTCTGATTGAAGAAATTTCTCCTCATCTCAAACCAAAATGGCCGATCCCTTATCTAGTTCTAGACTCTCCAGCCAGGGGAAACAGCCTCTCAGCATCTACCCTGTCAAACTGTCTACAAATTTTATACGTTTCAATGAGATCACTTCTCATTCTTCTAAACTCCAGAGAATATAGGCCCATTCTACTCAATCTCTTCTCACAGAACTACCCTCTCATCCCAGGAATCAATCTAGTAAACCTTCATTGCACCCCCTCTAAGGTAAGTATATCCTTCCTTAGGTAAGGGGGCCAAAACTGTACACAGTACTCCAGGTGTGGTCTCACCAGAGCCCGATATAATTGCAGCAAGACCTCCTTACTCTTATACTCCAAACCCCTTGCAATAAAGGCTAACGTACCATTTGCTTCCTTAATTGCTTGCTGTACCTGCATGTTAACTTTCTGTGATTCGTGTACAAGGACACCCAAATCCCTCTGAATACCAACATTTCTTAGTCTCACCTTTTAAAAAATAGTCTGCTTTTCTTTTCTTCCTACCACAGTGGATAATTTCACATTTCCCCACATTATACTCCATCTGCCACCTTCTCACCCACTCACTTAACCTGTCTATATCCCTTTGCAGTCTCTTTGCATCCTCCTCACAGCTTACTTCCCACCTAACTTTGTATCGTCAGCAAACTTGGATACTCGGTCCCCTCATCTAAGTCACTGATATAGATTGTAAACAGCTGAGGCCCAAGCACTGATCCTTGTGACATTCCACTAGTAACAACCTGCCAACCCGAAAATGACCCGTTTATTTCTACTCTCTTTTGACCGTTAACCAATCCTCAATCCATGCTAATATATTACCCCCAGTGCCATGAGTCCTAATCTTGTGTAACAACCTCTTGTGTGGTACCTTATCGAATGCCTTTTGAAAATCCATGTATACTGCATCTACTGGTTTCCCCCTTATCTACTTTATTAATTACACATTCAAAAAATTCTAATAGGGAAATCGTGTTTGGCAAACCTTTCATAAAACCGCTGGTATAGGCACAGTGGGCTGAATGGCCTCCTTCTGTGCTGTATGATTCTAAAATAGCAACAAGCTATTACGCGCTCAAACACACACACATATGTATACACATACACGCAAACATATATAGAGGAGCAAATTGCCGAAAGATGCAAGTACTATAGAGTAGTGTTAATGGGGAACATCAATTATCCCAATATTTACTGGGTCAGTAACAGTGTAAAGGGCAAAATGGGGGAAGGAATTCCTGAAATGTGTAAAAGAGAACTTTCTGGAACTGTGTTTCCAGCCCAACCTGGAAGGAAGCAGTGCTAGATCTAGTTCTGGAGAATGAAGTGGGGCAGGTGGAGCATGTTTCAATGGGGGAGCATTTGGGAAACAGTGATCATAATATCATTAGGTTTACAATAGTTATGGAAAAGGGCAAGGAACAATCAAATATAAAAATACTTAACTGGAGGAGGGCAAAGGGATCTTGCCCAGGTGTATTGAAATCAAAAATTGGTAGGTTAAACAGTAATTGAACAATGGAAGGCCTTCAAAGAGGAGTTACTGCAGGTACAGAGTGGACACATCCTTTCAAGGGGAAAAGGAAGGGCATCCAAAGCTAGAGCTCCCTGGATGACTAAAGATTTAGAGATTAAAATGAAACAGAAAACAGAGGCTTATGATGAATGTAAGGTTGATAATACAGTAGAGAACCAGGCTGAATACAGAAAGTACAGAGGAGATCTAAAAAAGGGAATAAGAGAGGCAAAGAGAGGGTATGAGAATAGATTAGCGGCTAACATGAAAGGGAGCCCAAGGTTCTTTTATAAACATATAAATAGTAAAAGGGTAGTCAAAGGAAGGGTCAGACCAATTTAGAGACAAAAAAGATGATCTTGTGGAGGCAGAGGGCATGGCTGAAGTATTAAATGAATGCTTTGTATCCGTCTTCACAAGAGAAGAAGATGCTGCCATTGTAGCAGTAAAGGAGGAGGTAGTAGTGATATTGAATAGGATAAAAATAGATAAAGAGGAGGTACTTAAAAGATTGGCAGAACTCAAAGTAGAAAAGTCACCCGGTCCAGATGGGATGGATCCTAGGTTACTGAGGGAAGTAAGGGTGGAAATTACGGAGGCTCTGGCCACAATCTTCCAATCCTCTTCAGATATAGGGATTGTGCTGGAGGATTGCAAATATTACACCCCTGTCCAAAAAAGGGGGTGAGTGATAAATGCAACAATTACAGACCAGTCAGCCTAATTTTTAGAGACAATATTCCAGAACAAAATTAATTGGCACTTGGAGAAGTATGGGCTAATAAATGAAAGTCAGCACGGATTTGTTGAAGGGAAATTGTTTGACTAATTTGATTGATGAAGTAACGGAGAGGGTTGATGAGGGTAGTGCGGTTGATGTTGTGTACATAGACTTTCAAAAGGCATTTGATAAAGTACCACATAATAGACTTATCAAAATTAAAGCCCATGGGATTAAAGGGACAGTGGCAGCATGGATACAAAATTGGCTAAGGGACAGAAAGCACAGAACAGTGGTGAATGGTTGTTTTTCAGAATTTTTTTATTCATTCATGGGATGTGGGCGTCGCTGGCAAGGCCAGCATTTATTGCCCATCCCTAATTGCCCTTGAGAAGGTGGTGGTGAGCCACCTTCTTGAACCGCTGCAGTCCGTGTGATGAAGGTTCCCCCACAGTACTGTTAGGTAGGGAGTTCCAGGATTTTGACCCAGCGACGACGAAGGAACAGTGATATATTTCCAAGTCTGGAGGGAAGTATACAGTGGCGTTCCCCAAGGGTCAGTATTAGGACCACTGCTCTTTTTGATATATATTAATGACCTGGAGTCGAGTATAGAGGGTATAATTTCTAAGTTTGCAGATGATACAAAACTCAGAAATGTAGAAAACAATATGAAGGATAGTAACAGACTTCAGGAGGACATTGACAGACTGATAAAATGGGCAGCCACCTAACAGACGAAATGTAATGCAGAGAAATGTGAAGTGATACATGTTGGTAGGAAGAAATAGGAGCGCCAATATAAACTAATTGGCATAATTTTCAAGGGGGTGCAGGAACAGAGAAACCTGGGGGAGCACATACACAAATCTTTGAAGGCGGTAGGACAAGTTAAGAAGGCTGTTAAAAAGCATATAGGATCCTGGGCTTTATTAATAGTCATAGAGTACGAAGCAAGGAAGTTCTGCTAAACTTTTATAAAATACTGGTTCAGATTTAGGCCTCATCTGGAATATTGTGTTCAATCCTTGGCACCGCACTTTAGGAAGGATGTCGTGGCCTTAGAGAGAGTGGAGAAGAGATTTACTGGAGTGGTACCAGGGATGAGGAACTTCAGTTATGTAGAGAGATTGGAAAAGCTGGGGTTGTTTTCCTTAGAACAGAGAGGGTTAAGTGGAGATTTAATAGAGGTGTTCAAAATCATGAACGGTTTTGAGAGAGTAAATAAGGAGAAACTGTTTCCACTGGCAGAAGGGTCAGTAACCAGAGGACACAGATTTAAAGTGATCGGCAAAAGAGCCAGAGGCGACATGAGGAAACAATTTTTTTATGCAGCGATTTGTAATGATCTGGAATGCACTGCCTGAAAGGGTGATGGAAGCAGTTTCAAAAGTCACTTTCAAAAAAGAATTGGATAAATACTTGAAGGGGAAAAAGTTATAGGGCTATGGGGAAAGAGCAAGGGAATGGGACTAATTGGATAGTTCTTACAAAGAGCCAGCACAGGCACGATGGGCCGAATGGCCTCCTCCTGTGCTGTACCTATTATGACACACACACACACACACACATGTTTTAGAGTTACATATTGTAGCAAAGAAACTAGTGACACAAAGACATCCATCTCTTGGCAGAAGACCTGCTCTATTGTAGTCCACAAAATTAATGAAACTACTTAAATTTATGTTGCAGTAGGCTCTGGAAAATACAGCAATGATCTTAAACTTATTGCTCGCATGCAGGCTACATGGGGTAAAAAGGAAAAAGCAACGATGGAGAAAGTTGGAGGCACACTACCCAAAAAATACTGACGGGGATTTAGGGTTACTGCAAGTGACCCTTTAAAAATGCATTAATAAAATAATTTTAAAATTTTCCGTACTTCTAAAAGGTATTAAAGATATCGGCCTTGACAATCTGAGGGCCACATTCCCTATCCTCTCCAAGATCCACTGGTTTCCCATCTCCTAATGTACCAAGTTTTCAAAGATATCCATGGCCTCACCCCAACCAACATTAGTGATCTCCTCCTACCTGATGTCCCTATGTGTCTCCCACTACTGCAATGTTGAACTTCTCCTCATTCCCTCCGCTCTATCATCAGCAACCACTCATTCAGCCACTGTGCTCCTGCCCTCTGGAATTCTCCACCCTGTTCCCTCTGCCCTGACACCTTTCGTCCTCCTTTCAGAGACATCTCGCATCGTGCCCATCCTAACCTCTCCATTCCCTCCCCTTTCGCCCTGTTTTTTGTCCACAATGTCCCTTGCCACTTTATTGTAAAGAGCTCTGAGAAATCCTGCTTCATGTTAGGAGGGCTGTGCAAAAGTTAGTTAGAATCATACAGCACAGAAGGGAGGCCGTTCGGCCCATCGTGTCTTTGAAAGAGCTATCCAATTAGTCCCACTCCCCTGTTCTTTCCCTATAGTCCTGCAATTTTTTTCCCCATCAAGTATTTATCCAATTCCCTTTTGAAAGCTACTATTGAATCTGCTTCCACCACCCTTTCAGGCAGCGCATTCCAGAACATAACAACTCACTCTGCAAAAAAATTTCTCATCTTCCCTCTGGTCCTTTCCCAATTACCTTAAATCTGTGTCCTTTGATTATCGACCCTTCTGCCAGCGGAAACGGCTTCTCCCTATAAATGTTAGTTGTTGCAGCTTGAATGACCATGGGCACTGAATTCTTCTTTTATTTAAATATTATTGTAAACTCTCTCTTTACCATTTGGAAATTGATTATTTTTGTATAGATTTTAAAACGGCTTTGTCAGGAGCAGCAGATAATCTATTACTGGGAAGAAAGCAGTTATTTTAAGAGATTACCTAGGGGCAAATCGAGGATTCACGCCCAGTCTTCTCGACCATTACAGTCAGGGCTGCAAGCAGCATATTTAGAATGGTGCTCGCTCCTTCATAGAATTGCCCCACTCTGCCCTTGTTTCAGATATTGGTGCATTTCCGGGAGAGAGCAACGTGCCTCTTCTGAAAAATGTTGAATTTTTACGTTCAAATGAAGCATTTTGGTTAATTTTAAACACTCGTGTTCTTCACAATTGAAAGATTTTTAAACAAGATGCAAATCGGGCCTCCAAAGCACCAGCAGTTAGCAGATATGATGCTTTCCCCTCCTCAATACTCTGTAGGCTCAGATCCTCATTGTCTCCTTGATTTCCCACTGTTGTGTTTAGAACGGGCAGTTGCAGAGGCAGTCTGTAAACACCATTTATTATTGTTCAATATGTATAAATGCGTAGGCTTCAAGGAGATCTTGAAACATTTGCCTGAGGAAGGAGAAAATCTCCGAAAGCTTGTGAATTTAAAATAAAATTGCTGGACTATAACTTGGTGTTGTAAAATTGTTTACAATTGTCAACCCCAGTCCATCACCGGCATCTCCACATCGTGTTTAGAATATATTATGCAATTACATAAGTAGCCAGCAGAGGGAGTCCAGAACTCTAGTTAACACTCATTCGTTTGCTGAGCTCTCATCTGAAATGCTGGAACTCAAGGAGTGAGACAATAGTTACTGAAAGAAGGAGTAGAGATACACAGTGATTTTGTCAAGGATTGGCTTCTCAATTTTATTTAAACTCAGCTCCACGTTTACAATATATGGGCATTTTCATTGATGCATTATTGCTTTCCGACGCATCTTTCCCCTTCACTCGTAGCTAGGTGAGATCCCGTTATATATTGATTTCTATGAAAATCGGAGAAATATTACATAAATTACGGCCATTTTGTGACTTATGCTGATAGTCAGTATTTTGGGGGCATGGTCAACTTTTGCTGACGTGAATCAGCACAACCAGCCTCCCTTCCCCCTACACACACCCCCAGGCCCACAACTCCTATTGCAGTGGATAGGCCCTGCTCCTCCTGTCAGCACACTCTTGGTGCTAATGGTCAGGATTGTCACCTGCATATATTGTCGGCAGGAAATCTACCCCAGTGTACACCAACTTTAGTGTAGCCCTTGTTTTCTCATGTTAGGGCTATTTTTTTTGGAGGGGGGGGAGCTGTCAGCTTTTTTGAAGCTGTTGATTGTTTTTCACTAGTTTTTTTGGTTGGCATGTATGATATTCTACAAAAAGTAAGACAAATCCAATCCGGCCAATTACCACCCCATCAGTCTACTCTCAATCATCAGCAAAGTGATGGAAGGTGTCGTCGACAGTGCTATCAAGCGGCACTTACTCACCAATAACCTGCTCACCGATGGTCAGTTTGGGTTCCGCCAGGACCACTCGGCTCCAGACCTCATTACAGCCTTGGTCCAAACATGGACAAAAGAGCTGAATTCCAGAGGTGAGGTGAGAGTGACTGCCCTTGATATCAAGGCAGCATTTGACTGAGTGGGGCACCAAGGAGCCCTCGTCAAATTGAAGTCAATGGGAATCAGGGGGAAAACTCTCCAGTGGCTGGAGTCATACCTAGCACAAAGGAAGATGGTAGTGGTTGTTGGAGGCCAATCATCTCAGCCCCAGGACATTGCTGCAGGATTTCCTCAGGGCAGTGTCCTAGGCCCAACCATCTTCACCTGCTTCATCAATGTCCTTCCCTCCATCATAAGGTCAGAAATGGGGATGTTCGCTGATGATTGCACAGTGTTCAGTTCTATTCGCAACCCCTCAGCTAATGAAGCAGTCCATGCCCGCATGCAGCAAGAGCTGGACAACATCCAGGCTTGGGCTGATAAGTGGCAAATAATATTTGCGCCAGGCAATGACCATCTCCAACAAGAGAGAATCTAACCACCTCCTCTTGGCATTCAACGGCATTACCATCGCCAAATCGCCCACCATCAACATCCTGGGGGTCACCGTTGACCAGAAACTTAACTGGACCAGCCACATAAATACTGTGGCTACAAGACCAGGTCAGAGGCTGGGTATTCTTTGGCGAGTGACTCACCTCCTGACTCCCCAAAGCCTTTTCACCATCTACAAGGCACAAGGCAGGAGTGTGAGGGAATACTCTCCATTTGCCTGGATGAGTGCAGCTCCAACAACACTCAAGAAGCTCGACACCATTCAGGACAAAGCAACCCACTGGATTGGCACCCCCATCCACCACCCTAAACATTCACTCCCTTCACCACCGGCGCACAGTGGCTGCAGTGTGTACCATCCACAGGATGCACTGCAGCAACTCACCAAGGCTTCTTCGACAGCACCTCCCAAACCCGCGACCTCTACCACCTAGAAGGACAAGAGCAGCAGGCACATGGGAACAACACCACCTGCACGTTCCCCTCCAAGTCACACACCATCCCGACTTGGAAATATATCGCCATTCCTTCATCGTCGCTGGGTGAAAATCCTGGAACTCCCTACCTAACAGCACTGTGGGAGAACCTTCACCACACGGACTGCAGCGGTTCAAGAAGGCGGCTCACCACCACCTTCTCAAGGGCAATTAGGGATGGGCAATAAATGCTGGCCTCGCCAGCGACGCCCACATCCCATGAACGAATTTTTAAAAATATTGTGAAATGAAATTTGATACAAAAGAACAGAGGGTGATGGAGCTGAAAAGATTAATACTGGTGTATTACTGCTGGTGAGGACCCTGACCTAATAGTAATGGAGTGTTTGATTTGGAGTGGATCTGTTACTGAGGTTGAGAGTATGTGAAGCTCCCCCTTTTTGGTA
Source organism: Heptranchias perlo (assembly GCF_035084215.1). NCBI lineage: Eukaryota > Metazoa > Chordata > Chondrichthyes > Hexanchiformes > Hexanchidae > Heptranchias > Heptranchias perlo. Next base: position 45,034,985 of record NC_090341.1, read on the forward strand.
AAAAGATGTCAGCATCTTACACTATAATCTTTCCAGAGTGTGTCCTGAAACCTAATCACCGGCCCCCTGGATGTGAAGAGATGTAATGCTCTACAGTGTTTCCTGCCTTGTCCATTATTCTCCTCTCTATAGCCTTCTGTCCCTGTTATCCCACAGTTTAGTCTGAATCTTGGCGGTGGAGTTCACTGCGGTATCAATTGCCACTAGTGGCAATTTACACAACATTTTCACCTCTCTGTTTCATTGGTCCATTGGCCTGTATTCATTCAACTTTCATTTAAAAAAAAATTTTTTTTATTCGTTCACGGGATGTGGGCGTCGCTGGCAAGGCCGGCATTTATTGCCCATCCCTAATTGCCCTCGAGAAGGTGGTGGTGAGCCGCCTTCTTGAACCGCTGCAGTCCGATGCTGTTAGGAAGGGAGTTCCAGGATTTTGACCCAGCGACAATGAAGGAACGGCGATATATTTCCAAGTCGGGATGGTGTGTGACTTGGAGGGGAACGTGCAGGTGGTGTTGTTCCCATGCGCCTGCTGCCCTTGTCCTTCTAGGTGGTAGAGGTCGCGGGTTTGGGAGGTGCTGTCGAAGATTTATCCCAAAGGCCAGTGTCAGGACATAATCTCATCTCAGTTGCACGGATTAAAGTATGAGTATTTGGACTTCATGAATGGATCCAAATGTCGGCCATTTGTAAGGATGAGTGAGCAACTGAACCCTGGGAAGAGTGAAGTGAGCAGAATTGGGCCAATTTGAGTTCATTAACTAAACACATAAATATGGCTCAGTTTAGGTCTGACCTTTTAACAGTAAAACAACTGGCATTCCCATACAGGCAAAGACAGAGAGTCCCAACGCACGAGCATGCTGCCATTTTCCACATCAAGCTTCCCCCAACGGGATGAGCGCCTGTGGCTTGGAGCTACGACACTGAGAGTGACCATCGAGTTTCTCTTTTCACAAAAAACATTCAAATCACAAAAACAAAATTTGACTCGTGGCTACCCCTACTGGTTTTAGAGGAGGCATCCAATCGAACATGGCACTGGCAGGGAAGGGTTTGTAGGTTGGGGATGTGTGTGATTGTATAGTGGATACATGCCATTTGGATCCAGCCTCCCCCAGTATTTTACTTGTGGCGGGAGTTGGAGGGGAACGTTGATATCCTCATGCTGGGAATGCATCCATCTAATGAATGCACTCGTGGAGTATTTGCTGGCCGATAGAGGGTACACATTTACATTTGGTTAAGGGGTTTCTAATGGAAAAAAGATTCCACTATCTCATGATGGGGCTGCACCATCTAATCTTATTCAATCTCAGTATGGAGGACCTGATCCACCAGCGGTTTCACATAGTTTAAGGGTGCACAACCCAAAGTGGTGGTGCCTTCTTATCCCATCAGCATGCTTGAAATGACTGTGCAATTTTACACCGTTCTTTCACCCATGCCAAGGAGCCTGGATAAAAAGCAGCCGCATTTTACTTGACATCAATTTCTGGGATTTGGCCTCGAATTACTCAAATTCTGGGAATCTCCTAAGCAGAATATGAAACCGAACCCAATGTCCAGATTTGCTACATTTTTCTAATGACTTAAATAAAAATTATTCTCAAATATACAGAAACAAATATAAAATATTAGCAGTCCCAAAAGGTGGTCAATATAAAATTAATGGAAGAATGATTCTGGAAAGTTGCTTGAAGTTATGGAAAGAGAGGGTCAGGGAAGGGCGTATTCCTGTTTTTATTGAAATGATTTCCAATACTGGGTTTCTAGAGCTGACAATTGCTGGAGTCTGTTAAACTATGCTCGAAATTTATCATTTCGCAGTGCTTTATATTCAGGATCTGTCGAGCAAGCCCCCAGAGTTCCAAGGAACATGTTACACACATTGAAATCATGTCCCCTAGCTCTGCTCTAAATGAAATCAAATATTTGCATCTCTCTTTATTCTATTGGTGAAATCTCTTGTGTGCCATTTCACTCTCCAATGATTATTCCTGTCAGGTGTATACTCTATACTGTGACCACCTTTTCACCTTGACAGTACAGACAATATCTGACTGAAAAGAACAGTGTCATTTTGGTTTTCTTTATCAAACATTTGCACACTTACCCAGGTATTGTTCAGCTATCCCAATAGATCAGTGTCACGTAAGGAAGCCGAGTCTTCTGACGCTTTGTGAAGTGACAGCTGCTCTTTCTTTTCCCTTTCACGCCCAATTGATCCAGTCTCCTCTGGTTGTCTACTTGTGGTGGGAGTTGGAGCAGAAGAATGGCCCATGCTGGCGATGCGTCCATCTGATCAGGTGCTCTCACTGGTATGCACAATGAGGATGACGGGCAATTAACCTGCTGACGTCAAAATGGATGGTTCACTGATTGTGAGGGAGGGGGGAACAGACTGGGATTACACACAACAGTTCATTTCCAGAATTGAGCAGAAATAATGGAATTGAGGGGTTCAAATGACATCACAAAACACTAGACTGAACCTTGTAAAGATTACAACCTCTCGATTAGGTGGCTGCTGTGTTATCATTCTATGAAATGTGAATTTTGTGGGATCATGTGCCCACAATCCCTCCCTTCCTGTTGTGTCTCCTGCTCAATATCCATTCTTGGTCCACCGCACTGTATAAAAGTGTTATTCTCTTTTAGATCTGTTCTGTGCAGATAGACAGCTTTGTCAGTAGGGATGTTGATGTACAGTATAAAATTGAGTTTGTGCATGTGTATATCATGCCAGAAAGGGGAGGTAATGCATTTAGCAGATTATTGCCAATTTTTGGGTTTATTTGTTTTTTGGGATGTGGGCGTGAATAATGTAAGTATTCATTGCCCATTCCTTGTTGTCATGAGGCATTATGAGTCAATGGCAATAGTGTGAGACTGGAGTCACATGTCGGCCAGACTTAGTAAGGGCAGTATGTTCCCTTCCCTGAAGGACATTAGTGAACCAATTGGGTTAAATAAATTACTAGATTTATTAAATTCATTTGCACAACTTGCCATGGTGGGATTTGAACTCAGGACCTCTGGGTTGCTGGTCTAGTACCACAGCCACTAGGCTATCACACCCTTCTTAGAGATGCTGGTGAGGCTGCAGGGATAGTGTGCGCAATTGTGCCTGGTTGTCAGAAGCTGGCTTGAGAGTGTCTGGGCAGAGGGAGCTTGTACACTAGAGAAAAAGAAAAGCTACGGTCATATGTGTAGCCTTGCCTAGTTCAAGAAAAGCTTTTCATATGAGAGTGGTAGAAAAGGCCTCGTTAGGTGGTAGAATTAAGATCATGGGTCACTGTGACTAGGACCAAAGGAAACATGAATATGGCCAAAGAGAACACACTCTGAGTTTCTAATCAGATTGAACTTCTAATCTCCTGTAAAATGTATGTGATCTTGAGGAAAAAATAGAATAGACATCCAAGGAAAGAATGAATGAAGTTTTAGTACTGGGAGCAGATTGATGCAGCTCTACTGAAAAGATGTTCAGACATTATTGTTCCCTAGACTCTAGATTAAGAACTAAGTGAACAAACATATTCTGATCCCCAGGGTTACAGGCTCTCTGAAAGTAGAGGAATCCTGCACAAAATATTTAGCTATGCTGATTGTAATGTAGTCATTTTGTTTTATGATGTAAATGCAGCACACTTACTGCTGCACAGAGTTACAAACATGAATCTCTTGTGGCTTCAGAGGGAGAAAGGTAAGTGAAAACAATGGCAATGAAAATGGCTACTAAATGGTGAAACATGTCTGAGAGCAGACAACACAAATCAAAAGACATGATTTGTGACACTAAGAATATCACATTGAGGATCTCAAGGGAGACCTTTTCTTTACAACTGCAAGACGTTGGCATCTGTGTCTGGGAGCTCTGCGTTGTATTCTGACAGCCATTATAGTCACTTGCAAGGACAAGCACTGCTTGATGCAGACACGGGTACAGATCTGTAATATTAAATCTGCTGGATCTGGCTAGCAGCATAAAAAGCTAATAAAAGATAGATTATTAAATCAAGGGAATAGGTATGAAGTCAGAACTTGTCGAGCATGTACAAGAGTGGCTAGCTGAAGAGAAGGTCAGTTTATGGGGTCAGCTTTTGTGTATGTTGCACTCTGCTGCTTGACCTTTTAGAAAGAACTGAGGAATCATCAGTTATTATTTGTTGTTAGGAATTTCCATCTTGCAAGCCAGCAACTTGTAGTTGCAAAAGAGTTATCATGCGTTGATATTGTCTCTCACACATTCAATCAGTTTTAGCCAATATCCATATATGGTGAACATGAGGTCAGTGTTCAGTCTTTAATGGAAGCTCGTGTATGCAGCCATTGGGAGAGGACAGGATCTAACTTAGCTGTGGCTTCTCTACAGTCAAATAGCCGGCTTAAGTTCACTGTCAAGGTTAACACATAAATAATGGGTGAGGTACTGGAGGACAACTATCTCAGCTAGGAGTCAATGGTCTTAAGGGAGAAAGGGAGGGGGGCAAAAATAATTAAAGCAAGAATCACTTCAGGGATGACCCTTTTCTCAGCCACATATTTTGTGGTCATGACGACAAACAGGGCAACCGTCAGTGTTTTCGACTCAGCGTCCGTTTGTCAGCATTGCTGACAAAAATCAGCAAGGGATTTAAGATTCCCACACTGCGTGGGTAGGTCATGCATGTGAATAAGGCAACGTGGGACAGTCCCGTTTGGGGGGGGGAGAAAAAAAGCTGAATAAACGAGACAAATAGTTAGTCAGCTGGACAAGAAAAATAATTGAGACAAGAGGTGTGACCTTTTAGCTTGTACACGGTTGGAGACTTTTCGCTTTATAAAAGATATTATTTTGTTTTCTCCACCATTATACATCATCTTCCAGCCTGGAGGGAAGGTGAATAGTTCCCCAGTCTCTACCAACACCATTCCTTGATGGCATGTTTCAATAGACTGTTCATTGTGTTAACGGTGTTATAAATAGGGACGTAGAGTACCGAAACAAAGAAGTGCTGCTCAACTATACAAATCAGTGGTTAGGCCACAGCCAGGATATTGAGGTAGAGATTCCGTTTGTTTCCACTGGTTATATCAGCGTAATTCGAATGGAATCGGCCGAACCAGTGCAAAAGATCGGGGAATTTAAACGTAAGCGAGATACGACCAAAACCACTTGCGTTTGTGTTTTCCGCGATCTTTTACACTGGTTTAAGATTCAATTTGCCCAGGTCAGGCCCTGCCTACAAAACTGGCCACGCCCCCAAGTCAAAATTGCGAGATTCCTAATTGCGCTGGTTCGGGGAGGCTCTTCACATTACACTCATTTTCTTAGGCGAACAGGCACTAGTAGGCACATTTTAAAAGCATTTTCATATCAGAAAATATTTAATTTACTAAGAAACTGACTCGTGTACACCAATGAAACTATCAAATGGTTCAGTATAGTTTTTTTGTCATTTTCGGTGATTTTAAATCAGGTTACTCACAGGTGCGGGACTGAACACCCTTATTGAAAACGCTTATTTTTGCTGATAAACCCATTTTCAGCTGAATTAATAAAACTGCACCAGGTTACCACTCTTAAATATATCAAGGAATATTTTTTAATGGAAAGGGAAAAAAAAATAATGATTACGTTCTGTTACGCTGCCCGATTGTGCTGGATCATGGAAGATTTTACATTTGTGATTATACAAATGAATTTTATCAGAAACTTGAACTGTAACCCAACCAGCACAATCTCAAGCACATTTTGGTGCAATTTCCCGATTGCGCCCAAAGCGGACACTCTACCCCCTGTTGTGTCCAGTTTTGGGCATCTAACCTTGGGACGGTGTCAAGGAACTGGAGAGGGTGCAGAGGAAGATTCACTTAGATGATACCAAGGATGAGAGGCTTTATTTATGAGGAAAGACAAGAGAAACTGGGCCCTATTCGTTCGAATAAAGAAGATTAGGACGAGATCTGATGGAGGTTTTCAAAGTTATGAGGGGTTTTGATAAGGCAAATAGCAAAACAAAAAAATTATTTCCACTGCTCAATGAGTGGGTAACTAGAAGGCATAAATAAACATAAATCGGAGAATTTTGTTTTACACAATGGGTTATAAGGATGGCCTACCAGAAACAGTGATGGAAGCAGAATCCATTATAGCTGTTAAATGGGAAGTGATAAATATTTGAAAAGGAAAAAAAAATTAAGAGTATGAGGAGTGACATGGGACCTAGTGGATAGTTCTTTCAGAGATCGAAACAGATAGACTGGGCAGAACGGCCTCTCTTTGTGTTGTAACTAGTGGGGAAGGGGTGAAGATTTAACTTGGAGTCCAGTGTGAGATAACTGAAGGAAAGCAGCTTGGCTCATTAGAGGAGGAGGTAGATGTGGATGTATTCTCATTATGGGAGAGAATAAATGATATGCAACATTAGCAGTACTCTCTATACATGTCATTTTCTCAAATATGAGGGAAAGTTATTTATCAGAGTGACTGACTACAGTAGGAAAACGATTTTTAAAAAAATTCTTCAGACCTTCAGCCAAAGTTTCTACAGCAAGTACACCTTAAATCGATGTTTCTTTTGCTTTCATGGTGGGATGCACAGCTCTCATGCTGAGCTTCTGCTAGTAGTCAGGCCAAAAACTGACACAACTCACTCAACTGAAGCAATCAAGTATTAGTAGGAGGCAGGCCCTGGGACTTGAACCACTGGCTTGTGTTTGGGATTCAAATACATGGGCACTGGGTCAATAACTTCATTACTCGAGGCACCGTTGACCTTGTTTTTAATTAAAAGAAAGCCTAAGTTTCCGCTGCCCACACTTTTTGAGCACAGTGCTTCCTTACAATTGAAACATTCACCTCTTTTTGTTTTTTGGGCACTTTTGGCAAAGTACATTGAAGTACAACCATCTTCATCACAGGGCTACCTATCTGTACTTTTCTTCCCAGTTCTTCATGCCAAGAAGGTGAGCAGTCAACCAATTTCCCCATCCTAAAGTCATTGTCAATCCAGCCATTGAGAGATGTATGTGAGCGTCCTGGAATTATGTCGATTATTGTTCTCTTTCTTTTCCCTCAGACTGAAGCCCAATCTCTACGTGCCCCTGCCCCTCCCTCCCACCATGGCATGAGTGACATTTGGAACCAGGTGAAAGCATGTGGCCTAGGAACTCACCTCCATGTAATGGTCGAAAGTTAGTTCTTAACCTACACTCTCACACTTGGAAAGGGGCAGCTGAAATTTCTCCTGTCGATTAATTTTAGCAGGAAAGTAAGTGTTAATATAAAATAGGATTTCCTGGGGGGTTTTTCCGATTCCAACTGACTGTGCTGTCACCGCTGTGCTAATCTTAATTGAGTTTGTAAGAACATTTTAACAAGTTGACCTGACCTGAGGGATTCCATTCTAAGCACTTGGCGCTTTGAGACATGTACCATTAAGTTTCATGTGGGCTTACATAGTGTTCGGTTTCAGACTCAACATCATTGCCTCTTTGCACCTTTAGGTCTCAGCCATGGCTCAATGGCAGCACCCTTACTTCAGAAGGTTGTGGGTTCAAGCCCCACTCCAGAAACTTGAGCCCATAATCTAGGCTGACACTTCAGTGCAGTACTGAAGGAGTTCACGCCCTGTCGGAGGTACCGTCTTTCGGATGAGATGTTAAATCGAGGCCCTCTCTCAGGAAAAGATCCCATGGCACTATTTGATGAAGAGCAGGGAAGTTCTCCTGGTTCCAGGCCAATATTTATCCCACAACCAGTCATCACTTTATTAAAAAAAACAGATTATCTGGTCATATATCTCATTGGTGTTTGTGAGACTTTGCTGAGTTCAAATTGGCTGCCGGGTTTCTTACATTACAACAGTGACTACACTTCAAAAGTATTTAATTGGCTGTGAAGTGCTTTGGGGTGTCCTGAGGATGTGAAAGGTGCTATATAAATCCAAGTTCTTTCTTTCTGTGGAGGAGTACAGAGTGGAAATAAAGCCTGGAAAAATAACAGATTAATGAGCTCATTAGTTAAAGGAGCACTAAGTTATATTTATTTAAATCTTTTTCTATTAAAAGAGTCAAGCGGAGATCTTCATTCAGGCTTTTCATACAACTTAACAAGTGTGGAATTTTGGTCAGTATATATTGCACTTTGAACTTGCCCAGGTCAGAATACTCTGGTAATCCAATTTCACATTCAGTCATTGTAGAGCAAAGAAAACAAATGCAAACAATGTTATCTATTTACTTAGTTATAAACCCAGCAGTCAAACTGCCAACATCTGAGAGGCCTTTCAATGAAACATGTTCAGCAATGCATTGGCATGGAGTTTTCAGCTATAAAGCTGTTCATAGCATTACATGACTTTAATTATTTATCTTCATTCCACTGTGAGAAATCGTCAAGTAGCCCATTTAGACGTGTTAACATGTTTCAACTAAAGCTAGCTGGGTCTCAGATGAACAAATTGATTTGCCTGATAGTCAATGCGGGTTATGTCTAGAAGCTTGGGAGTGTCCGTTGCTCATTATAGACCATGATGTGGAGATGCCGGTGATGGACTGGGGTTGACAAATGTAAGGAATCTTACAACACCAGGTTATAGTCCAACAGTTTTATTTGAAAATCACAAGCTTTCGGAGGCTTTCTCCTTCGTCAGGTGAAGTGTGGGATTCCTTGAAGGTTACCGCATTTATAGTCAGAGAACAATGCCTGGTGATTACAGATAATCTTTCCAACTGCTCGTTGTCGAGGCAATCAAAGTGTTCAGACAGAGAGACATTACATACAGGACCACCGAATATACAAACGGCCAGAACAAAAGACAGACAGAGAGAGAGAGAGAGAGAGAGAAACATCCGAAAGGAAGAGAAAGAGAGAGAATGACCCGTTGTATTAAAAACAGATAACTTTTTTTCGCTGGTGGGGTTACGTGTAGCGTGACATGAACCCAAGATCCCGGTTGAGGCCGTCCTCATGGGTGCGGAACTTGGCTATCAATTTCTGCTCGACGATTTTGCGTTGTCGTGTGTCTCGAAGGCCACCTTGGAGAACGCTTACCCGAAGATCAAGGACATTCAGCCACCGATCTTTGGGTAAGCTCTGACTATAAATGCGGTAACCTGCAAGGAATCCCACACGTCACCTGACGAAGGAAAAAGCCTCCGAAAGCTTGTGATTTTCAAATAAAACTGTTGGACTATAACCTGGTGTTGTAAGATTCCTTACATTATAGACCAGCAAAGGGATAGTTTTTCAAATCCTGTTTCGTTCTTTTAAAACAAAAGGTTTAAGTTTTTCATCAAAAACTCCTCTGACAGTGCAATGGCACTCCAATACATTGTGCCATAAAACAGCAGCATGTCCATTATCTTCCCAGTTTTTTGCTGTGGAATTGAGGAGAGACTGACTGCCGAGGTACATCTCTCAGGAAGAAAACGAGAAAATTGGAGAGCAAGGGAAACCGTCTCAGCAATACCGACTGGGCGGTAGAGTTCTGGGATTGAGTTAACTGTCTACTCTGTATGCCAGAAAACAGTGTTCGGCCTGGGGGAACCATGTGGGAAAGTAAAAAAAAAAGTGGCCTTTGGAAGATCACTTGTCACACAGTGCTGTCACCTGACGCACACCAAACTACCCAGTCTCAGAGCCCCCATGGCCCCTTTATTTTCGATCTATTTTCAGAGGATGGGAGGATATTTTCTTGACATGAATGGTGCCAACAACTTCAACAGATCTGGTGTGAAGGAGTTATGGGCTGGAAGGAATGAAGAGATTTACTGATTCCGTTACCTCACACTGTCAAGATCAGTAAATCATTGCCACCAGATCTTCCGGGGAGATTATCATATTCAAACTACACAAAAACATTACACAAAATATATATATATACACTTCAGAAACAGAAGTATATTTAAGTTAACCAAGTCCTTTAAATCAGTCTTTCAAATTTTTTGTTGAAGTTCTGATAAGACCTCTACAATACGTCGTGTTTTCATTTAACAATTTTTATTTTTTAAACACATATTTGTTATTTTAATGGTCTTTCTTTTGAAAGAACATGACAACTACATGCAGTGTTGGTGTCTTGTATCATGGCACCAATTTACCCCAGTGTAGGTGTCGGAGTAAATTGTCCACTGACCTGACGCAAAGCTCCTGGTGCAAAGCCTTTCCTGCCGGGAATCCACACGCACGCAGTCCACAATTTCACATCCATTATCGATGGGAAACAGTGGGCTGCATGCCATGTGCATGATATCCCGACATGCACTCCTCGTGGGAGAGGCTCTGTGGTAAATTAACCCTGTCATGTATACTTCCTAGCCAGTGATATGCCGGAAGAGGTGGAATTTAGGTCTATGTTTAGGGCGGGAATGCTGTTTTCTATAGGATCAGCAAATTTGAGCGAATTTACCAGATTTGGAGTCTACTGTCCCACAACTGCTTTTCTCAGTGATGCTGTTTAATGTTGGGACATCCCAATTCAAATAGGACTGTCAAGAATTATAATGTGATGATTTTAGTTGTAACTAAACAACTGTGGATCATGGCTGCTGCTCTTGGGTCTTATGTCTTAAACTATTGAGCCTTACATACAATACTTGCCCAACATGCACCTGCCTTGAAGAAACTGTACAGACGTGTCCATCTGGCTGTCAGGAAACATCTTGAATTTTCTTTTAGTAAAATTTACTTCCGACCAGAAGCATCTCCGACAGATTCCGAAAAAATGCTCAGCTTTTCTCAGTTTCTGGCCTTGAAGATTGCTGCAAATCATAAACAGGGCCCTCTTTGAATGGCACTCGACAGGAAATGTAAAATGGTGGGAAAAGGTGCAACTGTTGATGCCTCTCTTTCCTTATGGTTTACAGCAGTCATTCCGTGGTTCTAGATTCTAAGCTTGCATTAATAGGAGAAGCTGTTGACCTGGCCACAGTAATGGGCATTGCTGAGATGTCACTGAGGATGGATAGCTAATTAGCATGTTATGTTGTCGAGCCCCCTCATTATGAGGAAAATGATGCAGCTAAGCCGGGTTTGGATGAATTGCTAACTTCAGTGCTGCCATCAACAACTGAGGAATTTCTAGTGGTGATAGCTTGAAGCACTGATGGTTTCTTTTATTGAGCTGTTTCTATATGTTCCTTTTGTCCTGAGATTAGAAAGATACTCTAGCAGAAGGGGCCAAGAAGGATATTCAGTTTTGCTTTATTCGACATCCAGTACTGGATGAACAAAAATTTCCTCCATCTAAATATTAGGAAGACCGAAGCCATTGTCTTCAGTCCCTGCCACAAACTCTGTTCCCTAGCCACCGATTCCATCCCCCTCCCTGGCCACTGTCTGTCTGAGGCTGAATAAGACCTTTCACAACCTTGGTGTCCTATTTGACCCTGACATGAGCTTTTGACCACACATCCACTCCATCACCAAGACCTCCTACTTCCACCTCCGTAACAGCGCTAGTCTCCGCCCCTGCCTCAGCTCATCCGCTGCTGAAACCCTCATCCATGCCTTTGTCACCTCTAGATTAAACTATTTCAATGCTCTCCTGGCCGGCCTCCCATCTTCCATCCTCCATAAACTTGAGCTCATCCAAAATTCTACTGCCCCTGTCCTAATTGGCATCAAGTCCTGTTCACCCATTACCCCTGTGCTCGCTGACCTACATTGGCTCACCATCTGGGAATACCTCAAATTTAAAATTCTCATTATTGTTTTCAAATCCCTCCATGGCCTCGCCACTCCCTATCTCTGTAACCTCCACTAGCCCTGCAACCCTCCGAGATCTCTGCGCTCCTCCAATTCTGGCCACTTGCCCATCCCCGATATTAATTGCTCTACCATTGGAGGCCGTGCCTTCAGCAGTCTAGGCCCTAAGCTCTGGAATTCCCTCCCTAAAACTCTCCACCTCTCTACCTCTCTCTCCTTTAAGACGCACCTTAAAACCTACCTCTTTGACCAAGCTTTTGGTGACCTGTCCTAATATCTCCTCATGTGGCTCGGTGTCAAATTTTGTTTGAGAACGCTCCCGTTAAGCACCTTGAGACATTTTACTACGTTAAAGACGCTATATAAATGCAAGTTGTTGCTGTTGTTGTTAATTCAATTGCCCACTGACACTGATAAGAGATCTTTATTAGTGACTGAAAACTCCTAAACAACCCACTCCTTTTGTTGTGCCTCAATTCATGTGGATCAGCTCAGCATGGTTAACCACTATCATCTTTAGAAACGAGCTGGCGGATATTGACAGGGAGCTAAAGTGTCAACTCAAAAGATATCCTGCTGTTTATAAACTACTTGTCTGGACCCAGTCAGATGTTCATCTTGCCCCAATTCACGCACTACTCCAGACACCTCATTAACAAAGCTTGAGGGTCGATGAAAGTGTTTGAACAAATCTGTAGAAGGAAGGCATAGCTGAGCAAATGTGCAGCATAATTAAGGATAGAGCTTTGGACATAGCAAGCAATCTGGCCAAACATCTCTCATTATATAGTAAATATAACGTAAAGATACAAACTGTTGTGAAACCTTGCACTGTAACCAATTCTTTTGAAAACTTTAGACATATGACAAGAGACACTGTCAGGTCTGCTGCAGAGTCCTGCCCCCAGTGATGGTACATGTCAGAGCTCAGAGACTCTCAGGGCTGGTTTTATGATGATGTACTACCAGCAAGAAATCTCAACTTCCAGCCACATGGGGAAATGGTAGACATAGAGAGACCTGAAAGATGGGGAGGGGAATAATTACACCTACAGGGCGATCATTAGAACAACATCCAGGAACACAGAGTCAGTACACTGGTGATGGTGAGGTGAAGAATAGGAGCTGAGGGAACTGAGCAGAAGGCAAGGCCAGACTGCTAAGAAAGGAGTAGCACATGGAAGTGAAGGTTGGTGAATGTATGGCAAGATATAATGGGTAACCATTTTGTTTGTATTTACTGTTATGAATTCTTGAATTCTGTATAAAGTGAGGAAGCAACTTGGCCAATGGTAGCTCTTTATACCTGCCTGTAGTTGAGCAAATCACATGGTTATTTGAGCCAACCACTAAAGCATAACTTCTTTTACATTAGGGATAGGGTGTGGCATGGGCTATACCCAAGATATAATTGTCAGGTTCAATGAATCTCAGTCAAGTAGACTAAGCGAGTAAGTGGTACTGAATGTGTAGTCAGGATTGATTTAGGGGCGTTCAGAAATTGGTCACTACTGTGACATATAAATAAAAGGAAAAACAATGGCCCGGAATTTCCTCAGATCCGCTCCCGCTCCACCGTCGTAACTTTACCAGAAATGTGGCAGAAACTCAGTTTACACGTGCAAACAGGGTTCCTGCCTCATCTCCGGCAGTGCAGCAGGAGCAGCTGCAAGGACATTCCAGACCATTATAATTATAATACCACTCGCTACAGAAGCTGTCACAATGAAACCATAACATCTCCCATTCCAGTTACTGGCTGGATGACAAATCCAGACAATGAAGAGCTGTACATGAACCTATCGGCCTGTGGAAACATCTATCAAAATTCAAACTAAACAAAACACGTTGCATTTACTGCAACAAAGCTTTGGCTGATGCAGCACTGGCGGTTAAAGTGGTGAAGTACTGTAATTACAGAAAGGTAGATTAGAAAATCAAACTGTGGTCAAGAATGCCACAGGATAGAATTGCTCTGAGTTCGAAGGTTCCTTCACCCCTATTGGTGCTGGAGCAAGTGAAGTATGGTCTTAACACTTCTTCCATGTGCGGTACCAGTATGAAAATTTAGCTGTGCAACCATTGGTTTCATGTAGAATTGCCGTGCTTTGTCAAGGAACAGGGATAGAACACAACCTTAAGGATTGCAGTATCAATTCATTGAAAATCTCAGTAATGTAATGAAGCACAGAATGGAAACAATGGTTTTTCTTTTGAAAGAAACACCGGACTTTAGATTGCTCGTTTTATATTTCACATTGGAAATTGGATGGGTGATACTCACATGAGAATTTTACCTCCCTTGTATGTGACCAGGCAACAAGGGGCCTGTGTCATTGGATTTAAATGGTCTGAGCTCCGCAGTAGTATAGATTCTGTAGGCTTCATGCTTCTCCCTAGTGTGAGATAAAACTAAGTGCTCTATAAAGGGACTTCCTCCTCTACCCTGGTGCTACATGCATTTGAGTAGAATACAAATCAGCATGTGAATGAGGAAAACAAGGACATGATCGATGTCTGCAGGTCAGTACAAGTAGTATTGTGTTTCCTTTGAAAACAGAGATCTGGACAACCTCTTTAATAATGTATAACATCAGTAGATGTTAACTGTTTCAGAAAGCAGTGGAAAGTATAATGACTACAAATCACGATTCTTAAAAGAACAACACACAAGTTAGAAGGGTCAGCGTTGCAGCTGGAGGCACCAGTGGGTGATTTTAATCCCATCTAAGCATTAACATTACTGTTAGAATTAGCAGCTGGAAGTATAGATGTATCAAGGCATGAGTAGTACTATAACTGCTGCATTAGTGATTTTCGAAGCGTATAAGGGGGAAAACTGAAGGAGAGCTCAATCCAATTAATCAATTCTCGCATGCATTCATGTTTCCAATGTCTTTCAAGTTATAACCTCGATAGGTCATACTTTATACATTTCAGGAATCCAATCTCCTCTGTATAGTCCTTTAGTATCTAACCTAGTCCTTGGCTGAGAATTGATGAAGCCTTGAAAAGCAATACTTGACTGCCAAGGTTTTATCATGTAGAAGACATTATCTAGCTTTGCACACTGGAGACTGGAGTCGGCACATGGTTGATCAACTGCTGTTCAGAATGTTAAGGGTCTGGACAATATTCACAAACCAATCATCAAAATAACCCATTATTGAAACCCTTTTATTTCTTTCTAAGCTCCTATTTTTCTATGTACATTATAAATTGGTGTCTCAGTTCAATGCTCAAGTGAAAACAAGTCTTGCTTTACAAGCCACAATCTTTAAGTCCCAGAATTGTCTAGCAATTGAATCTGCTGGCTTCAGTTTTTATAAGTTGCAATGGTTATTAAGTCGACTTCTGGACCACGTGAAATACTTTGTGAAAGCAGAGCATTCCATCTTCAAAGAAGCAAACCAATAATATTGGGCTGTAGGCATTCCAGGTGGCTGATGCAGGTGTCAGCCATGGCACAGTAGTAGCACGCTCACCTCTGAGTCAAAAGGATGTGGGTTCAAGTCCCACTCTAGTGCAGTTACTGAGGAAGTGCTGCACTGTTGGAGCTGGTGTCTTTTGGCTGACAAGTTAAACCTAGGCCCCCTTGGCACTCTCAGGTGGGTGTAAAAAATTCCACGGCACTATTATGAAGAAGAGCAGAAGATTTCTCCCTGGTATCCTGATCAATATTTATCTCAACGAACATCACTAAAACAGATTATCCGGTCATTATCACATTGCTGTTTGTGGGATCTTGCTGTCTGCAAATTTGCTGCTGCATTTCCTACATCACAACAGTGATTACAGTTCAAAAATACTTAATTGACTGTAAAGTGCTTTGCGACTTCCTGAGGTCATGAAAGGCGCTATATAAATGCAAGTCGTTCTTTTTCTTTCTGATCCTGAATCAAAATTGAAGGTGACCATAGAAGGCTCTGCATTTTAGACTGCAACTCTCCTGGAGGCAGATGGATGTGAAAAAATGGGGAAACAGAGGTGGGTGGGAAAATACAATAATAGCTACTGGTCCTGTCATAAAACATTACTAAACAGCAACAACATGCATTAATATAGTGCCTAGAAAAATGTTCCAAGGTGCTTCACAGAGGTGTAATTGGAAAAAAATTGGATGCTGACCTAAACAAGGAGTTAATGCAAGGGTGACCAAAAGCTTGATCAAAGAAGTGGGTTTTAAGATGGGTATTGAAGGTAGAGTAGCCGAATGGTTTAGGGAAGGAATTCCAGAACATGGGGCCTAGGCGGTTGAAGGCACGGCCACTGATGGTGGAGTGAAGGGAGTGGAATGCACGAGGAGTCAGAGGACTGGAGAGTTTGGGGGTTGGAGGACTGAAAGATTACAGAGCTAGGAAGAGACACAGCCATGAAAGGATTTAAACACGGTTTAATAGAGGTCTCTGTAATGAATTACTCATAACCAACTTTTTCAACCCTGTTAATTTTGGTGTAATTGAATAATTTATACGGGAAAGACCACCAATTTACCAGAATAAACCTGAATTTACGCAACAAGCATTTTGCTCCAATGTCGTGGCTGACTTACTGTTTATTCTCCATTAACAGTGCTGATGAGCTATCATTCAAGTTGAACTTTCTGTGGTAGTTTATGGAGAAACACAAGGAGGTTTACGTAGAGTACGATTCCGTAATTGATAAACATTTCAAGTGTATGATTAATTTCTGTTCATCTGTTCGTATTTTCTGTCAGTAGTTTATTCACAGCAGCCTCAATTATATGGAAGCTTTGATTTTGTATTTCTTTTGAGTTTTAACGTGGTTTTGGCTAGCAAAGGCTTGGTCCTGTTTGTTTAGTTGCATGCACTGTATCAAAACATCACATCATTCAATGCCTAAAAGGGATCGAGTGGAAGAAAAAGATTACTGAAACCAGGAAGATATACAAATCTGGAAATTAAGGGAATGGCTCCCTAACACTCCTATCATTTTGTTCCAATAGCCAGGTTTACTGGCAGTGGTATAGTTTAGTTCATTGGCAGAAGCTGAATTGCTGCCCAAATTCAAATCTATTTGTATTATAAAGGATGCATACTATGAAAGAGGGCAAGTACTTTTAATATTTAATTCCATTCTGATTTTCATGTACGTTTTAAAATACTATTCAGTATAGAAGATATACCACTGATGCCAGCCAGAGGATTCCTATAGGATGTATCTGCTGCCCATATTTGATTTCAACTGATTTGCTCATTTCCAGAACAATTGGAAAAGCCTTTATTTATTTATTTATTGCCCTCAACACATTTCAGCAGATCCTTTTACACTGGAGTCTAGTGCTGTATCTTCCTGTCAGACTTTTTCTTAATTTGAAAGAGCTAGCTTCAAACTCCTGAATCTCCATGTCAGCCAGTAACCGATCTGAACTAAGAACTCAACTCTACAACTTGGTAAAGAAACATTCACAGTCTAAAAATAAACAATTCATACCGAACCATGGCTGAGATGTGTGACCATTCTAAATTACTGAGCCCAGCTTTACTTTACAGCATCAGAAATATAAAGGGTTAAAACATGCTATTTACTTAATGATTGAAAATGCCAACAACATCTGTAGATTTTCTGACTGCACGTTTCATGTTCACTCCTGACCTGGCGGAATCAGTTCAGTCCTGCAAAATGAATTATTTTCTTTCAGCCTGAATGACCCATTTGATTGTGTTTCTAAACTAGGTTCCACAGTCATTTTTATGTAAGATGTTATGTAAAGTATCATTCCGACTGTGAGCAAACATACAAACAATTTACAGCAATCATGGTGTGCTGCAGTTTACTTAATGCAAAACGTAACTCAAAAGAGACCAGAGAAGCTAAGATTGTTCTATTTAGAGCAGAGAAGGTTAAGGGGAGATTTAGGAAGAGATGTTCAAAATTATGAAGGGTTTTGATAGAGTGGATAGGGACAAACTGTTTTCACTGGCAGGAGGGTCATTAAGCAATAGTGAACATTTAAAGAAATAATTCTTAATTCTCAATGAATATACACTCCCTTGAGGAATAAAAACTCCACGGGAAAAGTGATCCAACCATGGCTAACTAGAGAAGTTAAGGATAGTATTAGATTAAAAGAGGCTTACAATGTTGCCAAAAAGAGTAGTAAGGATTGGAAGGGTTTTAGAAATCAGCAAAAGATTACCAAGAAATTGAGAAAGAGGGAGAAAATTGAATGAGAGTGAACTAACAAGAAATATTGAGAAAGATTGTAAGAGCTTCTACAAGTATGTAAAAAGGAAGAGATTAGCGAAAGTAAACATGGGTCCCTTAGAGGCTGAGACACCAGAAATTATAATGGAGAATAAGGAAATGGCAGAGACGTTAAACAAATATTTTGTATGTGTCTTTACAGTAGAAGACTCAAAAAATATACCGGAAATAGTGGGGAAGCAAGGACATAATGAGAGGGAGGAACTTAAAGTAGTTAAGATTAGTAAAGAAAAAGTGCTGGAGAAATTAATGGGACTAAATGCCAATAAATCCCCTGGACTTGATGGCCTACATCCTAGGGTTTTAAAAGAGGTGGCTGCAGAAATAGTGGATGCATTGGTTTTGATCGTCTAGAATTCCCTAGATTCTGGAATGGTCCCCGTGGATTGGAAGGTAGCAAATGTAACCCCGCTATTCAAGAAAGGGGAGAGAGAGAAGAGAGGGAACTATAGGGAATTAGCCTGACATCAACAGTAGGGAAAATGCTAGAATCTATTATTAAGCATGTAACAGGGTACTTAGAAAATCATAATGGGCCAGAAATCGCTCGCCTCGGGATGCCGTATTGCAATGACATCCTCTCTCTCGGCTGGCGAATCCAGGAAGCAAGTTCGCGAATGCGCACGTGTGCACTAAAACACAGAAATCGCGAGCTTCTTCCCATTGGTTCGTCGGCAGTTTGACAGTTCTGAATTAAAGGGCCACCTACAATCGATGGAATCATTAAACATTCGTAAACTTACCCACCTGCCCACCTGGAACGAAAATACTTACGCCACCAAAGGGTACGCTAAAAAATACCAGCCCTAGACTACTTTTTAAAAGCACTGTTAATGACAGTGAAACAACAAAAAATTAAAATGTGGAATGTCATATTACTCTTATTTTAATATTTTTTGATCATTAAAATGTTTTTTTTTAATTAAAACTTTTTACTTTTAACTTCTGTAACTTTCATTACATTAAATCATTTGCTTGGCTTTTTATAATATGTATTAAATTTTTATTTAAACTAACATACAGAAGTTAACAGTAAAGGAATGATTTCTAGTCTCCTGCTTGTGGGCGTGACTTCTTCTTGACAGATTATGTGGGCGGGGCTTCCATTCCCTCACTCTGTATTGATTCCGAATGAACCTGCGCTGAAATCACAGCGCACAACTTACAGAAGAATTGAAGAGGGAGCAAGTGGCCATCGGGAACCACGAGGTAAGTTTTCTTGTAGTGTTTGTCCACAGGACGGCCTTGCCATGCCAGTCGGAGAAGGTACCGGCCCAATATGATTAGGCAGAGTCAACACGGTTTCATGAAAGGGAAATCGTGTTTGACAAATCTAGCATGGATTACGGATTTGTTAACGGACAGAAAACAAGAGTAGGAAGAATAGAAAAGCAGAATATTTTTTAAAAGGTGAGAGACTAAGAAATGTTAGTTTGCAGAGGGATTTGGGTGTGGACACAAAGTTAACATGCAGGTACAGCAAGCAATTAGGAAGGCAAATGGTATGTTGGCCTTTATTGCAAGGGGGTTGGGGTATAAGAGTAAGGAGGTCTTGCTGCAATTATATAGGACTCTGCTAATACCATACCTGGAGTACAGTGTACAGTTTTGGTCTCCCTACCTAAGGAAGGATATACTTGCCTTAGAGGGGGTGCAACACAAGTTCACTAGATTGGTTCCTGGGATGAGAGGGCTGTCCTATGAGGACAGATTGAGTAGACTGGGCCTATATTCTCTGGAGTTTAGAAGAATGAGAGGTGATCTCATTGAGATGTATAAAAGTCTTAGAGGGTTTAACAAGGTAGATGCTGAGAGGCCATTTCCCCTGGCTGGAGAGTCTAGAACTAAGGGCATAGTCACAAGATAAAGGATTGGCCATTTAGGACAGAGATGAGGAAAATTTTCTTCACTGAGGGGGTTGTGAATCTTTGGCATTCTCTATCTGAGGGCTGTGGATGCTCAGTGATTGAGTATATTCAAGATTGAGATTGATGGATATTTGGACACTAAGGGAATCAAGAGATATGGGGGAGGGCGGGAAAGTGGAGTTGAGTTAGAAGATCAGCCATGATCCTATTGAATGGTGGAGCAGACTCGAGGGGCCGCATGGCCTATTCCTGCTCCTATTTCTTATGTTCTTAATAACGAGGGGACACAGATTTAAGATAATTGGCAAAAGAACCGGGGGAAGAGAAGGAGAATTTTTTTTATGCAGCGAGTTGTTATGAATTGTTATGATCTGGAATACGCTGCCTGAAAGGGTGGTGGGAGCAGATTCAATAGTAACTTTCAAAAGGGAATTGGGTATATACTTGCAGGGCTATAGGGAAAGAGCAGGGGAGTGGGACTTATTGGATAGCTCTTTCCAAGAGCCGGCACAGGCATCATGGTCTGAATGGCTTCCTTCTGTGCTGTAGGATTCTGTGATTCCATGTAAATATCTTTTGAAAAATGTGGCCAAGAGAAGATCTTTATTGCTTTGTTGTGAATTCCTGGGGTGTGGGCAGCATTTTATGATGGCCTAGAATTGACCAAGTCAGAGAATACATGCGTGTCTCAAATTTGACTTTGAAAGTACCTTGGAACTTTTCCCTGAGAATGAGACTATTTGTGTACGGGAAGCAGTTCGCAGTGAGAATATATGCAGCAGCAGTGAATTGCCAGTTTTGCTTGACAAATGTATGGCAGGTGCGAGTGAATAATGTCTTTCTCACGAGTCAATGATTCCAATAATGCATCAAAAAGTTGTGCAATGTTCAATGTGCACCATGAATATTAATGATTTTAAATGAATACAGACAGCAACAAAATATTTTGAAAAAATAAAAGTTTTAGGCCTTTTGATCTGAAAGGATCCCTGAAATATCAGTTTCCAGCAGGATGATATGTAAATCATGAGTTTTTAAATAAAATAAAAATTACTCTGGCAACATAATGTCTCCATAATGGAGTCCTAATTCCAAAATAGCAGCCTGACAATGTTATTGATTGAGAAAGTCAATAAAATCAATTTATTCTTCTTATAATTAGACTTCTAACACGGGTTGGTGAAGTTTGGATATCAACTCACTGCAGCTTTAAGCATTTTAGTTATGGTATATAGCTTGTTGAAATGACTTTGATTTTCCTCAGTAAACTGAGGCCTCATGAGATAGCTCTCATGGATCATGAAATGTAAGGGCTTCAGTTCCCATTTCTTGCTGGTCATTCTCTTGAAGTCACTGGAGCAGTGAGTGATGCAGCTGATATGTTAAGACAAGCACAATACAATTTGTTTTTTGCTGGCGTGAAGAATCAAGACCAGGGACTGTGAAAATAGCATTAACATCAACAGAATAAAATTGTGCAAAAGATTCACTTGTGCTGCCCAAGGAATTCTCGGCTAGTCTAGTTGATAACATGGGCTGTTGTTAACCGCTTTAAAGAAATGTTTTGGAGTTTCTAGTTTCTACATTAATGATGATTCATTGGGATAAATCTCCCTGAATGGCTCAGCGAGTACATCCCATGAGCAGCACGGAGGGAGGGGAGGCGGATCAGCTTCTATTCTTGGCCTGCGCCAAGTAAACTGATTCCAGACTGGGTGGCGGTATGGATGCTACAATTGGCCTCAACGTTTCTGGTTAGTTCGTGGGAAATCAGCCTGAGGTCCAGCCCCTGACTGCTATCCAGCAACCCCCACTGTGAAGTGGCTGTATTCAAACGTCATGAATGGACATCGATGGGCTCAGCTATGAGGTCCCCAATAGTCAAAGAGCCTGCTCACACTCACCAGTAAGATTCACAGATGAATAATGGCCATGTGGGCAACATACCAGACAGCAGTCAAGGAGTCTATATTGGCAGGAGTTTAAATGACAACATTGGGCTAAAAAAGGACAAGGCAACTAAAGACTTGCTCTCAATGTGACCTAGTTTTTTTAGAGTGGTGTGGTCCCAATGAATTGACATTTACCAGGCAACTGAAGCCTAGATCTATAGGCCACAAAGGGTGAAACTAGAGAAGGCTTAAAAAGAACAGGAAAGGAATTAAGGCAGAATAGAAAGGGAAAGCTGCAGGAAGTTTGTTTTGCATTTTTGTGACTGTTCGCTCGCTGTATTACCAATTTAGGTCACAGGCCACTATTCAGTATTAAAATTGAGCTTTGCGTGCAGGGGTGCATGTGTAGATGATGATTTGCATGGCTGTGTATAGCTGTACAGGGTAAGTATGGGATTCTGTAAGTGGCATGGTTTTGGTGGTGTGTGATGTGTATACATAGGGAAAATAGTCGGTGAGTTGTAAAGTATAAACTATATGTTTGTGTTGCTGCTACTTCTGAGATAGTCTACGATTTATTTTCTAATCCAATGTGATCCACTCGGAAAGTTATGCGGAATGGAAGATCATTAAATTTTCTTTTTGGGTTCATTTTTGATAGTAAAAGTGAAGAGAAAATCAAAAAGCATTACAAGAACAAACTAATTAATCCCATCCCCAATTAGAAATTAAACCGGTTCAGCTTAAGCTAATAGTGTGTGAATGCGGAGCTTCTACTCTGTATAAAGGATATCCAAGATGGCTGACTGCCTATCACAAGGTGCTGTCATCGATTGCACAGCCTCACCAGTATCTGTCAGAGAACGATTGACAAGATCAGATATATGTATTCTGCATATACGTTTGGCAAAAATAAAACCACAAGGCTTTTAGGAATAGGTACATTTCTGAGTAGGTAAGATGAGGATAAGTAGGCCAATGTCTTACCAGGTTGGATTATTGTATAACACAATATTTTCATTTTTGGATGAGTCATAGAGTTATACAGCACGGATAGAGGCCCTTCGGCCCATCGTGTCCGCGCCAGCCATCAAGCCCTGTCTAATCTAATCCCATATTCCAGCATTTGGTCCGTAGCCTTGTATGCTATGGCATTTCAAGTGCTCATCCAAATGCTTCTTGAATGTTGTGAGGGTTCCTGCCTCCACAACCCTCTCAGGCAGTGAGTTCCAGACTCCAACCACCCTCTGGGTGAAAAAGTTCTTTCTCAAATCCCCTCTAAACCTCCCGCCTTTTACCTTGAATCTATGCCCCCTTGTTATAGAACCCTCAACGAAGGGAAAAAGCTCCTTAGTATCCATCCTATCTGTGCCCCTCATAATCTTGTACACCTCAATCATGTCCCCCTTCAGCCTCCTCTGCTCCAAGGAAAACAAACCCAATCTTCCCAGTCTCTCATCATAGCTGAAGTGCTCCAGCCCTGGTAACATCCTGGTGAATCTCCTCTGCACCCTCTCCAAAGCGAGTAATTTAGCCACGGTTTCAGTCCCAATCCCAGCATTACTTGTTGTTGCATTTATGAAATCATTGCTTCCCCTAATGGCAATGCTGAGACCATGTTACTGTGAGGCAGTCCATCTAATGAGTGTTATTATTGAGCTGTGAGAAAGGACGAGAGAAGCTCAAACTCTACAGCCTGAAAAGCAGTCAGGAGGGACCTCATTGAGGTACATAAAATATTAAATAGCACAGATCAGGTAAAATAAACCCAGATTAATACTTCAAATTAAGCCAGGAAAGCAGCACCAGAGGTTATCAATTTAAACAGACATTGGGAAGAGCTTCTTAACTCGAGGAATGATAAATGTTTTGAATAATCTGCTGAATGGGGGAGTAGAGCTAATAACACGGGGGATGTACAAAATGCAGCTAGATGCAATGAGTGGAGAGTCGGGGTACTTGAAGGATGAGCTTTGATTGGACAAAACAGTATATCCTCGTCTTCAGTTTTTTTTATATTGGCGCACTGAGCTGGGAAAGTTCAATTTCTCAATTTTCAGTTGCAACTTTTCCTGATTTCTTTCCCCTCACCTTCCAGATAAATGGACTTTTCCCACACTTGGATAATGTGGGAATTCTAGCAGTCAGATTAAACCAGGGTTGAACTGCTCAGTTAAGCAAAACTCATACGGTTCGATTTTAGCAGGGCGGCGGATTCTCAGAGGGGGGGTCGACTGGGCGCGTGAAATCAGTGTGCTCTGCACGCAATCGCAGGCTAATTGGAGCCACTTACCTTTGCTTCCGGGTTTCCCGCTGGTAAGCTGCGCGGCGGGCGGACTGCGCATGCGCAGTAAGGTCTGTCAGCTGGAGGAGCTCTATTTAAAGGGGCAGTCCACCAATGCTCCTCCAGCAAACAACCAATGCTGAACCATGGAGCACGCCAGAGGGAAGGCTGCCCCAAGATTTTCAGACTCCTCACTCCAGCTGCTGCTGGATGGGGTGAGGAGGAGGAGGGAAATCTTTTTCCTGTCTGATGGGAGGAAGTGCCCTCCCTCCACCATGAGGAAGACATGGCTGGAGGTGGCAGAGGAGGTCAGCAGCTGCGGCAATGTGCCACGGACTTGGGTCCAGTGCAGGAAGAGATTTAATGACCTAACCAGGTCAGGCAAAGTGAGTATACTTACGCATTCTCCCACACTCCGTCTTCCACATCACCTCCACCACCACACAACTCCTTCTGCACTGCCACCACAATGCTCTCACATCACTCCTCACATCCACTCAACCATCATCCTCATCTTGCCTGCACGTACTCACCGCCCCGTCCCCATTCGATCACTACCACACAACCCAATCCTCATACAATCTCATGGCTATGTCTCACATGCACCCTCCCATGCATCTCCCTCACGCTCAACCCCACCCACACCAATGCATGCAGCGGCTCACCATGCAACCATCACTCAATCACGCCTCTGTGTTTTGCCTTGAGAGGAGAAAAGATGCCAGAATGCTCGGGAGAGGGCACGGACCGGAGGGGTCCGCCACACCAGGTGGTCCTAACGGATGCGGAGCAGCAGGCATTGGACATCAGCCGCACGCTGGAGTGCCTGTCCATGGCGGATGCCGAGGCTGGGATCGCACAAGTGGCCGGTGACAGAAAGCTAACACTCGGCACTCATGATTGCGAATGATCTTAGCATCACTTGGCATCTGCAGCACCTAAACATCTGTCCACATGCCTAATATTGCTTTCTGTTCTCTTGTAGGGCCATCTGCGAGTGCCGTGACCGTGGAGGGCGATTCCTCAGAGGACCTGCTGGTCTCTGAGGGTCCATGATCACATCTGAGCCATGCATCCACCAGCGCAGATACACACACCTTGATGGGTCCCCGACCTCACTTAGTTGGGGTTGCACATGGTGAGTCACCACGCACATGTGAACACGAGCAGACTCTGGTGGCAGGGGCAGCCGTGGAGAGTCCGCGTCGGTGGGAGCACTCTTCTCCAGACTCTGCTCAGCTGGACCTAGATGCTGAACCCTGGGGGGCCAGCCATGAAAAGGTGAGTCGTCGAGGGGCAGCAGCACATTGCCGATGCACTGGAACAGGTGCCACGCGCACTCTCCACAATCGCGCAGAGGATGGAGGAGTCCAACTCCTGCATGAGGGGAATGGTGGCACAGGTACAGGAGGGAATCTCTGAGATAGTGTCGCAGGGACGTGAAGGCATCTCTGAGATAGTGTTGCGGGTAGGTGTGGGAATGTCTGCGGTGGAGGAAAGGCTAGCCTCCATTGAGCTTCAAGCACGGCTCAACAATGAGTCCATTCAGGCCCTGACAACGGCCGTTCGGATTCAGGGTGAGCAACATTCTGCCGCCTTGAACAGGCTGACAGATACTTTACAAATGGCCTTCCAAGGCCTCACACAAGTCCTCCAAACTGTCGTCCAGCAGGGTGGAAGGAGTGATGTGGGCCTGGGCCACGAGAGGGATGATGGTGAAAGGGGACATGGAAGTGGGGATGCCACTCAAAGCGCTCCCATGTCTCACCCGTTACCCCCCTCTCAACCAGTACCCGCAATGCTGCCCCCTCTCCAGGTGGCCGAGTCTGCCTCTGCACAGTTGCAGGTGGAGCAGTCTTTGGAGGGGCCCTCACAGGCACCAAAACCCAGAGGGCGTCGGCCCAAAGCATCTCATCGGTCAGGGCATGGACAAGAGCAACCTGCCACTACCACTGCTGAAGCCACAGGGGTAACACCACGTAGGGGTTCCCGGAAATGCAAGGCGAAGGTTTTGTGAGCACAAAGGGAATGCACAAGGCTGTCTGACGATTTGTCATGTTTTTTATTTATATTTGTTTTATTTCACATGCACATTAAATATTATTATTATCACCACTACTGCCACGTCTTGCCCATTCTTGACTGGCTTGTGCAATAATGTCCTTTCCTGAGGATCACTATGAAGACCCACAACTGATGCCACCCATTGTGTCACTGCAGAGTGGGTAAAGGTGTGTTTGCAGGGCTCTTTTGTGCAGACGACTGAGAGATGTCGGCGATGTCCCCGGTGGCACCCTGGAAGGATGCGGAGGAGAAGTTGTTGAGGGCAGTGGTGACTTTGACAGCGACAGGTAAGAAGATGGTGCTCGAGCCAGCCGGGAGCAGCTCGGCATCAAGGAGGCTGCAGATGTCCATGACTACATGTTGAGTGACTCTGAGCCTTCGTGTGCACTGCTGCTCAGAGAGGTCCAGGAAGCTGAGCCTCGGTCTGTGGACCCTGTGGCGAGGGTAGTGCCCTCTGTGACGCATCTCTCTCTGCGGTTGCCCTCCCTCCTGCTGTGCAGGTGGATGTGTCACAGCACTGTGTTGTGGAGCTCCACGTGTCAGAGGTGGACGGCATGGACGGCGAGGCTGGTGATGCTGTTCGCCCTCCGAGGAGGTCATGACTGCAGCTACGGCGGCCCCCATCCGGAAGTTTGAGGGGGTCCGCAAGGTAGGTAAATGTGTCTGGACACTGGGGTAAGTGTGCAAGTTTGTGAATTTTATTGTTAGGAGGAGGGTGGTGGAGGCCAAACTTTGTCCAAAGTGAAGAGTGGCCTTCTGCAATGAGTGAGGGTCTCCCCACCACCCCCCACCCCCCCACACCACCTGTCAAGTGGACCTTTGCAGCTGCCACAGGCTGATGGCTGCAACATGTCCATTTGAACTGAGAGTGTTTCTCCCAGTAAGGGAAGCAGTCACAGTTAATTTGAAAATCCCACCCCTCCTAAAATATCAGGTCAATCAGGTCTGTAAACAACCTGAAGTACCTGTTCAAGTACTTTAAGTGGCACCCCGCTGGCTTTAACTGCCAGCGGAAGTCCCACATGCGGGGACTGAGCGTGCACGTCAGTGCGTCACTGGGGAACCCGGAATTGGGCGGGTTGGAGCTGGGCTCCAGACCCGCCCCGGGAATCCCCGATTTTCGCAACCGCCCCTGCCACGAACGCACCTGATTGCAGGTGCGGGAAAATCGAGCCCATAATGTCTTGCGGCGTGCTCGAAGCCTGATATTAATCTCAAGGCTTTTATACTGAGACTGATACCAATTGAGCAGGAGTGAAGCGCAAAGGTTCTGCTGTAGTTCCAAGTAGGCATTCCTTCCTATTGAGCTCAGGCCAACCATTGTGTGCATACTTTGCAGAGAACAATGATTTTAATGCATGTCTAGAGAGTAACAGACCCGTGACATTTTAATAGCACTTCAGCTTGGTTTCTTAAAGCTTGCGGCTTGAAAGTGGAACTAAATTATGTTACATTAGGGTTGCTAACTCTCTAGGATTGGCCTGGAGTCTCCAGGAATTGAAGATTAATCTCCATGACACTGCTGCAAGCAAACTAGGAAGAAAATCACTGGGGTGTAAAAAAAAATGTTTTCTTACATTTTCTTTGAACACTTCTGTTTGTTAGTTATGAAAATATAGGAGATCGGAGCAAAGGGCTGTTTACCGACAGTCAAGAATCATCCAATCGGATAATGAGTTTTTTTTGCTTTCCATTTGGCGTAGGAAGGTGGTGGGCCATGAGAGTGGACATGTTGGGCGACCAATGAAGGGAGTGTGGGGGCGGGGCAGTTGAAGGCAGGAGATCATGTGATAAAACCTCCAGGAATATGTCCAACCAGAGTTGGCAACCCTACGTTATTTGTCAATCACTTCTTAAAATGTAAGCAACAAAACATTGACAGGCACACTCAATCTAGGAACGAATACGAGTTCTGTCATGAATTAAATATTCTTGGGCACCCGAAAACGTTCCTGCTTTCAAAGTGGAAGAACTCGTGCTGTATAATTGTAGTGACTGGCTGAAGAGATTGCTGCTGATATAATATAATGCGGTAAGATGATACTGTTTACAATGAGCTTTATTCCCCTGTCTCATATTGGGGCCATATTTTGCTCTATTTCCCCCCCCCCCAAAAAAAATGAATGCATTTTTTTTAATCGATTTTTGTGACCCAAATACAAAATGGTAGGTGTGTAAAAATCTGCTCTGGGCGATTTGGTTAAATATAATGTTGTTGGAGGGAATGATCAAGACTGAGCCAATTATTGGTCATCTGTAATAGTGATCCTTCAACACCTTCTCAAACGGCCACCTAAAATGCAAAGTTCAGTAGACCACTGTGGAGTGTCCACTTGTGCAAAATGGGTGAATGAAAATTCAGAAAATCACGATTTATCCCCACATGTAGGAAGAATTCCACAAGAAACAAAAAGGTGGGATTGGCTGGTTAATTTATGGAGCAACAAATGCAACCAGAAATGAATTTGATTATTCAGGAGGGGTCTATGCATCGTTGCACATAATGAGGTATTTTTTGGAATAACTCATCCAGATGTGCAGTTCCATGTGCGCCCACGGTTCTCCAGTGACTTGCTCAAGTAACGATTCTTCATGTGTGAGTCTAGACAGTTGAGTGTGAGTCTAGGCAGTTGAGTTGACTGGTTTTATCAGATACTCTGACAGTATCAGAGCTGAGCCTGATGCTGTCCTCAACCAATGTCTATGCACATACACTGTCCAGCATACACAACTGGGTGGCAATTTGGAGGGGAAACCCGAGCTAATTTCTTCCCCTCCCGAGTCTGGGGCTCCTTCGCACCATCTAACCCTGTAATTCTTATGAGCCAGTCCGTACTGATCCTGTCATTCATTTTTTTCTGAATAAAAGTAACTTGCTGCATCTAACTGACATCACTGCTTCCAGAAGCAGCTCTGACAGTGGCTGTGACAGGAGTGAGGTTGTGCTGAGACCTCGGGTAGCACGGAGATTAACCTGGGTAGATTGTTTCCGCTGGCAATGCCATTAGCTGTCGGTGGCAAATGTAGATGGTACTGGCCGTGACGTTGGATGGCTCATGCTACCTTTTTACAGGCTATTGATTTTCACAATGTTGAGCCATGTGGACATTCTTCAACATCTTTATTCAGAAAATCAAAGTCCATCGACATAATTTTTAAACTGGAATCGCTCAATCTTGCACCTAGTTGTTAAGTGTCAGCTTGGCTCAATTGGTAGCATTCTTTCCTCTGAGTCAGAAGGTTGGCAGTTCAAGCCCCAATATGGACCAGTATATAATCCAGGCTGGCACTTCAGTGCAGCACTGAGGAAGTGCTGGATTCTTGGAGGTGCCATTTTTCATATGGGACATTAAACCGAAGCCCCACTCTCCTTCTCAGTTGAATGTAAAAGCAATCGCATGGCATTATTTGAAGGAGAGTAAGCAATAGTCGGGTACAGTAATGTAACACCCTTATTTAAAAAGGGTAGTAGGCAGAAGGCTGGAAATTATAGACCAGTTAGCCTAACATCTGTGGTGGGTAAAATTTTGGAGTCTATTATTAAGGAGACAGTAGCGGAACATTTGGATAAACATAATTTAATAGGACTAAGTCAGCATGGCTTTACGAAGGGGAAGTCATGTCTGACAAAATTGCTTGAGTTCTTTGAGGACATAACGTACAGGGTGGATAAAGGGGAACCAGTGGACGTAGTGTATTTAGACTTCCAGAAGGCATTCGACAAGGTGCCACATAAAAGATTATTGCTCAAGATAAAGAATCACTGGATTGGGGGTAATATTCTGGCATGGGTGGAGGATTGGTTATCTAACACGAAGCAGAGAGTTGGGATAAATGGTTCATTCTCGGACTGGCAACCAGTAGCCAGTGGTGTTCCGCAGGGGTCAGTGCTGGGTCCCCAACTCTTTACAATCTATATTAACGATTTGAAGGAGGGGACCGAGTGTAACATATCAAAGTTTGCAGATGATACACAGATGGGAGGGAAAGTAGAGAGTGAGGAGGACATAAAAAACCTGCAGGGGGATATAGACAGGCTGGGTGAGTGGGCGGAGATTTGGCAGATGCAATACAATATTGGAAAATGTGAGGTTATGCACTTTGGCAGGAAAAATCAGAGAGCAAGTTATTATCTTAATGGCGAGAAACTGGAAAGTACTGCAGTACAAAGGGATCTGGGGGTCCTAGTGCAAGAAAATCAAAAGGTTAGTATGCAGGTGCAGCAGATGATCAAGAAGGCCAATGGAATGTTGGCTTTTATTGCTAGGGGGATAGAATATAAAAACAGGGAGGTATTGCTGCAGTTATATAAGGTATTGGTGAGACCGCACCTGGAATACTGCATACAGTTTTGGTCTCCATACTTAAGAAAAGACATACTTGCTCTCGAGGCAGTACAAAGAAGGTTCACTCGGTTAATCCCGGGGATGAGGGGGCGGACGTATGAGGAGAGGTTGAGTAGATTGGGACTCTACTCATTGGAGTTCAGAAGAATGAGATGCGATCTTATTGAAACATATAAGATTGTGAAGGGGCTTGATCGGGTGGATGCGGTGAGGATGTTCCCAAGGACGGGTGAAACTAGAACTCGGGGGCATAATCTTAGAATAAGGGGCTGCTCTTTCAAAACTGAGATGAGGAGAAACTTCTTCACTCAGAGGGTAGTAGGTCTGTGGAATTTGCTGCCCCAGGAAGCTGTGGAAGCTACATCATTAAATAAATTTAAGACAGAAATAGACAGTTTCCTAGAAGTAAAGGGAATTAGGGGTTACGGGGAGCGGGCAGGAAATTGGACATGAATTTAGATTTGAGGTTAGGATCAGATCAGCCATGATCTTATTGACTGGCGGAGCAGGCTCGAGGGGCCTATTGGCCTACCCCTGCTCCTATTTCTTATGTTCTTATGTACAGTAGCATCGTGGTTATGTTATTGGACTAGTAATCCAGAGGCTTGGACTAATAATCCGGAGTCATGAGTTCAAATCCCACCACAGCAGTTAATTAAATTCAATTAATTAAATAAAATCTGGAATTCAAATAATAGTATCAGTAATGGTGGCCATGAAACTACCGGATTGTCGTAAAAACCCATCTGCTTCACAAATGCCCTTTAGGAAGGAAACTCTGCCGTCCTTACCCGGTCTGGCCAATATGTGACTCCAGACCCACAGCAATGTGGTTAATTCTTAATTGCCCTTTCAAATGGCCGAACAAGCCACTCAGTTGTACAAGCTCGCTAAAAAAAGTCAAAATAAGAATCAAACTGGACTGACCACTTGAAACCGGACATGACAAAGGCAAACCAAGCCAAGTTGACCCTGCAAAGTCCTCCTCACGAACATCTGGGGACTTATGCCAAAATTGGGAGAGCTGTCCCATAGACGAGTCAAGCAACAGCCGAACACAGCCATACTCACAGAATCATACCTTTCAGCCAACGTCCCAGACTCTTCCATCACCATCCCTGGGTATGTCCTGTCCCACCGGCAGGACAGTCTGACCAGAGGTGGCGGTACAGTGATATACAGTCAGGAGGGCGTGGCCCTGAAAGTCCTCAACATTGACTCTGGACCCCATGAAATCTCATGGCATCAGGTCAAACATGGGCAAGAAAACCTCCTGCTGATTACCACCTACTGCCCTCCCTCAGCTGATGAATCAGTCCTCCTCCATGTTGAGTACCACTTGGAGGAAGCACTGAGGGTAGCAAGGGCACAGAATGTACTCTGGGTGGGGAACTTCAATGTCCATCACCAAGAGTGGCTCGGTAGCACCACTGCTGGCCATGTCCTGAAGTACGCAGCTGCAAGACTGGTCCTGCGGCAGGTGGTGAGCGAACCAACACGAGGGAAAAAATTACTTGACCTCGTCCTCACCAATCTACCTGTCGCAAATGCATCTGTCCATGACAGTAATGGTAGGAGTGACCATCGCACAGTCCTTGTGGAGATGAAGTCCCATCTTTGCACTGAGGACACCATCCAACGTGTTGTGTGGCACTACCACCGTGCTAAATGGGATAGATTCAGAACAGATCTAGCAGCTCAAAACTGGGCATCCATGAGGCGCTGTGGGCCTTCAGCAGCAGCAGAATTGTATTCCAGCACAATCTGTAACCTCATGGCCCAGCCTATTCCTCACGACCATTACCAACAAGCCAGGGGATCAACCCTGGTTCAATGAGGCGTGTAAAAGAGCATGCCAGGAGCAGCACCAGGTGTACCTAAAAATGAGATGCCAACCTGGTGAAGCTACAACACAGGACTACATGCACGCTGAACAGTGGAAGCAATGTGCTATAGACAGAGCTAAGCGATTCCACAATCAAAGGATCAAATCAAAGCTCTGCAGTCCTGCCACATCCAGTCGTGAATGGTGGTGGACAATTAAACAACTAACGGGAGGAGGAGGCTCTGCAAACATCTCCATCCTCAATGATGGCAGAATCCAGCACGTGAGTGCAAAAGACAAGGCAACCATCTTCAGCCAGAAGTGCCGAATGGATGATCCATCTCAGCCTCCTCATCTTCAGCCAGAAGTGCCGAATGGATGATCCATCTCAGCCTCCTCCCAATATCCCCACCATCACAGAAGCCAGTCTTCAGCCAATCCAATTCACTCCACGTGATATCAAGAAACGGCTGAGTGCACTGGATACAGCAAAGGCTATGGGCCCCGAAAAAATCCCGGCTGTAGTGCTGAAGACTTGTGCTCCAGAACTAGCTGCGCCTCGAGCCAAACTGTTCCAGTACAGCTACAACACTGGCATCTACCCGACAATGTGGAAAATTGCCCAGGTATGTCCTGTCCACAAAAAGCAGGACAAATCCAATCCGCCCCCATCAGTCAACTCTCAATCATCAGCAAAGCGATGGAAGGTGTCGTCGACAGTGCTATAAAGCAGCACTTACTCACCAATAACCTGCTCACCGATGCTCAGTTTGGGTTCCGCCAGAACCACTCGGCTCCAGACCTCATTACAGCCTTGGTCCAAACATGGACAAAAGAGCTGAATTTTAGAGGTGAGGGGAGAGTGACTGCCCTTGACATCAAGGCAGCATTCAACCGAGTGTGGCACCAAGGAGCCTTAGTAAAATTGAAGTCAATGGGAATCAGGGGGAAAGCTCTCCAGTGGCTGAAGTCATACCTAGCACAAAGGAAGATGGTAGTGGTTGTTGGAGGCCAATCATCTCAGCCCCAGGACATTGCTGCAGGAGTTCCTCAAGGCAGTGTCCTAGGCCCAACCATCTTCAGCTGCTTCATCAATGACCTTCCCTCCATCATAAGGTCAGAAATAGGGATGTTCACTGATGATTGCACAGTGTTCAGTTGCACTCGCAACCCCTCAGATAATGAAGCAGTCCGTGCCCGCATGCAGCAAGACCTGGACAACATCCAGGCTTGGGCTGATAAGTGGCAAGTAACACTCGCGCCAGACAAGTGCCAGGCAATGACCATCTCCAACAAGAGAGAGTCTAACCACTTCCCCTTGACATTCAATGGCATTACCATCGCCGAATCCCCCACCATCAACATCCTGGGGGTCACCATTGACCAGAAACTTAACTGGACCAACCATATAAATACTGTGGCTACAAGAGCAGGTCAGAGGCTGGGTATTCTGCGGCAAGTGACTCACCTCCTAACTCCCCAAAGCCTTTCCACCATCTACAAGGCACAAGTCAGGAGTGTGATGGAATACTCTCCACTTGCCTGGATGAGTGCAGCTTCAACAACACTCAAGAAGCTCGACACCATCCAGGACAAAGCAGCCTACTTGATTGGCACCCCATCCACCACCCTAAACATTCACTCCCTTCACCACCGGCGCACTGTGGCTGCAGTGTGTACCATCCACAGGATGCACTGCAGCAACTCGCCAAGGCTTCTTCGACAGCACCTCCCAAACCCGCGACCTGTACCACCTAGAAGGACAAGGGCAGCAGGCACATGGGAACAACACCACCTGCACGTTCTCCTCCAAGTCACACACCATCCCGACTTGGAAATATATCGCCGATCCTTCATCGTCGCTGGCTCAAAATCCTGGAATTCCCTTCCTAACAGCACTGTGGGAGAACCTTCACCACACGGACTGCAGCAGTTCAAGGCGGCGGCTCACCACCACCTTCTCAAGGGCAATTAGGGATGGGCAATAAATGCTGGCCTTGCCAGCGATGCCCACATCCCATGAACGAGTTTTTAAAAAAAAGCACGAAAAGCAGATCATTTGTTCTTTGTTGGACTTGGCTGTTTGCAAATTGGCTGCTGTGTTTAACGATAGTGACTACTTTTCAGAAATAAACCATTGGTTGTAAAATACTTTGGGGCTTCCAGAGGACTTGATAAGGTGCTATATAAATGCAGATTGTTCTCTTCTTTCCTCTGTTGCTGTCAGTGTGCTGAAGTTTGCCATGCAATGGTACAGATTCCAGAGTCCCACAGCTTCACACCATAAGTTGAGTCTACTATATCGGCACACCAGAAAAGATTGTCCGCAATGATTAGAAAACACAGATGTTAAATTGTCATTTTTTGTAACTTTTTTTTAAAAAAAGCATCTCTATTTGGTAAAATCCTTTTTAAAACATCGCCTACTCCCTCTTTGTAAAATGGTTAGAACTGCATGGAAGTGGAAAAAGTTCTTCAACTCGAGTTGTTAGGCTTGTGTGCATGTTGTGTCTCTTTATTGATGTGTGAATAAATGGTGAATATAGATGTGATGTTCAGTGGGGGGCTGGCAAGTTGAGAACTGCGTACTATAACAGTATCACAATAAGGGCTAGACAGACTGGATCCAGTGGGGATGTTTCCCTTGGTTGGGGGGTCCAGAACGAGGGGTCACAGTCTCAGGATACGGGGTAGGACATTTAGGACTGAGATGAGGAGAAATTTCTTCACTCAAAGGATGGTGAACCTGTGGAATTCTCTACCACAGAAGGCTGTGGAGGCCAAGTCACTGAATATGTTTAAGAAGGAGCTGGACAGATTTCTAGACACAAAAGGCATCAAGGGGTATGGGGATAGAGCGGGAATATAGTATTGAGATAGAGGATCAACCATGATCATATTGAATGGTGGAGCAGGCTCGAAGGGCCGAATGGCCTACTCCTATTTTCTATGTTTCTATTTTCTATGTTCATAGTTTGTTGCTTCCACACAAATTGGCACTTTTCAATTGAATAAACATGATTGAAAAGAATGTCATAAATACTAATAATTACTAATGTATCTCCCGTGCTATTTACCACTGTAAGTCAGGAAATGACCTGTCTTTGTTGTCTTTGTGTTTGTGTTTCTCTCTTTGTGTCTCCTCTTCAGCTTCTCTTTCTGCCTTTTTTGTCTTTTCTTTCGGGTGGTCGGTGTGACATGTTGTGAAGGAAAGGAGCTGCTGAAAGCTGCAGGCCGCGTTTTACGATGGGGCATCGCAGGGAAAGTGTGGCCCTCAATTCCCAACATCATTCTTTCCCCAACCTGCTCTCTCCCATCGTGTCCCCTACCCCATCACTTTCTCACACCAACCTGCCTCTTCCTATCACCCTCTCTCTCCCATTGGTAGCACTATTCACTTCCATCTCTTTCTCATCAAACCACCCACGTAACTCTTACATGTTCTCCTCACTCTGCTGTCACCCCACTCTTAACCCTCCATCCAATCCAACCCCCCCCCCTCACCAACTTCCCTATCAACCACCTCCCCAAGGGCGGGTATGACGAGAGGTCAGAGGTCTTCTCACTCTCATCCTCAACCTGTTTCTCTTTTCCCCTTCCCCTGTAAGCAGATGAGAGTTTGATAATTGGACAAGTACAATGTTGTACTGTTATGTACAGCTGCCCAAGATGGAGTCCAATGAACACTGAATCAAAATATTGTGGAAGCTCCCAAATGTTTGGAACTGAAGCTGACCCTCACAGCACCAAATGGGTTATGCTTGTGTGAGCTAATCACCTAATTGAGGATGGACCTTGATGGTTCTACCAGAGTTCTTAATTGGGCCATGCCTGTGTAAACTAATTACCTAGTTTAGATTAGAATTAACATACTAAAATGTAGAATTAACACTGGAATGTAGAATCAATGTACTGAAGAGACACAGAGACTTGTGGTCACTGGATTCACTTGGCTGGAAAGCAATTAACTGCAGGAAGAAAGTGCCGTGTGATAAGATAATGGAGCTAAGGAGTTGTACTGATCTTGTTAACGATACTATATGTTTGCTCGTTATTTAGCAATTCAGCTTATTATCTGTGTTTGTTTCTCCTTATATGGAATGGTTTCGACTATTGGTATAATCATGTAATGGTAGATGTGCCTGTGTTCATGTACAGCTGGGACCACAGGGTTTAAAAAGACAGGTTTAGAGCAGCTCCAGTGAGTACGCCCCTGGGAGCATGCAAGTTAGAGTTGGTCCAGGTTAGCAAAACTACTGGTGCCTCCCAGGTCAATAATGTATGATCTGTTTATATCTATCAAATAAAATATTGAGAGACTTTTGGTCGTGGTGGTGGTGGTGTGTCTCTTTGTGGAGTCCTGAGCCTAAATTACAGACTATATATTTTTTTTAAAGTGTTTTCACCCTCAAATTTGTAT
This sequence comes from Heptranchias perlo, assembly GCF_035084215.1. Classification (NCBI taxonomy): domain Eukaryota; kingdom Metazoa; phylum Chordata; class Chondrichthyes; order Hexanchiformes; family Hexanchidae; genus Heptranchias; species Heptranchias perlo. Next base: position 45,071,610 of record NC_090341.1, read on the forward strand.
AGTCTAATACCTCAGCCTATTCTCTTCCTTAAAGAAGCTTTCTTTTACTTTTAAAATTTAACTTACTTGCTTAAGTCACATTTCTGGATTTGGAAAAAAAGAGTTGGTTTAAATAGTGTTTTTAAAATGTATGGTGTGTTCCTGTCAGTTTAAAGAAAAATTGTGAGTCTGAGCAATTATATTAATGTGAAATATGTATTTTAAAAATTATTTATCCAAAATGCTTATTTTGCATATTAATGAGTCCTTTTCTGTCCTCTCAAAAAGCACATTCAATGCCATGAAAGACATTATTCCCCTTCCCTACTTATTGAGCCATGACATACAAATTTTTTAAAAATTCGTTCTGGGGCTATGGGCGTCGCTGGCAAGGCCAACATTTATTGCCCATCCCTAGTTGCTCTTGAAAAGGTGGTGGTGAGCCGCCTTCTTGAACCGCTGCAATCCATGGGACATGTGGACAACACGGAGTGTTTATACATTTTTTTTTTCTCTCTTTCACACTCATTCATTCTCTCACACACACTCGCTGTCACTCATGCTGTCGCTAACACTTTGGCCGAGAAATTGGTTAGCTCTGAAGCGTGGCGCTGTCCAGGTGCATCGCACGCTGCACGCACCTAAAGAGGCTGGCGGCAGGACCACGGCAAATGGTCCCCGGTCCTCATTTGTATATTACTGGTGAGCTGCGGGTGCCAGTCGCAACCACGGAGGCAGCTTGCCAGTCATGGGAGGGGGAAACAAAATCAGCCGAGGGCCTAAGTTGAGTCCGTGGGGTGAGGGGGAGGGGTGGGGGGGGCGCATCAGGTAAGCTTAAAAAAAACTTTCACCGTACCTTGCCTTAAAGGGACCGCTGGTTTGGTTGTTGTGCGCGTAAGGAAGCTGAATGTAGCATGCACGGCAACTGCTATGCTCAGTGGCGACTGCATTTCACAAAGGGGCCTGAAACAGTCATTAAGCCCCCGATTTCCATAGTCAATGGGTCTAATGCCTGTTTCAGGTGGGCGCCCTGGATAACTACATACCACGCGCCGTATTGGGCCCTGCAATGCTCGTTTTTCACCAAGAAGAGCGCTGCCCACTCGAATTTCGAGGCCTTTATCTCTCACACACATTCTCTCTCTCCCTCCCTCTCTCACAAACACACACACACATTCAGACTCTGCCTATCTCTCATACATACACACCGCAGCCGTTCACTTTCTCACATGCTCGCATGGGTACACACACTCTTTCTCTTCTTTTGTCAACACCCTCTCAATCGATTACAGCACGTGGAGTCACTGCTGCTTCTCATTAACTGTGACAACTGCCATCTTGTAGACTGGTGGCTGCACATACTAAACTATAAATAATCGCCTGAGTTACAGGCTAATCTATCATTGACTCATACTGCTCAGAAGGAGGCCATTCGGGCTGTCGTGCCTGTGCCGACTCTATGAAAGACCTATCCAATTAGTCCCGCTCCCCTGCTCTTTCCCCATAGGCTTGCAAATTTTTCCTTTCCAAGTGGAGATCCAATTCCCTTTCGGTTTGATTTGTAAAAGGGATTCCTCCGGGAGACTCCCTTTTTAAACATTCTAATCTCCCACACAGGTTCTACTACGTCCTGTTTTGCAAAAAATAACACGAAGATTCTGTTCCAGCCTATTAGTGTAATTTGTATGCGCCTCCTAACAAAGTCTCTTTCTTGCATACACCCGAAAGATGCTCTACTGTTCATTCAAAGATAATAAATCCAACTTGCTGTGGATGACTTTAGAAGAATGGGATGATGGTGAGGGAGAGGAATAAATCTGACAATGAGTGTGGTTTGATAAATGATCCTTCTCATGTAATGTTGATGTTGACAAAAACTCTGCATACATTTTAAAATTTATGGATAATGTTGCTTTAATGTTCTTTTTTGTTTCTATTGGTTTATCATATTGCCCACACGCCCCCCCCAGGGATTGCTGATGTTTGCTGACAATTGCTTTCTGTTTGTGAGTTAAGGCAACACTATTGCAAATGTCACTTGTACATGAAAAGCGGGCAACCTCCCTTGGTCTGATTCATGCTCTCAATGCTGTCATTAAACCATCTCAAACACGGCATGAATTGTAATAACGTTTGGGAAAACACATCTGTGGCTGAGGTAAGTCCCAGCTGAAAGGCTTGAGATTTTAAAGGGAGATTTCAAGCATAGAGATGATTGCTGTAGTACTGCAGGGTGAAGCCAAAGTAATATGCTCATTTAAAACCCAGTGGATTTGGATGGGTTCGGATTGTCGATGGAGCTGATTGAAAAAGAAGTGTTATTTTATCCCTTAGGACGCTGGCAGGTTCATGGAGATTCCTGTTTCCGCGAGCTGACTGGTTTTGGTCTTTCTCATTTCATGTATAGTAGTGATTTTGAAATCTTTCTGTGCAGCGATCCCCCGCCCTGAAACTATTTACACGCTCTTGGAGGTGGGCCCAGCAGTTATCGCTGTGCTCCCTAACTCCTGACAGATGGCATTAACCACCCAAAGGTAAACGGTGCTATCATTGCGGGAAAACATTCTTTAATAGCACACAGCAAGATAAATAACATGTTAGTAAGTCAATAGGTACACAAAGAAACAGAAATCTGATGCTTGCACAGATTCCCTGGGGTCTGATCGTGGAGTGGAACCAAGGACCCCAATTTGAAATCCCTATGATGCACCACGATGCTGAAATAAACATTAACATTACAGTAATAAGACTACTCAGACATCAGGAATACCGTTATTACTGTGGCATCAACCCTAAACTACCAAATTAAAGACCGGAACATAATTTTACACAACAGAACACTTCACCAGTGCCCACCCTGCTGCCCCTGTTTCCTACGATTCTCTTCCTCTCTTTTACTTTTTACATTTTATAATTAATTTTACAATTCTCCACCAGTTCCAAATCTGTTCTAACCCATTTGTCCTACTTCAGTGCTCAACTCCCTTTCCTCCTAGCTGCCTGTCTGCAGTGTTGGTTTTGGATGTGAGACATTCTCTTTTTTTCTTGCAAACCGGGTTTCCGTTGAGTGAGAATCAGCTCAAAAGGCAGGTTTTCCAGTCAATCAAATGGTCAGATTCTGAAGACTGATGTGATCATGTCACAGGTATGAGTGGATCAATTCTTGAGGTGAAAATCATGTTCGAAGAGGAACTGCTGCCGTCAGTTGTAGGAGCTGCTGGTGAAAATCCACTACTATAGGGTCAGCTTCTTTATAAGTGTTTTGTCCATGAGGTTTCAGAGGCTTGAGTTCCTAACCCTTAGTCAAACCTATTGGGGGTGAAATTCAACATGGGCGGGGATGCAAAACAGATGGTATCGCATCTGGTGCCTGTTATGCCTCCCATTCGATATTCAGTTCCATTTATTTTTTTATTCATTCATGGGATGTGGGCATCGCTGGCAAGGCCGGCATTTATCATAGAATCATAGAAGTTACAACATGGAAACAGGCCCTTCGGCCCAACATGTCCATGTCGCCCAGTTTATACCACGAAGCTAGTCCCAATTTCCTGCACTTGGCCCATATCCCTCTATACCCATCTTACCCATGTAACTGTCCAAATGCTTTTTAAAAGACAAAATTGTACCCGCCTCTACTACTGCCTCTGGCAGCTCGTTCCAGACACTCACCACCCTTTCAGTGAAAAAATTGCCCCTCTGGACCCTTTTGTATCTCTCCCCTCTCACCTTAAATCTATGCCCCCTCGTTATAGACTCCCCTACCTTTGGGAAAAGATTTTGACTATCGACCTTATCTATGCCCCTCATTATTTTATAGACTTCTATAAGATCACCCCTTAACCTCCTACTCTCCAGGGAAAAAAGACCCAGTCTGTCAAACCTCTCCCTATAAGTCAAACCATCAAGTCCCGGTAGCATCCTATTAAATCTTTTCTGCACTCTTTCTAGTTTAATAATATCCTTTCTATAATAGGGTGACCAGAACTGTACACAGTACTCCAAGTGTGGCCTCACCAATGCCCTGTACAACTTCAACAAGACATCCCAACTCCTGCATTCAATGTTCTGACCAATGAAACCAAGCATGCCGAATGCCCTCTTCACCACCCTATCCACCTGTGACTCCACTTTCAAGGAGCTATGAATCTGTACTCCTAGATCTCTTTGTTCTATAACTCTCCCCAACGCCCTACCATTAACGGAGTAGGTCCTGGCCCGATTCGATCTACCAAAATGCATCACCTCACATTTATCTAAATTAAACTCCATCTGCCATTCATCGGCCCACTGGCCCAATTTATCAAGATCCCGTTGCAATCCTAGATAACCTTCTTCACTGTCCACAATGCCACCAATCTTGGTGTCATCTGCAAACTTACTAACCATGCCTCCTAAATTCTCATCCAAATCATTAATATAAATAACAAATAACAGCGGACCCAGCACCGATCCCTGAGGCACACCGCTGGACACAGGCATCCAGTTTGAAAAACAACCCTCTACAACCACCCTCTGTCTTCTGTCGTCAAGCCAATTTTGTATCCAATTGGCTACCTCACCTTGGATCCCGTGAGATTTAACCTTATGTAACAACCTACCATGCGGTACTTTGTCAAATTTATTGCGTTCAATAGAATTGGATATCGAGCAGGGTGTATAAAATGGCAGCTGGTGCAATGCCAGCTGTTTTGAGCCCCCGCTCAAGACAAATTTAACCCCTATTGACTTAATAAAAAGATGGTGAGTAAGAATCCTTCTTTACAGCAGATGCTGTGAAGTTCAATTGGCTTTAGTGAAAGCAGACTCTACTTCACAGTCTGAAATAACTCTTTTGTATATTGATTCAATAAAGCCAAGGAGGACCCACCAGGCAGTTTTTACCTTTTAATGGGCTTTGAAGATTGCTTTATTGGAGAGATAGTTATTTGGAAAGGTATGAATCTCCAGCTCTGATATGGAATCATTTATACATCGGATTGCCTGAAGTAATCTTCAAGTATTTAAAGGGCCAGATTTGTCTTAGTCTCACTTCTGTACCTAAAACTTAATAAAAGGAGAAAGAAATATGAACAATGTTTAGATAGAAGTATAAGGCATAATCTAGCAGTGAACTAAGTAGCCGAAGCTTGTTTAAGTATAAGAAACATGGTGTGACACTTTAAGGATGTGCCAGGTGCTAACTAGAAGAACCGTAACGAAGAAGACAGCCAATAAACCGGGAAAGATAGACAACTCGCCAAAGAAGCACCTTGGAGTGTGGAGCCATGGCAGCACAGAGGGAGTACACACAGCTCAGGTCGTGTTTCCGTGATCCTGAACTGAACTATGTGTTAAATTGAATTCAGCTAATGCTGTGGTATTGTAATTCTGAAACCAAGTTTATGGGCTCCCGAAATAATGGAGGAGCTCAACAGGGCTCTCCGTTGTTAATTGAAGGAGCAAGTTCGCACGTGCGCAGTGAATCGCAAACATCCAGAACTTGCTCCTAGTGGATTACCGGCGATATGACAGCTTCAAATTAAAGGGACATCGCACGCTGCAATTAGAGAAATCATTGAAAAAAGCGCCAACTTGCTTATCTGCCCAGCTGGAAAGTAACTAATTACGTCACCAAACAGGTACGCTTAAAAATACAGGTCTATACTGAGTTTTAACAGCTCGGTAAGTCTTAATGACTGCCAAACAACTAAAAATTAACTTTTAAAAATATTGAGTCTCATATTACTCCTTATTTTAATAGTTTTTGGTAATTAAATTTAAAAAATTAAAACAAATGTTTACTTTTCATTTCTGTCTCTTTTATTTAATTCAATTATTTATTTGGCTTTATTAAAAAAAAAATTATTTGCAATTACATACAGAATATTAATGTTAAATGAATGAAGTCTGCTTGCTTGCTTGAGCAATGCAGCCTGAATCAGTGGGCGTGACCTCTCTTCCTGACAGATTTTGTGGGCGTGTCTTCTCCTCTCTTGCACTTTTCCAGCCGCACGGCAACTCACGCTGCTCAGAGGCTGGGTTGATAATGCACATTTTTTTTTTTAAAGTTCAAATCCAAGCAATTCGATGCCACAGAGCCTGCAGTAAGTGATTTTGTCAATTTAATTTGCAGTAACGGTGGTGATCGTTGCCTGACCGCTCTGCGTGATTTCTGGCCCGTTGTGTTGTTTGTGATGATTACGTTGACAATTGTGTTATCCTTGCCTTTGTAGGTATCATGTTAGATGATCTAATAATTGGTATTTTGAAGAACGGTATATTGGATTCCTGCTGATAGTGGAACAGAGGTTGGATCTTGCATTTAATATACAGGACAATTCAAAACCGAATTAGGCATCACAGTATAATCCTAGAAACGTCAATCTGAATCCATTTTCCTACACAGTCAATAAAGTCATTCTCAGTCCCTGTAGCTCAGTAGCATTCCAATAATAAACTCGTCCAAAATGCTCGAAGGACTGAAAGGAAGTCATTTACCTCATCAATGGTTGGAGCAAACTTCTGTTATTTTCTGGTTGCGTAGGACTGATCATCTGGGTGGGGGGAGGGGGAATCATCCTGTACATCACTGAAAAAATGACATAAAGTGGCCGCACACATTCCAATCGGACATGTCTTGTCAGATTTTCCCAGCAGTATCTTCACCGAGAGTAAGTAAATCACAGAAATTTAAATATTTAAAGCAAGAATCGTCTTTCTGGAAAAAATGTTTTGCAAGGCTTTTTTAGTTCTTTTACCAACACATTTATGTGATGAAATAAATAGTGTCAAAACAACAACAGCAACCACTTGCATTTATATAGCGCCTTTAATGTAGTAAAACATCACTAGGTCCTTCATAGGAATGTTATCAAATAAAATTTGACACCGAGCCACATAGAGATATTAGAACAAGTGACCAAGAGCTTGGTCAGAGGTAGGTTTTGAGGAGTGTCTTAAAGGAAGAGAGAGAGGCAGAGAGGTTTAGGGAGAGAATTCCAGAACTTAGGGCCTGGGCAGCTGATGGCATAGCTACCAATGGTGGAGCGATTAAAATTGGGGATGCGCAAGAGGCCAGAATTGGAGGAGCTCAGATCTTGAAGTGTTGTAGGGTTGGAGGAGGTTACAGAGATAAGGAGGGGCGAGACCATAGAGAGATTTGAAACAAGGACCACAATTTTAAAATCGAGGCGTTCCCGGATCGCGAGCCAATGTAGGTCAGCGAGTGCAGGGGTGATGGGTGAACGGGTCTTGGTGCGAGTTAGGATACGGGCAGCAGAGTTTTGGATGAGCTCAAGTTTATGGAGGGTGGAAGAAGGGAGGCCGGCCAGGCCAGAGAATTGGAATAGTTAAGTCTCTAGAGGTAACAAAGGCATGGATGAGGATTTCAGCAGCAGATGAGCTTAGACAGGCAGAGACAGGCGATGTTACGGAGGTGGAAATATGCGGTCTTGGTAATGGAGCGGAGATATGGTCGGAAGCTCATCTCAGGATCAAATAGGATGGCAGGTTGTGAGCAGTTTGGTTCACCTTCAGACAGTGGCCAGGGAGAGGAATGGAGTCAGTGGCTAGGGAACGGAGTTTGTGGCAGGGACTGAAGACAATGGACATCATTGTGTCATTTACTTGGATGTAACGTCATGATGCTTAAAATGACATGGAGTGCTGTCCTCTCTTCAAACAAAAACAACATATCAAATACTTCTTCACAAAGTTACTGTCCATTTAAGTGATCAATTCAAATATAGTTTAAATGTCTAAACAACGAGTGTGCCCTGGAACTCACGAGTTACAAGGCTGTCAGTCACATTATACCTGACTCCCAGAAAAGGAAATATTTAAAAGACATGTACATTCCTTCATTTACACCTGGCACAAATCATATGGTGTCCCGCTTCCTCCAAACAGTTGTGGAGCCAATGAATAGCAGGGGTAGAGCTGGCTGCACACCTGAGTCATGATAATGCGCGCCCAACCCACTCTGTGCCTGTTTTTGGTTGTGATCGAATTTCTAGGCTGTGATCGCTGGAGATTTCTCTCCTAGAGACTATCAAAACACAGCATTGTTACATAAGGTGATGCCTTTCTGATCAATAAACAATGGGATTCAGATGTACATAGCGCACCCTCATAGGTGGCTCAATCATCAGTCATCGATAGAGTTCAAATGGGATTTGCAAAAGTGTGAAGCAAGTGTTCTACATTATCTGCCACTGGGCTGCCTGGTGTGATTGTTATAACATGTTGTGTCTCCGTACCTGGAAGCAAATCTAGATATGATATTGATCTTTATCCCAAGCAAACAAAACAAATTAACTTGCTGGTTATGTGTGTTCATTTCTATCCCTGATTTGGACCAACTTTCTCTCTCCTTTCTTTCCCGTCTTTCTTTCCTTCTTTTCCTTCCCCTTTCCTTCCCTTTCCTGCCCGACCTTCTTTCTCCACATCCCTTTGTTCTATTATTTCCCCCCAGTGGACTGCTCGTGCATTGTTTACACAGTTGAATATATTTTTGGGCTCTCTATAAACAGCCTGTGTTCTCTTTTTTTTCTCCCCACCAGGTTTTGATACTTACTTCACCAGTCGGACCTTGGAGAACAACCGAAGAAATGTCTGGTTCGCAGAGTTCTGGGAGGAGAACTTTGACTGTCAAGTGACTCGAACGGGATCGAAAAAAGACACAGCTAAAAAATGCACAGGTTATCAATCTTTCTGCCCATTGTCAGTGTCTACTTTCAGAAGTGGGTCTCACGAATGCAGTAGTTCAGAATCAATTTTTGAAATGAAATCTGATCAAATTATGCAGACAAAGGAAAGTATGGCGTAGTGTAGCAGATAGACAGACTTTATTCTTTCATCTTTTATGAGATGACAGGTTCCATTTTGTATTTCACCTATCAATAATGTAAGCATGCTGCAGATTCGAGTTTAACATTCCAACAAAGGGGAAAAGCGCTTTTCATTCTGACTTTTAATACAATAGATACATCATTATAACTGATGTGTAATAAATTGGTTGCATAATTGAATGCATTACTCTGGCACTGACATGAGAGTAGTCACTTGAAAAGGTCTGACTCAGAAGATTAGACATTAGGAGTTCTTCCTGGATTTGATTAAAAAATAATATGAAAATGCACAATGTGAATAGTGACGGGACTGTCTGATCTGCACTACAGAAGCTGCACAGTTCAAGGTGACAGGATTCTTTTTTGGCCAGTTATCTCCCCTTCTCTTTCCGAGGGTGTTGGATCATTGCGGGATTTGGTTCCACTGGCACCTCTCGGTACTTTGACCGAGTGGCCATTCTTCTCTCACTACAGCTGGGAGTAGACAGAGAGTGTCAGCAGGTCATTTGACTAAGGAGGGCATCACAAGTGAGCCAGATCCTGTCCACACCTCGTGTTCTTTCTAGCAGGTGTCACTGGATAGTATTCAGGTGCAGGAACCCTTTCTATTTTCTCCTCCTCCCTACCCAATCTAAGTGGAACGCCCCGAACACTGTCTCGCTGAGGTCAGCTAATGACGTAGACGAGGAATAAAACCTGGGACATTCTCGTCTGTGTGGCTTGGTGTGAAACCACATGGAGTATATACCGACTGAGCCGGTGGGAGTATAGCTTTCTGCTTTAGCCATTCTTTGGAATTCCTTCCGCTGTGAATCTGGCTGTGACACTATCATTAGTGGCAAACTGTCGTGCCGGAGAAAAACGATTTGTTAGATTGTGTGACACAGTATCGAGCTGTAATTTGCATGAATGTCCATTTACAAGTGCTCATGCTGTCTGTCCTGGATAGTTATGGAGGAAACACACAACCGACATTGAGCAAGATGGAAGGTACATGAGGGTACTTTCTGCCCAAAGTGCTCCTCTACTATCTTTGCAAAAATAGATATAAATAAATATCTTTATATTAAAGGAGCACCTGTGCGTGTAGCAGTATCAACTTGGTAAGATTGTATTTGCTCAGGTTAGATGGCTCCAGTTTGGCTGCCAAGCCAATTCGAAGTTCTGGCCCCCATTGAAATGACTGAAGCCTCCCAAGTAAAGAGGTGGCCCCTCCTTATCACTGACAATGCCGAAGCAGCTCTAATGGGAAGGGAATCCAAAATGGCAGCTCAAAATTGGTCAACATTATTTCAAAACTTACAAGAGATATTTTTATTCCAAGCAAAGATGAGTGGGGAGGGGAAGAATACTTTGAACAGAAAATATACCCCTTCCCATTGAAGATAAACTTGCAGGGCTTTGTGGAAAGAGTGGGGAAGAGGTACTAATTGGATAGCACTTTCAAAGACCTGGGACAGGCACAATGGGCCGAATGGCCTCCTCCTGTGTTGTAAGATTCTAAAATTCCATCCAGAGGTTTCAGAAATCATAAATCGCCTTAATTAAATTTCACCAATATTACTCATGATCCCACTGTGAGTCAGGTTTTGTGTTCATGAAGGTAAAAGAATGGAATATCTTTTCACACTCTTGCCTCTGAGAGCGTTGTGGTTTCACCTAATCTAGGCTGTCACCTGAGTGCAATACTGAGGGAGTGCCGAGTTGTTAGATGTGCGTTCTCTCAGGTGAGATGTTAAACAGAAGCCATGTCTGCTTGTTCTAATAGTTCAGGTGGAAAGAAGACACCCCATGGCAATATTTGAGGAAGAGGAGGGAGTTCTTCCAATGTTTTGGCCAACATGCCTCCCTCAACCAACAGCATTAAAAAATAGTAAAACAGGTCAATTATCTCATTTGCAATTATGGGGGCCTTGCTGTGCATAAATTGGCTGCCAAATTTTCCTACCTAAAAACAATGACAAAACTTCAAAATTAATTCACCGGCTGTGACTTTGGACTGTCCCAAGGCCATGTTAAGATGTAATATAAATGCAAGTTCGTTCTTTCGGATAGTCAATTTGGTTAACATGCTTGTGTAATGTTTCTGTGTGGGCTATCTTAAGGACGTTGTTATCCTGTTTATGGTAATAACTTTGTTCAAAAAGGCATATGCAGGAATTTTAGATGAATGTATTAACTGGAAGATTTAAAAAAAAACACCTGGAGTCATTTCCTTCTCATTATGTCTTAACCTCAACCTTAACCTCAGCAGAGCATCCCATTCCACTTGAATCAATTTATTTTCGTTTCCCACATCAATCGTCCTTCTAGCCTCTATGAGTAAGTTAGACAATTTGTGGTGAATCGTGTGCAGTTTGTTAATGCATTGAATCACTTCCAAGGATCCATTATTCTCTATATAATTGATAGATTGTCGGCAATAGAATTGCAATATAAGCATGCAGCCATTAAAAACACCGATTAAGAACACTGCTGCTTTAAGTGGGTCAATATTCAAATGAACATGTTCCTCTTGTGGGATGTGGGAATTCAGGGATCCTTCCTGTGTCCCTGGTTCCTTCACCTGCGGGAAGTGTGTCCAGCTGCAGCTACTGTTTGACCGCTTGACGGCTCTGGAGCTGCGGATGGACTCACTTTGGAGCATCCGCGATGCTGAGGAAGTCGTGGATCGCACGTTAAGTGAGTTGGTCACACCACAGATAAAAATTACTGAGGGAGATAGTGAATGGGTGAACAACAGACAGAGGAAGAGTAGGAAGGCAGTGCAGGGGTCCCCTGCGGTTATCTCCCTCCAAAACAGGTATACCGTTTTGGATACTGTTGGGGGAGATGGCTCACCAGGGGAAGGTGACAGCGGCCAGGTTCATGGCACCGTGGCTGGCTCTGCTGCGCAGGAGGGCAGGAAAAAGAGTGGCAGAGCTATAGTGATAGGGGACTCGATTGTAAGGGGAATAGACAGGCGTTTCTGCGGACGCAACAGAGACTCCAGGATGGTATGTTGCCTCCCTGGTGCAAGGGTCAGGGATGTCTCGGAGCGGCTGCAGGACATTCTGGAGGGGGAGGGTGAACAGCCAGTTGTCGTGGTGCATATAGGTACCAACGATATAGGTAAAAAAACGGGATGAGGTCCTACAAGCTGAATTTAGGGAGTTAGGAGTTAAACTAAAGAGTAGGACCTCAAAGGTAGTAATCTCAGGATTGCTACCAGTGCCACGGGCTAGTCAGAGTAGGAATGACAGGATAGCTAGGATGAATACGTGGCTTGAGAGATGGTGCAAGAGGGAGGGATTCAAATTCCTGGGACATTGGAACCGGTTCTTGGGGAGGTGGGACCAGTACAAATTGGATGGTCTGCATCTGGGCAGGACTGGAACCAATGTCCGAGGGGGAGTGTTTGCTAGTGCTGTTGGGGAGGGTTTAAACTAATGTGGCAGGGGGATGGGAACCGATGCAGGAAGTCAGTGGGAAGTAAAGTGGTGACAGAAACAAAAGGCAGTAAGGGAGAGTGTACAAAACATGACCGGACAGATGGTCTGAGAAAGCAGGGCAAAGACCAAGGGAAGTCTAGATTAAACTGCATTTATTTCAATGCAAGAAGTCTGATGGGCAAGGCAGATGAACTCAGGGCATGGATGGGTACATGGGACTGGGATGTTATAGCTATTACTGAAACATGGCTAAGGGAGGGGCAGGACTGGCAGCTCAATGTTCCAGGGTACAGATGCTATAGGAAAGATAGAGCAGGAGGTAAGAGAGGAGGGGGAGTTGCGTTCTTGATTAGGGAGAACATCACAGCAGTAGTGAGAGGGGATATATCCGAGGGTTCGCCCACTGAGTCTATATGGGTAGAACTGAAAAATAAGAAGGGAGAGATCACTTTGATCTCCCAAATAGTCCCCCAAATAGTCAACGGGAAATTGAGGAGCAAATCTGTAAGGATATTACAGACAGCTGCAAGAAAAATAGGGTGGTAATAGTAGGGGACTTTAACTTTCCCAACATTGACTGGGACAGCCATAGCATTAGGGGCTTGGATGGAGAGAAATTTGTTGAGTGTATTCAGGAGGAATTTCTCATTCAGTATGTGGATGGCCTGACTAGAGAGGGGGCAAAACTTGACCTCCTCTTGGGAAATAAGGAAGGGCACGTGACAGAAGTGTTAGTGAGGGATCACTTTGGGACCAGTGATCATAATTCCATTAGTTTAAGATAGCTATGGAGAATGATAGGTCTGGGCAAAAGTTAAAATTCTAAATTGGGGCAAGGCCAATTTTGATGGTATTAGACAGGAACTTTCAGAGAGTCTGTTGGCAGGCAAAGGGACGTCTGGTAAGTGGGAGGCTTTCAAAAGTGTGTTAACCAGGGTTCAGGGTAAGCACATTCCTTATAAAGTGAAGGGCAAGGCTGGTAGAAGTAGGGAACCTTGGATGACTCGGGAGATTGAGGCCCTAGTCAAAAAGAAGAAGGAGGCATATGACATGCATAGACAGCTGGGATCAAGTGGATCCCTTGAAGAGTATAGAGATTGCCGGAGTAGAGTTAAGAGAGAAATCAGGAGGGCAAAAAGGGGACATGAGATTGCTTTGGCAGATAAGGCAAAGGAGAATCCAAAGAGCTTCTACAAATACATAAAGGGCAAAAGAGTAACTAGGGAGAGAGTAGGGCCTCTTAAGGATCAACAAGGTCATCTATGTGCGGAACCACAAGAGATGGGTGAGATCCTAAATGAATATTTCACATCGGTATTTACGGTTGAGAAAGGCATGGATGTTGGGGAACTTGGGGAAATAAATAGTGATGTCTTGAGGAGTGTACATATTACAGAGAGGGAGGTGCTGGAAGTCTTAACGCGCATCAAGGTAGCTAAATCTCCGGGACCTGATGAAATGTATCCCAGGACGTTATGGGATGTTAGGGAGGAAATTGCGGGTCCCCTAGCAGAGATATTTGAATCATCGACAGCTACAGGTGAGGTGCCTGAAGATTGGAGGGTAGCAAATGTTGTGCCTTTGTTTAAGAAGGGCGGCAAGGAAAAGCCTGGGAACTACAGACCGGTGAGCCTGACATCTGTAGTGGGTAAGTTGTTAGAGGGTATTCTGAGAGACAGGATGGACAGGCATTTGGAGAGGCAGGGACTGATTAGGAACAGTCAGCATGGTTTTGTGAGAGGAAAATCATGTCTCACGAATTTGATTGAGTTTTTTGAAGGGGTAACCAAGAAGATAGATGAGGGCTGTGCAGTAGACGTGGTCTGCATGGACTTTAGCAAAGCCTTTGACAAGGTACCGCATGGTAGGTTGTTACATAAGGTTAAATCTCACAGGATCCAAGGTGAGGTAGCCAATTGGATACAAAATTGTATTGACGACAGAAGACAGAGGGTGGTTGCAGAGGGTTGTTTTACAAACTGGAGGCCTGTCACCAGCGGTGTGCCTCAGGGATCGGTGCTGGGTCCGCTGTTATTTGTTATTTATATTAATGATTTGGATGAGAATTTAGGAGGCATGGTTAGTAAGTTTGCAGATGACACCAAGATTGGTGGCATTGTGGACAGTGAAGAAGGTTATCTAGGATTGCAACGGGATCTTGATAAATTGGGCCAGTGGGCCGATAAATGGCAGATGGAGTTTAATTTCGATAAATGTGAGGTGATGCATTTTGGTAGATCGAATTGGGCCAGGACCTACTCCGTTAATGGTAGGGCGTTGGGGAGAGTTATGGAACAAAGAGATCTAGTAGTACAGGTTCATAGCTCCTTGAAAGTGGAGTCACAGGTGGATAGGGTGGTGAAGAAGGCATTCAGCATGCTTGGTTTCATTGGTCAGAACGTTGAATACAGGAGTTGGGATGTCTTGTTGAAGTTGTACAAGACATTGGTAAGGCAACACTTGGAATACTGTGTACAGTTCTGGTCACCCTATTATAGAAAGGATATTATTAAACTAGAAAGAGTGCAGAAAAGATTTACTAGGATGCTACCGGGACTTGATGGTTTGACTTATGGGGCTCGATTTTACCGTCGGGTTTCCTGTGGGTTTCCAGCGGGGGGGCCCCGAAAATCCCGATATCCAGTCATGTGACCGGATCGCGCCATGATCCCGTCCACTTCCGGGTTCCCCGATGATGTGCAGGGGTGCGTGCGTGGCCCCCGCTGGTGGGAATCCCGCAGGCAATTAAAGCCAGCGGGATGCCACTTGAGGTTATTTATTTTGCTTGTTCAGGTCATTAACTGACCTGATTAAGGGACTGTGTGTGATTTTGGGGAAACATGGGACTGTTTCACACACTGGGGGAAACAGTCCTAGTTGAACTGGACGTGTTGCAGCCGTCAGCCTGTGGCAGCTGCAAAGGTCCATTTGACAGGTGGTGGGGGGGGAGACCCTCACCCATTGCAGGAGGCCGCTCTGCCACTTGGGACAAAGTGTGGCCTCCACCACCCCCCTCCGGACGGTCACAGTCACCAACCTGCAAACACGCCCCGGGGTCCGGAGAGATGTGCCTACCTTGCGGACCCCTTCAGATGTACATATTGCGGATGGGGGCCGCCGTAGCTGCAGTCATGACCCCCTCGGAGGGCGAACAGCATCACCAGCCTCGCCATCCACGCCGTCCACCTCTGACACGTGGATCTCCACAACAGAGTGCTGTGACATATCCACCTGTACAGCAGGAGGGAGGGCAACTGCAGAGAGAGACGCGTCGCAGAGGGCACTACCCTCGCCACAGGGTCCACAGACCGAGGCGCAGCTCCCCGGACCTCTCCGAGCAGCAGTGCACACGGAGGCGCAGATTCACTCGACATGTAGTCGTGGACATCTGCAGCCTCTTTCATGCCGAGCTGCTCCTGGCTGGCCCCAGCACCATCTGCTTACCTGTTGCTGCCAAAGTCACCACTGCCCTCCACAACTTCTCCTCCGCATCCTTCCAGGGTGCAGCCGGGTACACCGCCAATGTCTCTCAGTTGTCTGCGCGGAAGAGCCCTGCAAATACACCTGCACCTACTCTGCAGTAACACAATGGGTGGCATCAGTGGTGGGTCCTCATAGTGATACCCAGGAGCGGGCATTATTGCACACAACAGACAGGATTCGGGGAGACATGGCAGTGGTGGTGCCAATGTAATGTGTGATGTTTGTTGCTCCGAAATTCAATATAGGTAACACCCATGGCAAACCCTCAGACACCCTTGTGCATCCCCTTCATGCTCACGACACGTTTGCCGTACGCATATGCGATGCATGCCCTGTGGCTGCAGCACAGGTGGTGGCAGGTTGAGTGAGGCTGGCCGTGAGGGAGATGCACGAGAGGGTGAGTATGGGATCGAGCCATGAGATTGTATGAGGATTGGGTTGCGTGTTAGTGGCGGGGTGAGTACTGGCGAGGTGAGTAGGTGCAGGTAAGATGAGGATGGAGTTTGAGTGGGTGTGAGGGGTGATGTGACAGAGTAGTGTTGGCGGTGCCGAAGGAGATGTGGGGTGGGGGCAGTGTTGTGGCAGACGGAGTGTAGGGGAAAGACTACGTGTTCTCACTGTGGCTGACCTACTGAGATCATTGGAGCGCTTCCTGCACTGTATGCAGGTGGGCGATATGTTGGTGGTGCAGGTGACCCCCTCTGCCACCTCGAGCCAGTCCTTCTTGGTGGCAGAGGCAGGCCGCTTCCTCCTGCCCGCCGGGGGGAAGATCTCTGTCCTCCCCCTCCTCCTCACCCCATCTGATGATACCTGGGGTGAGGCATCATTAAACTGGGAGCAGCCTTCCCCCTGGGCTGCTCCATGCTGTAATTTGTTCCATTGGTTGCAGCATCTGTCAGTGGAGGACTGCCCCTTTCAATAGAGCGCCTCCAGCTGACAGATCGTACTGCGCATGCACAGCCCGCCCGACGCGCAGACCAGCAGCGTGGACCCCGGAGGAGCAGGTAAGTGATTCCAATTAGTGGATTGCCTGCTACGATCGTGCGGGCAACCCACTAATTTCACCGGGCGCAGAGGCCACGCACCCGAAACCCAACCCGCTGGAAACCCGCAGGCCTGCTAAAATCAGGCCCATAGAGATAGGTTGGATAGACTGGGACTTTTTTCCCTTGAGAGTAGGAGGTTAAGGGGTGATCTTATGGAAGTCTATAAAATAATGAGGGGCATAGATAAGGTAGATAGTCAAAATCTTTTCCCAAAGGTAGGGGAGTCTATAACGACATTAAGGTGAGAGGGGAGAGATACAAAAGGGTCCAGAGGGGCAACTTTTTCACTCAAAGGGTGGTGAGTGTCTGGAACGAGCTGCCAGAGGCAGTAGTAGAGGCGGGTACAATTTTGTCTTTTAAAAAGCATTTGGACAGTTACATGGGTAAGATGGGTATAGAGGGATATGGGCCAAGTGCAGGAAATTGGGACTAGCTTAGTGGTATAAACTGGGCGACATGGACATGTTGGGCCGAAGGGCCTGTTTCCATGTTGTAACTTCTATGATTCTATGATTCTCGGAGTGAGTTGCAGAGGGTCAGACTATGATTTCCAACATTCATCTCTTTCCTACAACCAGTCTTGGACCTCAATTGGCATCGTCAAGGCGGCTTCTGCTTGTTTTGGGTGCCCAAGCCGCCCATTTGCGGGCACGCTTGATAATCACATCAATCAGCGAATGGCCGAAGGAATTTTTTTTCCAAATGATCAATTATCATTTTCCAGCATAAACAGACGAGATGGCAGTTGGAAATCACCCCCTAGATCTCTTAAAATCACGAGTGTATCACTGATCCAAACTAGAGTGGGGAGGACATTCTGCTCATTCCATGAGCCTCTCTTCTTTCTACTAATCACAGGTGTTGTTGCACTATACTAAACAAAATAGCATACACTGAGTGTATGAGGTAAATTGATAATTGGGAAAAGATATTCCTGATTCAAGATTAGTTTCACTGGACACCATGGGCCTCTCCAGCCTCAATTAACCTACAACATGGCATCTAATGAGTTGAAGGTTCTGTAGGTGGTAGTCCAGGGGTAGTAATCTCTGGATTACTCCCAGTGCCATGTGCTAGAGAGTATAGGAATGTTACGACAAGACAGGTTAATGCGTGGCTGGACCAATGGTGCAGGAGGGAGGGCTTCAGATTCCTGGGGCATTGGAACCAGTTCTGGGGCAGGAGGGATCTCTTCAAGATGAACGGGTTGCACCTCAACAGTGCTGGGACCAATGTCCTCTCCGGAAAGGTTAACTAGTACTGTGGGGAAGGGTTTAAACTAAT
The DNA here is from genome assembly GCF_035084215.1 of Heptranchias perlo. Taxonomy (NCBI): domain Eukaryota; kingdom Metazoa; phylum Chordata; class Chondrichthyes; order Hexanchiformes; family Hexanchidae; genus Heptranchias; species Heptranchias perlo. The sequence goes on from NC_090341.1 coordinate 45,089,664, forward strand.
TTGGCAGGGAGATGGGCACCAGGATGAAACATTAGATCAAGGTGCATCGAGGACTGGGAGGGACAAGTAGCACTAGAGTAAAGAATAGTTCATAAATAGGAGGGATCAGACAGGGGGCAAACGCCAAGGCAGCCTAAGATGAGTTTGGAATGCATATACGTAAATGCACGTAGCGTGGTAAATAAGGTTGGTGAGCTGCAGGCTCAAGTCGCCACATGGGACTGTGATATAGTGGTAATAACAGAGACCTGGCTGAAAAAAAGGGAGGATTGGGTACTTAATATTCCTAACTACAAGATATTCAGGAAAGATAGGGAAGGAAAGAAAGGAGGGGGTGTGGCAGTATTGATCAAAGAAACTGTTGTAGCACTGAAAAGAAATGATGTAGTTGAGGGGTTGAGGGGTCAAAGACCCCTCAACTACACCATTGGTTAAAATTAAGGAACAACAGAGGAGCTATTACACTACTGGGTGTATACTATAGTCCACCAAATAGTGGGAAGGAGATAGAGGAGCAAATTTGCAGGTAAATTAGAGAAAGATGCAAGAGCTATAGAGTAGTGATAATGGGGGATTTCAATTATCCTAATATAGACTGGGACAATAACAGTGTAAAGGGCAAAGAGGGGGAGGAATTCCTGAAATGTGTTCAAGAGAACTTTCTGGATCAGTGTGTTTGCAGCCCAACCAGGAAGGAAGCATTGCTGGATCTAGTTCTGGGGAATGAAGTGGGGCAGGTGGAGCATGTTTTCATGGGGGAGCATTTGGGGAACATTGATCATAATATCATTAGGTTTAGAATAGTTATGGAAAAGGATAAGGAACAATCAAATGTGAAAATACTTAACTGGAGGAGGGAAAATTTCACTGAGTTTAAAAAGGGATCTGGCCCAGGTGGATTGGAATCAAAAATTGGTCGGTAAAACAGTAACTGAACAATGGGAGGCCTTCAAAGAGGAGTTAGTGCAGGAACAGAGTGGACACATCCTTACAAGGGGAAAAGGAAGGGCATCCAAAGTTAGAACTCCCTGGATGACTAAAGATATAGAGATTAAAATGAAACAAAAAAAGGAGGTTTATGATGAATGTAAGGTTCATAATACAGTAGAGAACCAGGCTGAATACAGAAAGTACAGAGGAGATCTAAAAAAGGGAATAAGTGAGGCAAAGAGAGAGTGTGAGAATAGATTAGTGGCTAACATAAAAGTCCTTTATAAACATATAAATAGTAAAAAGGTAGTCAAAGGAAGGGTGGGACTGGTTGGGGTCAAAAAAGGAGATCTTCTTGTGGAGGCAGAGGGCATGGCTGAGGTACTAAATGAATACTTTGTATCCATCTCCACTAGAGGAGAGGATGCTGCCCATGTAACAGTAAAGGAGGAGGTAGTGGCAATATTGGACAAGATAAAAATAGATAAAGAGGAGGTACTTGAAAGATTGGCAGCACTCAAAGTAGAAAAGTCACCCGGTCCAGATGGGATGGATCCTAGGTTACTGAGGGAAGTAAGGGTGGAAATTGTGGAGGCTCTGGCCACAATCTTCCAATCCTCCTTAGATATGGGGATAGTGCCAGAGGACTGGAGGATTGCAAATGTTACACCCCTGTTCAAAAAAGGGGAGAGGGATAAACTCAACAATTACAGGCCAGTCAGCCTAACGTCAGTGGTGGGGAAACTTTTTGAGACAATAATTTGGACAACATTAATTGGCACTTGGAAAAGTATGGGCTAATAAATGAAAGTCAGCATGGATTTGTTAAAGGAAATTCGGGTTTGACCAACTTGATTGAGTTCTTTGATGAAGTAACGGAGAGGGTTGATGAGGGGAGTGCGGTTGATGTTGAGTATATGGACTTTCAAAAGGCACTTGATAAAGTACCACAAAATTGACTTTTTAACAAAATTAAAGTCCATGGGATTAAAGGGACAGTGACAGCATGGATACAAAATTGGCTGGGGACAGAAAGGAGACAATAATGGTGAACGGATGTTTTTCAGAAAGGAGGTAACTATAAAGAGGTGTTCCCCAGAGATCAGTATTAGGATCACTGCTCTTTTTGATATATATTAATGACCTGAACATGGGTATAGGGGGCATAATTTCAAAGTTTGCAGATGACACGAAATTTGGAAATGTAGTAAACAATGTGAAGGATAGTAACAGACTTCAGGAGGACATAGACAGACTGGTGAAATGGGCAGACACATGGCTGATGGAATTTAATGCAGAGAAGTGTGAAGTGATGCATTTTGGTAGGAAGAATGAGGAGAGGCAATATAAACTAAATGGTACAATTTTAAAGAGGGTGCAGGAACGGAGAGACCTGGGGGTGTATGTACACAAATCTTTGAGGTGGCAGGACAAGTTGAGAAGGCTGTTTTAAAAAAAAAAAGTGCATATGGGATCCTGGGCTTTATTAATAGAGGCACAGAGTACTAAAGCAAGGAGGTTATGCTAAGCCTTTATAAATCACTGGTTAGGCCTCAGCTGGAGTATTGTGTTCAATTCTGGGCTCCACACTTTAGGAAGGATGTCAAAGCCTTCGAGAGGATGCAGAGGAGATTTATTAGAATGGTACCAGGGATGAGGGACTTCAGATACGTGGAGAGACTGAAGAAGCTGGGGTTGTTCTCCTTACAACAGAGAAGATTAAGGAGAGATTTGATAGAGGTGTTCAAAATCATGAAAGGTTTTGACAGTAAATAAGGAGAAACTGTTTCCAGTGGCAGAAGGGTCGGTAACCAGAGGACACAGATTTAAGGTGATCAGCAAAACAGCTAGAGGCGACATGTGGAAACATTTTTTCATGCAGTGAGTTGTAATGATCTGGAATGCACTGCCTGAAAGGGTGATGGAAGCAGATTCAATAGTAACTTTCAAAAGGGAATTGGATAAATATTTGAAGGGGAAAGAAATGACAGGGCTATGGGGAAAGAGCAGGGGAATGGCACTAATTGCAATAGCTCCATCAAAGAGCCGGCACAGGCATGATGGGCCAAATGGCCTCCTCCTGTGCTGTACCTACTATGATACAATGATATTAGATCCTTGGTGCAGAATGTCAGTGGTGGAATATACTTGGAAATCATAGACATGTTAACACACTTGATCCTTATCCTGATGCCAGAATTCCCATTGCACCATTGGCATTGCCTGGCAGCCATTTATTTTGCTAATGATGTCAGTTAGCATGTTAAATGTTGCTATGCCATCTAACAGCAGCTGCTTTTGTTGTTTTATTCCAGGTACTCTGGGTGCGTTGGGTGCAGTTCAGTCTTGTCATCTTGTTGTGGTTTTATTCTATATTGCTTTGTGGGGCAGAGGGCATTCTTTCTCATAAGATTAACTGGCCATTTATCTACTTTGCTGTTTGTGGGACCTTACTATGCACAAACTGGCTGCTACGCTTTGCCTACATAACAATAGTGACTACAATTCAAACATAATTCACTGGCTGTAAAGCACTTTGGCATGTCCTTAGGACAGGAAAGATAGTCTATAAAATGCAAAATGTTCTTTCATACATTCTTGATATTGCATTCTTGAGTACCTGTTTTGAACTGGTTGGGAGCACTTCCTGGGTTAAAATGAAACTGCCCGTTCTTAACAATAATTAATCACATTCTCAGTTGGAAATGGAAATAAACCATTTGCGCAATGGACTAAAATTGTTACCAGCAGGGATGATGAGGTTAACAGCTGGAATTGATCCCAAAGCAGAAGACAACTCACATCATTCAGGCTAGGTCAAAATCAACTCCAGTTGGATTGGTTCTGACAGAATTCCATCTGGAACACATCCTAAATGAATTATGAAGATGCCATCCACCTGTTATGCTAATGGAGTTTGGATTCACATAAATATGCTCATCAAGATGAATGTCAATGGCAGTCACAGTTGGTTGAAAATACATCAGCAAAGGAACTCAGTTAGAAGTTGTGTCTGTCACTAGGCAAAATTTAGTTAAGGTTACCAACAGTAAGGTTCCTGGTGCCTGTTAAGAGTTTTGAGGAGCTTAATTGGCAATAATAAGAGATGCCTTGACCAAGGATGTATTGACACACTTGGGGCCAATTTTTCTCTCTCTCCTTAGCCTGTGCTCCCCCTCATGTGACCTGAAACCACTGGCATTTCTAGGTTCACAAAACTTTCCACAGCCCCAAAGTTCCCATGATGCAGTCCCACACCTAGGCAAGGTCCATTTCCAGACTTGGGGCTAGTAGTTCAACTGGTCCAACTCTGTAGATGTCATCCACCTGTGTGGCCCTCTGGCTGCCCTCCAAAAGCAGCAGACAGCAGAACACCATCCCAAAGATCTTCTTGCGTACCTGGAGGAAAAAATGGTGCTTACCTTTTTCCGGGTTCCTCATCTTGCGATCTGAGCAAGGTACCTAATGTCGACTTCTTCTGGGCACCCATCCTAATGAGCGCCCACCCTGAATTGAGGAAGGAGAAAGAGCAGGAGGCACAGTTACATCACTCCTGCCTCATTTACATGGGAGTAGAACACCTACAGCTGCATTCCCAGGGTGCAAAGTGAGGAAAATCAGCCCTCCCATTTTTAGCATTGCTGTGATATGGTTCCCGCTTCGTGGTGATGCTGAAGCAATTTTAGAAACAATGGCAAATCGAATCAATCTCCAGACCCGGCTGTGCAATCCGGCCCATGGAGTTTTCAGATCCAATCGCAGATCTTAAACTTCAGTATAAGCACGGTCCTCTGGTCAGTTTTCCAAATGATAGGGCTAGGGAGGAATCTTTTTTTTAGACATTCTTAAATCAGACCCCAATCGATTGGCCCTCTCAGTGACAATGTTAAAAATATTCTAATAGTTTCAAATTGAACTAAACTTGATGTCGCGATATTTCCACACAAACATACTTGGATCGGGTTTTGGAGGTGCTCGTATGAATCGACCCTCCAAACCTGAAGCAAACTCGGGAACAATTTGCTCTAAGTTTGACTGCTGGTGTGTGAATGCACCGCCAGAAGACATGAAGTTAATATCTCTTCTATTTGCCAGTCAGGATGGTTGAGGGGAAGGATGATGTAACAAGAATGAGGAAATTGAGCCACGTAACTGAACCCGACAGACTGCACCGTCCCCTTTTGACAACTTGTTAACTCAGTCTTAATGCACTATTTTTGTTCAGTGTGTCCTTCAGAATAATGCTTGGGGGAATTAGTGTCAAACACATACCTCATACACACCACTTATGAGTGACCCTGCGGATAAATCTACAAGCTCCTTTGAACATTAAGATAATGACTAATCCACTGATTCATGTTCTGGAGTTCACAATGAAAATGTGTATAGGCCATATCACATTAGTTGAAATATTTTTAGCTGATGTGGGACTGACTGAAGAAAAGAAGCTTCCATTGTTTAGATATTATTTTTGAAGTCTCTTTACATTCAAGTTCATTCAGTTATGTTTAACCTTTTGAGGAACATTATGCATTTCCAAGAAGGAATCTCACCGTTTGTTGATAAGTTGATCCAAAAGAATTGTGTGGTTTGAAACATTACTCAAATGTTGCTTTTGTCACGTATCCCATATCAATTTATTGAAAACACTTTGGAGGCACAATATGGTACAGTATTTTGAATGGCACAATGGAATTTCAGGACTCCAACAAGTTTAGAGTTTCTCATTAACTGGTACCTGTTCTTAAAGAAAAAAGCAGTAATGCGATTCTCTTTGCTGCAAGCAATACTCAAGTATTTTCAACTTTTCACTATTGGAAACTGCTCCTCCGCAATTCATAAAGAGGCTGCTCAAAAAATAATTGCTGGAGAACACAGTGCTTGACTTGACAGTTCTTTGTGACCCATCAAAATGGTAACAGGACATTGAAACGATGACTGTATAACTGCACAAACCTTTTCACACAATGGGCATCCGTAGCAGTAAGTTTGGTGTAGCCTATTGCTTTATACTAAATAGTTATTGATTTGTGAGGTGAATGGGACACCATGTGGTGCACAGTTAAGAAGTCATAGCTCCAGATATGCGAGTGTTCTACATATTCGGCCAGGGAAGGGTGTCACCTGCAGACTTATGGGTCCCATGTAAATGGATATTGAACATCCTCATTTACAAACATTAAATCTAACTTGTATCTCCAAAAGGAAATACATCTGAATCATGATTTTTTTGGGACCCTAATAAATTGTAAATTTGCAGTAAAGGTTGTGAGAAAATGTGGATTTAACAACAACTCCTAGCTCCCTCCCTCCCCTACAGACCCCAAAATCATTTTTGGCAGGTAACAAACGTGCAAGTTCCAAAAGACATTCAGTACTCAAAAGGGTTAATCTTCACCGTTTCATTTCAGTGATGTGTGCCAGTGGCAAAATACTTGCCTGTGAATTTTATTTTTTTCTCTAATGCTTCAATATTCAGGGACGAGCCATTCTTCCTCAATGTACTGAAGACCATGAACTCCTCGGATAGAATCCAAACATCATCAAATTCAATATATATATATATATATATTATATATCCATCAGTGTGGCTCTCTGTTCCAGCCAAAGAATTCAATGTAAAACAAAAATTGCTGGCTGTCTCTCTGGAGCTACTTTCCCAATGACAGTTGATTTTTATCTTCATAACCCTCTCCCAGGCCCAGGAATTTTAGGCCTATCATTTTTATATTATATATAGATATACATATGGATCTGTAATATATTAAAAATGGTACATTAACATGCAGAATAATACACTGTAGAGGCAATTTTAACTGGCAGAAACCGGGCGGGCAGTTCTCTTCCCGCAGTCTTTAACTTTAACCTGCTTTTCTGAGCAGGCAGCAAGAACGCCTGCCTGCAACCGGCGGGGTCCTTCTTTAAATATGCAGATTGGGCTCCATGACATCATTGGGTGCCGAATGCTATTTTGATCAGCGCCGTGAGGGGAGGGAAGCAGTCGTAGCTTTCCTGCTGGGTAAAGCTAGCGGGAAGAGGAGCCGGGGCCAGATGTGGCCTAAAGAGGTAAGTTTTTTTTTTAAACTTTCCGGGTCCCACAAGGAAAGTTTAAAGGGTTAAGGATAACTACTCGCGGCTGGAAAAGAACTTGGAGCACAAGGGGGAGGATCCAGTTGTCGTGGTCCACTTAGGAACCAACGACATAGGTAGAACTAGGAATGAGGTACTGCTGAGACAGTTTGAGCAGCTAAGGTCTAAATTAATAAGCAGAACTTCAAAGATAATAATCAGTGTCCTGGAGAATTGAATAACTAGGGCTGTAGATAGGGCTTTAAACTAAAAAGGAGGGGGAAAGGGTCATGTGAGAAGAAATTTAGAAATCTAATGAGAAAAGTCAAGGCAACAGAGCAGTGTAGTGATTTGGGTAAAGATAAGCTGAGTGTGGTGGGAAGGGACAGAGAGTTTAATGGTAATAGTGCATCAGTGAATAAGATCAAAGCAGAGAAAAATGGTAAAAATTTAAAATTAAAGGCCCTTTAACTGAATGCACAGAGCATTCGTAACAAGATAGACAAATTGTTGCACAAGTAGAGATAAATGGGTTTAATCTAATAGCCATTACAGAGACATGGTTGCAAGGTGACCAAGGTTGGGAACTAAATATTCCAGGGTATTTGATATTTCAAAAAGACAGGCAGAGTGGAAAAGGAGGAGGTGTAGCCCTGATAATAAAGGATGACATAAGGACAGTGATGAGAAAGGATCTTGGCTTGGAAGATCAGGAAGTAGAATCAGTATGGGTGGAGATAAGAAATAAGAAGGGGCAGAAAGCACTGGTGGGAGTAGTTTATAGGCCCCCTAACAGTAGTTATAGAGTTGGACAGAGTATAAATCAGGAAATTACAGGGGCATGTAACAAGGGTAATGCAATAATCATGGGGACTTTAATCTTCATATAGACTGGGCAAACCAAATTGGCAAAAGCAGTTTGGAGGACGAGTTCACGGAATGCATTTGAGGCAGTTTTCTGGAACAATACGTCATGGAACCGACCAGGGAACAGGCTATTTTAGATCTTGTCTTCTGTAATGAGACAGGGTTAATTAATAATCTCACAGTAAAGGATTGTCTGGGGAAGGGTGATCATAATATGATAGAATTTCACATTGAGTTTGAGAGTAACAAACTTAAGTCAGAAGCTAGAGTCTTAAACTTAAATAAAGCCAATTACATAGGTATGAGGGGCGAGTTGGCAAATGTAGATTGGGAAATTAGATTAAAGGGTATGATGGTCGATAAGCAATGACAAACATTTAAAGAAATATTTCAGTATTCTCAACAAATACACATTCCATTGAGAAATAAAAACTCCATGGGAAAAGTGATTCATCCGTGGCTAACTAAAGAAGTTAAGGATGGTGTTAGATTAAAAGAAGAGGCTTATAATGTTTCCAAGAAGAGTAGTAAGCCTGATGGATGTGACGACAGACACAAAATATTTGTTTAACGTCTCTGCCATTTCCTTATTCCCCATTATAATTTCTCCTGTCTCAGCCTCTCAGCGACCAACGTTTACTTTTGCTACTCTCTTCCTTTTTACATCCTGGAAGAAGCTCTTACAATCTGTTTTTATATTTTTTGCTTGTTTACTTCCATATTCTATTTTCTCCCTTTTATCAATTTTTTGGTCATCTGTCTTCACAGTAGAAGACATATAAAAAATACCAGAAATAGTGGGGAACCAAGGGGCTAATGAGAGTGAGGAACTTAAAGTAATTAATATCGGTAGAGAAAAATTACTGAAGAAACTAACGGGACTAAAAGCCAATATATTCCCTGGACCTGATGGCCGACCTCCTAGGGTTCTAAAAGAGGTGGCTGCAGAAATAGTGGATGCATTGGTTGTGATCTTCCAAAATTACCTAGATTCTAGAACGGTCCCAGCAGATTGGAAGGTAGAAAATGTAACCCCGCTATTCAAGAAAGGAGGGAGAGAGAAAACACGGAACTATAGGTCAGTTAGCCTGATATCAGGGAAAATGCTGGAATCCATTATTAAGGAAGTTGCAACAGGGCACTTAGAGAATCATAATACGACTAGGCAGAGTCAACATGGTTTTATGAAAGGGAAATCATGTTTGACAATCCTATTAGAGTTTTTTGAGGATATAACTAGCAGGGTAGATAAAGGGGAACCAGTGGATGTAGTATATTTGGCATTCGATAAAGTGCCAGATAAAAGGTGGTTACACAAGATAAGGGCTCATGAGGTTGGGGGTAATATATTAACATGGATAGAGGATTGGTTAATGGACAGAAAACAGAGAGTAGGGATAAACAGGTCATTCTCAGGTTGGCAGGCTGTAACTAGTGGGGTGCCGCAAGGATCGGGCCTCAGCTATTTACAATCTATATTAATGACTTAGATGAAGGGACTGAATGTAATGAATCCAAGTTTTCTGACAATACAAAGCTATGTGGGAAAGTAAGCTGTGAAGAAGACACAGAGTCTGAAAAGGGATATAGACAGGTTACGTGAGTGGGCAAGAAGGTGGCAGATGGAGTATAATGTAAGAAAATGTGAGGTTATTCATTTCGGTAGGAAAATAGAAAAACAGAATAAATTTTTAAATGATGAGAAACTTTTAAATATTGGTATTCAGAGAGATTTGGGTGTCCTCGTACAAGAAACACAAAAAGTTAGCAAGTACAGCAAGCAATTAGGAAGGCAAATGGCATGTTGGCCTTTATTGCAAGGGGGTTGGAGTGCAAAAGTAAGGAAGTCTTACTACAATTGTACAGGGCTTTGGTACGAACTCACCTGGAGTACTGTGTACAGTTTGGTCTCCTTATCTAAGGAAGGATATACTTGGAGGCGATGCAACGAAAGCTCACTAGATTGAGTCCTGGGATGAGAGGGTTGTCCTATGAGGAGAGATTGTGTAGAACGGGCTTATATTTTCTGGAGTTTAGAAGAATGAGAGATGATCTCATTGAAACATAAGATTCTGAGGGGGGCTTGACATGGTAGATGCTGAGAGGTTGTTTCCCCTGGCTGGAGAGTCTAGAGCTTAGGGGTTGTAGTCTCAGGATAAGGAGTCGGAAATTTCAAACTCAGATGACGAGAAATTTCTTCACTCAGAGGGTTCTGAATTTTTGGAATTCTCTACCCCAGAGGGCTGTGGATGCTGAGTCATTGAGTATATTGAAGACTGAGATCAATAGATTTTTGGACTCTAGGGGAATTGGGCTGGAAAGTGATGTTGAGGTTGAAGATTAGCCATGATCTAATTGAATGGCGGAGCAGGCTCAAGGGACCGTATGGCATACTCCTATTTCTTATGTTCGTTTGTCACTTCAAAAAGGCCTGTAACTTTCATTTCCCACACAGTGAGTTTCCAGTCTTCTCTGAATGATAATTTATAGGAACTGAATGGATATGACGCTTTTCCCTCCAATTCTGCTGTTCTCCTGCACTATGTGATTTGTGATCTTTAACCAAGTTGTAGATAAAAGGCCCAGAAAATCCACGCTCCTACTCTGCCACCAAAACAATGACTGAGTGTGACTCTCCATTCGCGAGCAGTCACACATCTGACCCTGTCAGAATTCCCAGGATCAGGCAATTTGAATAACGTGGTTGGTCTCCCAATCCATTACCAGCGCAGCTGGGTCATTGAATAGGTGGGGGGGGGGGAGGTGGGAGGTGGGAGGTGGGAGGGGGAGGAAATTTCAGAGTTAGCTACTGGTAGGCCCCAGCGCTGGCAAGTCTAGCTGGATACCCCTGGGAGCAGAACAGTTGGCCTGTTTCTAAGATGACCACTTTCCCAAATTGCAGCTGATTGCTTCGCAACTGGCTGCTGTAAGAAAACCGGCCTTTCCAAATTCAATGAGCCACACTACTACCTGGAAGTACTTTACACCTGCTTCATGTAGATTTAGAATTCTCTGAGGGTCACTAGATGTGGGAATTCTGCTGCATACGTTATGGCAACTGGCTTGTCTCCTGTGACAACAGGTGGGGAAGGGCTGGGGTGGACTCGGGAACACTGCCACAACTGGGAGATGACCTAGTGTAAACGGGGAGGTGACCCAATTTTTACACTCACAACCTGCCCCTTGCCTACTCTACTAATGCCCTCATTGTGACACTAATTCAAGACCAAGAAGTTTGGGTGCAAATCAGCCGTTCGCCCTTACGATCAAACTTAAGTTTCAAGGAGATGTAAGGAGGGAAGGAAAAATTATTTAAAATGCAGTCGGAAAATAAAGTTATCTCCTTGAGGTAGAGGGTTTTCCTTTATCTTCACAGGATAGGTCCAAACAGAATCCCAGTGATATCTTCAACTGATTTTATTTTTGTTCAAAAGGATATGCACAAAAGATAAGCTCTAGCTGTCCACATATCTGCTCTGTGAGCTGGAGAGAGAGAAATGTTTCCTATTGTAACTGTCTGACATCACTCCTAGCCCCTAAAACAAAGGAACAGGAGTAGGTCATTCAGCCCCTCTAGCCTATTCCACCTATTCAATTAGATTGTGGCTGATCTGTATCTTCACTCCATTCGGTTCCATAACCCTTAATACCCTTGCCTAACAAAAATCTAGCAATCTCAGTTTTGACATTTTCAATTGACCCCCAGCCACAACAACTTTTTGGGTGAGAGAGTTCCAGATTTCCACTACCCTTTGTGTGAAGAAATGATTTCTGACATCACCCCTGAATAGCCAGGCTCTAATTTTAAGGTTATGCCCCCTTGTTCTGGACTCCCACACCAGAGGGAATAGTTTCTCTCTATCTACCCTAGCAACTCTTTTAATCATCTTAAACACCTCAATTAGGTCACCCCTTAGTCTTGTCCTTAGTATTAAGTAATTTGTCCTTGCCCAGTTTAGTTCGTGAGACAGGCTGCACCATCTGCGGAGCATACTGGCTGTGACAGGCTGGCCACTTAAAGAAATAGCAAAGTGTTACACTCAGAGTTTAAGCATGCTTCATTGTTAAGGGCATTACAGTCATTGGTACACACTCCAATTTGGCAAACCATCTGAATAGTTTCACTCCAATATGAACGTTGTAAAGTCTGGTCTATTGTGCTGCAGATGTGGTTTAAATTTATTACACTTTGAATATTTATGATCTTATATTTTATAAGGCAAATACAAAAGGCAAGATTTTGATTGATGGTACAATTACCATTCCGAACAATATAAACTAACCAAAGTGTCGCTAAAGATGCATTATAGTGTAGCAAGCAATTTTATGAAGCATTTTTCATAATGTAGCTTTTTGTATATATTACATAAGGCATTACGGACAAGAGAAGTCTGAAAACTGCTTAACAAATAAGAATTGGGTGAAAGACTTTAAACCTTGGTCTTCAAATATACCATATGACATTAGCTAGATTTGTTCCCAATTATTGCCAATAAGTAATGCAGATCAATGTGACTGAACTGGACCCAGGACAGTCACTGTAATGGGACGTATTGAGGGCTGACAGAAGGAAGGAGAATAAGTAAAGATTGCAGGGGCAGCGATCCCAATAGTTATGCTGGGATCGTGTCCATTGGTGCCCTCCAATGGATTTTGTGGGGTCAGTGGGTGGACACCTCACTTGCATGGGCCTTGTGGGCACAAGTGCCACTTAGGGTGCATTTTTGGCGCCAGCCCTGTACCATGCATCAGGAAACTGCAGTAGCTGCCTGCCCGTGTGGGGAATGGGAGTCGCCCAGGTGCCTCCCCCATCCTCGAAACTACAATTGCTCCAACTGGCCCCCACCCAAGGAGACTGATCCAGCAAGTATTTCTTTTTAATTGTTCTCTTCAGGTGTCCAAGTCACTTGCTGGTGAGGCCCACATACATCCTTGTGGAGGCCAGTATGCCTCATTGTTCTTGGCCTAACAGCCACCACTGATATGCGTGGTCCTCATCCAGAACCAAGAGTGTGAACTCCCAGCTTGAGGAGTCCCCACCACTGGTTCCATTCCCAGCTGGTCATTTGCTTCATAAGTGAATAGAAGTTCTGCCCCTTAAAAGTCAATGTAAGCATTAGCTGAAACAGCGGACAAGTGAGATAACCAGGTATCCCTTGGGGGTTTCACCGGCCTCCCACTGGTACAACACCCATGGAATTTCGGAGCCAACATCCGCTGGGTCAAAATCCTGGAACTCCCTTCCTAACAGCACTGTGGGAGAACCGTCACCACACGGACTGCAGCGGTTCAAGAAGGCGGCTCACCACCACCTTCTCGAGGGCAATTAGGGATGGGCAATAAATGCTGGCCTTGCCAGCGACGCCCACATCCCGTGAACAAATTTTAAAAAAAAAATAAAAATTTACCCCTCTGCTTGAGAAATCCTAGGGAGGAATCTGTGTTCTAACACAACGTGAAATAGCAAGTTGCTTCTCACATCTATTATGAAACTGCGTTAAAATATTATTACATTTAATGTTTTTATGACTAGTACATTGTGAAGCTCTGTGCTCATCAAGTTGACGGATATTAGTGTTGGGGAATGGAATACACCCATGGTCAGTTATGACATAGTTAGGCGCAAAGTAAAGCACCCTCTGCTCTGTCCCCAAAAATGTGATGCAGCCCAATCCCTGAAGAGCACCCTCCATTGTACAGAGTAACAATTTCCCATTTCCCACACCATCCATCCTGCGACCTTTGAGTGAAACTACAGCCCCTTTGAGTCCGTTTTTGTCTGATTATGCTCCTGTGCAGCACCTTGGGATGTTTTACGATGTTAAAGGCGCTATATAAATACAAGTTTTTGTTATTGTTGCTAATTAGTGCCAAATTAAAGGCACTCATGTTGTGGTCCATGTGAACTGGCATTGGATTGAGAATGCCCAAAACCATTTCACATGAGACCCTGACATCAAGCACATAGGGAACACTTTTCACTGCATTAGTCTGGGCTGAATTTGAATATAAGTTCCAGAGATATTAGTGTAGAGTTGGTGGCTGACCCGTTTACATTAGTGGTTTTAATTAGGCTCAATACTAATGAGAACTGAAATTAAAATACAAATTTCAGAATTGATAGAACTTTAAGGACACAAATTACCTTGGGGTTCTGCTGCCCCACTGTAACTCCGGCAGGAGATTGGTAAAACCCACCAGGAAATGGCAAAGATCTTGTTGTGCCACCATTTCCAGGATTTTCTGTCCTGCCTTGTAAGGGGAAGAATCTCTACTTGTCCCTTACAAGGCAAATGTTGTCAGCGAGGACAGTCAGGGGTGGGGCCTTCCCGACGTAGTCCTGAAGGCCAGTACACTCAGCGAGATGAGGCGTTCCAACCTCCAGATGGGCATAAGTATACCTCACTGCTGGGATCCAAGTCAAGCAGACGGCTTAGACTCCCAAAGAATTGACAATTTCTTGATTGTTCCTCTTGCACAGGGGTCCAAAAGGATATAGCTGGGGTCAGGGGGGCCTAGACAACCTCCCTCCAAGGGTGGGCAGGTGTCGGATTTAAGGCTGCATGGGGTGCAGGCGCTTGTCTGCCCTAAGTAAATTAGGTGCCCTCCCACGGAGCCCGCAAACTCCAGTCTGGTCAGTGCTGGATGTCGCTTGGATACAGCGATCTCAGTGTAACCATCTAGATTACGACTCATAGTCCATTTTGAATTTAGGCAGAATTGTTGGGTTTACATATTTATTTAGCCACTCCATATTGTGTATAAGCCATCCACTGGTGTTTTCTTATTGGAAAACAATAGTTGCACCCAAGTCAACTAGAGACTAGAAATATTACAACGGATAGTATTTGACTATTTACTTAGTCCAGTATTGTGTTTGAAATACTAAACCCTCAGGGTACTGAAGAATTTGTTGAAGTTAATTCCGACTGTGCCATACAGTGATTTTCATCTTATCCATTTGCAATTTTAAATTGAATATATATTCTACCCCAGATAGTCTTAATTGCTATGGATATGGTATGGACTGATAAGGAGATGTCATTGAGATAAAAGCACTATCCTACTCCTTTTGTGAAAATGCCTTTGTGTGATGAAATTCTCAAAAAAAAAAATGATAGATTTCATGAGAAAAATCTTAAATGTGTATCACCATGGCACCCCATTCCTTTGTGCCCTGTGACACCCTCCATTGATATTCAGGGTTACTTCATTATGTGGGATCTTCTAGCTTGGAGAGAAATAATAGGCCCAAAAAATCCACTGGCATAAATGCTAGGATGCGTTAGCGGGGAACCTGTTCCACTGACCCTGGTGAAATATTGCACATTGCCTGCACTCTGTCATTTATTTTGTAATCTAAAACCATTGGTGCTGAAGCGGCAGCAGGCACTGATTAAATATTTGGACCACAAAGAATAAAATTTTCACATTTGGGAAAATATCACAGCAGTGTTACCTCAGTGCCCTTCTTCATGTCTTTTTACATATGAGCGAACACAAAAGAATACTGGAAAATGATCAAATGGCTTGAAGATCAGCGAGGAATGATGTAGTAAATTTTAAAACCTACCTCGTCAACCAAGCTTTTAGTCACCCGTCCCAACACCTCCTTCTTTGGCTTGGTGTCAATTTTCGCCTTATTATAGTCCTGTGAAGTGCATTGGGATGTTTCCCTAAGTTTCCCTATGAATGCAATTTGTTGTCATGTAGAACAAGGAATATGACCTGACATCACACACAAAAAAGAAAGAGACCCTAATGACTCATTTTACCTTGGAAACCCCAGGTTGCTCAAAATTGCTGCCCTGACCTGCTGAGGAGGTCATTGCCCAGCTACCCATCATTCAAGTATGAGGCTTGACGGTGAGTGTTGGCAGGCTATCCAACTGGAGAGGCATCATAGCTGATGCTGAGCCTGCCCACACCCAACATTCCCACATGTGCATTTCCAGTATGGGCTGTTGTATAATGATCCGGCCACTTGTAAGCACACCAGTCCCTGAAGGAGATCAGCTAGCTCAGCGACCAGTGATCGAAGGTTGGACTTTGCTGATGGCTCAGGGCTGGAGAGTTTCTCTCTGAGCCATTGAGAAAGAAAACCGTTCTTTGAAAGCAATTGAATGAGAAAGCTGATTTCTCTGATACTCAGGGGCATCATAATATCACATGAACTGCATTCAGACTATTTGCTTGACATCAGTAAATATCACTGTTTGCACTTTGTAAAATTATTTGTTGTTGAATTAGTGAAGTAGGTAACAGAGCAAAAAAAGGTTGCCAGACTATAAATTATAGAATCATAGAATGGTTACGGCATAGAAGAAGGCCATTCGGACCATCGAGCCAGTGCCAGCTCTTTGTTAGAGCAATCCAGTTAGTTCCATTAACCCCGCTCTTTCCCCATAGCCCTATACATTTTTTCCCTTCAAGTATTTATCCAATTCCTTTTTGAAAGCCACAATTGAATGTGCTTCCACCACCCTTTCAGGCGGCGCATTCCAGATCATAACTACTCACTGTGTAAAAACAGTTTTTCCTCATGTTGCCTTTGGTTCTTTTGCCAATCACCTTAAGTCTGTGTCCTCTAGTTCTTGACTCTTCTGCCAATGGGAACAGTTTCTCTTTATTTACTTTATCTAAACCCTTCATGATTTTGAACATCTCTATCAAATCTCCTCTCAACATTCTCCACTGTAAGGAGAAGAACCCCAGCTTCTCCAGTCTCTCCACAAAACTGATGTCCCTCAACCCTGGAACCATTCTAGTAAATCTCTCTAAGGCCTTCACATCCTCCTAAAGTGCGGTGCCCAGAATTGGACACAATACTTCAGTTGTGGCCGAACCAGTGTTTTATAAAGGTTCACATAACTTCTTTGCTTTTATACTCTATGTCTCTATTTATAAAGCCTAGGATTCCATTTTTTAACTGCTTTCTCAACCTGTCCTGCCACCTACAAAGATTTGTGCACATACACCCCCAGGTTTCTCTTTTCCTGTACCCCCTTTAGAATTGTACCATTTAGTTTATATTGCCTCTCCTTATTCTTCCTGCCAAAATGTATCACTTTGCACTTCTCTGCCTTAATTTTCATCTGCCATGTGTCTGCCCATTCTACCAGTCTGTCTGTATCCTCTTGAAGTCTGTTACTATCCTCCTCACTGTTTACTACACTTCCAAGTTTTGTGTCATCTGCAAATTTGGAAATTGTGCCCTGGAGCATGTTTACTTTTCCTTGTCATCTCTTTCATGTGGAGCTCTTGCCCTTAAGACTGAGCACTGTGCAAGACAGCACACCTGACTCCAATTCTGTCCTCACCCAGCAGTACCTGCACTTCCAGGAGGACTTGCTGGAAACCAACCAGGTGCAGCAACCTTGTTGATTTTCTTCCCTCTTCCCTGCTTCATACTGGAGTGCTGGAAAGGGCCCTTGTTTTCTGGATCCATGGTGCTGATGGCAATCTCCTTATTAATTGAGCTCCATGATGACCAATGATAGAATTTGCCTGTGAACAACACATATTTTGGAACTTTAGAACCAAATTAAGTCCCCAAGTCTGAAGAAGTTGAAATTCTATCTACTTTTCTACATATGGTATAGATTTATGTTCCTCAGGTCACATAGCAGCCAGTGGTATGCCAAGATGTATCATCTGGTCACAAAATCATTGTAATGATCTCTCCCAGGCAGTTAGTGGCAGCTATGAACCAAGTGGAAAACATTTACTTTGAGATTTGTTTTTCTGTGTAAATAGAATGAATTATTGTTTGACCAAACTATTGGAAGAGTGCTCTAATTATCAAATATAACTTGTCTGGAGTCTTATTTCCTTTACGTTGAATTGTAATAGTTCAAGTTGTAAAAATAATTCTCCTGTTTCTATGGTGATAGACCAATATGATCATATTCAGAATGAGGTCCAGAGACTCTTAATCTCCCATTTTAGGAACCTTCCTACTGTCATTGTGACAGATCGCAGTAAAAGTTGAAAATTAGCAGTACGAAAACAATTTCAGTGAACCATTTTTCTCTAATACATAAATGACACCATGCTTACATTTAACACAATGCACAGAGGTGCTTGTTTTGTAGTTAACCTCATGTTGAGTGGTGCCAGAATGTATCCTGCTCACATGTCCTGCATGCATCCGTAATAAAATACAGCTAGGCAAGCAAATGTAAGTTTTAGTCATTCAGGGAAAGATGAATATTTTACAGATAGGTGAACCAAAGCATATTTGGTAAATAAGAGGCAGAGCAGACCATTTTTAATAGGTTGCTGGTCCTCATTCTTTGTTCATGAGGTAAGTTGTATGTTGGCGTTTTTTCAGATGAAATGAAACCCAGCCAAAGGAATACAGAAAAATAGTTGTGTTCTGCCTCGATAATATCTTGTGGTTGTGAAAGAATCCAATGTCATTGTGATTGGTGGAGGAATCCAATGTGACCGTAATTGGTTGGAAGGAATCCAGTGTGACTATAATTGGTTTCCCAGCACTGACTCAAAATGTAACACTTACAATGGTCTTTTGTAAGCATGAAAATTCCTCCATAATGCGCTGGCAGTCAGGATAAGCAAAAGTTAAACTGCAAACCTAATGGTGACACAAAATATATCATTTCAGGTTCCATCACTAGTACCTAAATTTGGCTCAGTTCAATCTATTTGGGTTTGGATGCAGCTCTCACTTTTAAACCGGCAGGTAAAGTCTACCAACATAATAAGTCATATTCCACCAACCAGATGGACATATCAACTCTACTTGGTTTTGAAGTATCCAAGGAAGATATTGATCACTGTAGACCCAGTTCTTCAATAACGATCATGGGTTTGTTATCCATGGAAGTATGGATGGCAACTCAACTGTCCACTGCCTCTGACACACTGCATCAGGCTTTTAACCTGAGCCATGAGGTTTGGTTTATATTGGCAGCTTGAATCAATAGCACTTTGCGATGTTTATTAGGTTATTAGATTAGTAATTTAATGAGAAAAGTTAAGACAATAGAACAGTGTAATGACTTGGGCAAAGATAAGCAGAGTGTGGTAGGAAGGAGCAGAGAGTTTACCAATAATAGTGCAACAACACGTAAGGTCAAAGCAGGAAAAAATGGTAAAAAGTCAAAATTAGAGGTTCTTTATCTGAATACTCAGAGCATTCATAACAAGATAGATGAATTAATTACACAAATAGAGATAAGTGGGTTTGACCTAATAGCCATTACAGAGATGTGGTTGCAAAATGACCAAGGTTGAGAACTAAATATTCCAGGGTACGTGACATTTAGAAAAGACAGGCAGATTGGAAAAGGAGGAGGTCGAGCGCTAATAATAAAAGATGACATAAGGACAGTGAGAAAGGATCTTGGCTCAGAGGATCAGGAAGTAGAATCAGTATGGGTGGAGATAAGAAATAACAAGGGGCAGAAAACACTGGTGCGAGTAGTAGCTATACCGTTGGACAGAGTATTAATCTTGAAGGAGCTTGTAACAGAGATAATGCAATAATCATGGGGGCTTTAATCTGCATATAGACTGGGCAAATCAAATTGGCAAAGGTCGTTTGGAAAATGAGTTCATGGAATATATTCGAGACGGTTTCCTAGAGCAATACATCATGGAATCAACCAAGGAACAGGCTATTTTAGATCTTGTATTGTGCAATGAGATAGGGTTAATCAGTAATCTCACGGTAAAAGAACCTCTGGGGAAGAGCGATCATAATATGATAGAATTTCACATTGAATTTGAAAGTGATGTACTTAAGTCAGAAACTAAAGTCTTAAACTAAAATAAAGCCAATTACACAGGTATGAGGGGCACGTTGTCAAAGGTAGATTGGAGAAATTAGATTAAAGGGTTTGACAGTTGAAAAGCAATGACAAACATTTAAAGAAATATTTTAATATTCTCAACAAATATAGATTCCATTGAGAAATAAAAACTCCATGGGAAGAGTGATCCACCCCTGGCTAACTAAAGAAGTTAAGGAGAGTATTAGATTGAAAGAAGAGGCCTATAATGTCACCAAGAAGAACAATAAGCCTGTGGATTGGGAGAGTTTTAGAAACCAGCCATGGATGACCAAAAAATTGATAAAAAGGGAGAAAATAGAATATGAAAGTAAACTAGCAAGAAATATAAAAATGGATTGTAAGAGCTTCTACAAGTATGTAAAAAGGAAGAGAGTAGCAAAAGTAAACGTTGATCCCTTAGAGGCTGAGACAGGAGAAATTATAATAGGGAATCAGGAAATGGCAGATGCATTAAACAAATATTTTGTATCTGTCTTCACAATAGAAGACACAAAAAAATACCAAAAATAATGGGGAACCAAGGGGTAAATGAGAGTGAGGAACTTAAAACAATTAATATCACTAGAGGAAAAAATACTGGACAAACTCATGGGACTAAAAGCAACAAATCCCTTGGACCTGATGGCATGTATCCAAGATTTCTAAAAGAGGTAGCTGCAGAGGTTGCATTGGTTATGAACTTCCAAAATTCTCTAGATTCTGGAACAATCCCAGCGGACTGGAAGGTAGCAAATGTTACCCCGCTATTCAACAAGGGAGGGAGAGAGAAAACAGGGAACTACAGGCCAGTTAGCCTGACATCGGTCGTCGGAAAAATATTGGAATCCATTATTAAGGAAGTGGTAACAGGGCACTTAGAAAATCATAATATGCTTAGGCAGAGGCAACATGGTTTTATGAAAGGGAAATCGTGTTTGACAAATTTATTAGAGTTTTTTGAGGATGTAACAAGCAGCGTAGATAAAGGGGAACCAGTGGATGTAGTATATTTGGATTTTCAAAAGGCATTCGATAAGGTGCCACATAAAAGGTTGTTATACAAGGTAAGGGCTCATGGGGTTGGGGGTAATATATTAGGATGGATAGAGGATTGGTTAAAGGACAGAAAACAGAGAGTAGGGATAAACGGGTCATTCTGAGATTGGCAGGCTGTAACTAATGGATCAGTGCTTGGGCCTCAGCTATTTACAATCTATATTAATGACTCAGATGAATGGACCGAGTGTAATGTATCCCAGTTTGCTGACGATACAAAGCTAGGTGGGAATTAAACTGTGAGGAGGACACAGAGTCTGCAAAGGGATATAGGTGGGTTAAGTGAGTGGGCAAGAAGGTGGCAGATAGAGTATAATGTGGGGAAATGTGAGGTTATTCACTTTGGTAGGAAGAATAGAAAAACAGAATATTTTCTAAATGGTGAGAAACTATTAAATGTTGGTATTCAGAGAGATTTCTTGTACAAGAAACACAAGAAGTTAGTATGCAGGTACAGCAAGCAATTAGGAAGGTAAATGGCATGTTGGCCTTTATTGCAAGAGGTTTGGAGTACATGGGTAAGGAAGTCTTACTACAGTTGTACAGGGCATTGCTGTGACCTCACCTGGAGTATCGCATACAGTTTGGTCTCCTTATCTAAGGAAGAACATACTTGCCTTAGAGGCGGTGCAACTAAAGTTCACTAGATTAATTCCTAGAATGAGAGGGTTGTCCTATGAAGAGAGGTTGATTAGAATGAGCCTATACTCTCTGGAGTTTAGAAGAATGAGAGGTGATCTCATTGAAACATATAAGATCATGAGAGGGCTTGACAGGGTAAATGCTGAGAGATTGTTTCCCCTGGCTAGAGAGTCTAGAACTAGCTGGCATAGTCGCAGGATAAGGGGTCGGCCATTCAAGACTGAGATGAGGAGGAATTTCTTCACGCAGAGGGTTATGAATCTTTGGAATTCTCTACCCCAGAGGGCTGTGGATGCTGAGTCATTGAATATAGTCAAGGCTGAGATAATAGATTTTTGTTCTCTGGGGGAATCAAGGGATATGGGGATTGGATGGGAAAGTGGAGTTGAGGTTGAAGATCAGCCATGATCTGATTGAATGGTGGAGCAGGCTCGAGGGGCCGTATGGCCTACTCCTGCTCCTAGTTCTTATGTTTACTGATCATGTTAGACCAAACTGACACTGCTGAGAGTTTTCAGTGTTGAAAAAGCGGTGTACCATCACTCACAAGTAAAAGGTACTTAAAAAGTCTTTGTCTCCTTCAACCATACACTGCCCCATTACTTTTCTTCACAGACAGCACTGACTTTAGTTAATGACTGGATATGATGATTCAGGCCTGCAGTAAACTCAGATGATTGAGAATGCAAATTAGTGTTGGATAAGTTGGCACTCCATTCCCATTTATATGGAATGTCAAGAGTTCAAGCTCATACCCCCATGCACTGGATTGAATGGGTATTTAATTAGTGAAATTGTTACATTAATGCATAATGATCCTATTTACAATAAGCAGAAGGAACTGGAACTGCATTCATTAATATTTTCTGAGGCAATTCTCATGCTTGTCATTCTGTACTCAGAGGTCACAAAGTTAAGTATAAATTAGGGTCCATCTAATTCATTTCGTCCATCTTATCATTTCATAGATACTTGCGATCCCTCCATCAAAGCACCTCGTTGCTCCTTGAATGATTCCAGTTTTTATCTCCACCGCCACAAATGGAAAACCATTCCAAATAAAGAAATAAGTGAGTGGAGCATGTCTTGTGAGACCAAAAATAAGAAACGTGTCACCACTCACACAGCACTTTGGCATGAGGTATATAATCGCAATATTTTTCAATTTCCTTTTGTTTCATGTATTCCAGTTGGCTGGGATGTTGGGACAACTATATTCAACAACAGGATGCAGACTGTATTGCAGCAATTTGATCTGTAAGGGTCTCATAACATAAGAAATAGGAGCAGTAGTACGCTATACAGCCCTGCGAGCCTGCTCCGCCATTCAATAAGATCATGGCTGATCTTCTACCTCAACTCTACTTTCCCGCCCTATCCCCATATCCCTTGATTCCCTTAGTGTCCAAAAATCTATTGATCTCAGACTTGAATATACTCAACGACTGAGCATCCACTGCCCTCTGGGGTAGAGAGTTCCAACGGTTCGCGACCCTCTGAGTGAAGAAATTTTTTCCCCGTCTAGGTCCTAAATGGCCAACCCCTTATTCTGAGACCATGGCTGGGCTCTCCGGCCAGGGGAAACAACCTCTCAGCATCTATCCTGTCAAGCCTTCTAAGAATTTTATACGTTTCAATGAGATCACCTCTCATTCTTCTAAACTCCAGAGAATATAGGCCCATTCTACTCAATCTCTCCTCATATGGCAATCCTGTCATCCCAGGAATCAACCTAGTGAACCTTCGTTGCACCCCCTCTAAGGAAAGTATATCCTTCCCTAGGTAAGGAGACCAAAACTGTACACAGTACTTCACGCATGGTCTCACCGGAGCCCCTTACTCTTATAGCCACCCACTCCAGGGATGTCGATACACTTTCAATTCCATGCATCAGCACCTCATATACACAAGATATGGACTCCTCCACACTTGTCGCCATAATGTGGAAGCTGCTAGGCGCATCTCCGAGTAACTGCATCAATCTATCTGAAAGCATTCTTCCTTTCAATGAAGATGCATGGAGACTTTGGTGCACTTCCTATGTAGCTGGTGGAGAAGGCTCTTTTGTTATGTGACAAGAGTCCTCTTCTGCTCCTCCTATTCCTGCTTGCCTGTGCTTGGTGATTCCACCTCAGTGTTCCCTTCATACTCTATCAATGTCTCCTCGAGTGGATGTAACTTTTAAAAAATTCGTTCATGGGATGTGGGCGTCCCTGGCAAGGCCGGTATTTATTGCCCCATCCCGAATTGCCCTTGAGAAGGTGGTGGTGAGCTGCCTTCTTGAAATGCTGCAGTCCGTGTGGTGAAGGTTCTCCCACAGTGCTGTTAGGTAGGGAGTTCCAGGATTTTGACCCAGCGACGATGAAGGAATGGCAATATATTTCCAAGTCAGGATGGTATGTGACTTGGAGGGGAACGTGCAGGTGGTGTTGTTCCCATGTCGTGACTGCCCATGATCTTCTAGATGGTAGAGGTCGGAGGTTTGGGAGGTGCTGTCGAAGAAGCCTTGGCGAGTTGCTGCAGTGCATCCTGTGGATGGTACACAGTGCACCGGTGGTGAAGGGAGTGAATGTTTAGGGTGGTGGATGGGGTGCCAATTAAGCGGGCTGCTTTGACCTGGATGGTGTCGAGCTTCTTGAGTGTTGTTGGAGCTGCACTCATCTAGGCAAGTGGAGAGTATTCCATCACACTCCTGACTTGTGCCTTGCAGATGGTGGAAAGGCTTTGGGGAGTTAGGAGGTGAGTCACTCGCCGCAGAATACCCAGCCTCCGACCTGATCTTGTAGCCATAGCATTTATATGGCTTGTCCAGTTAAGTTTCTGGTCAATGATGACCTCCAGGATGTTGATGGTGGGGATTCGGCGATGGTAATGCCGTTGAACGTCTAGGAGAGTTGGTTAGATTCTCTCTTGTTGGAGATGGTCATTGCCTGGCGCGAATTTTACTTGCCACTTATCAGCCCAAGCCTGGATGTTGTCCAGGTCTTGCTGCATGCGGGCACGGATTGCTTCATTATCTGAGGTGTTGCGAATGGAACTGAACACTGTGCAATCACCACCGAACATCCCCATTTCTGACCTTATGGTGGAGGGAAGGTCATTGATGAAGCAGCTGAAGATGGTTGGGCCTAGGACACTGCCCTGAGGAACTCCTGCAGCAATGTCCTGGTGCTGAGATGACTGGCCTCCAGCAACCACTACCATCTTCCTTTGTGCTAGGTATGACTGGACTGGACTGCTGCAAGTCTTGGATTTCTACCAGGGTGCCTGATAATGTTCTTCTTTCAAGTTCTGAGCAGGATCCGGCCTCTCATTGCTTTGCTATTCCTGTGAAGACATAAAGAGGGACAAAGACAAATTAATATTTCAGTGAATGTGTTCTCATGGGCTGCTTCAGCACTCTCATCTGTATGGGAAGGTCCTGAAAGTTGACATTTTCAAAAACATTGACTGGGATTGAGGGAGGAACGAAGCAAAGAAAACAACAAACCCTCAGTGGGAACATGCTGCTTCACCATCTCCTGCCACCTCTCCCAAGTTGCACTTTTGGAGCTCTGACACTTTCCTCAAATGAGGTGACTCACAGATTCTCTTCCAGTGACCTGCCTCCTGTTAAATGCCACCTTCTCCTGCAAAGGCATACAAGGCTTTCATAACTAACTGCAACATCATATGCCCTCACAACATTAGCAGTGCCATTTCCCCTTTGCATTCGGAAGTAGCTGCTGTTACTTTGAGGGTGATGCTGCTTTACTGATGTTTCATGCAATAGATACTTGTGTGGAGTGAATGTGGTTTATTGTGCATGAGGCTGTCGCATACTTATAGAATGCTATTTAAACTAGCTCATGATGCTACTGCCATCACGAGTGTGGGGTAGGCTTGATGGATCAGCTGGTCTTTTCCTGCCCATCATTTTTGTATGTTTGTATTCACTTTCTGCCTCCTGTTGAGGTCAATAAATTTCTTTCATGCCCTTGACACAGTGTTGCTGCTCTCGAAGGCATCAGCCACCTCTCGCCACGTCCTGGATATCACTGCGTTGTGACCTTTCCACAGTGGGGAAATGGGTTATCTCTCCGCTGTTCTACTTCTACTTCTAACTAAAGCTGTTCAATTGCCTCATCATCAAAGCAAGGTGCCCATATTCCACCAGCCCTCTTTACTGGTATCCCGATTGATTGCTCACTGCTTATGTTAACTGCTGCCACAAAATCTGGCTCCTTTGCACTGCCACTTTAAGAACGATCTTCTGGGCCAAATCACTTCTCAGACACACTCCAGAATATCTGTCTACAAGGTGTTGGCTTCCACACTGTTCACTCGGGCTTCCCTGTTCCCGCTACAGACTTTCCTATGACCCCAAGATGCTCCTGCCCCTTTAAGCAGCCACAGGCCTTTGATGTCCTGTGCCCTCATGACTTCATCCAATAGGAGGCCTTTGCACCTGCTCATGTAACACCCACAACCTACTAATTAATCCAAAGAGTCAATCTGGACACAGAACTCCAATGTGCGGCCCACATGTCACATTCACTTCCATGGGCCCCAGGAAAAATTGGCCCTATTTTCTCAAGTCTGTGGTTGGAAATTCAGGTGGCAGTACTGACTGATAATTATAGACAGCAGCCAGCACAATAAATGCTGTCAGGTTTCAGTCAGGCTGCTACATGGAATGTGTCTCAGTGGCATTTTGGCTGAACTGTGGGAGGCCATTTTATAACCTAATAAGCTCAGCTCAGCTGTTGTCAACTGAATGTTAACTTGGCAGTCGGGAAATCATCGAAACGGCAGCTTTTTTATCTGCCTTCCTTGCTGAGGGCTTTCATGCGGAGCCTGCCCAGTTGGACAAAACTGCACAGTACCATGTAGGATTTCTTCACTGTACCTTTATTCATCATTTGTATAAACCGGTCCTTCTCGCTTGTGTCTCTCTCTCGGTTTCTCACTGATGACCTATAAATTGTTAAGACGCAAGATCTCCACACTGGAAGTAAATTATACCAGGCACCCAACACCACAGTGAATCATACTGGCCTAAATAGAAAGGAGAACACATTAACCAACTGTTGGTTAAAGTGCCACTTCTTTTATTCACTTATTGACAGAGACCAACATTAAACCACTTCATAAATGTTTGATACAAGTACATAATGTAGAATTGAGAATTAACACTAACCACACTTTGCAAGCTCTGGAAGCTGATGAATTGGACAAGCATGTGATTTAAATTTTATAAACCTAAGTTTATGAGCATCATTAGGCCGTATATCTGCTGAGTGTCAATATGTTTTGATGGCACACACCATTAAAACGTGCAAATAAATCACAGCAATCTCGCATGCTACATTTACAAACATTTGTGTGTGAATAGCACATTTTTGGCAATTTTATGATTAGCTTATTTTCAAGCTTTGCAGCAGTAAATTATTCAGAATCCGGTCCTTGCAGATGGGAGAACTGCGAGGCCATCAATTGCTCGCCTGGCACTCTGAACAGATACTTCAACAGGTATCACTTAGAAATGTTTGAGATTGAAACAATGAATGCAGATGCATGATGGAGGGCAGTAGTTTAGCTGGCAGATATAATTTAATGTCGACAAGTGTGAAGTAATAAATTTTGGGAAGATAAACAAGGAATGGGAGTATAAACTCAATGGGCCCGATTTTTTGTAAAAGTAATGTTGAGTCTAACACTGCTCACCTTTATTTATGCACAAATTGGACAGTAACTTCCGGTGATCGCACGTGCTTGGTCAAACGCGGAAATTTTCCAAAAGCCGTGTGAAAACGGCTGATTCACTGTTCAAATGTATTGAACGGCGTGAAGTTCCTGTACTTACCTCCTAGATATGGACTAAACTCACCAAAGTTAGGGCTTGTCCATTCCAGTGTAAGTATCCTTTTAACGGTGTGGTAAGTTTTAATCACTGCCAAACAACCCCTCTGGCATTGAAAATGAACTTTTACAAGTGTAGATTTTCATTGCTTCAGGTCTTAAATATTGTTGGAGATTTAAAAATAATTAAATACATTTTGTTTTCTACTTTTCCTTTCTGTCTCTTTTATCTCTCTCTTTATTTCACTTTCTGTACCTGATTTGACATTGAATTCACTATTCAAACTTACACTTCCTGGTTCAGTCTCTGCGCTGCTCATTAATGATTTTTCATTCTGATTGGTTAAGGAGATATACAGTTGCTTGTCCTGTTCACATAGGTCCCAGATGCCCTGTAGAAGACGCGGTCTACTGTCTGCACGGAGTCTAAACGGAGATCAGACATCGTAAAGTAAAACACAGATGCAGGTCCCATCCCTATGTTTGCTCACTCATGAGTTATGTTAAAACATTGAATAAAGGTTGCGCACCACTAAATCCCACATCCTCCAATCTGCACACCAGACCTCACCAATTTGCCGATCTGAGCTTGGACCAGGCCTACGAGAGTGCGTACACCAAGGTTCTCTGCTGATGTACTAGAGGCCTTGGTGCAAGAGGTGGACAGAAGAAGGGGCATCCTATATCCGCGGTGGGGGACAAGAGGCCCTCCAGACAAATACTCAAGAGGCAGTAGGGGACGAAGTCAATGCCAGGCACATAGCACCACGAACATGGATGCAGTGCAGGAAGAAGTTCAACTCACAGATCACGCACGCTGGCAGCTATTTAGCCATGACAGGCACATCACCCAAACATCTTGCAGGACACTCACCAACGCACTTCCCACTTTCTTGCAGGAGAAGGTGGGGCATAATAAGAGGCAGCAAGTGGCAGTGGCTCCATGGAACATGAACCTGCTGTCCTCTCTCAGGATGACAGCATTCCTGTCCCACCTCTGCTACTCCGCCAGTGCCCTTGCTGTTGCCTGTAAGCTAGCCAGCCCATTCCCTATAGAGTGTTGAAACTTTATTATGGGAACATAGGAAGATAAGAACAGGAGTAGTGCAATTTAGCCCCTTGAGCCTGTTCCGCTATTCAATGAGATCATGGTTTATCAGACACCCAACTCCATATACCTGCCTTAGCCCCATATCCCTTAATACCTTTAGTTAACAAAAATCTATCAATCTCAGATTTAAAATTAACAATTGAGCTAGCAACAACTGCCGTTTGCAGAAGAGAGTTCCAAGCTTCTCCCACCCTTTGTGTATAGAAGCTTTTCCTAACTTCACTCCTGCGTGTCCTGACTCTAAATGTTAGGTTATGTTCCGAGTCCTAGTAATCAAGTAAAGGAGACCTCCAAAAACAGATACAAATGCATCAGCAGCCAGAAGCAATAATCCAGCAACTAACCTGTGAATCCTGCATGATCCCTTTAAATAGCGCTGATGGGGGGTCCTCCATGCTGTTTACGACCTGTTCAGCTGTGCGAGGTTGAGACAGAGTGTTGGCTGCAGCATTGAGTTCCAAAATCGCATCTGTCTGTTTGATCTACCACATATTCTCCCTACTTTACATGCAGCTGGTGTTTGTTATCTGCAGGGACGCAAATGCCTTTACCAAGATGGCGTCCGCTAGAAGTGTGCACGCGCGTTCCGGGTGCCATTTTGAATGCATGGAGGCCGCATAGCGCCTACAAAATGGAATCTACACGGCGCAATTTATAGCCCCACAAATCCAAAAATCGTGGCACCCTCTACAGGGCATCTGAGACCTTTGTGAACAGGGCAAGCAACTGTGTATCTCCTTAACCAATCAAATTGAAGCATCTTTAATAAGCAGCACAGAGTCTGAACCAGGAAGTATAAGTTAGAATAGTGAATTCAATGTCAAATCAGGTACAGTGAGTGAAACAAAGAGAGGGAAAGAAAGATTGAATGAAGAGACAGAGTTAAAGGACAGAAAGAAAAAGCAAGAAAAACATTTAAAAATTTTTTTTAAAGAAATGTCCACCAATAATTAAAATCTGAAGGAATGAGACGCCACACTTGTAAAAGTTAATTTTCAGTGCCAGAGAGGTGGCTTGGCAGTAATTAAGGCATACCATGCCGTTAAAATGATATTTAGACTTGAAATGACTTGACTTAACTTTTGTTGGTGAGTTTTGTCTGTATCTGCAATGTCTGTACAGGAACTTCACCCCAACAGGAATCCAGCTGGCTAGATGATTTCTTCGCTCAGCTTTTGGAGGAGCAGGGCATCTGGTACAGCAGCTTCCGGATTTCCACTTTAACTTCCGGTTTAACTCCCCCTATGTGATCGCCAGAATTTGCTGTCCAATTTGCACATGAATAACGGTGAGCACTGTTAGCCTCACCTATATTTTTACAGCAAAATCCGTCCCAGTATCTTTTTGACAAACCGATTTTAGCCTTGTACACACACGCCGCTACATTAACTACATCAAGATGAGTTACAATCTCATTATGATGAAAGTGATGGGCAGCTTTCCTGGCTCCTCAAAGCCTGTAACATATTTCAGCATGAAGGTAATGTCCCTTTAATTGAACTATCCAAGACCAGTTTCAAACTATATTCATGAATCTATCTATAATGTATATTGTATACTTTGTGTAAGTGTAAGTGCATTTACTTCCTTTAACACTTTTCTCATCACATTTTATTGATTTGGCAGGTTGAGAAAGCGGTTAAAAAAACATACAGGATCCTGGGCTTTATAAATAGAGGCATGGAGTTCAAAAGTAAGGAAGTCATGATGAACCTTTATAAAACACTGGTTCGACCACAACTGGAGTATTGTGTCCAGTTCTGGGCACTGCACTTTAGGAAAGATGTGAAGGCCTTAGAGAGGGTGCAGAAAAGATTTACTAGAATGATTCCAGGGATGAGGGACTTTAGTTACATGGATAGACTGGAGAAGCTGGGGTTGTTCTTGGAACAGAGAAGATTGAGAGGAGAATTTATAGAGGTATATATATTGCAAGACCAAAATATAATCATGAAGGGTCCAGACAGAATAGATAGAGAGAAACTGTTCCCATTGGCAGAAGGGTCAAGAACTACAGGTTATAGATTTAAGGTGATTGGCAAAAGAACCAAAGTTGACATGAGGAAAAACTTTTTTACACAGAGAGTGGTTAGGATCTAGAATGCGCTGCCGGGGTGGTGGTGGAGCAGATTCAATTGTGGCTTTCAAAAGAGAACTGGATAAGTACTTGAAAGGAAAAAATTTGCATGGCCACGGGGATAGGGCGGGGGATTGGGACTAGCTGGATTGCTCTTGCATAGAGCTGTCACGGACTCGATGGACCAAGTGGCCTCCATCTGTGCTGTAACCTTTCTATGATTCTATGACATTACAGAATTTGACTTATTCAGCCATTAAATCGGTGACCACAATAATACATTGTGTGTTGCATGACATAACACCCTTGTTGTAAAACAGCGTAACCTCTGACTTACCATGAGCATTGCCAAAGGAGATCTGCTACCAGTATTGAAACATTGTGTATAGGTGCACACTTGAGACATCATACATCATCTAATGCAAATATCTGCATCACATTGAAATGGTAAAACTAAACAGAGACAGGACATTTGCAATATACAGAAAAGCACTCCAGAAATAGGAATACCCGAGCCACAATATCTGCAGGCTCTCAAATGACATTCTCACGAATAAATACAGAATTCTGATCTCTAACCTGAATAACAAGTAAACTGTGAATGAACTCACTGTATGTTTATTTAGCATTAATGGATGTGTAGTCTTAAAGGGACACATACCTAACTCTTTAGCAGAAAAATAATACACTGGTCCCAAAAAATGTGTGAGAGTATGTGGGATCATAGGGATTGCATCTGATTTGAATGGGGCCTTCTGCATCACCATGGGCGCATTTTGGGAGCTACCTGACTCGCGCTGCCAGAATTTCTGGCATCTCACCATTAGCCTTTTTCCAAGCCATTCTACCGGACTTCCACTGATGTTGTGGCGGGAGTTATGGTGGACGTTAATAGCGGGAGTCTGGTGGAATGGCCATGTAAATTCAGCCCATGATGTTTTACATTGTATAATGTTGCTGTCCTTATAAAAGAGTGCATCCTCTGACTTACTGTGAGTAGCCCCATGGGAGATTCCCTAATTGTATGTAATAATATGTATGCATGTAGCATATGCTGGCTAACTGATACATAGCCCTTCATATCACTTTGGCTTGAGACTCATGGGATTATACAACTTTAGGCTGAGCCACAAACTATGTACATCATTTATTTTTCATCTGTTTCAATTGGCTATCGCCTCAAGCACATACAGTTTTTTTAAAACCATATTTGTCAGTGACGAAGAATATGTAGGAATATATTTCAAACCAATAATAATTCAGATAACATTCATAATGAATTTGAGCTACGGTCTCATGATCTATGATAGGATATGATCATCCTACACTTATTTTGGTCTTGCAATATATTCCAGTCTATATGCTATCCTATGTTTAAAACACTTTCACTCGCTGTCTGATATGTAACATGGCCGTACATATTTATTCTAGGTTTATTGGGGTAGTTTGTGACTTTGTGCGATAGTGTAAAACAGGTGATAACAAATCGGCAGCCCGTTTTATATCTCTCCTCATTTTTATTTCCATTGACTGCAATTAGAACATAAGAAAAAGGAGCAGGAGTAGGCCAATCGGCCCCTCGAGCCTGCTCCGCCATTCAATAAGATCATGGCTGATCTGATCCTAACCTCAAATCTAAATTCATGTCCAATTTCCTGCCCGCTCCCCGTAACCCCTAATTCCCTTTACTTCTAGGAAACTGTCTATTTCTGTTTTAAATTTATTTAATGATGTAGCTTCCACAGCTTCCTGGGGCAGCAAATTCCACAGACCTACTACCCTCTGAGTGAAGAAGTTTCTCCTCATCTCAGTTTTGAAAGAGCAGCCCCTTATTCTAAGATTATGCCCCCTAGTTCTAGTTTCACCCATCCTTGGGAACATCCTTACCGCATCCACCTGATCAAGCCCCTTCACAATCTTATATGTTTCAATAAGATCGCCTCTCATTCTTCTGAACTCCAATGAGTAGAGTCCCAATCTACTCAACCTCTCCTCATATGTCCGCCCCCTCATCCCCGGGATTAACCAAGTGAACCTTCTTTGTACTGCCTCGAGAGCAAGTATGTCTTTTCTTAAGTATGGAGACCAAAACTGTATGCAGTATTCCAGGTGCGGTCTCACCAATACCTTATATAACTGCAGCAATACCTCCCTGTTTTTATATTCTATCCCCCGAGCAATAAAAGCCAACATTCCGTTGGCCTTCTTGATCACCTGCTGCACCTGCATACTAACTTTTTGATTTTCTTGCACTAGGACCCCCAGATCCCTTTGTACTGCAGTACTTTCCAGTTTCTCGCCATTAAGATAATAACTTGCTCTCTGATTTTTCCTGCCAAAGTGCATAACCTCACATTTTCCAATATTGTATTGCATCTGCCAAATCTGCCAAATAGAAATTGGGAGAGATGTCAAACGGGCTGCTGACTCGCGATCACCCGTTTTACACTGTTGCACAAAGTCAAGATCTACCGTACCAGTCTTACAGTCATTCATGCGCAAAGTGGAAATACTACAATAAAAATACTGAATTAAAATGTAGAAAATAAGTAGAAGTGACTCTATTTCATACTGTGATCAGTATCACTGACTTATTATACATATTCTCCCAAAACCACTCTACCACCTACAAGGCACAAGTCAGGAGTTTGAGGGAATACTCTCCACTTGCCTGGATGAGTGCAGCTCGAACAACACTCAAGAAGCTCGACACTATCCAGCACAAAGTAGTCTGCTTGATTGCACCCTATCCACTGGCTTAAACATCCACTCCCTCCACCATCAGCGTACCATGGCTGCAGTGTGTACTATCTACAGGAGGCATTGCAGTAACTCACTAAGCCTTCTTTGGCAGCACCTCCAAAACCCGCGGCCTCCACCACCTAGAAGGACAAGATGGTAACAGCATCACCTCCAAGTCACACACCATCCTGACTTGGACATATATCGCTGTTCCTTCAATGATGCTGGGTCAAAATCTTGGAAACCCTCCCCCCACCTAACAGCACTGTGGGAATACGTTCACCACACGGACTGCAGCGGTTCAAGAAGAAGGCCCACCACCACCATCTCAAGGGCAACTAAGGATGGGCAATAAATGTTGGCCTTGCCAGCGACACCCAAATCCCCAAAATAATTATTAAAAAAAAATTAGACATGTCGGACCATTATCGATTGCGCTAAATCGTGCAGTACATTTCCTATCTTGTATCAGGATCATAAGAGAGATGAGCTTCGATGGGCCTAACGGCCTTACCTGATCCTGGACTTTTCTTATGTTCTCTTCAGTTCAAACTTCAAAAAGGACGTCAATGCTGCTGACATTGCCAAGTTTATGTCATGCAGTATGCTCCATCTATCCCTTGAATTTGAATACATTAAAAATAAGTTTCCTAAAGCTTCTCCAAAGTCACTTCTCAATCTATAAAGCATTAATTTCTTGATGCTTTATGAAAAGTTAATTAAAGACAAATGAATAGCCTGTAAACATATTAGTTTAATGAATAATCTTTTTATACTTTAATTAAGTTAATTCATTAAGCAAACAGTTAACAGACACACTGATTAATCAAAGGGAGAGAGTATCCTTTGTAATTGGTTAACTAATTCCATCTCCAAAAAATTACATTAAAATTACTTTGGATAAAACTCATTAAATTGCTTCAAGTAATTATTAATTTCTCAATATTTAAGTACTAAATTACTCATGTGCAAAATTATACTAAAGATAAGAACTCATTTACTAGATGTAATTAATTCATGATTTACAGTTATTTATTACTTCAAAACTCAGTAAAATATTTATTGCAATTTATTAACTATGCTTAATTGTATGCAATATCATAAAGATAAAATTGATTGTTCTGAACTTGTAGGAATTGACCAATATCTTGTCTTATCTGACTAAATCAGAACAAGATTTGAACTCTTTGCTGTTGATGGAGTATCACTTTGTAATAAGTCAATTTGACTGGAATTGTTTGTTTGGTAGTTTTTCCGGCGCTCGCGTTTTAAAAAAAAATTTCCCGCTGCTAAGTGCAGTGGGATGTTTTTCTACTAAAGGCATTCTGGTCGTTACAAGTTGTTGTTGTGATGAGTTACATCAGTTCTTTGAGGGGCAGGACATCTCACTGGGATGAGAGTAACAAACTCTTCCAACTCAAGTGAAAGGAAAATACCAAAGGGAGTGTGAACTGCGAGCTTGGGTTCTGCCAAGTGAATGTGGAGCAACAAACTGGTGACGGGTGTCTGTACATTACTGCCTGCCTTCTCCTATGAATGGAGCTCTGGAGTTGCTAGAGTTTCTGAGATTAGAAAAAGAGGGCAAAATAGGGAGAATAAAATGAAAACTGCTAAATAAATAGCGAGCAGACCTGTTGGAGCTGGGCTCCAACGGTTGCCCAACACTGCAAACTCCTCCCACCTCACCCTCTGTTTTCACAAGGCATCAGATCACGAAAGCACTCCCATGATGTAAAGAAAACCAAGCAAATGTTTTTAATCATCAGACATGTATGGCAACGAATGGTAGGACAGAAAGATCAAAGTGCTGACATCTCCTGAAAATATAGTGGAATTTTTAGGCCAGGAAAGTCTTGAGAGAGTGGCTGAAGCTGAAATGGGTCTACTTGCCAATGACTCTGGTAAGTGCCCAATGTTATACATTCCTATTTGCCTTACTGGATAAGAAGTGTACTCTGTGTTGAGGTTTATGGAACATGTCATCAGTACACATGAGCAATATTTTCAATTCTCATACGTTACCCATAATCTAATAGTAATCTAATATCTATCATTGTGTTCTCTTCACAGTACAACCTGGACCATTTGGATTCCAAAACACAATTGCACCACACACTACATCAGAAGACGCTTATTCAATTATCACTATAGTACCAAGCACTAGCACAGACATTAAGCCAACTAGACCTCTATAACCTAATGCACCACCAGTACAGAAGCATAGTGCAGGTAGAACTACTGAAGTTGGTGCTGAGAAACCAATCAGTGATCGCCAATGTCCTACACACCATGACCAAAACAGAGGGATTGAGATCAGTGGGGCTGACTTGAAACCAAAGTTGTTGGAGCACTAGATGGATTTGCATGGTGTACTGGCCAATATCATGGACAAGAGGCTGAGCAGGATGACAGCACACATCTCAGGGATGAATACCTTGATCTTCCAGGTGATCATCTCTAAGTCTGAGATTAATACCAGCATCTCTGAGATGAGAACCTCAGTCTTTGATATCTGCAATGTTCTGCATCTATGGTTGCCTGCATTGCAGGCTAGCATCCAGCAAACATTATCACAGATGCAGGAACTAAACCACATGGGGACTTTGATCCACAATGCTCTGACCGCTACTATATCTAACGTAGATCTTCTATTCAAGGTGGCCTGCACTCGGGGCTAGATTGGTGGATAGTGGATATTGTTTTGCCTTGAGAAAGATCCATGGCAGTCACGAGGAGATGCTCATTGCTAATGAATTACATAGGGCACCGTAGATGCAGGAACTTATGACAATAGACTGTCTCTGATGTTGCATTGTCAAGGCCATGTTTTTTCATGTGTCAACTGGAAGATGAGGAGCCCTCTATGATGACTGTTTGAGGTGTTTCTTGCGCTGATACCCCACTATCAGGGCTGGTTCTCCCACCATTATCTATAAACTATCTGAACGTCCAACTACTGATACTGGTATTAGACAGGGAGCACAGAGGGCACCATCATGGGCACATATCCACAGGTTGAAAAAGAAGTACATGGGTTTCACAGGGCGAGTCCATGAAATACACACAGTAGGTACAAAGTTCACTCATGTGATGAATGATTTAAAAAAAAAATCTTTCTTTCTGTCTCCTCTGTGATATATATTCTGAGTATGAATAGGACAGCAGTAGGTATATATGATGGGATGGTTACTGGTGTGACAAAGGGAGAAAGGCATGCTGAGCTGTGCTTGATGATTTGCAATTGTAATATCCTTTGATTATTTGTGCCACAGGAACACATTCATGCCTCAGTGCAAGCACAGTCCAATCTTGCCTTTTGACTGTAGAAGTTAGTGAATGCACTTGCAGCTTTTTTGTGAGTGATAGAAGGTCATCACCAGCACAATAACAAATCTATTTAAAAGGCAGCCGAAGGCAGTTCATTGAATTTCATTTGTTGTATTAAACTCTAGCAGTGGATCTCCGGTCTGTGGCCGGCTGAACCTTGCAAAGGTCGTTGCACTGACAAGCTGATCTACCTCAATGCCCGATAGTGGTATTCTGCATCCATTTGGCAGCGTTGCAATAACCCCAGTAGTTAAATAAGGATGGTGAAAGGCAGGTTCAAATAATTTTCCAAAATGAATTGAAATTCATTATAGTGAATTATTTGTACAGAAACAGATAGAAGTGGAATTAAATGTAAAATTTAGAAGCCGAAGCTTTAAAAATACACCTTTCTTTTACTCCCTAATAATGGTTAGGTGATTCTAGCTGCCTCCCTCCTAATTTGCCATTTGAACCTGCATGCTGAGACCTGCTTGTGATCACATTAGTACAGTGCAAGATGTTGCATGGTTGGCTGCAGATAAGGCACTTGAAGGTGGAAATGAAGTGAAAATGCATTAGACAACAGGACCAATTATTTTTCAGTTTAATCTGTCGTTGCATTTCTGTTGATACCGCGTGTAGGGTTTGCAGACTGGTGCACCACTTATCACCATTCTCTAGCTGTTCTTGAATAAGACTCCTGCAGGTATGGCACGTGACAATTAATGCAATTTGTGTGCACTGTTAGTTAAGTTGAAGGGCTCAAGAGATGTAAGGAGTCGTACAACACCAGGCTATAGTCCAACAGCTTTATTTGAAATCACAAGCTTTCGGAGCTTTGCTCCTTCGTCGCAAAGCTCCGAAAGCTTGTGATTTCAAATAAAGCTGTTGGACTATAACCTGGTGTTGTACGACTCCTTATATCTGTCCACCCCAGTCCATCACCGGCATCTCCACATCATGGCTCAAGAGATGATAGACTAATCTTTTAGTCTGCCTTGATTCAGCAAGGCATTTGATGCACATTTTTTCTTAATATTTCAAGTTTTTGCTGAACCCAGTGTATATTATTATGTTTGTTACTTTTATTTTTCTTATTAAAGTGGCAGATATTGCTTCAAGGTTTAGTTTTTAATTCATTTTCTCAAATCAATAATTACTAAACTAGCCTGAACTACTGAACACCCCTTCTCGTGAGAAGGCTTAACAGATATTAAATTAAGATGTTGTGAGGTGGACAACAGACAAGACACTAATCTATTCACCTGGAATACACTGTCTCCAGACAGGAGACAAAGCTGCTGTGTTTCAGATAATGGTGGGAAGGTTCAAGACACTGTCTCCATTTTGTATTCAGCAGCAGCCCACAGACTTGGTGAAAAGAAAGAGGTTGCTCTCTCCATTTTTCTGATAATCCTCCTTAACTTCCAAGGAAAGCTTTAACCCTTGGAATCAAGAGCAATTTTATGGCAAGGGAGCAATCAAACTGAACCTGCCTGAGTCAAGGGAGCCAGGCTTTAAGCCTTCTTGTCCCAATAAATGGGTGAGAATTTGGGAACAGTATGCAAGGGGTGCCTCTTGTAAGAAGATTTTTTATATTATTATTTCTGAGAGAGAGAAATAACCAAAAGCAATTCACTTTGTATTGGAAATATTGATATATCGGAGAGTATTATGGGATGGGGCACTGCCCTGTTACATGCCACCCTAGAACTTCCCTCTTCAATTTAAACCTTCAGACACTTGAATTTTTTGTACTGATTAGATATACAAATCTAAACGATCAAATTAGCTAAGTTAATGGGAATTTTGTGGAACAGAAAAAGTCCTCTGCGCTCAACGAGTTTATGCTCCAATTCCTTTCCTTTTCATCATATCCCTGTAACTATTCTCTCTCCAAAACTATATCCAATTATCCCTTGATCCTATTTATACTCTCTCCTCCCATTGAAATGAATGGGCAGAAAATTAAGGGCTGGGGAATGGATCAGTGGAAAACGCCGGTCTTTATGTCTATGTGAAACGGGACCATTCAAGATGGCCATGAGGCAGCACAGACCCAACCTTTGGAAATAGATTTTCATGATTCCATTAATCTCGGGAGACAAAAACAGAAAATGCTGGAAATGCACAGCAGGTCAATTAGCATTGTAAAGATAAAGAAAGAAGAGAAAGATGTAGCCTTCACCAGAAGCAGGAGTATACCCTTATGAAACAGTGATTGCACTTCAGAAGTAATCCACTTTCAGACTTGATAAAATGCTACATAAATGCAAGTTGATTCTTTCTTAGTATTGAAAATTAAATGAAGGGATCCCAAATCTGGATTTTGGATTAGGAGATACCATAAAGTGATAGCCATATTAGTTCAGACTTGATTTTCTCTTGACAACTGAGCCCCTTTGACTCTACTCGACCTCTGATGCAAAAGGACTGGACATTAGCAAACTGTGCAATGAATTTACTGGCTACTGATTGTCATGGACTAATAAACATTGAGAACTTTATATGTTAGTTCCTATGCTCTTTCTTCCAAAAAATGCTTTGAATCCTGCAACGTGTCATGAAGCTCAATATTGCATTCAACTTTATTACTCATCATACTGCCCCCAGTGTGCAATTGCATGTCTGTCACTTAATGGAAAGAAATTTACATTAATGGAAAGAAATGTATTTCCAAAACAAACTATTCAGTTATATATTGTCTCCAATAGAGATGGTAAACATCAGTGTGATATTGTTCCTCAGGTTCTGCTAACATTGAGAAAATTCATCCATGCCCCTGCATTGAGTTACAGCCTTAGAACTTAATGTCAGCTATCTATTACCTTTGCTATTGACATCATGGAGTACAACAGACTCGTGGACCAATTGCATCCTTAAAAAAGTCTTATGTGAACATTTATTCCATGATAGAATATAGTTTAGATAAAACATTGGAGTCTGGTGGCAATAATAGTGGACTAAAGCTTAATGAGTTCAAATGACATTCCTTGTTCGCTCTTTTGGGTCTTAACCTTTTAAATAAATGGGTTGACACCTGCACTAAATCATCAGATTGAGGAATGTCATACGAATACACTAAATATCTGCCCACTAATATCGCTGATGATATTTTCTAGGCTAAAGATATTGGAGTAGAGTTTCCAGTTTGGGCACAATTGGGAAATTGTAATAGAATGCAATGTAAACGATCACAGAAAACATAAGCGTCAGTGGTTTTGGGTGTAACTCATTTACGTTTAAAATTCCCCGATCTTTTGCGGTTGTTTGGCCGATTCCGCCTGGATTACACTGATATAACTGGCGGAATCTCGACCCCACAATCTTTAAATGGCCATTGAGTAATTGATTTGTAACAATTAATTTACTCTGTTGAATTTCCATCCCCCCCCCAGGAGAGGAGAGGATTGGATCACACTCCCAATACCAACAGGAGGGTAAAGTTCAGTTTGTGATTGACGCTGTATATGCCATGGCCCACGCTTTGCACAACATGCACAAAGATTTGTGCCCAGGCTACACTGGCATCTGCCCTGCCATGGACCCAGTTAGTGGAGAAGACCTCCTGCGATACATCCGTAATCTACATTTTAATGGTAAGCCTGCTGATTTTGCATTGTTGGAGAAATAAGGGGAATGGCAGTTTATTGGCCATTATTTATGTATTTGCCATTGTTCAGTTACGTCAGTGTATCAAAAAAGGCACAAAAAAAATCAAGTTTTTTTTAATATTAACTGTAAAATGAGTAATTATTCTTTGGCAAATTTCTTTTTAATCTCGTGTGCTTCTGACACTCATTTAATAGAGCAGCTCTATTAAACCAGCAACTCTAGGGGTCAATGTCTAAATAGACAAATCAGTGAGGGATTTTGTTCCAGGAACCGTGCAATAGGCACCATAAGGAACCGGCCCCATTTTATTCCGGATTAGGGGAGGGGTGGGGTGGGTGGGGGGAGGGGTGGGGTGGGTGGGGGGCAGGGGGGTTGGTTAGGAGATGGGGTGTGAGTGGATGGGGGGGGAGGGAAGTAGTGTCTAGTCATGATGCTCTGGCCATCATGGTGTGGGGAAGGCTTGATGGACCCATTGGTCTTTTCCTGCCCGTCAATTTAAAAAAAAAATGAAATTCAGAAGGAAAGGACTCGGCGGGTGATTTTAAACCCCAAGAATGGGCGGTTTGGGGATGGGTGGGAGTTGAAGATAGTTGTTTATTAGGGTTGCAACCGCAAAATTTTTAGACTTTGCATTCCCAGTGGGAAGACTATACTTTTACATGCCGACGTTGAACCCGGAAATAAAGCCGGGTTACGGCCGCGGCCTCAAAAACAACTATTTTCAACTCCCACCCACCCGTTTTTGGGGTGTTAAAATCACCCCCTCAAACTCTGAGGACTTAATTTGAGATTTGAGATGCACTTTACTTCCAAATACAATCTGCTTGTTCTTAAAGGGCAACTTCAATATCAGGGTAAGCATAAAGTATGGGAAAGCTTACCTCAATACCTACCTTTTGATGTTGGGGTAAATGTAACAAAGGTGTATTTTGACCCCAATCTAGTCTTTAAATGTGGGGGAAACACATTAAATGGCATATACTCACTCACCAGACAATAGTGAATGGTAAATACAGTCTGTGCTTACCCTGACATTGGTATTTTACTATGAGGTTAGATAGGTGTCAGTGAGCTGTGCTATGAGGTAACACCTCGTGCGAGGCATTGTTCTATGAAAGTTCTGGCACCTGATGATTGGGGCATGTATAATGGAGATGCCACTGTAGGCAAGGATTTGTTAAGTCAAGACTGGAAAGAAATCCGATTTCAGAAAATGCAAGTTTCTAGTCAAATGAACTATAAACCCGAAGGCTAAACCCCTTCATGATCTCTGTCACTTGCTTTAAGTATTTTTTTTACGCACTTGGGTCTCTATAATGGTGCCACTGACATTTTCCAGACCTCAGTCTCATTTTTTTTAGTTCTTTGTGTCAGCTATTATGAAGTAAAGGCCAATAGGGCACCATATAACCTTTTCACTATTGTTATAGAAAAATCAGGATAGCAGCATGGGATCAAGAGATCTGTTATACAAGTAGCATCACTGTCATGGAAACTGCTAAAACTAACTGCCTGTAACCAAGCATGCTGCTGTGACCTCAAATAACGTGGTCACTTTGAAAAGAGGCCATCGATTATTCATTAAAAAGAAAGGGTAATGGACATATGTATGGAACTGTATCAAAACCCAACACAGCACTTCCAATAGAATCATAGAAGGTTATGGCACAGAAGGAGGCCGTTCGGCCCATCGTGTCCGTGCTGGCTGAAAGTGAGCTATCCATCTTAATCCCAATTTCCAGCACTTAGTCCGTAGCCCTGTAGGTTACGACACTTCAAGTGCACATCCAAGTACTTTTTAAATGAGTTGAGGGTTGCTGCCTCTACCATCCTTTCAGGCAGTGAGTTCCAGACCCCCACCACCTTCTGGGTGAAAAGATTTCTCTTCAGCTCCCCTATAATCCTTCTACCAATTACTTTAAATCTATGCCCCCAGTCACTGACCCCTCTGCTAAGGGAAATAAGTCCTCCCTATCCACTCCATTTAGGCCCCTCATAATTTCATACACCTCAAATAAATCACCTCTCAGCCTCCTCTGTTCCAATGAAAACAACCCCAGCCTATCCAATCTTTCCTCAGAGCTAAAATTCTCCAGTCTTGGCAACATCCTCGTAGATCTCCTCTGTACCCTCTCTAGTGCAATCACACCTTTCCTGTAATGTGGTGACCAGAACTGTACGCAGTACTCTAGCTGTGGCCTAACTAGTGTTTTATGCAGTTTGAGCATAACCTCCCTGCTCTTATATTCTATGGCTAATAAAGAAAAGTATCCCGTATGCCTTTTTAACCACTTTATCTACCTGTCCTGCTTCCTTCAGGGATCTGTGGACATGCACTCCAAGGTCCCTCTGTTCCTCTACAACTCTCACTATCCTCCCATTTATTGTGTATTCCTTTGCCTTGTTTGCCCTCCCCAAATGCATTACCTCACACTTCTCCGGATTGAATT
The DNA here is from genome assembly GCF_035084215.1 of Heptranchias perlo. Classification (NCBI taxonomy): domain Eukaryota; kingdom Metazoa; phylum Chordata; class Chondrichthyes; order Hexanchiformes; family Hexanchidae; genus Heptranchias; species Heptranchias perlo. Next base: position 45,132,171 of record NC_090341.1, read on the forward strand.
CCATTTGTCACTTTTCTGCCCACCTGACCAGCCCATTGATATCTTCCTGCAGTCTACAGCTTTCTCCTCACTGTCAACCACATGGCCAATTTTTGTGTCATCTGCAAACTACTTAATCATGCCCCTTACATTTAGGTCTAATGCATTTATATATACCACAAAAAGCAAGGGACATGGTACTGAACCCTGTGGAATCCCACTGGAAACAGCCTTCCAGTCACAAAAAACACTCATCAACCATTACCCTTTGATTTCTGCCACTGATCCAATTTTGAATCCAACTTGCCACTTTTTCTTGGATCCCATGGGCTTTTACTTTTCTGACCAGTCTGCCACATGGAACCTTGTCGAAAGCCTTGCTAAAATCCATGTAGACTACATCACACGCGTTACCCTCATCGACCCTCCTTGTTACCTCTTCAGAAAATTCATTCAAGTTAGTCAGACACAACCTTCCCTTAACAAATCCATGCTGACTGTCCTTGATTAATCCGTGCCTTTCTAAATGATGATGTGGAGATGCCGGTGATGGACTGGGGTTGACAATTGTAAACAATTTTACAACACCAAGTTATAGTCCAGCAATTTTATTTTAAATTCACAAGCTTTCGGAGATTTTCTCCTTCCTCAGGCAAATGTTTCAAGATCTCCTTGAAGCCTACGCATTTATACATATTGAACAATAATAAATGGTGTTTACAGACTGCCCCTGCAACTGCCCGTTGCCAAGGCAATCACCGTGTTCAGACAGAGAGGTGTTACCTGCAGAACCTCCGAATACACATTCAATAAAAAAACAAACAGGGAAAAAAAACAGAGAAAAAAAACACAGAGAGAGGCAGAAACATCCGGAAGGCAGAGAGAGCCAGCAAATGACCCATTATATTAAAAACAGATAACATTTGTTCGCTGGTGGGGTAACGTGTAGCGTGACATGAACCCAAGATCCCGGTTGAGGCCGTCCTCATGGGTGCGGAACTTGGCTATCAATTTCTGCTCGACGATTTTGCGTTGTCGTGTGTCTCGAAGGCCGCCTTGGAGTACGCTTACCCGAAGGTCGGTGGATGAATGTCCATGACTGCTGAAGTGTTCCCCGACTGGGAGGGAACCCTCCTGTTTGGCGATTGTTGCGCGGTGTCCGTTCATCCGTTGTCGCAGCGTCTGCATGGTCTCGCCAATGTACCATGCTCTGGGGCATCCTTTCCTGCAACGTATGAGGTAGACAACGTTGGCTGAGTCACAGGAGTATGAACCATGCACCTGGTGGGTGGTGTCATCTCGTGTGATGGTGGTATCTGTGTCGATGATCTGGCATGTCTTGCAGAGGTTACCGTGGCAGGGTTGTGTGGCGTCGTGGACGCTGTTCTCTTGAAAGCTAGGTAGTTTGCTGCGAACGATGGTCTGTTTGAGGTTGGGTGGCTGTTTAAAGGCGAGTAGTGGAGGTGTGGGGATGGCCATAGCGAGGTGTTTGTCCTCATTGATGACATGTTGAAGGCTGCGGAGAACATGGCGTAGTTTCTCCGCTCCGGGGAAGTACTGGACGACAAAGGGTACTCTGTTGGTTGCGTCCCGTGTTAGTCTCCTGAGGAGGTCTATGCGATTTTTTGCTGTGGCCCGTCGGAACTGTCGATCGATGAGTCGAGCGTCATATCCCGTTCTTACTAGGGCGTCTTTCAGCGTCTGTAGGTGTCCATCGCGTTCCTCCTCGTCTGAGCAGACCCTGTGTATTCGCAGGGCCTGTCCATAGGGGATGGCCTCTTTGACGTGGTTAGGGTGGAAGCTGGAAAAGTGGAGCATCGTGAGGTTGTCCGTGGGCTTGCGGTAGAGTGAGGTGCTGAGGTGCCCGTCTTTGATGGAGATTCGTGTGTCCAAGAAAGAAACTGATTCTGAGGAGTAGTCCATGGTGAGCTTGATGGTGGGATGGAACTTGTTGATGTTATCGTGTAGTCTCTTTAGTGATTCCTTGCCGTGGGTCCATAGAAAGAAAATGTCGTCGATGTATCTGGTGTATAGTGTTGGTTGGAGGTCTTGTGCAGTGAAGAAGTCCTGCTCGAACTTGTGCATGAAAATGTTGGCGTATTGGGGTGCGAATTTGGTCCCCATGGCTGTTCCGTGTGTTTGGGTAAAGAACTGGTTATCGAAGGTGAAGACATTGTGATCCAGGATGAAGCGGATGAGTTGTAGGATGGCTTCCGGAGATTGGCTGTTGTTGGTGTTGAGTATTGATGCTGTCGCAGCGATGCCGTCATCGTGGGGGATACTGGTGTATAGTGCCGAGACGTCCATCGTGGTGAGAAGTGTTCCTGGTTCAACTGGTCCGTGGGTACTGAGTTTTTGTAGGAAGTCTGTAGTGTCACGACAGAAGCTGGGGGTTCCCTGTACGATGGGTTTCAGGATGCCCTCGATGTATCCAGAGAGGTTCTCACACAGGGTTCCGTTGCCTGATACGATGGGACGTCCGGGTGTGTTGGCTTTGTGTATCTTTGGGAGGCAGTAGAAGTCTCCCACGCGGGGATTACGTGGGATGAGAATGCGTAGGATGCTTTGAAGGTCTGGATCGAAGGTCTTGATCAGTTTGTTGAGCTGGTGGGTGTGTTCTTTGGTCGGATCTGCGGGTAACCGTCTGTAGTGTTCCTGGTTGTCCAGTTGTCGGTATGCTTCTTTGCAATAGTCTGTTCTGTTCTGTATGACTATGGCTCCTCCTTTGTCCGCTGGTTTGATGACGATGTTGCGGTTGGTCTTGAGAGCGTTGATGGCGTTGCGTTGTGCTCGGGTGACATTCTGGACTGTCTTCTGAGTGCGGCTGATGAATCTGGCATTGACGCATTTCCTGACAGCTTGAGCATACATGTCCAGCTGAGGGCAGCGACCCTCCGGAGGAGTCCAGTTTGACTCTTTCCTCTTCGGTTGCTGTACCGCGGATCCCTCTGTCTGCTGTTCCGGATCGTCGATTGTCTCATTGGGTTCGCTGCTGAAATCTTGGGGTTTGTGGTAGAATTCCCGGAGCCTCATTCTCCTGATGAATTCCTCTGTGTCCGCCGCGAGACTAGTGGGGTCCATTTTGGTAGTGGGGCAGAAATTGAGCCCTCGGCTGAGAACTTCGATTTCGTCTGGTTGAAGGGTGTGGTCGGATAAATTGACAATAGACTTCCCTGTGGTTGCAACCGTGGTACCAGGGGAAGCTTGGTCGTTGCTGGTGGTGATGCCGAGTTTCTCAAGCTTCCTGCTCTTGGTTTTCATGTAGGCAGCGTAGTTCCGTTGCCTCGTCTGTTTGGCGGTATAACGTAGCTGGTCTGCTGTGTCCTGAGTACAGGTTGAGAGTATGGACTCTATCTTGGTTTCGAGGTTGTGGCGTCTGCTGTAGAGTTGGTGTATGAGATGGTTGCGGAGTGTGCGAGAGGTACGGCGGCAGAGTCTCTCAGCGTAATCCGAGTTGTATGTGGACTTGAGTGGGTTCGTGATCTGGAGTCCTTTCGGGATCTTGTCTGCTTTCTTGCAGCTCTGTAAAAACTTGATGTCTGTGTCTAAATGCGCGATCTTCTTGGATATCCTTTCCACTGTGAGCCGGCAGTTTGTGGTGTCGATGGTAGTCATGATGTGGAGATGCCGGTGATGGACTGGGGTTGACAATTGTAAACAATTTTACAACACCAAGTTATAGTCCAGCAATTTTATTTTAAATTCACAAGCTTTCGGAGATTTTCTCCTTCCTCAGGCAAATGTTTCAAGATCTCCTTGAAGCCTACGCATTTATACATATTGAACAATAATAAATGGTGTTTACAGACTGCCCCTGCAACTGCCCGTTGCCAAGGCAATCACCGTGTTCAGACAGAGAGGTGTTACCTGCAGAACCTCCGAATACACATTCAATAAAAAAACAAACAGGGAAAAAAAACAGAGAAAAAAAACACAGAGAGAGGCAGAAACATCCGGAAGGCAGAGAGAGCCAGCAAATGACCCATTATATTAAAAACAGATAACATTTGTTCGCTGGTGGGGTAACGTGTAGCGTGACATGAACCCAAGATCCCGGTTGAGGCCGTCCTCATGGGTGCGGAACTTGGCTATCAATTTCTGCTCGACGATTTTGCGTTGTCGTGTGTCTCGAAGGCCGCCTTGGAGTACGCTTACCCGAAGGTCGGTGGATGAATGTCCATGACTGCTGAAGTGTTCCCCGACTGGGAGGGAACCCTCCTGTTTGGCGATTGTTGCGCGGTGTCCGTTCATCCGTTGTCGCAGCGTCTGCATGGTCTCGCCAATGTACCATGCTCTGGGGCATCCTTTCCTGCAACGTATGAGGTAGACAACGTTGGCTGAGTCACAGGAGTATGAACCATGCACCTGGTGGGTGGTGTCATCTCGTGTGATGGTGGTATCTGTGTCGATGATCTGGCATGTCTTGCAGAGGTTACCGTGGCAGGGTTGTGTGGCGTCGTGGACGCTGTTCTCTTGAAAGCTAGGTAGTTTGCTGCGAACGATGGTCTGTTTGAGGTTGGGTGGCTGTTTAAAGGCGAGTAGTGGAGGTGTGGGGATGGCCAAAGCGAGGTGTTTGTCCTCATTGATGACATGTTGAAGGCTGCGGAGAACATGGCGTAGTTTCTCCGCTCCGGGGAAGTACTGGACGACAAAGGGTACTCTGTTGGTTGCGTCCCGTGTTAGTCTCCTGAGGAGGTCTATGCGATTTTTTGCTGCCGCAACATCGTCATCAAACCAGCGGACAAAGGAGGAGCCATAGTCATACAGAACAGAACAGACTATTGCAAAGAAGCATACCGACAACTGGACAACCAGGAACACTACAGACGGTTACCCGCAGATCCGACCAAAGAACACACCCACCAGCTCAACAAACTGATCAAGACCTTCGATCCAGACCTTCAAAGCATCCTACGCATTCTCATCCCACGTAATCCCCGCGTGGGAGACTTCTACTGCCTCCCAAAGATACACAAAGCCAACACACCCGGACGTCCCATCGTATCAGGCAACGGAACCCTGTGTGAGAACCTCTCTGGATACATCGAGGGCATCCTGAAACCCATCGTACAGGGAACCCCCAGCTTCTGTCGTGACACTACAGACTTCCTACAAAAACTCAGTACCCACGGACCAGTTGAACCAGGAACACTTCTCACCACGATGGACGTCTCGGCACTATACACCAGTATCCCCCACGATGACGGCATCGCTGCGACAGCATCAATACTCAACACCAACAACAGCCAATCTCCGGAAGCCATCCTACAACTCATCCGCTTCATCCTGGATCACAATGTCTTCACCTTCGATAACCAGTTCTTTACCCAAACACACGGAACAGCCATGGGGACCAAATTCGCACCCCAATACGCCAACATTTTCATGCACAAGTTCGAGCAGGACTTCTTCACTGCACAAGACCTCCAACCAACACTATACACCAGATACATCGACGACATTTTCTTTCTATGGACCCACGGCAAGGAATCACTAAAGAGACTACACGATAACATCAACAAGTTCCATCCCACCATCAAGCTCACCATGGACTACTCCTCAGAATCAGTTTCTTTCTTGGACACACGAATCTCCATCAAAGACGGGCACCTCAGCACCTCACTCTACCGCAAGCCCACGGACAACCTCACGATGCTCCACTTTTCCAGCTTCCACCCTAACCACGTCAAAGAGGCCATCCCCTATGGACAGGCCCTGCGAATACACAGGGTCTGCTCAGACGAGGAGGAACGCGATGGACACCTACAGACGCTGAAAGACGCCCTAGTAAGAACGGGATATGACGCTCGACTCATCGATCGACAGTTCCGACGGGCCACAGCAAAAAATCGCATAGACCTCCTCAGGAGACTAACACGGGACGCAACCAACAGAGTACCCTTTGTCGTCCAGTACTTCCCCGGAGCGGAGAAACTACGCCATGTTCTCCGCAGCCTTCAACATGTCATCAATGAGGACAAACACCTCGCTATGGCCATCCCCACACCTCCACTACTCGCCTTTAAACAGCCACCCAACCTCAAACAGACCATCGTTCGCAGCAAACTACCTAGCTTTCAAGAGAACAGCGTCCACGACGCCACACAACCCTGCCACGGTAACCTCTGCAAGACATGCCAGATCATCGACACAGATACCACCATCACACGAGATGACACCACCCACCAGGTGCATGGTTCATACTCCTGTGACTCAGCCAACGTTGTCTACCTCATACGTTGCAGGAAAGGATGCCCCAGAGCATGGTACATTGGCGAGACCATGCAGACGCTGCGACAACGGATGAACGGACACCGCGCAACAATCGCCAAACAGGAGGGTTCCCTCCCAGTCGGGGAACACTTCAGCAGTCATGGACATTCATCCACCGACCTTCGGGTAAGCGTACTCCAAGGCGGCCTTCGAGACACACGACAACGCAAAATCGTCGAGCAGAAATTGATAGCCAAGTTCCGCACCCATGAGGACGGCCTCAACCGGGATCTTGGGTTCATGTCACGCTACACGTTACCCCACCAGCGAACAAATGTTATCTGTTTTTAATATAATGGGTCATTTGCTGGCTCTCTCTGCCTTCCGGATGTTTCTGCCTCTCTCTGTGTTTTTTTTCTCTGTTTTTTTTCCCTGTTTGTTTTTTTATTGAATGTGTATTCGGAGGTTCTGCAGGTAACACCTCTCTGTCTGAACACGGTGATTGCCTTGGCAACGGGCAGTTGCAGGGGCAGTCTGTAAACACCATTTATTATTGTTCAATATGTATAAATGCGTAGGCTTCAAGGAGATCTTGAAACATTTGCCTGAGGAAGGAGAAAATCTCCGAAAGCTTGTGAATTTAAAATAAAATTGCTGGACTATAACTTGGTGTTGTAAAATTGTTTACAATTTCTAAATGATGATTAATACTGTCCCTCAGAATTGTTTCCAATAATTTGCCCACCACCGAGGTAAGATTTACTGGCCTGTAATTACTTGGTCTATCCTTTTCTCTTTTTTTAAACAACGTTACAACATTAGCAGTCCTTCGATCCTCCAGCACCATGCCTGTAGTCAGAGGAGATTTGAAAATGATGGTCAGAGCCTTCGCTATTTCCTCCCTTGCTTCTCTTAACAGCCTGGGATATATTTCATCTGGCCCTGGCGATTTATCTACTTTCAAAGGTGCTGATCCCCTTATTATTTCCTCCTTCACTATATTTATTCCATCCAATATTTCTCACTCCTCCTACTTAACTACAATGGCTATAGAGATAGTGGATGCATTGGTTGTCATCTTCCAAAATTCGATAGATTCTGGAATGGTTCCTGCAGATTGGAGGGTAGCAAATGTAACCCCACTATTTAAGAAAGGAGGGAGAGAGAAAACAGGGAACTACAGACCTGTTAGCCTGACATCGATAATAGGGAAAATGCTAGAATCTATTATAAATGATGTGATAACAGGACATTTTGAAAATAATAATAGGATTTGGCAGAGTCAACATGGATTTATGAAAGAGAAATCATGTTTGCTGATGACACAAAACTGGATGGGAATGTAAGTTGTGAGGAGGATACAAAGAGGCTTCAAGGGGATATAGACAGGCTAAGTGAGTGGGCAAGAACATCGTAGATGGAATATAATGTGGAAAAATGTGAAGTTATCCACTTTGGTAGGAAAAGCAGAAATGCAGAGTATTTTTTAAATGGTGTGAGATTGGGAAATGTTGATGTTCAAAGGGACCTGGGTGTCCTTGTACATGAGTCACTGAAAGCTAACATGCAGGTGCAGCAAACAATTAGGAAGGCAAATGGTATGTTGGCCTTTATTACAAGAGGATTTAATAGTGCAGGAGCAAAGATGTCTTTCTGCAATTATATAGGGCCTTGGTGAGACCGCACCTGGAGTATTGTGTATAATATTTTCTCCTTACCTAAGAAAGGATATACTTACCATAGATGGAGTGCAACGAAGGTTCACCAGACTGATTTCTGGGATGGCGGGATTGTCGCATGAGGAGAAATTGATACTAGGCCTGTATTCTCTAGCGTTTAGAAGAATGAGAGGTGATCTCATTGAAACATACAACATTCTTACAGGGTTCGACAGGGTAGATGCAGGGAGAATGTTTCCCCTGGCTGGGGAGTCTAGAACCAGGGGTCACAGTCTCAGAATATGGGATAGGCTGTTTAGGTCTGAGATGAGGAGAAATTTCTTCACTCAGTGGGTGGTGAATCTTTGGAATTCTCTACCCCAAGGTAAACTATGTGTGGAAGTTCAGTCATTGAGTACATTAAAAACAGAGATCGATAGATTTCTAGATATTAAAGGCATCAAGGGATATGGGGATGGTGCAGGAAAATGGCGTTGAGGTAGAAGATCAGCCATAATCTTGTTAATTGGCGGAGCAGGCTCGAAGGGCCGGATGGCCTACTCCTGCTCCTATTTCTTATGTTCTTATGTCTGCATCGTCCCCTCTTTTGTGAAGACAGATGCAAAGTATTCATTAAGAACCATACTCGCATCTTCCGGCTCCACACATAGGTTACTTTTTTGGTCTCTAATAAGCCCTACTCTTTCCTTAGTCTTCAAGTGTGCATTTGCACCACAACTTTAGCATTCAGTCTAAAGTTATAGTGTCATTCTAGAGTCGGGGCCCAACCTGATTCTGGAGAGAAGTGGAGGGCGTAGTCCTGCACCACTTCAGTTTGACACTACATGGAAGGTAAATGCAATGCAGGTCCAGCCAGGTGTAAAAAAAGTGTGCACAGGTTCCTAGACACTGATATGTATGTTACTTGCATATTGTTAACTGAGCACTAGATGGGATCCAGATGGGATTAAGCACATGGTAGCAATTACACTCCAGGTCTCTGGTATTATTTTCACTATTCTTTGATGGGAATATTCTAGAGGGCCTGGAAATAAAAGTAGCTTGTCGTTACCACAGCAATTCTAGTGCTGCTTCACTTTTACCATTTGCTTGCAATTAGCTGAAATGTTTAGACAGTGCAGGCGAGGTCCTCTCCCAGCTCTGCACTTTACTGTTGATGTACTTTACGGTTGATGTACAGTGCAGACTCCCCACCAAGAGCAGAGGTACATTGCTATGCTGAAGCACAGCTGCTGAACCTTCCACACTCTCATTTAAGAAAAGAAATTGCAAAAGCAAGAGAAAAAGAAGTCAGAGGTTAGGGACCTGAATCGGAGAGTAGCAGCGGGATCTCTTTTCAGCCTCCTTGTTAGAGTTGTGCCTTTGGAGAAAGCTCGGTCCAGTCAGGAGAACATTTTAGTGTGGGAACAACCTATTCTAAGTAGGTCAATACAAATGTAACCATAATGTGGATTTTTGCATTCTGGATCTAAATAGTGATAACTGTGATTGGTGCATAGATGGGGAATTGTTGGTTGCCAGGAATCATTCAGTTTAATTGCCATGTTAATTTGATACATACCTGCCCTCCTTTGGACCATTAGGTTTCAAATAAATGTACATTGCTAGTGTTCTGGGGAGGGGGCACGGGGGTTAGACACATTAGTTATCCCAGGACTGCTAGCAAGGGCCAGCAGCTGTCATATGTATCCTCAGCCTGGGAGCCATTAGGATACAAGCCCAATTTCAAAGACACAGTGGATCACCTTGACCATGATACTGCCTTGATTAAATACTGGTTCATGTCTCATTCGGATCTCATCTACTCAATTAATGTCTTGACGAGACATAATTGGATTAGCCTGGAGATAACTGGTGGACTTGCAGATCTAGCTTGCATTCTGCTGATCCTGCAGTGGCTTTGATATCATGCAAACAATAAGGCAAGAACATTTTCATCTAACGTGTTCAAAGCCATTGAATTTTCCTGAAACATAAATTAATTAGAGAAACAAAATATCCTCACAGATACACAAAGCCAACATAAATCTCTTCCAGAAAACAGTCAGCAGGACCCATTTGGAATTGTTCCAATACTAGGCACAGCTATTAACTAAATGGAACGATATAATAAAGAGTTCCTTATAATTTGAAACAGGACAGATCCGAGATCTGTTACTCCCATTAATAGGCAACCAAAGTTTTGGTGAGAATGAAAGTCTGTATTGTTATTTTATCTGATGATTTGTTTTTGCATCTGTAAAAATGTATGACTTACAATAAATTCTAATTAATAGTTTTAACCTGAGCATGAAATGAAAACTTCGCAACACAAACCGAGAGACCTTTGCTGCCTTGCCCTTGCTATTGGAGTAACATAGCACAATATGGCATCTTGCCTGAGCAGAGGGAACTAAGAAAGTCAAACTACCCTTCTGTGGCTTCATATTACAACCTTTAAGGGAACAGGTGAACTTAAATCAAAAAGGCTTGAATTGGGTGAAATTTTGAATGGTTTCAAAATAATCCTTACCAGCCCACGTCAAATCTCTTCAGATTTTGCCGTTGAGCTGAACAATCATTTTAAATTGCTTTGCTTCAAAACCTAGGTTATTGTGGGGAATTGATTATTCTGCAGGTGATTGTGAAAATTGTACACTATTCAACAAGAATCACTGGAAGGCACTTTCTGCAATGTACCTTTCTTGTTGGAATCTCTTGGTGATCCTTCCAAGCTAATTAATGAAAATAAAAACATGGAGAAATGCTAAGATCAGAGAGTCAGAGGGACTCCTCTCATGCACGGCCAAGTAACCCATTAGTTTTCCCTCCTGTACTGTCTGCTGGGAAAAAGGCATACCGCAAGAAGACAGCGGGGAGGAGAAGAGAGAAAAGGAAAAATGTAGTTGAAGTATAAAGCTTTTTAAAAATGAAATTCTGTGCTCTTGGTCTAATTCAATGTCGGGCGGGGGGGAGATTTAAAAAAAAACCCACAGGCCCAGATTATCTACTAAGTACAGAACCTTGGAGGCATGCCTGCTCGACAACACCAGTTGTATGTTCTTGACCTTCTGCAGTCTGACTCTATTTCTTGACAAAAATTGGCGCACTATCAGATACGTTCGTTATTTGGCTCATTTCATCCATTACTGTACCTGTCTGGACAGCTGTGACTGTGGGCAGAACCACAGAAACTGGGGGCAACAACTTTTTTTAAAAAACAGAACATATCTTATCAAAGTAATTAATTGATTTATTTTCACTGGAGAAAAGACATTAGAAAGAGGATATGCTCCAGAATCTTTTAAAAAAAAAAGAAACTGGGAGGCATTGAAAACGAGAGACAAATTGGTCACATAACTTAGACTGAATGCAGAACTAGAGGGCACAGTTCAAACTTAACTATCCTCAAAGGACAGAAAAAGATTAGAATCTTTTCTCACTACAGAGCAGTGGATATGTGAAGTAGACGAGAAGCAAAAGCAGTTAATGTCATGTTGATCGACTCTTTTAGAAAAGAGCTGGATAAATATTTGATTAGGAACAGGTTTAAAGGTTCTGGAGATAAGTACAGACAAAGATTATCAAATACTGCACAGAACATGATGGTGCCTGTGCTACTGGGACTATGGTTGCACAATGGAGTTGTAAGGTTGGATAGATTGGTATTGTTGTTTATTACCTTTGGGAAATGGGAAAAAAAAATTGCAGGGATTCAGGAGATGAAATAAGGGGTAGTGCTACAGATGAGGTGAATTGTACATGGAATGAAAGCAGGAAATGCTGGGAACACTCAGCATGTCACGTAGTATCGTTCATGCAAGGTCTTCGGCCTGAAACGTTAACCATACGTTTTTCTCTCCATAGATGCTGCCTGACCTGCTGAGTGTTTCTAGCATTTTCTGTCTTTATTTCAGATCCCCAGCATCTGCAGTATTTTGCTTTTTGAATTAAACATGGCCTGTGGAGGAACTGAGCTAATTAGCCTTTTCTTGTAGAAAGACACTATTAAAAAGAACTCCTTTAAATGCAAATTCTTCTCCAAATCAAACTCTCATATGTTAAGTTAGAAACATTAACTTACTTTCTTCAGTTTCACTGCAGAGATACTGATATCTGATATATGATAAAATTGCCATTTTTCAACTGTTAATTTGTGAGTAGTTCCATTTCTGTTTCTTGTGGATTAATGTACGGACACAGTACCAAGTAATCTGCGCTGAGGGAAGTTAATTACTTTGGAGAACCATTTATAAAATACTGTCTTTATCCCCAAAACTAGAACAAGCCTTGTCATTAATCATATGTGAGTAAATATGTTATGTTAAATATTGCCGCATTTATGGTTTTGTGCAATTCAGCACTTTTTAGTGCTCTAATTATTCTCACTTCCTCCACCTGATTTATTTTCCTACAACAAGGTCCTTTCACCTCTTTGCAACCTCCTTTATCTGGCAGGTAGAGGCTGTCCAGGCTATAGACTTTTGCAGAGCTACTGCGAATACTGCTCCATAATCAGTGGTCAAATCAACACACTTCTGATGGACAATCAGTCCAGCCACTGAGGCAGAACACTCTGCTTCTGTGGGAGCATTCCATCAAATTAAATCTGCTTAGCAGATTTGATAGGTAGATTTAAAACTCATATGTGACCATCTGTTGGGAACTTTGTATTGTGTGGTTACTGAATAATGCTTATATGTACATCAGAAGCTGACTATAGTTTTACATTACTTATTTGAAGAATGTATATGAATATCTAGGCCCTATGCTCTGGAATTCTCTCCCTAAACACCTCTGTCTCTCTCTTCTCCTTTTAAGACCCTCCTTAAAACCTACTTCTTTGACCAAGCTTTTGGTCACCTGTCCTAATGTCTCTTTGGCTCAGTGTCAATTCATTGAATCATGGAATCATACAGCACAGGAGGAGGCCATTCAGCCCATTGTGCCTGTGCTGGCTCTTTGAAAGAGCTATCCAGTTAATCCCACTCCCCTGTCCTTTCCCCATAGACCTGCAAATTTTCCCCCTTCAATTATCTATCCATTTCCCTTTTAAAAGTTACTATTGAATCTGCTTCCACTGCCCTTTCCAGGCAGTGCATTCCAGATCATAACAACTCGCTGCGTAAAAAACTTTCTCCTCATCTCGCCACTAGTTCTTTCACCAAATACCTTAAATCTACGTCCTTTCATAACTGACCCGTCTGCCAGTAGAAATAGTTTCTCCTTATTTACTCTATCAAAACCTTTCATGATTTTTGACACTCTCCCCTTTTTTGATCAGGGATGTAACATCAGGGGTGTCCTTGCAGCAGATGGCATTCTTCCCCTCTGCTGATCCGGACTCTGAGAAGGTGGATAACCACAGTTATTCCCAAGTCAATTAAGGCTTTCATGAGCCTGAAGGCCAGGTGCAGTTATTTATTCAATATTTTGCCCTGACCTTTCATTATTGGCATCAGAGGGTTTGCCATTAGGAATCCTTCGAACTAAAGTGGACTGGACACAACTACTTGAGGAAAAATCAGTGGCAAGCCAGTGGGAGGCACTAAAAAGTGAAATTCTACAGGTACAATGCAGACACATCCCCTCAAAGAAAAAGGGTTGCACTGCCAAATTTAGAGCCACCTGGTTGTCTAGAAGTATACGGGGCAAGATAATGCAGAAAAAGAAAGCTTATGACTATCACAGAAAACTAAAGACCGCAGAAAGCCTAGAGGAGTATAGAAAGTACAGGGATGATGTAAAAAAGGAAATAAGGAAAGCAAAGAGAGGGCATGAAAAAATATTAGCTAGTAAGATTAAAGGAAACCTGAAGATGTTTTATCAATACATTAAGAACAAGAGGATAGCTAAGGAAAAGGTGGGACCTATCTGGGATCATAAGGGTAATTTGTGTGTAGAAGCAGAGGATGTGGGTAGGGTTTTAAATGAATATTTTGTCTCCGTATTCACAAAAGAAAGGGATGATCAGGACATAGTAGTTAAAGAGGAGAGGTGTGAAATATTGGATAAGGTAAACATAACGAGAGAGGAAGTACGAGAGGGACTGGAATCCTTGAAAGTTGATAAGTCACCAGGGCCGGATGGATTGTTTCCTAGGCTATTGAAGGAAGCCAGGGAGGAAATAACGGATGCTCTGAGGATCATTTTCCAATCCTCACTAGATATAGGGGAGGTACCAGAGGACTGGAAGACTGCAAATGTAATACCATTGTCTAAAAAGGGTACGAGGGAAAGGCCGAACAATTATAGGCCGGTCAGTCTTACCTCGGTGGTGGGCAAACTATTAGAATCAATACTGAGATATAGGATAAACTGTCACATGGAAAGGCATGGTTTAATCAGGGATAGTCAGCATGAATTTGTTCAGGGACGGTCATGCCTTACAAATCTGATTGAATTCTTTGAGGAAGTGACAAGGAGGATTGATGAGGGTGGTGCAGTGGATATTGTCTTCATGGATTTTAGTAAGGCATTTGACAAGGTCCCACATGGCAGACTGGTCAGAAAGGTAAAAGCCCATGGGATACAGGGAAATGCGGTGAATTGGATCCAAAATTGGCTCAGTAACAGGAAACAAAGGGTAAAAGTCGATGGATGTCTTTGCGAATGGAAATCCATTTCCAGTGGTGTGCCACAGGGCTCAGTGTTGGGTCCCTTGCTGTTTGTGGAATATATTAATGATTTGGACTTGAATATAGGGGGCATGATTGGCAAATTTGTGGACGACACAAAACTTGGCCGTGTAGTTGATAGTGAAGAGGATAGCTGTAGACTCCAAGAAGATATCAATGGGTTGGTGGAGTGGGCAGAAAAGTGGCAAATGGAGTTCAACCTGGAGAAGTGTGAGGTAATTCACTTAGAGAGGGCAAACAGTAAAAGGGAATACGCAGTAAACAGGAATATATTGAGAAGGGTAGTGGAAGTGAGAGACCTTGGAGTGCATGTGCACAGGTCCCTGAAGGTGGCAGTACAGGTAGATAAGGTTGTGAAGAAGGCATACAGAATGCTCTCCGTTATTAGCCGAGGTATAGAATACAAAAGCAGGGATGTAATGATGGAACTGTATAAAACGCTGGTCAGGCCACAGCTGGAGTATTGTGTACAGTTCTGGTCACCACATTACAGGAAGGACGTAATTGCTCTGGAGAGAGTGCAGAGAAGATTTACAAGAATGTTGCCAGGGCTTGAAAATTGCAGCTACGAGGAGAGATTGGATAGGCAGGGGTTGTTTTCGTTGGAACAGAGGAGGCTGTGGGGTGACTTGATTGAGGTGTACAAAATTATGAGGGGCCCAGATAGACTAGACAGGAAGTACCTGTTTCCCCTAGCGGAGAGTTCAAGAACTAGAGGACATAGATTTACGCTGATTGGCGGAAGGATTAGAGGGGACATGAGGAAAAACTTTTTTACCCAGAGGATCCATGCAGACAACATCCACTGCACTACCCTCAAAGTGTTGGGTGTATGGAATTCGCTGCCCAAATTGGTGGGAGAGGCAGGGACCCTCAACTCTTTTTAAAAAGTACCTGGACCTGCACCTAAAGTGCTGTAAGCTGCGGGGCTACAGACCAGGTGCTGGAAGGTGGGATTAGAATGGGCACCTGGTTGTTCTTCGAGCCGTCACGGACACGATGGGCTGAATGGCCCCCTTCTGTGCTGTATCTTTTCTATGGTTAAAGTGTTTGGCGATAGAGGGGGCCAGTGGAATGATGTCAGGGTGGTTAGGTGTTCTATGCCCCCCTGCCCGCCCCTGCATGAGCACCTGTGGAATTTAAAAGGCCCAATACACTTACCTTGAAAGTGTGTGGGCCTTTTTAAATACCCTCCTGCTGCAGGTCAGCCCGAGGCCTTGTCCCCTGCCAGGTTTCACTTGCGTGTTTGGGTCTGCGTCCAGCTAAAAACCGCGCTAAGCCCTTCTATGTCCCCTTTTTGAATCCAATAGTAAAGCTCCCGCCTGTTTCCAGGCCTGCCTAAACCGCGGCCTGCCCGAAAATTGTCCTTGTTCAGGCAGAAAAATGGGGCAGAAGGGAGACAAAAATCACTCCCAAGCGAACAATCTTTTTATATTAAGTTTTCTTTGATTTAATATGGATCTCTTTGGACATTGATTTATGTGCATAAAACAAGGAATTGCCAATGGCTGGCTCTGTTAATGATGAGATGTTGTATTACCATGTAAAAGAAAAATTAACAACCAATTTGTGTGTCATAAGCTTAATGAGTAAGTTGCAGTAAAGAAGTAAATCTTGAAGGATTTAAATTACCTATGTTATTGTAAATTAAAAAGCTTGGGTGAGCTTAATATTGATAATCGCAGATCAAGAAAAATAGGAAGGATGGGAGGTAGTGTGTTGGGGAGGGGGAAGAGAATGATTCAATTAATGCATGTGCAAACAATTTTACAACACCAAGTTATAGTCCAGCAATTTTATTTTAAATTCACAAGCTTTCGGAGGCTTCAGTGATCAGTGATGAGAGGATTGACATATCTCTTATGGTTAGAAAAGCTTTGTGTGTTTAACGCTATGTCTTTCATTGTTGCTGTCTTTTGTAAAGAAGTCTAGTGCTTAGGTGGCATTGGCTAACGCTTGATACTTGTATATTGGGAGACGGGATGAAATTACAACTGTGCAGCAGCTATGGTGAGAGAAGTTCTTTGTTGTTGTCAGAAGCGCAACTGTGGTAGTCTTAGTGAGCATTAATAAAATCTACAAAAATAGACAATTTGGAAGGTTAATGAGCCAAGATGGTTTAGCCACTGGACTCATTTAAGAATGAACCAGGCGGTGTAATGGGAAGACAGTAGAATTGGTATTATGAAATGATGCAATCAAATGGAACTAAGATCCTTCATATGAACGTATTTTGTGATCTTGTTTGACTGAAGACATTCGAACCACAGTGTCTTACTGAAGAGAATAGCAAAATAACTTCTTGAAGTTATTGGATTCTGTGGCAAATATTGCCATTTTTGCAATACTAATAAAGGATTCTGTAAGGTTTGTCCTGCCTATTACCAAACTGTCTAGTTACGAATTTGAGAGAATCCCAGCATTTACACGCTCAAAATTCTGGTGGAGATTGTGCAGCCAGAAGTGCTGTGCGACAGAACTTCCAATTGCTACTTTGGCCACATTATGACCTTGTACCAAATCCTGGGGATAGGGTCATCGATACATTGGGGGCAGGTGCTCACACAGTAATGGCACTACAAGGGTGTCCACTGCTAATACATGCTGGGAGTTTGTAACTATTCCTTGCTTCTCCAGCTGGATTCCAACATGCTGTTGTGGCCAAAACCCTTGCTGCATTCTAGTCCACTGGAAACCACACCATGGATGATTGGCCATTATTGGAATGGCCATCGAGCCCTCTGCGGTTGGCATTTGGCAGCGAGCAGAAGTAGCTATGCCACTCATCCCCCCCCCCCATGTTGTGCTTTGAACAATGGGGTTTAAACCCCAACTTCCATTACCTCCACTGACCCCATGTCCAAATGCCTCCCCATGAAGGAGTGGAATTTATGAGATCAAATATCTGACCATTATCACACCTTAAAAATGTTTGACTAAGAAAAATAATGATACTTTCACACATCCAATTTTTTGTTTTTTTGCTTCTGAGAAGTAACTAATTGTGGGATGAGGATTCAACAGTAGCTCCTTTTGGATGTCGAGTTTTATCCAAAATATTGCCTCTGCCTGTGCAATTATATCCTACATTGTGGTCCTATTAATAGAATATCAATGTTTTGTGTTTAGATAATTGTATTAATACAATGCTGAGGTCTCCTTTCTTTTACATTAAAAAGAAAGAAAAGAAAGAGCTGGCATTTACATAGGACCTTTCACAACCTCAGGACATGCTAAAGCGCTTCACAGCCAATGAAGTACTTTTGAAGTG
Source organism: Heptranchias perlo (assembly GCF_035084215.1). Taxonomy (NCBI): domain Eukaryota; kingdom Metazoa; phylum Chordata; class Chondrichthyes; order Hexanchiformes; family Hexanchidae; genus Heptranchias; species Heptranchias perlo. The sequence goes on from NC_090341.1 coordinate 45,149,930, forward strand.
TAGTCACTGTTGTAATGTACATAACACGGCAGCCAATTTGCGCACAGCGAGATCCCACATCCAGCGATGAGATAACAATCATTTATATTAGCTTATTGTATCTTCAGGATATCTCAAAATGCTTCACGTCCAACAAGTTACTTTTGAAGTGCGGTCATTGTAGGTATGCAAGCAAATACAGTAGCCTTTTATTACACAGCAAGATCCCATGAACAGAAAATGAAATAAATAACCTGTTCATCTGTTTTTAGTGTTGTTGGTTGAAGGAAGGCTGTTGGCCACGACACAAGGATTACACCTTGCTCCTTTCGAATAGTGCTGTGGGATATTTTATGTCCACCTGAACAGGCAAGATGGGACCTAAGTTTGACATCTCATCCAAACAGTGGCATCTCCAACAATGCAGAACTCCCTCAGTACTACAATGAAATGTCAGACAGCGCTTCAGGATGCATACTGAAATAGCCCCTTGAGATCCTATATTGCTTCATGGGCCTTCCTATCACAGCAAGCATCTGGTTCCTCATAGAATAGCATTACTGAGCTAAAGGAGAATTGCAGTCATAGAGAGCTTGTAAAGTCTCTTATCATTATGGTTCATTTTGTTCGTGGCCAGTTATGTTCAGGGTGGATTGAATTGTCCTTTAACCCAATAATAAGGTCATTTGACTCCGGAGACAAGGTTTAAACTCAAGCCAGGGAAAGGTGTGATGAAGACTTTTCTTGTATTGATGTCTTTTCAGGTCAGAAATGATTGAATTCTTATAGTCTTGGCCCGGTTCTTGTTAAAGAAAAGTCCCTAAGTACAAACAGATTGTGGTAGGGGAATGCCAAGGCTCTCAGTGTTGTGAACAGAAGGGTCACATGACTCGGACATTGTAGTTTGCTGGAAATAAGGCCCGGGGCAGCAGAAAATGCTTGTGATTGGAACGTCCTTTGTGTAGCTGTCACAACATGTCAAAGTAAGCTGCCAAAGCTTTCAAAAACTGGGTGAGCTCTGTGTAATTTGGAGAGCCAACATAATTCTCCAGGTGTACTCAAAACACAGCTAATTTGCAGATGCTTTAGTCATAATTACTAAAGCAGATTATCTGGTCATTATCTCATCGCTGTATGTGGGACCTTGCTGTGCGCAATTTGGCTGCCGCGTTTCCATAAGAGACCATAAGAGATAGGAGCAGGAGTAGGCCATTCGGCCCCTTGAGCCTGCTTCGCCATTTAGTGAGATCATGGCTGATCTGATTTTTACCTCAACTCCACTATCCCGCCCTTTCCCCATATCCTTTGACTCCCTTGCTGATCAAAAATTTGTCTAACTCAGCCTTGAATGTATTCAATGACTCAGCCTCCACAGCTTTTTGGGGTAAAGAATTCCAAAGATTCACGACCCTCTGGGAGAAGAAATTCCTCCTCAATTCTGTCTTAAACTGGCGACCCCTTATTCTGAGACTATGTCCCCTAATTTTAGATTCCACCATAAGGGGTAACATCCTCTCAGCATCTAACCTATCAAGCCCCCTCAGCATCTTGTATGTTTCAATAAGATCTTCTAAACTCCAGTGAGCATAGACCAACCTGTTCAATCTTTCCTCATAAGACAACCCTTCCATACCCGGAATCAACCGAGTGAATCTTCTCTGAACTGCTTCCAATGCGAGTATGTCCTTCGTTAAATAAGGGCACCAGAACTGTATGCAGTACTCCAGATGTGGTCTCACTAGCACCCTGTACAGTTGTAGCATGACTTCCCTGCTTTTATGCTCCATCCCCCAGAAATAAAGGCCAATATTCCGTTTGCCTTCCGGTTTCCTACGTTATAACAGTGACTACACTTCAAAAGTACTTCATTGGCTGTAAAGCATCCTGAGGTTGTGAAAGGTGCTATGTAAATGCAAGCTCGGTCTTTACTTTCTTTTCAATGTAACACATTGGTGTCTATCTCAGGTGACAATTCAGGACACTACTGACTGTTGCCTTTAACCTGTTAGTAGGCTGATGTAAGAGTGCTGCACACTCCAGTGGGCTAAAATTATAAGCTTGAACAATAAGATTCTGAGCAAATTTGATCTATTTTGTACAAACATCTCTGGCCACAAAAAGAGTTAATCCTGAACAAAAATACAATGGGCCAGAACTTACTGTCTAAATAATGGTGAGGCTAATGGTGCTCAACTTTACTTCTGCGCAAACTGCACAGCAACTTCAGGCGAGGGTAGCTGCGTGGTTAAGCACGAAAATCCGGAAATTGCCATTTGGGAAGCGGCGTTCCACCATTACCTTCCCGAAAATGGCATCTTGCTGTCTGACTCACTGTTCAAATGCATTGAATGGCGTGAAGTTCCCGTACTTGCATGGTATATACAAACTAAACTCGCCACAGAAAGTTAGGGCTTGTCCATTTCAGTGTAAGTACTCTTCTAATGCGGTGATAAGCCAAACAACCTCTCTGGCACTGAAAATTAACTTTTACAAGTATGGAATGTCATTCCTTCAGCTTTTAATTGTTGCTGGAGATTTTTTTTTTAAATGTTAATTATTTTTTTACTTTTTCTTTCTTTCTCTTTTTCTCTCTCTCTCTCAATCCAATCTTTCTTTCCTCTCTTTATTTTGCTTACTGTATCTGATTTGACATTGAATTCACTATTCTAACTTACACTCCTTGGTTCAGACTGCGCTGTTCATCTGATTTGATTAAGGAGATACACAGTTGCTCGCCCTGTTCACACAGGTCCCAGATGCCCTGTAGAGGGCTCTGTTTTGAAATCCCACTAACAACAACTTACCGTGCAAAAGCTCATTGAAATTAAACAGCCAAGGGCAAGTCTAACGAAAGCCGGCTACAGTCAATTCTGCCCCAATATATAATTCAGAGCATGTCTTTGTGTGTGTAGATGAGAGAAACGGCAGATTGAATAAAAGCAAAACTGTTCTTATCATTGTCTCAGCTTCAACCCCATACAATGATCCACTGTTTACTAAAAGAGGAACATATTGTGAAGGGAAGCTGTTTCTGGATGCAAGTCAAGATTCCTCGGCTGAGGCTGTCATCTAATGACAATATCTCTCACAGGCAGATGGAACATTACTGGGAAAAAAAAATAATATTTAGTGTCTTCATTCACTGGCCTGCTTCTCCCTAAAGATCTCCCGTGGGGCTCAGTTTTAATACTCTGTGCTGTGCAACAGTCTTTCATTAAGCTTGAGAAAAAACAAAACAGTTATTCTTTAAAGCAGCTCGTTGTAGGCTTTGTTAATTAATCACACAAAATGATAGGAATTGTTTTTGAGTGATTGTTCCAACATTCTGTAGATGGGTTTCTTTCTCTATTGACCAGTTCTGACAAGTCTGACTCAATTACACTGGTTCTTTTTCTCTCTCTCTCCTTAGGTAGTGCTGGAACCCCTGTGATGTTTAATGATAAAGGTGATGCGCCAGGCCGATATGATATCTTCCAGTATCAGCTCATTGCCAACAATACCTGGGACTACCGCATCATTGGCCAATGGACGGACCACCTTCATCTCAATGTAAGTCACTCCCTGCCGAGCTATTAACACCATATTGGCCAAATGAGCAGAAGCAGCATGGGGTAAAGTCAACAATCTGGTGCTCCCAGTGGGGAGCCTCGTTTGAAGAGAGTATGCATGAGAAATAGGGCTTCAACACTGTAGCACTAATCCTCTGCCCCATCCTCCCGTCAAACAATGGTCTCATGCTGGGAGCGCTGGATTTACCTTTAGCATCTTGGGGAAATATTTTGTGGAGTGCTGGTTACTTAAATGCTTTGTTACATCCCTCAGGCACGTTGCGGACATTAAACAAACTACTTCATTTATGTGGATAGATTGGAGAAGCTGGGATTGTTCTCCTTAGAACAGAGAAGCTTAAGAGGAGATTTGATAGAGATATTCAAAATCATGAGAGGTTTAGACAGAGTAGATGGAGAGAAACTGTTCCCATTTGTGGAAGGGTCAAGAGCCTGAGGATGTAGATTTAAGGTGATTGGCAGAAGAACATGAGGAAAATCTTTTTTACACAGCAAGTGGTTATGATCTGGAATGCACTGCCTGAGAGGGTGGTGGAGGCAGATTCAATCGTGGCTTTCAAAAGGGAATTCGATAAATACTTGAAGGGAAAAAAATTTGCAGGGCTACGGGGAAAGGGCGGGGGAGTGAGACAATCAGGATTGCTCTTGCCGAGAGCCGGCACAGACTCGATGGACTGAATGGCCTCCTTCCGTGCTGTAACCATTCTATGATTCTATACTGGGATAGTTTCCAATAGGAACACATCTTTCTGTCCTTCTCCTTGTTTGCATGCATAGCAGCTGTCCACACAATGACACCTGAAGTTAGTGCCCTGTCATGACCCTAATACATTGCGCTATTAATAAGCTCATAACTGCTTGGTGAAAGCAGCTAAAAGAGTATCTTCAGAGGACAGTCTTGGGTTTGTTCATTTTTACACATATGATCATTGTAATAGCACTCTACATCAGTTAATAGGGGTTAATATGATTGAGAACTGGTACTTCCTGAATAAAGTCCTTATTGAATCTAAATGGCAGAGAAAGGAAGAAACAATGAGTGAAGGGACTGACGTTGGCAATTGTGCCTCGTTCCCCTTTAAGGTGCTGAATGTAAGTGAAGAATGCAGACACGTTGTGCTATGTAATCGACCAAAATGGCTGTTTTCTGCTGACGTTCGTTGCTGTGTGCATTTAAGTGAAATGATAATTGCTAATACACTTTCAGTTTCCTGTGTGAATGTGGCCATTTTAACAGGTAAATGTTGAATTCCAAAATTTGTCAGTAAGTTCCGTTATGAGAAAAGTCACCGTCTTAAAGACAGGAATTCAAATTCACCTTCTTGGTGTGAAAAACAGGATTTCATTCTCCTTGCTCACATTTCCAAACCACCGTTGTGCCAATGACTGGATGTATCAGGATAACATTTACTAAAAGGACTCCCATGGCTCTGAATGTGGCCTACTAATTGGGGTTAAACAGCGCTAATGAGGCTAAGGTGACCAGCTGCTTCCCTAAAGCAAAGGAAAAGGCCACGTAAAGCCAGGCAATCAATGGAGTTATTCACCAGTAGCGTGCTTAAACAGATGCAGGCTTAGAAATACTAGCGTCTAAAGATGATGCCTCACACTGCTAGGTTAAAAACAAACCCGTATTTTGAAGTCTTTTCGTGGAAAATCCGAGCTTCTCTGGAACTAACGACATGCCTGGCCTGAACTCCACACCAATGTCAACATGCATCAATCTCGCCTATAAAACCAGCAGAATATGATTTGTGACATCACATTTAAATTTCTGGCCAACACAGGAAAAAACAAATTGCCCTAAAGGCCAATATATAATTGCCAGTATTGTACCAGAAAATAAAAGGGGTAGTCAGAGGAATGACAGACCATTATAATCTGGAAAAGCTTGGAAACTTGCAGCAGTACAATTTCCAGCTGAATTCTGACATTTATTGGGATAGTTTTTTTTAAAATCAGATTTGACCCTGATGTGATGGAATGGAAGAGTCTTGTGAGAATGAGTTTAAATCATAGGGTTAGAGCAAAACAAAAGGTGAACTCTCTGCCTATTCCTTCCTGTAACGAACCTAGAAATTCTCAACATTGTTAATGGATGAAAAGACAAAACAAATTTCCACACTGTCCCCCCCACTGCCCCCCTCACCCTATACCAAAAAAATGAAGCGTTCCAGTAAACATACTTCAGCTAGATACATGTCTAAAAGTGGCCATCATTAAAATAAACAAGCACACTCATAATATTTACATAATTTCAAGTGTCCACTCAACTGAATAGAACTCAGTCTGCATCTGGATTAATGCTGCACTACTGGATAGTGGAAATAATCATTCCACACAGGAGTTTTATCTCTGTTATTGAACCTTAATACAATAGTGGTCTAGAGTGTTATAATATTGTAAAACAACACCAGAACACAGCAAAGTACAGGTCTGATCCCCTGCTATATTTTGGCTCTTCAGTATTAGCAACATCAGTGTGGGAAGAGAGCCATCTCTGGGTTGCTGCACGGTATCTGATGGTATTGGCAGAGTCCCGAACTCACGTCAGTCACTCCCAGCCACAGATGAAGCATAGCTAAAGGAAGACAGAGGAGAGAAAACAGTTGGGAGGGGTGGGGGGGTGGGGGGGTGGGGTGGGTGAACTGGAGATCTAAACACCCCATAAAATTAATCAAAATTTTCAGGGTACTAGTTCAAGATTCTGATGACTCTATAAACGGCTCAGTTCTTCCCCCGAAAGCTTGGCAAATTTATCCAGTGTATAGCGAAGCCATTCAGACCATGCTCAATCCCCAATCTTAGGAGTTAGCTCATTTCAGTTGAGATGTCAGCAGAAATGCTACAACTGGCCTAAGATGCTCTGGGTTTGAGAAGTGGAAATCTGCCATGGTTCTTGCACCCAATCACTATCTAGTGATCTCTTCTAAAAGCGCATCTGTGTGGGTGTCAGTTGAGGACAGATTCAAACTTAGCTGTGAGGCCCTCTGCGGTCAACAGACCTACTAATGCTCACTGCCAAGGCTCGCCCATGAAAAGTGGCATCCTTAGAATGATGACCAGCGCCTTTAGAACCACAGCCCCAACTAGGAGTGAATGTCCTTAGGAAAGAAGGGTAGGGGTGAACAGTTAGCAGAGAAGTAATGAGGATGAAACAAAAGCTCAGTTTGGACAGCATCATAATTTGATAGCACAGAGCTTGAGTAGGTTACGCTGTCGTTTATTCTCCATTTTACATCTAACCTATAAAGAATATGAATTTAACATGGAGATAATACTGTCTGTCAAAAAAATATTTTCGAAGAAGAAATAAACATAGGAAGATAGGAACAGGAGTAGGCTATTTAGCTCCTCGAGCATGTTCCGCCATTCAATGAGATCATGGCTGATTTGTGACCTAACTTGGATGCTGGTCCTTTGTCAAAACTGGAAGATAAGACTAATGAACAGAATTTTAACAGAACAAGGGGGAGGGAAAGAACACTCAAACACACACATACACACACACTCGAACATACACACGCACCCTCAAACATACACACACACCCTCAAACATACACACACACCCTCAAACATACACACACACCCTCAAACATACACACACACCCTCAAACATACACACACACCCTCAAACATACACACACACCCTCAAACATACACACACACCCTCAAACATACACACGCATGCACCCTCGAACACACGCACCCCCCCTCGAACACACGCACCCCCCCTCGAACACACGCACCCCCCCTCGAACACACGCACCCCCCCTCGAACACACGCACCCCCCCCTCGAACACACGCACCCCCCCTCGAACACACGCACCCCCCCTCGAACACACGCACCCCCCCTCGAACACACGCACCCCCCCTCGAGCACACGCACCCCCCCTCGAACACACGCACCCCCCCCTCGAACACACGCACCCTCGAACACACGCACCCCCCCCTCGAACACACGCACCCCCCCCTCGAACACACGCACCCCCCCTCGAACACACGCACCCCCCCTCGAACACACGCACCCCCCCCTCGAACACACGCACCCCCCCTCGAACACACGCACCCCCCCCTCGAGCACACGCACCCCCCCTCGAACACACGCACCCCCCCTCGAACACACGCACCCCCCCCTCGAACACACGCACCCCCCCTCGAACACACGCACCCCCCCTCGAGCACACGCACCCCCCCTCGAACACACGCACCCCCCCCTCGAACACACGCACCCTCGAACACACGCACCCCCCCCTCGAACACACGCACCCCCCCCTCGAACACACGCACCCCCCCTCGAACACACGCACCCCCCCTCAAACACACGCACCCCCCCCTCGAACACACGCACCCCCCCTCGAACACACGCACCCCCCCTCGAACACACGCACCCCCCCCTCGAGCACACGCACCCCCCCTCGAACACACGCACCCCCCCTCGAACACACGCACCCCCCCCTCGAACACACGCACCCCCCCTCGAACACACGCACCCCCCCTCGAACACACGCACCCCCCCTCGAACACACGCACCCCCCCCTCGAACACACGCACCCCCCCCTCGAACACACGCACCCCCCCCTCGAACACACGCACCCCCCCTCGAGCACACGCCCACTATGTGCCTGTTTTAGCTGCAAGAACCATTACTTGCTGTGCTTCAACATGGCTCACTTTTCAATTTTAAAAAAAGCAACACAAGTGACAGATAGGGTTGCCAACTCTGGTCGTAGGCATTCCTGGAGATTTGATCATATGACATTCTGACCACATGACATCTGACCAAATGATCAAATATTTATCCCAGTCCCCTTGAAGTGAAGTTTTAGTCTGCAACTCAATAGCCACATTGTATCAGAGTGTCATAGTGGGTTACAGCACAAAAGGAGGCCATTCGGCCTATCGTGCCTATGCCGGCTCTTTGAAAGAGCTATCCAATTCGTCCCACTCCCATGCCTTTTCCCTGTAGCCCTGTAATTTTTCTTTCCTTCAAGTATTTACCAATTTCCTTTTGAAAGTTACTATTGAATATGCTTCCACCGCCCTTTCAGGCAGTGCATTCCAGATCATAACAACTCGCTGCATAAGAAAATGTTTCCTCATGTTGCCTCTGGTTCTTTTGCCAACTACCTTAAATCTATGTCCTCTGGCTATTGACCCTTCTGCTACTGGAAACAGTTTCTCCTTATTTACTCTGTCAAAACCCTTCATGATTTTGAACACCTCTATCAAATTTTCCCTTAACCTTCTCTGCTCTAAGAAGAACAACCCCAGGTTCTCATAAGTGAAATCTCTCATCCCTGGTACCATTCTAGTAAATCTCTTCTGCACCCTCTCTAAGGCCTTGACATCCTTCCTAAAGTGTGGTGCCCAGAATTGAACACAATACTCCAGCTGAGACCTAACCAGTGTTTTATAAAGGTTTAGCATAATTTCCTTGTTTTTGTACTCTATGCCTCTATTAATAAAGCCCAGGATCCCATATACTTTTTTAACAGCCTTCTCAACTTGTCCTGCCACCTTCAAAGATTTGTATACATACACCCCCAGGTATCTCTGTTCCTCCACCCCATTTAAAATTGTACCATTTAGTTTATGTTGACTCTCCTCCTTCTTCCTACCTAAATATATAATTTCAGAATTCTCTGAGTTAATTTTCATCTGCTATGTGTCTGCCCATTTCACCAGTCTGTCTATGTCCTCATGAAGTCTGTTACTATCCTCCATATTGCTTACTACATTCCGAGTTACTTGTCATCTGCAAACTTTGAAATTATATCCTGTATACCCAAGTCCAGGTCATTAATATATATCAACAGGAGCAGTGGTCCTTATACTGACCCCTGGGGAACACCACTGTATACTTCCCTCCAGTCTGAAAAACAACTGTTCACCACTACTCTCTGCTTTCTGTCCCTTAGCCAATTTTGTATCCACACTGCCACTGTCCCTTTAATCCCATGGGGTCTAATTTTGCTGACAAGTCTATTATGTGGTACTTTATCAAATACCTTTTGAAAGTCCATATATACAACATCAACTGCACTACCCTCATCAACCCTCTCCATTACTTCATCAAAGAACTCAATCAAGTTAGTCAAACATGATTTTCCTTTGACGAATCCGTGCTGACTTTCATTTATCAGCCCATACTTCTCCAAGAGCCAATTAACTTTGTGGTGAAGTATCCCATGGTCAAATAGCCCTCAGTTCAAGAACCTTCCTCCTCCCTTTCTCCTTGTTCCTTCCAGTTAGAATCCTTGGTTTCCGTGCCTTAGTTCCCCATTCGCCTATCAGTGGAAATGATCTTTCTCTGCTTACCCACAGTAAGGTCCCCAATTTTCACTCACCCCTTTACTGGCTGCTCCTCTCTCAGTGCTGCTTCCACTCACCACATTGCTGCTGCTGCTCCCAGCTCTGCAGGAAATGCTAGTCCCCACAGTCACCCCATTCCCCAGTCTCGCACCTGCCCCGAGCCCTCATTCCCCAGTCTCCCTCGCTTTCTCCTCCCCCCCCCACCCAACTCTTGAGCCTCTTGGTTTCGGAGACCCTCACACTTCCGGTTTCGGAGACCCTCCCACTCCCGGTTTCGGAGACCCTCCCACTCCCGGTTTCGGAGACCCTCCCACTCCCGGTTTCGGAGACCCTCCCACTCCCGGTTTCGGAGACCCTCCCACTCCCGGTTTCGGAGACCCTCCCACTCCCGGTTTCGGAGACCCTCCCACTCCCGGTTTCGGAGACCCTCCCACTCCCGGTTTCGGAGACCCTCCCACTCCCGGTTTCGCAGACCCTCCCACTCCCGGTTTCGCAGACCCTCCCACTCCCGGTTTCGGAGACCCTCCCACTCCCGGTTTCGGAGACCCTCCCACTCCCGGTTTCGGAGACCCTCCCACTCCCGGTTTCGGAGAGACCCCTCTCCTTTCCGGTTTTGGAGAGACCCCCCCTTTCCGGTTTCAGAGAGCTCCCCATTTCCGGCTTCAGAGAGCACCCCCCCCCCACCCGATTCTTAGACTCCCACCCCACCCGATTCCTGACTCCAGATTCCCCCTCCGGCCAATTCCTCCCACCCAGCCGATCACGGCTCTCCGAGTGGCAGCACTGAGCAGCAGACTCTGTGGAAAAGGCTGGGAAATGATTTGGTTTAAAATGAATGCAGTTTAACCTGATTCTGACCCCTGACGCCGGGCTCACAGTTAGTAATTAATTACCGTACCTCACATAAGGATCTGTTGCTCATGGAGGCACACTGCGGCAGGAAATTTAAATTGCTGATCTCCCGGGCTGTTGGGGGCAGCGCTCGGGATATGAAGTCCCGATTCCGGGAAACTCCCAGTCTTTCCGGGAGGGTTGGGAACCTTAGTGACAGACCAGATGAGTGGCACGTTTACACAGCCCGTATCACATTCCCTTTCCAGGTTCAATAAGCCCATATCTTAAAATGCAACATAGAAATACTACTTCCGAACACGTATGAAATGGCCCCTTGAAAGTGTTCCCTCCATTTGTCGGAGGAGCAAAGTTGATTTCCCCGGTGTGTACATTGAACCAAACGAGAGAGGGAAGGATTGATAAGACAAACATGCCACCATCAACATGTTGAATATCACGGTTTTTGCGTTCTTTTCGTGACAGCCTATGATTTCTGATTTCTGGTAAAGAAACCGTGAAATAAAGTCTTTATAGAGTACCTCTCCCTCATGGGTGCACACTCGATATAACTCTGTTGTAGAGACAGATCCTATCTGCAACATTCTAACAGGTGTAAAAAGCATTTTCAATATTTCTTGAAACGCAGATTATTATATTAGATTTTGGAGTCAATTTTTCAAATAAAGATACATTTCAAGAGGTTTACCTTGAGCAGATTTTGAAATAATTCTGCATAAAGTGGGTTAAAGCTGTCAGTTCCTCACATAAGGCACATCTACAGTTCATATATTCCCCCTATGTATCAGTGCTGTGTTTTTGTATGCGATCACCTATGTGCTTAAAGGTTATTTACTAATTTAAACACAAAACAAAATGGCCCAAATCTTCCTGGAAAAAATGACGTTGAGTTCACGATGCACGCCGTTATTAATGTGTAAATCGACCAACAAGTTCAGGCGAAGAAGAAATACACTGTGAGTTGCGAATCGCCATAACTTGCTGGTCGATTTACGCCGCTCAGCTGTTTGCTTTGCACAAACAGGGGTATCTCGCCCTCAACCTCCCCGTTATTTTTAAGAATTTGCTGCATTTGCACATTAATTGCCCGTTAATCTCGCCGCAGAAAATTAGAGCTGGTACTTAACAACGCAAGTAACCTTTTAACAACGTAATAATTGTTAATGCAATGCCAATCAACCTCTCCAGCCCAGTGAGGGAACATTTTAAACTGTTGAGTCTCATTCCTGCAAATAGTAAATTCTACTTAGGGATTTTAAATATGTAAAATTTAAATTTTTTAAAAGTCTTTTTGTCCTTTTTGTTTGTCTCTCTTTTTTCCATCTCTTAATCCAATCTTTCTTTCCCTCTTTATTTTGTATTCTGTATCTGATATGACTCAAATTAACCCCCTTCTCCGTCATTCCTATTTCTTTCTCAATCCTTAAATCTCATTAGTTAAGGAGACTGTTGATCTCGCCATTCACCAAGGTCCCACTTGTCCCTTTCTCCTCGCCACGCTGTTCCAGCAAGTTACAGGGCAAAAACAATTTTGAGCTGAAGGGTGCAGTAAAAAGTCTAACTAACGGTGTGTGCCGCAAAATGTCCCACTCCAGCAAGATTAGGGCTGTTAACTTGAGCCCTACAGGCAGATACCGTGGAGAAAGTGAGCAGTGGAAAGAAAAAGGATAGTTTAGAGATGCACACACAGATGGGTAGATTTTGACTTTGTGCAATAGTGTAAAATGGGGGATAATGAGATGGCAGCCCTTTTTTTTTTATTCGTTCATGGGATGTGGGCGTCGCTGGCAAGGCCAGCATTTATTGCCCATCCCTAATTGCCCTTGAGAAGGTGGTGGTGAGCCGCCTTCTTGAACGGCTGCAGTCCGTGTGGTGAAGGTTCTCCCACAGTGCCGTTAGGTAGGGAGTTCCAGGATTTCAAGTACTCAAGTCATTGGAAATAAAAATCGGGAGAGATGTAAAATGCGCAGCCAATTTTCTATCTGGTTTCATCTGTCCAGCACCTCAGAAAAGGACAGCACTTCTTTAAGTAATGGTAGAGTTTTCAGGTCAGTGGAGAAATTGAGTTCAATTTGCTTTAGATTCAGAGCATTTTGAATGTGAAATCCTCCAAAGCAGGGTCAACATTCCAGACAGATTCTACTATAATGGGACACTTATTTAATACTGAATCCCAGCATTTCTCATCAACATGACAGAAAACAGTTTTAATTTAAAGAAAAATCATTTTTCTTGTCAGTTTTTTCCCTCTCCTCTCCTGAAGGCGTTGACTTCCCCAAGTGGTTGTTATTCATGTTTGAGTCGCGACAGTAACACTCATTGTCAAGGCTTAAACATGACCAGTTGCTCATTGGTCGAGGTACCAGGGCTATTCAACTGTGACAGACATTTCAGCAAAGCTCAATCCTGCACTCACCAGGCATGCATACAGGATCACTTCCACTGGGGGTCGCTGGGCATTAATCATAATGAGGAATCCTGATGAATTTTCCCCTCCCTAACTCAGAGCACTGATGCTAACCAGTGAAGGAGGACTTTTTGCTGTGATTGAGAGATTCTTACACAACCATTTGCCATCAATTCATGTTGAAATGTTTGCTACTAGCTGAAGTACATTCAAAACGCAGGAGTTTTATGTTGTAACTGTGTGTGTGGATGGGATGGGAGGGGCGGGCAGTGGTGGGATTTTCTACATCTATCTATATAATAAACTTTCTCTTGAACAGCTCCAATCATGCAGTAGATTCTTAATCTACACCACTGGTCCCTCCCTGCTGTGCACACCCACCATTTGGGGATTCGTGATTCACTGGGAGCTGCTTCACTTAATGTCGGCACATCAGGGAGCAGCTCAATAAGGAAATCTGGAGCAAAGGAAATGAAATAAAGGGGGCAGTAGCAGCATGGATACAAAATTGGCTAAGTAACAGGAAGCAGAGTGTAGCGGTGAACGGTTGTTTTTCAGACTGGAGGGAGGTGTACAGTGGTGTTCCCCAGGGGTCAGTACTAAGACCACTGCTTTTCTTGATAAATATTAATGACTTGGACTTGGGTGTACAGGGCACAATTTCCAAATTTGCAGATGACACAAAACTTGAAAGTGTAGTGAACAGTGAGGAGGATAGTGATAGACTTCAAGAGGGTATAGACAGGCTGGTGAAATGGGCGGACACATGGCAGATGAAGTTTAATGCAGAAAAATGCGAAGTGATACGTTTCAGTAGGAAGAACGAGGAGAGGCAATATAAACTAGAGGGCACAATTCTAAAAGGGGTACAGGAACAGAGAGACCTGGGGGTATATGTGGCCAAATCGTTGAAGATGGCAGGGCAGGTTGAGAAAGCAGTTAAGAAAGCATATGGGATCCTGAGCTTTATAAATAGAGGGATAGAGTACAAAAGCAAGGATGTCATGATGAACCTTTTTAAAACACTGGTTCGACCACAACTGGAGTATTGTGTCCAGTTCTGGGCATCGCACTTTAGGAAAGATGTGAAGGCTTTAGAGAGGATGCAGAAAAGATTTACTAGAATGATTCCAGGGATGAGGGACTTTAGTTACGTGGATAGACTGGAGAAGCTGGGGTTGTTCTCCTTGGAACAGAGAAGATTGAGAGGAGATTTGATAGAGGTATTCAAAATCATGAAGGGTCTAGTCAGAATAGATAGAGAGAAACTGTTCCCATTGGCGGAACGGTCAAGAACCAAAGATATAGATTTAAGGTGATTTAATTGTATCATGAAGATAAATAAGACTAATGGCTGCCATTTCAGTCGCCCTTGCTCTAGAGGGGAATTTAAAGTCTTGGTCCTGTAGTTCTGGTTGTGTAGGGATGGTGAAGATGTCCAGAGAGTAAAACCTTTTTCCTCTTTAATACACATTTACAGCGGGCCTCATGCATTGAAAACTTCTGGTTTGGTTGTGTTCAGTTTCATCCCTAACTGTTCTGTATCACACACAGTCTAATGTTCCACTTTTAAAATCACCACAGCCTGTTACTGGGGCATCAGGAAATCCTGTCTCTATCTTGTCTTGTTCTCGCTCATATTTCTGTGCAGATTCTTGGTGCTCTTTACTTTCCTCTCCTTATCTGTGTGGAGGGCACTGGTTTAATAATTGATATGCGGGGAATAAACAATGATTGGGAGTATGGTTGAGACTATGACACCCTAAGGTTAGAGAGGGCACGTGAAGATGATTCCTTGCATTTTATTTATATGCCTTGCGTGGGCCAACTTCAAACTGAGTTAAGTTCAGTGCATCAAGTGAAATCTAGATTGTAGCCCACAACTCTTCCTCATCTTCTGCATAGAAATATTAGGAACATTTTTTCACTCAAAGAGTAATTGATGTGGAATTCTATTCCCCATAAGGCTGTGGATGCTGGGACAATTGAAACTTTCAAGACTGAGATAGATAGATTCTTGTTAGGTAAGGGTGTCAAGGGACATGGATCTAAGGTGGGTAAGTGGAATTGAGGGACAGGTTAGCCATGATCTGATTGAATGGCGGAGCTGGCCAAAGGGCTGAATGGCCTACTCTTGTTCCTATGTTTAGGGGCTGCAAAAAGCAAGGGAATAATGACTGAAAGCAGAGATAAGGGCACTCACTTTGAACCATTTTAAGTGCAAAGAACTTTCTTTCTAACACTAGCACATCTCCCTTGGTGTTGCTCAGAAGATCAACCAAATTGTGACTTTTTGAAGTATGACAGCTAAAGTATAACAGGAATGCTTACAGGAATTGTGTGCTATACACAAAACTTTTAACATATTAATAGAATCCTGCTCTACCAGCTCGATAGAATGAAAGTAGATTGGAGATGTCAGCTCGTGGTTAGCTTGCTGCCAACATAACCTGAAGCTTTTTGGAGATGGCCTCACATCTATTGTAGCACAAGGAGGCAATTAGACTAAATATATTTGTAGTTATCTATGGTGGAAAATATAACTAAATGATGAACTACATGCTTTTAAATCTGAATCAATTTCTTAATAATGTTATATTTAGATGTCATGATTGCTCCATTGGCTTTATGCGAGTGTATCAATTTGTTCCGCATGCTTTGAGAAGCCTGCGTCCACTCATTAATCACACTGATATGCTCAGAAGATATCATGTGTATCAGAGCGAGCTTTCTTTGAGGTATCCTGTGGTGTGGTCAGTGCGGGACACCAATGTGGCCCAGTGTCACAGTGATTGAGAGCGGCCAGTGTCGCAGTCTGTTATCACCATTCATCACCCCAGCCTCGTTCCATTTCTCAAGCCACACTTCACTGCAGGCTCATTGCACTGGCAATAAACTATCTCATGGCAAATGGGATGGAATTAGAGGTTGGACAGTACGATTGATTTGCTGGAATTTTTCAGTTTTGTCCTTCCTGGTATTTTCAGAGCAATTCACAGACACCTTAAACACTGTAATACCACAGTGAAGTCACACACTTTCAGTATAATATTAACACACATGCATCTCAGAGATGCAGCAAGAATATTTGAACAGCCCTTTCCTGCCGTACTCGGAGATTGTAGAAAGATTTCAAGTTAGTCTGTATTCATTGATTTTTCGAAACTTATGTGTTGTTCTTTTTTCTTCCACACACACTCTTCTCCTCTGCCCTACACCCTCCAAACCACAAAAGAGATAATTTCTGGCTTCGATTAAAGGGGAACCATCTTCGTGAGAAAGTGTTTGTCAAAATGTTACCACTTGCTTTTTGAGGGAGGAAGAAAGAACTGTGCGTTGTTTATTTTGTGTGATGATGCTTTAATGTGATTTGCCTCACCCCTCCTATACATCCACTGCAAACGAAAATAAAGAGTTTGCCAAAGTTATCCTGACTAACCTTCCAATTTAAGGGCTGGCCAGGGAAGATGTGTGCTTGCGATCTAGCAGATCTGTTGAAGCTAATTCAGGCTAGCAGATACAAATTGAAAGGAGCCCTGGGAATTTGAATCTGCAACCCCTGGATTGTGATGCATGCATTCTTACCACTCCACATGTGGAACATTGTTCTTTATGTAGTTGCTTTTTCTTGTCTTCACTATTTTCCTGCTTTTTTAACTCTTAACTATCAAATCCTCAGCAAGAGCTTTAGAAGAAATTCATTTGGGTCTAAATTTAACATTGTTGCACCCATTTTATGGGCCTAAAACGGGAGTAACAATAACCAATTTAGCAGTGCAGAGGCCCACACCCAATCTGCACAGGTATTTGGGCCACTGCTTTATTGGTCCGGGCCTTTTATTAGGCGGCTGCGCACAAGCCTCATTTTAATATTGAAATGAAGCTCCTACGCTCATTTCAGACCCGGGCTCTGAAATTGTTTTGCTTTCGTCAGAGTTTCCGATGCTCAAACTCCAATTGGCATTTTCGGGTCTTGAGCAGCCTAACCACCTTAAAGGGAGTACTAGAGGCTGCAAAAAATTTGTAATATTTTGCGGTGTCAGAAGGAGCAGATATGTTCCTCCTGGCTCCACAAAACAACCAGTTCTCACCCCCCCCCACTCCCTGGACTTACCTCGGGGCCTCACCAATTTTGCCCCACGCTGAGGCCCTAACAGGCGAGCTTCGTCGAAATGCCTAATTGGTGCCTGGAGCTCGTCTGATTTATTCTAACGAGGCCCAAGAGTTAATTCACTTCTGTCCTTAGGCCTCTTGGTTTGTGCCCGATTTGAGGCGCGAAGGAATTTAGGCGTCCTGCTTTCTCAAAAACATACCCTCTATAGCCGGTTGAGAATTACTCGTTTTTTTTGTGTGTGAGTACCATCTCGATTCTTCTTTGCATTTTTTTTTTGTGCCAGTTTACAAAGGAAAGATGTCAGTACTTAACAATCTTCATAGGGAGAGTGGTGATTTTCATCCCAGCTGCCTGTACTGGGTTTGAACCTGGTTCTCAACAGTAAACTGTCAGGAGGCAGCTGTCCAAAGTGTCAGTAAATACCAACAGGAAGAATATAATAATCTATGTGTTAAATGTACTCCACACCTTGGAGGTTTGACACAGCAGTAAACAATTACCACTGATTTAATACTACATAGCCTGAACTTTGATATGGTCGAAGATATTGGTTGTCCTTGTTACTACCGTGGCCCTATTGTATGCTGGAAGCCTTAAGACAAGGCCGCACAAGAGCAGACTGTCGCTGACACCAGCCACAATAGGAGCTGTGCTGTTTGAGAAAGAGCAAGTAGAACGGAAACCTGTGAGCACAAAGGTGGGGAGCAACAAGGAGAAGGCCTTACATATGAGAAAAGGTGTTCAGTCTTCAGTGAACTATCTGGCTATTAATCAAGGAGCGGCTGTGGATGTTTAGACTCACCAGGGAGTTAATTACTGAGATATGTGTATCGCTGGCCCCAGGTTTACAGGAATTTTCAATGATTTAATAGCTTTATTCTGACCGCAGTAATTAATTTTTTTTTTTGCAACTGTGTCTTTCCAGACAGCAGAAGATGATCACAGGCATTGAGCAAGGCTCTGCTTGCAGTGCAGAGGTAACTGATGCACTGTTCATGGCTGCTAGGTTCATTAACTTTTCTGAGAGTGTGTACAAACAGTGGATCACACAGTTTAAAACAAAACAAATTTCATTGTGCTCTTCCCCAGACTGCTGGGTGTGGTTGACTCGATGAACAGGGAGATTCAGCTGCAGAAAATCAATCAATCAGTCAATCAGTCATTCATTAACCACATAGTCATCCCTTCTTTCAATATACATGGAGTCTGCAAGGCTCAGAAAATGATTCTAGAGGTTTCTGCCAAAGCCCCTTGGTCAACAGATAAGTCCTTGGTGTTTAACCAGTGTGATTGATTTGAATGGGACAACCAACTATAAAGCTGGCTTTGAAAGACTATGTCTTACCTGTACACCACCTCCAAAATGGCAGCTAACTACAAGAACAACCAATCACACAAGGCAAATAGTCCATTATAGAACAATCATTTGGTTTCCTCAAGCGGGGACTTTGGTCACTCTTTGGGTGCTTTGCAGTGTGATCTTTCTGAAGTGTATAAATCGTGTGTGGCTTAACATATAAGCTTGCCATCCAAATGGATGTCAATAAGAAGCGCAACTGTGTCTTTGCTATGGCTGAGGATGGCCTATGTGGATGTATATTTTCTGGCAGAGTGGAGACTCACTGAGCAATTAAAAGTAATAAGAATCCTGGTGATTTTTTTTCCCCCTTCCATACCCTGGACTTCAATGCCAATTGGAGCAAAGCCACATCTGTCATGGCTGAGATCAGCTGATTCATCACACAGTGGAGAGCCACACCTGGGATCTCCTTGACCTGCAGAATTCACTTGCTGAGCCCTCAGAGGAACGTGTTAAAAGTACAAGGCACCCAAGCACATCTGAATTGACAAGGTGTGAGAAGGAGGGAGCACAGTTGAACTGAGAATGTTGACTTTGATGGAGATTAAAATAATTCCCTCTTTGCGGAGAAGTAGATGTAGGGAATGGGCTGACATGCCAACAAACTCCTTTAAAATGAAACTGGTTATGAAAGGGATTGAAGATTTGGGGAATTTTGCACAGGTGGCCTCAAACAGGCGTTAGGCCCCTTGTTTTCATAAGCAAAGGGTGTAACGCCTGTTTCAGACATGGGCCCTGGACTCCTTTTTGTTGCCTACCCACCGCCACCTCAAGCCCCCTCCTGAACGCCCAAGGGGAAGTGTGTAGGCCAAACTATGGACATTTTAAACAGTTTAATTCAAACCTTTTTTTAATATATAATTTTACAGTAACTGTACTCATTTTAAAGTTAGGGTGTCAGCTTGGCGCAGCTGGTAAAAATCTTTCCTTTGAGTCAGGAGGGGGTGAATTCAAGCCCCAATAAGGAATTGAGCTCATAATCCAGGCTAATGCTACTATGCAGTACTGAGTGACTGCTGCATTGCCAGAGGTGCAATCTTTCAGATGAGATGTTAAACTGAGGCCCTGTTTTCCTACTCAGGTTGGCATAAAAGATTTCATGGCATTATTTGTAGAAGAGTAGGAGTTCCCCTGCTATCCTGGCCCACCATTAATCAACATCACCAAAAACCCGATAGAATGGTCATTCATTCATCTCATGCTTGTGATCTTGTACGACTTTGCTGTGTGCAAATTGGCTGCTGCGTTTGCCGACATAACAACAGTGACCACACTACAAAAAGTGATTCACCCATTGTGAAGCGTTTTGCGACATCCTGAGGATGTGACAAGGCACTAAATAAATACAATGTCTTCTTTAAATGCTTCAATTTTACATTATAAAAACTATTGACTGTACTACTTTTTTTCATAAAGAAGGTTCTTTCACTACCTTTCATTGATTTACATTGCACAGTGACATTTCGGAGTTTTTTTGATGATGTTTTCCAATAAAGAAAATGAAAGAAAGAACTTGCATTTATATAGCACCTTTCACGATCTCTGGACATGCCAAAGAGCTTTACAGCCAATGAAATGCTTTTCAAGTGCAGTCATTGTTGTAATTCAGAAAATGCGGAAGCCAATTTGTGCACAGCAGGATCCCACGAACAGCAATGGAATAAATGACTCGATCGTCTGTTTTAGATGTTCGTTGCGGGATATTTGTTGGTCAGGACACTGGGAGAACTATGCTGCCCTCTTTCAAATTGCGCTGTAGGATCTTTTACGTCCACCTCAGAGGGCAGACAGGGCCTCGGTTTAACGTCTCATCTGAAAGACGGCTCCTCAGACAGTGTAGTACCCCTCAATGATGCACTAGAGTGCCAGCTTAGATTATGTACTCAAGTCTCTGGAGCGGGACTTGAACCCGCAACCTTCTGACTCCGAGGCAAGATTGGGACCACTGAGCCAAGGCTGGCACTTGTGTGAAAACCACGATCAGATTTTGCACTGCATTAGTAAAGCCTCGTTAGCATTGGCTGCAGACACAACTAGCTGTTCAATAAAGGGGAAGAAACTATTTTTAAGTTACAAAGGGTGTCATTTACTCTTCGCTGGTTGCATTGGTGCACAACATGAAGGTCAACCTGTCTTTGATCCTTTGTTCACGAGTGACTCAACACAGGCGGCAGAGATTTTCTCTATTTAAAAAGAAAACAGGCCCATTTTGTAGCAATTATTAATGTTGTTGGCGTTATATTCTTGTGAGAATTTCCTGAAGCTATGCATGGCCCCTCATTAACATCGGTGGGGTTCTCAGATATCACTTTGCTGTGGATGCTGCACATGAGCTCTTAAAGTTTCTTAATCACCCACTGCTGTCGGAAAAAAAATTCTGCTCGCCCACTTCCTCTCCCACACTTGGGAGCCTGCAAATGCAACAAGTCAATGTCGGCAGTGAGATTCTGTCCACTCAAATGTGTAAAGCACCTGAAATCGAGGTTTCTCTTCCAGCTCTTCCTGTTTTGGATTTATGTCTCATGTTCCATTGGCGCTGTCAGCAGCGTTTGGCCACTTTGAGCTTTCTCTGAGAAAGTCGGGCATCACTTACCTGCCAGTCGTGGCTCCAAGTCCTGACTGTGCAAATTGCAGTAAGCTCTGTCTGAGTCACTCAGGGAGCTCTTGATTTTTCCTACTTGTCTTTACCAAGGAACAAGATGCTGCCAGAATCCGTCTTTACCAAGGAACAAGATGCTGCCAGAATCCGTCTTTACCAAGGAACAAGATGCTGCCAGAATCCATCTTTAACAAGGAACAAGATGCTGCCAGAATCCGTCTTTACCAAGGAACAAAATGCTGCCAGAATCCATCTTTAACAAGGAACAAGATGCTGCCAGAGTCTCAGTAAAGAAAGACGTATTTGAGATACTGGATGGGCTAAAAATTGATAAAGAGGAGGTACTGGAAGGGCTAGCTATACTTAAAGTAGATAAGACACCCGGTCTGGATTGGGTGCATCCTAGGTTGTTGAGGGAAGTAAGGGTGGAAATTATGGAGGCACCGGCCATAATCTTCCAAACATCCATAGATACGGGGGTGGTGCCAGAGGACTGGAGAATTGCAAATGTTACACCCTTGTTCAAAAAAGGGTGTAAGGATAAACCCAGCAACTATGACTTAGATGAAGGCATAGAAAGTCTCATATCTAAGTTTGCCGACGACACAAAGATTGGTGGCATTGTAAGCAGTGTAGATGAAAACATAAAATTACAAAGCGATATTGATAGATTAGGTGAATGGACAAAACAGTGGCAAATGGAATTCAATGTAAACAAATGTGAGGTCATCCACTTTGGATCAAAAAAGGATAGAACAGGGTACTTTCTAAATGGTAAAAAGTTAAAAACAATGGATGTCCAAAGGGACTTAGGGGTTCAGGTACATAGATCATTGAAGTGTCATGAACAGGTGCAGAAAATAATCAAGAAGGCCTTTATATCTAGAGGACTGGAGTACAAGGGGGCAGAAGTTATGCTGCAGCTATACAAAACCCTGGTTAGACTGCACCTGGAGTACTGTGAGCAGTTCTGGGCACCGCACCTTCGGAAGGACATATTGGCCTTGGAGGGAGTGCAGCGTAGGTTTACTAGAATGATACCCGGACTTCAAGGGTTAAGTTACGAGGAGAGATTACACAAATTGGGGTTGTATTCTCTAGAGTTTCGAAGGTTAAGGGGTGATCTGTTCGAAGTTTATAAGGTATTAAGGGGAACAGATAGGGTGGACAGAGAGAAACTATTTCCGCTGGTTGGGGATTTTAGGAGTAGGGGGCACAGTCTAAAAATTAGAGCCTGACCTTTCAGGAGCGAGATTAGTTAACATTTCTACACACAAAGGATTGTAGAAGTTTGGAACTCTCTTCCGCAAACGGCAATTGATACTAGCTCAATTGCTAAATTTAAATCTGAGATAGATAGCTTTTTGGCAACCAAAGGTATTAAGGGATATGGGCCAAAGGCAGGTATATGGAGTTAGATCACAGATCAGCCATGATCTTATCAAATGGCGGAGCAGGCACGAGGGGCTGAAAGGCCTACTCCTGTTCCTATGTTCCTGTATTCCTATGTACAGGCCAGTCAGTTTAACCTCGGTGGTGGTAAACTTTTGGAAATGGTAATTCGGGACAGAATTAGCAGTCACTTGGACAAGTGTTGATTGATTAGAGAAAGCCAGCACAGCTTTGTTAAAGGAAATTGTAAACAATTTTACAACACCAAGTTATAGTCCAGCAATTTTATTTTAAATTCACAAGCTTTCGGAGGCTACCTCCTTCCTCAGGTGAACGATGTGGAAATGAAGTCCTCGAATTGGTTCGGCCACAACTGGAGTATTGTGTGCAGTTCTGGGCACGGCACTTTAGGAAAGATGAGAAGGCCTTAGAGAGGGTGCAGAAGTGATTTACTAGAATGATTCCAGGGATGAGGGACTTTAGTTACTTGAATAGATTTTATAAGCTGGGGTTGTTCTCCTTGGAACAGAGAAGGTTGAGAGGAGATTTGATGGAGGTATTCAAAATCATGAGGGGTCTAGACAGAGTAGATAGAGAGAAACTGTTCCCATTGGTGGAAGGGTTAAGATCCAGAGGACATAGATTTAAGATGATTGGCAAATGAACCAAAGATGATATGAGGAAAAACATTTTTACACAGCGAGTGGTTAGGATCTGGAATGCACTGCCAGACGGGATGGTGGAGGCAGATTCAATCATGGCCTTCAAAAGGAAACTGGATAAGTACTTGAAAGGAAAAAATTTGCTGGGCTACGGGGATAGGATGGGGGAGTGGGACTAACTGGATTGCTCTTGCATGGAGCTGGCACAGACTCGATGGGCCAAATGGCCTCCTTCTGTTCTGTAACCTTCCTATGATTCTAATCTTTTTTTTGCCTTAATCGTCAGCCATCTAGGTTTTCAGTGAAGGCTGTCAGCTTATTTTTTTAAAGTCATTTAAAGGTTTAAACTCATGACCCAGGGGTTGCTACTTCCATACCAGAACTAGTACACTACCATACCGTACAAAGCTTTCCAGATTATCAAAAGAATAGAAAGAATTTACATTTATAATGTGCCTTTTATGACCTCAGGATGTCCCAGATGGCTTTACAGCCAATGAAGTACTTTTGAAACGTAATCACTGTTGTAATGTAGGAAACGTGGCAGCCAATTTACGCAGAGTAAGATCCCACAAACTGCAATGAAATAAATGAACAGATAATCTGTTTTAGTGCTGTCAGTTGAGGGATAAGTATTGGCCAGGACACCAGAGTGAACTCCCCTGCTCTTCTTCAGTTAGTGCCATGGGATCTTTTACGTCCATATGAGAGGGCAGACTGGTCCTCGGTCTAACGTCTCGTCTAAAAGATGGCAACTCCGACATTACAACACTCCCTCAGTACTGCGATGGAGTGTCAGCCTAGATTTTATGCTCAAGTCCCTGGAGTGGGACTCGAACCCACAACCTTATGACTCAGGGGCAAGAGTGTTACCACGGCTGACACAATGCCCTGATCAACAGTCATTTAAATAAGGGTCCTAGATTTTAAAAAAATCCAGGTTAACAGGGCAGACTTCAATTTGGCTACTGGAAACAGTCTGGGCTGATACATACAGTCCCAGATATCAAAGTGACTGGTGGATTAGCATGATTAATGTGTTTAACAGAAGGGAGTTTGTGATATTACAAAACTAATCCCTCACTGCCCTGAAGGTCATTATTATTTTGAATATCAGTCTGATTCATGCAAAGAACAATTATTTGATAATCACAAAGAGTTACGAAAAAAACCTACATTTGTTTTCCTTCAATGGGACAGTATTCAACTTCAGGTCATCTATTCAGAAGTGGCCAATGATCATTCTGCGCGCAATCAGACTGTTCACAGAAACCGTCTGTAATTAGAATAATGACATTACCCATAATGTTATCTATACAGCTAGTCTTTTGCAACACTGTCAAATAAATGTCTTGCTTCTGAAAAATTCTCACCGGGGCTGCTGACAGAATATCCTGCGATTCATGAGGAAGGCTGGCCTCTCTCATTGTGATGAAGTCCAAATCAAATAAAGCAAATGCTGAATGGCCCATAAGAAAGGCCAACAGTCAGTGAATTCCTGTAAGTTTTACTGTATTTCCAGGTGCAAATGTAACTCCATTATTTCAAAAGGGAGAGAGGGAGAAACCAAATAATCACAGACCTGGCAGTTTAACGTCAATTGTGGGGAAGTTACTGTATTCTATCATCAGAGTTAGAGTGATTGAGCACTTGGACAAGTATCAGCTGGTTAAGGAGAGTCAGCATGGATTTGTGAAGGGAGGTCATGACTGTTTAATTTTTTTGAGGAGGTCATTAGCATGGTGGATAGTGCAGTGTCTATGGATGTTGTCTACATGGACTTGCAGAAGGCATTCGATATGGTTCTGCACAAAAAAAAATTATTAGCAAAAATGAGAGCACACAGAATTGGAGTGAGCCTTTTGACATGAGTTGAACATTGGTCGGGAGGTAGGAGACAGAGAGTACAGATGAAGGGTTAGTTTCTCTGATTGACGGGATGTGACAAATGGTATTCCCCAGGAATCGTACTGGGGCCTCAGCTTTTCACCATATAGGAAGGAATAGCGAGTTGTATACGCAAGCTTGCAGATGACACTAAGTTAGGAGGCACAGTAAGTTGTGTAGATGGGAGCTGAAAGTTACAAACGGACATAGCCAGATTAAGTAAGTGGGCAAAACTGTGGCAGATTGAGTTTGAGGTGGGAAAGTGTGAGGTCATCCACTCAGGATCCATGAAAGACAATTTGGAGGATTTTCTTAATGGTGAGAGACTACGAGTTGTGGAGGTGCAAAGAAATTTGGGTGTCCAGGTACAGAAATCACTAAAAGTTAGTGTACAGGTACAAAAAGTAATCAAAAAGGCTAATGGAATGTTATCTTTTATCTCAAGGAGGCTGGAATGCAATGGGGAGAAAGTTATACTTCAGTTGTATAGAGCCTTGATCAGACTCGATC
The DNA here is from genome assembly GCF_035084215.1 of Heptranchias perlo. Classification (NCBI taxonomy): domain Eukaryota; kingdom Metazoa; phylum Chordata; class Chondrichthyes; order Hexanchiformes; family Hexanchidae; genus Heptranchias; species Heptranchias perlo. Next base: position 45,175,577 of record NC_090341.1, read on the forward strand.
TGGAGTATTGCATTCAGTTTTGGGTACAGCAGCTCCAGAGGATATATTGGCTTTGGAGGGGGTACAGTGCAGATTTACTGGAATGATACCAGATACCAAGTATTAAATTAGGAGGACAGATTGCATGAACTTGGTTTTTATTCCCTTGCATTTAGAAGGTTGAGGAATGAGCTAATTGAGGTGTTTAAAATGATAAAAGCATTCAACAGTGTAGATACAGGGAAACTATTTCCTCTAGTGTGGGAAATCCAGTACAAGGGGGCACAGTCTTAAAATTAGAGCTAAGCCATTCAGGAGTGAAATCAGGAAGCACTTTTTCACACAAACGGTAGTGAAAATCTGAAATTATCTTTCCCAAAAGGCTGTGGACGTTGGGTCAATTGAAATCTTCAGGTCTGTGATCGGCAGATTTTTTATTAGGTAAGAGTATCAAGGGCAATGGATCAAAGGTGGGTAAAGTGGAGTTGAGGTACAGATCAGCCATGATCTAACTGAATGGGGGAACAGACTTGAGGGGCTGAATGGACTTCTCCCGTTCCTATGTTCCATAGTGAAATGTGTATCTCAGGCTACAGCAGCACAATAATCCAATAGCTTCTTGGTCAATTTTTTTACTGATAGCAGTTTATTATTTCCTGATTTTTAAAAATTTAATTCAAATTCTCAAACTGCCATGGTGGGATTTGCATTCAAATTCTCTAGATTATTAGTGCAGGCCTCTGGATTACTAGTCCAGTAACATGACCACTGTGCTACTGTATCCATTTGATAACAGTTTCTGTTATTACCTTTCACACAAAACATCCGAAGGGACTTTGTAGGGGGAAGAAGTGTAACACCAAGTAGGAAGTCTTTAGGAGAGACCGAAGGTTTTTTGAGGAGGGTTTTGTAGGTGCAGAGAAAGGTGGCAAGGCAAGGAGTTTGAAGAAAATAATTTCTGAGTGCTGGGGTGTGGGGACCAAAGGTGGAGCAGAGCTGCAGAGAGGAGGTGGAGGGGCAGCGAAAGGGATAGTAGGCCAGAGTGGGGATAGTGTAGGGTACGAGCTTGGAGGGAGAGCTGGATTCTTTCTAGTCAAATGATATTGCTCCTTTCTTCAAATTGGATAATGAAAGCATGAAGGCAGCAGTAAACAATTTTTTTTAAATTAAAAAAAGGGGAAAAAAGGTTGCTGTAAGTTTATTTATTCCTGCATGTTTTCTCCCCAACAGCATAATCACCCTTCAGTATCTACCAAAGCAGCCATTGTTCATTGTTGAACCATGGTGCATGTGGGCAGGCCATTTGATCTAAGGGAGCACTGCAGCTGAGCCCAATCCTATCCTCACTGATGTATTTCCAGCAGGGGTCATTGCCTAGCAATGAGGAATGGGAACCATGGCTATTGTTTCCTCTCCTCCCAAAACCAGGACGACCAAGGCCAGTTGAAGCATTTCTACTGCTGCATCATCTGAGACCAAGTAACTCAGAAAATGAAAGAACTCGCATTTATATAACGCCTTTCATGACTTCAGGATGTCCCACATTATTTTACAGCCAATAAAGTACTTTTGAAGTGTAGTCACTGCTGTAATGTAGGAAACACAGCAGCCAATTTGCGTACAGCAAGGTCCCACAAACAGCTTTGTGATAATGACCAGACAATCTGTTTTAATGATGTTGGTCGAGGGATAAATATTGGCCAGGATACCAGGGTGAACTCCCCTGCTCTTCTTTGAAATAGTGCCATGGCATCCTTTACATTCACGTGAGATGGCCTCGGTTTAACCTCTCATCTGAAAGGATTGCGAACAGTGTAACACTAATTAAACTTTTTGTGTTTATCTAACTCATATTCTAACTCACACCAAGTCCCGTTACCCATCACCCCTGTGCTCACTGACCTACACTGGCTCCCCAGTCCAGCAAATTTAAAATTCTCATCCTTGTGTTCAAATCTCTCCATGGACCTCCCCCCTTCGTAGCCCCCTGGGAAATCTGTGATCCTCCAAATCTGACCTCTTGTGCATCCTGGATTTCCATCATCCCACCAGCTGTGCCTTTAGCTGCCTAGGCCCTAAGCTCTGGAATTCCCTCCCTAAACCTCTCCACCTCTCTACCCCTCTCTCCCTCCTTTTAAGATGCTCCTTAATGCCTCCATCTTTGACCAAGCTTTTGTTCACCTGTCCTAATATCTCCTTATAGGCTCGGTGTCCAAAATTGTCTGATAACGCTCCTGTGAAGCACCTTGGGACGTTTTACTACATTAAAGGCGTCATATAAATGCACGTTGTTGTTATTTGAGTACTCACAGGAGCTATAAGTTGGTAAAAGAATAAAATTAAGATATTTAAATATTGCAATAATAAAGTTAGTCATGACATTTGAATAGATTTACAACAGCCGGCTTAAACAGGCTGACGGATACTTTTGAAGTGGCCTCCCAACGCATCACACATGTCCTCCAAACTGTTGTCCAGCAGGGTGGTAGGAGTGGTGTGGGCCTGGCCCAGGAGAGGGATGATGGCAAATGGGGACATGGAAGTGGGGACGCCATTCAAAGCGCTCCCATGTCTCACCCTTTGCCCCCCTCTCAACCAGTACCCGCAACGCTGCCTCCTCTCCAGGTGGCCGAGTCTGCCCCTGCACAGGTGCAGGTGGAGCAATCTTTGGAGGGGCCCTCACGGGCACCGAAGCCCAGAGGGCCTAGGCCCAAAGCATCTAATCGGTCAGGGCATGAACATGAGCAACTTGTCACTACCTCCGCTGCAGCCACACGTAGAAGCAGTACGAAGAGAAAGGCTATGGTTTTGTGATCACAAAGGGTATGCACAAGGGTGTCAGACAGACTGTCATGTTTTTCATTTACATTTGGTTTTTGTTATATTCACATTAAATGTTATCATTCTCACCACTACTGCCACATCTTGCCCATTCTTAACTGGCTTTTGTGATAGGGCCCTTTCATGTGCTTCTCTATGAACTGTGACACTTGATGCCACCTGTTGGGTCACATTACAGTGGGTGTATGTGTAGTTGCAGGACTGTTTTGTGCAGGGAGTGGGATGGGGGGTGCTGGTGTTGGGATTTTCTTTCCAGTGGTCTGAGGACTGGACTCTTCACACTTTCTGATGTTAGGAGAACTGTTCACATATCAGTGACTCCCTGGCCTCACGAGCAGCCAGGTGAGCCGCTGCTCTGGCCCTGGGTTCATCCTTCTCCTCCTCCTCCTCCTCCTCAGTGTGGGTGGCAGATATGGATGGGGCCTCCTCAAGCGGCACCCCTCTCTGTTGTGCCATGTTGTGCAGGGCACAACACACGACTATAATACATCCCACTCTGTCTGGTGTGTATTGAAGTGCTCCACCAGAACGATCAAGGCACCTAAATTGCATCTTGAGCAGCCCCATAGCATGCTCAATTGTAGACCTGGTGGTGATGTGGCTGTTGTTATATCGATGCTGTTGATCGGTGATGGGGTTCCTCAGAGGGGTCATGAACCACGTGTGCAGGGGGTATCCCTTGTCCCCGAGGAGCCAGCCCTTAAGGGTGTTCGGTGCGTGGAAGAGGCCCAGGATGTTGGATTCCCTCAGAATGAAGGAATTGTGGCAGCTGCCATGGAATCTGGCACACACGTGAAGGAATCTTTTGCGGTGATCACAAACGAGCTAAGTGTTGATGGAGTGGTACCCTTTTTTGTTGATGAACAGTCCTGGCTTGTGTGGAGGTGCTCGGATTGCTATATGGGTGCAATCGATTGCACCCTGTACCCGTGGGAAGCCAGCCGCAGAGTGGAATCCCACTGCTCTCTCCGTCTGGCTGAGGTCGTCCATGGGAAAGTTGACGTACTGCGAGGATCTGCGAAACAAGCCGTCGGTGACCTGCCTTATGCACTTGTGTGCAGACAACTGAGAGACCCCAACGATGTCACTGGTGGCACCTTGGAATGATCCAGATGCAAAGAAGTTGAGGGCATTAGTGACTTTAACAGCGAAGGGTAATGAGATGCCGCCAGGCCCAGCTCGGCATGAAGGAGGCTCCAGATGTCTTCGACCACCTGGCGACTCACTCTGAGGCTCTGTATGCACTGCTCCTCATAGGTCCAGGAAGCTGAGCCTCGCTCTGTAGTCCCTCTGGTGAGGATAGTGCCTCCTGTGACAGCGCCCCCTCTGTTGTTGCCCTCTGTGCTCTTGTGCAGGTGCCTGTGGCGCAGCACTGTGTCGTGGAGCTCCAAGTGGCGGAAGTGCATGCCGTGCCTGGGGAGGATGGGGATGTTGCTCGTCCTCGGATGTACTGGTGAATGCAGGCATGGCTCCCCCCATCCTGATGGTGTCAGTTTGAGGGGGTTCAAAAAGTTAGTAAATATGTGTAAACAGAAGAATTCTGAGTGTAAACCAAGAACTTTCAGCTTAAACACAAAGATCTCCCAGCCAAAAGTTTGTCTGAGAGAACGGAATGCCCTGCTGCAGTAACTCACCTTTTATCCCCATCTGTCAGACAGGCATTTAAATGTCCAACTGAATGAAACACATCACCATTAACATGGACTGTTTCCCGCAGCATGGGAAACACGCCAAGGTTGAATTAAAATCGCCCCCCGCCTCAATCTCCACAAAATTAAACGACTTAAACAAGATCAACGATGTCAATAAGTGGTTTAACTATCGTCCTGCTGGCTTTAATTGCCAGCCGGGTGATAGTTAAACCACTTATGACATGTTGGAGCCGGCTTCTGAACCCGCTCAAGATTTTTCCTATTTTAGCAGCCCCTCCGCCCCCAACGCACCCGCGATTCCATTTTAAAATCAGCCCCTAGTTCTTCTAATGAAATGCGGTTGACAGAAACCAAAGGTGCCAACTTGTCATATTTAAAGTGGTGATGCCAGGTTTTTCTCAGTAAAATCCAGTTGTCAGATATTCTTACCAGTCCAATGAGTTTCTAAAACTCAGGAGTTTGGAAACGCAGAGAGACTGTGTGAAACTTCAGAGTCTCCACATGAAGGTTGGCAAATCTCTGAGAAACAGGCTGGCCCAGGAGATAACATAATGCAGAGCTTACTCCAGCCTATGGGTCAAAAGAACAGCTATCAGCCATGATAATTACAGTACAGAAAAAAAAAATCAGTTTTATTTGTCAGAACTGTTAGTACAAGCTTACGAAAAGCCCCAAGGCAAGGAATATCATAACTCTAATTAGTTGGAGAAGTGCAATCTCTGAATACAGGGAGCTTTGTTAGTTTTGGTTTGCATTTTGGCCTTTCTAAATCTTGTTTTGCCAGGTTTTTCTCCTTCCTCTTCTGAAGGCACTGGCCTTCCCTGGGGTGCACTTGCATTGCCCTCGCAGCTCTCCACTACCACACCCAAGTGGCCATTGTTTTTGTCTGTGCCTAGACCATGAATGGCCGCAGGACAGCATCACAGAGAGAGAAACTATTTCCTCTGGTGGGGGAGTCCAGAACAAGGGGGCATAACAATAAAATTAGAGCGAGGCCATTCAGGGGTGATGTCAAGAAACACTTCTTCACACAAAGGGGAGTGGAAGTCTGGAACTCTTTCTCCCAAAAGCTGTTGAGGCTAGGGGTCAATTGAAAATTTCAAAACCAAGATTGATAGATTTTTGTTAGGTAAGGGTGTTAAGGGATATGGATCCAAGGCGGGTAAATGGAGTTACGATACAGATCAGCCATGATCTAATTGAATGGCGGAACAATCTCGAGGGGCTGAATGGCCTACCCCTGTTCCTACAACTGAGGCCCTTCTCCCATTCTCCTGTCTGGCTATATTTTTTTCTTTCCTTCCCTATATCAGCCGTAGAAAGGAGATAGCAAGAGGCAAGGATTGGAGTTCCAGTACATGTGGGCGTGGCTTATATAGGATGGGTTGGGTGCTGCTCTTGGTCACCAGTGGGTAACCACAGAGGATTATGAGCCGACTGAATGTGTATTATAGGCCCAGCAGACAGATTTCGCTTTTGTTTATTTTTTGAGGTAACGGGGAGAGTATGATATGAAATATGTGATATAATAACAGACTATCAATAAGTCCAGGGAAATGTTTGTTTCCCTGAGCCAGCTGGTTTTGTACCTTTTCAAATCAGGCACTGTCAGGAATTTTAACTCTCCCCAAACAGCGGGATAGGAGTAGGAGAAGGGGTCGGGGCAATTAAAATGGAGCGACTCCATTTTGCGCTTCCTTCCCGCGATCTGCGATTTTAACACCGCTGGGAGCCTCATTAACCTATGCAAATTGGGGTCCCCTGATGTAGGCGGGACCTTAAACCACTCCTCCCCTGAGTGGGGAGCCTGCCACAGCTGCCCTGCCAGGTGGAAGTGTTGATTAACAAGAGAGCCCAGCCCACCTACAGTGGCCAGCTGCTGACTCCGAGAGTACAAGTGATGCTCAGAAGTCACTCTCCCGAAACAAGATGCTCTGCAACGATGCCCAGTAACATGACACCCGTTAGCTGGCGTGTGCTATGTTAGTAACAGATGAGGACAAAATAAAAACCTGGCACTGAAAGAGTGTAAAGCAATGCAGGACACATTTGGATCAAAACCTTCCCTTAAAATGCAAAACATCCAAATGCCCCTGAGCAAGTACATCCTTTTCTTGACTACTTTGGGAAGATCATGAAGATTGCTGGGAAGAAAAAAAAACCTAAACAAGTAATACGAAGCACGTTATTTTCAGAATGATTGCTGCCAATAAACTCTTAAACTTAAACTGTAAAGCCAGGAGTCATCACACTGACTTGTGCTCCAATAATTTATTGTGACTCGCAGTTAATCAATCACTTCACCCCTTCTACCACTGAGCGAAAACAATTAGCAAGCACGCAGTGTGTAGGCCTCATCAATTATTTGTGCTCAGTTTCATTTTTCTGTCAGATGTGAACACACGATGGTTGACTTGAGTCATATCCGCAATATTCCCTTCACAGCTGTCATTAAAGAAAAAATGCCTCAGCGTCAGGACTCTCCTCTTTCCCCTTTAAAAGAGGACCTTAACAGCTGGACTCTGAAAGAGTAGATCTTGTCATCGTACCTTACAAACCGATTACTTCACGAAGGGGGGGGGGTTCGGCAGGTGGGACTGACTTGATGAGATTGAGCTTGACGGGGAGAGAGATCTGAGATAACTTGCATATTTTAAACAGCATGAGGGTTGAAAGACTAGTTTTATGATTGTTCTCCGCTGTTGTTAATTCATCACCTTTGGCACTGTTGGAAAAAGTAATTCCTCCAGGCAAGATTTTGCCCATCATGATCTTCACATGCACAATCCAATAATTATTCAAAGAAAATCAAAAGAAAAATCCAATAGAATATTAATACCGGTGATAATTCCTTGCGAATTTGAGTTTTAAGAATTGCCAATGATGTTCAGACTCTTTACTTAGAATTACGTAGAATGGACAGCATAGAAACAGGCCATTCGGCCCAACAGGTCCATGCCGATGTTTATGCTGCACACGAGACTCCTCCCTGCCCATTTCATCTAACCCTACCAGCATATCCTTCTATTCCTTTCTCCCTCACGTGCTTATCTAGCTTTCCATTAAATGCATCTATGCTAGTCACCTCAACTACTCCTTGTGGAAGTGAGTTCCACACTCTAACCATTCTCTGGGTAAAGAAGTTTCTCCTGGGTTCCCTATTGGATTTATGACCTCTAGTTTTAAACTCCCTGCAAGCGGAAACATCTTCTCTATATCTACCCTATCAGACCCTTTCATTATCTTAAAGACCTCTAGCAGGTCACCCCTCAGTCTTCTCTTTTCTAGAGAAAAGATCCCCAGCCAGTTCAATCTTTCCTGATAGTTATAACCTCTCAGTTCTGGTATCATCCTAGTAAATCTTTTTTGCACCTTCTCCAGTGTCTCTATATCCTTTTTATAATATGGAGACCAGAGCTGTTCACAATACTTCAAGTGTGGTCTAATCAAGGTTCTATACAAGTTTAACATAACATCTCTGCTTTTCAATTCTATCCCTCTAGAAATGAACCCCAGTGCTTGGTTTGCTTTTTTTATGACCTTATTAACCTGTATCACTACTTTTAGTGATTTGAGAATCTGTACCCCCAGATTCCTCTGCTCCTCTACCCCATTTAGACTCTTATTTTACAAGCTGTATATGGCCCCCTTATTCTTCTTACCAAAATGTAATACCTCACACTTACCTATATTGAAATTCATTTGTCAATTACATGTCCATTCTGCAAGTTTATTAATGTCTTCCTGTATCTTGTCGCAGTCCTCCTTGGTATTAACTATACCTTCCAATATGGTGTTGTCTGCAAATTTTGAAATTGTACTTCCGATTCCCGAGTCCAAATCGTTTATGTAAATAGTAAACAACACTGGTCCCAGCACTGATTCTTGTGGAACGCCACTTCCCACCTTTTGCCAATCTGAGAAACTACCTTTAACCCATACTCTCTGTTTTTTGTTTCAAAGCCAGCTTGTTATCCATTCTGCTACTTGTCCCCTGACTCCAAAATGCTCTGACCTTAGTCACGAGTCAACTATGTGGTACCTTATCGAAGAATCTTTTGAAAATCCAAATATGTTACATCTACTGCATTACCTTTGTCTACCCTTTCTGCTACTTCTTCAAAATATTCAATAAGGTTGTTCAAGCATGATCTCCCCTTTTGAAATCCATGCTGACTATTCTTTATTATATTTTCAGTTTCTAGATGTTTTTCTATTACATCTTTGAGTAAAGATTCCATTATCTTTCCCACCACTGACGTTAAGCTAATTGGTCTATAGTTCCTTGGACTGGTTCTATCTCCCTTGTTAAATATAAGAATCACATTTGCTGTCCGCCAGTCCATTTCGAATGAATTTTTATATATATGCAGTAGTGCCTCTGCTATCTTTTCCCTAACTTATTTTAATATACGCGAATGCAATCCATTCGGACCAGGGGTTTTATCCTCTCTAAGTTTGATTAGTTTATCAATTATCTCCCCCCTTTCTATATTAAATGTCTGTAAGGAGGAGGGTTTAAACTAATTTGGCAGGGGGGTGAGCACCAGGTGAAAACATTAGAGAGGAGAAACAAATTGGACAGAGTAAAGAATAGTTCAGAAATAGGAAGGGTCAGACAGGGGGCAAACGCAAGGCAGCCCAAGATGAGATTGGAATGCATGTGTGTAAGTGCACGTAGCATAGTAGATAAGGTTGGTGAGCTGCAGGCTCAAGTCATCACGTGGGACTATGATTTAGTGGTAATAACAGAGTCCTGGCTCAAAGAAGGGGAGGATTGGGTACTTAATGTTCCTGGCTACAAGGTATTCAGGAAAGATAGGAAAGGAAAGAAAGGAGGGGGATGGCAGTATTGATCAAAGAAATAATGATAGCACTGGAAATTATAGCAGTAATTGAACATTGGGAGGCCTTCAAGGAGAAGTCGGTTCAGGTACAGAGTAGACACATCCCTATGAGGGGCAAAGGAAGGGCATCCAAAGCTAGAGCTCCCTGGATAACTAAAGATATAGAGATTAAAATGAAACCGAGAAAGGAGGCTTATGACAAATGTAAGGTTCATAATACAGTAGAGAACCAGGCTGAATACAGAAAGTACAGAGGAGATCTAAAAAAGAGGGGCAAAGACAGAATATGACAATAGATTAATGGCTAACATAAAAGGTAACCCAAAAGTCTTTTATAAACATATAAATAGTGTAAGGGTAATCAAAGTAAGCGTGGGACCGATTAGGGACAAAAAAGATCTTCTTGTCGAGGCAGAGGACATGGCTCAGGCTCTAAATAAATACTTTGTATCTGTCTTCACCAGAGAGGAGGATGCTGCTATTGTAGCAGTAAAGGAGGAGGTAGTAGTGATATTGGATAGGATAAAAATTAATAAAGAGGAGGTACTTAAAAGATTGGCAGTATTCAAAGTAGAAAAGTCACCCAGTCCAGATGGGATGCTTCCTAGGTTACTGAGGGAAGTAAGGGTAGAAATTGCAGAGGCTCTGGCCACAATCTTCCAATCCTCCTTCGATAGGGGATGGTGCCAAAGGACTGGATCATTGCAAATGTTACACCCCTGTTCAAAAAAAAAAGGGGAGAGGGATGAACCTATCAATACAGGCCAGTCAGCCTAACGTCGATGGTGGGGAACCTTTTAGAGACAATAATCTGGAACAAAATTAATCGGCACTTGGAAATGTATGGGCTAATAAATGAAAGTCAGCATGGATTTGTTAAAGGAAAATCGTGTTTGACTAATTTGATTTAGTTCTTTGATGAAGTAGCGGAAAGGTTTGATGAAGATAGTGTGGTTGATGTTGTGTATATGGACTTTCAAAAGGCATTTAGACTTGTAAGCAAAATTAAAGCCCATGGGATAAAAGGGACAGTGGCAGTGTAGATACAAAATTGGCTAAGGGACAGAAAGCAGAGAGTAGTGGTGAACGGTTGGTTTTCAGACTGGAGGGAAGTATACAGTGGTGTTCCCCGGGGTCAGTATTAGGACCACTCCTATTTTTGATATATATATTAATGACCTGGACTTGGGTATACAGGGTATAATTTCAAAGTTTGCAGATGACAAGTAACTCTGAATGTAGTAAACAATATGGAGGATAGTAACAGACTTCAAGAGGACATAGGCTGGTGAAATGGGCAGGCATGTGGCAGATGAAATTTGATGTGAAGTGATGCATTTTGGTCGGAAAAATGAGGAGAGTCAATATAAACTAAATGGTACAATTTTGAAGGGGGTTCAGGAACAGACAGACCTGGGGGTGTATGTAAACAAATCTTTGAAGGTGGCAGGACAAGTTGAGAAGGTTGTTAAAAAAGCTCATGGCCTTTATTAATAGAGGCATAGAGTACAAAAACAAGGAAATTATGCTAAACCTTCATGAAACACAATGTGGAGATGCCGGTGATGGACTGGGGTTGACAATTGTAAACAATTTTACAACACCAAGTTATAGTCCAACAAATTTATTTTAAATTCCACAAGCTTTCGGAGGCTTCCTCCTTCCTCAGGTGAACGGTGTGGAAATGAAATTTTCGAATCCTTCGCATTTGAAAATCACAGAACAATGCCTGGTGATTACTGCCCGTTGCCAAGGCAATCACAGTGAGCAGACAGAAAGGTGTCACCTAAAAGGCCACCGAATATACAAACCCCCCCCAAAAAAAAAGAGAGAGAGAGAAGGAAGACAGTCAATGACCCGTTATATTAAAAACAGATAACATTTGTTCGCTGGTGGGGTTACGTGTAGTGTGACATGAACCCAAGATCCCGGTTGAGGCCGTCCTCATGGGTGCGGAACTTGGCTATCAATTTCTGCTCGACGATTTTGCGTTGTCGTGTGTCTCGAAGGCCGCCTTGGAGTATGCTTACCCGAAGGTCGGTGGATGAATGTCCATAACTGCTGAAATGTTCCCCGACAGGGAGAGAACCCTACTGTTTGGCGATTGTTGCGCGGTGTCAACCTCAACCGGCCTCAACCGGGATCTTGGGTTCATGTCACACTACACGTAACCCCACCTGCGAACAAATGTTATCTGTTTTTAATATAACGGGTCATTGACTGTCTTCCTTCTCTCTCTCTCTCTCTCTCTCTCTTTTTTTTGGGGGGTTTGTATATTCGGTGGCCTTTCAGGTGACACCTTTCTGTCTGCTCACTGTGATTGCCTTGGCAACGGGCAGTAATCACCAGGCATTGTTCTGTGATTTTCAAATGCGAAGGATTCGAAAATTTCATTTCCACACCGTTCACCTGAGGAAGGAGGAAGCCTCCGAAAGCTTGTGGAATTTAAAATAAATTTGTTGGACTATAACTTGGTGTTGTAAAATTGTTTACAATTCATGAAACACTGATTAGGCCCCAGCTGGAATATTGTGTTCACTTCTGGGCACCGCATTTTAGGAAGGATGTCATGGCCTTAGAGAGTGTGCAGAATAGATTTACTAGAATGGTACCAGGGATGAGGGACTCCAGTTATGTGGAGAAACTGGAGAAGCTGGAGTTGTTCTCCTTTCTTAGAACAGAGAAGGTTAAGGAGAGATTTGATCGAGGTGTTCAAAATCATGAAGGGTTTTGACAGTTTCTCCTTATGTCAAAATTCAGTTTCCAGTGGCAGAGGTTCGGTAACCAGAGGACACAGATTTAAGGTAATCAGCAAAAGAGCCTGAGGCAACATGGGGAAACGTTTTGTTACACAGCGCGTTGTAATGAGCTGAAATGTACTGATTGAAAGGGTAGTGGAAGCAGATTCAGTAGTAACTTTCAAAAGGGAATTGGATAAATACTTGAAGGGAAAAAATATACAGGGCTATGGGGAAAGAGCAGGAGACTTGGAATAATTGGATAGCTCTTTCAAAGAGCCAGCATAGGCACGATGGGCCGAATGGCATCCTCCTGTGCTGTACCTACTATGATATCTTTTTTGAATTCTTCTTCTAATGTCATGCCCACCTTGTTAGTCTCCTGGGTAAGTACTGAGCCAAAGTAATTACTTAATATTTCTGCCATTTTGCTGTCATTATGCATTTATTGTGTGTATCCCTTAGTGGCCCTATTCCTATCCTGATTTTTCTTTTGTTATTCATATGTCTGTAGAATACTTTTATGTTCCTTGATAATTTAATTTTGTAGTTGCTCTTTGCCTTCCTAATTTTTTTTTAAACTTCTTTCCTAACATTTTCATATTCCCTTTGGTCATCTTCTCCTATGTTGTGTATGTACTTATGTACTTTTTCTTTAGTTTTAATTTTGCCCTTATTTCTTTATTCATCCATGGTGTATCATTATTGTTAGTTTGTTCTTACCTTTTAGTGGGATATATTTCTCCTGGACGCTATTGATCACCGTTTTAAATGTTCCCCATTGCTGTTCTATTTCTTTGTTTATCAGTAAATTTTTTCAGTTTAATTTCCCTTGTTCCATTCTCATCCCCTGAAAATCAGCTTTTTTTCAAATTTATTACTTTGGTCTTTGTCTTACTTATATCCTTCTCAACCTTTATCTTAAACCTTATTATGTTGTGATCGCTATTGCCTGGATGTTCCCCTATGCTTATTTCTGTACACATTGTAAAAACCCCATTCCCTTTACCCCTTTACTTACCTCTTCTTGACAATTTATTTGGGTATAGTTAAAATCTCCCATGGTTATCATTCTATGTCCTTTACTCATTTCACATAGCTTCTTTCATATTTTGTTCCTCCACCTCCTTTCCACTATTAGGTGGTCTGTAGTATACCCCTATTAATGTGATCAATCCCTTATCTTTTATTTCAATCCATATGGATTCTGTTTCTATCCTTTTGTTAGTGATGTTCCTTTTTTTAAACCACCATTATGTTATCTCTAATTAGTACAGCTTTTCCACCTCTTCTCCCCTCCCCCACTTCTTCCTATCTGATTATGTAATAACCTGCAATATTTAGTTGCCAGTCCTGTTCTTTATGTTGCCATGTTTCAGTTATTCCTACTACATCTGTTTCCTCAGTCCGGATTATTGCCTCCAGTTCCCCCGTTTTATTTTGGACGCTCTCTACATTGCTGTGCAGGCAGTTTAATTCATCATTAATAATTGTTCCTTTTACTTTATTTTTAACAGTCCTTTTATACTTCTGTTTTATAACTGTATTTGTTCCTTGACCATTTACGTTATCTTTATTCCTTACTCTGGTCTGACCTTTACATTCATCTCCTCTTTAAGATATAAAACTTAGAATCATAGAATCATAGAATCATAGAAGTTACAACATGGAAACAGGCCCTTCGGCCCAACATGTCCATGTCGCCCAGTTTATACCACTAAGCTAGTCCCAATTGCCTGCACTTGGCCCATATCCCTCGATACCCATCTTCCCCATGTAACTGTCCAAATGCTTTTTAAAAGACAAAATTGTACCCGCCTCTACTACTGCCTCTGGCAGCTCGTTCCAGACACTCACCACCCTTTGAGTGAAAAAATTGCCCCTCTGGATCCTTTTGTATCTCTCCCCTCTCACCTTAAATCTGTGCCCCCTCGTTATAGACTCCCCTACCTTTGGGAAAAGGTTTTGACTATCGACCTTATCTATGCCCCTCATTATTTTATAGACTTCTATAAGATCACCCCTTAACCTCCTACTCTCCAGGGAATAAAGTCCCAGTCTGTCTAACCTCTCCCTGTAAGTCAAACCATCAAGTCCCGGTAGCATCCTAGTAAATCTTTTCTGCACTCTTTCTAGTTTAATAATATCCTTTCTATAATAGGGTGACCAGAACTGTACACAGTACTCCAAGTGTGGCCTCACCAATGCCCTGTACAACTTCAACAAGACATCCCAACTCCTGCATTCAATGTTCTGACCAATGAAACCAAGCATGCTGAATGCCTTCTTCACCACCCTATCCACCTGTGACTCCACTTTCAAGGAGCTATGAATCTGTACTCCTAGATCTCTTTGTTCTATAACTCTCCCCAACGCCCTACCATTAACGGAGTAGGTCCTGGCCCGATTCGATCTACCAAAATGCATCACCTCACATTTATCTAAATTAAACTCCATCTGCCATTCATCGGCCCACTGGCCCAATTTATCAAGATCCCGTTGCAATCCTAGATAACCTTCTTCACTGTCCACAATGCCACCAATCTTGGTGTCATCTGCAAACTTACTAACCATGCCTCCTAAATTCTCATCCAAATCATTAATATAAATAACAAATAACAGCGGACCCAGCACCGATCCCTGAGGCACACCGCTGGACACAGGCATCCAGTTTGAAAAACAACCCTCGACAACCACCCTCTGTCTTCTGTCGTCAAGCCAATTTTGTATCCAATTGGCTACCTCACCTTGGATCCCATGAGATTTAACCTTATGTAACAACCTACCATGCGGTACCTTGTCAAATGCTTTGCTGAAGTCCATGTAGACCACGTCTACTGCACAGCCCTCATCTATCTTCTTGGTTACCCCTTCAAAAAACTCAATCAAATTCGTGAGACATGATTTTCCTCTCACAAAACCATGCTGACTGTTCCTAATTAGTCCCTGCCTCTCCAAATGCCTGTAGATTCTGTCCCTCAGAATACCCTCTAACAACTTACCCACTACAGATGTCAGGCTCACTGGTCTGTAGTTCCCAGGCTTTTCCCTGCCGCCCTTCTTAAACAAAGGCACAACATTTGCTACCCTCCAATCTTCAGGCACCTCACCTGTAGCGGTGGATGATTCAAATATCTCTGCTAGGGGACCCGCAATTTCCTCCCTAACCTCCCATAACGTCCTGGGATACATTTCATCAGGTCCCGGAGATTTATCTACCTTGATGCGCGTTAAGACTTCCAGCACCTCCCTCTCTGTAATATGTACACTCCTCAAGACATCACTATTTATTTCCCCAAGTTCCCTAACATCCATGCCTTTCTCAACCGTAAATACCGATGTGAAATATTCATTCAGGATCTCACCCATCTCTTGTGGTTCCGCACATAGATGACCTTGTTGATCCTTAAGAGGCCCTACTCTCTCCCTTGTTACCCTTTTGCCCTTTATGTATTTGTAGAAGCTCTTTGGATTCACCTTTGCCTGATCTGCCAAAGCAATCTCATATCCCCTTTTTGCCCTCCTGATTTCTCTCTTAACTCTACTCCGGCAATCTCTATACTCTTCAAGGGATCCACTTGATCCCAGCTGCCTATGCATGTCATATGCCTCCTTCTTATTTTTGACTAGTGCCTCAATCTCCCGAGTCATCCAAGGTTCCCTACTTCTACCAGCCTTGCCCTTCACTTTATAAGGAATGTGCTTACACTGAACCCTGGTTAACACACTTTTGAAAGCCTCCCACTTACCAGACGTCCCTTTGCCTGCCAACAGACTCTCCCAATCAACTTCTGAAAGTTCCTGTCTAATACCATCAAAATTGGCCTTTCCCCAATTTAAAATTTTAACTTTTGGGCCAGACCTATCCTTCTCCATAGCTATCTTAAAACTAATGGAATTATGATCACTGGTCCCAAAGTGATCCCTCACTAACACTTCTGTCACCTGCCCTTCCTTATTTCCCAAGAGGAGGTCAAGTTTTGCCCCCTCTCTAGTCGGGCCATCCACATACTGAATGAGAAATTCCTCCTGAACACACTCAACAAATTTCTCTCCATCCAAGCCCCTAATGCTATGGCTGTCCCAGTCAATGTTGGGAAAGTTAAAGTCCCCTACTATTACCACCCTATTTTTCTTGCAGCTGTCTGTAATCTCCTTACATATTTGCTCCTCAATTTCCCGTTGACTATTTGGGGGTCTGTAGTACAATCCTATCAAAGTGATCTCTCCCTTCTTATTTTTCAGTTCTACCCATATGGACTCAGTGGGCGAACCCTCGGATATATCCCCTCTCACTACTGCCGTGATGTTCTCCCTAATCAAGAACGCAACTCCCCCTCCTCTCTTACCTCCTGCTCTATCTTTCCTATAGCATCTGTACCCTGGAACATTGAGCTGCCAGTCCTGCCCCTCCCTTAGCCATGTTTCAGTAATAGCTATAACATCCCAGTCCCATGTACCCATCCATGCCCTGAGTTCATCTGCCTTGCCCATCAGACTTCTTGCATTGAAATAAATGCAGTTTAATCTAGTCTTCCCTTGGTCTTTGCCCTGCTTTCTCAGAACATCTGTCCGGTCATGTTCTGTACACTCTCCCTTACTGCCTTTTGTTTCTTATCAAGAATCAGGTCACACTAATTTGAGCAGAAACTATCAGAATATACAACTTGCACCTCTACAGAGCTGATAATGCAATGGCAGATGCCTGTTACCCATTTATTTGGGCAGGGAGGCCTGAGGCCTTCAATGAGTCGATAACACTATAGTAGTGCAATGTTATAGTTTAATGGTCAAAAAATCTCCCTCACCTATTCACTGAGTTGACATGTTCCAGCTTTGGTAAGCTCATAAACAAAGGAACTGAGTAGTTTCCAAATAACACCAGTGTTTATAAACCTCCTGAAATTCCTGGGGGATTGCTCTGCCAGTACCCCACAAGCAGTAATTTCTGTTATTTGACTCGGAAGGGGAGGAGGCCCCTCTGTTATGTCATGTAGTCAAGATCTCTCTATAATTGGAAGAGCAGTGATGCAAGTGGCTGATGCAGCTTTATGTCTAGAGTTCATTTTCAATCCAGGTCACAGTAGTTTGAGCAGAAACTATCAGAAAGCACAGCTTGCCCCTTTACAGGGCTGGTAATGCAACAGCAGATGCCTGTTACCCAATTATTTGGGCAGGGAGGCCTGAGGCCTTCATTGAACCTATGGGCTAAGCTTTGGGATCCTGTGGACAAACTACGTGCAAAGCTGATTAGGAATGTGACAATTATTCCGTTTTGCAAAACTGTTAAAGCTAGTGAACCTAGTTAATGATTCTTGAAAAAGCAACTATGAACACATCCTTGGTATGTCAGCTACAGTATTATATTAAATAACTAGTCTTGTCAAGTACAGTGTAATGATCCTGAGGGATTGGGTTATGGGAAGGTGGAATTCTGGCTTCTCATCCCTGGGGAACGGAAGGGGGAAGTTGGGTCTGTAAGGCTAACCGGAAAGGTTCTGTGGAGCAAGAGAGAGGCTAGAAAGCAAAGTGTTGATGCAGTTGCTAACTTTTATCATTGTTACTGTTATTAAAAACACTCTGTTCTCTATATATAATGTTTATAGTCTTGTCTGGAAGTAATTGAAGACCACTCTATGAACCTTCACAATAGCTATAACGGTTTAAGCAATCTTGGCCTTGAAATTACAATGTGCGAATATTAACATATCAACTCTTAATGCACTTGCATGAAATTGCTTTGCCTGTTATTTTAATTGAGGTGTTAATTATTAGCACACAACTATTTGCACAGCATAATTTCAAAGCCCTTGTTTTTAATATAAAATACTTGCTGTCGAGTCCAAGGGTCATTGTCAGCCTCACCATCGAAAAATGCTTCTAGGAAACCTTGCGGAAATTGGATTACCCTGTCACATTCCTTCAAAAGGAAGTGAGGCTAGAGCAAAGCACTGAACCACAACAAGCTTGTCTTTTGATTCTCTTTGCAAAGAGACTTTGAAGGACGTCAGGGATATAGCCCACTGTGGAAGCTTGCAGCAAGAACTATAGAGGAATCATGCTTAATGAGATCGCTGTACTTTTTCTCCAAAACAGCTTCTAAGAGGTTAACCCCATAGGAATGGTTGTCCTTTTCCAATTCCTTCATTTTTGAGCCATATCATCACTACACTGTCTTTAGATTCTCAAACGTGCTCATCAAGCGATTGCTTTAACAACTAGATCACAGTCCATCAGACTGCCAGAAACACAGGTAGTCGGCATGGCAACCTGGCTCCCTTGGCACTCAAATCTCTCTGAAAAATTCACTATTTTATCTGGCCACACTTTGAATTACATTTCATAGGTGTCCTTTAAAATGCTATTACATAGGAAAGAATTAAACACGGATTAAAAGAATAAAAAAACATGGAGAAATACCATCAACATAACACAACCATGATTTAAGTTTATTTAAATTGTAGTTTCTCAAAGCCAGGCTATAATCCTTCAGACTTTTCTAACAAGTTATTCTATTTTTCTTTGTTTTTCTCTTTCTCTCACCATTTTTCTCCCCTCCCTCTTTTCCTTGAAGTCATTGACTCCTCCACTGTTGGGGTATGGTTCTTCGGGTGATAGTTGCTTACCAGTTCATTGTCCAAGTGGCCATTACTCATGTGTGAGCCTCAACAGTGAGTAATGGCAAGCAATTCAATCCATGGGGTGAGAGAGCATCATATCTAACCTTGATCCTGCCCGCACATACACTTCTAGCAGCGGTTGCTGGTGAGCGATCAGAAATAGGAACCCTGGCTAGTTTCCTCCTCGTATTTTATTAGGAATAATACCAGGGGTGAGGCACTGTAGTTATGAGGAAACACTTGAGATACTGGGACTATTTCCACTGCAACGGAGAAGGCTGAGAGGAAATTTAATGGAGTTATTTTTTTTAATTATGAAGGGTTTTTGATAGAGTGAATGGGGAAAGGTTATTTCCTTTGTTGGGGAAATCAGTGATGAGGAGCCATCAAATACAAATCACCACTAAGAGATTGAGGAGAGAAGTTAGGAGAAATGTCCTGATGCAGAGGGTTGTTGGAATGGAATGCTTTGTCACATTGCATCTTTTAAGGGAAAGTGGATAAAGGGAAGATGCAAGATTATGGGGAGAGAGCAAAGCAGTTGGAATAGTCATGGATTGCTGTAGCAAAGAGCTGGCACAGACATAATGGATTAAATTTTCAGCACCTTCTGGAATGAAACGTTCTATGGTTCTATGTCCTTAATTAGATAACACTTTTTCCTTGAATGTAGGTAGGCTTTAGCCAGTGGCCCCTTTTGAGTTATAGATTTCACTTGGCCTGACAGGCATCAGTTAAGAATAATGTAGAAAGCCTTTGTGTATTGACCCAAGAAATGCCAACAGCATCAACAGAATGAGCTTTAAATTTCTTCTGGTGCATCCTGACCACCTATTAAATAATAGAACAAGATAGATTCTGCAACCCACTGAACTATTCTCTGTTGAGTAATGGTCTTGAATTTGCAAATCACCTTTGTTGTGTCTGGGCAGAGTACATAAAGCTCAATGAATATCAACAAAACATTAATTCTTTTTGAAGGAAGAAGCCTGCTAGGTATCTGCAACACCATTATGTTCAGGAGATAAATGGAAGTTGGACACAATTTTAGGCAAAATGAGAAGTGTGGTCATTATGACTGCTGTGTCTGAGTCCCAAACCAGGTAGTATCAGCTTGACTTCAGAGTCACTTACCCTATATAAAAAAGTAAGGCCAAGCAAAGGAACAATCCTGAGCTCAATTGTCTTTGTTAGCTGGAGCTTGAGGTGTGTTTCTCAGAAGAACCAGAAATTGAGGATTGAGAGAAGTCTCTCTAGTCTGCAGCAACTCCTTCCAGTGAATTTTGATGGACATTTTGGACCTATGACTGAGGTTGGAATAAGCTTCACAGTTCAGGAAAGCATGAGTCAATGATACAAGCCAATAAGTATAGCCATTAGTCACTGAGGAAGACTGTTGGAAAATCCTTCAGGTCATGAAACTACCTGCTTGCATCAACTGGAGTCAAGGGCAAATAATTCAAAATCCTCTTGAGGTGGTGCAGTCCTCAACTAAGTAACTCAGAATGTGAGAAAATAGGATATGCCTTGGTTAAAGGTGCAATGTCACTGATTTTGCAAGTTCGAAACACCCCAAAGGGCAAACAAATCGACTCCAAACTTTATCATAACTTTCTTCAAAGTAATAGCTTTTGAAGAACAAGGTAAATATGTATGAATTCATCGACTACACAGATTAGACAGTCTTCTTTAATGTGCAGCAACTTTTATAAACAGTGGGAGCAAAGGGACCCAAGTATGGTTGAGAATGAAGCTCTGGTGTACAGAGGAGGTGGAGAAGACTGCCTGACCAAAATGGCTCCATTGATGTGATGCCAAATTCATAAAAGGACATTGTCTCAAGTGGTTTCTCCATTTCATGGTATAGAATTCATTTCTATGTGGAGGTCGAATGAATGAGAAGCAGTGCTAGGTATTCTAATACGATTGTCTCTATGAGTTAGCAAATAAACTTTACATGAAAATGGAGCAACAAATACATGCTACTTTAAAGATTGGATTGCCAGCAGATTCAACAAAGCTCCTTTCTTCCTGGGCCAACTTTGTTTTCACTTCACACACAAGTTCAATAATAAAGCTGTTCAAACATCAAGCATAAATTTCTTATTTATTGGTTGATAATGAGATTGGCTTGGAGTTTCCTCCATGGGCACAACCCAGAAATTGCACCTGAAATTGCGCCCGGAGCTGTGCCCATGTCAAGTTACATCCAAGTATTTTCCCAATCTCATTAGAATACGCCAAGCTTAAAATGGGCATTATCAGCGTAAACAATCGGGGCCCAAGACTTCTTTGAGTCTTAAACTGTAAGTATCCACTCATTAAACTATTCATACACATCAGGCACAGCATATTTAAGAACCTGCAATCAGAGAAGCTTTTCAATTTTTAGCATGACTTATGCCATGAAAATGCATTAAAAGAAACCAAAAATACAAAGCAAGTCTCAGTGAGGATAAAAACACTCAAAAATTTGAAATTAAAAGACCAGAAAAATGATTTTGTTTTCAGCTGCGCCTGAAGATCTGGTCGCAATATTGAGAGATCCCCCCTGAACAAGTGTGATTGGAGAATACTCGCACTTGCGAGTTGGGGGTGTGGCCAGTTTTGTGGGTGGAGCTTCGGTCGGAGGGAGGATTTGATGGACGTAAAAGATCGAGGAGACCTGTTCGTATGGTGGTTATGTGGGTAACTCACGCCAGAAAATGCATGATCTTTCAAGCCATGTAATTGGTTAGCGTCCAGATTACAGATGTATCTGGGCATAAATGCAGAGGAAACTCCGGGCCGTTGTGTTTACAGTCAGTAGGATTTATTTGTTTTATATTATATCAATTTGTTCACTACAGTCCAGAGATGGCATTAGTTGAAATATGCAGTGCAGATTGCATTATTCAGGATGAAACATTACGCCCCACCAACCTTCATTTGACCTAATAATTTAATGGCAGGTACATCTGGGATAACATGCTGGATTTAATAGTTTGTTGGTTCAACAGTTCTTTAGAAAAAACAGTCTTGAGGTTATATCCATACCAGGCACTTAATTGATCTGAGCATAACTAAGCAACAGTTCCATTTTTTACACTCAATACACAATGATGAATTGTTTAATGGTTATTAGCATCAGTGCCAGCTTGGTGCTAATGACAATTGATTATATCCAAGCCCAGTAATTGTATTTTGTTCCTCAACACATGCACAATTCAGCACTGCTGTTAGTCAATGGAAAAGAAAATTGGGCGAGGTGTGAAACGGGCAATTGATAGACTCGCCCGTTTCATGCTAACGCCCAAGAACAACTTCACCCCTCTTGTGTTTACAGGAAATTTCATAAAGTCGTAGCAAATCTTGAAAGGATATGAAATGGCAACAATTACGGTCACTTGTAACATGAGGCGACGATTAACTGACTGTGTTCAAAATTACAGCTGTCACAACATAATTGAAGTATCACTTCAGGAGCCGCGTTAAAGAATGGAAGGGACATGATTCAGACGGTTTCTGACAATCTACAGGATTGAATCAAATTCTTTTTGTACCTATATAATCTAAATTAGAAATACGCGATTCAAACAATTTATTAAATTACTGTATGTCTATGTCACATGTGTTCAATGATCACTACGTCACCTAGTTGAACCTATGTATTGATTTCACAGACAGAAGATAGCGCAGAAACCCTATATCAGTTTGTGGTAATCACGAGAAGGAATTTTCTCCTGATCTCATTACTGGTATTTTTTGGTGAAAATGAGTACGACATTTTTGAGCCTCTCCTCTCTTTGTGGAATAGATTTAGTTTGCAATTGAGGGTCTCGGTGGACTCCATCAGAATCAAAAGGCTGATGTCCTTTCTTGGTTCCTAAAATTCTTACATTCTTATTTGATATTAGTTTGGTCACTATTTGGTACAGAGGACATAGTCAGTAAGGTAGCTAGTTTACAGTTTGACTCCTGCTTGTTAAATCACTTATCTTTATTGTCCCAATTTTGCCCAATATTGCCAGAGAAAAGACTGTCCAAAGTCCATTCAGGTCCCTAGACCTTCAAAGCATCATTTATGCATGAGCTGCAAATTGATATTGATGTTGCTGAACCCACATGGGGATGAGGTCAAAATTTGGTGTTTGGTAGTTCAAGGTTTGATCACTAAAAGGTCAAAATATTATCCTCATTAATTTCTTCTTTAAGAAAAATGATGTCCACATTAATGACTCAATGCCCTCAGGGCAACTAGGGGTGGGCAATAAATTAAGCCCACAACGCAAAACTAAATTTTACAAAAATTGACTGGAGCTATGTGCAAATCTTCTAATCTTATTGGGCAGTTTAGATTTGAATATCCAATCAAATGTAAACTGATTAAATTTGAATGCACATAATTGGAAGCTCAGTTGTCTAACTTGTAACTGAAAGAGTGTTTTCCAGTGTTCTGCTAAGCATTATGACTGTGGAGGTTACTTCTGTAGGACTGATCACGCAGACTGAGCTATCGGTGAAATGGGTATGGTAGCATAGTGGTTATGTTACTGGTCTAGTAATCCAGAGTCCTGAGTTCAAATTCTGCTATGGCAGCTGGGGAATTTAAATTCAATCAATTAAATAAAAATCTGGAATGAAAAAAACTACTATCAGTAATGGTGGCCATGAAACTACTGGATTGTTGTAAAAACCCATCTGGTTCACGAATCTCTTTTAGGGAAGGAAACCTATCATCCTTACCCACTCTGGCCTCTATGTGACTCCAGATCCACAGAAATGTGGTTGATTCTTAATCGCCCTCTGAGGCCTAGCAAGCCATTCAGTTGTTCAAGAAGGCGGCTCACCACGACCTTCTCAAGGGCAATTAGGGATGGGCAATAAATGCTGGCCTTGCCAGCCATGCCTACATCCCATGAACGAATATAAAAAAAATATGAATTGTTATTTAAACATGGCAATCAATCACATTTTATAGGGTTAAGGGAAATCTTTGGCTGTGAGACAATTTTAATGCTAAGAATGTATGTGCCAACCTCCAAAACACAGAGCTGCATTTATTAAACTATCATATCTCTATCTCCATGTTTTCAATTAACTTTAAATGCAGAGTTTCCTATGGTCCTGGTTACTGACATTTCCATCTCACAGATCCTGATGTTCAGTGTTAATGTGTAGATCAAAACAAGGATCCTGTGATACTCCTAATGAGCAATTGGAGGTTATTTAAACCAAAAATTTGGTTGTAGCTACAAAGGAGAGGTATTTATTCATTTATAGTCAGCCTTTAATTCAATAACTGCAGCAACAGTTCTGCATCATTCATGCAATGAAAAATACATTGGTGGCTCTACGTTCTGCAGAATGCTCTCAAAGCCAAACCTTGCTGTCCTCAAAGAACTGTAATCAGTTGTGAAATTAGTATGTTGAAAGAAAAATAGCATGAGGCTCGGCAGTTTAAAGGGAGAGCTAAGAGATGGCAATAATCTGGGTTTAAAACTGAACACACATTTTGACTGCTTCATCGCTGGCCTTAAATCTGCATTGAAACATAGCTGGCTGCCTACCAAGGTCTAAGAACTGTGAATGGCTGGGATCTGAATAGAAAAAAATCTACTTTGAAGTTTATTTTAATGGATAATTGTGTGCAAGGCTTGCCAAGTGCTCTAGTTTGATCAGGACACACTTCGTTTTCACATGCCTGTCCCAGTGCCATGAATAATTTTGGGTTCACTTAGTGTTCTGGTTTAGGGGGAGGGACGCTTGAATTAAATTTAATTATCTCAACAATTATTTGATGCAGTCTGATTGTCGCCTTTTATTTTCCATTTCTGACATTAAAGGATCCTTTGGTAAGGCCGCACTTTGGTGCTCCAGCATGGAGTGGTGTGCAGAGGCTTTGGGCCCTCAACTTCCCATACAGTAAATTCCCAATCACAGTAGAACCATCAATGGAAGATTCTGTATAGAGCCAAGGCGATTCCTTATCGGGAAAGGAAGGAGACCTCGGAGAGTAGTCACCCTGAATTGCATCAATCCACCTCTGAGATTGGCAGAGACCTGGGCACAAGTTGCCTGTTTCTCAGTCTGACAATAATATGTGGCATTCAGGGGCAGAGAATAGCTAAAAATAGCTGGGGTGGTGGTGGGGGGTAAGAAAAGTCCTTTTGATCAAACTCACATCCATGGTTCTATTTCTCTATCCTTTGTATTGGTAATGGGTATATGGTATTTGATGCAATGGCATCCCATGGAGTGGTTGGTTTCTGCTTGATTACCATTGTATATTGGTCTTGGGGATTGGAAATCTGGTTAATTTATATTGCCTGTGAGATGACATTTGTTATTGGCCTAAAATATAAAACACCAATAGTCTAAAGGATTACTTCAAATAAAAACCTAATAAAGAGTTTTGTTGTAAAATGATGAACTGTTTATATTTTACCGAGGGCCTTTTCAGGCAATAATGCAGCACTCCATCATTATCAGCTGCATTGTCATATTTCAGATGACATGCTAAACTGAGACCCTGTCTGCTCTGGTGGAAATAAAAGACTCCATGGCACTATTCGAAAAGAATGGGGAGTTGTCATGGCCAACTTTCCCCCCTCAACTAACACCTTTCAAAAGGGAATTGGATAAATACTTGAAAAGGAGAAATTTGCATGGTTATGGGGAAAGAGCAGGGGAGTGGGACTAATTGGAGAACTCTTTCAAAGAGCTGGCAGAGCACAATGAGCCGAATGGCCTCCTCCTGTGCTGTATATGATTTTAGTTTTCTATGAAAATCTCAAGTATTGAATTATTCATTGATTTGCTGTTTGTGGGACCTTGGTGCTCACAAAATTGGCTGTCGTGTTTGCTTACATATCAAAAGTGATTACACTTTAAAAGGAATTAGTTGATTGCAAAGCATCTTGGGACATCTTGAGGACATGACAAGCAGAATATAAATGCAAGTTATTTGTTTCTTAAGTCAACCTAAAGACCTGTTGGCCCGATGGAACGTCTAGCAAAAGCTAACAGGTCTAAGCATATTCTCTTCATCATTTATTTGTGCAAGTTAGCCGGGCTGAAAACAGGATTCAGCTGAGGGGATAATGAGAATAAATGTCTCATCAATGTTTGGTGACTGAGTGTGCTGAAGGACTTGGGGGAGTTGTGCTGCACATGCCCCAGCAACCATGGCAAGCTCTGCATTTAAACCTTTGTACACAGGGACGGAGCTCCATGTAATGGCGCTGCCTATGAGAGAGTTGCACAGGCTGGGGAATTAGTGAATAAGCTCCATGGCTGGTATTCTGTGCAGAGATGTTGGATTGGAATGCTGAGGTGCAGCTGGAGCAGTCTGGAGTAAGCATTAGCAACTCTTGCGCTGCTATCCCAGCACAATCTTCTTAAGGGCTGAAAGCAAAGCCACACCCATCTTCTACGGGCTGCACCATGAAGAAGGCCATCCTCATCCAGTCTACTGATCAGAGTGGTTGTAGATTGTAGGCCAGGAAATTAATTTAGGTCTGAAACAGGCAATGTGCTTGGAGCATGCGAAATTGGGCCTTGGGCCTCATCAGCATGTTTCCAATGAGCTGTAGATGCAATTCAGGCATCCGGAGAAAGCTTGCCAGTTTGGAGGACTCCTGGTTAGGTCATTGATGAACCCACAAACCTGAGCAGAGCATGCCCGCCGCACGCACTGCTCAGTTTGGACAAATTTCTGGGAAGGGTGCTTAAACAGGCTTAAAAACAGAAAATGCTGGAAATACTCAGCAGGTCAATCAGCATCTGTGGAGAGAGGAAGATAAGGCTAACTTTTCACATCGATGACTTTTCATTATGAGTATACACAGGAGGCCTAACGCCTGTTTAAGGTGGCCATCAGGGACATCTGAATATTACCCGAGCCAAAATGCCGTCAGGCATATCTCAGGCGTCCTTGACGCGCAGGACATAGCCCTGTCAAATTGGACTTTTTTGCCCCCGTTTTGCACTTGAAAATTGCAAATGTCTAGTTTGCAGTAATCTGCAAATTACTAGTTTAAAGCGATTTGCTTAGAGACCTGACTTTAGTTTGGGCACAGGTTTCTCCAGAACTACTGGTCAAAAAGGTATGTGGATTTATCTTCTGGTCCACATTTTCTTATGCCAATCTAGTATTTTCTGACAGTATCCAATGTCTATGACATGGCCAGAGTACGAGTTCAAAACCCCATGCCTACGGATCAAATCTGAGTTTGATCACTGTTCTCTCAGAAGATGCTGAAGAATGAAGCTCATGCTGCCGTCCATGGAGGGAAATAACTTTTTGGCAGTGGATATCACGGTCAATGGCATTCATATTGAAAGCTTACATTTGCAACATCACCACTGCACCATTGCAAGAACTTAATCTGCAGAGGATTACTGAGAAATAAAACTATTCAATATGGTTTAATAAGATGATAGAAAAACATTTTGTTTTATCAACAGATCAGATTTGTTTTGATTTGGCCTGTTGTACATATGCAAGTCCCTTTAATCTCTCCAATATGTTTATGTTAACACTTTCACCAACTGGATGAGTATTTTGTTTTGTGTATTGAAGGCCTCAGTATTGGAAACAGAGTTAGAAATTACTTACATACATGCTTTGTGACATGGTTAGCATATTTTGCTATCACCGGTAGTACCTGGCTTCCAGTCAACCCTAGACTGATGGGATGAAAGTCTCCTATGTGTGAAAGCTACAGCATCCTCAGCCCAACCATCTTCAGCTGCTTCATCGATAAGCTTTCCTCTGTCATAAGGTCAGCAGTGGGATTGTTCACTGATGATTCCAGTCACTACCTCTCTAATAATTAAGCAGCCCCTGCCAGCCACACTACATCTAGACTTGAGCTGACAAACGGCAGATAACATTTCTGCCACGTAATGGCTAGGCAATGAAAATCTCAATAAGATAAAGCCCAACCATTTACCTCTGACCTTCAATGGCAGCACTATCTCCAAGTCCTCCACCATCAACGTATCCACCAGTATTAACTGGACCAGACATAGCAACATCATGGCTACAAGAGCGTAGCATTTGGTCCAGGACTCCCAACGCCAGCATTGGGCAGGTGATGCGGCCATTCTGCCAACTTTGCAACCATTTCGGGTAGAAGTTGAGTTTCCCCTCCCCAGTGTGTCACAACATCAAAAATAAATGGGACCAACACATTTCACCTGAGAACAAGGAATGAATCATTAAATATTGACCATCGACAAGTGTGAGACACAGAGAATTCAAATTAGTGTTGGATTCTTTTGTGAGATCTAAAAGCCAGACTCAATTGAATGAAAAATCACCTTGAAGTCTATGAAGTGGCTGATCTTACCTTCTGCAGGGTAAGGCCGATCTCTGCTCCTTTTCGGGGGAAACTGCTGGAGTTTTTTTTCAGGTGTGAATTGTAAACCCTGCACCATTTTTGATTCAGATATATAGCAGTGTGTCTAACAATAGCCGAGGAACAAACTGTTTTTTCCTGATAATGAATCTTGCCATTCTTCAGAAGATAAGTGATTCAATTTCACTCTTATCACTACTTGAAAGCAGCGTACACATCTACCACGGTTCTTCTACCTCTACTGGGTATCAAATGGAATTTTTTCTTATGGAAGTTAGAATTGAAGTAGCACAGCATTCAGAGTCCTTCAACCTGGCGGCTGTGTTGAAAAGTGGACTGTTTGTTTTCCATTGAGAAAACTAGGTGAAAGGCCAAGGCCCCCAGTGCAAAGGCTGGAGAGGGTAGTTGCGAGTATGAGACGAATCAAGAGGTAATGATTAGGTGACACTAAGCTTGGGTTTTAAAAGCCTGTGGATAATAGGAAGAAGCAAGGACTGAGGGAGATAAGAAGCTCCACAGATTTGAAGTCTGAGGACGTACGCGCCAACCAGCAGCATTTAATGCTGAAAATCAAAGTTTTGGAGGTCTGGTGAACGTTGATACAAATCAGCACAACCGCCCCCCCCCCCCTGCTCTCCCCCATCCTGCTTCACCTGAGTCCGGTGGCATAAAGCACTGGACAAGTCCCATATGCTCCTCTTTGCCCCACTAATAAATCCATTAGGAAATTCAGTAGAAACTTATTTACCCGGAAAGTGGTGAGAATGTGGAACTCGCTACCACAAATCATAGCATCATAGAAAGGTTACAGCACGTAAGGAGGCCATTCGGCCCATTGAGTCTGTGCCAGCTCTATGCAAGAGCAATCCATCTAGTCCCACTCCCCCGAGCTATCACCGTAGCCCTGCAAATTTTTTCCCTTCAAGTACTTATCCAGTTCCCTTTTGAAAGCCATGATTGAATCTGCCTCCATTACCCCCTCGGGCAGTGCATTCCAATTGTAACCATTCGCTGTGTAAAAACGTTTTTCCTCATGTCATCTTTTGCTAATCACCATTAATCTATGTCCTCTGGTTATTGACCCTTCCACTAATGGGAACAGTTTCTCTCTATCTATTCTGTCTAGACCCTGCTTGATTTTGAATACCTCTATCAAATCTCCTCTAAACCTTCTCTGTTCCAAGGAGAACAATGCCAGCTTCTCCAGTCTATTCACATAACTGAAGTCCATCATCCCTGGAATCATTCTAGTAAATCTTTTCTGCACTCTCTCTAAGGCCTTCTCATCTTTCCTAAAGTTCGATGTCCAGAACTGGACACAATACTCCAGTTGTGGTCGAACCAGTGTTTTATAAAGGTTCATCATGACTTCCCTGCTTTTGTACTCTATGCCTCTACCTATAAAGCCTGGGATCCCATATGTTTTCTTAATTGCTTTCTCAACCTGCCCTGACACTTTCAACGATTTGTGCACATATACCCCCAGATCTCTGTTCCTGTACCCCTTTAGAATTGAGCCGTCTAGTTTATATTGCCTCTCCTCCCATGCCTACTGAAATGTATCACTTTGCATTTTTTTGGGTTAAATTTCATCTGCCACGTGTCCACCCATTTCACCAGCCTGTCTACACCCTCTTGAGGTCTATCACTGTCCTCCTCACTGTTCACTACACTTCCAAGTTTTGTATCATCTGCAAATTTGGAAATTGTGCCCTGTACACCCAAGTCCAAGTCATTAATGTAAACCAAGAAAAGCAGTGGTCCTAGTACCAACCCTTGGGGAACACCATTGTACACCACCCTCCAGTCTGAAAAACAACCGTTCACCACTACTCTCTGCTTCCTGTTACTTAGTCAAATTTGTACCCATGCTGCTACTGCCCCCTTTATTCCATGGGCTTCAATCGTGATGATAAGCCTATTATGCAGCACTTCATCAAACACCTTTTGCAAGTCAATATACACCACATCAACCGCATTGCCTTCATCTATCCTCTCTGTTACCTCATCAAAAAACTCTATCAAGTTAGTTAAACACAATTTGGCTTTAAGAAATCCGTGCTGGCTTTCCCTAATCAATCGACACTTGTCCAAGTGACCGCTAATTCTGTCCTGGATTATTGTTTCTAAAAGTTTCCCCACCACCGACATTAAACTGACTGGCCTGTAGTTGCTGGGTTTATCTTTGCGCCCTTTTTTGATCAAGGGTGTAACATTTGCAGTTCTCCAGTCCTCTGGCACCACCCCCGCCATCTAAGGATGTTTAGAAGATTATGGCCAGTACCTCCACAATTTCCACCCTTACTTCCCTCAGCAAACTAGGATGCATCCCATCTGGACTGGGTGACTTATCTACTGCTAGTCTTTCTAGTACCTCTTTATCAATTTTTAGCCAATCCAGTATCTCAACTACATCTTCCTTTACTGAGACTGTGGCAGCATCTTCTTCGTTGGTAAAGACAGATGCAAAGTACACATTTAGTACCTCGCCCATGCCCTCTGCCTTCATGAGTAGATCTCCTTTTGGTCCCAAGTCGGCCCCACCCCTCCTCTTACTACCAGTTTACAGTTTACATGCTTATAAGAAGACTTTTGTATTCCCTTTTATGTTTGCTGCCAGTCTATTATCATACTCTCTCTTTGCCCCTCTTATTTCCTTTTTCACTTGCCCTCTGAACTTTCTATATTCAGCCTGGTTCTCACATGTGTTATCAACCTGACATTTGTCATACGCCCCTTTTTTCTGCTTCATCTTAGTCCCTATCTCTTTTATCATCCACGGAGCTCGGCCTTTAGTTGCCCTACCTTTCTGCCTCGTGGAAATGTACCTAGACAGTACCTGGACCATCTCCTCTTTAAAGGCCGCTCACTGTTTAATTACAGTTTTGCCTGCCAATCTTTGATTCCAGTTTATCCGGGCCAGATCTGTTCTTATCCCACTGAAATTGGTCCTCTGCCAATTGAATATTTTTAATTTAGAGTGGTCAGTGTCCTTTTCCATAGCTATTCTAAACCTTATGATACTATGATCTCTGTTCCCTAAATGTTCCCCCACTGACACTTGCTCCACTTGGCCCACCTCATTTCCCAGAATCAAGTCCAGCAATGCCTCCTTCCTCGTTGGGCCGGAAACATACTGATCAAGAAAGTTATCCTGAACACATTTCAAAAATTCCTCCCCCTCTTTGCCCCTTATATTATTACTATCCCAGTCTATATTAGGACAGTTGAAGTCCCCCGTTATCACAGCTCTATGGCTTTTGCGCCTCTCTGTAATTTCCCTGCAAATTTGCTCCTCTATCTCCTTCCCACTAGTTGGTGGCCTATAGAATACACCCAGTAGTGTAATGGCACCTCTTTTGTTTCTTAGCTCTAACCAAATAGATTCTGTCCTTCACCTCTCCAGGACATCCTCTCTCTCCAGCACTGCAATACTCTCCTTAATCAATACTGCCACCCACACCTTTTTTTCCTTCCCCATCTTTCCTGAACACCTTGTATCCAGGAATATTTAGTACCCAATCCTGCCCTTTTTTGAGCCAGGTCTCCGTTATCACCACAACGTCATATTCCCATGTGGCTATTTACAGCTGCAGCTCACCAACCTTGTTTACCACGCTTTGTGCATTTACACACATGCACTGTAAACCTATGTTAGGCTTTCTTGTACTCTCTTTTAGTCTGGTCCCATCTACTACCGTACCATTTCTTGCTCTAGTCTCTAGTGCTATCTTTCTCCCCCGATCCTTTGTGCATCTTCTTTCTTCTTTCCATTGCTACATCCTGGTGTCCACCCCCCTGCCAAATTAGTTTCAACCCCCCCACCCCCCCCCCCACACAGCACTAGCGAACCTCCCCGCGAAGACATTGGCCCCAACTCTTGAGATGCAACCCCACCGGCCTGTACAGGTCCCACCTCCCCCAGAACTGGTCCCAATTCCCCAGGAATCTGAAGCCCTCCCTCCTGCACCATCCCTCCAGGCACACATTCATCTGCTCTGTCCTCCTATTTCTATACTCGCTAGCGTGTGGCACTGGGAGTAATCCAGAGATTACTACCTTTGAAGTCCTGCTTCTTAATCTCTTTCCTAACTCCTTAAAATCTGCTTGCAGGATTTCATCCATCTTTCTACCTATGTCATTGGTACCGATATGGACCTCGACCTCTGGTTGTTCACCCTCCCCCTCCACAATGTTCTGCAGCCGCTCAATGACATCCTTGGCCCTGGCACCAGGGAGGCAACATGCCATCCTGGAATCACGTCTGCTGCCGCAGAAAGGCCTGTCTGTTCTCCTAAATATTGAATCCCCTATAACTATTGCTCTCCTGACCTTTCCCCTCCCCCCACCCCGTACAGCTGAGCCACCCATGGTGCTATGATCTTGGCTCTGGCTGCACTCCGCAGAGGGACCCTCTCCCCCACCATACCAGTTAGAGAGTGAGATGCCCTCAGAGGGCTCCTGCACTACCTGCCTGGTCCTCCTTGTCTGTTTGGCGGTCACCCAATCCCTCTCTGCCTGCACTCTCTTAAGCTGCATGGTGACTATCTCCTGAAACATGCTTTCCACGTAGCTCTCAGCCTCGCGGATGCACTGCAGTGACGCCAGCTGTTGCTCAAGCTCTGAAACCCGGAGCTCGAGCTCCTCTAGCTGATGACACTTCCTGCACCAGTGGTTGTCCAGGACACGGGAAGCATCCTGGAGTTCCCACATGGCACAGGATGTGCATTCGACAGGACTGAGCTGCCCTGCCTTGCCTCTATTTATTATATTATTAACTAAACTTAAAATAAATAAAATTAAAGACTTAAAAAGCACTCACCAGAAAAAGTAATAGTTGAGGCAAATAACATTGATGCATTTAAGGGGATGCTGGGTAAACACATGAGGGAGAAAGGAAAAGAAGGATATGCTGATAGGGTTAGATGAAAAGACATGGGAGGAGGCTCATGTGGAGCATAATCACCAACATAGACCAGTTGGGTCGAATGGACTGTTTCTGTGTTGTAAGTTCTATGTAATTCTATGTAATAAGTAACTGGAATGCTGGGAACCTGCAAGATGTATGCAGGGCTCATTTAAAGCCCCAGAAGATATGTACCAAATTAGCACTTCATGTCTGATGCACCACTCAAGCCTGTGGGCATCCCCATAACGTAACTGCAGCCATTAGTGACACTCCAGACGTTAAGAATCTATTTGGAATGGCTGCTTCTGGGGAGGTCATTTGGAGGAGGAGGGATAATTTTAATCCAAGATGACCCTTTCCTTTATATAAGAACACCCTGACCTTGCCTCTGCTATTCCTTTTGCTTCCACTTACCTATTCTGTGTCGCACGGTTCTTTCAAAAAAAGAATGGCGCGCCCTGAACAGCCAGCAGCTTTTCGATGGTTGCTGGCATCCATCATTCCAGCCTCCGACCCCTGTGGTTTTACCAGTATGCGATGCACTGTGCTTAAGGAATGCCACTCAAATATTTAAATAAGCTGATCTTGCATGATCGAGTGAGGTCAGCTCATTTGTTCAGAGGTGCGTGGAGCACTTGGTGAGTAACAGGAACTCATTATCAACCTCCAATGAGCCTGGAAAATATAATAGCAGAAATATATATTAGATTAAACTTTGACTTGAGAATGATGGGTTAAACACCTTCAATCGGAATGCATCAACACCCCATGTATCGTGTCACCTGCTGCAAAAACATTTTCTTTAAAACCAATTGTGAATGGAATTGTCTCCTGTTTACATTGCCAAGTTGGAGAAACTCAACAGGTCTCCTAGGGGTCTGGTTTTACCTGCAGATGCCTAGTACATAACAATTTATTTATATTTACCAATGTTTGCATCATGACATATATAAGCACCGCTATGAAATTATGGAAATTCCCAGAAGACTATGAGGAAAAACTCCCGTACAGATGCGAGATAGACCTTTTGCTCAACAATGGGTGCCAACACAGGATAAGAAACTACTTCTAAACCACAATAGATGCGTGCATTTTCATACCAGCTTAATTGCAGTATTTGAAATTGGTTGATGCTTAGATTAGCAAGTATCTATCTATCCATGAGATCAATGCTGTTTTACACCAGCATAAAATCAGACTATTACAACCTTCGAACAAGTAGTTTCTTTTCTCTGCTACTGGAAGGTAAGGGATGATTGCAGTCTTTGCACCAATCATTCCTTGTACCTCTTTGGGGCTGCTAGAGTGATCTCCATTCACACTGACACAAGTGGTATTTCTGTGGGTGTGCTCGGGGGTATAATGGGACACAGTCTGTGCAAAGAAACCTTGTCAAACCAACCATTTATGGAACAATCCTCCATCTGTACTATTCACAATATTAAAACGGCCTTCTGTGGGTCAAAGGTAAAGGTCAAGAGCATGATGAATATGGTGAAATACCAATCGCTGTTCATAGCGTCCCTTCACCTTTGACTTTCAGAGGCCAGTTAAAATTTATGATATTATGTTGTAAATAGGGGCAAACTTGTAACCTTTTAGATTTCTGACACCTGATTGTCTCAAAGATATGTTTCATTCATAGGGAGAAAAGCTCAACATGTACAACACAATCGAACTTTAGTTTACAACTTTATATGTTTCAATCATTAAAATCTAGTGGTCTGCTCCCAGACAAGATGGACGAGGTCGGCATTAAACAAAGCTCAAGTAACAGTGATCTGCATGAGACAATATTCCAATTGTTCAGTTTTAGACAGCAATCAACATTCAGTTATGGGCACATTGAGTTCATTAAGTGCTGCTTAACCACAGTGCAATTGTATTTTGGGTACTGAAAGGGCTACTTCAACATAATCTTGGCATTTCAACCTCATATAATGAGAGATTGCACTGGACAGCATTATACTCAGTTATTCATTTTGCTGTTGGTTTCACAGTGGCTTTTCAGTGCCAGCCTCAAGCCGATCACTCCCGCCCTGAAGTGTCTTGCTATCATGTCTATGCTCAGTCAATTTACTGATATAATGATTTTCCCTAACAAGGTTAACAATATTATAGAAAGCTTGTATAATGCTTTTCTTATATTACCAATCCCATGAGGATTATTTTCATTCGGTGTTCTTGCACGAATGGTTTTTGAACTTCTTTGCCTTTAAGTTAAAGTTAAGGAATTGGATATTACAGAAAGTTGAAAGCAAGCCTTTCATCTCTGCAACCTCCATTTGAACCCAGCCCACAGGATGAGATGAAAATGTTCCTTTTTAGCTGGACCTAAAGGTCCTGTATGAAATGTACTTGGGCAGTCTCAAGCTAGTTCTTATTACATATGGATCCACTAAACTCCTCAGTATTTGACACTCAGCAGCCAATTTTACTTAGAGGCCACAGGATAACTTATATGAGAATTTTTTTTAAAATCGCTTACGCTGGTGCTATTCTGAACTTTGGGCTGAGATCCATTGTCTAAGTGTTAGCCGTGGCTCAGTGGTAGCAGTCTCGCCTCTGAGTCAGAAGGTTGTGGGATTAAGTCCCACTTCAGTGATTTCAACACCATAATCTAGGCTGACACTTCAATGCAGTACTGGGGGAGTGCTGCACTGTCGGAAGTACCGTCTTAAATCGAAGCCTCTTCTGCCTTCTAAACGTAAAATGATCTCACGGTACTATTCAAAGAACAGCATGTGTCCCGGCCAACATTTATCCCTCAACTAACATCACTAAAAAGATTATCTGGCTATTATCTCATTGCTGCTTGTGGGACCTTGGTCTGCGCAAATTGGCTGCCGTGTTTCCTACATTACAACAGTGACTACGCCTCAAAAGTAATTAATTGGCTGTAAAGTACATTGGGATGCCCTGAATTGTTGAATGGTGCTATATAAATGCAAGTTCTTTCACTCTTTCTTTCTTTCTCTTTCTGAATACTAATATCTCTAATTTGACTACAAAATTCACCAAAAATGAAAAAAAAGTAATCTTGGAGGACATTCAGTGAGCTATATTTAGTGGGCTAAGTATCACAAATTCATCTATACAGCATCATATGGCACAAGCAAAGTTCCGTTATATCTCAAACAAGAGCATTACTGTAGTTAATCATTTTTGAATATGACTTTGGATGCAGAGAGTAATGTGGATTTAAAAATTGAGTTTCTTTGGCTTCAGGGCCAATGTACAAAAACTACCTGGAGGTATTTACTGATCCATGCCTTCCTTGGGTGGTGTTGCCAGTATTCCTAAATTAATGAGGTTAGAAAAGTACATGCTGTCTGAGTCAATCCCTTTTAAGATGTTAATGTATGCAAGTTTGTAGACTGGGAAAGTAGACTCATCTTTTAACCCTAATCTGACCCATCAAATGGACTACTGTTAACGTCTTATCTACTTGAGTGGTAAAAATGGTGCTTATCTTGATTGCCAAATTATTGGGTAGAATCCATTTTGATTTCCAACTGAGGCTGCTTCTATGTCAAAGAAAAGATAGACTGTAATTGAGCTGGAGCTATGGTCTATGAGCCACCAAGGAGGGACACCATGGAGTCTTGTCCTTGAAGCAGTTTATCAGAGACTAGATTCAAAAATGATTGAAATGAACTTCGAAAGATTCAACAACAAGCATACATTCCGTTGAGAAATAAAAACTCCATGGGAAAAGTGATCCACCCGTGGTTAACTAAAGAAGTTAAGGAGAGTATTAGATTGAAAGAAGAGGCCTATAATGTTACCAAGAAGAGTAATAAGCCTGGGGATTGGAAGAGTTTTAGAAACCAACAAAGGATGACCAAAAAATTGATAAAGGGAGAAAATAGAATATAAAAGTAAACTAGCAAGTATGTAAAAAAGAAGAGAGTAGCAAAAGTAAACGTTGGTCCCTAAGAGGCTGAGACAGGAGAAATTATCATGGGGAATAAGGAAATGGCAGATGCATTAAACAAATATTTTGTATCTGTCTTCACAGTAGAAGACCACAAAAAGCATACCAAAAATAGTGGGGAACCAAGGGGTAAATGAGAGTGAGGAACTTAAAACAATTAATATCACTGGAGAAAAAGTACTGGACAAATAAAGCATGCAAATCCCCTGGACCTGATGGCCTACATCCAAGGGATCTAAAAGAGGTGGCTACAGAGATAGTAGATGCATTGGTTCTGATCTTCCAAAATTCTCTAGACTCTGGAACGGACCCAGTGAACTGGAAGGCAACAAATGTTACCCCGCTATTCAAGAAGGAAGGGAGAGAGAATACAGGGAACTACAGGCCAGTTAGCCTGACACTGATCGTCGGGAAAATGCTGGAATCCATTAAGGAAGTGGTAACAGGGCACTTAGAAAATCATAATATGCTTAGGCAGAAGCAACATGGTTTTATGAAAGGGAAATCGTGTTTGACAAATTTATTAGAGTTTTTTGAGGATGTAACTAGCAGCGTAGATAAAGGGGAACCAGTGGATGTAGTATATTTGGATTTTCAAAAGGCATTCAATAAGATGCCACGTAAAAGGTTGTTACTCAAGGTAAGGGCTCATGGGGTTAGGGGTAATATATTAGCATGGATAGAGAATTGGTTAAAGGACGGAAAACAGAGAGTAGGGATAAAGGGGTCATTTCAGGTTGGCAGGTTGTAACTAGTGGGGTGCCGCAAGGATTTGCAATCTATATTAATGACTTAGATGAATGGACCGAGTGGAATGTATCTAAGTTTGCTGACGATACAAAGCTAGGTGGGAATTAAGCTGTGAGGAGGACACAAACAGTCTGCAAAAGGATATATACAGATTAAGTGAGTGGGCAGGAAGGTGGCAGATATCGCGTAATGTTGGGAAATGTGAGGTTATTCACTTTGATAGGAAGCATAGAAAACCAGAGTATTTTTTAAATGGTGAGAAACTGTTAAATGTTGGTGTTCAGAGAGACTTGGGTGTCCTCGTACAAGAAACACAAAAAGTTACAATGCAGGTACAGCAGGCAATTAGGAATGCAAATAGCATGTTGGCCTTTATTGCAAGGGGGTTGGAGTGCTTTACTTGGAGTACTGTGTACAGTACAGAGGGGGCTTGACAGATAGATGCTGAGAGTTTGTTTCCCCTAGCTAGAGAGTCTAGAACTGGGGGACATAGTCACAGGATAAGGGGTCGGCCATTCAAGACTGAGATGAGGAGGAATTTCTTCACACAGAGGGTTGTGAATCTTTGGAATTCTCTACCCCAGAGGGCTGTGGATGCTCAGTCGTTGTATATATTCAAGACTGAGATGGATAGATTTTTGGACTCTAGGGGAATCAAGGGATATGGGGATCGGGTGGGAAAGTGGAGTTGAGGTTGAAGATCAGCCATGATCTGATTGAATGGTGGAGCAGGCTCAAGGGGCCATATGGCCTACTCCTGCTCCTATTTCTTATGTTCTTATGTTCAATTAAACAAAAACAAAATACTCTATATGTTGGAAATCTTCCAATACTTGACTTAAACTGTTGGATAAACAATGATAAGTTTGAATCTTTAGAACAGAAAATGCTGGAAACACTCAGCAGGTATACAGCATTTTCTGTTTGTTTTTAAGATTTCCAACATGCAGAGTATTTTGTATGCAAAATTAATAGTTTCCTTTGAATGAGTAGGATGAGTAGGATCACCATGTTCACCCTGGCAAAGAGTTTAAACACCAGCTCAACTGAGTTTAGAAATTAGGCGTAAGAAGGGAAGTCAGGTAAAATATTTTCACCCAGAAGATAATAAGAGTTATGAAAAAAGTTACCAGGTAAGGCAATTTAAGTGGACAGTAGATAAAGGTTCAAAAGATGTGTTTCTGGAAGTGAAGGCATTTGTTGGGTACGTGGGATTGATCTCTAAATAAAGGGCTGGGCTTGGTGGGCCTAATGGCAAGTTTCCTGTTTTCATAAGTTACTTGGGAGCAGAATCTTTGTAACAAAGAACCACACGACAAGCACATTGCAGTTTTGGAAGGACCCCATTGTTCACACTGGGTTCTAAATCTGTCGGGATTCATGGGGTTGGTTGATGGTTGCCAGAGCTTCAAAATCCAGCAAAGTTTGCTTCTGCTGAGTCCAAGCTTGCTTTACATTTTCAGATCGAGAGCTGGAAAGAAGTGGCAGGAGTGAAATTTGCACCTATGTTGAAGATGCATGATGTTTATGAAGGGTCTCAGAACCTTCATATCAGTCACTTGATATGTAAGATTGACATATCTGGGACAGCACTCTCTTTTTACCTTTCTTTTCCTTTGCGGTGGCGGGGTGAGAAGCGAGGGTTCCTCCTATTATTTCTCTTAAACCTCGGCCACAAGCAAATATTTACTGCAATGTCTGTTAGGCCGAGGGCAGCTAATCTGGTCACACCAGGTGAGGCTGGTTCATTAAAGACGTCTGGGTAGCATGAGTCCCAAATCATTGCAATGAGCTGAGTTTTTTTATGTCTGTCCTTCCACAGGTAGAAGATATGCGGTGGGCTGGAGGAAGTAGTGAGCTCCCTACCTCGGTCTGCAGCTTGCCATGCAAATCAGGAGAACGCAAAAAGATGGTGAAGGGTGTGCCTTGCTGCTGGCATTGTGAGCTCTGCGACGGGTATCAGTATCAACGAGATGAATTCAGCTGTTCCCTTTGCAGCTATGACATGAGGCCTAATGAGACCCGCACCGGCTGCAGCCAAATTCCAATTGTGAAGCTCGAGTGGCATTCACCGTGGGCCATTATCCCAGTGTTTCTTGCCATGCTTGGAATTATTGCCACTATTTTTGTGATAGCTACTTTTATACGGTACAACGACACACCAATTGTACGGGCAACTGGTCGGGAACTCAGTTACGTTCTTCTCACCGGGATATTCCTTTGTTACATCATCACCTTCTTAATGATAGCTAAACCTAACATAGGCGTATGCTCGTTCCGACGTATCTTCCTGGGGCTTGGCATGTGCATCAGCTACGCAGCTTTATTGACTAAGACGAACCGGATTTTTCGCATCTTTGAGCAGGGGAAGAAGTCCGTGACAGCGCCCAGGCTCATCAGCCCAACCTCCCAGCTGGCAATCACATCCAGCCTCATCTCAGTCCAGCTCCTTGGAGTCTTCATCTGGTTTGGGGTTGACCCACCAAACACCATCATAGACTATGATGAACAGAAGACCTCCAATCCCGAGCTTGCTAGAGGTGTCCTCAAATGCGACATTACAGATTTACAAATCATATGCTCCCTGGGATATAGCATCCTTCTAATGGTGACATGTACTGTTTATGCCATCAAGACAAGGGGCGTCCCAGAGAACTTCAATGAAGCTAAGCCTATAGGATTCACTATGTACACTACCTGTATAGTATGGCTTGCCTTCATTCCAATATTTTTTGGCACTGCTAAATCAGCAGAAAAGGTAGGTGGATTTTTTTAAATTATAAAGCAGTTCCTGTTTGCACTTGTAAGGTTGAATCAATTTAATATGTTTCTTAATCATATCATTTAATATTAGTTGTTCCAGTATTGGTCTACAAGATGGGTCTGGTAAGCCCTGGTGTCTGTCTCTGTGCCTTGGAGAGGCCTTCATCAGAAGCATTCTGGGAAAATCAGTAATAGTTATTAAACCCAGTGTCTTGTCTGCTTTGCTTTCCTCAGTGTGGAGAACTATAATGATGAGCACTGTTCTTATTTTATTCCTTCCATCTTCTTTCCCTGCTTATAACCTTACATCCTCCCAGAGCTGAGTATTCAAGGTCTGGGCTGTAGACTCCTCCATAAATACTATCAAAATTGCTCCATAATCTGTAAGCAGGATATGACATCAACTGTGATGAGCCATATGATGTCAGGCCCCCCCTCTCCCCAAGAGAAAATGGCACTTGCATTTACTGTGCTCTAATTCAGTGTCCTGACCAAGAACTCCAAAATCTCCTCAGTCTTTGAACTGAAGAATGCAGGTTTAAGCAGCAGGCAAAGGGTAGTAGAAATCTGGAATTCTCAGCCCCAAAAGGCTGTGGATGCTCAGACAATTGGAACTTTCAAAACTGAGATTGATGGATTTTTGTTAGGTAAGGGTGTCAAGGGATATGTGGCTAAGGCAGGTAAATGGAGTTTAGGTAGAGATTTTTCTAACTAGATAGCCTGAGGGTGAAGGATAGAATACCGGAGCCTGGTCTTCAGTTGTTTCCAAGCCTTTATTCACAGATATCCCATTACACACCCTCCTATAAATGGATACTAGAGAGGCCCCAATTGATACCCACCACCTGAATACAATTAACACTAATTGATACAAATGAAATGGATACAATTAACACAGATCAGCCATGATCTAATTGAATGGTGGTGCAGGTTCAAGGGGCTGAATGGCCTTCTCCTGCTCCTATGTTCCTCGACAGCATCGACATTCACATTGCAGGCTCAGTGAAATATTTGATTCTTGGTACTTGGCCTGATCCAATTCATTTATTCTTATAACATTTATTCTGTTGTGGCTAACAAATGAAACACATAGTGTAGATTTGAAGTGGTAGTTTGCCTGTATATGTTGGAGATGTCTTTTCCACTGTATTGGATTATGGTATTGGGAGCTGTGAAAATAACTGAGATGAATATGGGATAGTGTCAGTCTATTGTAGAAGTTATTTGAGTAAAGAAAACCATGATAAACCACTATTATCCCTATTGTTTGAGCAGGTGATGCTGGAATTTCACACCAGAAATAAAATGTTCTATTTCTTTAGTAGTGGGAGGAGAAATTTAAGTTTAAGGTTTTAAATGTTCCACAATGCATTTAATGGATTAAGTTGCTAACAGATTAATCAAATGCACTGCAGCCAATTATTTCATCTCACATCAGCTCTAGTGCAAAACACAGGTGTAAATTTCCCCTGATTCTTTTACAATGAACTTCATTGCTCAGAACTGATGGGTTCTGGTAAAGTGTCCTTGATGAGGTCATCTATCTAATGAGTCTTCTCTGCTGTAGATAAAGAGAACACAGTTTATCACAACAGGAAGCCAACAGTGTGATGACATGAATTTCTGAGGCTGGTTGCTATTTTTCCTAAGCTGGATTTCAGGAATCTTATCAAGGTGTAGGTGGTGACTGGACTGCCCAAATGAATGAACAGCTTTGTGGGATGTTCATAGAGTTCCCATATACATATGAATCCATGTATTCTACACTAAAAAGACAACCTAAGGGAAAATGCCTGTTGTTTGTAGTGAGGTTGAAAACACCTGTATGAAGAGTGCATTTACCAGTTTGCTACAAGTAGTAAACAAAGGAAATCTTCAACTTGGACTAATGCAAGAAAGGATATAAGGAAAGTGGTTAATGCACAAAGAGATGAGATATGTATGCAAATGGCCCACAAAGGAAGTGGCTCTCATAGATTACTGAGGTGCACGAGGCTCAACGAAGTGGACCTATTGTATTTCTTTATTATTCAGAAAAAATAACGGCACCAAGTCCCGTTCACCCATCATCCCTGTGCTCGCTAACCTACACTGGCTCCCGGTCCAGCAATGCCTCAGCTTTAAAATTCTCATCCTTGTGTTCAAATTGCTCCATGGCCTCCCTATCTCTGTAACCTTCTCCAGCCCTACAACCCTCTGAAAACTCTACGTTCCTCCAATTATGGTCTCTTGTATATCCCCGATTGCTTTCACCCCTCCCCCAACCCCATTGGCAGCCGTGCCTTCAGCTGTCTAGGTCCCAAGGTCCAGAATTCCCTCCCTAAACCTCTATGCCACTCTACCTCTCTCTCCTCCTTTTAAGATGCTGCTTAAAACCTACCTCTTTGACCAAGCTTTTGGTCACCTGCACCAGAGCATGAATTTGGAAAATTGATCTTATTTTCTCTATCTCTGCATCCAATCTGTATTTTCATGATTGCGTGAGTAAAAAGCACTTGAAACCCCAAATTCAAGCTGTATTCTGCTTTCTATTTCGATTCTCAAGGCTTAGTAGAGCAGTTGTTTCCTTCCCCTTGAGTAGAATTACAGCACAGAAGCAGGCCACTCGGCCCAACAGGTCAATGTCGGTGTTTATACTCCACACGAGCCTCCTCCCACCTTACTTCATTTAACCCTATCAGCATATCCTTCAATTCCTTTCTTCCTCATGTGCTTATCCAGCTTCCCCTTAAATGCATCTACGCTATTCGCCCCAACTACTCCTTGTGGTAGCGAATTCCACGTTCTAACCATTCTCTGGGTAAAGAAGTTTCTCCTGAATTCCTTATTGAATTTATTAGTGACCATCTTATATTTATGACCCCTAGTTCTGGAGAGACTGACAATGACTTGCAGCGGCACTGATATTGTTCTGAATGAGAGCAGTGAAAGCTCGTACTAAGCAAATGCACAATTTTTTTTTAGCACTTGTTTACACTTTTTAAAAAGTGTTGTGGAAGTAAAATTTAACCAATCTTACAAAATACAGCAGTAAACACAGAACCATTGTACACATACAAGCCCCCAGTTGTTTTATATTGGAATCTCAAAAAGTTGACTTGATCTGAGACCTAATAATAATGTAATCAAAAAAAAATCCTAAATACATAAAACTATTTGTTGGAGTATGGTAAAATTTATATTCGATTTCTTATTTTTGGTGGAATTAGTGCTGTGAGGCTCACGCTATTTTCATAAAGGTCAAACGTGGAGCGCAATTTGTTTGAAGACAAAGCTTGTTAGTTATGATGTGAAATAGTCAGAGGCTGTAGGCAAAAATGTAAAATAATGGGAAAAGTCCATTCATTCCATCAAGTCCACAATCGATCAGTTTACCATATCGTGCTCTTTGCCCAACTATTTAATCTCTTGAAGGGAAGTTCTGGTTAAATACTCCCTGATCTTCAAAGTTAATCAAGCTAACTCCAGAATATTCATCACTCCCCATATCTCCAGGATTCAACCTAGGTCTGTAATCCTTTACAGACAACATCTACTCTACATAAGTACCTGAATCGAGACAGACAAGGTAACCGAGACAGGACAAATGGATCCTTTCACATGGGCTATTTGCAAAAGCCACGGTGATGTTTTGCTATTTTCTTTGTGTGACAATAGCAGTGTCAACTTGGCCTGGCTGATAGTCGCCTCACTCCAGGACTTGAGCACATAATCAAGGCTGACTTAGAGAATGCTGCATTCTTGGAGGTGCTGGCCTTCAGATGAGACCTTAAATTGGGGCTCTGTCTGTCTGTCCCATTGGCTCTTGACTTTTAACATCTTGCAAACTATTTGAAGAAGAGCAGAGAGTGTCCTCGGCAACAGTGCTCCCTCAGCTAATGCAACCAAAACCAGATTAACTGGTCATTCATCTTATGGTTGTTTGTGGGATCTTGCTGTGCGCAAAATGGCTGCCAATTTACAATGACAATAGTCACTGCACTACAAAACAAGTCACTTTAAGTGAGACACATAAAATGCTGTTTATAAATGCCCTTGAACATGTGAAAATAACATTAAGGAACTCAAAACATATCAGGCATAATCCCTTCACAAGCCATATAATCTTCAGTGTCTGAAGTCTGTATAAACTGCATATTTACAGTACATAATCATCAGATTCCTCTCTAGTGATGTGTAAATAAAACGTGGCTTCTCTATTTCTCTTAATATTTTCCAATGAAACTAATGACTTTAAACTCAAGG
Organism: Heptranchias perlo; assembly: GCF_035084215.1. Lineage (NCBI taxonomy): Eukaryota > Metazoa > Chordata > Chondrichthyes > Hexanchiformes > Hexanchidae > Heptranchias > Heptranchias perlo. The sequence continues at coordinate 45,220,202 of NC_090341.1, forward strand.
ACTAAAATCACTCACCCATTTGTATAAATGGAGCACCACACGAATCGCAGTGCGTATCTAAACAAACTTCTGGGCCTCACGAGATGTAATACACTTGTAACTTCATTTCTTGTGTGTTACCCTGCTGGATTTACTCATTGTTTTAAATATTGTATCTCACCTGGACCCGTGTGATATCCTCTAGTTCTGTTGAAATTTAATCAGTCCTGATATGATCATTTATGCTTTCCATGTTTAGCTTTATTCAAATTGGTTCTTTGAGAACGCTATGAGCCTCACAATTTGCATTATCTTTTAACATGACCACAATTGCCATTTTCCAAAGTAATAGCCCAAATGAATTGAACAAACTTTCCTGTGTTTCAACACATCTATCTCTCACCTCCATTACACCACTTGCCAATGTGATTTACTCTGATGGACTAAGACTCAGGATCACATCTACATCTCATTGTAGGCACAAGATTTCTGGTAAAATTCAGATGGAACTCCCATTTACTTTTACCAGCTGAAATGAGGAAGACATTGTTAGAGACTTACAATAAATGGTTTAATGCCTTTTTAAAACGGCAGACAAAATAATTTTATAGGAACATGTTAATGTGCTTATTGCTAATAATGCACAGCCCAATTTAAACCTTCTTTGTTCCCAATCTCTTCCCTTTTATGAAACACACCACCTGAATTGTAATTGTTGAAAAAGAACTGCGTACAGTTCTGGTCATCACATTACAGGAAAGATGTGATTGCACTAGAGAGGGTACAAAGGAGATTTACGCGGATATTGCCATGACTAGAGAATTTTAGCGATGAGCAAAGATTGGATAGACTTACTTTAGAACAGAGGAGGCTGAGGGGTGATTTAATTGAGGTGTATAAAATTATGAGGGGCCTAGATAGGGTGGACAGGAAGGACCTATTTCCCTTAGCAGAGAGATCAATAACCAGGGTACATAGATGTAAAGTAATTGGTAGAAGGATCAGAGGAGAACTGAGGAGAAATGTTTTCACCCAGAGAGTGGTGGGGGTCTGGAACTCACTGCCTGAAAGGGTGGTAGAGGCAGAAACCCTCATCACATTTAAAAAGTACTTGGATATGCACTTGAAGTGCTGAAACCTGCAAGGCTACGGGACCAAGAGCTGGAAAGTGGGATTAGGCTGAATTGCTCTTTCTCAGCTGGCATGGACACGATGGGCCAGCTGGCCTCCTTCTGTGCCGTAAATTTCTATGATTCTATGAACCAAAGGTCTTTAGCACTTGCCTCCATTGACTAGATGATCAATGCAGGTCTTCTGAACATCATTACATCACTAATGGTGCCATCAATAACTTAATTTTACTGGACTTTGAGAAGCTTCTGATTTATGTGGCATATGCATTGATTTGGACTTTCACCTCTGTGGTCAGTATATCATTCTTCCTCAGATCCACCAATGATGGATGCACTGCCACAGAGGCAATCTCCCATTTTCATCTTCCTCACCTACCAGCGGAACAGACAGAGGAGGGAGAAGAGGCCTTTGTGGTAGCGATATTGAGAATGGAAAGAATTAGGATTGTTGTGGTTACATTTTGTTACGGTGCTCCCCAGAACGTCTGAGTTAGTGACTTATAATGGACAAAGAATTGTGGCAGAATTATGATTTGTTCACTGGTTTATTTACCTGGAATAGATATATATATATATATATATACGCACCAACATATTTGGGTGTTACCTGCACCTTTATGTTCAATGTTGCCTCTACAAAGTGTGAGGGAGTGACCTGTAGACCAATTTAACTGATGCTGAGTTTTTTTGGAGTGCTTTCATGACAAGTTTTTGTGGATGAATCTAAGGTTGGTGTGGTGGGAGAGGAGATGAGAAGGGAAGACTGAGGAAACACGCAAAGATAGAGGGATGGAGGGACAGACAGTCACAAACACATAGATAACAGACTAAGGGATTGGGACTAGTTCTGGAGCAGGAGGAACCTGTTCAAGATGGATGGGTTGCACCTCAACAGAGCTGGGACCAATGTCCTCACAAAGAGGTTAGTTAGTGCAGTGGGGGAGGGTTTGAACTAATTTGGGAAGGGGATGGGCACCAAGATGAAACATTAGAACAAGGTGCACAGAGGACTGGGAGAGACAAATAGTACTGGAATAAAGAATAGTTCAGAAATAGGAGGGATCAGACAGGGGGCAAATGCGAGGCAGTCTAAGATGGGTTTGGAATGCAGGTAGCTTGGTAAATAAGGTTGGTGAGCTGCAGTCTCAAGTCACCATGTGGGACTATGATATAGTGCCAATATCAGAGACCTGGTTCAAAGAAGGGGAGGATTGGATACTTAATATTCCTGGCTACAAGGTATGCAGGACAGATAGGGAAGGAAAAAAGGAGGGGCAGCGTAATCAAAGAAACTGTTATAGCACTGGAAAGGGATGAAGTAGTTGAGGGGTCAAAGACAAAATCTATTTGGTTAGAATTAAGGAACAATAGAGGAGCTATTACACTACTGGGTATATACTATAGGCCACCAAATAGTGGGAAGGAGATAGAGAAGCAAATTTGCAGGCAAATTACAGAAAGATGCAAGAGCTATAGAGTATTGAACATTGGGGACTTCAATCATCCCAATATAGACTGGGATATTAACAGTGTAAAGAGCAAAGAGGGAGGAGGAATTCCTGAAATGTGTACAAGAGAACTTTCTTGATCGGTGTGTTTCCAGCCCAATGAGGAAGGAAAAGTGCTGGATCTAGTTCTGGGGAATGAAGTGGAGCAAGTGGAGCATGTTTCAGTGGGGGAGCATTTGGGGAACAGTGATCATAACATCATCAGGATTAGAATAGTTATGGAAAAGGACAAGGAACAATCAAACGTAAAAATACTTTAGCTCTCCTCCAGTTATTTTAGTGAGTTGAAAAGGGACCTGACCCAGGTGGATTGGAACCAAAAATTGGTAGACAAAACAGTATTTGAACAATGAGAGGCCTTCAAAGAGGAGTTGGTTCGGGTACAGAGTAGACAGATTCCCATGAGGGGGAAAGGAAGGGCATCCAAAGCCAGAGCTTCCAGGATGACTAAAGATATAGAGATTAAAATGAAACAGAAAAAGGAGGCTTATGACAAATGTAAGGTTCATAATACAGTAGAGAACCAAGCTAAATACAGAAAGTACAGAGGAGATTGAAAAACGGGAATAGAGGGGCAAAGAGAGAGTATGAGAATAGATTAGCGGCTAACATAAAAGGGAACCCAAAAGTCTTTTATAAACGTATAAATAGTAAAAGGGTAGTCAAAGGAAGGGTGGGACCGATCTTCTTGTGAAGGCAGCAGGTATGGCTGAGTTGTTAAATGAGTATTTTTCATTTGTCTTCATTACAAAGAGGATGCTGCCAATGTCACAGTAAAGAAGGAGCTAGTAGCTATATTGGATAGGTTGAAAATAGATAAAGAGGAGGTACTTAAAAGGTTGACTGTACTCAAAGTAGAAAAGTCAACTGGTCCAGATGGGATGTATCCTAGGTTACAGATGAAAGTAAGGGTGGAAATTGCGGAGGCTCTGGCCACAATCTTCCAAAACTCCTTAGATATGGGGATGATGCCAGAGAACTGGAGGATTGCAAATGTTAACTCCTGTTCAAAAAAGGGGAGAGTGATAAATCTGGCAATCACAGGCCAGACAGCCTAACGTCAGTGCTGGGGAAACTTTTAGAGTCAATAATCCGGGACAAAATTAATTGGCTCTTGGAAAAGTATGGGCTAATAAATGAAAATCAGCACAGCTTTGTTAAAGGCAAATTGTATTTGCCTAAGTTGATTGAGTTCTTTGAGGAAGTAACGGAAAGAGTTGATAAGGATAGTACGGTTGATGTTGTGTATACAGACTTTCAAAAGGCATTTGATAAAGTACCATATAATAGACTTGTTAGCAAAATTAAAGCCCATGGGTTTAAAGGGATAGAAAGCAGAGAGTAGTGGTGAATGTTTTTTTTCAGACTGGAGGGACATATACAGTGGTATTCCCCAGGGGTCGGTATTAGGACCACTGCTCTTTTTGATATATATTAATGACCTAGACTTAGTTATACAGGGCATAATTTCAAAGTTTACAGATGACACGAAATGTATTAAACAATGAGGAGGATTGTAACAGACTTCAGGAGGATACAGTCAGACTGGTGAAATGGGCAGACACGTTGCAAATGAAATTTAACACAGAAGTGTGAAGTGATACATTTTGGTAGGAAGAATGTGGGGAGGCAATATAAACTAAATGGTACAATTTTAAAGGGGGTGCAGGAACAGAGAGACCTGGGGGTGTATGTACACAAATCTTTCAAGGTGACAGGACAAGTTGAGAAGGTTGTTAAAAAAGCATATGGGATCATTGGCTTTATAAATAGAGGCAAAGTGTACAATAGCAAGGAAGTTATGCTAAATCTTTATATAACACTGGTTAGGCTCCAACTGGAGTATTGTGTCCAATTCTGGTCACCACACTTTAGGAAGGATATCAAGGCCTTATAGAGGGTGCAGAGGATATTTACTAAAATGGTACCAGGAATGAGGGAGTTCAGCTATGTGGAGAGACTGAAAAAACTGGGGTTGTTCTCCTGAGAGCAGAGAAAGTTAAGAGGAGATTTGACAGAGATGTTCAAAATCATGAACGGTTTTCATGGAGTAAATAAGGAGAAACTGTTTCCAGTGACAGAAAGGTCAGTAACGAGAGGACACAGATTTAAGGTGATTGTCAAAAGAACCAGAGGCAACAGGAGGAAAACATATTTTCCGCAGTGAGTTATCATGATCTGGAATGTACTGCCTGAGAGGGTAATGGATGCAGATTTAATAGTAACTTTCAAAAGGAAATTGATAAATAGTTGAAGGGAAGAAATGTGCAGGGCTAAGGGGAAAGAGCAGGGGAGTGGGACTAATTGAATAGCTCTACCAAGAACTGGCACAGGGATGATGGGCCAAATGGCCTCCTTAATAGAATCATAGAAGTTTACAACATGGAAACAGGCCCTTCAGCCCAAAATGTCCATGTCGCCTAGTTTATACCACTAAGCTAGTCCCAATTGCCTGCACTTGGCCCATATCCCTCTATACCCATCTTACCCATGTAACTGTCCAAATGCTTTTTAAAAGACAAAATTGTACCCGCCTCTACTACTGCCTCTGGCAGCTCGTTCCAGACACTCACCACCCTTTGAGTGAAAAGATTGTCCCTCTGGACCCTTTTGTATCTCTCCCCTTTCACCTTAAATCTATGCCCCCTCGTTATAGACTCCCCTACCTTTGGGAAAAGATTTTGACTATCAACCTTATCTATGCCCCTCATTATTTTATAGACTTCTATAAGATCACCCCTTAACCTCCTACTCTCCAGGGAAAGAAGTCCCAGTCTATCTAACCTCTCCCTATAAGTCAAACCATCAAGTCCCGGTAGCATCCGAGTAAATATTTTCTGCACTCTTTCTAGTTTAATAATATCCTTTCTATAATAGGGTGACCAGAACTGAACACAGTATTCCAAGTGTGGCCTTACTAATGTCTTGTACAACTTCAACAAGACATCCCAACTCCTGTATTCAATGTTCTGACCAATGAAACCAAGCATGCTGAATGCCTTCTTCACCACCCTATCCATCTGTGACTCCACTTTCAAGGAGCTATGAACATGTACTCCTAGATCTCTTTGTTCTGTAACTCTCCCCAACGCCCTACCATTAATGGAGTAGGTCCTGGCCCGATTCGATCTACCAAAATGCATCACCTCACATTTATCTAAATTAAACTCCATCTGCCATTCATCGGCCCACTGGCCCAATTTATCAAGATCCCGTTGCAATCCTAGATAACCTTCTTCACTGTCCACAATGCCACCAATCTTGGTGTCATCTGCAAACTTACTAACCTTGCCTCCTAAATTCTCATCCAAATCATTAATATAAATAACAAATAACAGCGGACCCAGCACCGATCCCTGAGGCACATCGCTGGTCACAGGCATCCAGTCTGAAAAACAACCCTCTACAACCACCCTCTGTCTTCTGTCGTCAATCCAATTTTGTATCCAATTGGCTACCTCACCTTGGATCCCGTGAGATTTAACCTTATGCAAAAACCTACCATGCGGTACCTTGTCAAAGGCTTTGCTAAAGTCCATGTAGACCACGTCTACTGCACAGCCCTCATCTATCTTCTTGGTTACCCCTTCAAAAAACTCAATCAAATTCGTGAGACATGATTTTCCTCTCACAAAACCATTCTGACTGTTCCTAATCAGTCCCTGCCTCTCCAAATGCCTGTAGATCCTGTCCCTCAGAATACCCTCTAACAACTTACCCACTACAGATGTCAGGCTCACCGGTCTGTAGTTCCCAGGCTTTTCCCTGCCGCCCTTCTTAAACAAAGGCACAACATTTGCTACCCTCCAATCTTCAGGCACCTCACCTGTAGCTGTCGATGATTCAAATATCTCTGCTAGGGGACCCGCAATTTCCTCCCTAACCTCCCATAACGTCCTGGGATACATTTCATCAGGTCCCGGAGATTTATCTACCTTGATGTGCGTTAAGACTTCCAGCACCTCCCTCTCTGTAATATGTACACTCCTCAAGACATCACTATTTATTTCCCCAAGTTCCCTAACATCCATGCCTTTCTCAACCGTAAATACCGATGTGAAATATTCATTCAGGATCTCACCCATCTCTTGTGGTTCCGCACATAGATGACCTTGTTGATCCTTAAGAGGCCCTACTCTCTCCCTAGTTACTCTTTTGCCCTTTATGTATTTGTAGAAGCTCTTTGGATTCTCCTTTGCCTTATCTGCCAAAGCAATCTCATGTCCCCTTTTTGCCCTCCTGATTTCTCTCTTAACTCTACTCCGGCAATCTCTATACTCTTCAAGGGATCCACTTGATCCCAGCTGCCTATGCATGTCATATGCCTCCTCCTTCTTCCTTCTGTGCTGTTTGATTGTAGGATTTTATTAGTATAAGTAATGGTGGCCATGAAACTACCGGATTGTCGTAAAAACCCATCTGGTTCACTAATGTCCTTTCGGGAAGGAAACCTGCCGTTCTTACCCGGTCTGGCCTATATGTGACTCCAGACCCACAGCAATGTGGTTGATTCTTAATCTGAAATGGCCTAGCAAGCCCAGTTGTACAATCTCGCTCCGAAAAGTCATAATAAGAATAAAACCGGACGGACCACCCGGTATCGGACCACTAGGCACCGGACACGACAAGGGCAAACCCAGCCCAGTCGACCCTGCAAGGTCCTCCTCACTAACATCTGGGGACTTGTGGCAAAAGTGGGAGAGCTGTCCCACAGACTAGTCAAGCAACAGCCTGACATAGCCATACTCACAGAATCATATCTTTCAGCCAACGTCCCAGACTCTTCCATCACCATCCCTGGGTATGTCCTGTCCCACCGGCAGGACAGACCCAACAGAGGTGGCGGTACAGTGATATACAGTCAGGAGGGAGTGGCCCTGGGAGTCCTCAACATTGACTGCGGACCCCATGAAATCTCATGGCATCAGGTCAAACATGGGCAAGGAAACCTCCTGCTGAATACCACCTATCGCTGTCCCTCAGCTGATGAATCAGTTCTCCTCCATGTTGAGCACCACTTAGAGGAAGCACTGACGGTAGCAAGGGCACAAAATGCACTCTGGGTGGGGGACTTCAATGTCCATCACCAAGAGTGGCTTGGTAGAACCACTACTGACCGAGCTTGCCAAGTCCTGAAGGACATAGCTGCCAGGCTGGGCCTGCGGCAGGTGGTGAGTGAACCAACATGAGGGAAAAACCTACTTGACCTCGTCCTCACCAATCTACCTGTCGCAGATGCATCTGTCCATGAGAGTATTGGTAGAAGTGACCACCGCACAGTCCTTGTGGAGACGAAGTCCCATCTTCACACTGAGGACACCATGCAACGTGTTGTGTGGCACTACCACCGTGCTAAATGGGATAGATTCAGAACAGATTTAGCAGCTCAAAACTGGGCATCCATGAGGCGCTGTGGGGCATCAGCAGCAGCAGAATTGTATTCCAGCACAATCTGTAACATCATGGCCCGGCATATTCCTCACTCTACCATTACCAACAAGCCAGGGGATCAACCCTGGTTCAATGAGGAGTGTAGAAGAGCATGCCAGGAGCAGCACCAGGCGTACCTAAAAATGAGGTACCAACCTGGTGAAGCTACAACACAGGACTACATGCATGCTAAACAGCAGAAGCAACATGCTATAGACACAGCTAAGCGATTCCACAACCAACGGATCAGATTAAAGCTCTGCAGTCCTGCCACATCCAGTCGTGAATAGTGGTGGACAATTAAACAACTAACAGGAGGAGGAGGCTCTGTAAACAACCCCATCCTCAATGATGGCAGAGTCCAGTATGTGAGTGCAAAAGACAAGGCTGAAGCGTTTGCAACCATCTTCAGCCAGAAGTGCCGAGCGGATGATCCATCTCGGCCTCCTCCCGATATCCCCACCATCACAGAAGCCAGTCTTCAGCCAATTCGATTCACTCCACGTGATATCAAGAAACGGCTGAATGCACTGGATACAACAAAGGCTCTGGGCCCCGACAACATCCCGGCTGTAGTGCTGAAGACTTGTGCTCCAGCTACAACATTGGCATCTACCTGACAATGTGGAAAATTGCCCAGGTATGTCCTGTCCACAAAAAGCAGGAAAACGACTGAAACGAGAGACTGAGAAGACACAAAATCACCATCACAGTAAATCGATTGTGTTCCGCCTTTATGTAATTTTCTTTCTGTGACCAGTGTTGCAGGCAAGATATTCAAAGCAAATAATTATGGTTTTGGAAAATAAGTGGTCTATTTTCTTTAAACAGTAATGTTAGTATAGACAAGGGGGCAAACATATCTGATTGCATGTCTTTTCCATGGAATTTTATGATGCCAATAATTGATATTTGTTGGTTGATACTAATATAATTGTTTTATTAGTGTATCCTTTCCATATCAAATGCCAAAGAATGTTTCTCTGTCACTGTTCTTTTCTGACAAGTAATGAGATATTACATCGAATTTACAGCACAGAAATAGGCCATTCGGCCCAACTAATCTATACTGGTGTTTATGCTTCACATGAGCCTCCTCCCATCCTATTGGTAACTATCTTATATTTATGATCCCTAGTTTTGGAATCCCCCCAAGCAGAAACATTTTCTCTATGTCTAGCCCTTCATAGTTTTAAAGACTTCTATTAGGTCACCCATCAGCCTTCTCTTTTCTCGAGAAAAGAGCCTCAGTCTGTATAGTCTTTCCTGATGGTTATAACCTCTTATCAGTCATTTTCACAAGCTGAAGGCCTGTTAGGAATTTCTAAAAGCTTTTCCAACGTTTACAGTTTCTGTTGGTTGCAAGCCTGTTTTAAACTTCTGAAAGCTTTTCCAACTTCCTGCAGTCGCTCTAAAAGCTTTTCAAATTCTGTCAGTGTTTGTAGTTTCAAATGTAATGTTTAAAAGGGACACAGTTAACCCTTTCCTTCAAATGTAACAGTGTTCAATTTAAAGGGGTTTTTAACCCCATAGTTGCTCCTGGAGTAGGTCTGTCTGATCTGACTGATCCACTTCATACCGTGAGCAGTGTCCTTGGTTGTTCATTTTTTATCATTTGCTCCGTGTTTAGGACGAGTTTGCATGACACACTCAAAAAGAATATTTCCTTTCCATATTTTCTAATTAAATTCACATTACACATAAAAAATCATAATAAACACTAGTATACATTGCACACATATTTAAGCCATACTAATTATTTTTACCCAAGGATGTTGTCCCACATTATACATTGTTTCCCACCACTCATGATCTCCTAGCTTTAGTATCTTTTGTTTTATAAGCACATTGGCTTGTTTCATTTTAACCAGGCGGTGAAGTGAGGCATGTGATCGTGCCAGTATGAACATAAGACTTAATGATAACGGAGGAATAGGGTGACCGTAGGGCAACTGTGGGGTTAAAAACCCCTTTAAATTGAACACTGTTATATTTGAAGGACAGGGTTAACTGTGTCCCTCTTAAACATTACATTTGAAACTACAAACACTGACAGAATTTGAAAAGCTTTTAGAGCGACTGCAGGAATTTTGAAAAGCTTCCAGAAGTTTAAAACAGGCTTGCAACCAACAGAAACTGTAAACGTTGGAAAAGGTTTTAGAAATTCCTAACAGGCCTTCAGCTTGTGAAAATGACTGATAAGAAGTTATAACCATCAGGAAAGACTAAACAGACTGAGGCTCTTTTCTCTATATCTCGATATTAGTATCAATCCGGTAGGGTGAGATTAACATGAATCTCTGTTACATTGTGTGGCCGCATTGGCATGAGAATATATTCCCCAACCTGAGTAATTTCCGTGAGGGTGCGAAAGAAAGGAGAATAAGTGATAGGACAGATAGTAGTCCCATGCTTGAATGTAACGTCACTGGTGGTTATACAATACCCACCTCATGTTTGATAGGCCGCATGGGTACCAACCCACCTATTGATAACTTTCACCAGGCACTCATCCTCCAAGGTGAACCCACAGGTAGACAGAATTCACTGGATTATGTCACATTGACAAATCCAGGTCCCTGACATCAGTCTACAACAAGACATTCCATTCTTTGTGTCCCCACACCAGATGTTTTGGGAAGGTGGAGAGTTCTTTAAAGGTATTTCCCTCAAGCGTACCCACTGACTGTACACTAAATACCTCCCTAGGCTTGTCCCATATTTGAGGCAATGCTATCAACAGTGGGAGAACCATTTTTCCTGTTGTGGTATTAAATGGTTTTTCAGACCAGATATACGGTTCCATATCTTGTAGACTTACATAGGTCATAGTCTGCCTTAAGCCACTCCTGTAAATGTTTATCAGTAACCCATTTTGGGATCTTGTTATTCTCTATATCCTTCAATAAGTGTTGTATCCAATTTAATACAAAACCCCCATACATGCTATATGTAATGACTTTGGATACATTCTAGCCCTGAGACTCCCGACTACTTCCATTGATTATGTTATTTACTCCTGCCATTATTTGCTACATGCCTTTTGTTATTTTGGCTATTGATACTGTACCCTGTTGAATTTCATATATCAGATCTCTTTCCCCCTTATTCATGCTTTGTAAAATACCCTTCAGTTGTTTCTGCATCGGTTCATCATGTTCCAACGTTGATTCAATATCTAATCTGTTGCATGCTGAAGGGCCTGCAGTAGATACACTCCTTTTATGTATTTTATGGCTTGGTTTGTGAGGTTGTGGGGGCTATGCTTCGTCTAAATCCCGATCTGCATTTTGTTGGTGAAGGTCATGTACTATATAATTTACTGTGAGCCCAATGAGATAGCCCTGGTGGAAGAGCTACCTTTGAGGGATATCAACACCGGTACCAACCCATAACGGACATCATTACGAATTCCTTGCCGAGTCCAGATAATGACTATCTTACATCATTATATAACCATTCACGAGTTTTAAAAAGTCATTAGACCGTTTCCAAGTCCTAGATTTAGGATTTGGCAGGGTGTCTCCCTAACCTCCGTCCCAATTTCATTGTTAACGCAAAGGAACCCAACCCTGAATTTGGAAATCCAAATTTCTATATCCCTCTACTTTAATCTGAATCCCTCTGATAGGTACCAGTGTGTTTAACTCTATTCTGATTGTTTCATTAATTAGTCAGTTTCTGTATGGAACATGTGTCAGTGCCTTGGTTAAAAGGTTTTCTCACTCTCCTGAGCCACGTTAACCATTTCATCTCCCCCTACATGGTCCTGATGTCTAGAGTAGTGGCCAGGCTATAAATTACAGTTTTCTTATTGTTCAATATTGGCAAGGACACAAACATCTCCAAGAGAAAGCTATCAATTAACCATTTCACCTCATTCATCAGATCTCTAGAGGAACTTTACAATATTATCATTAACCCTTAAGGCATAGATGAAACGATCCCAACCTGGTCCAAGTTATCCTTAGCACAGTTAGTTTATTTTTACTAAACTGTTCTTGAACCTTTTACTTCCCAAAATAGCTTGAGTCCATTTTATCATTCCAAAATTATCCCAATTCCAGATTGCAGTATTGCTGGACTGACAGGACTTGTAAATTTACAATTTTCTTCCTTGATACATAGCATTGGACAGGAACCACTTAGATTGGACACCTTTTATTTAAATAAATTTGATTATCCCCTTAAACTGCAGGTAAATTTTCCCTTCTCAAGGGCTTGAACAGCAATTGATATCAATTGTCTTATCAACTTCAATTTTATAAACAAATTATGCCCAGGCTTGGTGGTTTTACAGTCGAGACAGAAATGCTTGTAATTATGTTTGAAGGTAACTCCCATATTTCCCTTTCCGTCGAGCACTCAAAAAATAACAAATGACCCTGAATTGGTTAACGCTGAGCCTTTGAGAGGCAAAGCCTTAGTCCAAACATCACCATGCTGTATCATTTGATATCTGCCAATGTCTGCAAGGTCTTAAATTCTTAACACCACTGGATCGCTTCCAGCACCAGCACTTTTGGAGTCCCAAAAACCATGGTTCCCTGTTTTTAAAAGAAAAACAGAAAGTCCACTGTGGCTCCTCTTCAGAGCCCAAGGGGTTAAAAATGACAAACAATTAATTAATAATCTTCCGTCACCCTTTATCCCAGGTCCAAAGTGGGCTCCACGCATGTTTGTGTGGATGGATCTAGTCACCTTCCTCCAGAGGAATCATCAGCATAGGGAGCACAGAAATAATGCCCAATATTTCCTTCTATCACTGCGGGGAAATATCCACTTAATTAATAAACTTAGAAATTTTATATGCTTAACTAAAGCACTGTGACAATAGCACTAAATAATCTATTTTAAAAACAATCCCTTTAAACTGAAACCCAGAAAAACATGTAACAGACTGCCTAGCTTCTCTGTCTTATCTCCCAAATTCCCCTTTCTCTCTGGGAACTTATTAAGGGACAATTAAACTTTTTGTGACTCAGCAGATTAAAATGCTGGAAGCCCAAAGGCAATTAACTTCAGCAAGTGTGTTGTGAACAAATTAACTCAAAACAAGACCACATGTCTTTAGTTTAAACTGTATACAACAATAGCAGATTTTAGCTGTAATCCAATTAAAACAAAGTGCTTTGAAAAAGTTCAAATTGATCTTTTTTTTTCAAAAGCCTTTGCGATGTTAGGACAGTGATAACTTGCACAAAGATCCTAATACAATTAAATTCTGGATGAATAAATTTCAGCTTCTCTCTGATTTCCAATTTTCAAAACATGAGCCATGAAGGCACAAAAATGTTACCAATTTTATCCATCCTTAGCAATTGAAAATCTATTAAAACAGCAGAAATCAATAGTAGCATCACTTTTCACTTTAAACATTCTGTGAAACAATTCTGTAGTACAATCCAACTACAAAATGTCTCCAGATCGTTATCATAGAGATGGCAGAGATCTTCGAATCATTTTTTTTTCTTCAGTCATTTTGTTTTGACCACAGTCAATTACCAGATCAAGGGATGCTGCAAGTTTGCGAACAGCTATCACATTTTACAACCAAGATGATTAAACATATAGGGCGCTAAATTGGGCCGTGTAGCGCCCGTTGTTTCAGCGCTACGCAGCCTCTCTAACATCCAAGATGGCATCTTGGATGCGCACGCATGTTTCCAGCGTGATGTGCGCCGGATGCCATCTTGGTATAGGAGTTAGCGCAGGCGCAGATAACGAAAGCTGGAATCATGTAAAATAGGGAGAAAATGGATACGATCAGTGTGAAACGCTGATTTAAAGTGATAGACACCATTTTGGGACTTAATGGACAAATCAACGCACAGTCTTGACCCCAACCATCTGAACATGTCTTAGAGTACCTGGAGGACCCCCCCACCAGCGCTATTTAAAGGGACCATGCAGGACTTATAGGTTCGTGGCTGGATTATTCCTTCTGGCTGCCGAGACATTTGTAACTGTTTTTAGAGGTCTCCTAGACTTGAATACTAGGACGCGAGGACATAGCCTAACATCTAGAGCCAGGACGTGCAGGAGTGAAGTTAGGAAATGCTTCTACACGTAAAGGATGGGATGCTTTTCTGCCGACAGCAGTTGATGCTAGTTCACTTGTGAATGTTGAATATGAGATTGATAGATTTCTGTGAACCAAGGGTATTAAGGGATATGGGGCTAAGGCGGATATATGGAGTTAGGTCACAGGTCCACCATAATCTCATTGAATGGTGGAACAGGCTCGAGGGGCTAAATACCACTGCCACTTGCTGACTCCTGATATGCACCACCTTCTCCTGTGGCTGGGTAATGTGCCTGTCATGGTTGAATAGCTGCCATTGCGTGTGGCCTGTGAGTTGTGGGTGGGCGGCTTAAAACAGTGGTAATGTGTAAGGGTGAGAGGAAGCATCTGGTTGGAAGAGTTGAGTATTGATGGAAAGAGTTTGTTGGTATCTGGGGGATGGGGGGTGTAGTGTGTGGAGCATTTGGTAGGAGACGCCACTTGACAGTTGACCTCACTCAGCTTGACCACTCATGTCACAGCATTGAATTTCTTTCTGCACTGCATCAATGTTCATGATGCTATGCGCCTGGCATTGACTTTGTCCCCCGCTCCTCCACTGGCTTTTGGATATATGTCTGGAGGGCCTCTTGCCACCCCTCCCCATCCCTGCGGATACAGGAGGTCCTTCCTTCTGTCCACCTTTTGCACCAAGGTCTCTAGTGCATCAGCAGAGAACCTTGGTGCATGCACTCTCGCAGGCCTGGTATCAAATCAGATCGGCAGATTGGTGAGGTCTGGCGTGCAGATTGGAGGATGTGGGATTTAATAGTGCGCAACCTTTATTCAATGTTTTAACATAACATATCAGTGTGTAAATGTAGGGGTGGGACCTGCATCTGTGTTTTACCTGTGCGATGTCTGATCTCCGTTCAGATTCCTTGCAGACAGTAGACTGATATTTTCAGCAAATAACAGGTACCAGCTACCTTTAAAAGATTTCTAAAAAACATCCTCCCTTTAAGAGATTGGGCTCCCCCTGCTGGTGGAAAGTGTGAATTGCATTGATTCCATGTGCAAGGCCCAGAATGGAACGCTGTTTGCAGGTTAGTACTCAGGCCGGCCGAAACTCGCGTCCTGCCTGCGCAGGGGTTATTGGGCACAGGGTAACAGTGCATCATGCTCCCTGTGCCCAAAAATGGCCCTTGTCCAATTTTTTCCCCCCATAGAGTCACTTCAAATGTCCCAATATTTTATCACATCAATTCCTGCTCACCAATACTCAACACGACTTAAACTTCAAATCATTAATCATTTACAAAATTAAAAATGCCAATTTTATATATATATGTGTGATAATCTCATGTTCGGAATTGGGAACTATCACATAAATTACAATAACCAGAATTTCACCGCGGTCACAGCAAAAGTCTGTTTTTCACAATTTAGTAGGTTAGTTAACCTCAATAAATCCAAATTCATGCCACAATATCTTAAACATATCAAAATAGCATGTGCTTACGAAAACCCGATAAATTACATTGTCTTTCGTTTCATTCTTTCTTTAGGCACCTTTCCAAAGAACTGTATAATACTGAATGTAACTAAAGGAAAAGTTAGCTTTCACAGTTAAACAAAATCTTTGTCACATTCTTAGTCTTAAAAAGAGGGCACAGCCACAGCATCACAACATTCACACAGGCTTTTGAAAGAGACAGAAATATCCACACAGGCTTTTAAAAAGACAGTACACTGAAAACAAAAGAACACATCCTGTAGCTTGTAACTCTGTCCCTTTCTCCTATATTCCATCAGAGCCTAATTCATCCTTGATACAGTTATCCATGTTTGCCATGTCATCCATTGGCTGGTTCTTCCCCCTCCCTTGGGTTGTATCTCCGTTGCGGGGCTCTGGGGTTCCTGCGATGGGGATTTTACAATTTCTGACAAAATGTCCCATTTTACCACAATTGTAACATTCCTGACCGGTGCAGGGATTTATTCTGGGCTCCTTCTCCTTTAGGGCCCTCTTTTTTCCATGTCGGAGTTTGCAGATAATTCCTTGTTTTACTTGCAGGGCTTTTTTAAAATTCAGCTATCTTACATTTACAATGGCAATCGGATAGTTCTGGACCCCTCCAGATTTCTTTGTTGGCACTCATCTATACTCGAATGACTGCCTTTATGTTGTCCTGCTGCATTACTTTTCTTCATCGCTCTAATAGCTCATTTTGAGCCGCCTGATTTAGGGTCAAATTATTTTCTTTAACTGTTGCCTGGGTTTGAAAATGCTCCATGTGACCTTCTAGAGTCGGAATACACTTTTTACTATTCTGCCCCTTCTGTTTCCAATTATTAAGTATCTTCCCCATTTGTTCCTTTACCTCTTCCAATTCCCACTTTAGTTCAGATACCTCTGTTTCTAAACCTTGCTTTTCCTTCTCATCACTTCCTTTTTGTTTATTGAAGGCAAGCAGCCATACGGCTTTAGCTTGCTCCTTTAGTTTCGGCCACTCTTCGAACATGTTTCCATCCAGCTTCACGTGTTATGGAGGGTAACCATTCCTTTCTCCTTGGTAACTTCTTTGCTATGTATTTTTGAACTGCCGCTTCCACCCACCTCTACCTGTTTCTGCTTGAACGTTCTTTAACCTGCCTATTATACCTCCCACTTGCCTCTGCCAAGAAAACTATGTTTCTGCAAGTATGTTGGACACTGTATTTTTAATCCTTTCTGCTAGGACACAATATTTCACTTTCTTTGTCTGACTATGCCAGGTCCCATCTGAGGTGCCATTTCTGTAGGGAAAACCTGATTTCCCGTGATTCTTGAACCTGAACAATAGTTAGTCAAAGAAAGTTACACTCATGGTGGTTTAATTAATCAAAAGTAACAATTTAATGATACAATTCATACAAGTATGCAAGAAGCAAAATCAAACAATACATACGATCTTACTCTACCCATTGTACACTTAGTAATTCACAACGTGATTATTTAATCATTTAACAATTCATACGAACATCAGGCAAATCATGTAATACATGCAATCTTAGAAACCAAGGGTTTTTGCATCAAGGCTATTAAAGTGATCAGCTTTTTGGCACTTGAGGTTCTTTTCTTCTTCCTGTGGTTGGACCTTCCTGTCAGCTCTTCGACTGCAGTGAGGCTGTTTTCATTGCAAAGCCTTGTTTTCATATTTTCTTGGACCAATGGGACCTAGGATTGGGATAAAGTTTCATTCTTTTTATCCAATCACTCTCTTTTCACTAGGCTTCATCCATTACTAGGTCTCTTTGATATACCTCAGTTAAGACCATGTGCATTGATCTCAAACCATCAGAATGTAGGGGCCCTGTCGTATCTTTGTTTAGACTCTTTCATGCAGCGATCGGAATGTGTGGCTCCTTTTTCTCTATACACAGAATAGATTTATAGTCGTGTTGTCTCCGATTTTAAGGCTTCAAAGATTTCTTCCCTTTTCTTATCAGTCATTTTCACAAGCTAAAGATCTGTTAGAAATTTCTGAAAACTTTTCCAACGTTTACAGTTTCTGTTGGTTGCAAGCGTGTTTTAAACTTTTGGAAGCTTTTCCAACTTCCTGTAGTCGCTCTAAAAGCTTTTCAAATTCTGTCAGTTGGCTGTGTTTGTAGTTTCTAAAGTAATATTTTAAATCATAGAATCATAGAAGTTTACAACATGGAAACAGGCCCTTCAGCCCAACATGTCCATGTCGCCCAGTTTATACCACTAAGCTAGTCCCAATTGCCTGCACTTGGCCCATATCCCTCTATACCCATCTTACCCATGTAACTGTCCAAATGCTTTTTAAAAGACAAAATTGTACCCGCCTCTACTACTGCCTCTGGCAGCTCGTTCCAGACACTCACCACTCTTTGAGTGAAAAAATTGCCCCTCTGGACCCTTTTGTATCTCTCCCCTCGCACCTTAAATCTATGCCCCCTCGTTATAGACTCCCCTACCTTTGGGAAAAGATTTTGACTATCGACCTTATCTATGCCCCTCATTATTTTATAGACTTCTATAAGATCACCCCTTAACCTCCTACTCTCCAGGGAAAAAAGTCTCAGTCTATCCAACCTCTCCCTATAAGTCAAAGCATCAAGTCCCGGGAGCATCCTAGAAAATCTTTTCTGCACTCTTTCTAGTTTAATAATATCTTTTCTATAATAGGGTGACCAGAACTGTACACAGTATTCCAAGTGTGGCCTCACCAATGCCCTGTACAACTTCAACAAGACATCTCAACTCCTGTATTCAATGTTCTGACCAATGAAACCAAGCATGCTGAATGCCTTCTTCACCACCCTATCCATCTGTGACTCCACTTTCAAGGAGCTATGAACCTGTACTCCTAGATCTCTTTGTTCTGCAACTCTCCCCAACGCCCTACCATTAATGGAGTAGGTCCTGGCCCGATTCGATCTACCAAAATGCATCACCTCACATTTATCTAAATTAAACTCCATCTGCCATTCATCGGCCCACTGGCCCAATTTATCAAGATCCCGTTGCAATCCTAGATAACCTTCTTCACTGTCCACAATGCCAACAATCTTGGTGTCATCTGCAAACTTACTAACCATGCCTCCTAAATTCTCATCCAAATCATTAATATAAATAACAAATAACAGCGGACCCAGCACCGATCCCTGAGGCACACCGCTGGTCACAGGCCTCCAGTTTGAAAAACAGCCCTCTGCAACCACCCTCTGTCTTCTGTCGTCAATCCAATTTTGTATCCAATTGGCTACCTCACCTTGGATCCCGTGAGATTTAACCTTATGTAACAACCTACCATGCGGTACCTTGTCAAAGGCTTTGCTAAAGTCCATGTAGACCACGTCTACTGCACAGCCCTCATCTATCTTCTTGGTTACCCCTTCAAAAAACTCAATCAAATTCGTGAGACATGATTTTCCTCTCACAAAACCATGCTGACTGTTCCTAATTAGTCCCTGCCTCTCCAAATGCCTGTAGATCCTGTCTCTCAGAATACCCTCGAACAACTTACCCACTACAGATGTCAGGCTCATCGGTCTGTAGTTCCCAGGCTTTTCCCTGCCGCCCTTCTGAAACAAAGGCACAACATTTGCTACCCTCCAATCTTCAGGCACCTCACCTGTGGCGGTGGATGATTCAAATATCTCTGCTAGGGGACCCGCAATTTCCTCCCTAACCTCCCATAACGTCCTGGGATACATTTCATCAGGTCCCGGAGATTTATCTACCTTGATGCGCGTTAAGACTTCCAGCACCTCCCTCTCTGTAATATGTACACTCCTCAAGACATCACTATTTATTTCCCCAAGTTCCCTAACATCCATGCCTTTCTCAACCGTAAATACCGATGTGAAATATTCATTCAGGATCTCACCCATCCCTTGTGGTTCCGCATATAGATGACCTTGTTGATCCTTAAGAGGCCCTACTCTCTCCCTAGTTACTCTTTTGCCCTTTATGTATTTGTAGAAGCTCTTTGGATTCTCCTTTGCCTTATCTGCCAAAGCAATCTCATGTCCCCTTTTTGCCCTCCTGATTTCTCTCTTAACTCTACTCCGGCAATCTCTATACTCTTCAAGGGATCCACTTGATCCCAGCTGTCAATGCATGTCATATGCCTCCTTCTTCTTTTTGACTCGGGCCTCAATCTCCCGAGTCATCCAAGGTTCCCTACTTCTACCAGCCTTTCCCTTCACTTTATAAAGAATGTGCTTACCCTGAACCCTGGTTAACACACTTTTGAAAGCCTCCCACTTACCAGACGTCCCTTTGCCTGCCAACAGACTCTCCCAATCAACTTCTGAAAGTTCCTGTCTAATACCATCAAAATTGGCCTTTCCCCAATTTAGAATTTTAACTTTTGGGCCAGACCTATCATTCTCCATAGCTATCTTAAAACTAATGGAATTATGATCACTGGTCCCAAAGTGATCCCTCACTAACACTTCTGTCACCTGCCCTTCCTTATTTCCCAAGAGGAGGTCAAGTTTTGCCCCCTCTCTAGTCGGGCCATCTACATACTGAAGGAGAAATTCCTCCTGAATACACTCAACAAATTTCTCTCCATCCAAGCCCCTAATGCTATGGCTGTCCCAGTCAATGTTGGGAAAGTTAAAGTCCCCTACTATTACCACCCTATTTTTCTTGCAGCTGTCTGTAATCTCCTTACATATTTGCTCCTCAATTTCCCGTTGACTATTTGGGGGTCTGTAGTACAATCCTATCAAAGTGATCTCTCCCTTCTTATTTTTCAGTTCTACCCATATAGACTCATTTGGCGAACCCTCGGATATATCCCCTCTCACTACTGCCGTGATGTTCTCCCTAATCAAGAACGCAACTCCCCCTCCTCTCTTACCTCCGGCTCTATCTTTCCTATAGCATCTGTACCCTGGAACATTGAGCTGCCAGTCCTGCCCCTCCCTTAGCCATGTTTCAGTAATAGCGATAACATCCCAGTCCCATGTACCCATCCATGCCCTGAGTTCATCTGCCTTGCCCATCAGACTTCTTGCATTGAAATAAATGCAGTTTAATCTAGACTTCCCTTGGTCTTTGCCCTGCTTTCTCAGACCATCTGTCCGGTCATGTTTTGTACACTCTCCCTTACTGCCTTTTGTTTCTGTCACCACTTTACTTCCCACTGACTTCCTGCATCGGTTCCCATCCCCCTGCCACATTAGTTTAAACCCTCCCCAACAGCACTAGCAAACACTCCCCCTAGGACATTGGTTCCAGTCCTGCCCAGATGCAGACCGTCCAATTTGTACTGGTCCCACCTCCCCCAGAACCGGTTCCAATGTCCCAGGAATTTGAATCCCCCCCCTCTTGCACCATCTCTCAAGCCACGTATTCATCCTAGCTATCCTGTCATTCCTACTCTGACTAGCCCGTGGCACTGGTAGCAATCCTGAGATTACTACCTTTGAGGTCCTACTCTTTAGTTTAACTCCTAACTCCCTAAATTCAGCTTGTAGGACCTCATCCCGTTTTTTACCTATATCGTTGGTACCTATATGCACCACGACAACTGGCTGTTCACCCTCCCCCTCCAGAATGTCCTGCAGCCGCTCCGAGACATCCCTGACCCTTGCACCAGGGAGGCAACATACCATCCTGGAGTCTCAGTTGCATCCGCAGAAACGCCTGTCTATTCCCCTTACAATCGAGTCCCCTATCACTATAGCTCTGCCACTCTTTTTCCTGCCCTCCTGTGCAGCAGAGCCAGCCACGGTGCCATGAACCTGGCCGCTGTCACCTTCCCCTGGTGAGCCATCTCCCCCAACAGCATCCAAAACGGTATACCTGTTTTGGAGGGAGATGACCGCAGGGGACCCCTGCACTGCCTTTCTACTCTTCCTCTGTCTGTTGGTCACCCATTCACTATCTCCCTCAGTAATTTTTATCTGTGGTGTGACCAACTCACTGAACGTGCGATCCACGACTTCCTCAGCATCGCGGATGCCCCAAAGTGAGTCCATCCGCAGCTCCAGAGCCGTCAAGCAGTCAAACAGCGGTCAAAAAGGGACACAGTTAACCATTTCTTTCAAATGCAACAGCGTTCAATTAAAAGGGGTTTTTAACCCCACATGCCCATCAAAACTCATGCTACTAGTACCCTAATATCCCTGTTATCGTAACTACCTACATCTGAATATTGCCAATTAGTTTCTCCCTACTATCCCATCCAGCAGGTGATTCCAAAATGTTTTCTTCAAGTCAAGATTTCCTTCCTAATATCTGTTTTAAGTTTAATTTGAACTAATTTAACAGAAAAGTACCTCCTTAAAATAGCTCTATAACATCATCAAAACCCCTGAATTATGGGAAACTGGGTGAATTAGACACTGGCCTTTCACCTACGGGACCTGGGTTTAAATCCAGTCCAGCCTGATGGGATGAAAGTCTCCCCTATCTGCTGGCTGTAAGCGTCCTATGTGAAATGAATTTCAGCAGTCTCAATCCTAGTGGGCATCGACCCATAGTGCAAACCGCTGCCCCTCCGCCCCGCCCCCAGAGGAGGCTAGTGATGGAAGTGGTCTTCTCAAGGTAGGCCTAAGGCACTATGTAGCGATAGGGTGGTGCTGACACTGAATACCTGAAAAAGGAAGAGTTCTATTCCCCAGCACTAAGGTTCCTGCTCTTGATGAGCAATAAGAAAATTAAATTGATGCAGCACCGAAGGAGGCCATTCAACCCATCGTGCCTGTGCTGGCTCTTCGAAGGAGCTATCTAATTAGCCCCACTTCCCTTCTTTCCCCATTGCCCTACGAACTTTATCCTTCTCAAATATATAACCAACTCCCTTCTGAAAGTTATTATTGAATCTGCTTCCACCACCCTTTCAGGCAGTGCATTCCAGATCATAACAACTTGCTGCATTAAAAAAAGATGTAAAACTTTATTTTTTTACAGCCAGTTTGACTATTACCTGCACATTTATTTGAGTTCATTCAGCAAAATGAAACAAATAGTCCTAGCTGGGTAGAATTATTAAATAATACTTACATTTATATGGTGCGTATCACATCTGAAAGTGGTTGATACCACATATTACATGCAGTTTTTTGTAGACACCATGCTATGGTACCCTGCAGTTTTGAAAACAATGACAGAGAAAGCTTCCAAGAAATTGGCAGTCATTAGTAGAAAAACTGCTGAACCAAAGAACAAAGTTCAAATGAAGCGTCCCCACCTCCCATATTAGCAGGGACCTGGTTTTCATTACTTTCCGTACAATATATCTTGCTCGATCTTCCCAGGAGTGAAATTTGTCTTTAACTCTCTCAGTGGGGTGGCTCTCTTCTTTAGCAAGTGAGCGGTAAATTTCAGGAGAAGATCCAGAAATAATTGTTCTTGGTAGGAGAAGTGTCGATCAATTTTGCTCGCAAAAACCCAAGCAAACTGCATGAGGTAGAAACATTATGAATCACTGGTGGTAGCCAGCAGCGTTGGAAGATCAATAAAGATCCAAATCAGTGGCTGCCCTGAAGGAATTTGTTGCGATTAAACTTGCTGGGTACTGTGCAGAGATTGGAGTGCAACTCAAGAGCTGGAGCTTCAGTATAATCATTATACATACCTAGTGGCTACGATACACTTTTGGGAGTATTTTGGATCTGCATTGTAACTATACCTGTAAGACCTGTTGAGGTGTGAGAAAGAGATGATGAAATATTATTAAAAGACTGTTAAAGGGATAATTTGTATGTTCAATTAAAACAAACGGTTAGACTGAATAAAGGGTACATGGTAATTAGCAATTAGATTTAGCCCCAAGTTGGCGAAGGCCTGATTTTTCACAAGCATTGATGTTTAAAATACATTATTGAAAACATTGGCTGTTGCTGGGATGCTCCAAGCAGTACTGTAGGTTTTGCTTGTTGTAGTTTTTGTCAAAATTATTAGGTTGAGCAGAGGGTGCACTTAAGAACGGCCGTGATATCCTGAGACAGACAATCGGGATGAGGGATGTTACTCAAAAAATGCTGGACAAGGCCTCCCCAGTACAAATTAATTGGGGCCATTTCACACGAGATTCAAGTTTCCTTTGAGGGAACAATGAGGAACAAGTGTCCTTTTTTGTTCTGAATTTTCCACTCGCTTTGTGTTTTATTCAGAAGCAAGATTTTCTGTGCAGCTACCAGGCTTCCGTACACAGTGCTGGCCCAGTAGGCAGAAGTGAAATGAAGGGTATTATGAACCAGCAGCCAACAGACGAACATGTGCTTAATCTACAACAACAACTTGCATTTATGTAAAAAAAAATTATATAGCACCATTCACAGCCTCAGGATGTCCCAAAGTGCTTTACAGCCAATGAAGTACTTTTGAAATGCAGTCATTGTTGTAATGTAGGAAATGCAGCAGCCAATTTGCGCATAGCAAGGTCCTACAAACAGCAATGTCATAATGACCAGATAATCTGTTTTTTATTGGTTTTGGTTGAGGGATACATATTGGCTAGGACACTGGGGAGAACTCCCATGCTCTTCTTCGAAATAGTACCATTAGATCTTTTACATCCACCTGAGAGGGCTGACAGGGCCTCAGTTTAACGTCTCATATGAAAGATGGCACCTCAGACAGTGCAGCACTTTCTCAGTGCTGCACTGGAGTATCAGCCTAGATTTTGTGCTAAAGTTTCTGGAGTGGTTCTTGATCCCACAACCTTCTGACTCAGAGGAGAGCATGCTACCACTGAGTCACGGCTGCCACTTTGGCTCCTTTAATGTAGGAAAATATCTCAAGGTGCTTCACAGGAGTGTAATCAGACAAAAATTGACCTACTATAACAAGATAACAAAGAACCTTTTCTCTTAATGATTTTTGGTGAAGTTTTGTAATTATCAGGTAGTCATTGGTGGAATTTTTGCACCTTGAGCCAGCTAAGTACCCAGATCAGGTGTTAGACATGGAGAAAAGGTCTCTCTTTCCTAACAACATTGCTTAAATACCCCGTCCCGAATTATTGTGTCACCTCCATCTTCTAAACCAATCATTCCTTGGCTGTGAAACTGAGATGGCCCATTTAATGTCAATTTAGAACTATGAACAATTTTCCGCTACAGACTCATAGCCAAGCTCAGTTCACTTAGAACCTTTACGGCCAGGTCCCAAAGATACAACGAGTTTGTTCAAACACAATGCCCTACCTAACATCCTAAAATATGCAACGATAATTTCTAATGTGAAGCATAACAAAGTAAAATTCAAAAAAAACCTCAGCTTTAAAGCTGGAGGAATTTGATTACATTTTTATTTTTACTGTGAGCTCTGGAATTCCCTCCCTAAACCTCTCTGCTTCTCTAACTCTCTCTCCTCCTTTAAGAGGCTTCTTAAGACCTACCTCTTTGAGCAGGTTTTTGATCACCTGTCCTAATATCTCCTTCTTTGACTAGGTGTAAATTTTTGTCTGATTATGCTCCTGTGAAGCACCTTTGGACGTTTCACTACATTAGAGGCACTATACAAAAATAAATTGTTGTGTCTCTTTTTGTTTCCCAGTGCAATGGGAAACCTGCCTCTTCAATACTACAATGAGTCAATTTGTGTCTGGGCCCAAATATTTTTTTTATTTACAGTCTGCAAACCACATACTCTGTAGGTTACCCAATATTTTCCAAATCCCTACAGTTATAAAGTTGAGCTCCTGATCTTCTGTGACATTATGGAGTACCTGGTAACAGAAATGATCAAATAAATGAAAATCATTTCAAAAATATATTTCTGTTGTTGTAATTAACTGCAGAAAAAACAATTTACCTCAGAATTTTCAGGTCACCCATTTGTATTTCTGCTGTAGTAAAGGGTTTTGTCACTTAAATAAAGGCATAAATTTCTCCATATATCATCATATTCATTTCATTTTTTTTAGATATCACAGCTGCTACCTAGTGAAAGAACAGACCAGATCTGATCAATGCACTTTTGCTATGACAACAAACAGCTACTCAGAAGTGTTATGTATGAGAAAGAAAATGTGTTATGCATTTTCATTTATTATTTGAATTCATGTCATTGAACTGTCTTTAAACTAAAATGATGTCTGTTGTCTGTACTGGGAGTTGTATAGTTGAGTTTAGTCAGACCACATGGCAGGGTCAAGAGATAAAGAGTCAAGCCTGTCGGATAATTTCCTATTTCTATAAACAGTCTGCCTCTACTAGATTATACTGCTGAAATCATGCAGAGAGCCTTATGAATGGGCAATAATTACTGTAATTTTTAATGCATATAAAAATATAGGAGGAATAAAGACTTCAAGATAACTCACACCTTCGTTATCACGTGGTTCACTATAATCGCTAACAAGTGTTTGTAATGGACATACAGGACCATAGACTCTTTATATGGAGCTTACTTTAAAAAAACAACCTACCACTCCCTTCAAACACTGTAGCATCCTCCAGTTTTACTGCCTATTCAATGTCTGTCGAAGGGCACGAAGTGTGTGACAACCTTGGGTTATGCTAGCTGAGTAATTTGGAAATCTGAACTTTGGTATCAATAAGCCATAGTCGGCTCTCATTAATCATATCATCTTGTTCTGGTACTGGATGAGAGCCAAATGAAACCATGTAGCAGTCCAAAATGAACCAGTAAACCATCAGAATTTGGCTTCATGTGTCAGTTGTGACTCAGTGGTAACACTCTTTGCTTCTGAGTCAGAAGGTTGTGGGTTCAAGCCCCATTCCAGAGACTTGAGCACAATATCTGGGCTGACATATGAAGCACTGTCAGGCATTAAACCGATGCCCCGTTTGCCCTCTCAGGTGGACGTAAGAGATCCCATGGCACAATTCGAAGAAGAGCATGGGAGCTCTCCCAATGTCCTGGCCAATATTCATCCCTCAACCAATATCACTAAAACAGATTATGTCATTGTTGTTTGTGGGACCTTGCTGTGCACAAATTGGCTGCAACATTTCCTACATTACAATGGTGACTACACTTTAAAAGTACTTCATTGGCTGTGAATGGGGCGAGTCTTTCTTTTCTCATCTGTTATGACACCCTTTCTAAGAGGTGATATGTATGCACAGAAGAAGAAAATAGCTCAGAAAGTGTGAAGTTGGCATTCCTTTTATTTCCTAAGGAGACTCCTAATGTCGTTGTGGTTGATATATAAGCAGCTATGATGATAATTTAATTTAAGAGATTGTTAAAAAAGCTATCTTTACAATTAAGAATAACCTAGCTTCGTGGTGATAGTCTGGTGTCAGAGGAGACGTGAAGAAGGCATATGATTTTTTTGTAACCCTGCCAGAATATCCCCCACCCTTTTTTAAAAGAGAAACATTCCTCTTGCGACCAAACTTTTTTCACCTCATCCCAGTTGTTTAATCAGAAGGTCAATTAAAAGCTGACTCAGTTAGTTCACCACAGCTGCCGACAGCCCTACATGTCACAGTTTCAAAATCATTCTTGATTGGTCTATGTACAACGTGTCTCACATGCTGATCTCATTCAACAGCTTAATTAATAAATAAATAGTTTTCTCCCAAAATGTCTGTGCTTATATCACAGCAGATTAATTCAACCATAAAGAAGCAGCATTTTCTTTTTGGGACGTGGGTACACGCTGGCAAGGCCGCATTTATTGCCCATCCCTAGTTGGTGGTTGTTCTTCTTGAACTGCTGTAGTCCTTTTGCTAATGGTACTCGCACGATGGTGTTAGGTAGTGCATTTTGACCCAATGACAATGAAGAAACGGCGATATATATCCAAGTCAGGATGGCGTGTGACTTGGAGGAGAACCTGGAAGTGATGGTATTCCCACAACATAGCTCCACTTGTTCTCGGTGTCAGAACTTGCTGAACCGAGAGGTGCTGTTGAAGTAAATTTGGTGAATTGCTGCAGCGCACCCTGTAAAATACCATGTACTGCAGCCACAGCTGATGGTGGAGGGGATGGATATTGAGTTTAGTGGCAGGAGCACTGATCAAGTGGATGGTGTTGAACTTTTTGAGCGTTGTTGCAGCTTCACTCATTTGGAGGAGCGGTGACTCTTCCATCACACTCCCAACGATCACATGGTGGAAGGGCACTGAGAGGTCAGGAGATGAGCGACTGAAACATCGGACATACCTGGACAATTTTCCACATTGTCGAGTAGATGCCAGTGTCATAGTTGAACAGCTGGGCTATGGGAGCGACTAGTTCTGGTGCACATTTCTTTACAGTTACAGCTGGCATGTTGTCAAGAGCCAAAACCCTCACTGTGCACAGCCACTTCTTAATGTCATGTGGAGTGACTGGACACTATGATGATGGAGACATCATGAGGAGACTGAGTCGAATTGTCCACTCGGCACTTTTAATTGACAAATCAGCACTCTTACACCTTGAACATCACTTGGACGAAGCTCCGAGGGATGCAAGGACATAGAATGTACTATAGGTATGGGAATTCAATCACTACCATGGGTGGCTCTGTAGTACTACCACCAGTGATTGAGCTGGCCAAGACCTGAAGGACATAGCTGGCAGACTGGACATGCATCAAATTGTGAAGAAACCAACACAAAGAAGAAACCTATTTGATCTCATCCTCACTAACCTACGTGTCACAGACATGACCGATCACAATAGCGTTGGTAGGAGTGAGCACCGCACAGTACTTGCAAAGACAAAGTTTCATCTCCATAATGAGGACACCCTCCATTTTATGGTCTGGCACTACCACCATGCTAAGTAGAACAGATTTAACAGTCCAAAACTCAGCATCCATGAGGCACTGTGGGCCATCAGCAGCATACTACCACAATATGTAACCTCATGGACTGGCACATCCCTCAATCCTTAATCACCATCAAGCTGGGAGACCAACCATGGTTCAAGGTGAAATGTCGAAGGATGTGCCAGGAGCAACCCCAGACATACATTAGAGTGAGGCACCAACCTAGTGGTGCTACAAAAGAGAGAGCTGCATGCTAAACACAAAAAGCAGCAAGCTGTAGACAGAGTTATGCAGTCCCACAACGAACAGATCAAAGCAAATCTCAGTCGAATTAGAATGGTAATGGACAATCAGGTAATGAACAGGAGGCGGAGGGTCCATGAACATCCCCATCTTCAACTATCATGGCGCACATCACATGAGCGCAAGGGATAAGGCTGAAGTGTTTGCAAATGCCTTTAATTAAAAGTGCCGAGTGAACAATTCTATTCAGTATCCTCATGATGTCTCTATCATCATAGATGCCATTGTCCAGTTACTCCATGTGACATTAAGACGTGGCTGTACACAGTGAAAGTTTTGGCTCCTGACAACATGCCAGTTGTAACTGTAAAGAACTGTGCACCAGAATTGCCGCTCCCATAGCCCAGCTGTTCAACTATGGCACTGACATCTGGGATGTTGGCTGGTAGATATAATTCTGTGAGTATGACGATATCAGTGGGACAGCTCTCTTCACTTGGGCACTAGTCCCCAGTTATTGGTGAGGAGGACTTTGCTGAGTTGACAAGGCTGAGATTGCCCAAGTGCCTGATGGGAAGCCTCCATTCCAGTCAAAGATAGAGAGACCAAATAAACCAAACACCAGAAGTAAATACACTGTGTGAGTTGTGTGGTACTGAGCCATCCAGCCCAAAAGTTCCCAGTTTAATCTCTGGTCTGTGCTCAGTTACCTAATCCCAGCTGGGACTGTATTTTTGACGCTACAATTAGCATTAATAGCCTGTGCTCGGGAAGAAGAAAAACATTGAGGGTTCCTGCTCCTGATTGCTATCCAGTGACTCCTGCTAGAAAGTGTGAACATCAGATGGTGAAGGATCTGAATGGCTGGAATGTCCCGCCACCAACTCAAACGGACGAACGCTGGAACTCATTATTTTGGCTCGCACAAAAAGCAATGACACTTGACTGAGTTACAAGAGGCCAAGTGGTACCCATGGAACCATCCACCCAGCTGTTTGAATTGGCTTTAACCAGAGGGTATCTATTTGCTGCAAGTGCACAGAGGGACAACAGTATTTACTTAAAAGAAAACCAACAGATTCCTGTCATGTTTTGAATCTATTTCCAGTAAATATTTATAATTTTTCAATTTTTAAAATTGTTTTCAGAAATGTTCAATCTAAAATTTAAAATAAATTTAGAAACTGAAGAAAGAATATAAAGGAAAGGAAAATAGAATATTGAATCTGAAAGAAGGAAACAAAAATTCTGGCCCCATGTAACTGAGGGAAGTTCATCATATGACATTTTTCCCTCATTTATCCCCTTAGTAACGCAGAGTTGCAAGGGCTGTGGGAAGGAGGAAATTAAGATTTAAAGAGCAGTTTTTGTGTCTGCACTCAATCACACAGCACTCGATTGCATTGCCAAAATTAGCAGAAGAAGCAAACAGGATTTTTAAAAAGTTGTCCTTCTACCTGTCGGAGCCCCATGAGCGCTGCTAACATTCAGTGAGCCCACTGTCCCCACTCCTTAGCGCAGGTGGGTGCCCCAGTTCTGGTGCAGAATGGTACAGGCGCCCACCGAAACATTTCAATGACCCTGACCCCGGGATGTTGGAGGGGTTTTGATAAAGTAGATGGG
The DNA here is from genome assembly GCF_035084215.1 of Heptranchias perlo. Classification (NCBI taxonomy): domain Eukaryota; kingdom Metazoa; phylum Chordata; class Chondrichthyes; order Hexanchiformes; family Hexanchidae; genus Heptranchias; species Heptranchias perlo. Next base: position 45,250,331 of record NC_090341.1, read on the forward strand.
GAGAGACTGTTTCCACTGGCAGGAAGGTCGGTAACCAGAGGACACAGAATTAAAGTAATTGGCAAAAGAACCAGAGGGGAGATGAGGAGAATTTATTTATGCAATGAGTTGTAATGATCTGGAATATATTACCTGAAAGGGTGTTGGAAGCAGATTCAATAGTAACTTTCAAAAGGGAATTGGATAAACACTTGAAGGGGAGAAAAATTGCAGTGCTGTGGGGAAAGAGCCGGGGAGTGGGGTAATTGGACAGCTCTTTCAAAGAGCCGGCATAAGCACGATGGGCAGAATGGCCTCCTTCTGTGCTGTATGATTTTATGATTCCTCTCCTCCCCAGAATTACACACACAGGGCCTCCCCAGGAATTCAAGGGCTTTTTTTTATATATAACTAAACCCAAAATTCAAATAAATGCCTAACTGTACATTGGGGTCATTATTACATGATTATATTTTCTTACAGGTAAACTGTCAGTCTAATCTATCACTTGGCTTTTAGATTCTGGTTGGCTATCTCGATTCTGGTTCATCCTTACTAATCTCAGATTCAGCTTGTAGTTTTGGTTTCTTCAGTCAGCTCTTGCACTGACTCTAGTTTTTCAAATGTTTTGGTAAGATATCTTCTGGTTCTTGTCAATCATTGATCATCTAACCTTCGGATAAATGATCTCCGCTCCTCACTCTTCCGCAAAACAATGTTTGGTTTCTGTTCATTTTGTTTGGGTGCAGCCTCTCTGCCTTCTGGCTGTAGTTGTTTGAAAGGATGAGCTCCATGGTAATGTAGCATCTTTTGCTTACTTTGTTTTTTTATACTTGACCTGCTGTGAAACTCCTTTTGTAAGAGTTGTCATTCTGAGGTGGTAACTGTTATTTTCACTCTACGGTCCATCAGCAGTTGTGCTCGTGAAGCTATCCCAACTTCAGGTGTGTTTGGGTAATCAAACATGGCAAGATGTGCAATTTGACCTTTTTCTTCATAAAGTGTTTTGGAATTCGAACGACTTTCTCAGCTTTACTGTTGGATGGCAGGTAGCTTGATGATGAGGTTGTGTTTCAATCCAGAGGCTTCACTAAACATTCTACACTTGAAAAGGGGGCATATGATTTGAAGCTATTTCATCTGGGATACTGTATGTAACAAGCTGCTGCTTGCAGTGTGCAATCAACAACAACAAAACCTTGTATTCATATAGCGCCTTTAACATAGTAAAATGTCTCAAGGCGCTTCACAGGTACATTATCAAACAAAATTAGATACTCAGCCACATAAGGAGATATTAACACAGGTGACCAAAAGCTTGGTCAAAGAGGTAGGTTTTAAAAGAGTGTCTTAAAGGAGGAGAGAGAGGTAGAGAGACCGAGAGGTTTAAGGAGGGAATTCCAGAACTTTAGGGCCTTGATATAGGTTAACTTACAGTTCAGATAAAATTGCAAAGTAGTTTACAATGATTAACCATTGAATTGAATCAGATGAACAGTCCCAGTTTCCTGCCAAGGTTTGATAGGGATATTATATGATTTTTTTGTCACTTTGTAAGTTTTCTTTCTGCATTTGTGTTACACATTGCACATCAGCAAACCACATCTGCCATCATGTTGACATACCACAACAGATCATCTTGCGCGAACCTTTTGGATTTTTCAATTCCTTGGTGACTGATTGATTTATTTTTGCCAATTTACATTTTCTCAGGCTGGTTGGCACAAGAAGTGCCTTTGGACATTAAGCCCATCTTCAATGGTCAATTCAGCTCAACTTTGAATCTTTACCCAATTGTAATAGCCAGTAGTAATTAGCTACCTAGGTCTCAAGGTCTGGAATTCCCTCCCTAAACCTCTCCACCTCTCTACCACTCTCTCCTTCTTTAAGATGCTCCTTAAAACCTACCTCTTTATAGCTCCTCATGTGGCTCGGTGTCAAATTTTGTTTGATAACGTTCCTGTGAATCGCCTTGAGACGTTTTACTACGTTAAAGGCGCTATATAAATGCAAGTTGTTGTTGTTGTAGTCATAACTTGCACCAAGCAGATTTTGACATTTAATAATCATGTCACTACTCCCTCCATGGCCTGAATTGTTCCTTTTCTACAGCTTTATTTAAAATCTTTTAAGATTGAGGCCCATTCTCACTTGGTCACAGTTTGGCGTGACTACTGTCACTATACTTCTGCCCCACCAGTTTTGTTCTTGTGATTTTCTTTATTACACCGAATTTCTCCATTCTGTCGAGCTCACGTGAACTTTATCATCACTTTCCTTGATGGATTCATCACTGGCTAAATGTCTGACTTTGGTCGTATGATCTGTTTTCCTGCTTTGCAACTTAATTCTTTAAATATATCATCATTATACTTAGCCATCACTTTTAAGCATTTCTGGTTAGTGATTGCGTCAGTTCTTTTCATCAATCCTAACAGGTGGCATACTTGAAGTTCAAGGACTGGTTGTTCTCTGTTCCAGAGCTTGGAAGGCATTTGTCTTTATTGTCACACACCACATTACATTTTCCATCAACTTGATGATGTGGCCAGTGTACATCACTAACCTTGCAGCAAACTTGCATAATTTAGCATTCATCTTCTTGTAAACTGACAGTGGCACAACACAACATGGAGTGTCTGTATCTAGCTTAAAACAAAAAGTTCTGTTGTTCGTCCGAAGGTTCGACTGAGCGTTCAGTGTCATCTCCTGTCTGAATCACATTCAGAAAAAGTTAATTCTCGCTCTCAGACTGTTCTTCCACTTATAGGAACATAGGAATATAGGAACAGGAGTAGGCCATTCAGCCCCTCGAGCCTGCTCCGCCATTTGATAAGATCATGGCTGATCTGTGATCTAACTCCATATACCTGCCTTTGGCCCATATCCCTTAATACCTTTGATTGCCAAAAAGCCATCCATCTCAGATTTAAATTTAGCAATTGAACTACTATCAATTGCCGTTTGTGGAAGAGAGTTCCAAACGTCTACCACCCTTTGTGTGTAATCTCGCTCCTGAAAGGTCTGGCTCTAATTTTTAGACTGTGCCCCCTACTCCTAAAATCCCCAACCAGCGGAAATAGTTTCTCTCTATCCACCCTATCTGTTCCCCTTAATATCTTTTAAACTTTGATCAGATCACCCCTTAACCTTCGAAACTCTGGAGTATACAACCCCAATTTGTGTAATCTCTCCTCGTAATTTAACCCTTGAAGTCTGGGTATCATTCTAGTAAACCTACGCTGCACTCCCTCCAAGGCCAGTATGTCCTTCCGAAGGTGCAGTGCCCAGAACTGCTCACAGTACTCCAGGTGCAGTCTAACCAGGGTTTTGTATAGCTGCAGCATAACTTCTGCCCCCTTGTACTCCAGTCCTCTAGATATAAAGGCCAGCATTCCATTAGCCTTATTGATTATTTTCTGCACCTGTTCATGACACTTCAATGATCTATGTACCTTATCATAGTATTATAGTAGGTACAGCACAGGAGGAGGCCATTTGGCCCATCATGCCTGTGCTGGCTCTTTGAAAGAGCTATCCAATTAGTCTCATTCCCCTGCTCTTTCCCCATAGCCCTGTAATTTTTTTCCCTTCAAGTATTTATCCAATTCGTTTTTGAAAGCTACTATTGAATTTGCTTCCACCACACTTTCAGGCAGTGCATTCCAGATCATTACAACATCCTGCGTAAAAATATGTTTCCTCATGTCACCTCTGGTTCTTTTGCCGATCACCTTAAATCTGCGTCCTCTGGTTACTGACCCATTTGCCACTGGAAAGAGTTTCTCCTTATTTACTCTATCAAAACCATTAATGATTTTGAACTCCTCTATCAAATCTCCCCTTAACCTTCTCTGTTCTAAGGAGAATAACCTCAGCTTCTCCAATCTCTCCACATAACTGAAGTCCCTCATCCCTGGTACCATTCTAGTAAATCTTTTCTGCACCCTCTCTAAGGCCTTGACATCCTTCCTAAAATGTGGTGCCCAGAATTGAACACAATACTCCAGCTTAGGCCTAACCAGTATTTTATAAAGGTTTAGCATAACATCCTTGCTTTTGTACTCTATGCCTCTATTAATAAAGCCCAGGATTCCATATGCTTTTTACCAACCTTCTCAACTTGTCCTGCCACCTTTAAAGATTTGTGTACATACACCCCCAGGTCTCTCTGTTCCTGCACCCCCTTTAAAATTGTACCATTTAGTTTATATTTCCTCTCCTCATTCTTCCCACCAAAATGTATCACTTCACACTTGTCTGTGTTAAATTTCATCTGCCATGTGTCTGCCCATTTCACCAGTCTGTCTATGTCTCCTGAAGTCTGTTACTATCCTCCATATTGTTTACCAAATTTCCGAGTTTTGAGTCATCTGCAAACTTAGAAATTATACCCTGTATACCCAAGTCCAGGTCATTAATATATATCAATAAGTGCAGTGGTCTAAATACCAACCCCTGGGGAACACCTCTGTGAACTTCCCTCCTGTCTGAAAAGCACCCGTTCACCACTACTCTCTATTTTCTGTCCCTTAGCCAATTCTGTATACACGCTGCCACTGATCCTTTAATCCCATGGGTTTTACTTTTGCTAACAAGTCTATTATGTAGCACTTTTTTAAATGCCTATTCAAAGTCCATGTACACAACGTCAACCGCAGCTTTATTGTTTTAATTCCTTACTTGTCTCGCAATGATAGTTTTGTCTTGGCCTTGCATACTTTAGCTAAATGCTCTTATTAAACACTGCGTAGAAGTTTGAGCTATGCTGGATATTTTCTTCTGTCATGTGATTTACTACAGTTTTTACAATCTACAATTTATTGATCACCTAGATCCGATTTTATTTTTCATTGCATGAAGAAACCTCTCTGCTTCACTCGTACTACTTGAAGCACTGTCGTTATTGTCTCGGTGTTCCAGCTGCACTTTAAAGGCTTCTGCTGCTCATCAAATGTCACCTGCTTCCTGTAGATCTAGACGCTTACTAACCTGGCTCTGACTTGGTCATCTATTATATTGTGTACAATTCTGTCTTGGAGGGATCCAAGCTCTTGGGATTTGTTTTTTCTCCTCAATTCTAATACCTATATCATCAATGCTTACCCCTTGAGCTTAAAACCTGGAATTAAGCACGTCCTTTAGATGTAATATGCTTCTGTGGCATAGAATATTCATCAAACCTTCAGTTTTCATTTCTCCTCCCTCTCACCATATATAAACATACTAGACACTCGTTTCCTCACCTTTCACATACATGAAAGCACTGGCCTGCACATTGCTCTTTCTCCTGTGTTTGTCACTGCTGCATATAAATCAAAGCATTTTTTTCTACTGTAGTAGATGGTGAATATGGGTTAGGGAGCCTCTGGACAGGGACTGGCAGGGTTAGGGAGCCACTGGACAGGGACTGGCAGGGTTAGAGAGCCTCTAGACAGGAACTGGCAGGGTTAGGGAGCCTCTGGACAGGGACTGGAAGGGTTAGGGAGCCTCTGGACAGGGACTGGCAGGGTTAGGGAGCCTCTGGACAGGGACTGGAAGGGTTAGGGAGCCACTGGACAGGGACTGGCAGGGTTAGAGAGCCTCTGGACAGGAACTGGCAGGGTTAGGGAGCCTCTGGACAGGGACTGGCAGGGTTAGGGAGCCTCTGGACAGGGACTGGCAGGGTTAGGGAGCCACTGGACAGGGACTGGCAGGGTTAGAGAGCCTCTAGACAGGAACTGGCAGGGTTAGGGAGCCTCTGGACAGGGACTGGAAGGGTTAGGGAGCCTCTGGACAGGGACTGGCAGGGTTAGGGAGCCTCTGGACAGGGACTGGAAGGGTTAGGGAGCCACTGGACAGGGACTGGCAGGGTTAGAGAGCCTCTGGACAGGAACTGGCAGGGTTAGGGAGCCTCTGGACAGGGACTGGAAGGGTTAGGGAGCCTCTGGACAGGGACTGGCAGGGTTAGGGAGCCTCTGGACAGGGACTGGCAGGGTTAGGGAGCCTCTGGACAGGGACTGGCAGGGTTAGAGAGCCTCTGGACAGGGACTGGCAGGGTTAGAGAGCCTCTGGACAGGGACTGGCAGGGTTAGGGAACCTCTGGACAGGGACTGGCAGGGTTAGGGAGCCTCTGGACAGGGACTGGCAGGGTTAGGGAGCCTCTGGACAGGGACTGGCAGGGTTAGGGAGCCTCTGGACAGGGACTGGCAGGGTTAGAGAGCCTCTGGACAGGGACTAGCAGGGTTAGGGAGCCTCTGGACAGGGACTGGCAGGGTTAGGGAGCCTCTGGACAGGGACTGGCAGGGTTAGAGAGCCTCTGGACTGGGACTGGCAGGGTTAGAGAGCCTCTGGACAGGGACTGGCAGGGTTAGAGAGCCTCTGGACAGGGACTGGCAGGGTTAGGGAGCCTCTGGACAGGGACTGGCAGGGTTAGGGAGCCTCTGGACAGGGACTGGCAGGGTTAGAGAGCCTCTGGACAGGGACTGGCAGGGTTAGAGAGCCTCTGGACAGGGACTGGCAGGGTTAGAGAGCCTCTGGACAGGGACTGGCAGGGTTAGGGAGCCTCTGGACAGGGACTGGCAGGGTTAGGGAGCCTCTGGACAGGGACTGGCAGGGTTAGAGAGCCTCTGGACAGGGACTGGCAGGGTTAGGGTGCCTCTGGACAGGGACTGGCAGGGTTAGGGAGCCTCTGGACAGGGACTGGCAGGGTTAGGGAGCCTCTGGACAGGGACTGGCAGGGTTAGGGAGCCTCTGGACAGGGACTGGCAGGGTTAGGGAGCCTCTGGACAGGGACTGGCAGGGTTAGAGAGCCTCTGGACAGGGACTGGCAGGGTTAGGGAGCCTCTGGACAGGGACTGGCAGGGTTAGGGAGCCTCTGGACAGGGACTGGCAGGGTTAGAGAGCCTCTGGACAGGGACTGGCAGGGTTAGAGAGCCTCTGGACAGATACTGGCAGGGTTAGAGAGCCTCTGGACAGGGACTGGCAGGGTTAGGGAGCAGCTGGGCAGTGATGGGCTGGGTTAGGGAGCAGCTGGGTGAGAATAGCAGTGGTTAGGGAGCTGCTTGGAGGGGACGGGCAGGGTTAGAGAACAGCTGGGCATGGGGGGGCAGGGTTAGAGAACAGCTGGACATGGACAGGCAGGGTTAGAGAACAGCTGGGCGTGGACAGGCAGGGTTAGAGAACAGCTGGGCAGGAATGGGCAGGGTTAGAGGACAGCTGGGTGAGGATGGGCATGGTTAGAAAACAGCTGGGCAGGAACGGGCAGCGTTAGAGGACAGCTGGGCATGGATGGGAATGGTTAGAGAACAGCTGGACGTGGATGGGCAGGGTTAGAGAACAGCTGGGCATGGATGGGCAGGGTTAGAGAACAGCTGGGCATGGATGGGCATGGTTAGAGAACAGCTGGACGTGGATGGGCACTGTTAGAGAACAGCTGGATGTGGATGGGCAAGGTTAGAGAACAGCTGGGCATGGATAGGCAGGGTTAGAGAACAGCAGGGCTGGGATGGGCACGGTTAGAGAACAGCTGGACGTGGATGGGCAAGGTTAGAGAACAGCTGGGCATGGACAGGCAGGGTTAGAGAACAGCTGGGCATGGATGGGCAGGGTTAGAGAGCAGCTGGACGTGGATGGGCAGGGTTAGAGAACAGCTGGGCATGGGCAGGCAGGGTTAGAGAACAGCTGGGCGTGGACAGGCAAGGTTAGAGAACAGCTGGGCATGGATGGGCAGGGTTAGAGAGCAGCTGGACGTGGATGGGCAGGGTTAGAGAACAGCTGGGCATGGGCAGGCAGGGTTAGAGAACAGCTGGGCATGGGTGGGCAGGGTTAGAGAACAGCTCGGCATGGATAGGCAGAGTTAGAGAACAGCTGGGCGTGGACAGGCAAGGTTAGAGAACAGCTGGGCATGGACAGGCAGGGTTAGAGAACAGCTGGACATGGATGGGCAGGGTTAGAGAACAGCTGGGCATGGACAGGCAGGGTTAGAGAACAGCTGGACATGGATGGGCAGGGTTAGAGAGCAGCTGGACGTGGATGGGCAGGGTTAGAGAACAGCTGGGCATGGACAGGCAGGGTTAGAGAACAGCTGGGCATGGATGGGCATGGTTAGAGAACAGCTGGGCGTGGATAGGCAGGGTTAGAGAACAGCTGGGCATGGATGGGCAGGGTTAGAGAACAGCTGGGCATTAATAGGCAGGGTTAGAGAACAGCTGGGCGTGGATAGGCAGGGTTAGAGAACAGCTGGGCATTGATAGGCAGGGTTAGAGAACAGCTGGGCAGGGATGGGCACTGTTAGAGAACAGCTGGACATGGACAGGCAAGGTTAGAGAACAGCTGGGCATGGACAGGCAGGGTTAGAGAACAGCTGGGCATGGATGGGCAGGGTTAGAGAGCAGCTGGACGTGGATGGGCAGGGTTAGAGAACAGCTGGGCATGGACAGGCAGGGTTAGAGAACAGCTGGGCATGGATGGGCATGGTTAGAGAACAGCTGGGCATGGATAGGCAGGGTTAGAGAACAGCTGGGCATAGATGGGCAGGGTTAGAGAACAGCTGGGCATGGACAGGCAGGGTTAGAGAACAGCTGGGCAGGAATGGACATGGTTAGAGAACGGCTGGGCATGGACAGGCAGGGTTAGCAAACAGCTGGGCAGGAATGGGCAGGGTTAGAGTACAGCTGGGTGTGGATAGGCAGGGTTAGAGAACAGCTGGGCATGGACAGGCAGAGTTAGAAAACAGCTGTGCAGGAATGGGCAGGGTTAGAGAACAGCTGGGCTAGGACGGGCAGGGTTAGAGAACAGCTGGGCTGGGATGGGCAGGTTTGGAGAACAGCTGGGCATGGATAGGCAGGGTTAGAGAACAGCTGGGCATGGATGGGCAGGGTTAGAGAACAGCTGGGCTGGAAGGCAGGGTTAGAGAACAGCTGTGCAGGAATGGATAGGGTTAGAGAACAGCTGTGCAGGAATGGACAGGGTTAGAGAACAGCTGTGCAGGAATGGACAGGGTTAGAGAACAGTTGCTGAGTGTTAAAAGGAGTATTGAAAATTAAAAATGCAAAAGGTCAGATTCTGGAAACGATTCTCTGTGTATATGTATGTAATATATATTAAATATCTTTCTAAAAATAAATTAAGAATGAACACCTGGGGAATTGTTGTTCTCCCCACATCACTTTCCACAAAAAGCACCCTTGAATCCTACACAAATGGAGCCTCTTGGTTGCAGGCCTTATGTGAGGCAGTCTACGGATCACAGTGCAGAGAGTGTCTGGAATACTCAAACCAACTTCACTTTACACTAACATCGTCATGATGGAAAGGCAGACCTGTGGAGTCTGGATTTCTCCTCCTCTAGTCACAATGCATTGGGTCTCCCATTTGGCGAGTGTGCCTGATGAGCAGCATGTCGATACCACTTTCCCTCCCCCCACCTCCCCCTGACTCATGCTGATTTGGCAGTAAGGCCTTCCCTCAATCATTTATGTTTGCCTCCACCCCCGCCCCTCTCTTACCCCCGATCTTTCACTTTTCCACTAACTATTCCTCTTCCTACTAACCTTCACTCCTATCATTATCTCCACCTCTTCCTCTTTGAATTACCTTACATCCAACTCTGCCCCTTCCTCTACTGATGCTCACTTCAGCTATAACCCTCCATCTATTCCCCCCACCAGGGCAGATGGCAAGAGACCACGGGCACCCTGACTTGTACAGTTTCCATTCTCTGCCCACTCTCTCTCCCTAGAGGCTTTGTTTGTTTTCAAAATTCAACTTGTTTAAAAGAAATCGAATTAGAGTGTGGAAAGAAACTGCATTTTGTGGCCTCCCAGGGTAGAACTGAGTTTTGAGCCTTTGTGGCTTAATAGGGAATCTACCATTGACCCTGTAAAGTCACTGGGACCCTTCTGATATTTATAAAATATGCACTGTAATGGGAACTTTTCATACCAATCATTCCGTATGATTGACGACGACTGATTTAATTGATCTTGCAGTGCTCTGTCTCATTTGTAGTTGCATAGAACATAGACCCTCAATAAATAAGTTTAGGATGTAGCTCCCGGTAACATGAAACTTGTGCAGTTATTTGAAGAATGTATTGCAAAAAAAGTTACTACCTACATTGAATTATAAATCATATCACTACAGACAAGCAAAACAATAGAATGGTGCAACATAAGCCAGGATGGTCACTGCCAAAATAAAGATGTGGTACATTACATTCTTCCTTTGTAACATTGCCTCATTTACTATTGGCACAGCTTCCCTTTCAGCTGTAATGTAGCTTGACTGGCAGCTTGGGAACTAGAGTGCAGAATTTTAAACTTGCCTCTCCGAAAGCCATTCTTATTGAAAGCTGTACAGACCGCTGCCCCCTACCTCATCCCTGTTTAGCTTTGGCTCATTTTTCCCCCATACTTGCAAACAGAATCGTAGACTGCCTTCCAGTAGTTCACCCAGATATTGAAAAAAATACTATTTGCTTGTCATTGTGAAGATTGTCGACAGCATTTATTCCAAGAAGAAAGTAGCTATTCTCAGTTTGTTGGATTTTGTGCATCATCTGTCTCTGTCTCTCTCCTCTCTCCTTCTCTACCCCCTTTTCTTATTCTCTCTCCCTCTCTCTTCTCTCCTCTCTCCTCTCCTCTGGTCTCCTTCTCTCTCTTCTCACTCCTTCTCTTGTTCCATCTCTTGCTCCTTCTTTCCTTTTCTCTCCTATTTTCATTCTATCGCTCCTTCTCTTGCCCTCCTTCTCTCGCTCTCCTTCTCTCTCTCTCTGTCTTTCTCTCCTTCTCCCTCTGTCTATCTCTCCTTCTCTGATCCAATTCTCTCTCTTCTCCCCTTCCACTCCCATGATGTTTCTTTTTGAAGGAGTTAAGTAACACAGTCTCAGCTAGTTTTGCTGGGAATCTTTTCCACATCTCCACTTTCTTCTGAGGTCTAGTTTCACTTGAGGCGTGTTGATTTTAAATCTGTGCCCTGTAGTCACAGTGTAAGTTAAAGAGCCTGCTTATGTTGACATTATCTCTCAGTATTTTATAGAGCTGGACTATGTCTCCTCTCAATCTTTTCTTCTGTGAATACAAATTCAGCTCTGAGAGATGCTCCTGAGACATCTATCAATACCAGATCTTTTATATAGATCATATTCATAAGTGTCTTTAGACATTTGCATTTAAGTGTAAATCAGGAGAATGCTCTTAATTTTCTGCTCTGCACCAGGGGTATAAGTATCTGCAAATACTGGCAAAAGTGATGTTTGTACACGCATTGCTTACTATCAGTTAAGCAATTATAATATTGAAATGCATTCCTAGCACGGTGCCATTGCAGTCACTAGTCTTGATGTGATGACCATTTAAGATAGTGGACGTACTCAGCAGTTAAGGATCAGTGACTGGGCTCCCATCTTGATGAAGAAGGAGGCCCATTTGTCCCACAACTTGTAGCTTTAAAAAAAAAATTCTGCCCCGAGCTCATCTGTTGGCCCAGGTCTACATTGCACATGTATGTTGTCCACAATCAATTAGGGGGTATTGATGGGCTTGCTCCTTTTTGTGCATTTTGTTTTTATGGCACAATGGGAAGAACAAAAAGAATAGTTAATAGGATACAGCATGCTGTACCATGCCATGCTAGCGAGAATCAGAGATTCAGCGTTTTAGTCCCTTTATTATACATTTATTTTTTTATTCATGCAGTTCCTTGCACTTACAGATTAATACAGCCTGTGCCTATTAGATGTACCAGGACAAGTAGGTAGGATTATAATTCACTGCAAGCAGTACCCTATCCCTTGCGCACATCTTCAGATTTTTCTTTAGATATTAGCTGCTCCTCACTGCATGCACTACGAAACAAGAACCAGATCCAATTTGATAGGATACGTAATGTCCTCGGGTTGTCCCATAGTAATATGAGTTGTATTCTTGTGAGAAGGGATTCAGGTGTTTTCTACATATTAAATATGCATCTTTTGTGTTATTAGAGAAAGGTAATTAATTAATCAGTCTCGAGAAGGATCCAAAATATTTGCAAGGGAGTTTCATAAGGCAGCAGTTTATGCCTTCTTGCATTGTTTTCCTGTAGATTTTTTTCTTTTAACTGCTCTCAGCATGGTTATCTATAAACCCTAGACCTTAGAGCAAGTCACAATCCAGTATATGTAAGAACATCCTATCCAGCACATGTATGTTGACAAGTGAACAATCTGTGCAGATGTTCTGGAATATGGTGATCGCCATTATAGATAAGTGTGAGGTGGTGCATTTTGGTAGGAAGAATAAGGAGGCTACTTACTGCTTGGATAATAAGTGTCTAAATGTGATAGAGGAGCAAAGGGATCTAGGGGTATCATAGTAGGTACTGCACAGAAGGCCATTCGGCCCATTGTGCCTGTGCCGGCACTTTGAAAGAGATATCCAATTAGTCCCATTCCCCTGCTCTTTCCCCATAGCCCTGTAAATTTTTTCCCTTCAAGTATTTATCTAATTCCCTTTTGAAAAGGGTACAGATACACAAATCACTAAAGGTAGCGACACAAGTTACCAAGGCCATAAAAAAGGCAAATCAAGCACTAGGGTTCATTTCTAGAGGGATAGAGTTGAAAAGCTAAGAAGTTATGTTAAACTTATATAGAACCTTGGTTAGACCACACTTGGAATATTGCGCACAGTTCTGGTCTCCATATTATAGAGAGGATATAGAGGCATTGGAGAGGGTGCAAAAAAGATACCAGAACTGAGAGGATATCCCAACACTGGACAAACAGGGGGCTCTAGGTGGGGAGGAGCTAAATACGATTAAAATCACTAAGGAATTGGTACTCAGTAAATTAATGGGACTCAAGGTGGATAAATCCCCTGGACCTGATGGCTTACATCCGAGGGTCTTGAGGGAAGTGGCAGTAGGGATTGTGGATGCTTTGGTAACAATTTTCCAAAATTCTCTGGACTCGGCAAAGGTCCCGGCAGATTGGAAAACTGCCAATGTAACACCCTTATTTAAAAAGGGTAGTAGGCAGAAGGCTGGAAATTATAGACCAGTTAGCCTAACATCTGTGGTGGGTAAAATTTTGGAGTCTATTATTAAGGAGACAGTAGCAGAACATTTGGACAAACATAATTTAATAGGACATAGTCAGCATGGCTTTACGAAGGGGAAGTCATGTCTGACAAATTTGCTTGAGTTCTTTGAGGACATAACGTACAGGGTGGATAAAGGGGAACCAGTGGACGTAGTGTATTTAGACTTCCAGAAGGCATTCGACAAGGTGCCACATAAAAGATTATTGCTCAAGATAAAGAATCAATGGATTGGGGGTAATATTCTGGTATGGGTGGAGGATTGGTTATCTAACACGAAGCAGAGAGTTGGGATAAATGGTTCATTCTCGGACTGGCAACCAGTGGCCAGTGGTGTTCCGCAGGGGTCGGTGCTGGGTCCCCAACTCTTTACGATCTATATTAACGATTTGGAGGAGGGGACCGAGTGCAACATATCGAAGTTTGCAGATGATACAAAGATGGGAGGGAAAGTAGAGAGTGAGGAGGACATAAAAAACCTGCAGGGGGATATGGACAGGCTGGGTGAGTGGGCGGAGATTTGGCAGATGAAATACAATATTGGAAAATGTGAGGTTATGCACTTTGGCAGGAAAAACCAGAGAGCAAGTTATTTTCTTGATGGCAAGAGACTGGAAAGTACTGCAGTACAAAGAGATCTGGGGGTCCTAGTGCAAGAAAATCAAAAAGTTAGTATGCAGGTGCAGCAGGTGATCAAGAAGGCCAACGGAATGTTGGCTTTTACCGCTAGGGGGATAGAATATAAAAACAGGGAGGTATTGCTGCAGTTATATAAGGTATTGGTGAGACCACACCTGGAATACTGCATACAGTTTTGGTGTCCATACTTAAGAAAATACATACTTGCTCTTGAGGCAGTACAAAGAAGGTTCACTCGGTTAATCCCGGGGATGAGGGGGCGGACATATGAGGAGAGGTTGAGTAGATTGGGACTCTACTCATTGGAGTTCAGAAGAATGAGAGGCGATCTTATTGAAACATATAAGATTGTGAAGGGGCTTGATCGGGTGGATGCGGTAAGGATGTTCCCAAGGTTGGTTGAAACTAGAACTAGGGGGCATAATCTTAGAATAAGGGGCTGCTCCTTCAAAACTGAGATGAGGGGAAACTTCTTCACTCAGAGGGTGGTAGGTCTGTGGAATTTGCTGCCCCAGGAAGCTGTGGAAGCTACATCATTAAATAAATTTAAAACAGAAATAGACAGTTTCCTAGAAGTAAAGGGAATTAGGGGTTACGGGGAGCGGGCAGGAAATTGGACATGAATTTAGATTTGAGGTTAGGATCAGATCAGCCATGATCTTATTAAATGGCGGAGCAGACTCGAGGGGCCGATTGGCCTACTCCTGCTCCTATTTCTTATGTTCTTATGTTCTTATTTCTTATGAAACTTATCTGGGATGTGTGCAGGTACTTCCTGCAGGTGAGGTTCCAGTTCTGTACCAAACTGTTTTATGATTCAGAACAGAGTGGGCATGAACCGTGCTCTCATTGGCCGGGGCTTTCTGCTTGTGCACTTGCAAACCCCTGATTTCCCCCTGTTCACTATAACGGACAGGAAAACCACGGGCTAAGCGAAAGCATAGTAGAAAACACCAGCTATTGCCTACTCTGGGATAAGAGCAGAGTTCAGGTCACAAACTCTGATATAGATACTCCAGGTGAAGGGAATACTAAAATAACTAAAGTAGTTACAGCAGGAGTGACAAATAAGAAGTGTGTTAAGTTAAATGGTGTGCGAAAGACAGCATCAGAACACGAGGCCAGGTTAGGGTCTCTTGCCCAAATAAGAGTTTTATATATTAACGCACAGAGTATAAGAAATAAAGTGAATGAATTAGAGGCTCAATACAGCTTAGAGGGTATGACGTGGTGGCCATAACTGAGTCATGGTTAGAAGCTGGTCGTGATTGGGAGTTAGATATTCCAGGTTATAAGGTCTTTAGAAAGGATAGGGAAACTGGTCGAGGAGGAGGGGTAGCCTTATTGATTAAAGATACCATTACAACATTAGTAAGACAGGATATAGATAAGGGAAAGCAATCAGCATAGACTCTGTGGTTAGAATTGAGGAATAAGAGAGGACTTAGAACTGTAATGGGAGTTGTTTACAGGTCTCCTGATAGCAGCATTGAAGTGACAGGATATATTAATTCAGAGATTAGAGAAGCTTGCAGTAAAAGCAGAATTGTTTTAATGGGAGACTTTAATTTTCATATAGATTGGGAAGAGGAGAGTAGCTTAAGTCAGAAAGGTAGTGAATTTCTTGAGTGCATTCAAGACAGTTTTCTGGAACAGTATGTTCTAGAACCAACAAGAGGGCAGGGCTAGATTTAGTAATGAGTAATGAGCCAGACTTTGTTAATAATCTAACAGTGAGGGAACAGTTATTTAACAGTAATCATAATATGTTCAAATTCAGTGTTAGGCTTGAGAAGGAGAAATGTAACACAGTTACTGAGACTAGATTTTGGTAAGACTAACTTTAACAGGTTGAAACAGAGTCTAGCGACAGCAAACTGGTCAAAACTGTTATAGGGCAAAACTACAGATGAATAGCTGGAGGTGTTCAAAAAATAATTTAGCTTAATACGGGACCAGTGTATACCCTTAAGGAGCAAAAGCTCTACTTACCAAATAAAACAGCCATGGTTGACAAAAGAGGGGAGAGATAACATAAATCTAAAAAAAAGAGCATACAAAAATGAAAAGACTAGTGTAGATTCAGGAGAGTGGGAGAGATAAGAAGAACAACAATGGAATTCAAAAAGGGAAAAAGGGAATACGAAAGGAAAGAGCTGCAAAAAGGGAAAACGAAAAGAAACTTGCAAGAGATATCAAGATTAACATAGAGTTTTTACAATTATAGTAGAAGAAAAAGGGTAGTCAAGGGTAATGTGGGCCCTTTAAAAACAGATGTGGTAATATTGCAAATTAAAATAAGGAAATGGCAGACTTGTTGAATAATTACTTTGTGTCAGTCTTCATAGTAGAGGAAGAGGAAAATATACCTGACATTCCAGGGAAACTAATAATGAATCAAGGACTGGAACTCACTAAAGTTAATGTAAGCAAGAAAACAGTATTAGAAAAAATAATGGCACAAAATATTGATAAATCCCCAGGACCTGATGGTTTCCACCCAGAGTTTTAAAGGAAGTAGGTGAAGAAATTGCAAATGCTTTAGCCATAATCTTCCAAAGCTCTCTCGATTCAGGAATTGTCCCTTTCGATTGGAAAATTGTCAATGTAACTCTATTATTTAAGAAACGTGAGAGAGAGAAACCAGGAAATTATAGACCTGTTAGTCTAACATCTGTTGTGATTGTGTGTTATTGGAATCTATAATTAAGGACAGTGTGACTGAGCACTTAGAGAAATTTGAGCCAACATGGATTTGTAAAAGGTAGGTCATGTCTAATGAAACTAATTGAATTTTTTAAGGAAGTAACTAAAGTAGTAGATAGGGAAATGTCTATAGATGTAGTTTATATGGGCTTCCACAAGGCATTCAGTAACATTCCACATAAGAGGCTGTTAGCTAAAATTAAAGCTGAGGGAATTGAAAGCAAATTATTGACCTGGTTAGGAGATTGGTTAGGCGTCAGAAGATAGAGAGTAGAGATACTGGGTATGTACTCGAATTGAAAGGAAGTGACTAGTGGTGTCCCACAAGGATCTGTGTTGGGGTCTCAACTATTTATTAGATTTAGTAATGGCTAAGAATACACAATAGAGAGCCATATATACAAGTTTGCCGATGACCACAAAGATTGGTGGCATAGTAAATAGTGTAGATGGGAGCATAAAATTACAAAGAGACATTGATAGCTTAAATGAGTGGGCAAAACTGCGGCAGATGGATTTCCACGCAGGTAAGTGTGAGGTATTCCATTTTGGACCAAAAGGATAGATCCGAGTACTTTTTAAATGGTGAGACGCTCGGAACAGTGGAGGCCCAAAGAGTTTTAGAGGTCCATGTACACAGATCACTAAAATGTAGTGGTCAGGTACAAAAAATAATCAAAAAAGCTAATGGAATGTTAGCCTTTATAACTAGAGGGCTAGAATATAAAGGGGAGGAAGGTTTGCTACAGCTATACAAAGCCCCGGTTAGACCACATCTGGAGTACTGTTTGCAGTTCTGGGCACTGCACCTTAGAAAGGATATATTGGCCTTGGAAGGAGTGCAGCATATATTCACCAAAATGTTACCAAGGCTCCAAGGGTTAATTTATGAGGTGAGTTTACATAAATTAGACTTGTATTCTCTGGAAATATAGTAGGTTAAGGGATGATTTGATTGAGATTTTTAGGATTTTGAAAGGAACTGATAGGGTAGATATAGAGAAACTTTTTCTGCTTGTGGGGAGCCTAGGACAAGAGGACATAACGTTAAAATCAGAACCAGGCCACTCAGGAGAGAAGTTAGAAAATACTTCTTCACGCAAAGGGTGGTAGAAATGTGGAACACTCTCCCACAAGAAGCAGTAGATGCTAGCTCAATTAATAATTTAAAATCTGAGATTGATAGATTTTTGTTTGCCAAGATTATTAAGGGATATGGAGCCAAGGTGGGTAAATGGAGTTAGGGTACAGATCAGCCATGATGTCATTGAATGGCGGAACAGGCTCAAAGGGCTGAATAGCCTACTCCTGTTCCTATGTTTCTTAAAGAATCTCATCTGATTGCCATGAAGAAGCTGTACTCTTAACCCCATGCCGCAATTACATTTTCATCAGAATTAAAACCAACACTGGAAGACTAGTAGTAACATAAGTCGTAGAAAACAATATTATCAAAATGGGCCTCTCTTATTTTCAGTCACTCTTCAATAGAAGACATCTGCCCACTGGACATTTAGGCAAGGTGACCCTTGGAGCCTTGGTAACATTCTGGTGAATCTGCGCTGCACTCCTTCCAAGGCCAGTATATCCTTTCTGAGGTGCAGTGCCCAGAACTGTACATAGTACTCCAGGTGTGGTCTAACCAAGGCTTTGTATAGCTGTAGCAAACCTTTCTCCCCTTTTTATGCAATATGAGTGAGCATCTTCCTTTCTTGTTTCAAGATTTCCTTTTCTAAGCTGGAGCAATACAATTGCTGGTATAGAACCTTATTGCCAAGAGCTCATTTGCCATTACCAAGCAATAAGGGGGAACTAGAGACATCCACTTGTACCGCTGTGCAGGTCAAAATGGGCAGTAAGTATTTTTGATTGGAGCGCTGGAACCCATTAAGGTTTTCCCCAGTCTGAATGTGCAAATTGGGAAAAGTCCAGGTTACTGAAGTATTAACTGTAATTGTTTTGCTTCTATTAATTGCTGATAATTATATTTAGAATACAGTGGAAATTCATATGGGGTGGCAGCTGGTTCCTATGACTTTCATTTACAAAAGGAAAATTCCCAGACCGCAAAAAGTTATTTTCAAAAAGCAGATTTGCAAAGAATAGGAGTCTCGGTTAGTGGCATCTGGAGTGCAGTATGTTGAAAATTAAATATAGTGCTAGTAAAAATGGAACCTTGGAATACCACTAGACTAGATTACTCTTCATATCTGAGAGATTGTCTTTTAATTTTCACACGTAACCTCAAATGGTTGCTAAATTGACAGGACATTAGGAGTGTTTAATATTTCCCAAATGAATACATTACCCCCAAGATTATCTTATTGTTACTATTACATAATAAATTCCTCACAATTTCCATTTGTAGGAAGCTGCATTTTAAAATATTTGGGATGTAAATAGGAAGACTCCTTTGGCAATGCTCACTATGCTTTGGAGCATGGTGTTCCATGTAATGTTACCTGTACTGAGCTTCCTTAGTGAGGTTTTGCAGTTATCTCTCAAGGGCTTTGTTTATCACTGGGATGATGTGAGGACTTGGAGTGCTCACGGGTGGGCTTTGGACTTGAGGCCGAGGTTGTACTGGTTCAGCTGATGCTGCTTGTGCTGTTCTTTTTTGTCTCCTGAATGGCATGCTCAGTGTCCTAATTTTCAGTAAACCGAATTTTACTACTCTTATATTAGTGTAGTTGTATAACTCCATTCCTTTTGTAATCTAATGCTATTTTTGAAGTTGTTATTATGGCACCTGATCAGATGTTTAGATTGAAATAGCCTGATTCAAAAGTAAGTTGGTGTTTTAATATTTGCCTGTTGTGAATTTATCAGATAAAACCTAATATATTTCCTGTGCACAGATATTATTTCCATTATTTGTTTGTGAATTTTGTCCTGACTGAAATAATGGATGTTGTTGCTGGGAAATGGAACATTTTCAGGCAGGGCCAGGAAAAGACATAGTTAGATGTAGAGTAAAATATTCCCCTACTCTGCCCTAGTAACTGTGCCTCTGCCCCCAACCTCAGAAAAGCAGTCCCTTTTGCAACAGTGTCGGCATTTTGCATTTCTGACTTCATTGTATGGCACCTCAGTGAAATTGCTAAATTAAGGGCAGTTTTGTGTTGTAGGCTCTTGCCTACTAGGAATTGGATTGAGAGTGACAAAAGTCATGCAGGACTCTCATCACCACAAAACAAAGGGGTTTTCATCCCAGCCGTCTGGGCTTGGATTGAACCTACGTCCCAGAGGGGAAAGGCCAATGTCTAACCCACCGAGTACAAAAAAATAAATTCAGATATACTGACCAGAGACAAGTGAACATAACACAATATCAGCACATCATTGGCAATATAATTACTCTGTTAGTGGTTCTGGCCCTTTGTGTAATATTAATAATATCCCCAAAATAACGAGATGTGATTACATCACCATTGTATTTGTTCTTTGAACATTAATGCAATGTAATGTCCTTAAGTGTTTTATTTCCCTCAATGATCTCAATTGCATAGCTCTAGTAGATTGCCATAGTGGGCTAAAATCCAACTTTGCTGAATTGCTACTCTGGCAGAATAATGAACCTATCCTCTCCAGGACAGATAATAAGTATGGTCTTTATCGAACTCAATGGATTGGTTTCTTTTGAAAAACAGTCATGGGGCAGCCATCTCTTCCTTGGCAAGTGTTTTGTAGTCCACAGATGAATATTATCTAAGTGGGTAAAATAAACAGCTTATTGTCAAATCATTATTGCTGAGTCAAGACATTCATATAGTTCACCAATATCTGTTAGAGATAGTCTTCTGATACTTCCACCTCTGTAACATTGCCTGTCTCCATCCCTGTCTCAACTCATCTGCTGCTGAAACCCTTATCCATGCCTTTGTTACCTCTTGACTATTCCAATGCTCTCCTGGCTGGCCGCCCACCTTCCACCCTCCATAAACTTGAGCTCATCCAAAACTCTGCTGCCCGTATCCTAACTCATACCAAGTCCCGTTCACCCATCACTCCTGTGCTCGCTGACCTACTTTGGTTCCCGGTCCGGCAACACCTCGATTTTAAAATTCTCATCCTTGTTTCAAATCCCTCCATGGCCTCGCCCCTCCCTCTCTCTGTAACCTCCTCCAGCCCTACAACCGTCTGAGATCTCTGCGCTCCTCCAATTCTGATTTTCATCGCTCCACCATTGGCAGCCGCACCTTCAGCTGCCTAGGTCTAAGCTCTGGAACTCCCTCCCAAAACTTCTCCACCTCTCTACCTCTCTCTCCTCCTTTAAAACACTCCTTAAAACCCACCTCTTTGACCAAGCTTTTGGTCACCTGATCTAATATCTCTTTATGTGGCTCAGTGTCAAATTTTGTTTGATAGCGCTCCTGTGAAGCGCCTTGGGACGTTTTACTACATTAAAGGAGCTATATAAATGTAAGTTGTTATTGATTCTAGTAATCTGCAATTGGGCTTGATGTTGTCTCATTGTTGAGTGTTTTTGAATCCTGAAGAAATTGGATTGTGTAGGTAATAATTAACTGGAGTGGTATGAACTTCTTGGAACTTCTGAGCTAAACTTGACACAGAATTTTCTATCCTTTGGAAAATGGGCAATGTATTCTGAAAGGGACCTACTCCACAAGTTGGTGACATTGTCTGTCCTGAATATTGCTCTGTTATCTCTCATTGTTGGCATAAGCTACAGCATAGCAAGTTGCTCGCTTGTCTGTTGTGTTCTGCTGAAACTGTGAGGCATTTTTCATTACCTCAAGTTTTGTTAGTGGTGAGGATATAATCAAGAAGGAAATTAATCTCTTTGTGCAAGTTTAGCTGAGCTGGATTAAAAGGTGTGCTGTCCATTTTGAAAGCCAATTTAACTGTTGGGCCAAACTTAGAAACTGCTGGCCCCATTTGCATGACCTTGTTTCACGTACTCTCATAACAACATGATTACAATATAATTCATTGATTTTATTACGTTTTTTGAGAGTGATAAGCAATAGTTAAGCTAATCTCACTTGTTCAGGTTATATTTGAACAGTATCTCATAGGAACATAGGAATTGTTAGCTGAAACAGGACCAAGGTCCATCTAGTTTGCCTTCTACCATCCTGGTAGTCGCATGATACGATAGTGGAGTTGTTGAGTAATCATAGCAATCAATCGCTATCAATTAGTCTACAACAGACCCAGAAATGACATGAGGAAAACCCCAGTGGTGGAGAGCTTTGGGAGCCATAGGTCCAAAGTCACCCTTTTCCTCCCAAGCATGCTACACTCACCACATGTCTTGTCTCAAATTACTCCTTTACCGTATCTCAAATTTGTTATAATCGGAAATCATTTATCTTGGAGTATCTCAAGATCACCGAATGCCATCCTATCCTTTGGTCTTTGAGCAGTGCTATGAGTGATAACTTTTGTAAATGGAAACATCTCTACCCATTTCAAAAACTGATCCATTCATATAAATCTTAAATTGCTCTTCTGCTTCTGTAAACAAAGAAAGCATTAAATGTACTGCAATGACGTTCCAAGGTTCATGCGCAGACTTTGGAACCAACAGACCAGCTGGTTGCCGATTACAAGGTTTAACCTTTTGATCAATATTGAAGTAATGTACATATTTAGCTGCATCCTTTGACATAGCTGCCCAGAACAAAGGTTATTGCAGCTCAAAGTTTCTTTTCAATGCTACAATATCCTGCCATTTTAAGATTATCGGAATATTTCGAGTGAAATATTTTTTTCCTATTTGGAACTTCATGTTCCAATCACAACATTTACATCGAGAACGTTGCTGCTGACTAATTGACATAAAAATCCATCAAGCGCGGCACGATCCTTTGTGAGCCATTATATTTCTGTTGTGACTCCAAAGTTTTTCTCTTAATTATCCGAATTAGATATTCAGACTCTTCATAAATATGTTGTACTGTCTCGTGGCTAATGAATAGTAGCTAACTCTTCCATTAAGCTCTTGCTTAAATAGCATAACATATTTCTGGATTTTAGGCTTATTTTCTCAGTGTAATTTTCAATTATCTTTTTTCTGTATCATTTAATAAAATTTCTACAGACATATTCAGCGCACCCCTCTGAAGATTCATTCGGTGATAGCACTCTGGGCTCTGAGGCAGTAGATGGTGGGTTGAAGTGCCACTACAGACATGAGCACATAATCTAGGCTGGCACTTCAGTGCAGTAATGAGAGAGTGCTACATTGGTGGAGGTGCTGACTTTCAGATGAGACGTTAAGCCTTATCTGTGCTCAAGTGGATGCAAAAGATCCTATGGCACTATTCAAAGAAGAGTAGGATTTGCTGGTAACATTTATTCCTCAACTAACAGCACCAAAGCAGATTATTTGATCGTCCACTCATGGCTGTTTGTGGGACCCTGTTATGTGCTAGTTGGCTGTTACTTTCGTCTACATAACACCACTGATTGCTCTTCAAAAAATAAGTAATTATTAGTTTTTATTAGTTATAAAACATGGCAAGACATCCTGAGGGTGTGATAAGGTGTTATACAAATGCAAAATCATATTTTTTCTAATTTTGATTTGGTTCCTAATAATAACATTGGCAACGTGCATTTATATGGCTAGCGTCTTTAATGCAGAAAAACGTCCAAAGGCATTTCATGGAATTGAATCCCTGATCTTGCAGAGAGAACCAACTGAATTTTCTATTAATATTCTTCATTCAGGTTAGCCTATTACTAGTTATCAATAATAAATGTGTACTATCTGGAAATAACCACATTTCTGGTAGCCTGCATTAAACTAAGTGCTGTAGTTATATACTTGCTCAGACTGTGTCAGTACATTTTTTTTTATTCGTTCATGGGACGTGGGCGCTGCTAGCATTTATTGCCCATCTCTAATTGCCCTTGAGAAGTTGGTGATGAGCCAACTTCTTGAACCGCTGCAGTCCGTGTGGTGAAGGTTCTCCCACAGTGCTGTTAGGAAGGGAGTTCCAGGATTTTGACCCAGCGACGATGAACAAAGGCAATATATTTCCAAATCGAGATGGTGTGTGACTTGGAGGGGAACGTGCAGGTGGTGTTGTTCCCATGTGCCTGCTGCCCTTGTCCTTCTAGGTGGTGGAGGCCGCGGGTTTGGGAGGTGCTGTTAAAGAAGCCTTGGCGAGTTGCTGCAGTGCATCCTGTGGATAGTACACACTGCAGCCACAGTGCACTGTTGGTGAAGGGAGTGAATGTTTAGGGTGGTGGATGGGGTGCCAATCAAGTGGGCTGCTTTGTCCTGGATGGTGTCGAGCTTCTTGAATGTTGTTGGAGCTGCACTCATCCAGGCAAGTGGAGAGTGTTCCATCACACTCCTGACTTGTGTCTTGTAGATGGTGGAAAGGCTTTGGGGAGTCAGGAGGTGAGTCACTCGCCACAGAATACCCAGCCTCTGACCTGCTCTTTTAGCCACAGTATTTATGTGGCTGGTCCAGTTAAGTTTCTAGTCAGTGGTGACCCCCGGGATGTTGATGGTGGGGGATTCGGCGATGGTAATGCCATTGTATGTCAAGGGGAGGTGGTTAGACTCTCTTTTGTTGTACATTCCAATAACAGAAACATCATGCTTTGGACAGTTAACCTCCTTGCGCTATATTGCTCCAAGGCCAATCACACTTTCATCCATTAACAGTATAAATGACTGAAATGAATCTAGTTGTGCAAGATCATTGAGACCTTTGTAGTCCACAAGAAATGGGTTGCTCTCATCTTTCTTTCTTCTTCATGATTGCTAATGGAGTTCCCTCAGGCGGTTTTAATTCAGTAATGCCTTGTTCAAGCATTTTTTCCACCTGAGCTTTTATGTTCACCCTGCTTGATATATAGGAATGAGCAGTGGTATCTTCAACATGTGTTCTCTTTGTTCATGCCCATCTGTATTGCAAGAGTTCATACCCTGTATATGGGAAAAAAATCTCCTTAGTTGCTCTAGTTTTGTTAGAAGTACTGAAAATGTTATTGATGTTTCTTTCCTCAGTACAGCTTCGTTGTCACATGTTGGACTGACCAAGTTTGAACCTTATTGACTATTGCTCTCCTTTGGACTATTGGTACTTGAGCAGTATCAATACAGTTTTCACTGTTGTGTAGATAGACATCATACTATTATCATGAATCTAGCTTACTTAAACCCCAGAATCATGCCACATTGAAATGATTGGTAGAGAATACGTTAACGTTATTTGTAATAAAAACAGAAAACGCTGGAAAAGCTCAACAAGTCAGGCAGCATCTGTGGAGAAAGAAACAGAGTTAACGTTTCAGGTCGAAGACCTTTCGTCAGAACTGGAAGGTGTTAAAGAGTTAAAGTTTTTAAGCAAGAACAGAGCCAGTGAAAGGGGGGGAGGGGAGGGGATGAAAGAACAAAAGGGAAGGTCTGTGATAGGGTAGAGAGCACGAGTGATTAAATGACAAAAGGGATGATGGTGCAAGGCAAGGAAGGTGGGAATGGGACAAGTTAAGAAACAAAAGATCAGCCTAGAGTAGCTGTAAATGGCAATAGCAGAACCATTACCAGCACTTGCTGTCCAAAAAAATGGGAACAGTGGTTATGATCTGAAGTTATTGAAATTAATGTTGAGTCCGGAAGGTTGTTAAGTGCCTAATCGAAAGATGAGATGATGTTCCTCGAGTTTACGTTGAGCTTCATTGGAACAGTGTAAGAGGCCGAGGACAGAGAGGTCAGAGTGGGAGTGGGACAGGGAATTAAAATGGCAAGTGACCGGCAGGTCAGGGTCACAGAGCGGAGGTGTTCAGCAAAGCGATTACCCAGTCTGTGTTTGGTCTCCCCAATGTAGAGGAGACTGCATTGTGAGCAGTGAATACAGTACGCTAAATTGAAAGAAGTACAAGTAAATTGCTGTTTAACCTGGAAGGAGTGTTTGGAGCCCTGGACGGTGGGAAGGGAGGAGGTGAAGGGGCAGGTGTTGCATCTCCTGCGCTCGCATGGGAAGGTGCCTTCGGGAGGAGAGCGGGTGTTGGGGGTGATTGAAGAATGGATCAGGTTGTCACGGAGGGAGCGGTCCCTTTGGAATGCTGAAAGGGGAGAGGAGGGGAAGATATGTTTGGTGGTGGGATCGCGCTGGATGTGGCATAAATGGCAGAGGATGATACGTTGAATGTGGAGGCTGGTGGGGTGGAAGGTGAGGACAAGTGGGACCCTATCATGGTTCTGGGAGGGAAGGGAAGGCGTGAGGGCAGAAGTGCGGGAAATGGGACGGACACAGTCAAGGGCCCTGTCAACTACAGTAGAGGGGAATCCTCGGTTGAGGAAAAAGGAAGACACATTGGAAGCACTGGTGTGGAAGGTGGCATCGTCAGAACAGATGCGACGGAGACGGAGAAACTGGGAGAAGGGAATAGAGTCCATACAGGAAGTGGGGTGGGAGGAAGTGTAATCAAGGTATCTGTGGGAGTCGGTGGGCTTATAATAGATATTGGTTGAGAGCCTATCCCCAGAAAAGGAGATAAAGTCGATGAAGGGAAGGGAAGAGTCAGACATGGACCAGGGAAGGGTGTAAATTGGAAGCAAAGTTGATGAAATTTTGCAGTTTAGGGCGAGAGCAGGAAACGCTGCCGATACAGTCATCAAGGTACCGGAAAAAGAGGTGAGGGGGGTTATTTAACGGATATCAGAGTGTATTTTTTACAATTTCATTTTTGTTGGGTATTGGTTGTCTTCAAGCTCTGATGAGATTTACCGTGGCAAATTCAAGCGGAAAATAGCCCTGCGCCTGAGCCCATAGATATTTTATTTTGAAACAAGCGCGCTCATGTCTGCTCCATCGTGTCATCACAAGAAAGGAGTTGAACGCGGTGTACTTAATTCACATGGCAGTAACTAAATCATTTTTAAGTTACGTTAAGCTCTTCAGTGAAGAACAACATTAAGAGCTTAATGAGAATCATTGGCATTGAAAGACTTAACTAAGGTCAGATGAGCATTATCATTCCTATGTATGAGATTTTAAAGTCACTTGAACATTTTAAAGCAATAAATATGATAGATTATAAGGAAGGAGGAAAGTTTATAGAAAGCTGAAAGATCAGTGACGCTAATAGATGAGAGAAAATTGTTCCTTGTATGACATATAACCAGCTGTCTCCACAGCCAGGATCCATTCTAATTGTAATACATTAGGAGCAACAATAATTGGTTAGCTGAAGTCATTTAGTCAATTAGATGAAAACCTGGACTGTGCCAAAGGATAATAGACAAAATTAACTTCTAATGGAAGGCAGCTGTAAAATATAATATGCATTATCACCATCAATAACCTGCTGAGTGTTTGTGCATTCCTTGCACACCCCTCCTTTATCGTTCATATTGAGAATCATTACTGAATGCATTTAATCATGTGTGAATCCTTTTAATCTTTCTGCGCTGTCCTAGAAAAGCTCACATGATGAGGCCTGATGGAACCTGTAGATTTATGAGTGCTGTCTACATTGCTACAGATTCTTGGCACTTTCATTTTAAACTAGCTTTTGTATTAGGTCAGACAAAATTACCTTCCACATTTTGATTTTGTATTTCCTACCTGCACTAATTATCCAACTATTTTTGCTACCCTATATTTAGACCTGATGATTTTTGGGGTTTTAATCTTTTCTAAATGTGAGAAAATAAATTGGATGAACTCAGCAGCAAGCAAATACTTGCTTTTTTAAGTCAAGGTAAAACAGTGTTGTAGTCCAAAAGTTTTGAGGTTAATCGGGTTTGGTCAGCAAAGGAATGGTAAGCAGTTACAACAATCTTTACTGTTAAAATGTTGATGTGCATCATTGATGTCAGCTGTGGCTCAGTGGTAACACTGTTACATCTGAGTCAGAAAGTTGTAGGTTCAAGTCCCACTCCAGAGACTTGAGCACATAATCTCGGCTGACAGTGTAGTACTGAGGGAGTGCTGCACTGTCAGAGGTGCCATCTTTCAAATGAGATTTTAAACTAAGGCCCTGTCTGCCCTCTCAGGTAAACTTACAAGATGCCATGGCACTTCTCAAAGAAGAGCAGGGGAGTTCTCTGGTATCCTGGCCAACATTTGTCCCTCAACCAACATCACTAAAACTGTTTAATTGGTCATTTATCTCATTGCTGTTTGTGGGACATGGCTATGTGAAAATTGGCTGCTGCATTTCCTTACATTACAACAGTGACATTTCAAAAGTACTTTATTGGTTGTGAAGTACTTTGGGAAATCCCGAGGTTGTGAAAGGCGCTATATAAATGCACGTTCATTCTTTATCATTCGCTGTTTCCTCAATGCCTCCTTTCCCCTGGAACTTTATGTAGATGCCTCTGTGTTCCCACTGTCAGTCAGGAGAGAGAGGAGTTCAAACACTCTGTGCATTAGATGAGGAAAGTGGTCCCGCCACACATAGTCAGCTCCTAGAAATTTTATTTTCCTTCTCGATGGGACGGTTTGTTACCATATTTGGCACAGGTTCATAAAGGTGCTGTCTCTGCCTACATTTTCACAATCAACTCCTTTCATGAAGGTTATTACCAGCATTGGTCACGTTTCCAGTATTTGGTTACGTTAAACATAAGAGGGTAAAAATTCCATGACACGGTGGGGCCACCAGATGTGTGTGGGGATGAGGGGGAGCTTTCTGCCTGTCTCTCTGACCTAGCCTTGATTCCATCCCAAATCCCAGGGACAGACTCTTTAAATAAGAGAAGTGGCTACGTACGCCTGTAGCGATGCAACAGGGAGTGCGCCTGTAGCGATGCTGGCCAATCGGAGTATTGGAGCGTACACTCCTGCTCCAGAGCAGTCTACAAAAGGCCTGTCGCTGAAGACTACAGGCAATGTATAGCCTTTATTAAAAAGATGGTACAATGCTCACAGTTCCCAAATCAAATAGCACTAAAGTACTGTGGCCAAGAACTTGCTTAATCCATAAGTTTGAGCTCTGCAGAAGCTTCAGTCATGTCTGGTAAGGGATCTGATCCATCCATCCCAATGCATCTTCAGACCATTCCTATGGACATGCAAAATTAGATGGAAAATGCTCCAACCACACTAAATCAAACATTCAAAGGAGGAAGGAAAAGCCCATTATATATTCCCCCCTCCAGAATTTGGGATGAGGTGAGATTGCAAACAGATAGAGATCTCTTATCTTGGTCTAGAAAAATCTTTTCATGTACCTTAATGTACAGGCAAAGACCAAAGGATGACTGCTAGAAAGTGGAAGACACCCAAGGTGTTGAAATTGTTGTCTGCAGTGTTGTTCACAGATATAGAAAATGCAGTGAGAATAAAGGCATGCAGTTC
This sequence comes from Heptranchias perlo, assembly GCF_035084215.1. NCBI lineage: Eukaryota > Metazoa > Chordata > Chondrichthyes > Hexanchiformes > Hexanchidae > Heptranchias > Heptranchias perlo. The sequence goes on from NC_090341.1 coordinate 45,279,012, forward strand.
TGGGTCTATGTCAGTGATTATACATGTTAGGGAGCAAGTCTCTGCTGAAGCAAAACTGACACAAACACTACTATTCACCTTAAATAATAATGCCTCCTGCTCCAGATTCCTCCTCCTCTTCTCAATCTTTGCTACTGTAAGGCACCAAAATAACCATTTAAGTCAGATTGGACATTGCTGCTATTCAGTACGTGGCTAACGGAGTTATAATGTGGACAAGTGGTTTGTAAATTACTTCAGTTATAATTTAGAGGGTGTATGTATTGGGCTAATATATAATGCGGAAGATGGCTGGTTGACTTATTTTTGTTAAGTTTGCCTCTCTATTATCAATTTAACTGGAGTTTGTCAGTGTGCAATAATCCATTAATGTCTGCACTTAATTGCCTGCAAAAAATACAAATTTGCAGTAATTATGCCAAAAGCAAGGTTACAGTAAAAATAACCATTCTGCTGTAAATGGGCAATAACATTAAAGGTTACTTCTAGTAATTCAATATTATTTATGCTAAAATTTGGAATTATCCAAAAATTTGAATTAAGTAACATAGCAAAGTGGGAATTTTGTGCAAAAAAAACCTGAATCATCAGATAATTTGATTAAGCAACTTTGAATTAAGAGTCGACTGCACTACAAACAGGTCAATCCTGCAGCAGAAACCTCTTCATCCAGGTCTTGTGGTCTCAGTTTGTTTTCTTGCCACTGAGTGTGTGAGTCGAGCATCATTAAACCAAGCAAGATGGTGCCTGAGTCACCTTCAGATACCCTGCAGGGGACTGTTGATGTGGCCAGTTTTCTGCCATTTTCCTGTAGATATTATTAAACCTATTTGGAGGTCTTCCTTCTGTCGTCTTGTTGATTGTATTAATTTTCCTTGTAATTTTGCCCAGATATTTCTCTTATATTTGTGGGATTGGGGTTATGGTATATAGTCCTTGTTGGGAAGATCTTGAAATGATAGTGCAGTCTGCTTGCTGCTGCCATTTTGCTAAATTCTTTCGAGTGTAAAGAATGGCAAAGTATAAATTAAAAGTGAGTGCACATTAGAAGACGATTTAAGTAGAATTTACATTTCCTGATTTATCACTTTATGCAAACTATCATGCCCATTACAAGCAACAAAATTACAAATTGGTACCATTGTAGAAACTTGGTTCAGACTCCATTTTAAATTTTGATGGTGGTGCAAACAAGCGGTAGTGGATCAGCAGCCCGTTATGCACCATATCCGATATACATCAAGTCAATGGGGCGGGGTGTATAACAGGCAGCCGAACTGCTACCACTCACTTTCCACCACTGTTCAAAAGTTAAAATCAGCCCTTGTCCTCTCCAAAGATTGCCTACTTTTGCCTCCACCCCTACCTCAACTCATCTGTCGCTGAAACCCTCATCCGTGCCTTTGCCATCCTCCAGACTTAGCTATTCCAATCCTGCCCTGGCCAGCCTCCTATCCTCCACCCTCTGTAAACTTCTGCTCATCCTAAACTGTATCTTATCCTGCACCAACTTCTGCTCACCCATCACCTTCGTCCTTGTTGAATTGGCTCTCAGTCCCCCAAAATCTCAACTTTAAAATTCTCATCCTTATGTTTAAATCCCTCTGTTGCATTGCCCCTCCCTATCACTGTAACTACCTTCAGTGTTCATACCCCCCCCCCCCCCACCGCAAAACTCTCCATGTCTCTGCTCTGGACTCTTATCCATCCCCCACTCTTTGCCCACCTATTAGTGGCCATGCCTTCAGCTGCCTTAGCCCCATGCTGTGGAATCTCTCTCCACCACCCTGTCCTCTTTTAAGACCATCCTTAAAATCCACCTCTTTGGCCAACCTTCCTAATACCTCCTTCTTTGGCTTGGCAGCCACTTCTTCCTCTGCAGAGCCTTGAGATGAGATGCTTTTAAATGCAACTTTTTGTCGTTATTTGTTATGGAAGTGCATGGGTCTTGCCACCAAGATGAATATTAATCCTCCAGAAGTAAAAACAATCTAAGACAATGGGCATGATTTTAGCCCCCAAGATCGAGTGGGTTGGTGGCGGGGGGCAGATAAAATCGATGTTTTTAGCAGCGGGCAGACATCCCGGTTCCAACCCGCCCATTTTTGCATTCGGCAGATCTGTATGCATGGGCACATCAGTCACCAGGAAGTCCCGCCCCCACTTAAATCCATCAGGCCGATACTTAAAGGGGCAATGTACCTAATTAAGATACTTAAGGTACTTTTATATTTTGGTATTGGATACTTAAAATGATTTTACTCTTACCTTTTGGGTTCCCCATCGCTTCAGGTTCACGCCTGGTGACAGCAGATGGGAAGGGCCAGATCCATCAACAATACAGTAAATAAATGAAATAAATTGACATTTTCCATGCTAAAAAAAAGTTAGCAAACATAAAATCTTAAAACCAATGCTGCCCGGAGCCCCCGATCTCTGATGTCGGCTGGAAGACCCCCACCCTGATCTCTGATGTTGGCTGGAAGACCACCCCCAATTTCCGATGTTTCCCAAAGCCTGATGATCTCTCTCTCTTTCTCCCGGCTCCCTCTGTGATGCGCAGTTCCCCTCACTGCCGACAGGCAGCCAACCTGTCAATCGGGCTGGCTGCTGGGCGTGAAACCCGGAAGTGCTATTGATTGGCCTCATTAAGGTCACGATCGCCCACTTACCTTCTGGGTTTTGCACCCGCAAGTACCCCCATCCGCTCTCTTCCCACCACCATGATAAAATCATGCCAATGTGCTTGACATTTGATTGTTGTCAAAGGTCGTAGCTGAGACTATATATATCGCTCGAAGAATTAGTTCATAAGTGGACAGTCAAGTCTCCAGTGACGTTGAGTTGAAAGCATCAACTGTCCTCTATCAGGGGCCCTGCTCAAAAGTTGGATAGTTCATTTTGTTTGGTACTGGGCTCCTGGCATTTGAATCCTGGCAGAATCGTGCAGCCTTTCATCCTTTCAAAAGGAGTGAAACAAGTACCACATCATAGGATGTGGGATGACAGCAAGAGGCAGTGTACAGTCATCTGCCTGTCTTCAGATATTCCTGGCTGCTCCCCAAGGAAAATGGAGCGCCACATCCAAACACATCAAATATCTGCCGAAAAGAGTCCAACTTCTGTGGGTTCACGCTTTCCTGTCTTCTTTCTTTCTTTCTCTCTTCCTATCATTTCTCTCTCACCGTGGTAGATGTAATGTTGAAACTGTTTAGCCTGAAAACATCATCTGGGCCTGGATTCTGCAATATGTCTGCATTCATTATTTTTCATTGAATTAACTAATCCCAGGCATTGACATTGGCCCAGAAATTGCTCATAAAATAACGGCGAGGCTAACGAGGCTCACTGTTATTTCAGGGCAAATGGAAGAGCAAATTCCAGCGAGCGCACATGTGCAGTCAAACGAAGAAATCCGGAAATTGCTCTACCATTTGCTCTGCTCGTTAGAAAGCTTCGCAGTATGGAGATCTCACCGGCTGAATGAATGGACCAGTGCGAACTTGCTCTTCTGCCCAGCTGCAAACGAATTAATCTCTCCATAAAAAAGGTACGCTGGGTTTTTAGGTCTAAACTAACGTTTAACGGTACGGTAAATCTTAATGACTGCCAAACAATCCCTCTTGCATTGAAAAGTAGCTTTTAAAAATGCTGAGTCTCATTACTTCCGATTTTAATTGTTATCGGACATTTATAATAAAAAAATTAATTTTTAAAAACTTTTTCTGTCTCTCTCTTTTATCTCTGTCTTTTAATTTGATATTTCTTACCCTCTCTTTATTACGCTTTCTCTAACTGATTGTACAGTGAATTCACTGTAGTAACTTTCACTTTCTGGCTCTGACTACGCGGCTTGTCAAGGATGATTCAGGCTGATTGGTTGAGGAGAGAGATCGATCCTTTCCCCACTCTCACAGAAGCCTGAGAAAGGACACTGCACTTTTTGCAGCTCACCATTGAAGCAAGTTGTGGGTGAGTTTATAACTAATGAGCGGCAGGCGAGGTTCGTTTGCCACGCAGCACAATTTCCGGGCCATCAATTATTTTTGTGCCGTCTTGTTCTCAGAACTGTTGTCACTGTGCAGCACAAGTGAAGTTGTGTTGATGTTTTTGGAACTTCTTTGAACTCCAGCCAGTTGCTTATTATGAAATATATAGAAACATGAACTTGCTTTTGAACCATTGATGTGATCTGGTAAAAACACTATGATTGGTTGATCATGTAACCATGGCGATATTCACCAAGAATGCCAGATTGGAATATTTCTCTCTGGACTTGCTCTCCTCTGTGCTGCAGTGACTAATGGTCACTCCAGTATCAGTACATCACTTGAAAATGTTTTTTTAATAGTTGAAGTGCATGTGCACACAAAACAATGTGGATTTTCGTCTGTGACATCTCAAATGGCTAAGATACTGCCATACAATTTCTGATAATTGAAGAGATGACTGGAAATGGTTGATGGGACAATCATTAAAGATCTCAGCATCAAGGGACCGGGTGATGTGGTGGGTTAGACATCGGTCCAGACGAATGGGGTGCAATTCTCCTGAGTCTGCAATGGTCCTATCTAAAATGGGTTTGGGCAGTCACATTTCCTAGTGAGTGTGGGCCTACAGCACATGCTGAATTAAACCGGCACTAAATTACCACTCTTAATAAGGGAACAACTGGTGAGGCAGAGGGACAAATGTTGGGATTGGCACATTGTTGGGATAAAGCGAAGGGAGCTTTGCTGTGCCGTTAACCTTGCTGCACCTGACCTGGGAGTGCTTGATGCTGACATGAGGTGTCTGAAATGGAAAATGTTCCAATTGCCCAGCACTGATATCCATCACTGCACAAAACACATTGCAAGATCAAAGAGAGATCTCACCAGCACTCAGAGGCCAATAGTCAGTATGCCTCGTACGTGGAGAGTTTGTGAACATGTACGCAGGACTCTGCCTTTCTCCACTCTCCAGCAGCATGAGTGGGCAACATAACCGCGGCTCTCCCATTGTGTTTCCACCAACTAGCAGCACCAAATGCTGATCCCTGTAGTCATTTTGTGTATGTTCACCTGCACAGTGTAAAACAGTTGTGGTACAATATTAATGTTAAATTCAATGTCCTCATTGTTATTCATTGCTTAGAATCAAACTTGTGGATTACTAAGGGAGAATGTCCTATCACAATTAAAAAAACTTAAGCGAGAATTTGGAAAATTAGGTTGAAACTGAAATGAGCACTATAATTACTCATATTCTGATCATTAGCAATGAAAAAATGATCCTAAAGATATCTCAGAAACAGGTCCCAGGGCAATTAATAATAAAATCCTTGTAAATGAAAGGGATGGGGGTGGATATCTCCTCTCTGTTGGCTGGTAAGTATCCAGCATAAAATAGCTTTAGGCGGACGAATTCAGTTCCCAGGGAATCAGTCAGTGGCACAAAACTGCCCTCAGTTTTGGCATTAATTAATACAAATTCATTCATTGAAGCTGCTGGGATTGAAAGGAAGGGAGATGGGAATGTATTACTGGTGCAGTAGGTATCTGTAAAGGTGTCGCTTGTCTGTATTATAGAGGGAGCTCCTCTATGCACCTGACCTGATTATACCTCTCCTGGGAATGTTTAGCTGCTGCCATTGGTCCTCGTGTGGAACCAGTACCACCTGACTGAATTGAGCACATGTTTTTAAAAAATCATAAATCTTTGCACAACATCCATTTTAGATCAATGGAAGCCCATAAAAACACATCTGGAAATGATTTTAAATATGGATCCGCCAACCACAATGGATCCATCACATTCCTGACTTCTGAAGGACAAATTATCTCATACTATTTACACCAAAAGTGTCTCATTTTATAACATTTGCTGATATGCAGACCAACAGCAATGGTTACATTAGATCCTCTTTGACCTGAAATGTTGAATGTCCATAAAATTGTCCTTTCCAATTCCTTCAATAGTGTTTTCTCATAAAATGTAGCCGCAGGACCAGATAGAAAGATTTTTTTAATGAATATTAACATGTGGGTTGAGAATATATTGGTGGCTTCCAGGAATAACATATCACAGGAGAACAAAAATTACATCTTATGGATTGCAAAACCAAAAAATAACAACCGAGACTCATTCTATTATACTACCTCGGGGAAGCAGTAGATTGCTTTTTGAGACACTTTGATTTTGCCTAGATGGGACAAAACTAAAGCCAGTCATCTTCGACATTCCACCTCTGTCAGTCAGTGCTTATCCCAGTGGAACTTCGAAAGGAGACTGCCTTGGCGCTGTTGGGTTTAATACAAGAATAATGCTGTTAATTGGATGCTTCCTGGACATTGCCTCATTCGTCACATTGGTGTCAAGTGAAAAGACTCTTCGCCCTTCTCACTCTGTCTATTTTTCCCCACTTACAGTCTCATAATTTAGCACTTTTCCAGAGACCTAATTTTGTTAAAAGTTGACATGTTTTCTCCAAACTGAAGAAGTATGTTCCCCAGGACAACTTCTGAGGTCAGCCAATCAAAGCAAAGCTGTTGCCTCCATTGTGCCTGTTGATAAAAGGAAATTACACGTCAAACTGTGATCTGCAGTGAATAATGAATTTCACTATGCACCTCTGCACCTCTGTCAAAAAATCCAAGTCATTATATTCATTAACTGTGTAATATTTCTACTTTCTATTCTTATATTAATTTGGGATTTTAATTCAGTAATAACGATGAAGTAATTACAGATAAGAAAAAAAAATCTGTAAATTCTGAAAAAGTGAAATAAAGGAACAAACTTACATTTATTTAGTGCCTTTCAAATCCACGGGTCATCCCGAAGGACAAGTGCAGTCACTAATGTTATGTAGGAAAATGCGGCAGCCAATTTGCACACAATAGGTTTCCCACAAACAGCAATAAGATAAATGACTGTTACTGGTAGTGTTGGTTGAGGGAAGAATATTGACCAGGACACCAGGAGAACTTTCCTGCTTTTCTCTTAGATCAGTACTATGGGATCTATTACATCCAACTGAACAGGCAGATGGGACCTTGGTTTAACATCCCAGGCAATAGATGGCACCTCAGACAATGCAGCTCTCCCTCAGTACAACACTGAAATACTCCAGTCGTGGGGTGCAGCATGAACCCACACCCTTCTGACTCAGAGGTACGAATGACTAAAAACAGGAAAGGCTGTTAATGTACAGCAGGCCTGTTAGGATCTGAAAAGTGCAAAGACAATTTAACATTTTGAGTGTGTACCCTTCATCAGACTGGAAACTGCAAACCCTTTTTAACAAAACAGTGGGGAGGAGAGAACAGCAAAAAAAATAGTCAGACATGTCCCCTGTTACAAAGAACCCGTATATGGGTTCAAGGTGTCAGCTTAGCTCAGTTGGTGGCACTCTTGCCCTCTGAGTCAGAAGGTCATGGGTTCAAGCTCCACTATAGAGTTGAGCACATAATCTAGGCTGACACTCTAGTGCAGTACTGCACTGTAAGAGATACCATCTTATAGATGTGATATTGAACCAAGACTCCCTCTGCCTGTGCTGTTGGATTGAATAGATCCCACGGCATTATTCAGACTTGAGCAGGACATTCTACTGGTGTCCTGGCCACCATTGCTCCCTCAACCAACACCACCCAGTACTGGCTATCCGGCCATTCATTTAAGTTCTGTTTGAGACTTTGTGGTGTGTAAATTGGCTGTTGTGTTTGCCTACATAACAACAGTAACTATATTTGAAAAGTAATTTATTGACTGTGAAATGCTTTAGGACATCCTGAGGATGTGAAAAGTTGCTATATAAATGGACGTCTTCCTTTTTAATAGTCTGCAAATAGGTTGGTAGAAAGCTGGAAAGAGGTGAAAAATTGATGAATGACGCACAAAGATCATCTCAGTCAAGCAGTGAAAAGGCATCAGAACAGCAGCAACAACAACAATTTGTATTTATATAGGGCCTTTAATGTGGTGAAATGTCCCAAGGCCTTCACAGGAGCGCAATCAGACATATATTGACACTGAACTAAAGAAGGAGACATTAGGAGAGGTTGGCCAAAGAGGTAGGTTTCAAGGAGTGTCTTAAAGGAGGAGGGAGAGATGGAGAGGTTTAGGGAGGGAGTTCCAGAGCTCAGAGCCTAGATGTCTGAAGGCACGGCCACCAATGGTGAGGGGAAGGAATTCGGCCATGGATGAGGCCTGAATTGGAGAAACGCAGAGTTCTCGGAGGGCCATAGGGCTGGAGGAGGCTACAGAGCTAGAGAGGGGCAAGGCCATAGAGGGATTTGAACACAAGCATGAGAATTTTAAAATCGATGAGTTTGGGGAATGGGAGCCATTGTAGATCAGTAAACACAGGGATGATGGATGAATGGGACTTGGTACTAGTTAGGATACGGGCAGCAGAGTTTTGGATGATCTTAAGTTTATGGAGGGTGGAAGATGGGAGGCTGACCATGAGAGCATTGGAATAGTCGAGTCTAGAAGTAACAAAGGCATGGATGAGGGTTTCAGCAGCAGTTGGGCTGAGGCAGGGTCGGAGACGGGCGATATTATGGAGGTGGAAGTAGGCGCTCTTGGTGATGGAGAGGATAGAAGAATGAAAGAGCCACAAAAACAAACATTAAAAACTGCAAATTCTAAAACAAGAACCGAAAATGCTGCTAATACACAGCTGATCAATCAACAACAATAAGCTCATGTTTAGGGGTTATGAGAACAGTCCAGTGGGTTGTGAAAATGCATGACAAAGACAAAAAGAGGGAGGTGGAATGAAAACAACTCTAAGTGGAGGGGAAATGATTGCAGGTAGCTCGAGTTGTTACGGCAATATCTGTCCTTTTAAAAGAGGCAACAAATATATGGACTGAGGATCACAAACCAGATCTTCAGATCTCCTCATTGTCCAAATATAAGGCTTCTAGACCGTACTTGTTGATGATGGAAAATGGAAAAGGTCTCTCAGTTCTCCAGTCCCTTCATAATTTGAATTAATTCTGTCTCCCCAGTCGCTCAGAGAAGAGTTATTTTGCATCCAGAATTGACGTTTGAATCGTATCTTGAGATAAAGAGAGAGGAGGTCTCACTTAATTGAATGAATGTTCTGAGTGCCATTGACAAGTTTACTTATCTGGGCTCTATCAGACTGCAGGGACTGCCGTTACATTCTGTTGGCTGCATCCCTTCTGGGTTTGAATCTTAAAAGCGTGCCAAAGTTATGACAAAGTCAATCTTCTGAATCTTGAGTTTTTTGAATGGCTGGAAAGTTGACTTTTCAGCCAATAAAAAGCAATACTCAAAATGCTTCCTCCCACTTCCACAATGGAGAGTTGGAGCTAGAAGGAAGTAATAAAAAGGTAAGGAAAACTAAACAGGAAAGGAAGAACTTTGCAACTTAATCTTGTTAGAGGAAAACATAGAAGAAGGAGATGGAAGAAAGAATAGTCAAAAACCTAGGGTTGAGAGGGTGAACAGAATTATTATTTTAAAAAAGCAGTTAACATATTGTTTACATAGCTAATAGAAGTGTTTATTGTGACAGCCTGTGGTTAATACTGCAGTAATGAGCAGAAAACTTAGCCTTGTAGCGTTTTCCTGGACCTACAAGCAGTAATGGGTTAAAGGTCAGAAAATAACTCAGAATTGTCAGCCATAATGAGGTTCTCATTGTTTATTCCTTTGAGACATTTGTACCGACTAAATCTCTTAAACAACAAGATTGAGTGTGTGGGAGGCAGTTGCCGTTATTTCGTGTGGAACGTATATTTTCAGAGCAATTGAAAAGTCTTGAATTGTAATCAATCTGTACAATACATTCTGTGGAACACTTGATGCTGTCACAAGGTGAAAACTGAAAAGAAAATTCCATTCTCCCTCGCTATAATATTTCACTTTGATAAATACAACCTTCGCTCCTCCAATAAGAGGGAGGTATATTGACTCATTGCTTTGTGAAGGATAGTCACTATATAGTAATCAGTCACATTTGAGATGTGTCATTTACCAAACCCACCTTGAGCCCTGGCATAAGATTCAGAAGAAGCTTTTTGCCAACAGTCAGCCAATGTTCCACATTCTTCTCAAGCAGGTTGAAAATCTGCACAAACATTACATCAATGAGATGTCACCATCAGCCTCGACACCAATCTCTCCTGTTTATTGAAACCCTTCAGCATAGCATTCTACTTTGGTTCTTGCACATTATGCTTGAAACCCGTCTTTGCTTGCTTGAGGTCTTTATTGAATTGCACATGTATCCTCTTTGCCTATCTCACACAACACCACAAGAACTGTCTTCTTTACTGCACGAGTAGAAATATACCAGCATAGATCTAAATTTAATTGGATGACAGTAAATAAAAACAGCAAATTATCTTCCCCATTGGGTGAAGGGACTGTCTGATTGATGTAGGGTTGAGCCATACAGGATCAATTCATGCTCTCTGTCTTATCTCGGATCAGGCAGCAATTGGGAACACTGCAATTGGGCTCAGGACCTCTGAACTGGAGAGGCAAAAAAAACAAGCAAGTATCCCACTCCTGATCACTATCCAGTAACCCCTGCTGGAGTGTGTATGTGTGTTTGTGTGTGAGGTGAGAACAGTATCTGGTTTGTCTGTGATGTCCTCTGCAATTGAATAGCAGGATCATAAATGAAGACTGAGCACTTTGTCATGATACTCGACAACTGGAATGCCACCACCTGTGGCAAGAGTTAGTGCCTTTAGAAAGAGGAGAAAAAAAATTGGAGGGACAAAAGTGGATTACAAAAAGGTCTGTGATTTGCAGAAGCTTCCAATCAAACATGAGACATTCAACAAAAGAAGCAACATAGGTGTACTGGGAAAATCCTTCTCAGGGTGAGGGATGTTGTCATCTCCTGCACTCTTTGAAAGAGAACTCAGAGGAGGTGTAAATGGTTACAGCAAAATAGCATTCAAATCGAATTTAAATCTAAGGAAATCTGCACAAAAGCTGTCTGGGTATTGAGGCTGTTGGGATTAAGAATACCTCATTTATATATATTTAATAAATCGCCGAATGTCACAATTTTAATTTGCGTTGATGATGCAAATCTAGAGGATATAGTCATTTATATCATGCCTTTAACATATAAGACATGCTGAGGCATTTGATATGGTGGGAGAAGGGAAAAAAGATTTTTAAAAAAGGAATAAATTAATGGACACCAAACCGTGGTGGGAGAAGTGAACAAAAGTGTGTTGGAAAAGGTGGGCTTTGAGAAAATGTTTAAAGGTGAAGCCAGAAAGGGGGAGGAATTACGGAGGGAGTTCTATAGAACATGGATGAGGTAGGTAAAGGATGTACCATCAATCGTGGGATTAAAAGGAAGGGGGGCGCACAAAAGGCCTGAGAATGAAGTATTGAAGAGCCCAGGGAGGGATATAAGGCTGGAGAAGTTATAAAAGACAGGGTTGGGTGAGGCCATGGAGGGGTTTGAAGGCGAGGAAAAAAATGTTAAATTTAAGGGTGGAACAGGAAGCCAGTGTAGGTCAGGGAAACAGGAAGGCAGAATGAGCACAGTTTAGTGCGGGACAGGACGTGGGCAGCAGAATTTTTAAGAAGTTGAAGTTTACGGAGGGTCGTGAATGAGAGGACGGCTGGGCAATATTGGAGAAATCGAATCCTGTGGTGACAAAGGCAAGGATAAGGGTTTGAGTGGCAGTGGGCATGAGGTATGAGTGGCGACAAGCAATAGCACGAAGCTGAAAGTAAACAGTTTGGTGATGGATATCTGCACCATCTCATTCAGCCTATGCAGATGACCTGGGGGGAGAATAGAGTCAGTGACAAGGGAACGGCATTTATGGCAGGGGCTGAAGATGATATCTTCGGCCTTCCTCGTGTTCAGTGGTAGACCTGGGTATCATCAGTACACATATGGAAGTTGACATTGTGCCTGCAGATGATGTGCCGAGGGGCAGCAGGTAGATGAGGAAGGGAAGAGGGCCGAGAATAGATCCAGAGGTGAGGCAGGGAGCGAGGCTATTGGTGGAGATGGTTGGGCTGAATTTAAACAGACAAGAGTGGAACCATTCAAGGCTATTCCTTTGGTGAATAAGACCAAACAGCCCTATTTAAAAAATTTATATATTTTCACTTGCTGGCTTCTCGCACCTTGCCCTGCCTCCACCTCTCTCCCTGTGCCACCTTCCCTTCCTTCTTGCCCTTTATCCATGCTTAGCTGTGGCTCAGCCATATCACACTCACCTCTGAGCCAGAAGGTTGTGGGTTCAAGTCCCACTCCAGAGACTTGAGAACATAATCCAGGCTGTATTGAGGGAGTGTCGGAGTTTGCATCGTTCAGATGAGATGGTAAAGTGAAGCCCCATCTGCCCTCTCAGGTGAATGTAAACGACCCCTTGGCACTATTTTGAAAAAGAGCAGGGGGCGTTCTCCCTGGTGTCCTGGCCAATATTTACCCCTCGACCAACATCACTTAGAACAGATTTTAGATCCGGTCATTATCATATTGCTAATGGTGGGACCTTGCTGTTTGCAAATTGGTTGCCGCGTTTCCTACATTACAACAGAAAGTACTTAATTGGACATAAAAAGCTTCAGGACATCCTGAGGTCATGAAAAACACTGTATAAATGAAAGTCTTTCTTCCTCAGGAAAATTTTCGTTCCATGGGCAGCCAGCGATCCTACACTGCGTACCCCGCACCACCTCCCCACCTCTCCCCATTCCCCCGGTACTCCCAGTGTGTCACAGGCCATGTGCCAGGAATTGCAGAAAAATATTTAAATGAGCTGATTTCATGCTATCATGAATGTGACAATTTGACCCAATAAAAAAAAATGTTTTCTCCATGTTGCTATGAGGGTAAGGGGACATTTTTAGCTTTGGTGTCTTATCATTTTTATAATGTATAATTTTTGAACATTTATCATTTTTATTCCTGCTGTGAATGAATAGTTCATTGATATCCTAATTTTAAGAAAGAAACGTTGTTAATGTTTGATCACGTTTTCCTTTTTTGAACAGTAATAAGTGTTTAAGTGGATTAAGGAGTTTCAGTCTGAATATTGCCTAGTGGAATGAAAGTAAATTGATAGCTGAGTTTTAATTGCAGTATGCTTTAATTGGTTTTAAATCGTGTACTCAAAAACAAATTTCTCCTGTCCTTGGCATTCGTACTAATCTTACCACACAGTTTTGTAGCAATTAAAGTGACACCATGGTGTAAAGGTGACATTTACCCTTACATATCAGCAACTCCAATACTGGGTACCAAGTTTCATACAAAACAATCAATAAACACATACATTTTATAGCAATGTATGGTGATTGAGATATGTGGTCCTAATTTTAGCAGCACAACATTTCAAGTGACAGCAGGTAGATTTTCAAAAGGATAGAATCTCTTACTCCAGAGAATGGTAGGCAGTGTTTTAAGGATCTTGAATTGTATTCACTATTTATAGAAGTCATATTGATAAAAATGTTAATTTGTGTTCATAATATCTCATGGTATGGACTTCCTTCTGCCACAGTATATATGAGGATATAAACCTGGTTTAATCACAGAAGATGACCCTGCTTGCTTTAATACAATAAAAAGCTGTGTCTGGTCAGGTGCCCAAAGGAGTAGCCAAGTCATTCAATTCAAATACAAACATCTGGTGGGTTTTATTTATATATATATATGTTTGATTGGCAGCTCTTTTTGAGTTTAAGAGGTACGTATTTAAATTTTGTTTGCCTCGATCCTTTTCTGGAAAGTATTCCTCAGCCTGTCTTGTTCAAATTGATAGTCTCTCTAAAGCCAGCAGAGAGAAACAGACAAGCCAGAGAGTCTCCATGAAAATCAGCCATGTAAAAATTCATATTCAAGGATCTTGCCGTTTAGTGTAGCTGACGTTCTGCAGAGCGAGAACGATTGGAAGCAAACTTCATTTCAGAATGAGAGAGGTGAGAGATTTAAACCAGGAGGTTAGAATCAGCGGCTAGTTGCATTACCTTAGGGGTCATTACAATATTGATAAACGTAAATATTTTCATAGCAACATGAGGAGCACAACGAACAAGGCAGTGAAGCTCGAAGGGAATGTAAGAAATAAAAAAACTAAATCTAATCCGATTAAATGATGATGAATTCAAATAGGGTTTAAATTGTGCAAAGCAGCAGGAATTTAGTTGGAGAAAACCTGTGGTTTTTTCAAAAGAAAACTGTATATTTTATCAAATTGCATCCCAATTCTAGAGGCATCAATGAGCAATACTTAAAGAATTTAAAAAGGTGACCAAGAGACAGTGTACAGGTATATACCTTTTTATCATTTAGAATTAGGAACAATTGAGCAGTACTTCCCCTTTAATAAAACAAGGGGCCAGATTTTGCTGGAGCACGCTGTTAGTTAGACTTTTTCCCACACCCTTCAGCTCAATAAAATGTTTGTGCCGTAACTTACTGGAAGTGCAAGCTGATAACGAGGACAGTGGGGCATCTGGGACCTCGGTGAATGGCTGGATCAACAGTCTATCTCCTTAACTAATGAGATTTAAGGATTGAGAAAGAAACAGAGGAACGACAGTGAGGGAAATAGGGCGAATTAGAGTCAAATTAGGTACAGAAAGAGAACTAAAGATTGGGAAGGAAGGATTGGATTAAGGGAGAGAGAAAAAAGAAACAGAAAGGAAAAGTAAGAAAAAAAAAATAAAAATTTGACATTTTAAAAAAATCTTTGAGAACAATTTACCACCTGAAGGAATGAGACTCCGCAGTTTAAATTGTTCCCTTTCTGGGCCAGAGAGGTTGATTGACATTGCAGGAACAATCATCTCGTCATTATAAGGGGACTTGCACTCTTAGAAAAGAAAAGGCCACAAGACTCCTCTTTGCCAGATTTTCTATGCTTCCCTCCCCCTCTGCTATTCTGCTGTAGCCATTTACCCCTCCTCTGGACCCATCTTTTGTTTTTTTACTTGCCCCTTTACCACCCCCTTTTTGTCTTGTCCATTGTCTCTTTTTGTCATTTAATCACTCCTGCCCTCCACTCTACCACAGACCTCCCCCATGGTTCTTTACTCCCCCCCCCGCCATTTTCCCTGGTTCTGTACTTGCTTAAAAACTGTTAAATCTTCTTCCAATTCTGATGAAAGGCCATCGACCTGAAACGTCAACTCTGTTGCTCTCTCCACAGATGCTGCCTGACCTGTTGAGTGTTTTCTCGCATTTCCTGTTTTTATTACAGTATATATGCAGTCCATTGATATTGTACCACATTGACTGCAAACTCTTGACAGTTTTTTCAGTAGCAGAGCTGGCCCTTAACTCCCAAGCATTGTGGGTGCTGAGAGTTATGGGTTGTGAGCTGTCCTGTGCTTTCAAAGGACATAGGTTCTTAGTAGAACCTTAAGTAGCTCTTTATCAGCATCCTGGCACAATGCCTGGTTATCAGTCCCTAAGAGTCATTTTATATGTGTCACTTATCATCATTGACTTTCTACCAAGTGACATATGGCAGGAAAATTACCAGTCACACCTGATGCATTCATACTAAACTGAAGAAATGTACATCAAAATGCCTAAAAAAAAGATTCAGCACAGGGCAGGCTATTACAGCTTGCCTGTTATAAATCAGGTTCATTTTTATGACTCCGTGAGTGATAAATCTCATTCTACTTGTAGTCCTAATGCCTGACATACAATTTATGAGGCAAAGAAGTCTTGCCATATGTTTGGGGAGTGGTCCTTGTCAGACTTGGGCATTGCGATACATAACAATGTACAATTAAGATTTTGAAGACGCTTCATTTATAATTGGATTAAAAAGAAAATCTTGGCTGCTCCCAGAGCTCAGCAAGTTTACCCATTGAGTTGATGAACCTCACAGATCAGAAAGGTACCAGGATTGATCCCTGGTATGTAGGGGAACTCAGCCAGGCAGCAGTAGAGGTGATACAATGTGCACATGTGGACTGGAGACATATAGCCGAGGACAGGATAAGGCTCACTTAGCATGTTAATCCATCCCCTCCCCCCCCCCCACAATGCTCAGACAGCTTCTCAACACACTATCAAGGCTCACATGTGAAAAATGAGCACTTGAGTGAGATATTGAAGAGCAATCAACACCCTTGAAACTGTAACTAACAAGGAGGCTTCAGGACAAGAGGGGAGAATGTATGATAGAGAAAAAAACTTGCCGAGTGCCTGATGCTGCATTCGCACTACACATTTAACATCAGTGTGAAGTGGTTTTGACTTCACACCAACACTAAACTTGGGTGGTGTAAATTGGGTGCCAAGGTCCAAACTGACTGCCAAATCAGAGTGAAGCTGCTTCCTCCAGAAAGTCTCACTCCTCCTTGCCTTGGTGCTAGATCAGCCCCTGACTCTACTCGTAGGCTGCATTTACACAATAACCGCAGCGTCCATGTGAAGTGCAAACCATTCCAACAGACGCAACAGTTACAGTGCAAACGTCCCTTAAATGAAGTCTGATTTATTCTTGAGAATCTACCATTTATATAGGTATTTTAAAGACAATAGTTTAGAATCAGTAACAATTTGCATTCATGTAGCTCCCATGGCACTTCATGGAGGTGTAAAGGAAAAATAAATCAGTCCAATTTAAGGCGCAATGAGACACAGTTAGATTATGCTGTTGGATAATCAAGCCTGCTGAAAAGTAAAAGACAGATCTCATCCAATATCCAGTACCTATCCTATCCCATTAGATGTGATTGATGTATTTAATAATAAGGCCTTGAGTTTACTTGGTGTTTCAAGCGAGTCGGTGGTATTATTGTAGGGCAACAGCTTTTTGCGGATGGAATTTGATACTGGGATTGGTTTCTGTCAGGTTTCCACTCCATTTTACATCTCCTGTAATTTCCACTCTGGAGGGATTTCATCCACTGGTCCCTTCATCAGTGTAAGTATGTAAATGAGAAAATCACAGGATGGCATTAGATGCCTGAAGTTCTGAGATTCCTGCTTTTGCTACATTTAGTCAAGGGTCCAAGTCCCACTCCAGAGAGTTGTGTACACAATCTAGGTTGACACTTCAGTACAGTGCTGAGGGGGTGTTGCATTGTCAGAGGTGCCGTCTTTTGGATGCGATGTTAAACCAAGGCTCTGCCCTTTCAAGTGGATGCAAAAGATCCCATGGTTTTATTTGAAGAAGAGCAGGAGAGTTTTCCCAATGTCTTGGCCAACATTTATCCCTCAATCAATGCCATCTTAAACAGATTACCTGGTCATTTATCTCATTTCTGTTTGTGGGACCTTGCTGTGAGCAAATTGGCTGCCATTTTTGCCTTCATTTCAGTGACTGTATTTCAAAAGTCCTTTATTGGCTGTGTAGCACTTTGGGATAATCTGTGGTTATGAAAAACGCTACATAAATGCAAGTTCTTTCTTCAATGCATTTTAACTTTTCACCCAGGTTTTTCAACTTTTTAAGAAAGGTCTTAACATTATTTTTATTCCTTAGTTTGCTGGTGATTCTGGCCAATTCCCCACACCAATCCCCCACACCACCCCCCCCAAAACAAATTCTCTTAACTATGAAATGGTTATGCCATTTGGTAAAATGGCTTGAAAGAATCACTGAATCACATCCTATGGTAGAGCTGAACCACGAATGGACAAACTGCCTTAGTTCCTAATTTCAAGCCTAATAGGTCCTGCAAGCAAGTTCTCTTGATGTTATCAGCATTTACCGTTTAAATGATTTTTTTTAAGAACAGAAAAGCTAAAATAGATTTTAAAATGTATCTGTTTAATCTTTAACGACCATTTGATGACAATATTTCATTTTTAAAGGGGTCCTGATGGCTAATCTGCCTCCTTGAATGTCTGTAAACATGGACATTTTGATAGAA
Organism: Heptranchias perlo; assembly: GCF_035084215.1. NCBI lineage: Eukaryota > Metazoa > Chordata > Chondrichthyes > Hexanchiformes > Hexanchidae > Heptranchias > Heptranchias perlo. Next base: position 45,296,865 of record NC_090341.1, read on the forward strand.
GCATGTTATCAACACTGAAAGCCCATTAGGAAAGCCTTTGCATTGCGTTTGTACGCATGTGACACGAATGGCATTATGCTTTTTGACTGGCCGCAGACTGCATTGCTGAAAAAAAATGTAGAACTTCAAAGCACACTCCTGAAATCTGCATCGGTAAAATTACTGCTGTAGCAGATATGACAATAACTGAAGGTGATGTTGACAGAACTCTGGGAGATTAGTAGGCTCAGTACTTTGCTTCCCCAGTAACCTGGCATGCCATCAACAAAGCAAACAGAATGCTGAACCATATTGCTAAATCAGTAAAGCACAACTTAGAAAATGTTGGGTTGAAACTGTACAGTCTTCTATTTGCATGGCACCTTGGGTTCTGGGTCCGGTTTTGGTCATCAAGACACAAGGGAGACATTCAAACGTTGGAGGTGGTGTAGAGAAAAGCCTCAAAGCCGACCCTCCAGGGTCAATGAATTGAGCTATGAGGCAATATTAGAGAAACGTGGGGCTTTTTGGCCTTGAAAGCAGGTGACTCTGACAAGACCTGGGAAAGTATATTAGGAAACAGCAAAGAAAAGCTAAATCTGGCGTACCACTTCAGAATACGCCATAGCAGTAGGACAACAGGGCACATGTTCAAATTGGTGAAACGTGAACTGAGAACTGATGTTGGGAAGAACTTCTTTATACATAGAATAATTGACACTTGGAGTAGATTTCCAATTGGGTTAGTGAGGCAATAATCTTGGGACTCATTCAAGAGTCTGCTGTGATGGAACGATAGGATTTTCTTTCTTGGACATATGAGGTTCAATAGGTCAAATGGTCTTTCTCATCTGTATTCTTCTTGTGATCTCCTCATGCAAAAAGTGTATGGTATCCTAGTGGTTATGGTGCTGGGCTAGCAATCTAGGTCATGAGTTCAAATCCCGCCGCCAAGTTGTTGAATTGAATTCAGTATATTTGGTAATTTGCAGGCTGGTGTCACAAGAAATGAACTCAAAGGCTGCCAGATTGTAATAAAAACCCAACTGGTTCACTAATTCCTTTCAGGCAGGAGAACCTGCCACATTACCCAATCTAGCCTACATGCGACTCCAGTCCCATACTATGTGGTTGATTCTTCACCTCAGGGCAACAGGGGGATGGACAATAAATGCTGCCTTGATAGTATTGCCCACATCCCAAGAACAAATAGAAAAAAAATCGCATTTGGTGCAGGTAGTTGCAAAAAGTTGCTCTAGCTGAATAGACTCCACCCGACTCCATAGGTCGGCAATATCTCTTTAGCCCTTGAACTCCTCAGTTACTTAAACACTGGGAAAACAATAAACAATACATTGGGCAAATGTTTGGGTGAAGATATAAAGGAAATTCAATAAATTGTGCAGTTTCAGTTTAGTCCTACTTTGACCAATGGCTTAGCAACTATGTGACCATTCCTGTGACCCCATTATCTTTGTTTTAAGCATTTTTTGATGTGTTTCCAGAACAGCATTCCAGCAGTAATAGGAAATCATTTTTGTTTGAGAACTTTAAAAATCATCCTGCAGTTCCCTTCAGAATAATTAGTTGTCAGATGACTTAACTGCAAAGGCTATAAAAGGTGGTTCACTTCTGCATAGCAGGAGTGAAATATTAAGACTTTCCTGCCTCTGGCCCTACCTCTGTCTTGGCACCCTGCAGCTAAGCCTCAGACCTCGTTACTGATAAGCAGACTGACAACACATAACAGCATGATGGTTGTTGCAGAGAAAATCTGTAAGAAACAGGATGGTGAAACTCGTGTTAATAATGTGATGTTTAACTAACGCTAAATAGTGAGGATAGTTTGATGTCCGAATGAAGCCAAAATTTTCTTTTAATAGCACAGTGTCTGAATGAAGCCCTAACAAGTTTTTTTTAATTACATGCTGTCTGCACATATGAGCTTTAATAGCCTAGTGCTTGAAGGAAGCTCAGAAATGTTTTCATGTAACACTGGCTCAATAGAGGACAGGAAAGTCTTGAGCTCCATTTAGTTATCAGCACTGTCACATGTCGAGGCACTGAAATCACTTAAAGATGAGTATCTCGCTTTTGCCTTCGGAGGCAATATAAACAATACTGCTGCTGGGAGAGGTGTCCATCCATGGCCACCCGTGGACTGAAGGACTCAGTTGACCCTTACAGGACAGTGATGGGGTTTTTCACTGGCTGCCGTGAATGTAGCTTCCTCAACTTTCAGGGAAGTTAAGCAATCAAAACAATAACAACAACTTGCATTTATATTATGCCTTTTAATGTAGTAAAATGTCCCAAGGCGCTTCGCAGGAGCATTATCAAACTAAATTTGACACCGAGCCGCATAAGGAGATATTAGGACAGGAGAACAAAAGCTTGGTCAAAGACGAACGCATTGAAGGAGGAGAGAGGAAGGCAGAGAGATTTAGGGGGGAATTTCCAGAGCTTAGGGCCTAGGCAGCAGAAGACCCAGCCGCTAATGGAGGAGCAATGAAAATCAGGGATGCACACGAGGTCAGAATTGGAGGAGCGCAGAGATCTTGGAAGGTTGTAGGGCTGGAGGAGGTTACAGAGATAGGGAGGGGCAAGGCCATGGAGGGATTTGAAAACTTGGATGAGAATTTTAATATCTAAGCTTTTCCAGACCGGGAGCCAAAATAGGTCAGCAAGCACAGGAGTGTTGGGTGAACGGGACTTGGTGCTAGTTAGGATATGGGCAGCAGAGTTTTGGATGAGTTCAAATTTATAAAGGGTGGAAGATGGGAGGCTGGTCAGGAGAGCATTGGAATAGTTGATTCCAGAGGTACCAGAAACACAGTTAGGAATTGTGGCTTTAAAATCAACTGATGCTTCGGTCAGTATGCCCAGTTATTTGCTACTGACCAGCATCAGAAACATGATATGGCTGCCCAGTTTCCTGCTCTTCCTCTGCCACCACCAGTTGCTCCTTTTCACTTGGGCCCAGTGTTTCCTCACCAAGCTTACACAATACATTTGCTTCTAATGGTATACGCCCCTGTCTACTGGTCTGAAATTTCCATTTGGCTCCAGTCAATACACATGGGATGGGTAAAAAGCAAATTATTGCAGATGCTGGCAAATCTGAAACAAAAAAGAAAGAAACATCTGGAAACACACAGCAGGTCAGTCAACATCTGTCGAGAGGACAGACAACAACTTGCATTTATGTAGCGCCTTTAATGTAGTAAAATCAAACAAAATTTGACACTGAGCCACATAAGGAGGTATTAGGACAGGTGACCAAAAGTTTGATCAAAGAGGTAGGTTTTAAGGAGTGTCTTAAAGGAGGAGAGAGAGGTAAAGAGGTGGAGAAGTTTCAGGAGGGAGTTCCAGAGCTTAGGGCCTGGGCAACTGAAGGCACAGCCGACAATGATGGAGCGATGAAAATTGGGAATGCTCAAGAGGCCAGAATTGGAGGAGCGCAGAGATCTCGGAAGATTGTAGAGCTGGAAGAGGTTGCAGAGATGGAGACAGTCAACATTTTGGGTGTGGTTTTGAAGATGGGATGAGGGTTTTTAATCCAGCTGCTGCTGAATGAACGCCTGAGGTAAGAAAACTGCCCTTTCCTTCAACGCTAATTGGTATTGACTCAGCAATCTGTTTTGGAGAGGCCATAACCGTGCGGGGTATGGGAGGTGGAAGTGTTGAACGCTGGTGTAAGAAGGAATGCGCTTCTAAGCAAGGAGTTGAGGCAGTCTGTCAAAACAACGTGGGAAGTGCATCTGATGAGGAGAGCTTGAAGCTGTCACTTAATATAAAGTGTAAACTGCAAAATAGTGGTGCACTGCCAGTCCTTATTTTGACAAAATACAACAAGAAGAAAAACACTGTGTAGATAAGCAACCTATTTATAGTTTGTAAAAATGACATTTTAATCACTTCCCCGCAAAGATGAATAGGTAGTGTGTATGTGGTAACTGTTAACCACTGAGCAGGTGGATGTGCGGGTGGACCAGTTGGTTCAGGGCCTAGTAGATGTTATAAATAACAGCCTGAGTTTCAACGGAGGCTGCTGCCTTCGCCAGTGTGGAGCTACATCATCGAGTCTACAGCACAGAAACAGGCCATTCGGCCCAACTGGTCTATGTCAGGGTTTATGCTCCACACGCGCCTCCTCACTCCCTATTTCATCTACCCCTCTATCTGCTTATGTGCCTCGGTGTCACATTTTGTTTGATAACTCCTGTGAAACGCCTTGCGCAGTTTTACTACGTTAAAGGCGCTATATAAATGCAAGTTGTTGTTGTAGTCCTCACTAGAAAGTACTGTAAATATTGCGTTTTCAATGTTGTGCAATTTTTAAAAAAAGAATCGACCAGTTCACCAAAAGAAACTGATGTGAGGCTGTGTGGATGAGTCAGGCATGAATAAAACTATACCGACCTTTTTATCAGATGTACATACATGACAACCTAGCAAAAGCTGACCAATGGCTTCAATAAACCCGACACAAAAGCCCTCAAAAAGCTAACGATTGAAGAACGGGTGTGACATGTGAAGCAAGAAGTGACACAGGCTTTATACCATAAGTGGCTGCAAGGTATGCCATAATGAGAAGGTCATTTTGTGTGCTGCTACTGAAGCTGGTGTTTGTTTGCCTGCACAGTGATCTTGTTAGTACTTCAGGGTTGAGTCAAGACTTTTGCTGTTACCTTTACTCAGGTCTGCTCAAAGTACTGCTTTGCAATCTGGACATGGATTTCTCTATGCAAATCCTGATATTGATTCCTGGGATGAGAGGGTTGTCCCATGAGGAGAGATTGAGTAGAATGGGCCTATATTCTCTGGAGTTTAGAAGAATGAGAAGTGATCTCATTGAAATGTATAAAATTCTTAGAGGGCTTGACAGGGTAGCTGCTGAAAGGCTGTTTCTCCTGACTGGAGAGTCTAGAACTAGGGGCCATAGCATCAAGAAAAAGGGTCGGCCATTTAGGAACGAGATGAGGAAAAATTTCTTCACTCAGAGGGTTATAAATCTTTGGAATTCTCTACCCCAGAGGGCTGTGGATGCTCAGCCATTGAGTATATTCAGGACTGAGATTGATGGATATTTGAACACTAAGGGAATCCAGGGATATGGGGATAGAGCGGGGAAGTGGAGTTGAGGTAAAAGATCAGCCATGATCTTATTGAATGGCAGAGCAGGCTCGAAGGGCTGTATGGCCTACCCCTGCTGCTACTTCTTATGTTCTTATGAAAGGGAGAAGGATGAAATCATGGAAGAGGCTAGGTTGGAGACTCCAAGGGGTAGATTTTAACTTTCACCACCAATGGAAAGGAGAATCGGACAGGGTTTATAATGGGCAGCCGATTCTCTATCACCAGTTTTACGCCCGGCAGTGAAAATTAAAATCTACCCCTTGGAGTTGACCATCACAAATGTATCTCTTCCCTACACATAGGAACTAACTCACCAGGGTCTATAGACATCCCCACAGCACGAGCAGAGTGCACAAGGAAAGGAAATGGAGCAGGAGCCGCAGCAGCTGGCTGACCGAGCAAGGAGAGCACAACTGAGAGTCCAGATCTTTCAAAAAATATTGGTTAACTCACCAAATAATGTACCTTCATACCTGCTTATTCTCCTCTCCCCCTCCCCCTCTTTACAAAGTCCCTCACTTTCCAAGACTTCTACCAAGGTCCTTCATGAGACAGAAGTTTATGTTTCCCCTGCTGTCATCCAACTCTCAAAATTTGAACAACAGACACAGATATCAACTCTGACCTCCTGTGATGTTAAACAACAACATTCAACAGGAAATATCAACAAAATCTATTCTCTCTTTCTACATCTACTTCTTAACACCACGACTACCCCTGTGTCAGCAAACGAACATACTTCCCCTCGTTCCTAATATACTGCCTCTACGAGTTGCTCCCTGAGGGATTAGCTTCCAACAGCCTAGTGGTTTCAGTCGCATGGTATGCCAGCTCCATATCTGATGCTTCTTCATGTGAAGGCATGGGAGGAGCCATAAGGAAGCAGGTTCATTGCCACTTTCCGAACAGACAGTGGCATCTGTGCCCACACCTTGCAGCCCACAGTCTCAGAGGTGCTACGGGTTGGTGATATCAAGACAGCATAACCCTATCTGAGGTCTTGGATGCCCTGTGCAAGTGTGGCATTTAGGCTGACCCTCAAACCATCTATTAAAGCATTGCTGGTTACCACTTTGGAAGCCAGTGATGTCCTTGATAGCTCTTCCTGTTGACTTGATGCTGCAGAAATCTCCTGGTTGTCACTTTCTCCAGGATGTTCTGCAGGCATGTGAGATACTTTCTGCAGTGAGTTGCAGATGCAGATAATGGGTTCCTCCCCCTTCGCGTTCATCTCAACCATGTATGGAAACAGTCTCCACTGCCTCCACATGAGATCACTGCTCCCAAATCATTGCTCTTTGGAAGACAGGGCCCCTGAGACCTGGACCCGTAGGCTCCTCAGCAATACTTTGAGAAAACATATAAAGCTGAAACTATGTACAATGAGCCATCCCAACCTTTACCAACCTTCTCTTGCCAATCTCACCTTGACCTACAGGCTCTCCTGTAAATTTGCCTATTAAGTCTAATGCCTCAATTTCCTGCAGACTCAGTTCACAGTGATGGTGGTTCTCCCCCACTTGTCATTCCGTGGCATTCTTTGTCCCCCATTTTTTCCTTTGGATGGAGGGAAGACAATGTTACAAGTATATACAGGTATATGAGACTTGCCCCATATAAGGTTGTGCAGGCCATGACGATGAGAGGTTGACCATAAAACAAACCATTTGAAAGAACAGTTCTACTCTAAACATTATTGTTGGCAAGATTATTGTCACTCACCAGTTTAGTTAATTTTGATCCAATTTAGCAAAGCTGTTGTCATTAACTATGTTACCTGCAGTACATTCAAAATAGAAGGAGGAAGCCATTTTATGTTAAAATGTCTTTTCCCTTTAAAAGAGGTGTCATTGAAGACTAGCAGAAGCTATTCTGAGTTGAAAGGTTAGTTTTGAGTGTTTGCAGGTGCATTTCCCTGACACCCTGTTGCTGAGAGAGAAAGACTATGATAAGTAAAGAGGTGGGTGAATCTGTGTGAATGATAGAGGATATATATTGCCACCAGAGCCCTGACTTACCTTGGCCACCCTTGTGAGGTCAGTGAACCTCTTTCTGCATTGTGTAGCAGTTCTTGGGGTGGAGAAGGTAGCACTGACTGCTTCTGCCACTTTTTTTCCACGCAATCTGCACCACTCCCTCAAGGGGATTCATGCCCTCAGTGACCCATCAAATGATCCCTCCTGATCCTCTCTTCTGCCAACAGCAATTCCAAAAATGCATTGTAAAATCTGGGGGCTTTTCTAGTTGCTGACAACCCGAGGCTGCTGCTCCTTCTGCCCTTTAACTGGCTGCAGCATTTTAAAGGCTCCGCCAGGAGTGCATTTCCTTCCCTCCCAGCAGCGGTGATCCATTGAAGGGCAGTTTTCTGGCCTCCAAACTGGCTGCATTGCTAATGAGGATTCTCGGACCAAATTGCGGTGAGCTAGTGATGGTTTCATATTGGCAGGCATTAGGACCACCCCATCGAACCTCGACACAAGGAGGAGAACCCATTACTTATTTTTGTGGAAGTAACTGTCCAAACAGTGTGAATTGTTTGAATTAATGAGTTCTTAAGTACAGGTTATATAATGGTGGGGGTGGGGGGGGGAGAGGAGGGGGTGTGGGAAATAGAAAAATTGACTGTAGCAGTATTTTTTGACCATGGGGAGTGATACAAAGGAACATTTTGGGCAGAGTCCCAATGTAAATCATAAGCTAGCTGCTTCCATCTATTTTGAATGCACTGCAGGCAACGCAGTCATTGACAATAGTTTTGCTAAATTGGACCAAAACTAACTAAACTGATAAGTGACCTTCATCTTACCTACAATAATGATTAGAGTAGAATTGTTCTTTCAAATGGTTTGTTTTATAGTTAATTGTTTCGAGAGCTTTGAAAAACCCTGGGCTAACTAACAAATGGTGCTGCCCTTTCACGTTGCATTCTGTTCACCCTTGCTGTGTAAACAGCAGTGGTTTTAATTTTCAAATGGGAAATTTCAAAGCCAACAATTGGAAGCTAGAAAGATGTTTATGCAATTCTAACTGAGAAGATGTGCGTATTTGCTGGAATGCAGGGTAATTACTATAATTATCATAATTACCCCAATTTGATTGTCAAGTTAGTTGATGAATTTACGCTGTGAGTTTTTTTTGTAAAATACTCTTCTGCTTCTAACCTTTTTAATTTTTTTGAAGAAAGACTGCTCAGTTACTATGGAATAAAGGTTGCTCACATTGCTATAGAAATATATATTTCAAATATACCCTTCCCTCCCCCTTGGGCTAACTATTGTAGGCATGGAGCTATATTGTGTGGGTTGCAACGCTTTTGAAGTTGTCACTACTATTTTAACTCAATAACTACCTCCATCATTTCCTCTCTCCCACCAAAGCTTCTGAAGGCATTTCTTCTCAGCCATTCCGATAATGTGGCATTGCCAAGTCATCTTTTTTTTCTCTCCAATATTTATCTACTCTTTTCCTCTACTTATGAATTGCTTCACGGGCACTGATAAGCTTCCTCAACCAAATGGCTTTACAATGGAGTAGCAGAATTGAGGGACCTTTATGTGCAAATACCAAGCTCATTAAAGGCATGTAGATCAAGGCATTGATTGGGTAAACAGAATCGTTGGTTTTGTGTATAGATGCATAGAATACAAAAGCAAGAAGGTAATCTTGAACTTATAGAAGGCCTAGGGTGATAAAGTGGAAGCTTTCAAGATGATGAAGGGTTATGATAAGATAAATAATGATAGATTGATTCCAGTGGCCAGCAATATGGTAATAAGAGTGCACAAATTTAAGATAATTACAAGAAGAATGGAAAGTGAAGTTAGAAAAATTTCTTTATAAAGATTCTGCAACAAGCTGTTGCAGGGGAATTAGATAGTTGTTTGAAAAAGAGCAATAGTAAAGGGTATGGGGAGTGAACAGGAGAATGGGATTAGACTTGGTGACTCGTGACGATAAGTGCCAGCACCAACGTGACTGACCGACTGCCCTGTTTCTGTGCCGTATCATTCGATGATTTTTTCAGTGCAGCTGGTGAGTATTGGCAGGCTACCACTTGGAAGGACAAGGGCAGCAGGTGCGTGGGAACACCATCACCTCCAAATCACACACCACCCTAATTTGGAAATATATCGCCGTTCCTTCATTGTTGCTGGGATAAAATCCTACAACTCCCTACCTAACAGTACTGTGGGAGAACCTTCACCACACGGACTGCAACCGTTCAAGAAGAAGGCTCACCATGATTTTGACACAGCGATGATGAAGGAATGGCGATATATTTCCAAGTCAGGATGGTGTGTGACCCAGAGGGGAACGTGCAGGTGGTGTTGTTCCCATGTACCTGCTGCCCTTGTCCTTCTCGGCAGTAGAGGTCGCGAGTTTGGGAGGTGCTGTCGAAGAAGCCTTCGCGAGTTGCTGCAGTGCATCCTGTGGATTGTACACACTGCAGCCGCGGTGCGCCGGTGGTGAAGGGAGTGAATGTTTAGGGTGGTGGATGGGGTGACAATCAAGTGGGCTGCTTTGTCCTGGATGGTGTTGAGCTTCTTGAGTGTTGTTGGAGCTGCTCTCATCCAGGCAAGTGGAGAGTATTCCATCACACTCCTGACTTGTGCCTTGTAGATGGTGGAAAGGCTTTGGGGAGTCAGGAAGTGAGTGACTTGCCGCAGAATACCCAGCCTCTGACCTGCTCTTGCAGCCACAGTATTTATGTGGCTGGTCCAGTTAAGTTTCTGGTCAATGGTGACCCCCAGGATGTTGATGGTGGGGGATTCGGCGATAGTATTGCCGTTGAATGTCAAGGGGGGGTGGTTAGACCCTCTCTTGTTGGAGATGGTCATTGCCTGGCACTTGTCTGGCGCGAATGTTACTTGCTACTTATCAGCCCAAGCCTGGATGTTGTCCAGGTCTTGTTGCATGCGGGCTCGGACTGCTTCATTATCTGACTGGTTGTGAATGAAACTGAACACTGTGCAATCATCAGTGAACATCCCCATTTCTAACCTTATCATGGAGGGAAGGTCATTGATGAAGCAGCTGAAGATGGTTGGGCCTCGCACACTGTCCTAAGGAATGCCTGTAGCAATGTCCTGGGGCTGAGATGATTGGCCCCCAACAACCACTACCATCTTTCTTTGTGCTAGGTATGACTCCAGCCACTGGAGTGCTTTCCCCATGATTCCCATTGACTTCAATTGTACTCGGGCTCCTTGGTGCCACACTCGGTCAAATGCTGCCTTGTTGTCAAGTGCAGTCACTCTCATCTCACCTCTGGAATTCAGCTGTTTTGTCCATGTTTGGACCAAGGCTGTAATGAGGTCTGGAGCCGAGTGGTCCTGGCAGAACCCAAACTGAGCGTCTGTGAGCAGGTTATTGGTGAGTAAGTGCCGCTTGATAGCACTGTCAACGAAACCTTCCATCACTTTGCTGATGATTGAGAGTAGACTGATGGGGCGGTAATTGGCCGGATTGGATTTGTCCTGCTTTTTGTGGACAGGACATACCTGGGCAATTTTCCATATTGTCGGGTAGATGCCAGTGTTGTAGCTGTACTGGAACAGTTTGGCAAGAGGCACGGCTAGTTCTGGAGCACAAGTCTTCAGCACTACAGCTGGGATGTTGTCGGGGCCCATAGCCTTTGCTGTATCCAGTGCACTCAACCATTTCTTGATATCACGTGGAGTGAATCGAATTGGCTGAAGACTGGCTTCTGTGATGGTGGGGATATCGGGAGGAGGCCGAGTTGGATCATCTAGTCGGCACTTCTGGCTGAAGATGGTTGCAAATGCTTCAGCCTTGTCTTTTGCACTCACGTGCTGGACTCTGCCATCATTGAGGATGGTGATGTTTACAGAGCCTCTGATAATTTTGGTGAATACCACTTTAAATTTTTACTGGTGATAATAATCAAAGGATTAATATATGTATCTTAAATTTATACATGTGAATTGGTACAATTCTTTACATGTGGTATACTACTTTGGCTGTGGGGAAACTTATATTTGATAGTCTTGAATAGTGAATCATCAAGGGCATTATGATGTGATTTTTATCGGATGGTCTATAGGAACACTGATTCATCCAGAAATATCAAGTGGTTTTGGATGTGCAATGCTGAGTTAAGAAACTTTACTCACCGAAAATATTTTTTCTTTTTCTTTGCTATGTTAGCAGTGACTGCAGCTCTATAGTCATTTTCACTTCCTCACTGAAAGTAGCAAATAGGGAAAATTTACTGAGATGGTTTACCCTACTAAATTAATGGTTCACTCTTTCCTAAGTATTGCGTTTATGCCAAAAATTTTGATTAGAGGATTTGTTCCACATCATACATTTATACATTTTCAGGAAAAGTTTTGATCTCACCAGTTGGTGTTGTACATGATGATCCTTATATGAGGTCATGTTATGTGAGTGAGAGCCAGGCAATACAATGATGGAGAAGTTGTGAGATATGATGTATCCTGAAGAGCCAGTAATTGTTGGTAAGGTCGATGGAAAGAATAGGAAACATACTTTGGTGACCCTTGGTTTGCTTTTTGCACATGGTGCTTCATGAAGAGTTCAGCTTAGATGAAGTTGGGTGAGAGGAAGCTTGTGTGGAGCATAAACACTGGCATGGACCAGTTTGACCGATTGGCCTGTTTCTGTGCCATGCATTCTATGTAATGTTCAGTTTTCTCCCCACCTGAAGGGGATAATCCTTAGTCAGCCGTAGTTCCACAGTGGCTGGCAACCTCCAGCACCTCAACCAAGTGATTACTCCGCATCAGTGATCCCAGGTATGGAATGCTGGCAGGCTGTTTCACCATGGAGGGCATCACAGTCAAGCCTGATCCTGCCCTTTTCTGACATCCACAAGTGTACTTTCCAATAGCTTCACTGGGTAGTGATCAAAGACAGAACTGTTGGCCTCTCCCTAGTCTGAGGATACTAAGACGAATGTGGCATTAAAAACCTTGGCTGAAATCAATTAACTCAGCATATTACCAGGGATCAGGCCTGGGCCTAATGGCTCAGTTGTTCATTTTGAAAATTAAAACTCAAATCAACTATGTTGAGGATGCTGGCTCACCACCGGTATGAGGTTTTACTTTGATAAATAACAGAACTAATAATGGTTCATGCTTAGGTTCTGGCCCTGATTGAGTTTTTTAGTGACATTGGTGCATTAGCATAGACATTTAAGATGGGATAATGGAAATCTCAGGCCAACAAAATGGCAGCGACTGAGGTGCACCTGCAGGAAACCCGGTATAGCAGATCTCCCCCCGCGCCCCCCGCCACCAACCCCCTAACAACTCCCCTCCTCCCAGTTAGGAAAATTGGAAATCTCTTCTCTCAGGCAGGTGATGGTCCAACCATTAGAATTTTACAATATTTTTGAGGCGGGCTCCTCGGATTACAAACATTCCTCCCTCAAAGCATTGCTGTCCTTGAAGAAAAGTTCTTTATTTCTTCTTTTCATTTTATAATACTCATCTTTTGAAATGAACAGATCAGTTTTATATGTGGAATATTCCAAGAACAATTAAAAGTTGAAAAATTGTTTTAGTCTTCAAAGGATGAAAAGCAATAAAGAATTATTCTGGCAATCTGCAGATTAAGGCTTGTGTGCAATAGTTTATCAATGCCTAGTTTGCTGCTTTGGAGTGGACTGCTATTGTCTTACTGTATACCTGTTGGAATATAAAAAAAAGTTGTACATTAAAATTAAGAACAAAATGAAAACTCTGATTGCTGTGATATATTTCGTAATTCAAAAACAGGTTATTTTAATCATGTAAACTCCGTGACTAATTAATAAAGGTGTATTTAAAAATAGAAATGAGTGTGCAATTCTGAGCATCCTACGTTCAAAGGGACATTGAATCATGAGAGGGAGTTTAGACGAGCAAAAACAATGAGTGCAGAATGTAGAAATCTACATGATCAAGAGCGACTCTTCGAGTTTTCACTGGAGAAGAAACAAAATTAAAAGTTTTTGTTTAAAAGTTTTGTGAGGCATGGGTTGAATAGATGTGAACAAACTATTTAACTTAGACTGTGACTTGAAAAGCTTAAAGGTCTGAGTACAAAATTAAGGAGCCTCTAGCAAGACCTGACTTGAGCAGAGCTTCCCCCCTCCAGAGTAGTTGATGAATGGACTCCCAGGAAAAGCAAGTTAGTTTGTTAAAGAACTGTGTTTAGGGGGCATTTAAACTATACCAAACTAACTGGGTTCACTCCTGGGTCATTCAGAACACAATTTTGACTATCCGTTTTAAATTGGTCTAAAACCTCCTAGGTGTTGTAACGATCTGCACTTCTTCAAGTATGACCTTGGTCAAAAAAGAATCAATCTCTATCAATTAATCTACAACAGACCCAGACATGAAGCGAGGAAACGCCCAGTGGTGGAAAGCTTTGAGAACCATGGGTCCAAAGTCACCTGTTCCTCCCAAGTGTGCTGCGCTTACCACATGTCATATCTTGAATTACTCATATACTGAGTAATATACATTCAGAGATCACTGGCATCAGGCTTTGTTTATACATCAGCTTTAGTGTTAGAATGAAAAGGTTTCTGTTTCACTGCAACTCCAAAGCCCGTGTGTAAACGTACCCTTTGACAGGATTGAAGACTGTATGATATGATCTGCAGAATGCAGTAGTTCCTACACTTCTTAGGCCATGGATGAGTCATCTGTTGAATCAACTGATCAGAGTTGAATAGTGTGGGCTGCAATTTAGGATTTTAATATCTTTGAGTTTCACTCAATTACTTTTAAGGATCATGAGAAATGCCACAGTACATTCCATGTGTGAGTTTTTACCTGCAGTTTGTCTTCTTTCTGGAAAGATTAAGTGGGCTGGGTAGAGTCCACGGTGAGGCAAATTGTGGAGGCATGAGGCAAATTGTGGAGGCAACAGACTTGATAGTTTGAAAACTCTTCTCGTTCTGTGTTTTCTTTTGCATTATATACCCTGCCTGTTTTGGTTTGATTTTAAAACCCAGTGAGTCAACATGATGACTGGTCATTTAACCAGTCGCTAAGAGTAATGCCTGTCATTACTTTGATGATATAGGTATGTTGTAATATCCAACAAAACATCAGTGTTCACCCTTTATATTCAGTCCTGAGAAATGATGAACTTGAGAAACAGAAAGGAAATACCTGCCCCTGAGACCACTATTGCCTATTTCATTGCAAGCAATTTATTACAATATTAGATGGATAGGTGATGGAAAATAATTGTCCAGAAAATAATTCTTGTGAGCCAGGATCTCTGAGTAGCTGTGTAATATTCATATTGCGGATTCAGAGCACAAAGTGTGGAATCAATCCCATCTCATTTCAGCTATGATAACTAATAGATCTGTGTGCAAAATTATATTGCTGTTCTACTTTTGCATAAACTGTTCCAGTAAATGATGTCACAATTTGAACGATGTTCCATCAATAATATCATAAGAACAATTTATGGGGAGCAGCTGGAGCAATAAACATTTAGATATAATGTTGGAGGTTCATAAGGAATCTTTTATTTGTCATAATGATAAAAGTTTACTGTTGAAATTTAAATTATTATTCATATAAGGTAGACCTATCACTCATTAATAGTGGAATATCATAGTGGAATGTGTTCTTCCATTATATTTCCGTGCTTATGCCGATAATTATCCAACTTTCAGAACTAAATGCTGACAGCATATAACATGGAACCTTTACGATCCAAGTTTATTCAGGTTTTGCATTTACAAAGTATTAAACCAATACAAAGAAAGTACTTGCATTTGTGTGATGCACTATCACATTCTCAGGACATCATAAAGCTCTTCACAGCCAATGAATTACTTTTGAAGTGCAGTCACTGTTGTGTAAGCAATGCTACACCAATGTTTTACTGGTGCCACTGTAAAACCATCGAAGGCACCAACACAGAGCCAGACCCTGTTCGACAGCCACAAATCACATACACACTCTCCATTGGACCATTAAGAAATGTACATTCCTTAATCGAATACTACAAAATACAGTGCAACCATACCAGATTGATAGAAAATGTAGATACAACATCCTCCTCCTTATTGGGCATCGGACATTGCTTTACAATTTATATAATAAAAATATTACAACTGATCTCTCTCCAGATGCCAATATTCTCCAACTCCTGGTGACATTTACAAAATGGCTCCCATTTCACAGCCCAGCTCAAAGAAACTCAATTCCTGGAAAGAAGTGCAGACCAGGACTATTCCTTCACATGGGAAGAGATTTAAGAAGGAAATATAATCATTTCTCAAGTGGTCAAAGAGGCTCTCTTTGTTCTTAAACTTAGCTCCTATGGTTTTAAGGAGAAAGCTTGCGAATTTATGTGTAAATAATTCATCTACAGTAATCCTCATTAAACAGGTACAACAAAATGTCTTGTAACTAACCCCAAAATAGTCACTGGCTTATTCATAGGACAACCAAAGTATTTCTTGGAAACAGTGAGTGGAATGTTCCGGTGAAGAGGCAGTGAGTGTCCCAAGCTGCCACCCAAATTGAAATAGATAGAGAAACAGATGTCGAGTTGTGGTTGGAGAGATTAGGAGAGGTCGCCAAAAGCTTGGTCAAAAAGATTGTTTTTCTTTTATTTGCTACTGGGATGTAGACAACACTGGCCAGGCAGCATCTATTGCTGATCCTCAGTTGCCCTGAGGGCATTAGGAGTCAACCATATAGTGTGGGACTGGAGTTCATATGAGACTGGGTAGGGGATGGCAGGTTCCCTTCCCTGAAGGGCATTGATGAACTAGTTGGGTCTTTAAGATAGTCCAGCAGCTTTCATGGTCATTTTTGACATTTTAGAAGGAGGAGAAAGAAGTGGAGAGGTGAAAGGGTCACTGAGGCAATTACAGAGAGATGGGAAAATCCCAGAAGTTGGAGTAAAATAGCTGAAGGCTTTGCAAACAATGGTAGAGCAAAGGGTGATGGAACACCCAAAGGGAGTCGGAGGACTAAAGGGTATGGGAGGTGGGGGTAGGCATAAGGCTGGAGGATGTTGCAGGGGTCAGGTGGGGACAAGGCCATGAAAGGATTTGAAGATGAGGATAAGGAATAAATTGAATATGTTGGGGTACAATGAGCCAATGTAGGTCAGTGAGGATGGGGGTGATGAATGAACGGAGCAGGAAAAGGGCAGCTGGATTTTGGACAATATGTAGTTTGTGGAGGGTGGTCAGCAAGGAGTAATCAAATTTAGAGTTGACAAGAATATGGATAAGGGTTCTAGCGGCAGATGGGCTGTGATATTATTGGAAGTGGGCAATGTTGCAAAGATGGAAATAAATGGTGTTGAAAACAACAACAGCTTGCATTTATATAGCACCTTTAATATAGAAAAAAATTCCCAAGGAACACTGTAGAGGTGTAATCAGACAAAAATGGATGCTGAGCCAAAGTAGGAATGGTGACTAAAAGCTGGATCAAAGACGTGGGGTTTAAGGAGAATCATAAAGGAGGAGAGAGAGGTGGGATTTAGGGAGGGGTTTCCACAATATGAGATCTAGGCAGCAAAAGGTACAACTGCCAATGGTGGGGCAAAGGGAGGAATAGATGCACAAGAGTGTCAGAGTCCTTGAGTGGTTTGTAGGGCTGGAGGAGGTCACAGGGATGGGGAGGGGTGATGCCATGAAGGGATTTAAACATAAGGATGAGAATTTTAAATTGAAGACATTAGTAGACCGGGAGTCAATGTAGGTCAGCGAGCACAGGGGTGATGGGTAAGTGGGACTTGGTGTGGGTTAGGATATGGGTAGCAGAGTTTTGGATGAACTGAAGTTTATGGAGGATGAGAGGCCGGCCAGGAGAGCATTGGAATAGTCAAGATTGGAGGTGAAAAAGGCATGGATGACAGTTTGAGCACAGGGGTGGAGGGGGGTGATGTTATAGAGGTGGAAGTAAGTAGTTTTTGTGATGGAGAGGATATAGAATTGGCAGCTCAGCTTGGGTTCAAATAGGATGCCAAGGTTATGAACAGTCTGATTCAACCCGCAAGAGCAGCTGGATAGGGGGATGGAATTGGTTACAAGGGTATGGAGTTTGGGGTGGTCTTGGGAGCTGAAGACGGTAGTTTTAGTCTTCCTAATATTTAGCTGGAAATTTCAGCTCATCCAAGACTGAATGTCGGACAAGCAGTCTGAGAACACAGACAGTGGAGGCGTCAAGAGAGGTGGTGGAGAGGTAGAGCTGGTTGTCATCAAGGGTTAACATGTAGATGAGGAAGAGGAGGGGCCGACAATAGATCCTTAGGGGACTCCAGAGATAACAGTGTGGGGCTGGAAGAGAAATCGTTGAAGGAGTTGCTCTGGCTACAATTTGTTGGGTAGGAGTGGAACCAAATAAGGGCAGTCCCACTCAATTGGTCAGTGGAGGATAGGCATTGGAGGAGGACGATGTGATCGACCATGTCAAAGGCTGCAGAGAAGACAAAGACAGCCACACAGGATTCCACTTATGATTTTGATTAGGTTTGGCAAGGGTGGAAACCTGATTAGAGAGATTCAAACATGGAGTTTCAGGAAAGATGGGCATGGATTTAGGAGGCGACAACACGTTCAAGGCCTTTGCAGCAGAAATCCGGGTTGGAGATGGGGCGATTATTTGCAAGGACAGAGGGGTGGAGTCAAGGATGGATCCTTGGAGGTCTCAAGGTGAGGAAGAGAAACCATTGCTGGAGAAGCACCATCTGCATTCACACAGATAGGAGTGAAACCATGCAAGGAAGTCCCATTGAGCAAGACAATGGAGAAGAATGGCCAGGCCCACTGTGTCAAGAGCTGCAGAGAGTTTGAGGAGGGCAAGGAAGGAGTTTGCACTATGGAAAGAAAAGATAAGTGGTCCAGCAGTGAAGTCCTGGTCAGACGAGGGGAATGAATTAAAAAAAAATAAGGAACTGTTTCTCCCCCTTCCATTCACATGACGTCACAGGGGTGGAGTTCAGCCAAGCTGATGATCCATTTCCAGTCATTTATTGGAGAGAACTTGCTCAGTGATACAGGGATAAAGGCTCATTTGCTCTGCCATCCTTTTTGGGAAGACATAAATTGATAAAGTTAGAAATTTTCACTTTTGTATTCCCAATGAACATCACTGACCCACGGTGATGTCAAGCTGCTACAACTTGTTTGGCACCCACTAACAAATGGGTTCACCATGTGAAGGCAGGTAAGCTTGTTGGCAAATTGGAAATTACTGATAGTGCTCACAGGCAAATTGCCCCTGACGTGTTTGAGTTACTGAAGCCCCTTTTAAGGTAAATCTCTTACTAGGTCCACAACCATCCAGGCTAATCCTCAATACAGTGCATTTGTTGAACGAAATGAACAGCTTCACTTAAAAGCAATATCACCCACACAAGAACCCAATGAAACTTTGTCATCTCAAAATTTTCACCCTTCAATCTTGACCAAAAGTAGCTGAACGCCTGTTTAAAAAGTGATCAATGCAAAATAGCCCTCCTGGGACAATGCTTTGCTTCTAATGAGTGGTCCTTCTTTCATCTCTAGCCTGGCCAAAGATCCTCTCTCAAATACCACCCAAAAACGAATCAACTGATCATTCATCTCGTTTGCTGTTTCTGGGATCTCACTGTGTGTAAAATGGCTGCCACATTTGCTTGAGTAACAGCATCTGCACTCAAAATAGTTCATTGTCTGTGAAGCATTGAGGCATTTCTTAAAGATGTGGTAAAGTGTTTTATAAATGTTCTTTCCTCCGAACCTTTCCTATAACATATTTTTTGAAACCACTGACTTCCCTTTCTTCTGCAGTCAACTTGCTTTTAAAACCCAGGTTGTCACTTTATTCTCCGACATAGCTTGCTTTCTTTCCTATTCTTTTCAACCCTGGATTATAAACATTGGCTTTTCATCTCGGGTTCTCAATCAAAACAAAATGGTGTGACTGATGCACTCGTCAATTGCCACTGTTTTCCAATGAAAGAGCATGTGACTTGTGACATGTTTGAGATATAACCCTATATATATGGTGCCAAGCCTTATTTTCAGTTGATAAGCCTGCGATTGGGCAGAATTGGCTGTGTCCCACCTACCAAAAAATGATTGAATTCCTCTTTCTTTCCTTTACTAAATTGTAGTGTTCACAGTTCACAAACTATCTTGATTCATTTGCAGACAAGGTTTGAACACAGAACAGAGTTGGTGGCAGTAAACAAATTAATAAGTGAGCTTGGTGTTTTTCTGATAAACAAAGCCCGGTTGATTAAGCTGAAGGAACAGTTTTGGTTGGGGGGGGGTTGGATTTACACATTTTGCTTCAGGCTGATGCAGTAGCTCGCATAAACATGTTTATTTTAAATCCCATTTTCTCCTGTGTGTTCCAGTCTGCGTAGTTTATTATTCAACTTGAGTAGAGAGTGCAAAATATTGCTTTACTTGGGTACTAGTAAATCAAACCACCCTTTGTTTTATCTGCACCTCATATAACGAGCTAGAAATTGGGTCGTCTAGTTGCTTCAGCGCTATGCGGCCTCTTGATGTGCCAAGATGGCGTCTTGGCTGCACGCACACGTTTCTAGCATGACGTGCGCCAGACGCCATCTTGGTATAGGTAGTAGCTTATGCGCAAATACCGAATGCCGGAAGCATGTAAAGTAGGGAGAAAATGGACACAATCAGTGTGCAACTCTGATTTAAAGTCATAAGCTCCAAAATGGTGTCTAACGCTCAACTTACCACCATCTGAACATGGTTTAGCCGGCCTGGAAGACCCCCACCAGTGCCATTTAAAGGGACCATGCAGGATTTATAGGTTAGTTCTTGGATTATTGCTTCTGGCTGCTGATGCATTTCTACCTGTTTTTGGAGGTCTCCTAGACTTGAATACTAGGACGTGGGGACATAACCTACCATTTAGAGCCAGGACATGCAGGAGGGAAGTTAGGAAAAGCTTCTATATGCAAAGGGTGGGAGAAGTTTGGAACACTCTTCTGCAAATTGCAGTTGATGCTAGCTCAATTGTGAATTCTAAATCTGAGATTGATAGATTTCTGTGCACCAAGGGTGTTAAGGGATATGGGGCTGAGGCGGGTATATGGAGTTAGATCACAGGTCCACCATGATCTCATTGAATGGTTGAACAGGCTCAAGGGCTAAATGCCACTGCCACTTGCTGCCTCCTGATATGCGCCACCATTTCCTGCAAGAAAGCGGAATGTGTGTCTGGGTGATGTGCCTGTCATGGTTGAATAGCTGCCTGTGTGTGACTTGTGAGTTGTGGGTGTGCAGCTTGCAATAGTAGTAATGTGTAAGGGTGAGAGGAAGCAACTGAATGGCAGAGTTGAGTACCGATGAAAAGAGTTTGTTGGTATGTGGGTGATGGGGGTGTAGTGCATGGAGCAGTGGATGTGGCTAGTGGTGCAGTTGGTAGGAGACGCCACTTGACAGTTGACCTCACTCACCTTGACCACTTGTGTCAAAGCATTGAACTCCTTCCTGCACTGCTTCCATGTTCATGGTGCTGCGTGCCTGACATTGACTTCATCCCCCGCTGCCCCTCCCACTGCCTTTTGGTCACATGTCCGGAGGGCGTCTTGCCGCCCCCCCCACCCCCGCCGCGGATATAGGATGCCCCTCCTTCTGTCCACCTCTTGCACCCAAGGTCTCTAGTGCATCAGCAGAGAACCTTGGTGCACGCACTCTCACAGGCCTGGTACAAACTCAGATCGGCAGATTGGTGAGGTCTGGCATGCAGATTGGAGGATGTGGGATTTAGTAGTGCACAACCTTTATTCAATGTTTTAACATAACTCATCAGTGTGTAAACATAGGGATGGGGCCTGCATCTGTGTTTTATGTGTGCGATGTCTAATCTCCGTTCAGACTCCGTGCAGACAGCAGACTCTTATTTTTTAGCAAATAACAGGTACCGGCTACCTTTAAGAGATTTTAAGAAACATCCTCCCTTTAAGAGATTGGGGCTCCCCTGCTGGTGGAAAGTGCACATTTCATTGAATCCTCATGTCAGGCCTGGTTTTTAATGCTGCTTGAAGGTGGTCCTTAGGCTGTACGAATGTCTTGTCCTGCCTGCACAGGAAGCACCGGTTGTGGGTTAATCGTGGATCGCGATACCCATGCCTGGTTTTTGGCCCGATCCAATTTAACCCCCAACCTATCAAGTTCATTGCAATATCTCCATTTTGAAAATAATGATTTTTACATTCTTGGCTATAATGGCAGCACCAAGATTTGAACCGCCCTCTCTTCCTGGGCTGGTACATCGCTGACCTACCAGTGTGGAAGCATTTAACTGACAGTCGGAAGGTGCGACCAGAGTGCCTGCCTGATTTCCATGCCTCCCGCCGCTACTACCGCTGGCCCGAGTGATTTATCCATGAGAGGGGTGGCAATCTCTGGGACCAGCGACAAGAAGGCCAGGGTGAAGCACCTTTTGGAGGGAAAGATCCCTCTCCTCAGGCCCTTAACACTAATCTTATTTACACCTCAGCTTAGTCCAAGGTGTAAAGTAATATCAAGCTTCAGATCTTCAGGGTACCTCTGCCTTCATTAATTGTGGCTCTTCCTGTTCTGGTGCTACAATGGGTGCACCCCACTACAGCACTGCCACGTCTTGCTCCCTCGCAGCCGCAGGCTCCCTCTTGGTAGTGGTGGTAATGGTGAGAATCTGATAAACAATCCTGGTCCGGGAAATTGGGTTGGGTCACAGCGGAGGTAGAGCACACGCCCAGCCCTACTGTCTTCCAGTGGCAAGCCTGTTCCAAAGGAAAACGGGCTCCTATTTCAATTAAGATTTGATGCACTCTTTTATAGTTATTTTCAATTATTCCATTGGCTGAGAAAGAGAGAGTGCCAGCCTCGCACTCTCATCTTTGAGTTAATAGGTCCTGTTTACAAGCACTACTAAGGACTTAAGCGCATTTCAGTGTTGTATTGAGGCAGTGCTAAATTGTGGGAGGTACTGACTTTTGGATGAAATGTTTAAAGCAAGCCCCTATTTTCCTGCTCAGGTGGATGTAAAAGATCCCCCAGCACTGTTTGAAGAAGAGCAAAGATTTGTCTCTCTCTTTCTCCGTGTCCTGGCCAACATTCCTCACTCAACCAACACCACCAAAAAAAACAGATTATCTGTGTGCAAATTGGCTGTTGGTTCGCTGACATAACGACAGTTCAAAAGTAATCCAGTGGTCGCAAAGCACTTCAGGACACCCTGAGGTGCTGTATAAATGCAAGTCCTTTCTGTAATATTGCTAAACAAAAGGCCAATGAAAGATTAGGGAGAAGTTTACAAACCTTCAGTTCAGTTGTTACACCGTATATGCAATGAGAAAAATAAATCTGTCGCAACGTCTATATAATGTCGTAATTTATTGTTGTCTTTCTAATGGAAATTTCTCCTGATAAATTGGAAACTGTTAATATTACAATCAATAAAGAGAGGTGTGTTTATGCAGATCAGAAAAAACCCACAGCTGGGCTGAAGATCCCAGATATTAGACATCACAAGGTAGTGACCTCACATCCTATGAGTTAGTGGAGGTTTGGTTACAGTTTCTATACTTATCCCCAGGAGCAATAGCATGATTCAACTACCCATCAACAAAAGTCAAATTAGTAATTACCATTAGTAAACCCATTACCAGCAGATGACTGGCTGCTCTACTCTATCGTTAATTTAAAAAAAACAATATAATTCATTTGGAGGCTGGTCTGGGTCTAACATTTAGACAATGGGCCAGATTTTGCCGTTCGTTAGACTTGTAATTGCCCATAGAATCTCTATAGGGCTTTTGCACGGCAAGTTCCTGTAAATTAGAAATCCACAGCTTGTTGCCCTCCACAGGGCATCTGGGACCTGTGTGAACAGGGCAAGCAACTGTGTATCCCCTTGACCAATCAGATTGAAGCATTGTTAATGAGCAGCACAGAGACTGAACCAGGAAGTGTAAGTTAGAATAGTGAATTCAATGTCAAATCAGGTACAGTGAGTGAAATAAAGAGAGGGAAAGAAAGATTAGATTAAGAGAGAGAGATAAAAGAAAACATTTTTTAAAAGTATTTAAATTAAAAAAACTTTTCTTTAAATGCTCAACAATAATTAATACCTGAAGGAGTGAGACTCCACACTTGTAAAAGTTAATTTTCAGTGCCGGAGAGGTTGTTTTGGCAGTAATTAAGACTTACCATGCCATTGAAAGGGTACTTACACTTGAAATGACTTGACAACTCTTATTTGCGAGTTTAGTCCATATCTGCGACGTCAGTACAGGAACTTCACACCGTTCAATAGATTTGAACGGGGAGCCAGACAGCGAGATGCCATTTCTCGCGCAGCTTTTGGAGGAGCATTGCATCTCATACAGCAACTTCCGGATTTCAGCATTTAACTGAGCATGTGTGTTCGCCGGAAGTTGCTGTCCGATTTGCAGATGAATAACAGTGAGCTCTGATAGCCCCACCTTTATTTTTACAGCAAAATCCAGTCCATAATGTTAGAGGTTAACCAACCAAGTTGGGAATTCCAATTTTTATAAATGATATATCTCTTGGTTGCACTATTCTGTTGCATAATGCTTTGGAACAACTTGAGGAAACAATAAGATGCTATATAAACGCGGGTTCTTTCTTGCTTTAATATTTCAGCTGTGTTTTGTTTTAAATGAACTTACTCTGATTGTTTGTGAGCTTGAGCCAGATAATACTATCGGTGTGCTTAAAAAATAAACTTGAATCTTCAAAAGTTTTTGCAATGGGACTGCCCTGAGATCAGATGGACAGCTAGATTTTTAATAATATTTCTATTATTACCAACAACAACTTATATAATGCCTTTAACATCGTAAAACATCCCAAGGCACTTCACGGGAGTGTACTCACTTTTCTGTGCCTCCAATTTTAGATTTAGAAGGACACTTTGCTGCTATATTTCTGAAACTTGGCTGATCTTCCCATCAGTCACTGATTTGAATATTACACATTGCAGATGATGATTGATGTACAGCTTTGTCCCGGAGTAAATTGGTCAAAAAAAAAATCAACTTCCCGCTACCTTTTGCGCTGGTGAGCACACAGAGACCAGGGGTGTACTTCCTGCCATTCACCTATCATAGCGGGTTAAAATTAGCCAGGTAAAAAATATGTACTTTATTTAGTTTTATTGCCAAAGTTAATCAAAGTGTTTAAACACAAAAGGGTATATTTTCACCTTTCAAAAAAAGTAGACACGTCTATTAAGTGGGAAACCAGAGTAAAATAAATATTTTTTTACCCTCTAGCCTTATTTTTTTAAAAACTGATCATGTTTGTCCACTGTTTTTGTATTTCCTACTTGCTGCTCTGTAGCTGATCATTCAAGATAGTCTCTCAGGATTGTGAGAATACTCTTGCTTGACTCTTCCTCTTGTGTTCCTTTTCTCCCTATTGGGAAGAGGCCCATCTTGATCGTCAGGTTCAGTCCAAGAGCTCCCAATATCAGCCCCATGTGTGTCAAACCCGCGTCCTGCCACACAACAGTGTTTCTGTATTTCTCTTTCTTTTCCCCTCTCGTTCTCTTTCTCCCTTTCTCTTTCTCTCTCACTCTTTTTCTCTCACTCTCTCTCTCATACCCACCCCCTCTGAGATAGAGTATCTGGTAGGCAGGAACTAGTGAAACATAACCAAGTAGGATAAAATAATTGGAATATCTGTTGCCTTTTAGAATTGGAAAGTCTCCCCTAATTTTACACACAAATGCCTAACCTACAATTTATGGCAGTCTTTCCAAATCTCATCTATTGATGTGATTGTGAATTCTAGTTTTTTGTATAAATATAGAAGCACTTCTTCGTGTTATGACTTTTAAGGAATTACAAATGGTGAGCAGGATGCCTGTTACCTAAAATATGTCATTATATATTTAACACTGAAGATGTTGTAGTTAGTTGCATAATAAATCTTTTAAATAAACAAATAGGGAAACTCAAGCTTTGGGTTAATGTATTGTTTATTCATGTGTTCAGAAGGTTATATGCATGGCTGCAAATTCACCATGACATTTAAAAATGCTTTAAATACCAGTATAGTCAGCACAGTATGTATGATCAAAAACACCCATCTTTTGTACATTGCTAGCAACTCACAAAGGGAATTATATCCTGCGGACAGCATTAAAATTTAAATACATCGCTTTATACTGATATTGGAATGCTTGTTGTATTTCTGTACACTTTCATACAGTCATTGTTTCAGGATAGCCAGCTCCTACAGTAAATTAATTCAGAGGCTAAACGTTCAGCTATGTTCAGAGGGTGGTGTGGTTTTTCACATGGCCTGAAGGAATGACCAATGTATTGGACTCAGCTTCTCCCCCAAGCTCCACAGTGCTGACAGACGTTTGCAATGAAGTTTTAGTCACAAAAAGATAATAACTATGGACTTGTATGAAAACAGTGCTCTGTTACTTCATGATAGAAGGTCAGTAGTTTATAGAAAATCATGCATAGGCTCCTAAAGGAAAGCTCTGCCCAATTGTATCATAGATGTAGTCTGAGCCTATGGGACAAAAAGCTGTTCATTCCTACAGTGGCGGTGTCACGTACGGGATAAATATGGAAAGCCCAGTAACCATCCCCTTGGGCCATTAGACATACATGCAAACAAGACTGCTAAATTTTAATTCTAGCCTTGTCTAATAAATTTAAGCCATTTGGAGTTAAACTCGACCATTTCTTAACCAGGACGCTGTTTGAATTTTATTTTGTTTTGGAGAAAAAGAAAATTGTGCAAAACCGGTCATGCACTGGAGATGTCAACCAATTGAGGAGCAGTGTTAATGGGAGTTACAGAGATGTTATGGTCCTGATTGTATTGCCCTTTAAAAATGTCAGCCACATAATGGAGAAAATAAGGCAGAAAATATGAATATCTGTAATAAATATCTAAAAATGTGCAGCAGGCAGCTTTTAATTAAGTTCAATCCCAATCACTATTAACAATTACCAAGTATAAGCAAAGGTCATTTGGCCCATCGAAGCTCATCCCTCCATTATACTAACTCTCTCAGCCTAGCGTCCAATTGCATTTTGGAAAGCCCTAACGCCTTTCTCTCTAGTACCTCATCTGGCAGATTAATCCAAACGTTTATCATCCATCTTTGTGGTATCTGTTTTTGAATTTACCTTTCACTGATTTAAATGCATGTCCTCTGATGTAATATTCTCCAACCCAATGACAGAATGAACAATCATTGCCTATGCCCCCCTGCCTCCATTGAAAATCAAAGTTCGTCTTATCTGAGCATAGTTCTACTGACCCACAAAAACTTAGATGTACTTAGATTATGGTTCTGGGTTTTCATTCATTCCTATATAATACTGTCATTTCTTTGATTTCCTTAATAACTTCTTGGCATCAGAAAGGGTCATGACTGCCCTCAGTGTGTAATTATTATAAACAATATTAATAAATACTTTTTTCTCCTCAACATTTTAACCTGTAGCATCTCCAGAAGAAACTGGAATGGTAGGATTGTCTCATTGATGAGCAAAACGTTCATATCCAAACAATAGTCATGTACTCTTCATGAATGGGATATATGTAACTCAAGTGTCATTGCAAACGACTGAATAAACTATAGGCTATTTCCATAAAAAGATGTTGGCTTTGGCTGAGGGGCAGCACTCTCGCCTCTGACTCAGAAGGTCGTGGCTTCAAGTCCCACTCCAGAGACTTGAGCACATAATCTAGGCTGACACTCCAGTGCAGTACTGAGGGAGTGCTGCACTATCTGAGGTGTTATCTTTCGGATGAGACATTAAACCGAGGTCCCATCTGCCCTCTTAAGTGGACGTAAAAGATCCCATGGCACTGTTCGAAGTATAGGGGAGTTCTCCCCAGTGTTCTGGCCAATATTTATCCCACAACTAACATCACTAGAACAGATTTCAGATCCAATTGTTATCTCATTGCTGTTTGTGGGAGCTTGCTGTGCTTAAATTGGCTGCCGTGTTTCCTACATTACAACAGTGCCCACACTTCAAAAGTACTTCATTGGCTGTAAAGTGCTTTCCAATATCCCGAGGTCATGAAAGGCGCTATAGGAATGCAAGTTCGTTAGTTCTTCTTTCTATAAAATACACATTGCAAATATTAACTTCAATTTCTACTGTCTTTTTATGAAGTTGCATGCAGATGTGTGATCTTTTTCATGTTGTGCCCGGTCTTGATCGACCTGTCACTAGCATCTGTTCTTAGCAACAGGAATGCTTAGGCACAAATGCTGGACATCAACCAGTTGTCCACACCTGGAGATTAACAGACAGATGTTAGACCCTTTACCCCTGTGGCTGATTTGGAATTGACATTGAAAGGACACATCTGAAGAAATCTTTACCTGTAAAATGAAAAAATTACACCAATCAATTGCCAGTTTAAAAAACAGTGGTTAGTTCTACATCACCAAGATGGCATTTGGTTTACACAACATCTCCCAGTCCCATTTACCCAACTCTCCTGTGCTCGCTGACCTACATTGGCCCCCGATCTGGCATCTCCTTGATTTTAAAATTTTCATCATGTTCAAATCCCTCCATAGCCTCTGCCCTCCCTATGTCTGTAACCTTTTCCAGCCCTACTACCCTCCAAGATCTCTGCACTCCTCCAATTCTGGCCTCTTGCGCATCCCCGATTTCCATTGCTCCACCATTGGCGGCCGTGCCTTCAGCTGCCCTAGGCCCTAAGCTCTGGAATTCCATCTCCACCTCTCTCTCTCTTTAAGACACTCCTTAAAACATACCTCTATGATCAAGTTTTTGGTCTCCTGTTTTAATATCTCTATGTGGCTCGGTGTCAAATTTTGTTTGATAATGCTCCTGTGAAGCACCTTGAGACATTTACTACCTTAAATCTGCTTTATAAATGCAAGTTGTTGTTGTTGACTGTAAACCCATTTCTAAATCTTCAGCTGCAGGATGATAAGACTCGTTCAAAGCTTCATTTCGATTGGAACTTAATTTCAAAGGTCTGAAAAAGTTATCCTGCTAGGCAAATAGTTTGTTCATTTTCGTGGGATTAAGAATGCATTTTTCTGAAAATCTTTGGTTGAGCCTGTGTGTACCTAATTAACTCTTGGGTCTCTTGGAACCGTCACAATGAATGAGCCTGCTGGGGAATTTTAGTAAAGCTCCTTAGTGAAGTTTACATTATACAGGTAGAAAGCCTTTAAATCTTTAGTTACTTGTTTGTTTAGAGAGTAAGCTGTACACATTTTCTCCCCCTGTTCTTCTTGAACCATTGTACAAATGCACAGCTGCTACCATTAAGCAGATCCCAGCTGTGAGAGTTCCAGTCTTGAGTCAGCCACTTACCTGGGGTGTTGCTTGCACTGAAAGAAAACATAAAGATGCTGTCACATGGGTTTCAAGGGGAAAGCTTTTCTGTACTTCAATCCCAGTCTCTGCCCTTTTGCTGCTCATGCAGGTGCTTTGAGTCACAAGTTTTCTTCAGTTATCGTTCGTTGTCTCCTGGTAACTAAGAGGGACGAAGCGTATTCAGCCGATCACCTATCAGAAATCACCTGATTTATATTAGGTAGCCTACTGTGCCATCATTTACTGACTATCTTGTCAACTCTTGTTGATTATTAAAAGTCTAATTGGCAGTGGGAAGCTAGTGAGCAATGCCCGTTCTGTGTATTTGAGTGCTGGGCATGGAAATCTGCCTTCTCAGCTAAGCAACAATGCCAGCAGGCAAGGAGAACTTGGCCACTGCTTGTAGCACTGTGAAAATGGAGTCAAGGGAACCACTCCCTTCCACCTCATAGTATCATAGCAGGAGGAGACAATTCGGCCCATCGTGCCTGTGCCGGCTCTTTGAAAAAGCTATCCAATTAGTCCCATTTTCTGCTCTTTCCCCTTAGCCCTGTAATTTTTTTCCCTTCAGTATTTATCCAATTTCCTTTTGAAAGTTACTATTGAATTTGCTTCCAACGCCCTTTCAGGTAGTGCTTTCCAGATCATTACACCTCGCTGTGTAAAAAAATGTTTCCTCATGCCGTCTCTTGCTCTTTAGCCGATCACTTTAAATCTGTGTCCTTTGGCTGCCGACCCTTCTGGCGCTGGAAGCAGTTTCTCCTTATTTACACTGTCAAAACCATTCATGATTTTGAACACCTCTATCAAATCTCCCCTTAACCTTCTCTGTTCTAAGGAGAACAACCCCAGCTTCTCCAGTTTCTCCACATAACTGTAATCCCTCATCACTGGCACCATTCCAGTAAATCTCTTCTGCATCCTCTCTATGGCCTTTGCATCCTTCCTAAAGTGTGGCACCCAGATACCTTGAGGAGGGGAGATTGTGGAAACTTTTCTCTAGAAAAGAGAAGGCCGAGTAGTGACCTAATAGAGGTTTTTAAAATTCTGAAGGGATTGACAGGGTAGATGTAGAGGAGATGTTTCCACTTGTAGGAGACCAAAACTAAGGGCCATAAATATAGGAAAGTCACCAATAAATCCAGTCGGGAATTCAGGAGAAATTTCTTTACCCAAAGAGTAATAAGAATGTGGAACTCGCTACCACAAGGAGTAGTTGAGGTGAACAGCATAGATGCATTTAAGGGGAAGCTAGATTAGCACATGAGGGATAAAGTAGTAGAATGGGTCTGCTGATCGGGTTAGATGAAGAGGGGTGGAGGAGGCTTGTATGGAGCATAATCACCGGCATGGACTAGATGGGCCGAATGGCCTGTTTCTGTACTGTAGATTCTATGTAATCCCAGGGGTGGGGTGGGGTGAAACCAGTGCCAGTATATTTATGACCTTCACTGACTCTATGCACAAGCCTACGGTTTCAGTGAAGATATATCATGTAATGTTGATCCGTTTTAGTCCAAAAGCTATTATTGCTATGATAAAAACAAATCATAAAATGTCATTTGGAAATTAATGTGCTATGTGATGGTGCCTCAAAGCAAACTGCCACAATAGGCCTGAATATACTTTGCAACATAAGAGGAAGCATAGTTGCTATGGCCACCATCGTTGTTTAAAAACGTGCCCGTAATGAACAAATGTCCAATGACTTAAGGATTATCTGTAGAAGAACAAAAGAAAGAAGGCAGAAGGCAGAAGGCATCTTTTTTCCACACACCGAGTTATTAGAACATGGAATTATTTAACCACAAATGGCCTTTGAGGTAAAGGCCAGAACATCATTTAAAATGGAATTGGATAAATTGTTTGAAAAAGGATATAAAAGGATGTGGGGGAAAAAGGATGTGGTATGTTGGCCTCATTGCAAGAGGATTTGAGTATAGGAGCAAGGATGTCTTACTGCAGTTATACAGGGCCTTGGTGAGACCACATCTGGAGTATTATATGCAGTTTTGGTCACCTTACCTAAGAAAGGATATACTTGCCATAGAGGGAGTGCAGCGAAGGTTCACCAGACTGATCCCTGGGATGTCAGGACTGTCGTATGAGGAGAGATTGGGGCAACTCAACCTGTATTCACTCGAGTTTAGAAGAATGAGAGGGGATCTCATTGAAATGTATAAAATTCTGACAGGGCGGGACAGACTGGATGCAGGGAGGATGTTTCCCCTGGCTGGCAGGTGCAGAACGAAGGGTCACAGTCTCAGGATATGGGGTAGGACATTTAGGACTGAGATGAGGAGAAATTTCTTCACTCAGAGGTTGGCGAACCTGTGGAATTGGCCTCCACAGCCTTCTGTGGTAGAGAAGTCACTGAATATATTTAAGAAGGAGCTAGATAGATTTCTAGACACAAAAGGCATCAAGGAGTATGGGGAGAGAGTGGGAATATGGTATTGAAATGGAGGATCGGCCATGATCATATTGAATGGCGGAGCAGGCTCGAAGGGCCGAATGGCCTACTCCTGCTCTTATTTTCTATGTTTCTAAAAGGCACGGAAATGGAATCAACTTAAATAGCTGCAATTGAAGAGCTACCATTGGCACAATAGGCCAAATGGCTGCCTCCTGTTTTATAATTTCTATGATTGCTTATCTGTTGTGATTGACTAGACTATAATGTAGCTTGCAAGCAGGGCAGGTCCTCATTATTCGTTTTATCCCACCCCACCCCTGGGGTTCAACAGTTATCCCCCCTCACAGTGGGAGGTCTTGATTCTGTGGGCTCTGGTCAGTTCCTCTACCAAGTAGCCATTCTTAGGTTTGACTTTAGATGATGAAGGTCAGCAGGCTTTTTGACAGTAGGACCCATCGCAGCTAAGCCTGACCTGACATCCGCAGACACGTTTTGTAGCAGGTGTCATTGATACTGGTGATCAGAAATGAGATAATAAACTGATTTTCATGTCCAAAGGCCACTAGCCACTCGAGAGAGATCAGCTTACTCAGCGCAGACTGCTTTTTAATAACTTTGTCCTGCTCCACAAACTGTCCCTTGGTGGCATCATCAATAGGCATGGGGTCAGCTTTCTGATGGTGGTCATGGAGTTGAAGATATAGGAAATGGGGTATCATCGATGTTTACAGTACAGATGGAAGCCATTCAGCCTTTCATATCTATGCCAGTTCTTTACTGGAACCAGCCAAACATAATCCTACTCCACCTCTCTGCCACCATCTTCAACTCCATGACCACCATTACTCTGTTTGACTGCTCACGTGATATCAAATCATGGATGAGCCGGATCTTATTACAACTTAACATCAGCAAGACCAAAGCCATGCTATTCGTCTCTCACCAAAATCTCCACACGTGACTGATGATTCCCTTCCCCTTCTCCCCGCTGCTCACTCAGGCTGACCCCACCATGTGCAGCTTCCATATCCTCTTTGACCCTGAACTGAGCTTCAAACTCAGTATCCTATCTATCACCAACACCACCTATTTCCACATCCACAACATTGCCCACATCTGTCCTCCCCTCATCCCCATTACCACTGAAATCCTTACCCATGCCTCATCACTTCCAGATTCAACTTTTCCAATGCCACCCTCATTGGCTTCCTGTGCTCCGCCACAAGTAATCCCAACTTGTCTAATACTGTACTGCCTGTATTTGCCACTGAGAGTAAGGAGAGAGGTTATGAGAAAATACTTTACACAGAGGATTGCTGGGGAATGGAATGCTTTGGGGTGGTTGAGGCTGAGACCATTGAATCTTTTAAGGGAAAACTGAGATAAATATTTGAAGCATAGAGAGATATTCGACTATAGGCAGATGGCCATAGAGTAGGATTATGTTTGGCTGGTTCCAGTAAAGAACTGGCATAGATATGAAAGGCTGAATGGCTTCCATCTGTACTGTAAACATCTATGATACCCCTTTCCCTATATCTCTTGTCCTTGGCAACCTCTATTGTCTCCCAGTACACCAAAGCATTGAATCCAGAATCCTCTTCCTCATTTACAAACTCCTCTGTGGCCTACTTCTGCAATCTCCTTCAGCCCCACATGGTAATCAGTGCCCTTCATTCTTCTGAATCTGGCCAGCTTTGCCTCTAAGCGTCCCTCTGTATTCCAGAGTAGACAAGGGTAATGCAGTAGATTTAACATATTTGGATTTTCAAAAGGCCTTCGATAAGCTACCACATTGTAGACTCACGACTGAGGTCAGAGCATGTGGTGTCGGGGGACAGGGAGCAGAATGGATAGCAAGCTGGCTACTAAAGAGAAAACAGAGAGCAAGAGTTAAAGGTAGCTATTCAGATTGGCTAAAGGTGGGAAGTGGTGTTCCACAGGGATCAGTGCTGGGAATATTGTTTTCACAATTTGCATTAACGATTTGGACTCGGGAATCGGAAGTACAATTTCAAAATTTGCAGACGACACCAAATTGGGAGATATGGTTAATAGAAAGGAAGAATGCATCAAAATACAAGAAGACATTAATAAACTTGCAGAATGGGCGTGTAATTGGCAAATGAATTTCAATATAGATAAGTGTGAGGTGTTACATTTTGGTAGGAAAAATAAGGAGGCTACATATTGCTTGGATAATAGTCTAAATGGGATAGAGGAGCAAAGGGATCTCAGGGTACAGATACACAAATCATTAAAAGTAGCGACATAGGTTAATATGGCCTTTAAAAAGGCAAACCAAGCACTGGGTTTCATTTCTAGAAGGATAGAATTGAAAAGCAGAGAAGTTATGTTAAACTTGTATAGAACCTTGGTTAGACCACACTTGGAGTACTGTGTAAAGTTCTGGTCTCCATATTATGAAAAGGATATAGAGACACTGGAGAAGGTGCAAATAAGATTCACAAGGATGATATCAGAACTGAGAGGATATACTTATCAGGAAAGGCTTGGACAAGTGTAGATTAATAAAGGAAAGCTCCACAGATTTGTTAAAGGCAAATCGTGTTTAACTAAGTTGATTGAGTTTTTTGCTGAGGTTGATGAGAGCAGTGCGGTTGATGTTGTGTATATGGACTTTCAAAAGGTATTTGATAAAATGCCACATAATAGGCTTGTCAGAAAATTGAACCCCATGGAATAAAAGGGGCAGTGGCAGCATGGATACAAAAGTGGCTGAGTGACAGGAAACAGAGAATAGTGGTGAACAATTGTTTTTGGACTGGAGGGACGTATACAGTGGTGTTCCCCAGGGGTCGGCAGAAGGACCACTGCTTTTTTTGATCTAGATTAATGACATGGACTTGGGTGTACAGGGCACAATTTCAAAACTTGCAGATGACACAAAACTTGAAAGTGTAGTAAACAGTGAGGAGGATAGTAATAGACTTCAAGAGGACATAGCCAGGTTGGTGGAATGGGCAGACACATGGCAGATCAAACTTAACGCAGAGAAGTGCGAAGTGATACATTTTGGCAGGAAGAATGAGCAGAGGCAATATGAACCAAATGATACAATTTTAAAGGGGGTGCAGGAACAGAGAGACCTGGGGGTATATGTGCACAAATCTTTGAAGGTGGCAGGACAGGTTGAGAAAGCGGTTAAAAAACTATACAGGATCCCAGGCTTTATAAATAGAGGCATAGAGTACAAAAGCAAGGAAGTTATGTTGAACCTTCATAAAACACTGGTTCGGCCACAACTGGAGAATTGTGTCCAGTTCTGGGCACCGCACTTCAGGAAGAATGTGAAGGCCTTAGAGAGGATGCAGAAAAAATTTACTAGATTGGAGAAGCTGGGGTTGTTCTCCTTAGAGCAGAGAAGATCAAAGGGAGATTTGATAGAAGTGTTCAAAATCGTGAAGGGTTTAGATAAAGTAAATAAAGAGAAACTATTCCCATTGGCAGAAGGGTCGAGAAGCGACAGACATAGATTTAAGGTGATTGGCAAAAGAACCAATGACGACGTGAGGAAAAAATTTTTTACGCACCTAGTAGTTATGATCTGGAATGCGCTGCCTGAAAGGGTGATGGAAGTAAATTCAATCGTGGCTTTCAGAAAGGAATTGGATAAATACTTGAAGGGGAAACATTTGCAGGACAGGGTGGAAAGAGCAGGGGAATGGGACTAACTCGGTTGCTGTTACAAAGAGCCGGCACGGGTTCGATGAGCCAAATGCCTCCTTCTGTGCTGTAACCATTCTATGATTCCATAACATGCTGGGGCTTTTTTCTCTAGAGAAGAGCAGGCTGAGGGGTGACCTGATCGAGGTCTTTAAGGTAATGAAGGGGTTTGATAGGGTAGACATGGAAGAAATATTTCTACTTGTGGGGGTGTCCAAAACTAGAGGTCATAAATATAAAATAGTCACTAATAAATCCAATAGGGAATTCAGGAGAAACTTCTTTACCCAACAAGTGGTAAGAATGTGGAACGCATTACCACAAGGAGAAGCCAGATAAACACACAAGGGAGAAAGGGAGAAAGGAATAGAAGGGTATGCTGATGGGGTTCGATGTAGTGGGGAGGGAGGAGGCTCGTGTGGAGCATAAACGCCGGCATAGACCAATTGGGCCGAATGGCCTGTTTCTGTGCTAAAGGGTCAATGTAACTCAATGTAACCATCAGTGGCAGAGCCTTCAACTATCTTGGCCCCACAATCTGATACTCTCTACCTAAAGTCTCGCACCTCACCGTTTCTCTCCTCAACTTCAAATAGCTCCTCAAAGCTTGCCTCTTCCACTGCACCTTTACAGCTGCTTGGCATCATGCCTTGAGACATTTACTACATAAAAGGCATTATATAAATGCAAGTTGCTGTTGAGCTTTCTGGTCAACTGATCCTGAGGTTTTAAATGAGAGATTTATTTGCTACTGCATTATAGGCTTAGCTGAGATTTTGTGTAAAGCGCAATGTAATGTTCATGCTTGGTTCCAGAATGGAAGACCGAGATAAATATTCACTCTACTGGCACTAACTTGGTAAAGAAGCAGAATACAAAAGTCACACAGAAGTGAACCCACAACGAGGTTGCTGCCATTGAACCAAGGTTAACGCCTGACTCTTGAACATTTTGTTTATGACTTGTACATTTTTGACTTGGCTGCCCCATACTTCCTATGGAGGTGTTAACAGATGACTTCTCTCTGTCTCAGAATGTGTTCTGCAAGGGTGGAAGCTCTGCAGTAGCCATAAGGCTGTTTCCCTCCTCCTGTTTATTTCAGTTGGGCTAAGTTAGAGACCTCTGGGCTGCTGATGCCTTGTATGGTTGAATGGGATGTGGCAAGATTCAAGCCAGGCAATTGGCCAACAGATGCATCTTATTCCTCAGTGTATTCAATAAAAAGTGTTCAGTTAGACGTTAACTATCCCACAGGAGTAGTTGAAGAGCAGTGAATTTTCCCAGCCAACATTCAGCCTCTAGCCAACGCCATCAAAAACAGACTAACTGGTCATTCATCCAAAACTGGCTCAAAATTTAAATCAGCCTCGGAATGACATGATAACCTGAGAGCCTAAAGCTTTTAAAAAAAAACTGTGATCTCATAGCAAAGGTACTTTTAAATCTTTCATAATCTGGCACTCAGTTAAAAAGAAAAATCATTTTTAATAACCCAACAATCCATTGCAGAGAACAGCTGGATACAGACTTGAATGAGGAGAAAAAAAAATAACCTACTTAACTCCTAGATCTTCAAGCTACCAATAATGTAACAAAATATACCTGGACACTAACAGTGAATATTCAGAGTTTAGATCCAGGTCTATAGGGTCCATAATATATATGATCTTACTCCAATTTTATCCAATAAATGATATCCATATACTAGCATGAAAAGAACATTCACTGACCGCCAGGGAACTCGGATTCATCATTCCATCCCATTTCACTTCTCGGATACGGAGGTCCACCATCATTCAGAACACAGGAGATCATGTCCATCAAAGGACCATGAAATCAGAAAATACACCACTATGAAAAGCCATCATTAGGTTATCCCAGTAAACAAGGCACCAACTGTTGTAGTTACACGGAGCTGCCAATACCAGCCATAGTGAAGACAGCAAAGTCTTTGACATGTTCCATTATCATTTTGCATGTATAGAGAGGTACTGAAACTGGCAAATCATCCCACATGTTTATAGATGCAGCCGAAGAGTTCAAATTAAGCTAAGGCAATTTCTAATTGGCTCAACTTTGGATTTGGGTTTGAGGTCTGACACTCTTAACCAGTTCTTTTCAGCGTTTAGGCATACTTCTACAGCTGATCCCAATAGTAAAACTGAAGTTAATGGGGGCCAGGGGAAATTTCTTCAATGGCTGTAGTCGCACCTGGCAAAAAGGATGATAATTATGGTTGTTGCAGGCCAATCATCTCAGCCCCAGGTCATTGCTGCAGGCGTTCCTCAGGGCAAGGTCCTTGGCCCAACTATCTTCAGCTGCTTCGTCAATGATCTTTTCTCCATCATTTTTTTTAAATTCGTTCACGGGATGTGGGCGTCGCTGGCAAGGCCGGCATTTATTGCTCATCCCTAATTGCCCTCGAGAAGGTGGTGGTGAGCCGCCGTCTTGAACCGCTGCAGTCCGTGTGGTGACGGTTCTCCCACAGTGCTGTTAGGAAGGGAGTTCCAGGATTTTGACCCAGCGACAATGAAGGAACGGCGATATATTTCCAAGTCGGGATGGTGTGTGACTTGGAGGGGAACGTGCAGGTGGTGTTGTTCCCATGCGCCTGCTGCCCTTGTCCTTCTAGGTGGTAGAGGTCGCGGGTTTGGGAGGTGCTGTCGAAGAAGCCTTGGCGAGTTGCTGCAGTGCATCCTGTGGATGGTGCACACTGCAGCCACAGTGCGCCGGTGGTGAAGGGAGTGAATGTTTAGGGTGGTGGATGGGGTGCCAATCAAGCGGGCTGCTTTATCTTGGATGGTGTCGAGCTTCTTGAGTGTTGTTGGAGCTGCACTCATCCAGGCAAGTGGAGAGTATTCCATCACACTCCTGACTTGTGCCTTGTAGATGGTGGAAAGGCTTTGGGGAGTCAGGAGGTGAGTCACTCGCCGCAGAATACCCAGCCTCTGACCTGCTCTCGTAGCCACAGTATTTATATAGCTGGTCCAGTTAAGTTTCTGGTCAATGGTGACCCCCAGGATGTTGATGGTGGGGGATTCGGCGATGGTAATGCCGTTGAATGTCAAGGGGAGGTGGTTAGACTCTCTCTTGTTGGAGATGGTCATTGCCTGGCACTTATCTGGCGCGAATGTTACTTGCCACTTATCAGCCCAAGCCTGGATGTTGTCCAGGTCTTGCTGCATGCAGGCTCGGACTGCTTCATTATCTGAGGGGTTGCGAATGGAACTGAACACTGTGCAGTCATCAGTGAACATCCCCATTTCTGACCTTATGATGGAGGGAAGGTCATTGATGAAGCAGCTGAAGATGGTTGGGCCTAGGACACTGCCCTGAGGAACTCCTGCAGCAATGCCCTGGGGCTGAGATGATTGGCCTCCAACAACCACTACCATCTTCCTTTGTGCTAGGTATGACTCCAGCCACTGGAGAGTTTTCCCCCTGATTCCCATTGACTTCAATTTTACGAGGGCTCCTTGGTGCCACACTCGGTCAAATGCTGCCTTGATGTCAAGGGCAGTCACTCTCACCTCACCTCTGGAATTCAGCTCTTTTGTCCATGTTTGGACCAAGGCTGTAATGAGGTCTGGAGCCGAGTAGTCCTGGCGGAACCCAAACTGAGCATCGGTGAGCAGGTTATTGGTGAGTAAGTGCCGCTTGATAGCACTGTCGACGACACCTTCCATCACTTTGCTAATGATTGAGAGTAGACTGATGGGGCGGTAATTGGCCGGATTGGATTTGTCCTGCTTTTTGTGGACAGGACATATCTGGGCAATTTTCCACATTGTCGGGTGGATGCCAGTGTTGTAGCTGTACTGGAACAGCTTGGCTAGAGGCGCAGCTAGTTCTGGAGCACAAGTCTTCAGCACTACAGCTGGGATGTTGTCAGGGCCCATAGCCTTTGCTGTATCCAGTGCACTCAGCCGTTTCTTGATATCACGTGGAGTGAATCGAATTGGTTGAAGACTGGCTTCCGTGATGGTGGGGATATCGGGAGGAGGCTGAGATGGATTATCCACTCGGCACTTGTCTTTTGCACTCACGTGCTGGACTCCGCCATCATTGAGAATGGGGATGTTTGCAGAGCCTCCTCCTCCCGTTAGTTGTTTAATTGTCCACCACCATTCACGACTGGATGTGGCAGGACTGCAGAGCTTTGATCTGATCCGTTGGTTGTGGAATCGCTTAGCTCTGTCTATAGCATGTTGCTTCCGCTGTTTAGCATGCGTGTAGTCCTGATTTGTAGCTTCACCAGGTTGGCACCTCATTTTTAGGTACGCCTGGTGCTGCTCCTGGCATGCTCTTCTACACTCCTCATTGAACCAGGGTTGATCCCCTGGCTTGTTGGTAATGGTAGAGTGAGGAATATGCCGGGCCATGAGGTTACAGATTGTGCT
Organism: Heptranchias perlo; assembly: GCF_035084215.1. Taxonomy (NCBI): domain Eukaryota; kingdom Metazoa; phylum Chordata; class Chondrichthyes; order Hexanchiformes; family Hexanchidae; genus Heptranchias; species Heptranchias perlo. The sequence goes on from NC_090341.1 coordinate 45,335,835, forward strand.
GGAATACAATTCTGCTGCTGCTGATGGCCCACAGCGCCTCATGGATGCCCAGTTTTGAGCTGCTAGATCTGTTCTGAATCTATCCCATTTAGCACGGTGGTAGTGCCACACAACACGTTGGATGGTGTCCTCAGTGCGAAGACGGGATTTCATCTCCACGAGGATTGTGCGGTGGTCACTCCTACCAATACTGTCATGGACAGATGCATTTGCGACAGGTAGATTGGTGAGGACGAGGTCAAGTAAGTTTTTCCCTCGTGTTGGTTCGCTCACCACCTGCCGCAGGCCCAGTCTCGCAGCTATTTCCTTCAGGACTCGGCCAACTCGGTCAGTAGTGGTGCTACCGAGCCACTCTTGGTGATGGACATTGAAGTCCCCCACCCAGAGTACATTTTGTGCCCTTGCTACCCTCAGTGCTTCCTCCAAGTGGTGCTCAACATGGAGGAGGACTGATTCATCAGCTGAGGGAGGACGGTAGGTGGTAATCAGCAGGAGGTTTCCTTGCCCATGTTTGACCTGATGCCATGAGATCCAGAGTCAATGTTGAGGACTCCCAGGGCCACTCCCTCCTGACTGTAAATCACTGTACCGCCACCTCTGGTGGGTCTGTCCTGCCGGTGGGACAGGATATACCCAGGGATGGTGATGGAAGAGTCTGGGACGTTGGCTGAAAGATATGATTCTGTGAGTATGGCTATGTCAGGCTGTTGCTTGACTAGTCTGTGGGACAGCTCTCCCAATTTTGGCACAAGTCCCCAGATGTTAGTAAGGAGGACCTTGCAGGGTCGACTGGGCTTGGTGTTTTGCCGTTGTCTTGTCCGGTGCCTAGTGGTCCGTCCGGTTTTATTCTTATTATGACTTTTCGTAGTGTGATTTTACAACTGAGTGGCTTGCTTGGCCATTTCAGAGGGCAATTAAGAATCAACCACATTGCTGTGGGTCTGGAGTCACATATAGGTTTCCTTCCCTAAAGGATATTAGTGAACCAGATGGGTTTTGTGACAATCCGGTAGTTTCATGGCCATCATTACTGATACTAGTATTTTAATTCCAGATTTTTATTTAATTAATTGAATTTAATTAATTGAATTTAAATTCGCCAGCAGCCGTGGCAGGATTTGAACTCATGACTCTGGATTTTAGTCCAGGCCTCTGGATTACTAGCCCAGTAACATAACCACTATGCTACCGTGCCCGTAAGGTTAACTGAGGAGAGATTGGGTCGACTAGGCCTATATTCACTCGAGTTTAGAAGAATGAGAGGTGATCTCATCGAAACATATAAAATTCTAACAGGACTAGACAGACTAGGTGCAGGGAGGATGTTCCCAATGGCTGGGGAGTCCAGAACCAGGGGTCACAGTCTCAGGATATGGGGTATGCCATTTAGAACTGAGATGAGGAGAAATTTCTTCACTCAGAGGGTGGTGAACCTGTGGAATTCTCTACCACAGAAGGCAGTGGAGGCCAAGTCATTAGATGTATTCAAGAAGGAGATAGATATATTTCTTAATGCTAAAGGGATCAAGGGATATGGGGAAAAGGCGGGAACAGGGTACTGAGTTAGACGATCAGCCATGATCATTTTGAATGGCGGAGCAGGCCCGAAGGGCCGAATGGCCTACTCTTGCTCCTATTTTCTATGTTTCTATGTTTAGAAGTGGTGTGTTCACTGATAATTCTACAATGTTCAGCTCCATTCGCAATTCCTCAGTAACTTTCACTCCACGTAAATGCCAAGCAATAACTATCACCAACAAGAGAGAGACTAATGATGTCCCCTTGACATTCAATAGTATTACCATTGCCAAATCCACCACCATTAACATCCTGTGGGTCACCACTGACCAGAAACTCAACTAGACCAGCCATATAAATACCATGGCTACTACAACTATTCAGATACTGAGTATTCTGTGACAAATGGCTCACCTCCTAATTTCCCAAAGCCTCCCCACCACCTACCTACAAGGCACAGTGTGATGGAATACTCTCCACTTGCCTGGATGGGTGTAGATGCAATAGCACTGAAGAAGCTTGAACCATCCAGACAAAGCAGTCCACTGGATCCACTAGCCTAAACATCCAACCCCTCCCATAATATCAACCACCTAGAAGGACAGGAGTAGCAGATGCATGGGAACACTGTCACTTCCGAGTTGCCCTGTACGTTATACACCATTCTGACTTGGACATAAATCACCAGTCCTTCACCGTTGCTGGGTCAAAATCCTGGAAGACCCTACCTAACTGCATTGTGGGAGTACCTTCACCACATGGTCTGCAGCAGTTCGACGATAAAGATCACCACCGCCCCTTCACGGCAACTAGGGATGGGCAATAAATGCCAGTCCTGCCAGCGATGCCCACATCCCATGAATGATTAAAAAAAAAATCATGTTGCTTTAATATGCAGGTACATCTCCCTTGATGTGTTTTGCAGGTTAAGGAGCAGAGGCCCAAAACAATGGGAAGGGTGGGTCCAAGACAGGTAAATATCAAGACCTACAATAGGGCAGGAGGGGTGGGGAGCAAGTGATAGTTGAGGCAGTGCTTGTGTTGAGGGGTCAGGAAGTGAGCAGAGCTGTGAGGTAAAGAGTAAGAATGTCCGAAATGGAGATAAGTTAGGACTTCTGTCTGTTTTTCTCTGCTTGCTGAGTTACTGTGGAAGGACAACCTTCAAAGCAGCTAAAAGGGAGTGAACATTTTTTCCCCAGCATTTAAATGTATCAGTTTGCTTATTGTGATAAACAACCAATCAGGAAGAGGCGATGGAAATAGCTTGTCTTCGTGTGCAATTGGTTCAGTGTTTCTAATGTGAAAGTGATCAATCAGAAATCAAGAGTGGTCACCACAGACACCATTTTTATTGGAATGAGTTTGCTCTGAAACTAACGGTTCAATTTAACTCCGTCAAGAAAACTATTGAGTCAGTGATTTGAAAAACCTCAAACAATTTGAGCCTACTTGAGTGAATTCTCCATAAGATAAAGTTTAAGTTAATTCAGCATCTTAATATGCAGCTACTCTTTTAAAAAAGGGCCATATATGGACATGTTTTAGACCCTCTGTACACTTTTATATGGAAAAGTTGTATTTACATAGCATCTTGTCATATCTGTCAGGAATGTCTTCACATAGAATGAATTGCTTTGAACTGCAGTGGTACTTGATATGTGGGCAACCGCAGCAGCCATTTTTGTGCACAGTAAGATCCAACAAATGGCAGTGAGATGAATGACCAGTTAATATTTTCTTATGGTGGTTTTGAATGAGGGAACAATGTTGCTAGGCTATCAGGAGAATGCCCTACTTTTTTGAATGTTGCTATAACCTATTTAAGATCCACCTGAACCAGTCAATCAGGCAGATGGAACCTCATTATCATAATTAGCATCGTTATATGTCAAGCCAAAAAATGATGCTACCTCCATTATGGCCGGCAATGGCAGCTGCGAGTGACCACGACAGTTGGTGTCTTGTTTTTAGGGACAATCTAATGGTTGATTAATGAACCTGTTTTGCATGGTGGTGCATTTCTCGATTTCTTGGCGCTATGCTGGTGTCGATCTCGTATCCTGAAATACGATGTACTTGGACTTCCTGACATGAAAGTGAGAAGGAAAGATTTCACTGAGTGTTTGAGTTATATTTGTGTCCAGAAATCAATACAATATTTGCGCACAAAACATATCACTGTGGAGAATCACAGTGGCTATATTTTACATAACTTACATGTCACTCGCTCTCAAAACTTGTTAGGTGCCAATCTGACAAACTAGATATGATTTAAAAATAAAACATTGCGTATATGTTGCTCCACTCTCATAGATATTACATATCGAGTACAAAATGTTTATTTTCTACCCTTTCCAAACCTTTGGGCTTTAGAAGCATGATGATCTCCAACTTGGTATGAGATATGGGAGATACCTCATGGTGAACATTGTGACTTTCTGTGCTCATCATCAGCTTGGAAGAGCAACCCTCATAAAACCCTCCTTGTTTTCTTTTCCAGTTGTACATACAGACCACCACACTAACCATATCCATGAACCTAAGTGCTTCTGTGGCTCTGGGTATGCTCTACATGCCGAAGGTTTACATCATCATCTTCCACCCAGAACAGAACGTCCAGAAGAGAAAGCGTAGCTTCAAGGCGGTGGTAACCGCGGCAACAATGTCTTCACGACTATCCCACAAATCCTCGGACAGGCCTAATGGTGAAGCCAAAACAGAGCTGTGTGAAAATGTAGATCCAAACAGTAAGTAACTGAGATGTATTTATGACTTCACTGTTTATTGGGGTCTGTCTGTAAAGAGCTGACCAGTGGCTAAACCTAATAGCTTAAATATGATGCCCAGTTACAAACCTATTGAGTTAACAGTAAAGGGAGTTCTGTCTTGAACTAATAACTTACTATAGTTAGATGCATGTGACTGTTCTGAGCACTGTTCCATATCCATGACTCAGTCAGTATTCATGTCTCGTAGCCTGTTTTCTGATGTGGTTAAAGGTGTAGTGCATATTTCAGTCCTTGACATCCTTGTGCTATCTTTTTAAATTCTTTTAGAGATGACACGACCCAGGCAACCATCACAGCTCCAACACTAGATGATTGAGTAACGTAATTGGAGAAGCAAATATTGCCAAACCATTTTAATTTGATACTAACACTGAAAAAAATACCCCACCAATGGTTATTTCTTTCAGTAATTTGAACCTAGTTGGGTCTTCTTTTACTGTCATGTTTGGACACATTCATCAAGCTCAAGGAACATACATGTCTTCTGAAAAGTGGACCAATGTGTCAGAAACATACGATAACAAAAAAAACCTGAATATTTTTAAATTACTAGTGCCGTGCTGAGAATCAATTTGTTTGTGTACTTCTCCGTGCTAATTGCTATCCAATATATTTTATAAGGACTTTGTTCTTGTCATGTTAAGCGAGAAGCAAGATTAAATTCCTGCACAGATAATCTTTTCTTTGCAAGGGAAAAAATGATGCACATTGAATGGTAGAATTTGTTAAAAAGATGCATTTATATGAAATGGGAGTAAAATAAATAGAAAGGAATAGACTGGTAAAAAGTGATCAAACATCGAATGATGAAAGCAATATCCCTTTGTGAATGGAAGAACTGAAATGGACAGAATCTAGAATACAAGAAGATAATAAAAAAGGATTTAAAATATCAGGAAACTCAATCTGAAGTACAAAATGAAAATACTGATGTCTCATTTAAGGAGCCTGACCGAAGAAGCCATTCATTCATTGTGGTCAATTGTTGAGTGGCTATGTACAAATTTGGGTCTGCCATAAATACCTTTTTGGATTCAATGGTGTAAGTCATTCCATAAAGCAGTCTGAATGCTTTACTTTTATGGGAGTTGATTCATACTGCCTTGTATCTACTCGTACAATAGCATAACCCAGGGATGTAAAGATTGCCTCCCCTTGCGATCTGAACCAGATATTTGCATCTTTCGTGTATTTCTTCAATCTCGTGAGGATGATTGAGAAAACACTTGATGAGGTTTGATGTGAATCGATTCTTATTTCCCATCAGGTGAACATACCGAACAGTCATGATCAGTATCACTTACTTCCATCAATACAATTTGTCTTTGCATAATATAAAAATAATGAATATGCTATCCCACTTTGGTGGATGCTCTTGCTTCAGTTAAAGCTCATTTTCAAACTCATCTCTCCCATATTCCATCTTTCACCCAGGCCTTTGCTACCTGACTGTAGCTTTCACAGCTTTTTTTTAAAAGCCTGACTCCAGTGTTAGCTTAGTCAAACTATCCCTTGCCCGAAGAGCAAAGATCATCGGCATAACTTGGTAATGACCGGTGCCGAGTTCAAATGGACCAAGATGATGCACTAGCAATGAATGTATATGATCACTGGAATGTCAAACTATTTTTCATTGTCTGCAGTACATTGATTTAGCCCTGTTGTCCTGTGAATTCAACCCTGAGGGCTATATTTTGCTTAATATTTTTTAACACATATTACACCCGTGGCATCATTGGCTGAAATCCCGAAATATGGGACCCTATAATGCCTTAATATATTAGTCGATGTCCTGTGGTGTTGCACATGGGGAATCCAGGTCAAATGTAGTCTTTGGGTGAAGGGGAGTTAGAGGGCAGGGAATAATTGGATTAGACTGTGAGGCTATAATTCAGTCATCATTTTAAAGACATATATTCCATCCTCATTTTTATAAACTTTGATTTTTACTATTAATAGTTAAATAACAAAATGTATGGCAATTTGGGAAGCAGAAAAGTAGAGCTGGCTGGAGCATTTGAGTTTCTCTGCAGTACAGACTGAGGAGTTGGTATATCAAACTGAAGTGCTACAGCGCTGCCACTTGTGGGAGGATGTAATTACAGTGTGACGAGTTTACATAGACAGGTTGCATTATAAATGTGGACATGGGAATTTATAATGAAAATGCCTTCCCCTTTAAATATGCTTTTGGCAGCCTCACTATATTGTGAATGACCAAACCATGCATTTGGAAGAGGAAATTGTCTTTTTAGAACCAGAACGTTAAAGGTAAGATCATAGAATAAGACCACAACACAGTGACTACCTCCTTAAATACATGATAGGCAAAAAACCTGAGCCCTGATAGGTTTGCCAACCCTCCAGGATCTCCATGGATTAAAGATTGATGTGGACAGTGCTGTGAGCAATCCAGGAGAATAAATCATAGGGCCATTAAAGAAAATTGTGGGTTTTTTTTCATTTTATAAAAAATATTGGAGGGGGGTGGGTAAAAAGGCTGTTTGACTGGGTAGGGCAGTTGGAGGTGGGAGGCCATGTGATGAAACCTCCAGGAACAACCAGAATTGGCAACCCTAGACCCTTGAAGCTACATCGTAAGATGCAAGCATGCAAATGAATATCATGTTCATTTGAAGTTTCTTGTCTCAGCTATTTTAGTAGAAAATAAACTGATTAATGCCTCTGCTAAAATGGGGGAAGAGGGGATTCTCAGACAACATATTAGTATTCGTACGCTAGCAACCCATAATGTCATTTCAGGGCCCTAGAATTTGTAGACATGTACAATTCCATTGAACAGCTGTATGGAAAAAAATTAAATAAGAAAAACACAAGTTAGTTGGTAATTATAATAAAGACCTTTTCTGACTTGGAACAAAGTGATTTGATATCACACAATAAAATGTAATTTATTTTATGATGTGCTAAAGTCATGTACTTTGAATTCGGAAATAAATTTGGCAGATTGTTAGCACAAATGATTAAATGAGAACAGAGGATTCTTGCTCAACCTATTATTCATGTTACAAGGAAATCCCATTAATTGTCTCCAATAAAAACTGATTAATCCTGTATTTATCCACTTCATTTAATAAATAAAGGATCAATATAGGGAATTTGTGATACATTCATATATAACTCACTGGTGAAGGTGACTTGGTAACTCATAAGCAACAAAGTGTAATTATCCTCATCAGTTAGGTATCGATGGGTATTAATATATATATTAATATTTGGCTATACTTTTTTTAGAATTAGAAGTAAGAGAAGGGTTTCCTTGCTCACTTATTATTTAGGTCCATGTTCAGCATTCATGACATTTTCTTCCTCCCCGTTTCTCTCAACCAATCCCACGTCTCTCGACTTGCTATCGAGTTTGCCTCTTTGCGTTTAGGGGCACCTTTATATTGGTGATAGGGGTTCAAGGAGAACAGCCCTCAAGCAGAGATGGATATCCTCCAAGCATCGCGCTCCCCTGTTGTACCTGTGCACTGGAGTGCCAATGGAAATAGGTCCATGCTTTCTCCACCTTTCTCAGGACCTGTAAATTGCTGGATCCTGGACATGTTCATAGGCACAGGATTCACCTCCTTTATAGTAGCGGGGGTCATTTTAACCTAACCCATCAGGTGGGAAACAGGTAGGTTTGGGCCAAAGCCCGTTTACATCCAAATCTCCATTGACATTAATCGAGAGTAAAATCAGGGCAGGGTGTAAAATGGATGGCCGATCTGAATTGTTTGGTTAAAATTACCCCCACGGTGTCAGCAGCAGAAGTATTGAGTGTCTGAGGTAATGGAAAACTATAGAGATAAAGGTGCCTTTAACATTTCAACAGTCCCTGTGCGAGGTGGCACTCCAATATGTAAGTTTTTTTTTATTCGTTCATGGGATGTGGGCGTCGCCGGCAAGGCGAACATTTATTGCCCATCCCTAATTGCCCTTGAGAAGGTGGTGGTGAGCCGCCTTCTTGAACCGTTGCAGTCCATGTGGTGAAGGTTCTCCCACAGTGCTGTTAGGTGGGGAGTTCCAGGATTTTGACCCAACGACAATGAAGGAAAGGCGATATATATCAAGTTGATGAGTGTGAAGAAATGACTCCTTATTTATACTCAGTTTGTGATTCTCACTTGTTGATTTCTCAGAGTAGTTCTCCACATTCACCAAATTTCATTCATGTCCTGTTCAATTTTTTTTAACAAGTTGGTTATCCTTATCCTCACTTCAAACCTTAATGGCCTAACAACCTACTTTCTTTGAGTTCCTTCCTCTCTGCTTTTTTGTTTCAGTTCATAATATTCTCACCTCTGAGCTAGAAGCTAAAGATTTCAAGCCCCATTCTAGGACTGGAGTGTGTGATCTAGGCACATATTTCAGTGCAGTACTGAGGGAGTGCTGCATTGTTGGAAATGCCACCTTCAGATGAAATATTAAACTGAGTTGCCTATTTAGGTAATTGTAAACAATTTTACAACACCAAGTTATAGTCCAGCAATTTTATTTTAAATTCACAAGCTTTCGGAGATTTTCTCCTTCCTCAGGCAAATGTTTCAAGAGCTCCTTGAAGCCTACGCATTTATACATATTGAACAATACATGGTGTTTACAGACTGCCCCTGCAACTGCCCGTTGCCAAGGCAATCACCGTGTTCAGACAGAGAGGTGTTACCTGCAGAACCCCCGAATACACATTCAACAATAAAACAAACAGGGAAAAAAAACAGAGAAAAAAAAACACAGAGAGAGGCAGAAACATCCGGAAGGCAGAGAGAGCCAGCAAATGACCCATTATATTAAAAACAGATAACATTTGTTCGCTGGTGGGGTAACGTGTAGCGTGACATGAACCCAAGATCCCGGTTGAGGCCGTCCTCATGGGTGCGGAACTTGGCTATCAATTTCTGCTCGACGATTTTGCGTTGTCGTGTGTCTCGAAGGCCGCCTTGGAGTACGCTTACCCGAAGGTCGGTGGATGAATGTCCATGACTGCTGAAGTGTTCCCCGACTGGGAGGGAACCCTCCTGTTTGGCGATTGTTGCGCGGTGTCCGTTCATCCGTTGTCGCAGCGTCTGCATGGTCTCGCCAATGTACCATGCTCTGGGGCATCCTTTCCTGCAACGTATGAGGTAGACAATGTTGGCCGAGTCACAGGAGTATGAACCATGCACCTGGTGGGTGGTGTCATCTCGTGTGATGGTGGTATCTGTGTCGATGATCTGGCATGTCTTGCAGAGGTTACCGTGGCAGGGTTGTGTGGCGTCGTGGACGCTGTTCTCTTGAAAGCTAGGTAGTTTGCTGCGAACGATGGTCTGTTTGAGGTTGGGTGGCTGTTTAAAGGCGAGTAGTGGAGGTGTGGGGATGGCCATAGCGAGGTGTTTGTCCTCATTGATGACATGTTGAAGGCTGCGGAGAACATGGCGTAGTTTCTCCGCTCCGGGGAAGTACTGGACGACAAAGGGTACTCTGTTAGTTGCGTCCCGTGTTAGTCTCCTGAGGAGGTCTATGCGATTTTTTGCTGTGGCCCGTCGGAACTGTCGATCGATGAGTCGAGCGTCATATCCCGTTCTTACTAGGGCGTCTTTCAGCGTCTGTAGGTGTCCATCGCGTTCCTCCTCGTCTGAGCAGACCCTGTGTATTCGCAGGGCCTGTCCATAGGGGATGGCCTCTTTGACGTGGTTAGGGTGGAAGCTGGAAAAGTGGAGCATCGTGAGGTTGTCCGTGGGCTTGCGGTAGAGTGAGGTGCTGAGGTGCCCGTCTTTGATGGAGATTCGTGTGTCCAAGAAAGAAACTGATTCTGAGGAGTAGTCCATGGTGAGCTTGATGGTGGGATGGAACTTGTTGATGTTATCGTGTAGTCTCTTTAGTGATTCCTTGCCGTGGGTCCATAGAAAGAAAATGTCGTCGATGTATCTGGTGTATAGTGTTGGTTGGAGGTCTTGTGCAGTGAAGAAGTCCTGCTCGAACTTGTGCATGAAAATGTTGGCGTATTGGGGTGCGAATTTGGTCCCCATGGCTGTTCCGTGTGTTTGGGTAAAGAACTGGTTATCGAAGGTGAAGACATTGTGATCCAGGATGAAGCGGATGAGTTGTAGGATGGCTTCCGGAGATTGGCTGTTGTTGGTGTTGAGTATTGATGCTGTCGCAGCGATGCCGTCATCGTGGGGGATACTGGTGTATAGTGCCGAGACGTCCATCGTGGTGAGAAGTGTTCCTGGTTCAACTGGTCCGTGGGTACTGAGTTTTTGTAGGAAGTCTGTAGTGTCACGACAGAAGCTGGGGGTTCCCTGTACGATGGGTTTCAGGATGCCCTCGATGTATCCAGAGAGGTTCTCACACAGGGTTCTGTTGCCTGATACGATGGGACGTCCGGGTGTGTTGGCTTTGTGTATCTTTGGGAGGCAGTAGAAGTCTCCCACGCGGGGATTACGTGGGATGAGAATGCGTAGGATGCTTTGAAGGTCTGGATCGAAGGTCTTGATCAGTTTGTTGAGCTGGTGGGTGTGTTCTTTGGTCGGATCTGCGGGTAACCGTCTGTAGTGTTCCTGGTTGTCCAGTTGTCGGTATGCTTCTTTGCAATAGTCTGTTCTGTTCTGTATGACTATGGCTCCTCCTTTGTCCGCTGGTTTGATGACGATGTTGCGGTTGGTCTTGAGAGCGTTGATGGCGTTGCGTTGTGCTCGGGTGACATTCTATTTAGGTAGACATTAAAAATCCCATGGCACTATTTGAAGAAGAGATATAAGTTCCAGCCAATACTTCCCTTAAACAACACCACCAAAAATTATATTTTGGTTATTCATCTCATTGCTGTTTGTGGGACCTTCTTCTATGCAAAATGGATGCCTCATTTACCTACACAGCAACAGTAACTGTGCTTCAAAAAGTAATTCATTGTACATGAAGCATTTTGGGACATGCTCAGAACCATGATAAAATGTTATGTAAATTGAAGTCTTTCTTTCTATCTTTTATCCATCTTTATTTCTGTCTTTTTAAGTCACCAAAGCTAGATACAGTACTCCACTTGCAACATCACAAGTATTTTATAGATAATTTCTGTCACTTATACCAACATTGTGTTTTTATTTGTTGTACCAATGCTGCCATACAATGTGATGATACTTTCTAAGCTCGTTTTCCCCTTTCTCTACCTATTTAAAAATATAACTCTCATTTTATATACTATTCATTTCTCTAGCACTGTTCTGCATTTCCCAATGTCAAATGTCATTTGCTGTTCATTTGATGAATCGATTGATATCTGTAGATTCTTTTGAACCATACCTAGCTCTTTGAAACACTTCATTTTCCTACACAATAGTAAACTTAGTCATTTTATTTACACGGTTGTGGCTTTTAATAAACATAAGTAGAAGTGGTCCCATTAGTGACTGCTGGGAGATTGAGTTACATAGAATTCCATAGAATGTACAACACATAAACAGGCCATTCAGCCCAATTGGTCTATGCCGGTGTTTGTGCTCCATACTAGCCTCCTCCCACCCTTCTTCATCTAACCCTATCAGCATAACCTTCTATTCCTTTCTCCCTAATGTGTTTATCTAACTTCCCCTTAATGGATCTATGCTATTCACCTCAACTGCTCCTTGTGGCAGCGAGTACCACATTTTAACCACACTCTGGGTAAAGAAGTTTCTCCTGAATTCCCTATTGGATTTATTAGTGACGATCTTATATTTCTGGCCTCTAGTTTTGGTCTCCCTCACAAGTGGAAACATCTTCCCTGAGTTGGTTCCTACAGGCCATTTGAAGCTACAGTCTTTTCTTAATTCAAGTTTTTGAGCACTAAGTTCCAACTTTGCTGTATTATTTAAAGTGCTTCATTTGAATTATTGGATAATTTTTTTTAGTGCTAAAACCTCTTTGAGTTATCAGGAATAGGCTGTCACATCATTAATAACTTCTCATTAAAAAAATTGAACTGTCTTCTACTTTCTATTCAAATTGTCATTTGCTCTTTGATTGCAAAGAATTTCATAGTGTTCATAAGACAGTTGTGAAGGATCTTATCAAACGTTTTCTGAAAGTCAAGATGTAATATATCAGCTGCATTACCTTCAACTGCTAACTCAAGCACATCTTCAAAGAATGCCAATGCATTTTGCTCATCATATCCTGCCTTTAATGAATCCATGTTGGCTTTTATTTGTAGCCTTTACTGCCACTAAGTGCATCTGAGTTGTCTCATCTGTAATAGACTCCAGTGTTTGTCTTTTGCCCAGTAGACATGTGAAGCCTATCGGATCTGTGATTGTAAGACTGTGACATTCTGGATGGTAGTTGCTGAGTTGGAAGCTATGTTTAATCAAACTCAGCCAGAACCATTACATATTGCTATAATTATACTGATCTGTAAAATAGGTAACGACCAATTACATTATACAAATTATTGCCTGATATTCAAAAACTGTACATTCAGGTAACTAAAATTTGGGGGAATTTTCCCGACATCCATAAAAATGAAGTAGGATTTAATTAAAAAGTAAATCTTAGTCCAGCAATGTTTATTATTTGTACATTGAGCTCTGGCAAATCAAGACTAATTTAATATTTATTAATCGCTCACGATGCAGAGCCTGCATTTAACTGAATGAAGTGTACCTACTTGTCAATACTTCAGTTCAATTGTTTGGGAATAAACATATTCATTTAATTATATTGACATGTTGCACACTTGATTCCCCTCTCTACATCTCTGCAAACTGTATTCCCTCTGATAGCTTTCCCCCACAATGTGGCACCACACAGGGCTGCCCTTGCTCTCTTGGTTAACCTCTTAGAATATAAACATGAGCTCATTCGACCTTTGTAGCTTGTTCCATTTCATAGACTATGTATAATTTCCTCTCCCATGGATTCTATGCAGTTTGTTTCTTCTGAGAGATAACTAGGTACAATTTCTAAGAAGATGCACTTAATTCCTTCAATGTCTTTGTAATACATGCCTTACTGATCTCCATATTTGTTACATATTCCTGGGTCAAAGTGGCAGGCAAAAGCCTCCATTATTGAAAACTGATGTAAAAATTCATCTAACACAGTCACTATTTTGAATTTTTACCCAAATAAACACATAAAGGATCTACCTGTTCTTCAATATTCATTTACTATTTACACAGTTAAAAACAACTGCTTAGATTCCTCTTGTTGCTGTCTGCAACTTCTAAAACAAAAGCAAAATACCATAGTATTTTTCCATTCCATAGTTCCGTTTGTCTCTTTTACCCTATTCACCTTCATTGCTTTCTGTTTCCCTTCTCATGTTTGATCAGCTATCAACTGAAACTTGCTTTCACAGCCACATCTCTTTCCTCAGCAACTTCTCCAGCTCCAGCTCATTCCATGTGGATTCCAACCATTTTCTGTTTTTATTCCTATTCTCTTGTTACACTTTCTTGCAGTCATTTTTAGTCATCCTCAACTGACTTTGACATGACTCCCCATCCTCCTTATACATCTTTAAAAATAACTCTGCTTGCTGCCAAGGTCCGATTTGATCTCATTTGGCCATAGCTGTCTTAATTTATTTTATTTTCCAAATCGCCAACGCAGCCTTAAAATGTTTTTGTTTCTGTTATTTTGTTTCTTTAGTCCTGCTTCCTACATAATCCTTCCACTACCACTCTACTCATGCTCAAAGCTCGCTCCTCTAAATTTGTGCACCTCTCTAATATTTTTGGTCTTTTCCTTTATTACAACATCTCCAGAATCCAAATGATTATTCCCGTCTAAGATATTCCTTCAATATTTCTGGCTAAATATCTGGTTAAGTCTTGTATATCAGCCCACCTGGCCAAATCTACATGACACCTTACCATAAGTCTCAGTACCAAATCAAAAATTACATTTGGGACAGTGAAAAGGTAAAATATGAGATCAGTTCACAATATTGGGCCGGAAATTGCTTTTAAAATAACAGTGAGCCTAACAGCGCTCACCGTAATTAATGGCGAAATCGAAGAGCACGTTCCAGCGACCGTACATGCACAGTCAAACGCGGAAATCTGCAACATGCTCTTCCTGGTTCGCCAGTGATGTGACAGCTTCACGTTAAAGGGACCTCGCCAGCTGCAATGAATGGACCGGCGTCGACTTGCTCTCCTGCCCAGCTGGAAACAAACTAACCTCGCCACAAAACAGGTACACTGAGTTTTTTAGGTCTAAACTAAGTTTTAGCAACGTGGTAAGTCTTAATGATTGCCAAACAACCTCTTTGGCACTAAAAATTAACTTTTAAAAATCTGGAATCTCATTACTCCTGGTTTTAATAGTTTTTGGACATTTAAATTGAAAAATTTTAATTTTTTAAACTTTTCCTTCCTGTCTCTTTTATCTCAGTCTTTTAACCTTATCCTTTCTTCATTTCAATTTCTTTATCTCATTTTATAATATCTTATCGGGTACTTCCTGGTTTTTAGTCTGTACGGATTTTCTATGAACTCCACTTCCTGGTTCTCACAGCGTGGCTTGCTTCAAGCTGATTGGTTGAGGGGCCTTTGAGATCCTTTCACCACTCACAGCCTGGAAAAGAACGCTGATCTTATTTGAACTTGCAGTTCAAGGAGGTTGCCGTAAAAAAGAAAGTTAGTGAACGACTTTAAATCTAATGAGCGGCGAGTGCTGCTGGTTTGCTGCTTGGATCAATTTCCGGCCCATTACTCTGTATATCTCGGATCCTCTCTCATTGACAAGTCAAGGCCTTATTTAATTATTTTCTTTTAACATAAAGCTGCAAGATTTTCACTCTCAGATTAGCGATTGAGTCATAAAGCACTAAATCTATGTCAACCCTTTCTGTCAGATGTAAGGTGTACTGTTTCCATAAAACTAATTTTGTTAGCTCTAATATTATCTTCAATATGATCTAATTAGTATTTCATGATTTTCCTCATAGTCTTGTTCCTTCTACATCAGAACTTCACTGATCTTTCACCATTCGTATTCCTGTTACAGAGTATAAAATGAACTGGACCATATCAGAAATTCTTCTCTACATTATTGCAGTCACACGACTCCCAGGGCTGTCTAAAGCTAGAAGTGTCATAGCAATCAGAGAAGATCTCAGATGCATGAGCTCACAGCCTGCAGACGAGGAGACCGGCCATGGCAGTCTCCAGCTAGGAGATCTGATGTTTTTAAAAATCAGTAGGTAGTGTGTGTGTGTTGGGGTGGGAGGAGGATGGAAGACAGAGGGGTATTTCCAACATAATATACCCTTACACTTTCTACTAACATAATTTCCCTTACACTTTCTTCCCCGTTAATGTCTGCACACTATATTGTGAGTAAACCATGGGTGTATGCTCTTCTAATGGGTCTTCAAATTACATTGAGAAAAGCAATGTGCAGGTACCCCCAAATCCAGTTGTACTGCTGTAGAAAATAAGCAATACTCTCTGACAATTTCTTCAAATGCACAGTCAGAATCTAAGGCACCGATTTTAATTGCCCCCGCCTGGTGGAAATCGGGTAGGGGGGCCAGTAGATATAGTGGCAGTTGCTTACCCCTTCTGATCCCGCTGCCTTCCTATCATGTCCGCATTATTAATCTGTTCTTTTGAGCAGGCGAGCAGGACCCCCGCAGGAAGGAAGCTAGGGTTCTATTTTAAATATGCAGCTCAGGTCCATTGATGTTATCAGTCCCTGATCTGCAATTTTAATTGAAGGCCTGACCGGGACAGCAGTGACGGTTTCCTCATCAGGCCAAATCTGTCAGGATCTGGACCGTGGGCCCGAAGAGGCCCAGAAGGTATGTTTTAAAGTTTTATTTTAAGTTTCCTTGAGGGGCAGGAGTGCTCCTCCGGGCCTCACAAGGATGAATTTGGGCCTCCCATTCACCTGGTTACCCACCCCCCCCTTGACTGCCAGAGACTGTCCCAAGGGTCCCCGGTCGCTACTTGCTGCCACCAGACGCCCACTCCCGCCCGCTGACCAGATAGATGATCTGGCCTGGTGTCGGGCGGGACTCGAGAAAGATTTATTTGAATGAGGCCCAGATGTTAAGATCGGCAGGGCCTCCACGCCCCCTGACCTTGCCGGGCTTGTGGCCCACTACTGGGCTCCCGCGCACCCCACCCGCCTCCCCCCCCCACCAACACCCTACCCATAAAAATCAAGGCCTAAGTGCTTGAATTACACATGAATTACACATTGCAGAATGTATATGTTTCTATTTACTGAGAATAAGGGCCACGATTTCATTAACTTAATTTAATGTACAAACTACAGATGCAATTTGATGTTGCAGTCTGTTCAAGGTGACATCCCATTCAATAAAGATCAATTTTAATTGCCTTTGTAATGACTAAATAATAATAAAAATTGTACATTGGTAATCAAGAAACAGTAATGCACTCGATACTTTTATTGGACAAATGATAAACGGAAATGAAGGCCCAGTGATGAAGTAATTTCTTTTATTGACCTTTGCTGTCTGTGCGATGAATAGGAATGTTCTTCACCACCATTCCTTTGATCAGAACACTCTGTTCTCACTTTTGTTTAGGACAAATGGGATGCCGTGATATGAATGATACCTATTTAAATAAAAAATCCCCAGTTTTCTTTCCTCCTCTCCCAAAGGCATTGACTGTTGTTGGGGTACCATGTCCAAGCAGCCATTCTTCATATGTCAGTCTTGATGGTAAGTCTCAGCAGGCTGCTTGGTCATAGAGGGAATCCCTGTCTGTTTTCTTTTCTTTCTCAAGCCCAGGTGTGTGGAGACCAATTGAAGTGTCCCAGTTGAGTTCAGCTAGCTCAGCACAGCCTGGGGTCAAACCTGGGACCATCTGGATTGCATGCCTCCATTCCACACCATGCATTGTATGTACTCAATTAGTTTGACTGGAGGACTACCAAAAATATCACTAAGCCTTGGACGAGAGTCCATGCTCAAATAAATACATTTGTAAATAAGTTGCTTTCCTTATTTCTAGTCAGTTGAAAAATATAATGCTTAAAAAAGGTATTTACTTCTGTAGTGCTTAAACTAAATCTACTCATCTAAACCTTTTACTTACCCCTTGCTTTTGTGATGCAGATAAAGTCACTCTTGACCATTCACCCATTCATTCAGAACTCCAACTTATATAACAGGTACGTACTATTTAAAGCAGAGAGATTGCTTTCTCCCGCCCATTCTCAGCCCTGGCCTCACCTTCTCTCACGTTTCCCTCCCACCTTTCTCGTACATAGCCAGTTAGGATGACATGGCAGTTAATAGCCAATCACATGGTCTGGATGTAACCATTTCCTGGTACAGGTGCACACTACAGTTTGCCATTTTGAATGTCCCCACAATACGTCTTTGGGAAGCTGCACACTCGTTTGTACTACCATTACAAATGACACGTCCCACTCAAGAAACTCGACACCATCCAGGACAAAGCAGCTCACTTGATTGGCACCCCATCCACCACCCTAAACATTCACTCCCTCCACCATTGGCGCACCGTGGCTGCAGTGTGTACCATCAACAAGATGCACTGCAGCAACTCGCCATAGCTCCTTCGGCAGCACCTCCCAAACTCACAACCTCCACCACCTAGAAGGACAAGGGCTACAGGCACATGCACATTCTCCTCCAAGTCACATACCATCCTGACTTGGAAATATATCGCCGTCCCTTCATCGTTGCTGGGTCAAAATCCTGGAGCTCCCTACCCAACAGCACTGTGGGAGAACATTCACCACACGGACTGCAATGGTTCAAGAAGGCGGCTCACCACCACCTTCTCAAGGGCAATTAGGGATGGGCAATAAATGCTGGCCTCGCCAGCAACCCACATCCCATGAATGAATAAAAAAAAATCTCACTCCTTCATCACCCCCACCCAATATAGAACTGCTGCCGTGTAAGTAATGAAGCTGATGTCGAGGAGCTTGCTTTACATAGGAAATATATTGGCATAAGTTGGCTTTAATTTAAAACATGAGATTAGATGTATTATAACCTACAAAGTACATGAGCACAAAATGCCTTAACTATAGGTATAGGAAACAGCTGCAAGAAGATTTGCATTAAACATGTATCCAAGAAAAGGGTAAAAATCCTTGTTTAAAGAAAACTACCTGGCATAAACTTAAAAAAAGACAAAATCTAATTGGACCATCTCAGTGTTGGTGTTTGCCATCCAACAACATTTACAGTCACCCTGTTTCAGCAGTGTAAATGCTATTGAGTTAGTACGAACTTCTCAACAAGTATTGTAACAGACAATGAAAGCCCGACCATGTTACTATCTGTTACTATACTTTTTGTGCTTTTGATCTGAATAGTAGTATCGGAGAATGGAAGAATTTGATTTTGGGTCCATCAGAAGAAACTCTCCCACTGCACTAGTGGTGAGAATTTCAGTTTCCCATGCCGGCTCCAAGGTTGCCAATTCGTGTTGATTTAGGGGTAGTTTTATGCTATGGGCCCATGCCCACTAGAAATGGAATTCAAACCAGCCACATTCATTTCATATGTGAACCCAACAGTCACCAGAGAGAATTTCACCCGATCTGACTGGACTGGATTTGAAACCAGGCCCCAGAAATTAAAAGCCATAGTCCAACACATGACACCACCCTGTTAACCATTACATGCCTAAACAACCCAAAATTCCACACAAGTAACTCAATAATTATAATGACTAGTAAATGTTTTACGGGCTAGTGAGTCTCCATTGTAGGAAGATTTTTTTTGATGAAAATAAAATTGAACATTTTCACCCTTAAAGTTAATTTTGTCAGATAAACTTTTGTATTAAATCTGCTAGTGCATTTCCCTGTGGCATTGCTCAGAGTAAATTGGTGGGTACGGTAGAACTTTTTGTGAGGCAGTGGACAGTGGTGAGGTGTTTTTTCGATTCGCTCAATTTCCCAGTAACCAATCAAAAAATATTTTGTCACTGCCCACTGGCTCCAGGAGACAATCAGGATGAGTCAATTATTGTGAAGTGTTTTTACATCTCATTACATAGAAGTTACAACACAGGAGAAGGCTGTTCAACCCGACTGTGTTAGTGTTTACCCTCCACACGAGCAGTAATCCTAATCTCATGTGCCTGCCCTATTCTCATATTGCTTTATTCCCTTTTCTGTCAACCACCCATCTAACCTATTCTTAAGTGTTGACATGATTTCTGCTTCAATCACTAACTCTGGTAGTGCATTCCACAGCCTCACAACCCTGTGTGTGGAAAAAAAATGTCTCTTCGCTGTCCTAAATCCCTTACACTTAATCTTATATCTATGTCCCCTCATTCTACACCCCTCAATACTGGAAAGAGTCTGTTTTTATCTACTCTGTCCCATCCTTTCATAATTCCCTGATCTCCTCTGTTCCAATGAAAATGGCCCCAATATAAGCCAATCAGAAAAGCGTAGCATTACACATACACTTAAAGTGCGACACATGCCCTATGCGAGATTTGTATTATAGATTTATACAAGTTACTCACCATTATTTCTTTGATCATTTTGACCAGTTTCCATTGCAGCCCAAATGGTCCTAAGATGGTACTGCTCTGTGGTAATTTCACCTTATTGTAAAAGTCTTTACTCATTCTAGTAAAGGCTTTAATTGGAATAGTCTGATTTTATATTACCTGGAGACATGTGAGGCGAGTCTGGCTTTGAATGTTTTAGTTGGTTGTCCCATTCCACTGTGTGTAAGTAAATCGGAACGTGCTGCATGTCACTATTAATTTCATTCACCTGAATCTTCCGTGGAAGTACATATTCTGCTTCGGTATTTTACTTTGCCCCGAAGAAATGAAATAATTTTTCTGTCAATTAATATTCACAATAATAGTCCACCTTTCCCTGCAGCAAGATAGAAATAGTAACATAAAAACTCTGTGCTCCTTTGGCCCAGTGTGAGCGGTGTGTCATTTCATCAAATGAAGCGTCTTGCTCTACAGCGCAGTGTATAGAAGGTCCACTTCACTTTAGGATTAGGGATAAAGTGAAGTCTGCCAGGTGGAGCTAATAAATGATGTAACAGCACACCCAAGTGGTTAACTTTCCCCACTTGTCCCTGAGGTTGTGTTTTGGGATGAGAAAGGTTCATTGACAGAAAATGTTTTATTGACTTCTTCCCTCCCTACCTTTCCTTGACAAGATTAAAAACACACACATCCTCCTCACATTGTGCTTTCCTATAAGTTTCTGGATTGTTTTCACAAAGCAACACATGGCAGTTGAAAGTCTGAGCTTTCCTTTTATAGATGAATGCTTCTATCTCCCATGTTATACTGGGATAGAATTGTTCACATGCTGAGATCTTTTTATTTCCGTTTGTACTCCGTGTTGAAATGACAGAAACCGTTCTTCACTCAAGCCCACATAATTTCCATGTTCTGCAAAAAAAAAAGAATGGGGATGGGTGGTGAATTTAGTAAGACTTTAATTGCATTAAATATAATACAAGAACTGTGTTCACACTGCAGCATTTCCCGTTGTACTGAGGGGATGGGAACGAGCAGTGTTTTATTGTACTGCATGGGAGAAGGTAGCCTGGTGTGAAAAGTGATATATTTCTTTGTGAAAGATCACAGAACTCAAATTGCTGGTTTCATTTTACCTAAAGTCCAAGTGGCATTTCCCAGTCAGAAGATCAAATAGGTTCTTTCCCATTGATTAAATTGCCAGCAGGGTTTTTTTTGATGCAAAAGGAACAGTTTATATGAGTGCCCAGTTTGTGTATGTGAAACAATACATGCAAAATGTTCTTAACTGCTGGGATACACATTATTGTTCTGTGTTAATTATTTCCCCCAATTGTCAATTATATATTTACTATAATAATGTGAAGTTCATCTGAATATTTCTACTTCAAAAAAACAAGTAGTTAAAAACTGTAGTTTTAAACAGTTCAGGAGATCTGTCTCAATTTTGGTTCATGACGGTTTGTTTTCTGCTCTACTTGACTTGTTAGGATACCATTGATTAAGTTACAATCTGTTGATAAGGAAAATGTTGAGCAGCAAAACCTGCTTAATTTATTTGGCTAGAAACAAAGGATTTTGTTTCATAAACCATTGGAAACGCTAGATTCCTCCAAAAATCATTCTTACCAAGGGTAATTAACCGATTACAGTCCATCTTATTGTATTAATGTTCAGGTGTATTATCCTCCTAGTGTTTGCCAAATGTTTGTGCCTTGTGTCACTTCTAATTGTAAATAAATATTAGTTGCTCTAGTCTGTTTAAAAACTCTGATCTGTATCCCCCAACATCTCAAATTTGGATGCTGACAAAAGATCATCGACCTGAAACGATAACCCGACCTTCCTCTCTCCACAGATGCTGCCTGACCTGCTGAGTGCTCCCAACACTTCCTGTTTTTACTTCAGATTTCCAGCATCTGCAGCATTTTGCTTTTTATCTCAAATTTAAAATTCTTGTCCTCTTGCTTAAATCCCTTGAGGCTTCACCACCCCACCCCCTCCCACACACTATCTTTGTATCCTCCTCCAGCCCTATAACACCCTCCCCCCAAATTACCTTGTTCCTCTAACTCAGCCTCTTATGCATCTGCCCTCCCTTCACCCCATCATTGGTGACTGTGCGTTCACTAGCTTAAGCCCCATGCTCTGGAATTCCATTCCTAAATCCATCTGCCTCTCCATCTCTTTCACCTCCTTCAGGACCCTCCATAATACTCACCTCTTTGCCAAGCTTTTGGCCACCCCTCCCAATATAATACTTGGCTCAAGATCCATTTTTTAAATCCATCTCTTTGAAATGCTTTGTTACATAAATGCAAGTTATTGTTGTTTAACACCTGTCAGTTTAAAGAGTGGTTTGTAACATAGTGTGGGCCTATATTTTATCCAGTCGGCAAATTATTACAAATATAGCATTTATTAATCCTTGGGATACACATTGAAAAGTTAGATAGATTATAGATGACAAGGCCCACTTTCTGCAAATGCTGTTCACTGTTGAGAGAAGGCATTGGGCCATAATTTGCTGTGGCAGGGCATCTAACGGCATCTGTTTAGGTTTTTAATTTTTTTCCATGGGAAGTTGCTGAAAGTGTGAGCTGATAACAGCCCACCGAGAGAAATGGGGCATCTGGGACCTGAACAGGGCAAGCAACAGGGTATCTCCTCAACCAATCAGATCGAAGGATTGGGAAATTAACAGCGCTAGGACTGAGAAGGAAGTGTAAATTAGAGTGGATGAATCCAATATCCAATCAGGTAGAGAAAGAGAAATAAAGAGAGGGAAAGAAAGATTGGATTAAGAGAGAGAAAAAAAAGTCAGAAAGGAAAAGTAAAAAAAAATTAAATTTAAAATTTTACATTTTTAAAATCTCAAACAATTAAAACCAGAATTTTCAGTGCCAGCGAAGTTGATTGGCAGTAATTAACACTTATTATGTTGCTAAAAGGGTGCTTAGACTGGAATGGACAAGACTTAACTTTCTGTGGCGAGTTTAGTTTGTATCGACTGTGCAAATACAGGAACTTCACGCCGTTCAAAGCATTTCAGTGGTGAGGCAGACAGCGAGATGCCGTTTTCACGAAGCTAACAGTGGAGTATCTCGGACAGCAACTTTTGGATATTTGAGTTTAGCATCTGCTCCTCGCCTGGAGTTGGTTTAACATTTGAGCATAAATAATGGCGAACGCCATTAGTCTCACCGTTACTTTGACAGCAAAATCTGGGGCAATGTGTGGAACAAAAAATTGCATTGGTTAAAATTTTTAACATACCCGTTTAATTTTTTTAAACAAACAAAAATGGAGTTCAAGCCTTATCAGAATGTCATAATACTCCAGGGATGCACACTAGTCCAGAACTCGCTCAATTCTGTAGAATTGTAGAAGAGGGAATAGGATATACAAATAGGGAAAATCCATTTTTCTTTCTCTTTCTTACCTCTGCGTCCCCACCGCCCTTCCCAATCCTTATCTTTTATCTAAGACAAATCTACCTTCTGTGAATAGGGACAAAATAAATTTGTGTGAAAGCAGATACAGTAAGTATTGTGGAGGTCCGACAGCAGACCCATAAAGCAACGCATCTATCATGTATTAATGGCCCTGCTGTTTGCTGACTCTGGAAGGAACAAATAAGGTTAAGTGGGCTATACTGCAGCGAAAGCTGACCATGCTCCCTCAGACTACGTGCCTAGTTAGCCTTCCAGTTCTTTCCAGAGACAGATGGTTTTATGTTCCTGAAAAGTACGATGGCCTGGATTTCCTGCGGCAGTTATGCCACACCCCCGGATATAACTCAGGCAGATGGAAACTTCTTTCAAGCTTGGTCCCAACACTTCCTGATTTTGTGCCTGAAGTAATGGGGGTGGAACAACATGTCTGCTCATGTAGTGCTATGCAAATAAAGGAAATATGTCATCCAATAGAGCTTCCTTGATTTGTGCCGTAGCATGCCGGGCACAAGAGACATTTGCTCGTCCCTGGTGTCCAGCGTTATTTTGAGCGGCAGGCAAGCCCTTCAAAAATTTGCACGGCCAAAAATGCCTGAGCTGCTGGTGATAGAGAGATCAATTCCACAGGCTTTGGCGCCATTTTTTAAATCCTTGAAGTTTTGTCAACTCTTTGGAAGGCAGCACAGGGAATCGGGCGTGCTTCACCGCATCAGGCCTATAAAGCCCGCTTTAGTCATTCTCCGGCCGCAACCCTGAAGCCAAAAAAGTGGGCGGGTTCAAGGGCGCAGGCAGGGATCCCACTCCACCAAAGGTGAACTGGGATTCAACAAAAATGGATCGCGGAGGAAAGGCAACAGTAGGCCTCATTGGTCAGTTCCCCCTTGTTCTGCTGCTACCCAGCCGGATACTGAATTTTCCTCCACTACTGGATGGGATATCAGAAGAATAGGGGAGAAATTGAGCAATGAGGCCTACCTAAGGTTGGGCACATCTACTTGGACATATTCCTGGAGGTTTCATCATGCAACCTCCCACCTCCAACCGCCCCGCCCCCTTGCTCCCGCCATTGGTCGCTCACCATGTCCATCCTCGCGGTGCTCCGCCTTCCCACGCCAATTGGAAAGCGAACAGACTCTTAATTGCCCGATTGGATGATTCTTGACTGTCTGTCAAACAGCCTATTTTTGCCACCGCCAATATTTTTATAATGAATAAATGAAAGTGTTCAATGAAAATGAAAAAAATACATCATTTTTTGATGCCCCAATTTTTCC
This sequence comes from Heptranchias perlo, assembly GCF_035084215.1. Lineage (NCBI taxonomy): Eukaryota > Metazoa > Chordata > Chondrichthyes > Hexanchiformes > Hexanchidae > Heptranchias > Heptranchias perlo. Next base: position 45,360,329 of record NC_090341.1, read on the forward strand.
CCTGGGCTGCTCGCTGAAGTGTCCTGGAGATCAATCTTTAATTCCTGGAGACTCCTGGTCAATCCTGGAGGGTTGGCAACCATCGGCCTACCGCTCTCTCAGCACCCCGTCCTGCATCTCCCCACTCCCGCCCCTGTTGAAACTGATGCTGGTCATTCCTTCACTGCTCTTTCCCTACCTGCTACATGTAAATGCTGATAGGGTGGACAGGGCCTGGGTTCTTGGCCCATTTTCCTCTCATCCATCCTTGTTCCCAACGCTCCATGGGACTGCCTGATGAACCATGGCGGTAAGCCCAGGATAGTAGCATGAATGACCTCAGATGCTTCAAAAGGAGGAGAGAACCTTGTAGAGACCTTCTCTCTCTTCAGCTCATTGCAGTGTCAAAACTACTGAAGGCCTCAGGCTCAACCAAGGCTTTAAATGGATGACTTGGGCCTTCAGCCCTGATCTGGTGCTACAGCAGTGGTCCCATATCAGGACCACCTATACCTTCCTCGAGGGGCACTGGTAATGACCCCTGACCCAGGAAACAATGTTTGTCATCTCTGAGACATATTCCCACGCCAGATGACTTCTTTGCCAATTGGGGTCACAGTCTGCCACCATGACAGAGGTCACGAGTACTTGCAGTGCCTGGTCAGTGAAACAAGATATTTTTTTTCCCATCTATTGCTATTGAGCTGAATTAACAAACTTTTTGGAATTTAGGCTGATTAAGTGGCTCATTAGCAGTTTGAGAAGTGTTCAAAGAGTCATTATTGCAGACGTATCATGATTGGCCACCACTTTTTCACGGCCGCTAATGAAATTGCATTGTTGGGGATTGCACGTTTCAAGAAAAGATGTTTTTTCTGTGATTTCATTCGCGATTCATTGATCTGAATGAAACGGGAATTTTGGCCATTTTTGGCGGGTGGGGGGAAAAATGGGAAATTTGATCCCCATGCTTTTCAAAACCTTTTCACCTCATCTATGGATAGGATTTGGGTTTGGTTGCTTTCTTAGAGAGCTTTTTATAAAAACCGGGGCTAGAAAAATAGCTTCTTGCTCCCAGCTAAGGGTGTCTGGAGAGCAAATGCTGTTATCCGTGTCTGTTTGCTGCTACAGTACACAATGGCCATTAATTGTTAATGTTGATGCATAACATCTGCTTGATGTGACTGGAGTTTCAACTGGCAAATAAACAACATTATTTGTTAACCTATTAATAGCCTAACATCTACAGCGCTAAGAGATTATCTGATTGTCTTCGCTCCCTTTTGAAAGGTAGCCCTATTGGGTTTGATGGATCTTGCGCAGGAGTGAAGATGATGAATGGGAAACAAAATCTGTAGAAGGGCAGAAGGTTGCATTCTGCTGGCAAAGCAGGTTTCATATTATTTAAAATAAAAAGAAACAAACTGAGTTTAGCCTGTACTTGGTAGTGACGTATTTTCAGACAACAGCTGCCTTCTCTGTGCACCTGCTTTTTTTTTCGCAAGCTGTAAATGTTAGTCTCATTCATTGAGAATGTTAAGACAAGCTTCTGATGTTCAGGGTGTTATACAGCTCTGTCACAATAAATAATTGAGGTGAACTTTCAGAGTTTATGGAACGTCATTAATAGGGCGTGATTTGCGCCAACAAATTTATTTAATTTTTTTCAGCAAATGGAACTGTTTGTGCTGGTATAAAATAAAATATCCTGAAAATTCATATTTTGGAAATATTGCTAGAATAGGATATCGTCTTTCCATCTATCTCCTTTTTAAAGAAAATGTTGGGGTTTACTTGAAATGTTTCATTTGTTTTAATGTCAATCATGTCATGAGTCCAACTTCTCAACCTGTCACAACACATGGAATATATAATGCAGAGGTTTGCTAAGTGTTGGACTGTAAGGGGTCCTCATGCATTGTGAACTGGTTCAGTGATTTTATTCATCAATAGAACAGTATCATGCAGTAGATAAGTAATAGATTGGTTGAAAGATTTAATGGTGATTAAAGGAACAAACACAAAGTGACATATTGACTGAGGTTGACTCGAATTGTTAGCAACAGAAATATCTGTTGTGGCATTTGCTTGACTGACAAATGCATTTGCTGTCATGGCAATAGATTGCCTCTCCCTCAACAGGCTGGCTAATCTGCTCTCCTTTAGCCCGAGGCCAGGGTTGTTAGCAGGGTCTCCATAACTTTCTTCCGAGGACTATTGCTGTGGCAGTCCCAGGGTAGCTGAAAGACCGTGGGCCATTTGTTGATGTTTCCTGGCTGAGAATATTCAGACATTAGCCGTTATACCTCATTAATTGCTCTACCTCAATTAAACAGTGAAGTTGCAGTCAAAGCTTCATGAGCAAAGAAATAGTTTCAACCCAAAGGCCTTTCATAGATTTGGCCGACATTTTGCAGGACCCTGTAACCAAATAGGTTGATCTTCTGTGACATCTCAAAACAACAGAGCATTTGCTCTTTGTGGACATGTTTTAGTATTCTACAGCAACAAATTGGCATTCGCCCTGCCATTATAAAGGTGGCAATGCAATAAAAAGACACCACATCTGTTATAGGATTTCCAGCTTCATGCTGCTTCTGTTGATTTTACAATTAAAGGGAGAGTGCATTCTATTGAATTGCCTCACAGTGCTAAACATTATAAAGGCAGATATCTATACACTTTTTAGCTCTCGGTAACCTCTTGCTCCCCAGTTTTATGCTTTAGAATTGCTAGTTCAAGGCAGTCTGGGAACGGACATTTTCTGTAGAAATTCCCCTAATGTGATATCTTGAAGCCTACCTTGATTATTATGGAATTCCTTTCATTAACTCAGAGCATTGCAATTTATTCTTTTTTCCAAAGAAAACAATCCCAAAGTCCTTAGCTTTCCTTCATAACCTAAATTCCTGGAACCTCAAAACATCTGGTTGCTCACCTCTGTGTCCTCTCAAGGGCAATTATATCTTTCCTGTGATTAGGTGCCCAGAATTGCACACTGTACACTAGATGGGATCTGACCAACACCTTATATAGTAATAAACTGACCTTTTGTGATTTGTACTCTATCCCTCTGCTAACGTAACCTGGTACCTAATTTGCCATTTTTACTGCGTGAACCACAGGCCCAACAGTTCCAATGATTTACCCACTATAAATCCTGTTTTTCTTCCTGATCAGCACAATGTTCCACTTAACACATACTTCTCCGTTTGGTACCTTCCCTACATATTAATTGCTTTACACTTGCACACGTTGAACTGAACTTCCATCTTTTTGTCCTAATCATTTTAACAGATCTTGGACCTCAAGCCCGAAACGTTCCTCAATCATACAATAATTGAGTTTTCTATCCACTTGGCATTCCTTTACCGCTTCTCCAGTAATTCCTTGCCTTAGCTGCTGATGTGGAACCTTGTGAAAAGCCTTCTTAAAAATCCCAGAATATAACATCAGCTGCATTTTCCTGACCAGCCGATTTTCATGACCTCAGCCAGGCGGGGATGGGATGGTAGACGATGTGCTTGCCGCCATTTCTGTTGGGCCCTTCACATGGGCAGCCCAGACGCCTACCTGTTTCAGGTGAGCGCCTACTTGTAATATGCAATTTTGAGGTCTCAGTGGGTGGAGTGTGTGCCATGCATGCTATGCCCATTGGTACCTGGTAATGAATGGCCTAACCAGTGTCAGCAGTGGCTCAGTGGGTAGCACTCTCGCCTCTGAGTCAGAAGGATGTGGGTTCAAAGCCCATTCCAGAGTCCTGACCTTGCCCCTCTCCTGAATTTAATGCACCCACTTGGTTAGTTCAATCTGGCCTGGGTTCAATCGAAGGTCCTCCAGGGTTGAAAGTGCAGTGTACTAAACAAGTTCACCACTCAATTGCCATCATATTACCATTAACCCATTATAGTGTCATGATTATTAACATTTTGCCATATTTGATATTATTGTATGTTATTTTTCACATAAGCAATGAAACAAAATGCCTCCCAGAGGGAGGAAGGAAGCAGTTTTGGAGAAGAAGTTTAACTTGCAATCCTGCCATCCAGTTTCAGGTCTCAGTGACTGAACACCGGAGCATCTTTCTTACTTGTCCTCACTTCAGGAATTGTGCATGAGAAAGAGAGTGCTAAAGGTGAGACTTTAACAGGGAGCAAAAGAGAGAGGTTAATTAATAAAGTCGAAAATTGCAGCACTAGACCTCAGCACGTCTGGGCTAGGGAAGGAATCAATCAGCCAGAGTTTCCCACTCTCTATATTATGTAGTGATTCCTGCTGGAAAATGCACCGATGAAGGTTTTTGAAGTCTACATTAGCCGTGATACCTTCCATGGTCAATTGCCCGCTGACGCTGACTGTCCAACCTCACACAAAGAATGGTCACTTGGGCAAGATATCAGAGGCCTGTAGTAGCTGTGGAAACTTACAAGAGTCAGTGCCTTCAGGAGAAGAAGGAGGAAAACTGGAGGGAATAACTAATGTTGTACTCCTGATGTACCTGAGAGGTTGGGATCATCAGACATGAAAAAATGGAAGTTATAAGCTTCAACAGTGAGAGAAAATGAATGAGCTACAAGAATTTGATTTTGCTTATTCTTGTCAACTCAGTATCTGATCTCATGCTTCAGTGAATTACACCCAGGTAAATTAAATTGTCATGTATGCGGAGGGCACCTCGCCACATCCACCATTCATCAATCACTTGGGTCCACCCATCATTCACAGTATCCTTCAGCGACTAAGGAACTTCCTGCTATCAAATGTTATCATAGATTCAAAGGGAGCCAAGTTTTTGCTCTTTGCTTTTGTAGAACAAATGTCATGGGGCTCGATTTTAAAAGTAAAAAAACGGGTCGATTGGGGGCAGGGGGGCATTGAAAATTGCCACTATTTCAGACCCACCACCAACCCACCTCCAACTCACCCATTCCCGGTTTTCACAGGGGCAGGACAAGGGGCGAGCGGCCAACCCGCTCCCAGGAGGCGGGTCGGGCCTTATAACCTTTCAAGGAGTCTTGAGGCCTCTATTTTTCGTTAATTCCCGATTTCAACCCCGGGGGGGGGGCCGGGATTCCTGGGCCTTCTGTTTTACGCCTCGTGAAAGGAGGTGAGAAGGCCCGAGGCTGCAGGTAATTGCCTAGAAAGGCACAGCTTGTGGGCCCAGAGGAGGAGGAGTGCTTCTCCCAGGCCCAACAAGCCTACCTGCACCGACCACGGATTGCGGACCCCCGACCTCAATCCTCCCCCTCCGACTCCATTCCCGATCCTCCTACCTCGACCCTCCCCCTCCAACCTCCGATTCCATTCCCGATCCTCCTACCCCAACCCTCCCCTTCCGACCCCCGACTCCGATCCCGATCCTCCGACCCTGATCCTCCCCCTCTGACCCTGACCCTCCGACCCCCGACCTTCCCCCTCAATGATCGTGGCCCCCACGATGACCCCTGCCCCCGGTGGCTGACCCCGATCCCATCCCCCATGACTCGCAACTCCCGTGCCCACCTATGCCCACACATGCACCTTGCCCACCCATGCCCCTGTGGCCCCCCCCCCCCCACATCCATGCAAATAATGACTTACCTGCAGACATCCTCTCCCTGGCTAGTCTCCCATCCGACTGAGACCAGCCTGTCAATCAGGCCGGTCAGTTGGACGGGAAACCGACAAAAAAAAAAGACCATCCTCACATCAAAATCGTGAAGACATCCGGGAAACCCGTACTAATGGGTTTCCCAACCTCAAATTGACCCCCCCACCGCCCCGCTCCTTTCCCGGCTCTGTTTCAAAATTGAGCCCATGGTCTTTCTGGTAGCTGGATAACAAATGCGACTAAATAAACACGCTTCTCACCACTTCCTGAAAGATGGAGTCTCAGCAGCAGGTCTTTTTAAAACTCAAGCCGAATTATGATTAACTTCTTATTGTCCTTGCTTATTTCTGGGGGGGTTTCTTCTTCCAGTATTCATGCTTAAATATTGAAAGCTGTGTCAACGTCAAGTGAATTGGCCAGGAGGAGTTATTGAGGTCAACAATATGCGGGAGCTGAATTAGCATGAGTAGAGGTGCAATGAATAACCTATAGTGCAGATTAATTTAAATATGAGGTCAAGTGAGATGTTATCACAGGACCAGTACCTGCATATGGAGTTTATTCCATTTTAGTAAGGCAGAAGAAAATGATTTATAAACGACAAAGTCACAACTGGACTATATGGACCCAGCTCCCTGTTATGTGGGAGAAATTCTATATTCAGTAGCTAACCATTCTGCATCTGGCAGTAGTATGAAAGGTATTATTTGATGTCATTTTCTATCTTAGGGCAAGAAGGAATTGTGGCTATTGTAAAGGATGTCCATGCTGGGGTAAGGAACAGTTTCCCACTTTTTGTACCCTGTGTTGATATCATGGAATCCCATCTTAGGTACACTGCAGATTAGATGCAGGGCAATCTGCAACTGCTGCTCTCAACCTCTCATCATTGGGTTTGATTTTCCACTAGTTATATCAGTATAATCTGGGCGGAATCGTGGCTGCAGTGTGCACTATCCACAGGATGCACTGCAGCAACTCGCCAAGGCTTCTCCGACAGCACCTCCCAAACCCGCGACCTCTACCACCTAGAAGGACAAGAGCAGCAGGCACATGGGAACAACACCACCTGCACGTTCCCCTCCAAGTCACACACCATCCCGACTTGGAAATATATCGCCGTTCCTTCATTGTCGCTGGGTCAAAATCCTGGAACTCCCTTCCTAACAGCACTGTGGGAGAACCGTCACCACACGGACTGCAGCGGTTCAAGAAGGCGGCTCACCACCACCTTCTCAAGGGCAATTAGGGATGGGCAATAAATGCTGGCCTCGCCAGCGACGCCCACATCCCGTGAACGAATAAAAAAAAAAAGAACCAGCGCAAAAGATTGGGGAATTTAAACGTAAGTGAGTTATGCCCAAAACCACTACGCTTGGATTTTCCGCGATCTTTTATGCTGGTTCAAGATTCCGTTTGTCTGGGTTAGGCCCCGCCCACAAAACTGGCCACGCCCCCCCAGGTCGAAATTTCGAGTTTCTGCCGATTGGGCTGGTTCGAGAAGGCTCTTCACATTGTGCTCATTTTCGTAGGCGCACAGGCACTAGTCGGCACGTTTTAAAAGTTTTTACACATCAAAAAATATTTAATTTACTGAGAAACTGACTAGTGTACACCAATGCAACTATTAAATCGTTCAGTATAGATTTTTAAACATTTTCCGAGATCTTAAATCAGGTTACTCACAGGTGGAGGACTGGAAACCTTTATTAAAAACATTTATTTTTGGTGATAAACCCATTTTCAGCTGTATTAATAAAACTGCACCAGGTTACCACTATTAAGTACATCAAGGAATACTTCTGAATGGAAAGCAAAAGAAACAATTACGTTCTATTACGCTACCCGATTGTGCTGGTTCATGGAAGATTTTACATTTGTGATTGTGCAAATGAATTTTAGCGGAAGCTTGACGTATAACCTAACCAGCACAATTTGGGCCCAATTTCCTAATTGCGCCCAAAGCGGAAACTCTACCCCAGTGCCTTTGGCCCAATCTCAATCTGTGTCAAATTTCTGGCAGCTTTGCACTTTGGGACCATACCTACCAGAGACTGCTCAAACTGCTCTAACAAAATGTAACAAGAACCCTCAGTAGCAAGAGAAAACCTTCACCTCATCAGGCCTGGGCTAGCTTCAAGCACCAAGGGCTGTCCGGTCTGCTTCATTATACAAATATTTTATTATTATTTTGATTTAATTCAAATCAGACTGCTGTAAGTATAAAAAACACTTCAATATACCTTGGAACTTTGCTAGATGTATTTTAATGAACAGCAATGAGATAAATGACCAGTTAATCAGTTTTTGATGATATTGGTTGAGAGATAAATATTGGCCTGGACACCAGAAGAACTTCCATGCTCTTCTTCGGATAGTCTCATGGGTTCTTTTACATCCACTTGAGAGGGTAAGTGGGGTCTTGCTTTAATATCTCATCTGGAAGTTGGCAGCTCCAGTGCAGCACTCCCTCGGTATTGCATTGGAGTGTCGGCCTAGATTATGTGCTCAAGTCTCTGGAGCGTAGCCTGTACCCACGACCTTCTGACTCAGAGGCAAGAGTGCAATCAATTAGCCAAAGTTAATAAACAATTGCTTTTCAGAGCATACATGGTATAAATCTAATTTTAAAAAGCTTCAAATTAGTCTAGCTTCTTTTGCAACTTTGTTTATGGCAGCTTACTTTGGTATGATTACTCCTGTCTTTTTGGGTTTCCTGCTGAGGTCATTGAGATTGGCCAACTATCTGCCTGTTGAAGGTTATAAAGTGAAGCTGGAGGGGAATAAAATCTGGTGTCTGCAGCTGTCTTTCAGATTTAGGTGCAGATCCAGATGTGGAATGTGAGGTCCAGCTGTAGGGCACAAGATGATCTTGTATAGACAGCTGTAAGGAATCAAAAGGGAATCGGAAAATTGAGATACACCTGCTGAATTCAGCATCTGATTCTACACAGCCAAGCCCTTGTGGGAGAAATCTATGTGATGTTTTAGTTTTTACTTGCAAGATATAAATGGTAGGAAACCATTAGCTACACCTGCCAGTACAACACAATGGGATAGATTTTCAACTTCCCTCTCAGGTGTGAACCTGACGTTGCAAATCGGCCGCCCATTATAAAAACTGCCCAATTTTCATTACCATTGACTTCCACGTTTTATTATTGAAGAAACCAGATGTCAGGCCACTCTACAATCCAGTACACTATGGAGGAGCGAGGATACAGTAAATCAGGCAGAGTGATTAGTTGCTGCCAAACTTGTATCTTAAAAGAAGAAAGAAAAAGCTTGCATTTACAATCGCGCCTTTCACGACCTCAGGACGCCCCAAAGCGCTTTACGGCCAATGAAGTGCTTTTGAACTGTCGTCACTGTTGTGATGTAGGAAAAGCCTGTAGATGGTAGAGGGAAGGGAAGGCAGGGAGTTAAAGAGTTCCACAGAATTAAGGTCCTGGATTAGAATAGCAGACATCCTGAGGAGTTTTAATTACAACATAGTTAGAATGCAGGAAAGATGATGTGCGTAAAGTAGCTTAGACTAGCAAAGTAACTCATAGAACAAATACCCAGAACGGTGAAATTGTCATTTATATAGCTATTCAGAAAACTCCAAGGCTCTTTTGCCATTTGAAAGAATGTAAAAAGGCAAAAAAAAAGCCTTTTAAAAATTGGGATATATAAAATTTATTTGTGAGGCACGGATAGTGTCTTCACAGTTCATGCACCAGCGCTGCCATTGTGTCCTGAACTATTTGGAAGTCAAGCCACAGAATAAATTGATCTTCAAATAAAGTGCCCATACTTTCTGTCTGTTCTTTCATGCGTGAAAAATAATACAGTTGTAATTTGTGTGTGCCTGCGGTGTTTGTGAGTTTTACTCATGAGAGGATGCTGGGAATGGACTCATGAACCAGTGCATCATCTTCAAATGAAGGGGAGAAGTGGTAAAATATTCTAATCTTTTAGCACCGCTGGGCTTTGTTATAATGTAGCAGCAAATGTGGATGGATGGTGAATTAGCTCATTGGGGAACCTAGATGAATGGCCAGTCTATAACTCAGGACACCACGGAGACTAGAAAGACTAAGGTAAATCAGGAAGTTGTGATTAGGTGCTGCCAAGCTTGGATTTTAAAAGTCTGTAGATCGTAGCAGGAAGGGAAGACAGAGGGAGTGGAGGAGTTCCACAGAATTAAAAGAAAACACTAACCAGAACACTAGCTTTACAATGAACTGAAGTGCACATTCACAGTTCCTGACACACTGTCTGGTCATTCTATTAAATTCATTCAGTATATTCTTGGTGAAACAGTGGACTTGAATCCAGCTCTTAATAAGTATTCACTGAAGATCTATTTGTTGTCATACTGGGCCATAGACTGGTCCCTTATGCCTTGAGCTACACTAAAATGGTAAGGAGGACACTGACTTACAGGCGATACGTTTTTTTGACAAGGAAACGTGACATTAATGAACAGTTTTTTTTAAGGAAACTGCGGATCTTGGGAATTGTTTATGTTGGGGAGAAACACTTCTAAAGTGTTTGTGCACTGAAGACAATGTGATGCAATGAAAACTGGACTAACATGTTCTGGAAATAAATCTATATAACAGACCTTCAAAGTGTACATCGCAGCATCTGTTCTGCTATGCGTGTACCACTCTTTTGGTTCTAGTTGGATTAAGGGTCACATTCTTGCAGTCATTTTGTCACCCATGTTGTGAACTGGTAGAAATGTCACATATTTGCTTAAAGGAAGTGAATCAATAAAATATTCCTGCCCCGATCGCTCTCCTCTGACTTGGGCTGGAAAGTGCGTGTGGGGGGTGGGGGGCAGGGAGGGGGTGATGATAAGGACTTCTTGTCTTTGTATAGTGCCTTTAACATAGAAGAACATCCCAAGATGCTTTACAGAGGCATAAGGAAAAAATGGACATCGAGCCAAAAGACGAAAGATTAGGAGGGGTGACCAAAAGCTTGATCAAATAGGTGGGTTTTAAAGAGGTTCTTAAAGGAGGAGAGGGAGGTGGACAAATGAAAGGGTTTAGAGAGGGAATTCCAGAGTTGGCGATGTTCCAGAGGTGGAAGTAAGCAGTCTTCGTGATGGAGACCATACGGTGATAGATGATCAGCTCAGGGTTGAGGCTGCGATCAGGACAGTATTGGGTTTGGCTGTGATATGCTCCGTGGTTGAATATCCTGCCAACACTCATTGTCTGTGCTCATACGTTGCGATTGGATACTTGGGCAAGGTTGTAGAAAGTTGACCAGTGCTCAGAAAACCATGCTGAGTATGAGGCAGTCCCTTCAGGAGAGGAAGGGAGAAAATTGGAAAGACAAAGAAAAATGTTAGATACAATAATTATTATTGATGATATTTTCAAGCCCCATTAATACTATCGATTTCTTTTTTTCTGAATATAATGAATTCATCATCACCATATATAGACACTGACACTGTCAGGAATGTCTGAAGATGTAACCATTTTGCCTGAACTTATTTTCTATAAATGCTTCTTGATTTGGTGAGGTGTTCTCATGACATGAAGAAAGAGCAGCCACATTGGCAGTGATGTGTATATCTCTATTTCAGTGGATTGAGTAGTTATGGGATTGTGGGAGAAGATTCCCTCTTTACATTTCATGTAGTGAAATTGTAGATGTGTTTCCAATTTCCCTGCATACAGAGGAAATCTTTCCCTGTGCGTAGTCTACCCTTAATCTTAGAATTAATTTGCAAGCCCAGCAGTGAAATGAACTTGCAAACCTCAGACTAACCAGCGACTAACCAAGAGGTCATTGCTATAAATATTTTCTTGAAGACTTAGTTAAGGTTTCTGGCCTTGAAATCCCAGATTCCCTTTTACCTCTCAATTTGTGTAAAGTACTCTGACTGAGGGCTGGCTATGGAACTTGGGTTGCTTGTGGAGAGAGAGTTCACTTGTTCACTGATGCTGAGATATCTTATTCTGCATCACTTCAAAAAGCCCTTTAAAGTAATTAATCTGTAGCACTGTTATTGTGTAAGAACATTGACCAAACAGCATGACTTTCCCAGCTCTAACTTTCACCTTGAATCTTTCTTACAGGCCCAGCAGCCAAAAAGAAATATGTGAACTACAATGATCTTGTAATTTAATTGCTGCCTCCTGAAGAGAATGGGGAGGCCAGGTTCTTCAGGCATCTGGTCATTCATCTGGCACAGGCCTCCACGTGCCCTACTGCCTATCAGTGGAGGAGTCTGTAAGCCAGGCTTTACCTCAGAGATTCAACACGGAAGACCCAAGTGTTTGATAAGCTCCTTGAGAAACGATTCCCTGAAACAACTATTGGATTTATTGGACTTGCAAGCCACTGGCATTGTCGTATTGCTATGTGCGTGACCCGGCGCATCAGTCAGAGCTGAGACCAATGTATCTTCCCTCGTGGGCAAACTGCAATGAACAACTGAGATTTCACAGGGACTATTAAGTCTTTGAGTGTACTTCCAGACTGCAGTTTTTGACAAAGAGAAAATAAAATCCCATCTATATAGTTTGTGAAGTTTTGCGTGGTGCATCTTTGTTGCTTCTGTTTCACTGTTGCTTCCTGAATGCAGTCACACTTATTAATTGGTCTTGAAATTCCCTGTTTAGTCAACAGTTCATGTCTTGTTAATGCCCCTTATGGAGCTGTGTGATAAAGCACTATGAAAGCATGTTCATTTTCTACAGTTTGTTTGTAACAAGTATTGACATTAATCTTGCTGCTTATGTGCCAATATCGTGGAATATCCTTTCAGCCAAACATATGATTTTTTTTTTTATGGTCACTCATTAATTGGGATAAATGATGTGTTATTGTCAAAGAATGTATCAGCACAAGAAATAAAACCATTTGGATTAATTTTTTATTCATGCAAGAAGTGTTTCTGGTATTATTTTATCTTCATGCATTCAGCACATAGAAAGGAAGATGCACCAAGTCTCCATCATATTAATTGTTTCAGTCGTTGCACTCTGTTGTGTACAGCACATTAAATAGGAGCTGACAGTTCCCTCAAATCTGGTGCTGTGTGGGGTGGCGTGTCCTTAATTTTTTTTTTAAATTCTTGTGCCTCTTTGTCAGAAACTGAGTAGGTTTGTATGACTAAAACAGCAGAACAGTCAATCCTTGGGAGCCGAACAAGACTGCAATGGTGATGAAAGAGCCAGCATTCATTTTGTGTGGACGTTCTGACAGACACAGTTGTCATAGAAATGGTGTCACCTATTGTCCAGCCAGGATCTGGCTCCCAGCATAATATATGAGCAATGCATGTAGCAGTGTCTGCTTCTACAGAGCATGTATCGTACAGAAACCAAACTGGAGTGATGACATTGATTAGAGTGGTGATAGCCTCTTGTATAATATCAGAAAATTTTCTGCCTCTCTTGTTTCCATGGAAATGCTTGCTGGACAATCACAACAAAGCCTTTTGCCTTGAATAACCAATTGTAGATAAAATATGCATGGTGAGTGGATCTGAATAACTTTGTTTTAAATTCCTTACGCTTGTGAGGGTCGTAATTGATTTCCTTGTGGTAGTTTTTTTGACATAGATCAAACTCGTGGAAAGATTTATCGTAAATATTAAGGAATGTGCATTTGAATCTGACGTCATGAAACTTCTGTTTGCGTTTCTTGTACAGAATCATAGGGCATGATTTTTATTTGGAGCTGGGAACTGAGCAGGTGGGTAGATTTTCGTGTGGGAATCCCGGAAGTGAAGTGAATCTGCGACCGCAACTCAACTGAAGGCAGTCATTTTTGCTCCCGGGTTTCCCTGCGCGACAGCCAGCCAGGTTGACAGGCCGGCTGCCTGTTGGGAGAGAAAGCAGCAGCGGAGCGGATGCCAGGTAAGTCTGAGCTTGGGGTGGGGTGGGGGAGTGGGGGTCGGAGACATCGCAGTGAGGGTAGTGTCGGAGAAATTGCGGGGGGACGGACGGGTCTCAGCCATCGGGGTGGGGGGGGGTGTCAGCCATTGGGGAGGTGGGGGGAGGCCTCGGGGCGAATGTTGATTTAAAACCTAACCAGCAATTTCTGACACGGGGCTGGTTGAGGGTGAATGAGATCCTATGCCAGAATTTCTGCTTGGTGGTGGGGAGGAGAAGGTTTGTTGTCCTATCCTGGAATTTCTGTTATTGTTTGTGGTCCTATGCTGTGGGGACGCATTTGGGCCTATGGTCATTTTTTGGGGGGTTGTTCTCGGATATAGACGTTTATTATTGCACCGGGGGATGTAGAAAGTGGTGCTGCAGAGGAGAGATTTGTTTTCATTGGTTGCAGTTTTTGCTACTCGACCTCCCTTGGCACTGCACATGGGGAGTCAAAACCAAGACAACTTCTCAGGTCCAGCAAGGGAGATAATTGAACCAAGACAGGGGGTGTGGAGGGGTGAGAGAAAGGGAGAGGGTGAGAACAGTGAAAGCAGACTGAGTGAGGGGGAGAGGAAGCGTAGGGAACAAAGAGGTAGCGAGGGGAGGAATGGGGAGAGGAAAGAGGGAAAATGAAAGAGATTGGGAGGAATTGAGTGGGCCTAGGAGGAGGGGAGAGGGAGAGAAGAAGGTGAGGTGGAGGAGAAGAGAAGCAGGTGAGGGGGAGAGTGGTGGAAGGGGCAATGAGGCAGCACTTTGAAATTTATCCGATTTCTGGATGAGGTGTCTGAGTGCTTCCCAAGAACTCAGCAACAAGTCCAATCTGTAGTTTCCTCAGCAGATTGGAAGTTTGCCGAGCTATTTGCAGGACACGTACATCTGCCGGCAGCCACAATTAGATTCAAGTGGATTTGTTAACAAGCTTTTCAATCATTTTTGGTTGGTTTCTGTGTCTCATGTTATTTGGGATTCATTCTTTGGGGTTGCCTATTGCTCTGAGGATTCTACTCTTGATTCTGTGTGTGTCTCCACCATCCTGGATTTCCATGGACGTTTACTCTTTGCAGGTTACACATCTTGCTGTATTTTTAAGGTACTCTACACTTCCTTATGTTTACAAACAACTTTAGGTTTTTTATTACTGACTGTATATTGGTGGGGAGAAGCCAGCAGACAAAATAAACCAATATTAAACAAGGAAAGACCTGCAGCCAACGTACCGAAGTTGAGCAGGGAGTCAATGGGAGCCACCAGCATCTTGCGCGCCCCGCTGCAGTACAGGCCGGTCTGCATTGAGGCTGCACGGGGAGGAGGGCATGAAGAGCTGGCTCCAGATTCAGGCCAGGAGTAAGGAACATACACCAGGGTGAGCAGCAGAGAAGTGATTTGATGATCAGTGCAATATAAGTGACATTCATATTTTGAACTTCCGAACAGCACCAGCACGAGCATTAGCATTAAAAGATGAAAAGCATAACAGATGTCCTGACAGTTATTTTCTGCTACATATGGGAAGTGTGGTGGATTCAATCAAAGGGCCTGTCAACCACTGCTGAGGGAAGACTCAGCTGAGGAAAAAGAAGGACCTTTAGGAACTCTGGTGTGGAAAGTAGATTTATTACAGCAGATATGACAGAGAAGGAGAAAATTAGAGAAAGGGATGAAGTATTTATTGGAAGTGGGGAGGGAAGAAACACAATCCAAATAGTTGTGGGAGTCTGAGCTTGTAATAAATATCTATGGAAAGTCTATTGCCAAAGATGGAGAGAGAGAAAGGCAGAAAATGAAGGGAAGAGATGGAGATATAAAAATAAAGAATAGATGAGAATTGGAAACATCTTTGGAGTGGTATAATTTATGTTAGTAAAAGAGCCAAGTTCTTATCAAATTTTATGATTCTTTCAAGTAACTTGACAGCAGGATATTCCAATAGTTCAGATTTTGTCATCATTCTTAAATGTGCACACACTCAAGATTGATTCAGGATGTTAACAATTGATTATTTTCTGAATATTTAATTTAATCGAGTGATGGCTGGAAGGGTGAAAAGAGACCCAACACAAAGAACTCTCAGCCAAATGTTTGCCTGAGAGAACTGAGAGACCAGTTGCAATACCTGAGCTCTTATTGATATATGTCAATCAGAGGTTTAAAGGGACAAATCAACTTCGACTGCCTCCGTTTCAATGGCGAGATTCAGAAGCCCAGGGAAACCCGTGGAGATGAAGTCAAATTCGTTACAGGTTCAGAATCATTTCGAAAAATTTCCTACCTCAAGTAGGTAAATTGCCCTTTAACGATCCGCCCGCTGGCATTAATTGGGGACACGACTTCTGGGTTTTGGCTGCACACCGCACATCCAAACGCTCCCACGTTAAACTGGAGTGGGCGCGTTGGAGTCGGGTTGCGGTCGCGCTGGGAAAATATATTATTTTAACCTTCCACCTGCCCCCAACCCACCTGTTCATTGGGGTTAAAGTTATCCCCGTAGAATTTTACATCTTGAGGCCATTCGACCCATCGCGCCTTTGCCAGCTGTCTGAAAAAGCTATTTGCTTAGTTCCAGTCGTCTGCCCTTCCCCCTTACCTTATTATCTTTTTTCCTTTTTAAAATATTTATCCACGTCTCTTTTAAAAGCTATTTGGGATTCTGTTTCCACCATTATTTCAGCTAAGACATTCTGGCCTGAACTCGCCTCTGAATTATGGCCTGTTTTGGGGTGGTAAACAGAGTAAAAGCATTCTTAAAGGCTACTGCCTCAAATCCATCACAAAATAAAAGTACCTGTGTTTTACTCCCAAACATGCCTCCCAGAAGCCCGCTCTGCCACATTTAAATGGGGTCATGGAGGTATAGCTAACTCCTTCACCACACTCCTCTCCATTTTTGCCCCAAACCTGCGTCAAATTATTACCACCATTTTACCAGATGTCTCTGAGGCAGATACCATACTGTGGAGTCCATTGGGTGTGTTGCTACTGAAGGTTGGTGTTTCTTTGCCAGCCGAGCCATCTTCTCACTACCTTTGGGGTTGAGTCAAGACTTTTCACTGCTATTTTTACTCAACTCTGCTCCAAATGCTGCTTCATCATCTAAACATAGATTTCTCAATGGGAGTCCCTTCATTTTGATGTTATGAAGGGGAGGATGATGAAGACAGGGAAGCGGCTAGCTTGGAGGCTTTTAGAGTCAGGTATCACCAAAGGTATCTCTTCCTTACATGTAGACACTCTCTCACCTGGGTCCGCAGACCAACAAGGCAACCCCAGAGCACAAGGAGGGTGCACAAGAAGGAGAGGAACAGGAGAGCCAACATCTAGGAAAGCCCAGAAATGACAAGAAATAAAGCTTGACTCACCAAATAAGGTCACTTGACACCTGTCTATTTTCCCCGCCCCCCAGACACACCCTCACAAGGTCACTCACTTTCTAAGACTTCTGCAAATCCTTCAAAAGACAGAAATCTACTTTGTCCCTGCATCATACAACTCCCAAAGTTGAAAGCACAAACAGAAACAAACTCACAACTCTGTGGTCAAGCTCTCTTTACCTGCCACATCCAGTCGTGAATGGTGGTGGACAATTAAACAACTAACGGGAGGAGGAGGCTATGCAAACATCCCCATCCTCAATGATGGTGGTGTCCAGCATGTGAGTGCAAAAGACAAGGCTGAAGCGTTCGCAACCATCTTCAGCCAGAAGTGCCGAGTGGATGATCCATCTCGGCCTCCTCCCGATATCCCCACCATCACAGAAGCCAGTCTTCAGCCAATTCGACTCACTCCACGTGATATCAAGAAACGACTGAGTGCACTGGATACAGCAAAGGCTATGGGCCCTGACAACATCCCAGCTGTAGTGCTGAAGACTTGTGCTCCAGAATTGCTGCGCCTCGAGCCAAGCTGTTCCAGTACAGCAACAACACTGGCATCTACCCGACAATGTGGAAAATTGCCCAGGTATGTCCTATCCACAAAAAGCAGGACAAATCCAATCCGGCCAATTACCGCCCCATCAGTCTACTCTCAATCATCAGCAAAGTGATGGAAGGTGTTGTCGACAGTGCTATCAAGCGGCACTTACTCACCAATAATCTGCTCACCGATGCTCAGTTTGTGTTCTGCCAGGACCACTCGGCTCCAGACTTCATTACAGCCTTGGTCCAAACATGGACAAAAGAGCTGAATTCCAGAGGTGAGGTGAGAATGACTGACTGCCCTTGACATCAAGGCAGCATTTGACCGAGTGTGGCACCAAGGAGCCCTCGTAAAATTGAAGTCAATGGGAATCAGGGGGAAAACTCTCCAGTGGCTGGAGTCATACCTAGCACAAAGGAAGATGGCAGTGGTTGTTGGAGGCCAATCATCTCAGCCCCAGGACATTGCTGTAGGAGTTCCTCAGGGCAGTGTCCTAGGCCCAACCATCTTCAGCTGCTTCATCAATGACCTTCCCTCCATCATAAGGTCAGAAATGGGGATGTTCACTGATGATTGCACAGTGTTCCGTTCCATTTGCAACCCCTCAAATAATGAAGCAGTCCGAGCCCGCATGCAGCAAGACCAGGACAACATCCAGGCTTGGGCTGATAAGTGGCAAGTAACATTCGCGCCAGCTAAGTGCCAGGCAATGACCATCTCTAACAAGAGAGAGTCTAACCACCTCCCCTTGACATTCAACGGCATTACCATCGCCGAATCCCCCACCATCAACATCCTGGGGGTCACTATTGACAAGAAACTTAACTGGACCAGCCATATAAATACTGTGGCTACGAGAGCAGGTCAGAGGCTGGGTATTCTGCGGCGAGTGACTCACCTCCTGACTCCCCAAAGCCTTTCCACTATCTACAAGGCACAAGTCAGGAGTGTGATGGAATTCTCTCCACCTACTTGGATGAGTGCAGCTCCAACAACACTCAAGAAGTTCGACACCATCCAAGATAAAGCAGCCCGCTTGATTGGCACCCCATCCACCACCCTAAACATTCACTCCCTTCACCACCGGCGCACAGTGGCTGTGGTGTGTACCATCCACAGAATGCACTGCAGCAACTCGCCAAGGCTTCTTCGACAGCACCTCCCAAACCCACGACCTCTACCACCTAGAAGGACAAGAGCAGCAGGCACATGGGAACAACACCACCTGCACGTTCCCCTCCAAGTCACACACCATCCTGACTTGGAAATATATTGCCGTTCCTTCATCGTCGCTGAGTCAAAATCCTGGAACTCCCTTCCTAACAGCACAGTGGGAGAACCGTCACCACACGGACTGCAGCGGTTCAAGAAGGCGGCTCACCGTCACCTTCTCAAGGGCAATTAGGGATGGGCAATAAATGCCGGGCTCGCCAGCGACGCCCACATCCCATGAACGAATAAAAAAAAACAATGTTCATCAGGAATTACCAACAAAATCAGAGGAGACAGAGGGGTATTCTGGGAGAAGACGGCTCAGTCACCTCCACTGAACAGTGGGTAGCAGAAGAAGCCCTTCAGTGACTACCAGGAGGAAAAGCATCCAGCAGAGGAGACAGAGGGATATTCTGGGAGAAGTTGGCTCAGTCACCTCCACTGAACAGTGGGTAGCAGAAGAACTGGTGTCAAGGAGCAGTCTTCCCCTCTCTCTCTCTCTCTCTCCCTCTCCCTCTTTCTCTGTCTTCCTCTCTCGCGCTCTCTCTCTCCCTCTTGCTCTTTCTCTCTGGAGCTGCGGATGGACTCACTTTGGGGCATCCGCGATGCTGAGGAAGTCGTGGATAGCACGTTCAGTGAGTTGGTCACACCACAGATAAAAATTACTGAGGGAGATAGTGAATGGGTGACCAACAGACAGAGGAAGAGTAGGAAGGCAGTGCAGGGGTCCCCTGCGGTCATCTCCCTCCAAAACAGGTATACCATTTTGGATACTGTTGGGGGAGATGGCTCAACAAGGGAAGGTGACAGCGGCCAGGTTCATGGCACAGTGGCTGGCTCTGCATCAAAGGAGGGCAGGAAAAAGAGTGGCAGAGCTATAGTGATAGGGGACTCGATTGTAAGGGGAATAGACAGGCGTTTCTGCGGACGCAACCGAGACTCCAGGATGGTATGTTGCCTCCCTGGTGCAAGGGTCAGGGATGTCTCGGAGCGGCTGCAGGACATTCTGGAGGGGGAGGGTGAACAGCCAGTTGTCGTGGTGCATATAGGTACCAACGATATAGGTAAAAAATGGGATGAGGTCCTACAAGCTGAATTTAGGGAGTTAGGAGTTAAACTAAAGAGTAGGACCTCAAAGGTAGTAATCTCAGGATTGCTACCAGTGCCACGGGCTAGTCAGAGTAGGAATGACAGGATAGCTAGGATGAATACGTGGCTTGAGAGATGGTGCAAGAGGGAGGGATTCAAATTCCTGGGCCAATGGAACCGGTTCTGGGGGAGGTGGGACCAGTACAAATTGGACGGTCTGCATCTGGGCAGGACTGGAACCAATGTCCTAGGGGGAGTGTTTGCTAGTGGTGTTGGGGAGGGTTTAAACTAATGAGGCAGGGGGGTGGGAACCGATGCAGGAAGTCAGTGGGAAGTAAAGTGGTGACAGAAACAAAAGGCAGTAAGGGAGAGTGTACAGAACATGACCGGACAGATGGTGTGAGAAAGAAGGGCAAAGACCAAGGGAAGTCTAGATTAAACTGCATTTATTTCAATGCAAGAAGTCTGATGGGCAAGGCAGATGAACTCAGGGCATGGATGGGTACATGGGACTGGGATGTTATAGCTATTACTGAAACATGGCTAAGGGAGGGGCAGGACTGGCAGCTCAATGTTCCAGGGTACAGATGCTATAGGAAAGATAGAGCAGGAGGTAAGAGAGGAGTGGAAGTTGCGTTCTTGATTAGGGAGAACATCACGGCAGTAGTGAGAGGGGATATATCCGAGGGTTCGCCTACTGAGTCTATATGGGTAGAACTGAAAAATAAGAAGGGAGAGATCACTTTGATGGGATTGTACTACAGACCCCCAAATAGTCAACGGGAAATTGAGGAGCAAATATATAAGGAGATTACAGACAGCTGCAAGAAAAATAGGGTGGTAATAGTAGGGGACTTTAACTTTCCCAACATTGACTGGGACAGCCATAGCATTAGGGGCTTGGATGGAGAGAAATTTTTTGAGTGTATTCAGGAGGAATTTCTCCTTCAGTATGTGGATGGCTCGACTAGAGAGGGGGCAAAACTTGACCTCCTCTTGGGAAATAAGGAAGGGCAGGTGACAGACGTGTTAGTGAGGGATCACTTTGGGACCAGTGATCATAATTCCATTAGTTTTAAGATAGCTATGGAGAATGATAGGTCTGGCCCAAAAGTTAAAATTCTAAATTGGGGAAAGGCCAATTTTGATGGTATTAGACAGGAACTTTCAGTAGTTGATTGGGAGAGTCTGTTGGCAGGCAAAGGGACGACTGGTAAGTGGAAGGCTTTCAAAAGTGTGTTAACCAGCGTTCAGGGTAAGCACATTCCTTATAAAGTGAAGGGCAAGGCTGGTAGAAGTAGGGAACCTTGGATGACTCGGGAGATTGAGGCCCTAGTCAAAAAGAAGTAGGCATGTGACATGCATAGGCAGCTGGGATCAAGTGGATCCCTTGAAGAGCATAGAAATTGCCGGAGTAGAGTTAAGAGAGAAATCAGGAGGGCAAAAAGGGGACATGAGATTGCTTTGGCAGATAAGGCGAAGGCGAATCCAAAGAGCTTCTACAAATACATAAAGGGCAAAAGAGTAACTAGGGAGAGAGTAGGGCCTCTTAAGGATCAACAAGGTCATCTATGTGCGGAACCACAAGAGATGGGTGAGATCCTGAATGAATATTTCACATCGGTATTTACGGTTGAGAAAGGCATGGATGTTAGGGAACTTGGGGAAATAAATAGTTATGTCTTGAGGAGTGTACATATTACAGAGAGGGAGGTGCTGGAAGTCTTAACGCGCATCAAGGTAGATAAATCTCCGGGACCTGATGAAATGTATCCCAGAATGTTATGGGAGGTTAGGGAGGAAATTGCGGGTCCCCTAGCAGAGATATTTGAATCATCGACAGCTACAGGTGAGGTGCCTGATGATTGGAGGGTAGCAAATGTTATGCCTTTGTTTAAGAAGGGCAGCATTGAAAAGCCTGGGAACTACAGACCGGTGCGCCTGACATCTGTAGTGGGTAAGTTGTGAGAGGGTATTCTGAGGGACAGGATCTACAGGCATTTGGAGAGGCAGGTACTGATTGGGAACAGTCAGCATGGTTTTGTGAGAGGAAAATCATGTCTCACGAATTTGATTGAGTTTTTTGAAGGGGTAACCAAGAAGATAGATGAGGGCTGTGCAGTAGACGTGGTCTACATGGACTTCAGCAAAGCCTTTGACAAGGTACCGCATGGTAGGTTGTTACATAAGGTTAAATCTCACGGGATCCAAGGTGAGGTAGCCAATTGGATACAAAATTGGATTGACGACAGAAGACAGAGGGTGGTTGTCGAGGGTTGTTTTTCAAACTGGAGGCCTGTGTCCAGCGGTGTGCCTCAGGGATCGGTGCTGGGTCCGCTGTTATTTGTTATTTATATTAATGATTTGGATGAGAATTTAGGAGGTATGGTTAGTAAGTTTGCAGATGACACCAAGATTGGTGGCATTGTGGACAGTGAAGAAGGTTATCTAGGATTGCAACGGGATCTTGATAATTTGGGCCAGTGGGCCGATGAATGGCAGATGGAGTTTAATTTAGATAAATGTGAGGTGATGCATTTTGGTAAATCGAATCGGGCCAGGACCTACTCCGTTAATGGTAGGGCATTGGGGAGAGTTATAGAACAAAGAGATCTAGGAGTACAGGTTCACAGCTCCTTGAAAGTGGAGTCACAGGTGGATAGGGTGGTGAAGAAGGCATTCGGCATGCTTGGTTTCATTGGTCAGAACATTGAATACAGGAGTTGGGATGTCTTGATGAAGTTGTACAAGACATTAGTAAGGCCACACTTGGAATACTGTGTACAGTTCTGGTCACCCTATTATAGAAAGGATATTATTAAACTAGAAAGAGTGCAGAAAAGATTTACTAGGATGCTACCGGGACTTGATGGTTTGACTTATAGGGAGAGGTTAGATGGACTGGGACTTTTTTCCCTGGAGAGTAGGAGGTTAAGGGGTGATCTTATAGAAGTCTATAAAATAATGAGGGGCATAGATAAGGTAGATAGTCAAAATCTTTTCCCAAAGGTAGGGGAGACTATAACGAGGGGGCATAGATTTAAGGTGAGAGGGGAGAGATACAAAAGGGTCCAGAGGGGCAATTTTTTCACTCAAAGGGTGGTGAGTGTCTGGAACGAGCTGCCAGAGGCAGTAGTAGAGGCGGGTACAATTTTGTCTTTTAAAAAGCATTTGGACAGTTACATGGGTAAGATGGGTATAGAGGGATATGGGCCAAGTGCAGGCAATTGGGACTAGCTTAGTGGTATAAACTGGGCGACATGGACATGTTGGACCGAAGGGCCTGTTTCCATGTTGTAACTTCTTTGATTCTATAATTCTCCCTTTCAACAACAACTTCTTAATACTGTGACTACCCTTAGTGCCAGATAGCTTACTTACTCTAGATCCTAATCTTAACCAACTATAAGGTGCTCCCTGAGAGTCATGAATGTGGCTGGGATGGTTTCCCTGGAGCCTTAGAGGCCTGAAATATCTCTTGTCTCAGGTTAGTTACCGCCCCAGAGGGCCAGCCACTGGCAGTCTAATGCTTTCAATAGCAAAGGGGGATGAACTCATGGCTGAAGCTCCCTTGTGAAGGAATTTGAGGAGCAATTAAGAAAGCAGGTTCTTTGTCATTCCCTGCAGAGACAGCACAGGCTCAGAAGTGCTACTGGTTAGTGTCATCACAGACCGAATAGTCTTAATCAGCTTTTACAAGCCCTATGATGTCCTCCTGAATGCATCTATGGAAGCAATGGTGGCTGCCACTCCAGAAGCAATCAATGTCCTTAGAAGCTCTTCCTGGCATTTTCATGTTGCAGCAATTCCTGGGCTGTCTCCAGACTGTTTTGCAGGTCATGAGAAACTTCCTGCAACTTGTTGCTGAGGTAGGTAATAGACTCCTCCCACATACCTATCACCTCAACCATTTAAATGGAAACCATCTTCACTGCCTCCACATTAGATAAAACTCCTAAATCATTGGTCTTTTGAAGACTGGGCCCCTGCCATCTGGGTTCCTTGGCTCCTCAGCCAAGGGGGTTGTTTCTCCCCACTTCATGGTGGAATAGCACTCTCCCTCTCTTCCTGTCCCAGTTCTTCATTCCAAGAACATAAGAAATAGGAGCAGGAGTAGACCATACGGCCCCTCGAGCCTGCTCCGCCATTCAATAAGATCATGGCTGATCATCTATCTCAACTCCACTTTCCTGCCCTATCCCTGTATCCCTTGATTCCCTTAGTGTCCATCGATCTCAGTCTTGAATGTATTCAATGACTGAGCATCCACAGCCCTCTGGGATAGAGAATTTCAAAGATTCACAACCCTCTGAGTGAAATTTTTTTTCCTCATCTCAGTCCTAAATGGCTGACCCCTTATCTTGAGACTATGACCCTAATTCTAGACTCTCCAGCCAGGGGAAACAGCCTCTCAGAATCTACCCTGTCAAACCCTCTAAGAATTTTATACATTTCAATGAGATCACCTCTCATTCTTCTAAACTCCAGAGAACATCAGCCCATTCTACTCAATCTCTCCTCATGGGACAACACTCTCATCCCAGGAATCAATCTAGTGAACCTTTGTTGCATCCCCTCTACGGCCCTTATGTCGGGAGACCAAAATTGTACACAGCACTCCAGGTGTGGTCTCACCAGAGCCCTGTATAATTACAGCAAGACCTCCTTACTCTTATACTCCAACCCCCATGCAATAAAGGCGAACATACCATGTGCCTTCCTATTTGCTTGCTGTCCCTGCATGTTAACTTTCTGTGATTCATGTACAAGGACACCCAAATCCCTCTGACTACCAACATTCCCTAGTCTCTCACCTTTTAAAACAT
Organism: Heptranchias perlo; assembly: GCF_035084215.1. Taxonomy (NCBI): domain Eukaryota; kingdom Metazoa; phylum Chordata; class Chondrichthyes; order Hexanchiformes; family Hexanchidae; genus Heptranchias; species Heptranchias perlo. Next base: position 45,384,835 of record NC_090341.1, read on the forward strand.
ATTCTGTTTTTCTATTCTTCCTACCAAAGTGGATAATTTCACATTTTCCCACATTATACTCCATCTGCCACCTTCTCACCCATTCATTTAACCTGTCTGGTGTTCGGTGAGTCTCCCAGTAACAAACCTTCTGACTGTTTAAATTCTCATGAGTAGGCATCGCTTGTGCTAGTGCTTGCACAGGTAAGATGCCAAGACAGAATTGGCAAGGGTGTGGCAGCAGCTGTGGCTTTGAAAGTGCCCGAGAGGGTTGTTTGGAGAGCTTGCCCTTTGTAAAAGTGCATTTGCCTGACACCCTGGTGTGGAGAGAGAAAGACTATGTTAGGTTAAGAGGTGAGTGAAGCTGGATGAGTGATAGAGGATATATATTGGTACCAGAGCCTCTGACTTACCTGGGCTACCCTTGTGAGATCATTGAACCTCTTTCTGCATTGTGTGGCAGTCCTTGGGGTGGTGAAGGTTGCATTGACTGCCTCTGCCATTTCCCTCCAGGCAGCCTTCACCACTCTCTAATAGAGCTTCCTGCCCTCAGTGACTCTCAAATGATCCTTCCTGGCCCTCACTTCTGCCAGCACGCATAGGAAAATCTGGGGGAGGGCGCACTCCACCTACTGACACCCCCAAGACTGCTGCTCCTTCTGCCGTTCTACTAAAAAGTGATGTTGCCCTTTAACTGGCTGCAGCTTTTTAAAGGCTCTACCAGAAGTGTATTTCCCTCCCTCCCAGTGGCGGAAAGCCATTGATGGGCGGTCTTCTGGCCTCCAAACTAGCCTGTGTGGCTAGTGAGGATTCTGGGACCAAATTGTGATTGTTTTACATTGGTGAGCTTGAGGATCACCCTGACATAAAGCTGCCAACAGGAGGAGAATTCAGGTCTTCATGTTCTGACAACCCTGCATGTGTGTGTGTGTGTGTGTGTGTTTGGGTGGGGGACGTCAAAAACTCGCCTACCCTCTGAGTGGTGGAATAGCCAGATTCCCACTGCTGCTGCTCTCCACAACCAAAAAAAAGACCTTGTGCATACTTGTAATATAATATTCTCGGATATAAAGATTATATAAAGATTATCTTAAAGCTTGAAACCAAACTGTGTTCTAAGTTAGTGCATTAGTATTGGTGCACAGGTATTTAATTGTATATTTCAATTTCAAAAATCCTGCCAGATATATTTTAATCTTGGCTGTCTTGTTTCATAAGATATAAAATAGCTCATAGCCTATGAGAATACATGGGTGCTAATGGTGTGTGACTGCTACTTTTATTACATATGTATCATTACATCATCCAGTGGCTTTGAAAACTTGTCCTAATCTCTTTCTCGGCATGAACTGATTTAGAACACTTCAAAGAACTCTGCATTTATTGCAAAATCTGCATTTCCTGTGAACCGTCAATCCTATTCTGAATGCTTACAGAAGAAATATCTCAGTTTTACATTTGGCTTGTGTGATCTATCAGCTCAGCCACTACACTTGTTAGACTTGCACTTGGGAGAGCTGAGCCTGAACCATAGTTACAACTGCTATTTAAGGTTGAGATTTTCCTCAAGGTGGGGGGTGGGGTCTGTCTGGTTTTGGATGCCAATTGCTGAACTACCTAGTGACCTAGGGCTACCACTGCCCAGTTATGGAATGGACACTATGCCTTTTGAGTGGGTTGTCTGGAAATTTCTAAAATGTAAACTGGACAATGAACATTTAATTTTTTTGAAACAAAACCTATTTTCCACATTTCTATATTTTATCATGCTGTAATTCCATCTCTACCCTGGCTTCATTCTTCCTCTGTCCAATTATGGACTTGACAAAAGGTGATAACCTTACCAGGTGGACTGATGGTTAAGGTACCCACAATCTGGACCTTCTTAATACGCTGCTTAAAAAACACAGCAGGATTCCCTTGTGACTCTGGGCTAGATTTTGCCTATTTATAGTCAATGGGTGGGAATTCTTGGATGAACACTTGAGACACATTCAATGTTCAATTCCTGGTCTATACTGAATTATCTGCTGGGGTGGTAAGAAGCATGCTGCAATTGGCCCCTAGTGAGGTAGATGAAAATGAGTCAGGATTCCCCCACCTAATCGTTATCCAGAAACCCTCTGCTGATGATGCACAACTAGATGTGATGTGAAAACATGATTGGACGCAGTTACGATGCCCCTACAGGTGAATAACTTGCTGATACTCGCTTTCAAGGCCGCACACTGGACAAGCTATTTGAAGGCAACTGGGGGTTGAGTTCCGCTGGATTGCGTTGACTTTTTCAGTGCAATCTGGCCGAATCAACATAAAACATTGCGGAATTTCGATTTACACTAGGTGTAAATTACGTCCAGCGTAATTTGAGTTGCTGCGATCTTTTGAGCTGGCTCAAAAATCATTGCGCTGAAGCTGGCCCCGCCCACAAAACTGGCCACGCCTCCCCGAGCGAAATAACGAGGACGGCGAGTTTCCACCAATTGCGCCCATCTTTGGCCGTTCGAGGAAGGTCTTCAAATTAAGCTGATTTTCTTAGGCATGCAGCTACTAGCAAGCACGTTTTAAACATTTTTAGATATTAAAAATACTAAGAAACTGACTAGTGTATACCATTGAAAGTAGTAAATGGTTCAGTATAGTTTTTTAAGTCATTTTCAGTGATTTAAAATCAGGTTACTCACAGGTGGAGGACTGGACACTTGTTAAAAAATGCTTATTTTTTATGATAAACCCATTTTCAGCTGTATTAATAAAACTGCACCAGGTTACCACTCTTAATACATCAATGAATATTTTTTATTGCAAAGAGAAAACAGTAAACAAATAAGCTTTGTTAAGCTGCCAAATTGTGCTGATATTGGAGGATTTTACGTTTGTGATTATGTTAATGCATTTTAGCGGAAACGCAGACTCAAACCCCGTCGGCGTAATTTGTACCCAAAGCGGAAACTCTACCCCTGGTGTCAGTGGACCAGTGGGTCTTTTCCTGTCTGTTGTATGCTCGTATGTTAACTGTACAGCAGCCCGGAGACAACACTTTCAGGGAATGGAAGGTAGGAAAAATATTGCGAGAAGAAATGTTTTTAAAATACAAAATACGTGATGTAAAAAAAAACAGGGTGAATCACTAACACACTTGAAACTGGGACAAGAACAGTAATGGTAAACTCATGAGCTTCATTTCTACATAACGGTCACTGCACCTTCAAAGTAATTCATTGTGAGGATGATTTGTATAAATGCAAGTATCATTTCAAAAATGGTTATATTAAGTATTATCATATTTTTTGTTATGAGGAAAAATTTGAAGTTGAATTTGATCCTTACAAATGTCCCCATCCTCTTATTTTAAGAGAGACTGTGTGCAAAAGGATGGTGCAGAATTTGTCCATTGCCACTCGTTGCAACTGGTTCATTTGGTTGGCTCTCTATATTCAAGATTATTTCTACTAGTTCTCGTGGTAAGAAACTGGTGCTGCTAAGATTTCTTTAAAAATCAAACACTGTTATTTTAAAAAATTGAATTTCCTGTTGGTTATTTTGAACAGGTTAACATCTCTGTTAAAGTATGAATGTGTTAGTTCATTTCTTACTACCAATAGTAATTCCTAGTCTGAATTTATTGTTTAAATGGGTTGCTTTGCAATAGTATCCAATTGCCAACTCTTTCACTCGACTTACTGACTGTTTTCAAAGGGCTGCATTTGAAAAAACCTGAAATTGCACATCATAGAGAAATCATCATGATTCAACAATAGCTGCAAACAAATGAATGATTTTTGGAACACGCTTTTAAAAAGATGATTTAAAAAAAAAAATTACTCCAGGTTCATGCAATAAGAAGCATCAAAGAAATAATTCACAGAGTTGAAGATCCTATTCACAACGATTTGACTTAAAAGGTTATTTGAGGAACTGACAGATCTCCTGTGGCAATGCTCATGATCTGAAAGATGGTTGTGATGTCTATCTGCTACCCTGTCCTGTGCCTTTAAGGCAACTTCTCTAAATGGGCAAATCCAGGTGATTGAACTCAGCAGTATGTCAGTAGATACAATCAGGGAGTAGTTGCAATTGCTGCAGGTTAATGACTGGCTGTTTGCTATTTTAAAAAAAGAGATTGTTTTGCACTGTAACAAATTGTGGCATTTGGTGTGTGTGAGACACAAGACATTTATGCATAGACTCGTCAATACTGCAGATACTTACAATGAATTTTCAATGAAATGCATGCCCCATATACCAAATTAAATATGTAATAGATATATGGATTGAAAGACAGTGGGATGGGAGTGGCAGAAGGGAATTTGATATGAAACAACTGTGAGCTCAAATTTTAAACTCAAAGATTTGATCTGCACAAGGTTTTAACTTAAAATAATGGACTATAACTCAACTGTTCTGTGAATGGAAGTGGTATAATAGATAGTAAGATTTTGTTGTTAAGGGACTTAATCCCATTAGGATTGATGTTGCATCATCTCCTCTGGGTTAATAATTACCAATACAGTCCAATTAATAAATCATTAGATATGCATATTTGGAAGACAAATGAAAAGACTTGTGTCCAATTTAACAGCAGAAGCCATTTTTTTGTTCAGAGTTTCAATTATGATGGTCTTTTTGTTATTGCTTTAATATCTCCTTGTTATTTTTTTTTTCATTTTTCTGTTAGGTAATCCAATGTATTGCACCAATTCCTACCAAATAGGTCAATTGAATAAGCTGGTGTCCAAATGCGGCCCAAAATGACTTGCCATTTGACCTCATATTTGACATAGCCTGGACTCAGTGGTAGCACTTTCACCTCTGAGTCAGAAGATCATGGATTCCCTCCAGAGACTTGAGCACAGGCTGACACTTCAGTGTAGTACTGAGGACGTACTGCACTATCGGAGGTGCTGTCTTTCGGAGGCCCTGCAGACATAAAAGATCTCAGGGCACTATTCAGAAGAAGCACTGGGGAGTTCTCCTGACATCCTGGCCAATATTTATGCCTCAACCAACATCACTAAGACAGATTATCTGGCCATTAATCTCATTACTGACTATAGGACCTTGCTGTGTGCAAATTGGCTGCATTGTTTTCTTACATTACCACGGGGACCATGCTTCATTGGGATATCCTGAGGTAATGAAAGGTGCAATATAAATTCAAATTCTTTCTTTATCTCTCTATCTCATCTGTCTCTGTCTCTCTCATCCCTATCCTACAGTGGAAATGGCCGAATTTTGCTTGAAGTCTTCCTTGGACAAATAATTTGATATCAGAAATTTGCAATGTGGTGCCCTGAAGGATGTCAACTGGCTATATATTTCAAAATATTGAAACTTGTAATAGCAATGAGTCTTGAGTGAAACAGTAGACTTAAGGAATAAAATTGAACTTTGATGAGGATGCAATGGGTTGTACTAAATTGGCCACCGTTATATATCCCACCTGATCATCCTCCCTATCGAAGTGGTGTATGACGGGATGTATAACAGGGGGTATGATGGGGTGTATGATGGGCAGCTGATCCTCTACCATCCGTTTTGTGCTCCTGCCATTCCTGCAATGGTGCCATACTCAGATGCCATTTTTGGACATGTTTTCTGACTCTTCTGAACTTCCATGCCCCATCTCATAAATGAGAATTTTACACAATAAGCAGTTATGTGGAACTTGAACCTATCGATGGGATTGTGGCATCACTCTTTCTATAGCCAACAATCTGTTTTTACTTTGTGCTCATCCAGGTGAGGGATGTTATTGTTGGGAAATGGAACTCTTCTTATTTCAATCACCAGGATCAGTATCAAGGACTTCCCAGACATGTATAACACAGTCAGGGGCAAGTAAAGCGCCTTGTTTATTGCCCAACAATATTCTTCAACACCAGTCTTGGAAGAACACCCCTCACTGAACCACTGTGACATTTTTTTCTTGTTTCTCACTCCAGCCATCCTATGGGGCGCCTCTAAATGAGATTTCAATTAATGCCAAAGTAGGGTTCATCTCATAGTAGTCATGATGTGGAGATGCCGGTGATGGACTGGGGTTGACAATTGTAAACAATTTTACAACACCAAGTTATAGTCCAGCAATTTTATTTTAAATTCACAAGCTTTCGGAGGCTTCCTCCTTCCTCAGGTGAACGATGTTATTTTCTTAATGGCGAGAGACTGGAAAGTACTGCAGTACAAAGGGATCTGGGGGTCCTAGTGCAAGAAAATCAAAAAGTTGGTATGCAGGTGCAGCAGGTGATCAAGAAAGCCAACGGAATGTTGGCTTTTATTGCTCGGGGGATAGAATATAAAAACAGGGAGGTATTGCTGCAGTTATATAGGGTATTGGTGAGACCGCACCTGGAATACTGCATACAGTTTTGGTCTCCATACTTAAGAAAAGACATACTTGCTCTCGAGGCAGTACAAAGAAGGTTCACTCGGTTAATCCCGGGGATGAGGGGGCGGACATATGAGGAGAGGTTGAGTCGATTGGGACTCTACTCATTGGAGTTCAGAAGAATGAGAGGCGATCTTATTGAAACATATAAGATTGTGAAGGGGCTTGATCGGGTGGATGCAGTAAGGATGTTCCCAAAGATGGGTGAAACTAGAACTAGGGGGCATAATCTTAGAATAAGGGGCTGTTCTTTCAAAACTGAGATGAGGAGAAACTTCTTCACTCAGAGGGTGGTAGGTCTGTGAAATTTGCTGCCCCGGGAAGCTGTGGAAGTTACATCATTAGATAAATTTAAAACAGAAATAGACAGTTTCCTAGAAGTAAAGGGAATTAGGGGTTATGGGGAGCGGGCAGGAAATTGGACATGAAGCTGAGTTCGGATCGGTCAATGCCCTGTGGGTGGCGGAGAGGGCCCAGGGGCTGTGTGGCCGGGTCCTGCTCCTACTTCTTGTGTTCTTTAGATTTGTGGTTGGGATCAGATCAGCCATGATCTTATTGAATGGCGGAGCAGGCTCGAAGGGCCGATTGGCCTACTCCTGCTCCAATTTCTTATGTTCTTATGTTCTTATGTTCACCTGAGGAAGGAGGAAGCCTCCGAAAGCTTGTGAATTTAAAATAAAATTGCTGGACTATAACTTGGTGTTGTAAAATTGTTTACAATCATCTCATAGTGTCAGTTCCGTTTTCCAAAAGTGACCCACTAGACACTCACATTCCAATTTTGTGCTGTAGGATCTGGATTGAGACTGTCCAAATTCATTTCACATTAGGCCCTTACAGCCAACAGACAGAGGAGACTTTAATCTGATCACTCAGACTGGATCTGAAACCAAATCCCACAGCTGGAAGGTTACTGTCTAACCCATTGTACCATTCGTTTCACCCAACCAGCAATTTCTAATCCCCATAGAGAAAAGCCCTTGCTTATGAGTTTGATTTTGAAATTGTGAAATTCATACATTGGAAAGTTATTGGCAATGACAGAAGTCTACACAAGTTGTTGTTACAGACTAACACAAATACTTTCACAAAGCACTGTTGACAAAGATTAGATTTCCTTTTATATTGGTACTTCTGTACTGGTGGGCTCAGAAAGCATTATGGAAAGGTTCCATATCAGCCTTTGGAGATATCTCAGCAATATGAGATGATGATTAATAATTGAATACTGCAGAAACCAGGAAGTTAGGACCAAGAATGCAATATTAATTCAAAATAATGTGCCTGCAAGACTTATTGCAACTTAAAGGAAAGGAATAGAGGAGTGTGGAGCAAGGAGGGTTCTTGGACTGAGATTACATTTCTCTGAAGAGAGGCTAGAGGAACTAAGAATTGCCATTGCGGAGACTTGGAGGAGATATAATCTATGGTTTCTAAATGATAGGAGTAGGTTAAGTGGAAACCAATACCTTTTCTTTGAATTGCTTATGTACGAAATACAGAAGACACAATTTCAGAATTTAGAGACATTTTACGAATTGGCATGCCCATCACAAAGCTTCATGTGACGGGAGCACATTTCGGGAATCTGAGCATGAGGGGCAGTGGAAAATCATGGAAAACCACGTGAGATGTCTTGACCTTTAGGCCTGGAACGCTCCCACTGTACGAAGCATAGCACCGGGAGTATTAATTCATAAAATGTTCTCTTGTGAGCATTTGTTTAATGCTTTGTCCTTTCAGCTCAGGGCTCTAAGTTTAAATCAATCCCAAAGTGACAGCAGCAAAGTGTCCCCTTTGTTGGCTCTAAAATTCCTCAATTAAATAAATTTGGACTGTTCACTGATTGATTGTCATTTTTCCCCATCTTTCCCAAAATGGTTGACTCATGTTGGAGCACAATTCCACAGGTGCTGCCAGCCCTCCAGTAGCGTGTGAGCGCTGACAGTGTGTATTGGTCGGCTATTCTCCAACGATGGCATCGCAGTCAGGCCCATTCCTGGCCACACTCGATGTCCCACGCATACTCAGATAGTGATCATGAGCAGAATTCCTCACTGTTTTTCTTCCTCCATATGCCAATGGTAGCTGCCCCAGTCCAGATCAGCAAACTTAGAACAGACCAGCAATGAAATATGGAGATTTTCCTATCAGTAAAACTTAGTATTAAACTGGCTGCTTCTAAGACCCATTAGATTATTACGGTTGCTGTTTGAAGTGATTCGACCTAGCTCATAATGGGCACAGATTTAAGGTGAGAGGGGAGAGATACAAAAGGGTCCAGAGGGGCAATTTTTTCACTCAAAGGGTGGTGAGTGTCTGGAACGAGCTGCCAGACGCAGTAGTAGAGGCGGGTACAATTTTGTCTTTTAAAAAGCATTTGGACAGTTACATGGGTAAGTTGGGTATCGAGGGATATGGGCCAAGTGCAGGCAATTGGGACTAGCTTAGTGGTATAAACTGGGCGACATGGACATGTTGGGCCGAAGGGCCTGTTTCCATGTTGTAACTTCTATGATTCTATGATTCTATAAGTCCCACTGCACAAACTTGCCCATAATTCAACATGAAGCTAACTGATATGGGAAAGGTTTTCATAGAATCATAGATGTTTACAACATGGAAACAGGCCCTTCGGCCCAACATGTCCATGTCACCCAGTTTATACCACTAAGCTAGTCCCAATTGCCTGCACTTGGCCCATATCCCTCTATACCCATCTTACTCATGTAAATGTCCAAATGCTTTTTAAAAGACAAAATTGTACCCGCCTCTACTACTGCCTCTGGCAGCTCGTTCCAGACACTCACCACCCTTTGAGTGAAAAAATTGCCCCTCTGGACCCTTTTGTATCTCTCCCCTCTCACCTTAAATCTATGCCCCCTCGTTATAGACTCCCCTACCTTTGGGAAAAGATTTTGACTATCTACCTTATCTATGCCCCTCATTATTTTATAGACTTCTATAAGATCACCCCTTAACCTCCTACTCTCCAGGGAAAAAAGTCCCAGTCTATCTAACCTCTCCCTATAAGTCAAACCATCAAGTCCCAGTAGCATCCTAGTAAATCTTTTCTGCACTCTTTCTAGTTTAATAATATCCTTTCTATAATAGGGTGACCAGAACTGTACACAGTATTCCTAGTGTGGCCTTACTAATGTCTTGTACAACTTCAACAAGACATCCCAACTCCTGTATTCAGTGTTCTGACCAATGAAACCAAGCATGCCGAATGCCTTCTTCACCACCCTATCCACCTGTGACTCCACTTTCAAGGAGCTGTGAACCTGTACTCCTAGATCTCTTTGTTCTATAACTCTCCCCAACGCCCTACCATTAACGGAGTAGGTCCTGGCCCGATTCGATCTACCAAAATGCATCACCTCACATTTATCTAAATTAAACTCCATCTGCCATTCATCGGCCCACTGGCCCAATTTATCAAGATCCCGTTGCAATCCTAGATAACCTTCTTCACTGTCCACAATGCCACCAATCTTGGTGTCATCTGCAAACTTACTAACCATGCCTCCTAAATTCTCATCCAAATCATTAATATAAATAACAAATAACAGCGGACCCAGCACCGATCCCTGAGGCACACCGCTGGTCACAGGCCTCCAGTCTGCAAAACAACCCTCTACAACCACCCTCTGTCTTCTGTCGTCAAGCCAATTTTGTATCCAATTGGCTACCTCACCTTGGATCCCGTGAGATTTAACCTTATGCAACAACCTACCATGCGGTACCTTGTCAAAGGCTTTGCTAAAGTCCATGTAGACCATGTCTACTGCACAGCCCTCATCTATCTTCTTGGTTACCCCTTCAAAAAACTCAATCAAATTCGTGAGACATGATTTTCCTCTCACAAAACCATGCTGACTGTTCCTAATCAGTCCCTGCCTCTCCAAATACAGTATGGTGTGCTCCTCTGTCACATCATTGAGGTTAGGGCACATTTTTGGGGCAGGGTAGCAAGAATGATGCTCTGAATCTAACGCATGCAGTACCTGACCTCCGGAGACCTTGACTCAAAAAGATGATGCCAAGAGCAGAGAAGTATCCTGTTTCTTAGCACTGACATTCAATCACCCCGATGAGTAGAAATATTCATCAAAAATGTAAGACCAGGAAAAAAAATTATGAATGAAACTAAAACTAAAAGGGATCTCTGGGGTTACTGAGTTGTGGAGCCACCTGTCACTGAGTAATCAATCAATGGATTCTTTGAAGGAGAAAAGCAACAGATCACCATCTCACGAGGTTACAAGCTTCAGACTATGAGATAATTTCACCTAATACTGTAAAAAATCCAATTATGTGTTACTGCGCACACCTGCTACTTTACACTTGAAATTCATGATATCAACCAACCCTTATTTTAATCACTTCTTGGTTCTCTAACTGTACTGTAGTATTTGGATGTGCCAGTTAGTTACTAAGCGTTTCTGTGTGTTGCCCTCATCTCTCACTGTCACTCAGCGGAAAATCAGCGGGAGTCCTGGAGAAATGGTCATTTACATCATTTCTTCTGGATTTCTGCCAATCTTCTGCTGAAGTTACAGCAGGAGATTGGAAGAACCACAAGTGGAAATTCTACCCCCAGAACTGTAAAATGTGACGAAGTAAATGGGGTGATCTTGTTAATGGCTGTGTGACGTCAACATGGTTTCTGTGTGTTAATGGTGGTGTGAGGTACAGTGTTTTTCTGTTATCGGTGGTGTGAACTTGGTTTGTGTTGATGGTGGTATGAGTTTGAGTATGTTGTAATAACAGTGTGAATTTGGTTGTGTTGATGGTATGAGTTTGAGTATGTTGTAATAACAGTGTGAATTTGGTTGTGTTGATGGTGGTATGAGTGTGTTCGGGAGGGGAGGGGGAGATGGAGAAGGGAAATTGGGAAAAAACTCAAAAGGTTCTATACTATGCTGGAGAATGCTGACATATGAATTCACAATACGTATATCTGAAATTCCCCTCTCTGCTATTTTGATGGATGCGTTAAACCATTTATTTTAAATGGGATAGCTCTTCCACTAATATATAGTGGAAAGAGGAATTTCAAGCAAATACATTAAGCATTCACATGATACTATCCCACAACATAATTTCAGGGCCAAAGCATTTGTGACATATTTATTGAGTTAATTTGAGACTTTTACAGAGAGAGGGTTAGTGGTTAGCTGGTATGCTTTCTACAAATGGAGCTGAAAGAGCAAGAGAGACAGAGAGGATAGGAAAATAATTTCAATTGTTTAACCCCCAAAGACTCTGCATAAACAAAGTGCTTGTAGGTTGTGTGGGCTCACTGTGATCTCCTGCTTAAATCAAATGTTATGGCTACATCTTCATTATTAGTCGAACCCCATAACCAGATATTTGGTGGCTCACCATAGAACATAAAGGTGTCTGATGGAAGACCTTCTCTCTGAAGTTACTTTTCTTTATTACCAACTGTACCTTACTCTTTTGGAAATACAATTAAATCTTTTCTTTATCTGAAACTTCAACTCTACAAGAAGCCTTGAATTTCCAATATCTGAACGGGATGTAGGGTTGGTCATTGAACTCAAAATGGTTGCAATAGAAGGGTCTGCTTATTAACTAGACAGTGATAAATACATTCAACCAAGCTTGTAAAACCTATAATATAATTCTCTCTGATTTTATAGCTATTTAAAGGTCAGCATTGCTTAGTATCTTTCACACTCGGACAATTGATTTTTGGACTTCTTTAGAGAATCTTCACAGTAAAAGTAGTAATATATTAATATTAGATATTTAGAATAATCTTATGCATGAGTATCTGGGCTATGCTCAAGCATATTTAGGGTAAAATATTTGTCATTGGATTGAGGAAGGTGATTGGATAAGGTTATGGCCGTAGCTCATAACACATTTCAGTGTCATTGGCATAAAGACTATGAATTTGAAATTCTATATCGATCTTATTAAACACCAATATCACTTCATTGTATTTGACTAAATCTCCTCTGCAATTGGGAGAATAAAGGATTTAATATAAATTATTAAGTTCATGTTGAAAAGTTCATAACTCTAGGCTGAAATGAAATCTACAAAATTAAAAATTACAATTGAAATTGAATCTATCAATTGGAACTCCCTTGTGACACTGATATAACTTCTAATATTTCTATGTTAATATGACATTCATTAGCAGTGGTACACCAGTGATTTTTAGCATAATAGAAAATATTCTGACACCCCAGGCCAACACTTTTGGCTTCACATTTTACATTACAGCCAGTGCAAAGAGAATTTATTTAAAAGCAATCTCAATACGTATAATCATGGAGGAGGTTGGTACAAATGTACAAAGAGTGATCACATTTTCACAAGTAGTTGATCCCAGCTGCTTATAATCTCTTCTGTATTATGTGGGGTGCCATCGTTTGCCAAGTCCAAAGTTTAATGGGCAGCAGGATGGAGTTGGGCCAAAGGATGAGATGATGGCTTGAGTTCTGAAGTTTGCTTTATTATTGATGAAAATTCATCAAAACCTTTAATGAGCACAAAAGTGGATGGCTGCAAGTCACAAGACATGGAAGGAAGTGGAAAAAATACGGACTTTTATTATTTAAAAAGTATCAGCAGACTATTTAATATGGAAGGGGTGCAGGGGAGGGTCCTTGTCCTCACCACACATGCACTTTCCAGCAGAAGTTACTGACAGTGATCAGAAAGAGGATTCTTAGAAATTCCCAAACGCAACACCCAGTAATTGCTCCAAAATAAAGGGGGTAACAACCCCAATGGCATTTGCTACTAAAATACAGGTGCTGGCTACATTGGCCAATGTGAACCAGGATTACAGACAGAACACTGTAATTGTCTTCAGCACCCTGGGCTAGGCAGTGTTGAAGCCAACTGCAGTGTTCCTATTGCAATGGTTGCTGAGGGGTCCAATATAATTGCCTGAAAAACTTATCTCTTTTTAGCACATCTTTAAACATCATTTCCTTCTTATAAATTTAGTCACGAATAATTGCAGTGAAATGTATTCAGCTGTATCTATTTAGTCACAGCAGCTCATAATTTACCCAGCATTTGGATGTCTGGATCACATACAAGACATGTGCACAACAGGATAGCAGCTGATACATCGAAAGATTACACTTGCCTGAAAAACCTTCTCTATAAATTAGAACATTTTATGACAGGATTCAGGAAGGCACATATTAACCATCCCCCTGGTCTGGTCATAACAAATACACACTCCAAAGTATGTTGAGATTGTACATTTTCTGGTAAAAGGGAGTAACTAATAAAAGGAATTAATAACTGTTAGGATTGATTAACTGACTGCAATGTGTCATGTGCTGTTAATGCTGAAAATCTGCTTCTGGTGAAGAATCTAATTATTATGCTGTCCTGGAACTGAGAGCAAATCATTACACTTAGCTTGCCTCAGGAATGACAAAGGGCAATGGTGAATAATTTCATCTCTTCCATTTAATTTATTAACACATTTAGTTTACTAAGCCTGTGCCTGCAGCTTTCCAGCGATGTGTTAAATCCACACAATCTCTGTAAAATGGCTGGAGCGAAATGTATTTATCCCAGTTTTGACTTATCGACTGTGATTCACAACTTCTCTTGCACTGTTCTTCTAGCCATTTGGGCTCAAAATGGAGGGAAGAGAAAAATTGTCAGGTCAATCCGTCAGGGAGAAACCCCTAGAAGCTCACGAGTATTGTCCATTCTCTCCCATCATGTGACCTGCTTATACAATTAGCATGGCAATCGATCAAAATAATTCATTTAATTTGTACTAGTGAATCTCCTATGGTGTTGCTCACAAGCAGCCTGCAATCCGGACTGATGTTTATCATTGGTTCCAACATGATGGTGACTCATCCATCCCTGTCCCTCACTAAATTTACTGAAGCTTGCAGTACCCGCTCTGCCATTAGAGGTTGCTGCTGTGTTTTTATCGCGGTACTGCGGTTATGCACCAACATCTTACGGAGAATTACATAGAATTACAGCACAGAAACAGGCCATTCGGCCTAACAGGTCTATGCCATTGTTTATGCTCCACTTGAGCCTCATCCCACCTTACTTCATCTAACTCCATCGACATATCCTTCTATTCCTTTCTCCCTCACGTACTTAAATGCATCAATGCAAATCGCCTCAGCCAATCCATGTGATAGCGATCATTTAGTGGAGGAGGGGTGCCACTGTAGCCTGGATATCTGGTCCCGGCTGCCTGCTGTGGTGGCCTAAATTGGGGAGGGCTAGTGGAAATTGGAATGGAACACAGCCATTTTTGTGTTCATCCCATTTTCGAATGTCATTTCCGTCAGTTGAGGTGGAGAGGCAGCTTGGTGGAAATGGGGCAGGAAGAGTGCAAGGTCATCATACGTCCCATTTTCCACCCTTTTCACCTCAATTGCATCCAGCCACGTCCTCGCCCATGTATTACGTGGTACAGGGTTGCTCGGCATTAGTGGAAAGCCATAAGTAAATTTTCAGAGCCCAGCAGCTAGATTGGTAGAATTTCCAGAAATCATGGGGTCGATTTGAGCACCCGCAATCGGGTGCGTTCCTGGCGGGGGGGCTCCGAAAATCGGGGATTCCCGGGGCGGGTCGGGAGCCCGGCTCCAACCCGCCCACTTCCGGGTTTACCACAGACGCGCTGACATGCACGCGCAGCCCCCGCATGTGGGACTCCCGCCGGCAATTAAAGCCAGCGGGGTGCCACTTAAGCTATTTATTTCAGGTCGTTTACAAACCTGATTAAGGAGATATTTCAGGAGGGTTGGGATTTTACAAACAACTGGGACTGTTTCCCGTACTGGGGGAAATACTCCCAGTTCAAATGGACATGTTGCAGCCATCAGACTGTGGCAGCTACAACGGTCCATTTGACAGGTGGGTGGGGGAGACCCTCACTCATTGCAGGAGGCCACTCTGTCACTTTGGACAAAGTTTGGCCTCCACCACCCTCCTCCTAAAACTAAAATTCACCAACTTGCACACTTACCCCGGTGTCCAGACACATGTACCTACCTTGCGGACCCCCTCAGATGTACATCTTCCGGATGGGGGCCGCCGTAGCTGCAGTCATGACCTCCTCGGAGGGCGAACAGCATCACCAGCCTCGCTGGCCACGCCGTCCACCTCTGACACGTGGAGCTCCACAACACAGTGCTGTGACACATCCACCTGCACAGCAGGAGGGAGGGCAACGGCAGAGAGAGATGCATCGCAGAGGGCACTACCCTCGCCACAGGGTGCACAGACCGAGGCTCAGCTTCCTGGACCTCTCTGAGCAGCAGTGCACACGGAGGCTCAGAGTCACTCGACTTGTAGTCATGGACATCTGCAGCCTCCTTCATGCCGAGCTGCTCCCGGCTGGCCCGAGCACCATCTTCTTACCTGTCACTGTCAAAGTCACCACTGCCCTCAACAACTTCTCCTCCGCATCCTTCCAGGGTGCCACCGGGGACATCGCCGACGTCTCTCAGTCGTCTGCACAAAAGAGCCCTGCAAATACACCTACACCCACTCTGCAGTGACACAATGGGTGTCATCACTTGTGGGCCTTCATTGTGATCCTCAGGAAAGGGCATTATTGCACAAATCAGACAATATTCGCAAAGATGTGGCAGTAGTGGTGCCAATTTAATATGTAATGTGAGTTGCTCAGAAATTAAATATAAGTAAAAACCATGACAAACCCTCAAACACCCTTGTGCATCCCCTTCATGCTCATGACACGTTTGCCTTACGCTGCCTACTGCACATATGTGATGCATGCCCTGTGGCTGCAGCACAGGTAGTGGCAGGTTGGGTGAGGCTGACCGTGAAAGAGATGCACGAGAGGGTGAGTATGAGATCGAGCCATGAGATTGTATGAGGATTGGGTTGAGTGGTAGTGGTGGGATGAGTACTGGCGAGGTGAGTAAGTGCAGGTAAGATGAGGATGAGGTTTGGGTGGGTGTGAGGGGTGATGTGACAGAGTAGTGTTGGCAGTGCAGAAGGAGATGTGGGGTGGGTGCGGTGATGTGGCAGATGGAGTGTAGGGGAATGAGTAAGTGTACTCACTTTGGCTGACCTACTTAGGTCATTGCAGCGCCTCCTGCACTGTATGCAGGTGCGCGATATGTTGGTGGTGCAGGTGACCTCCTCTGCCACCTCGAGCCAGGCCTTCTTGCTGGCAGAGGCAGGCCGCTTCCACCCGCCCGCCAGGGGATGATCTCTGTCCTCCCCCTCCTCCTCAACCCATCCAATAAGAGCTGGATTGAGGCATCATTAACCTGGGAGCAGCCTACCCCCTGGGCTGCTCCATGCTGTAATTTTTCCGATTTCTTGCAGCATCTGTCAGTGGAGGACTGCCCCTTTAAATAGAGCTCCTCCAGCTGACAGACCTTACTGCGCATGCGCAGCCCGCCCGACGCGTAGCTCAGCAGCGGGGAACCCGGAAGACCAGGTAAATGGATCCAATCAGCCTGCGATTGCGCGCGGGGCAGACTAATTTCACCGGGCGCGTTACCCATGCGCCCAATCGCCCCCCCGCCGCGAACCCACCGCCCTGGGAATATCAGGCCCCTTATTTCTGACTCAATCTTGGTGATTTTTTTTAAACTGTTTGCAACTATTCTCCCATCTACCTTTGTACCATTTGCTGTGGGACCCCTAACCACCACAATTTCAGACAAGGCACAGTTGGGTTGTCCGTTGAGAACTGTCTTGTAACTTTATAATTTTAAAGACGTCTATCAGGTCTCCTCTTACTCTCTTTTCCAGGGAAAAGAGCCCCAGCCTGCTCAATCTTTCCTGATAGTTGCAACCTCTCAATTCTGGTATCATCCTTGTAAATCTTTGCTGTACTTTCTCCAGTTCTTCAATGTCTTTTTTGCAGTGTGGAGACCAGAATTGCACACAGCACAAATGTGGCCTAACCAAGGTTCTATATAAATTTGACATTATCTCCCTGCTTCTGTATTCTGTTCCTGTAGAAATGAACCAACAGTACTTTGTTAGCACTCTTTATGGCCTTATTAACTTGGGTTGCTACCTTTAGTGATTATGTATCTGTATTCCCAGATCTCTTTGCCCCTCTACCCCATTTAGTTTCTTACCTCTCAAGGAACAAGCTTCCTACCAAAATGAACCACCTCACACTTTGCTGTATTGAATTTAATTTATCATTTATCCGCCTACTCTGCAAGCCTGCAACAGAGGTTCTGTTTCGGAAGAAGAAAATTGTGAGAGTTTTATGGTGATATTGGGGCCGATTGTCGGTTGGCCGAATGATTGCGTTGGCGCCAGGGGGCTCCTAAAATGGCGGAATCCCGGAGCGGGTCCCCAGGAACCTGCTGACTTCCGGGTTCCCCAGTGACGCGTTTGGGTGTGCGCGTGCCTCCCGAATGCGGGACTCCCACCGGCAATTAAAGCCGGCGGGATGCTGCTTTAGATAGTTAGTCAGATAGTTGAGGTACTTGACAGACCTCATTGAGTGGAGATTTTGAAGGGGTGCAATTTTGAAGGATCCTCAGCGTGTTTCCCGTGCTGTGGGAAACACTCCCTGTTGGAGCAGATGTGTTTCAGCCAGCAGCCAGTGGGAGATGCAAAGGATTATTTGACAGTTGGGGGAAAACCTCATTTATTGCAGCAGGGCACTCTGTCACTTCAGACAAAATTTTGGCTGCAAGACCTTTGTGTTTTCACTCAAAATTCTTAATTTATACCCTAAACTCTGCTGTGCAAACACATTTACCTACTTTGCGGACCCCCTCAAATTCACATCATCAGGATGAGGGGGGGGCGCCATATCTGCATTCATCACTTCATCCGAGGACAAGCAACATCACCAGCCTCGCCAGGCACGCCGTCCACCTCCGCCACGTGGAGCTCCACAACACAGTGCTGCACCACAGGCACCTGCATAAAATAGTCATGCAACTACACATACACCCACTGTAGGGTGACCCAATGGGTGGCATCAAGTGTGGGTGTTTATGGTGAATCTCATTAAAGGGACATATTACACAAGCCAGTCAAGAATGGCCAAGACGTGGCAGTAGTGGTGACAATAATAATATTTAATGTGCCATTAACAAAAATCAAATATAAATAAAAGACATAACAAACCGTCAAACACCCTTGTGCATCCCCTTTGTGCTTAGAAAACCTTTGCCTTACACTTACGACTATTCCTACATGGTGCTTCCCCTGTGGCTGCAGCAGGGGTAGTGGTAGGTTGCTCTTGTTTATGCTCTGACTGATTAGATGCTTTGGGCCTACGACCGCTGGGTTTCGGTGCCCGTGAGGGCCCCTCCAAAGACTGTTCCACATGCACCTGTGCAGGGGCAGACTCGGCCACCTGGATAGGAGGCAGCATTGCGGATACTGGTTGAGAGGGGGGCAATGGGTGAGATGTGGGGGCACTTTGAGTGGCCTCCCCACTTCCATGTCCTCTTTTGCCATCATCCCTCTCCTGGGCCAGGCCCACATCACTCCTACCACCCTGCTGGACAACAGTTTGAAGGACATGTGTGAAGCCTTGTAAGGCCAGTGCTAGTGTATCTGCCTGCCTGTTTAAGGAGGCAGAATGTTGCTCACCCTGAGTCTGAAGGGCCATTGTCAGGGCCTCAATGGACTCATTGGTGAGCCGTGCTTGAAGCTCCATGGAGGCTAGCCTTCCCTCCATCGCAGACATTCCCGCACTTACCAGCGACACTATCACAGAGATGCCTTCACGTCCCTGTGACATTATCTCAGAGATTCCCTCCTGTGTCTGTGCCACGATTCCACTCATGCAGGAGTTGGACTCCTCCATCCTCTGCGCGATTGTGGAGAGTGCACGTGGCACTTGTTCCAGCACCTCGCAAATGCGCTGCTGCCCTTCGATCATTCTCCTTTTCATGGATGGCCCCCAGGGTTCAGCATCTGCGTCCAGCTGAGCAGAGCCTGGAGAAGAATGCTCCCACAAATGCAGACTCTCCACTGCTGCCCCTGCCACCAGTGTCTGCTCGTGCTCACATTTGTGTGGTGACTCACCATGTGCGACCCCAACTAAGTGAGGACGTGGACCCACCGAGGTGTGTGTATCTGCGCTGGTGGATGGCTCGCTCAGATGTGACGGTGCCCCCTCAGAGGCCGGCAGGTCCTCTGAGGAATTGCCCTCCACCCTCACAGTGGTCGCTGAAGGCCCTGTAAGAGATTAGAATACAATATTAAGCATGGTGACAGATGTTGAGATGCTGAAGATGCCAAGGCATGTTAACATCATTTGCTATTGTGAGTGCTGAATGTTAAAGTTCTGTCACCAGCCGTTTGTCAGGCGTCAGTCTCGGCGTCCCCGACAGACAGGCACTCGAGGGTGCGGCTTAGTTCCAGAGCATCCTGCTCCGCGTCTGTGAGGACGACCTGATGTTGCGGCCCCCTCTGGTCTTCACCCTCTCCCGTGCATTCTGGGCTCTCTTCTCCTATAAGGGGAAAAAGTAGAGAGGCGTGAGTGAGGGATGGTGATGTGGCCAACCGCTGAATGCATTGGTTTGGGTGAGGCTGACCGTGATAGAGAAGCATCAGAGGGTGGGTATGAGACAGAGCCGTGACATTATATGAGGATTGGGTTGAGTGGTAGTGGTGGGATGAGTACTGGGGAGGTGAGTAAGTGCTGGTAAGTTGAGGATGAGGTTTGAGTGGGTGTGAGGAGTGATGTGATAGAGTGGTGTTGGCAGTGCAGAATGAGTTGTGGGGTGGGGGTGGTGATGTGGAAGATGGAGTGTAGGAGAATGAGTAAGTGTACTCACTTTGGCTGACCTAGTTAGGTCATTGAAGCGCTTCCAGCATTGGATCCAGGTTCGGGAGACGTTGCTGCTGCTGGTGACCTTCTCTGCCACCTCAAGCCAGGCCATCTTGGTGGCAGAGGCAGGCCGCTTCCTCCCGTCCGCCCGGTAGAATATATCCCTCCTCCTCCTCACCCCATCCAATAGGACCTGGAGTGAGGCATCACTAAATCTGGGAGCAGCCTTTCCCCTGTGCTGCTCCATTGTATAATTTTGGTTGTTTGCTCCAGGAGCAGCATTGGAGGAGTGCCCCTTTAAATAGGGCTCCTCCAGCTGACAGCCTGTGATGCGGGTGCGCAGTCCGCCCGCTGCCCAGGTTGACGACGGGAAACCCGGAAGCCACGGTGAATGGCTTCAATTTACCCACGATCGCGTGGGGAATGGACGGATTTTACTGGGCGGGTTACCCACGCGCCCAGTCGCACCCCCGCTGCCATCCTGCCTCCCTGGTAATATCGGGGCCATTATTTCAGTTTGTTTTAGTCGGGTCTCCAATTTCAATTGGTTTTCAGATTAATGAGATAAATTCACCTTAATATTTTAGCACAATAAACAAATCATTGCTTGGTTATGTCTTGGGACACACCTTAACTATGTTGGCAACGTTTTGTTCTACCTCTCGGCTCGACTGAAGGTAGGGTCAAGCTCAGGTAAAGCAACATTGAAAGCTCTATGTACTTGCTGTAAGTATAGAATGGATGATGTAGTTCACTTTGACTGCCAAATATTTTTGACTTTTCTTCCCCAGTTCAGTATCAGAACCAACAGAAAAGCTATCTTTAATTTTGTATTATTAAGAAGCAGTTTTGGCTTTGTGTTAACTCAAGCTGTATCGTGCCACTTGGCTCTAGAGTCAGCTGACCCAGATTTCGGTAAGTGATGTGGATCCATCTCCAGGCAGTGGTCTCCTATTGGTTCAGCTTCACACTGGGAACTGCAGCAAAGTACACAGGCTCTTGGACAGCCAGGGAGCTCACTGCCACCCAGATTTTTTGCTAAAAAAGAAAGACTTACACAATACAATGGAATACATCATGTTGAAGTGCATCATCACATTGGTTGCACACGACATTGTGGTAAAATACACCCGGCTCTCCTCCCACCACCCCTCCCCCCAAAAACATTGTCATAAAAATAATGAAAGAAAGACTTGCATTTATATAGCGCCTTTCACGACCTCAGGATATCCCAAAGCACCTTTTAAAGTGTAGTCACTGTTGTAATGTAGGAAACATGGCAGTCAATTTGCACAGAGCAAGGTCCCATAAACAGCAAAGAGATAATGACCAGATAATCCGCTTAAATGATGTTGGTTGAGGAATAAATATTGGCCAGGATATCGGACTCCACTGCTTTTCTTCAAAATAATGCCATGGGATCTTTTACGTCCACCTAAGAGAGCAGCACTCCCTCAGTACTGCACTGGAGAGTCAGCCTGGATTATGGGCTTAAGTCTCTGGGGTGGGACTTGAACCCACAATCTTCTGACTCAGAGGCGAGAGTGCTACCTGCTGATCTGCGGCTGACACACAAGGTTATAATGCAAAGAGCATCTGGATGCCAGTGAGCTCTGTGTTCCTTACTGAGCGAGTGATGGGCAAACCAATAGGGCGCATTTTCTGGGTACACACTGGTAGTGAGGAATCTTGTTTGTGCCCCCATCACATATTGTGAAATCATGACGCCTGTAATTTCCTCCATCCATCTGGAAGGGAAAAATCGTCACTGGCATCAAGCAAGTTTCCTTACTGCCAATTTGTACTTGAAAAACTTAGACTGGTAACTCAAGTCTGCTGGCTGAACGTGAAATGCACATCAGATTCCTTCAAGCGAGAGCTGGACCTGTTTCTGGCTGGGGTGGAGATCACCTTGTAGCAAAGACAGGTACTGTATGAAATTAATCAAGGCTACAGTGGTCTCCTTGGGCTCGTTTCGATCACCTAAAGGGGTCGGAGAGGAATTTTCCAGATATTTTTCCCCCACCTAATTGGCCTGGGTTTTTAATCTGGTTTTCCGACTCTCCCAGTAGATCACATGGTTTGGGGTGGGGTGGGGAGTGTATATGTTATGATGCACAAGGCATCGAAGTTGTGTGGGACAAGCCGGATGGACCAGTGGGTCTTTTTCCGTCCGTCATTGTTCATATGTTCTTACTAGATGGTGCACCAGCACCCAAAAACTCCAGAAGGAATTGCTCGAGGGGCTTGCTGAGGAAGCAGTGCTCTTGCTCAGCTTGTGAACTTAATAGACTACCATGAGGAAATAAAAAGTAACCCTGTGGAAATACCCAGCGTAAGACACAAAACCAAGGTCCTAATTATTCCCCTCGGGGCTGTGGGTATAACTTGAAGGAGTTTTTCGCATATAAAATGTGTTTTCATCTAATTTCACGATCCATCTGTTGAAACCTGAATTGCCACATCAATTAAGTGTGGATTTGAAATTGTTGCATAAATCTTGAAATTGTAATAAATAAATGAAATCTTGAAATATAAATTTAGCACACTGTGAAATGGAAAAACACACATGTCCAGCCTTATTCCCAGTGCGGTTATACTGTACATCTTGAACCACTGCATAAAGGATTCTATTTTGTAGCAATGCAAAATGGACAGTTTAGCATTTTGCTTCAGTTGTGAGAGCGACCAGTGTAAAGTGATCTGAAAATACTCCGATTCCTGTTGACAAACGCGGAAAGCGAGAACCAGAATTCTCAGTCTCTCTCTACCTCTCTTCTTAATACATTATTGAGACAGTTTCAATATTCTGGCTCACTGACTGTGAGGGTGACTGATGATGTCTGTCAATGCTCTAACTCAAAGCTCTAATTGCACCATCACTAGTAAGAAAACTTATCACACCTCTTCAAACAGCCCTCAATTCATGCCCTTAACAGTGGGATCCCGGGTGACCTCTGTGTCTGGTCTGTCGGTCGTCATTAGGGAGTTGGGAGCTGGGATTCTGCTGCTCCAAGGGGATATGGGGAGAAGTAGTGTCTGGTGGAGGCGGAGCGGTTGGCACTTGGACCTGGACCATGTCTGTGGTGGGAGGCGGTAAGGGGGTATCTCGGGAGTCAGGTACAGTACAGGCGTACACGCTGCATACACCTCAACTCCACGTGAAAGAACCTGACAAAGGTTTTTTTTTATTCGTTCATGGAATGTGGGTGTCGCTGGCGAGGCCAGCATTTATTGCCCATCCCTAGTTGCCCTCGAGAAGGTGGTGGTGAGCCGCCTTCTTGAACCGCTGCAGTCCGTGTGGTGACGGTTCTCCCACAGTGCTGTTAGGAAGGGAGTTCCAGGATTTTGACCCAGCGACAATGAAGGAACGGCGATATATTTCCAAGTCGGGATGGTGTGTGACTTGGAGGGGAACGTGCAGGTGGTGTTGTTCCCATGTGCCTGCTGCCCTTGTCCTTCTAGGTGGTAGAGGTCGCGGGTTTGGGAGGTGCTGTCGAAGAAGCCTTGGCGAGTTGCTGCAGTGCATCCTGTGGATGGTACACACTGCAGCCACAGTGCGCCGGTGGTGAAGGGAGTGAATGTTTAGGGTGGTGGATGGGGTGCCAATCAAGCGGGCTGCTTTGTCTTGGATGGTGTCGAGCTTCTTGAGTGTTGTTGGAGCTGCACTCATCCAAACAAGTGGAGAGTATTCCATCACACTCCTGACTTGTGCCTTGTAGATGGTGGAAAGGCTTTGGGGAGTCAGGAAGTGAGTCACTCGCCGCAGAATACCCAGCCTCTGACCTGCTCTCGTAGCCACAGTATTTATATGGCTGGTCCAGTTAAGTTTCTGGTCAATGGTGACCCCCAGGATGTTGATGGTGGGGGATTCGGCGATGGTAATGCCGTTGAATGTCAAGGGGAGGTGGTTAGACTCTCTCTTGTTGGAGATGGTCATTGCCTGGCACTTATCTGGCGCGAATGTTACTTGCCACTTATTAGCCCAAGCCTGGATGTTGTCCAGGTCTTGCTGCATGCGGGCTCGGACTGCTTCATTATTTGAGGGGTTGCGAATGGAACTGAACACTGTGCAGTCATCAGCGAACATCCCCATTCCTGACCTTATGATGGAGGGAAGGTCATTGATGAAGCAGCTGAAGATGGTTGGGCCTAGGACACTGCCCTGAGGAACTCCTGCAGCAATGTCCTGGGGCTGAGATGATTGGCCTCCAACAACCACTACCATCTTCCTTTGTGCCAGGTATGACTCCAGCCACTGGAGAGTTTTCCCCCTGATTCCCATTGACTTCAATTTTACGAGGGCTCCTTGGTGCCACACTCGGTCAAATGCTGCCTTGATGTTAAACACCTTCTCACCAAGGTGATACCCAATGTGGCCCAGCTAATCACCAATGTTCTGCCCCAAGGTCCTTAATCCCCTGTCTTACAGAGGCAAGAGGTCCAGGTACTTGTTATGCTCAGCAAATATCACTGTTCTTCATTTGTTGACTAATTAAGTCCTCTCTCCAGTCATCATCAACATGGGGCCGACCTCTACCCCGTCTTACAGGGGACTGGGACGCATATACCCCAGCTCTTAGAGGTCCCTCAACCCACGACAAGTTGAATTCACCAATGCATCTCCTCCCACAGGCCCTGTGGCAGCAGCTGGGCAGTTGCCTGTGCGAGAGGGGGTCACGCGTGTCTTGCACAGAGCCAGAGGGTCCGGGAGTTGGAGAGGGGGTGAGGCGAGGCTCATAGCGGTAAGGCAACCCCTCCCTCCACATCAGCACCCTAAAGGTGCCACATGGAGACAGGAGTGATGAAAGCACTTTGCCTGCCCTCCCCACAAGAGTGCGCACCCTCATCTTCCTCTTGATGCTCCCCCCAATCCGGTTCCTCCAAATCCTCCTCCTGCTCACTCACCACCTCGCCATCGTCTGCAGCCCCCACGTCCTCAGAAAGCTGTGCACCTGTGGAAAGGAAGAACAAAATGTTACAATGGCCTGGAAGTTGCTCTGAAAATAATTGCGATCCTAACAGCGCTGACCGTTATTTCAGAGCAACTTCCGGCGAGCGCACAACCGCAGTCAAACGCGGAAATCCGGAAGTTGCTCTACCAGATGCTCTGCTCCTGTGAAAGCTGCCCGGATAGGACAGCTCGCTGGCTGAGTCCCTGGTCAAATGGCTGCAATGGAGCGAAGTTGCTCTCCTGCTCAGCTGGAAACAAATTATTTTCACCAGAAAAAGGTACGTCCAGTTTTTTTAGTCTAATCAAAATTTTAACCATGTGGTAAGTCTTAATGACTGCCAAACAATCTCTCTGGCACTGACAATTAACTTTTACAAGTGTGGAGCCTCATTCCTACAAAAATTAATTGTTGTTGGACATTTAAAAACAAGTTAAAATGTTTTTTCTTTACTTTTTTGTTGTGTCTTTTAATTCAATATTTCTTACCCTCTCTTTATTTCGCTTTCTGTAACTGATTTTACATTGAATTTACTGTTCTGACTAACACCTCCTGGTTCTCAACCTGCGTGTCTTGTTGACACTGCTTCAACCAGATTGTTTGAGGGGTCAGAAAGTTCCTTTCCCCGCTCACAAAGCTCACAGATGCCCGGGAGAGGACGCTGCACTTTCTTCGGCTCCCCATTGATGCAAGTTGGCGCCAGGAAGCCCACGGATAGTTTGTGGGTAAGTTTGAATCTAATGAATGGCGGGCACCATTTGTTCGCCACTCAGCACAAAATCTGGGTCATTGCTTTTTCAAAACTGTTCATGCACTGCCTATTTATAAAATGTTTTTAAAAGTTTCTTTACAATTAAACTAACTTTCTACTGTTATTACGGTCATTTCAAGACAGTACTCACCTCTCTGTAACACTTCTGACTGAATTGGTGAGTGTGTCTTCACTGTTTATAGTGCCATGTGGTCAGGCTTTTACTTGGCCAACTTCAGATGCTGTTCAGGTGCCCTCCGGCAACTTGCGGCGCAAAATATCTGAGATTAAACGGGTAAGGGCAACTAATGGCGGGCACCGTTCATGCCCTGCTACAGCAAATAACTTTAAAAGTCTGAAATAATACAGGCCGTTTTTTTTATTGACATACAATCATCAAAGTGAGGGCCATTGGGAAGGGAAATGAAACCCATTCTCATTTTGGGCATCCCATGTCTGCTGGGTTCAAAGTGGGACCGCAAACATTAAACAGTGTTTCACTCCACTGCAGCACCTATTCCCAAAAATTATTTGAAATCGACTTCTCTTGGGGTTATAGTCCAAAGTGCACAAATCTGTAGAGAATATTGGTCAATGAATCTAAAACGTACCTTACTGATATCATATTTCCTTGGAAGCATGCACTTTTGAGTATATAGGATACTTTGCACCAATTCAGTCAGAAGTGTTACAGAGAGGTGAGTACTGTCTTTGTGAAATTGAAAAAAGATACTGCAATATTTTTTTTCAGTTTCACAAAGATGCCATGAGGTATTTGAATAAGAAAAATGCTATGCTAGAGTTAGACAAAAAAGGAGAAGGATTAGAACTGAAAATACATAGCTGGGCGGGGATCGGAAATTGAGAAAGCAACGATAGTGAAGCTTGATCCGTAGAGTGTGCGCTAACCAAAATGGTGGGTAGATGTCCTTCAAGGCTGAAGCAGGCGAATATACGTGTTTTCCAGGACCCAAGTGCCGGCAAAAAGAAAGACTTTGATATTTATGTAAAGAAGCTCGAAAATTGCAATCAAAGTGAATAATGAATAAAGCTGAGTGAAGTGTCACTAAATTAAGCATTTCGCTGCTTAATAATTCTTGGTGAGCCTGTCAGCAAGCATCCCACATTATTAATTTATCAGCTGATATTTTTTCGAATGCGCCGTCTTTGATAATCATCTGATGAATCCCTGTTCTCTGGTTATTTTATGTGTAAAGTCTGTGTTAATCAAGTAATTCTGTCCACCTGTCACAAGAATACGCAGCTCTGAACAAACTTGGCCTGAAATATTAAAGCTGGGTATTAATACAATGTGTATGTGACCGCAACACTTTTTATTGATGCTGGTGATTTATATGCATCGCACAGCTAATAGGAAAGCTTACTGCAGCATCTTCATCTGGGATTAGCAGGTGGTTCTAGCTCAGATCAGTATTGTGATGGGATCTGCCTCAATATAAATCACGGAACAGTTCACACTGATAGTTATCTAGGTGGATCTACTCCCCAACCTCTGATGCTGCTATCCCTCAGTAGGTGGTACAAACAAAATGTATTGAACTCTGAGACTCTTTTCATCTGTATCTATTGTCTCAAAGCCCGAGAATGTCTGCATACTTTGCTCAGTTTTTATTGTATGCACTTGGTATGCCAGGAATTTGAATTTACTGCAGGGTAAACTTGATTTCCTGTGATTCTTGAACCTGGTTGAATAGTCAAGCAAAGAAAGTCCTCACTCACAGTAGTTTTGTTAATCAAAAGTAATTATTCAATGATGTTATAATTCATACGAGCATGGATGAAGCATAATCAAATAAGACATACGGCCTCACTCTACCTGTTATAGTCATAGCAATTCTCAACTTTATTTTTTAATGATTTAACAATTCATACACATATAAAGAAAATTATTAATATATATAACCTTAAACCAAGTATATTTCATCAAGTCCTAACGGGTGATCAGCTCTTTGCCACTTGAGGTCCTTTTCTTCTTGTGCGATGTTTGTCAGCAACATAGGTCCTTTCGACTGCAGTGTGGTAGAGAGAGACTGTTTGCACCCTGAGGCCTTCTTATTATATGGTTTTGGACCAATGAGGTGTAGGATTGGGGGAATGGCATCTTTTGTCCAATTACCTCCTTGTTGCTAGGCCTCAATCATTAACATATCTCAATGATTGACAGTTTAAGCTTTGATCATTAGTATACCAAAGGAGATCTTCTCGTGGAGGCAGAGGGCATGGCTGAGGTACTAAATGAATACTTCACATCTGTCTTCACCAGAGAAGAGGATGCTGCCATTGTAACAGTAAAGGAGGAGGTAGTAGCGATATTGGAAAGGATAAAAATAGATGAAGTGGAGGTACTTAAAAGATTAGCAGTCCTCAAAGTAGAAAAGTCACCCGGTTCAGATGGGATGTATCCTAGGTTACTAAGGGAAGTAAGGGTGGAAATTGCGGAGGCTCTGGCCACAATCTTCCAATCCTCCTTCGATATGGGGGCAGTGCCGGAGGACTGGAGGATTGCAAATGTTACACCCCTATTCAAAAAAGGGGAGAGGGATAAACCCAGCAATTACAGGCCAGTCAGTTTAACCTCGGTGGTGGGGAAACTTTTAGAGGCAATAATCCGGGACAAAATAAATTGTCACTTGGAAACATATGGGCTAATAAATGAAAGTCAGCACGGATTTGTTAAAGGACAATTGTATTTGACTAACATGATTGAGTTCTTTGATGAAGTAATGGAAAGGGTTGATGCGGTTGATGTTGTGTACATGGACTTTCAAAAGATATTTGATAAAGTACCACATAATACACTTGTTAACAAAATTAAAGCCTATAGGATTAAAGGGACAGTGGCAGTGTGGATATAAAATTGGCTGGGGACAGAAAGCAGAGAGTAGTGGTGAATGGTTGGTTTTCAGACTGGAGGGAAGTATACAGTGGTGTTCCCCAGTGGTCAGTATTAGGACCTCTGCTCTTGTTGATATATTAATGACCAGTACTTGGGTATAGAGGGTATAATTTCAAAGTTTGCAGATGACATGAAACTCGGAAATGTTTTAAACAATGTGAAGGATAGTAACAGACTTCAGGAGGTCATTGACAGACTGGTGAAATCGGCAGGCACATGGGAGATTAAATTTAATGCAGAGAAGTGTGAAGTGATGTATTTTGGTAGGAAGAATGAGGAGAGGAAATATAAACTAAATGGTACAATTTTAAATGGGGTGGAGGAACAGAGATACCTGGGGGTGTATGTACACAAATCTTTGAAGGTGGCAGGATAAGTTAAGAAGGCTGTTTAAAAAAAAATATCGGATCCTGGGCTTTATTAATAGAAGCATAGAGTACAAAAGCAAGGATGTTATGCTAAACCTTTATAAAACACTGGTTAGGCCTTAGCTGAAGTATTGTGTTCAATTCTGGGCACCACACTTTAGGAAGGATGTCAAGGCCTTTGAGAGGGTGCAGAGGAGATTTACTAGAATGATTCCAAGTATGAGGGACTTCAGTTATGTGGAGAGACTGGAGAAGCTGGGGTTGTTCTCCTTACAGCAGAAAAGGTTAAGGGGAGATTTGATAGAGGTGTTCAAAATCATGGTGAGTCACCTGACGAAGGAGAAAGCCTCCGAAAGCTTGTGATTTTCAAATAAAACTGTTGGACTATAACCTGGTGTTGTAAGATTCCTTACATTTGTCCACCCCAGTCCATCACTGGCATCTCCACATCATAAGTTGTACCTACTATCATACTATGATGCCTTAATGATTGACAGTTAAGTCAATCAAAACTAGTGCAATGATCTCATGTGACTGGAATGCGGAAGCTCTTCTTATCTCTGTGCCTCAGACAATTTGGTCTTCAATTCTTAACTGTCAATGGTTTCAAATCTTTTATGATCTTCCACACCCTGTTTCGAGTGGTCCCTTTCATTTGCTCTTCTTATATCATTTGCTTTTATGGTATATCATGTGCTGGATGCAACACTATTTGATGTTTTACAAATCCTAGTTCTTTGAACAGATCACCATATAGGAATGAGAGGCCTCATGGCTTTTCACACCGTACTGTTACTCCTTATCATTGCTTTTCCTGAGCCATAATTATGTTGTAAGCCTTTTGATGTATGCCCTTGTAGCAACATGTTTCCGTCTCTTACATTACCCCCTGCTATGATGAAAAGCTTGTGTTTCCAAAAGCCTTTAAGCTCAATATTATCCATCTAACCTATTTATTCAATAATCTATATGTGCCTATCCACATGGTGCAATATCTTTGGTCCTGAAACATCCTCTCTAGTGTTATCAGTGTCATTGAGGAGAAAAGACAGAACTTGTGAGAAAACAGTTTAAACCAATTCTGAACACGTTACCGTGTTTGCAGTTTTTCAAATGTCTTTGTTTAATAAGGGCACAGTTAACTCTTTACTTCAAATATCTTTTGTTCAAGGGGTTTTTAACCCCATAATCCCACCTCAAGTGGATCTGTCTGATCTTCTGACAGATCCACTTCATAACTTGTCCTTGGTTGTTAGGTTTTCTGCACCCACACATTTGTGGCCCCGAAAACCATGGTTACCTGTTTTTAAAAGGAAAGAAAAACAGAAAATCCACAGTGGCTCTTCTGGAGAGCCCAAGGGGTTAATTTGTCAATTCATGATTTCCTTCTGTCACTTTTTATCCTGAGTCCAGAGAGGGTTTGACGCATGTTTCCATGAATGGATCTAGTCACCTCACTCCAGGTGGAATCATCAGCATAGCGAGCACAGATATAATACCCAATATTTCCTTCTACCACTGTGGGGAAATAAACACTTAAATTTAAAAAAAAATTATATGCTTGACTAACATTAAATAATCTATTTTAAAGAATAATCCCTTTAAGCTGAAACAAACCTAGAAAAATGTGTCCAAGGGAACATGGGAGAGACTGATTAGCTTTTCTGTCTATCTCCCAAAGTTTCTCTCTCTCTTTTGGAGCTCCCTAAAGGACAATGAAACTGCTTGTGACTCAGCAGATTAAATTGCTGGAAGCTCAGGGGTGGGGGAGGAGTCAATATCACGATCAATAGCCATTTTGTTTAGCTTTAATTCAATTAAAACAAAATGCTTTGAAGAAATTCAAATTGATCTTTTTTTTAAAAGAATGTCTTTGTCCTATTAGAAGAGTGATAACTTGCACAAAGATCTTAATACAATTAAACTCTGGATAATAAATTTCAGCTTCTCTATAACTTCCAAATTTCAAAACATGAGCCATGAAGGCACAAGAAAAATATCAATTTTTATCCATCCTTAGTAATTGAAAATCTGTTAAAGCGGCAGAAATCAATAGTATTTCCTTCTATTAACTTCAAACTTTCTATGAAGCGATTCTGCAATACAATCCAACTACAGGATGTCTCTGGATCGTTATCATAGAGATAAATGCGAAACGTTCAAGGAGTCCCACACTCTCTCACCTGACGAAGGAGATAATCTCCGAAAGCTTGTGATTTTCAAATAAAATTGTTGGACTATAACCTGGTGTTGTAAGATTCCTTACATTTGTCAACCCCAGTCCACCACCGGCATCTCCACATCATATCATAGAGATAGCAGAGATCCTTTAATCATTCCTTTTTTTCCCTCCACAGTCACTCTGGTTTGACCACAACCAATCACCAGATCAAAGGATGCCAGCTTGTTAATGGCTATCACATTTCACAACCTTAAAACATGACTAAACAAATAGAGTTACTTCAAAATGTCCCAGTATTTTAACACATCAATTCACACTCACCAATACTCAACACAACATAAACTTCAAATCATTAAAGCATTTAAGAAATTCAGAATTTGTTTTATATGTGTAATCTCATGTCTGGAATTAGAGACTTTCACAAAAATTACCATAACCAGAATTTCACCGTGGCCTCAATAAAAATGTGTTTTTCACAATTTAATAGTAAACCTCAATAACTCCAATTTCATTCAGCAATATCTTAAACTTAACACAACACAGAGCAAATAAAATAGCACCTGCTTACTAAAACCCAACAAATTACACCATCTTTCGTTTTGTTCTTTCTTCAGGCGTGCCTTTCCAAAAAACTGTAAAAATACTGAATATAACTGAAGAAAAAGTTAGCTTTCACATTTAAACAAATTCTTTGTAA
This sequence comes from Heptranchias perlo, assembly GCF_035084215.1. Taxonomy (NCBI): domain Eukaryota; kingdom Metazoa; phylum Chordata; class Chondrichthyes; order Hexanchiformes; family Hexanchidae; genus Heptranchias; species Heptranchias perlo. The sequence goes on from NC_090341.1 coordinate 45,416,852, forward strand.
TTCCTTTGTCTTGAAAGAAAGGGGGAGCCACAGCCAGTGCCATTGAAAATTCACACAGGCTTTTGAAAGTGACAGTAACATTCACACAGGCTTTAAAAAGACAGCACACTGAAAACAAAAGCACATATTCTGTGGTTTGTAAGCCTCTCCCTTTCTCCTATATTCCTTCATGGCATAATTAATCCTTGATGCAGTTTTCCATGTCTGCCAAACTAGGATAGATCTTGGCTGGTTCGTTTCCCCTTCGGTCATGTTTTACTTGCAGGGCTGTGGGCTTCCCTTGTGGAGTTTTTTTTTTACACAAATCATGGCAAAATGTCCCATTTTCCCACAAATGTAACATTTCCTATCAGCATAAATGCTTATTCTGGGTCCCTCTGTTTTAGGGCTCTCATTTTTACTGACTGGAGCTTACATGGTGTATACTTCCAGAGCTTTTCCTAATTCAGCTATCTTACATTTACAATGGGAAGGAGATACTTCTATGGCTTTCTTTATTGGCGCTCATCTGTACTTGCATGGCTGCTGTAGGTTGTCTCACTGCAGTGCTACTTTTCTTAATTGCTGTAATAAGTCATTTTGACTTGCCTGACTTTGGGTCATATAATTTTCTTTAACTACCACCTGCGTTTGGAAGTATTCTACATGGCTCTCTAAAGTATGGATACATTATTCACTATTTTGTCCCTCCTGTTTCCAATTATCAAGTGTCTTTCCCAACTGTTCCTTTACCTCTCCTAATTATCTCTCTATATTAGATATTTCCATCTGGGGGTTAAATTGAATAAGGCCTGAATCCAGACATGGGTATCGCGGTGCATGATTAACCCGTGCGTGGTGGTTCTGATGCAGGCAGCACAAGACATTTGTACTGCTTGGTCACTTACCTTATCGAAATGCAGCAATCAGGCCTTGGACCAGGTTCACACTTCTCACCAGCAAGGAGGGGGGCCCAAATATCGCGTGATTTGCTCACACCTCTTAAAGACAGGCTGAACCTCTTATTTGCAAAAAATAAGATATGGGTCCGCACAGAGCCTGAATGGAGATCAGACATCGCACACGTAAAACACAGATGCAGGCCCCATCACTATGTTTACAAACTGTTGAGTTATGTTAAAACATTGAATAAAGGTTGCGCACTACTAAATCCAACATCCTCCAACCGCCCGCCAGACCTCATCAATCTGCCGATCTGAGTTTGTATCAGGCCTGTGAGAGATCATGCACCAAGGTTCTCTGATGATGCACTAGAGGCCTTGGTGCAAGAGGCGGACAGAAGGAGGGGCATCCTATATCTTCAGGGGTGGGGGGGGGGGGCAAGAGTCCCTCCAGACAAATGCTCAAGAGGCAGAAGGGGATGCAGTCAATGCCAGGAGCATACCAGTACAAGCATGGATGCAGTGCTGGAAGAAGTTCAATGCTTTGACATGGGTGGTCAAGTTAAGTGAGGTCAACTGTTAAGTGGCATCTCCTACCAGCAGCATCACTAGCCACATCCACTGCTCCACACACCACACCCCCATCACCCACCTACCAACAAACTCTTTCAATCAGGACTCAACTCTGCCAATCAGATGTTTCCTCTCACCCTCACACATTACCACTGTTGCAAACTGCCCACCTGCAACTCACAGGTCAAACACACTCGCAGCTATTCAACCATGACAGGCATCACCAAGACATCCTGCAGGACACTCACCAACGCACTTTTTGCTTTCTTGCAGGAGAAGGTGGCGCATAACAGGAGGCAGCAAATAGCAGTGGCATTTAGCCCCTTGGGCCTGTTCCACTATTCAATGAGATCATGGTGGACCTGTGACCTAACTCCATATCCCTTAATACCCTTAGTTCACAGAAATCTATCCAGCTCAGATTTAAAATTAATAATTGAGCTGGCATCAACTGCCATTTGCAGAAGAGTGTTCCAAACTTCTCCCACCCTTTGCATGTAGAAGCGTTTCCCAACTTCACTCCCGGCAGCCCTGGCTCTAAATGTTAGGTTATGTCCCCTCGTCCTAATATTCAAGTATAGGAGACCTCCAAAAACAGGTACGGATGCATCAACAGCCAAAAGCAATGATCCATCAACTAACCTGTAAATCCTGCATGGTCCCTTTAAATAGCGCTGGTGGGAGGTGGGGGGGGGGGGGGGGGGTCCTCCAGGCCGTCTAAGACATGTTCAGGTGTTAGTGGTTAAGACAATGTGTTGAGCGGAGCGTTAAGTGCCAAAATGGTATCTATCACTTTAAATCAACGTTGCATGCTGATCTAATGCATATTCTCCCTACTTTACACACTGCCGGCGTTCGTTATCTGTGAGTGCGCAAAACCCTTTACCAAGATGGCGTTTGGTGCACGTAACACTAAAAGCGTGCAGGCGCGCATCCCGGATACCATTTTGGAATTTCGGGAGGCCGCATTGCGCCAAAACAACGTGCGTTACACGGCTGAATTTCTAGCCCGATACCTCGGTTTCTAACCCTTGCTTTTCCTTCTCATCACTTTCTTTTTGTTTGCTGAGGGCATGTAGCCATATTTCAGCCTGTTTTGTTGTTTCCTTGGTAACTCCATTGCTACATATCCTTGAACTACCGCTTCCATTTTTATATTCCACATGCCTCTACCTTTTTCTGTTCGAATGTTGGCCTTTAAGCTTCCTATTATACCTTCCACCCACCTCTGCCTAGAAATGTCTGTGTTTAACCCTTTCCTCTTAATGTCTTTTGTTCAAGGGGTTTTTAATCCAACACTACACATTGGGACAGGCACAGGGAATGAGGGGGAACATACTTCTCCCACCTCCTCCAAATCTTTTTGTAAGGCTTATGCCCCCTTCACCACTCCCAATCCCAGTATTGCCCTTGACGTCCCATATGCCCTGCTCTTTCTCTGTCGTTTCAGTTATTTCTCTGTATTTGGAGGTTTAAATTTAAACGTTGAAATTTCCATTAAAAATACTCTATTAAAATATTCCAACAATGTATCATTCAGCAGCAAATGATTTGAAAAATCTGTTTTGAGAAAGGTTTCCCAGTAGATTTTCACAAGTGCACTGAAGTCCTGCTGGATGTGGGTGGGAGCAGGCGTAGGAAAGAATAATTACAGGGACCTCTCCTGCTGCCGTAACTGCCACTAAAGTTACGGTGTGGGAGAGACCTCAAGGAAATTCCCAGAGATAGTAACCTTCTCTTAGCTGAAATATGAATGTAAGGAATCTTACAACACCAGGTTATAGCCCAACAGTTTTATTTGAAAATCACAAGCTTTCGGAGCTTACCTCCTTCGTCAGGTGAGTGAAGAGTGAACCCTTCACTCACCTGACGAAGGAGGTAAGCTCCGAAAGCTTGTGATTTTCAAATAAAACTGTTGGGCTATAACCTGGTGTTGTAAGATTCCTTACATTTGTCCACCCCAGTCCATCACCGGCATCTCCACATCCTGAAATATGAAGGCCTTGTAGGTGGAGCAGACTGGATATACATCAATCTCACTTAAAGATTTATTTTATTTCAGTATTAAACCACCGCAGATGAATGATAAAATGATCCAAAGCTCCAGGGAGAGACTGCAGTCATGCCTGAAGATCATTGGAGCCATCTCACATTGATCACCAATTCGTCTGGGAGGACGTACGTAATCAAACTGAGGTTAAAGCCATCTGGTTCCTCAGATGCTGGTCAGGTCAGGTGTCCACACTTAGTATCTGAGCTGTTTTCTTCAGTCTTGGGTGCTGAGGAAGTCTGAAACAAGGATTTAAACAGGATTGACTCTGAAACACAAGCCTAGTCCAGGAGAAAATGAAAATCTTTAGCATTAGGCCAAACAAGGCTGTGCCTTCGTCATAGCTCAAACCCAAGTACCCGCCTTCCTGCGATTTCCCTCATTCCCTTCTCTTGGCAGGTCGAAACTTAAACCTATTTATAGGTTTATTTGTAGCCTCGAGTAGGCGCACTAATATAAATTGCATGCAAATGAGAGTCAAACAGCTGGGCACCCAGATTTCCTCCACTGATGCCAGATGCAGTTCAGGAGCAAACTGCTGTCCAATAAAATAACTGGCACTAAACCTTTCAGAGATTCTGTTTAAGTACTATCTGCTGCAAAAGGACAGGCTGCTCTGGTCAAGAAAAGATTTAATCTTTGCATGAAAAATGTTATTTTACAACAATAACTTGCATTTATATAGCATCTTTAATGCAGTAAAATTTCCTAAGGCGCTTCACAGGAGCATTAACAAACAAAATTTGACACTGAGCCACATTAGGAGATATTAGGACAGGTGACCATAAGCTTGTTTAAAGAGGTAGGTTTTAAGGAGCATCTTAAAGGAGGAGAGAGAGGAGTGGAGAGGTTTAGGGAGGGAATTCCAGAGCTTAGGGCCTAGGCAGTGAAGCAATTAAAATCATGGATGCGCAAGAGGCCAGAATTGGAGGAGCGCAGACATCTCGGAGGGTTGTAGGGCTGGAGGAGGTTACAGAGATAGGGAGGGGTGAGGCCATGAATGAGAATATTAAAATCAAGGCGTTGCAGGACCGGGAGCCAATGTAGGTCAAAGAGTACAGGGGTGATGGGGGAACAGGGCTTGGTGCGAGTTAGGATACAGGCAGCAAAGTTTGGGATGAGCTCAAGTTTATGGAGAATGGAAAACGGGAGGCCGGCCAAGAGAGCATTGGAATAGTCAAGTCTAGAGGTAAAAAAGGCATGGATAAGGGTTTCAGCAGCGGATGAGCTGAGGCAGGGGCAGAGACTGGCGGTGTTACGGAGTTGGAAATAGGCGGTCTTGATGATGGAGCGGATATGGGGTCAGAAGTCAGGGTCAAATAGGGCATCAAGGTTGCGAACCTTGCGAGCCTTAGACAGTGGTCAGGGAAAGGGATGGAGTTGGTAGCTAGGCAACATAGGAACAGGAGTAGGACATTCAGCCCCTCGAGCCTGTTCCGCCATTCAATGAGATTATGGTTGATCTGTATCCTGACTCTATCCACCCATCTTGGCTCCATATTCCTTAATACTCTTGGCTAGCAAAAATCTATCAATCTCAGATTTGAAATTATTAATTGAGCTAGAATCTGCTGTTCTTAGTGGGAGAGAGTTCCACGCTTCTACCACCCTTTGCGTGAAGAAGTGTTTCTTAATGTCTCTCTTGAATGGCCTGGCTTTGATTTTAAGGTTATGTCCCCTTGTCCTAGACTCCTCCACCAGTGGAAAAGTTTCTTTCACCCTATCAATTCCTTTCAAAATCCTAAAAACCTCAATCAAATCACCCCTTAACCTTCTATATTCCAGGGAATACAAGCCTAGTTTATGTAATCTCTCCTCATAATTTACCCCTTGGAGCCCTGGTAACATTCTGGTGACTTTGCGCTGCATTATTTTCAAGACCAATATATCCTTTCTAAGGTACAGTGCCCAGAACTGTACAAACTACTCCAGATGTGGTCTAACCAGGGCCTTGTATATCTGTAGTAAAACTGCCTCTCTTTTATATTCTGACCCTCTAGTTATAAAGTCTACATTCCATTAGCCTTTTTGATTATTTTTTGTACCTGACTACTACATTTTAGTGATTTGTGTACATGGACCCATAAATCTCTTTGAACCTCCACCATTCCTAAATTTTTACCATTTAAAAATGTTCGGATCTATCCTTTTTTGGTCCAAAATAGATGACCTCACACTTACCTGCGTTGAAATCCATTTGCCACAGTTTTGCCCACTCACTTAGTCTATCAATGTCTCTTTGTAATTTTATGCTCCCATCTACATGACTTACCATGCCACCTATCTTTATGGTCATCGGCAAACTTGGATATATGGCTCTCTATTGTGTTATCTAAGTCATTAATAAATATAATGAATAGTTGAGGTCCCAGCACAGATCCTTGTGGGACACCACTAGTCACTTCCTTCCAATTCAAGTACATACCCATTATCCCTACTCTCTGTCTTCTGACACCTAACCAACCTCCTAACCAGGTCAATAATTTGCCTTCAATTCCATGAACTTTAATTTTAACTAACAATCCCTTATGTGGAACCTTATCGAAGGCCTTCTGGAAGTCCATGTAAACTAAATCCATAGACAGTTCCCTGTCTATTACTTAAGTTATTTTCTCAAAAAATTCAATTAGGCTCATTAGACATGATCTACCCTTTACAAATCCATGTTTGCTCTCTCTAATCAGCTCAAATTTCTCTAAGTGGTCAATCACACTGTCCTTAATTATAGATTCTAATAATTTACCCACAACAGGTGTTAGACTAACAGGTCTATAATTTTCTTGGTTCCCTCATCTGTCTTAAATAATGGAGTTACATTTGCAATTTTCCAATCTAAAGGGACAATTCCTGAATTGAGAGAGCTTTGGAAGATTATCACTAAAACATCTGCAATTTCCTCACCTACTTCCTTTAAAACCCTGGAGTGGAAACCATCAGGTTTTGGGGAGTTGTCACTCTTTGGTGCCTTTACTTTTCTAATACTATTTTCTTGCTTACGTTAACTTTAGTGAGTTCCAGTCCTTGATTCATTATTAGTTTTCCTGGAATGTCAGGTATATTATCCTCTTCCTCTAATGTGAAGACTGACACAAAGTAATTGTTCAACAAGTCTGCCATTTCCTTATTTTCATTTGCAATATTACCCTGTTTTTAAAGGGCCCACATTGCCCTTGTCTTCCCTTTTTCTTCTAATGAATAGGGAACGGAGTTTGTGGCATGGACCAAAGACAATGGCTTCGGACTTCCGAATATTTAGTCGGAGGAAATTTCTGCTCATTGAGTTGGTCAAGCAGTGTGATGATCAGAGGCGGTAGAGGGGTCGAGAGAAGTGGTGGTGAGGTAGAGCTGGGTGTCATCAGAGTACATGTGGAAACTTACGTGTTTTCCGGTGATTTCGCCGAGGGGCTGCATGTAGATGCGAAATAGGAATGGCAAAGGATCGGGGCACTCCAGAGGTAATGACGTGGGAGCGGGGAAAGAAGCCATTGCAGCCGATTCTCTGGCTATCACTGGATAGATAAGAATGGAACCAGGTGATAATCTCTGGATTATTCTCTGGATTATTACCTGAGCCATGAGCAAATTGGCATAGAGTAAATAAGATTAGAGAGTTAAATTCATGGCTCAAAGATTGGTGTGGGAGAAATGGGTTTCGATTCATGGGGCACTGGCATCAGTATTGGGGAAAGTGGGAGCTGTACCGTTGGGACGGCCTTTATCTGAACCGTGCTGGGGCCAGAACCGTGTTCTGGCGAATCGTATAACTAAGGTGGTAGAGAGGGGTTTAAACTAAATAATGGAGGCGAGGGATCAAGTAAGGGAATGTGATAAATTAAAGAAAGAAGACAAGGCAAGAGAGCAAGGTAGCAATACGGGAAATGATAATCAGAGAGTGGCAGGAAGGGACAGAGCAAGCAAACTTAAGAGTGCACCAGCAGATAAGGCTAGAAGTTGCAAAAATAGTAAAAAGACAGCACTAAAGGCTTTGTATCTGAATGCGCGTAGCATTCGTAACAAAATGGATGAATTGACAGCTCAAATAGAAATTAATATGTACGATTTGATAGCCATTACAGAGACATGGCTGCAAGATGACAAAGGCTGGAACCTGAATATTCAAGGGTACTTGACATTTCAGAAGGACAGGAAGCTAGGAAAAGGTGGAGGGGTAGCTCTGTTAATTAAGGATGACATGAGTATAATAGAGAGAAATGAACTTAGTTCGAAAGACCAAGATGTAGAATCAGTTGGGGTAGAGATAAGAAATAGTAAAGGCAAGAAGTCACTTGTGGGAGTAGTTTATAGGCCCCCTGACAGTAACCACACTGTAGGATAGGGTATACAGGAAGAAATAATGGGGGCTTGTGAGAAAGGAACAGCGATAATCATGGGTGATTTTAACCTACATACAGATTGGAAGAATCTGATTGGCAAAGGTAGCCTGAAAGATGAGTTCATAGAGTGCTTTCAGGACAGTTTCTTAGAGCAGCATGTTCTAGAGCCAACCAGAGAGCAGGCTATTCTAGATCTGGTAATGTGTAATGAGACAGGGTTAATTAATGACCTCATTGTAAAGGAGCCTCCAGGTATCAGTGATCACAATATGATTGAATTTCGCATTTAGTTTGAGGGAGAGAAGAGTAAGTCTAAGACAAGTGTTTTAAACTTAAATAAGGGCAATTATGAGAGCATGAAGACAGAACTGGCTAAAGTGAACTGGAAAATTAAGTTAAGGGATAGGTCAGTAGAGATGCAATGGCAGACATTTAATGAGATGTTTCATAACACTCAGCAAAGATACATTCCAGTGTGAAAGAAAGACTCTAGGGGAAGGACGTACCATCCGTGACTAACTAAGGAAGTTAAAGATAGTATCAAATTGAAAGAAAAAGCGTACAGTTTCGCAAAGATTAGTGGCAGGTCAGAAGATTGAACACAATATAAAAGAACAGCAAAGGATGACGAAAAGAATAATAAGGAGGGAGAAATTAGAGAAATTAGAGACAAAGCTAGCTGGAAATATAAAAACACATAGTAAGAGTTCATACAGGTATTTAAAAAGAAAAAGAGTAAGTAAAGTGAGCATTGGTCCTCCAGAGAGTGAGTCTGGGGAATTAATAATGGAGAATAAAGAAATGGCGGATGAATTGAACAAATATTTTGCATCCGTCTTCAATGTAGAGAATACAAATAACATGCCAGAAATAATTGTGAATCAAGAGGTGAAAGGGAGGAAGGAACTTAAAACATTTACAATCACCAGGGAAAGGGTTCTGAAAAAAATAATAGAACTAAAAGCTGACAAGTCCCCAGGTTCTAACAGACTTCATCCTAGGGTCTAAAAAGAAGCGGCTGCAGAGAAAGTAAATGCATTGGTATTAATGTTCCAAAATTTCCTAGATTCTGGAAGGGTCCCATCAGATTGGAAAATATTCAAGAAAGGAGGGAGACAGAAAGCAGGAAGCTACAGGCCAGTTAGCTTAACATCTGTTGTAGGGAAAATGCTAGAATCTATTATTAAGGGGGTTATAGCAGGACACTTAGAAAATCTCAATGCAATCAGGCAGTCAACACGGCTTTGTGAAAGGGAAATCGTGTTTGACTAATTTATTAGAGTTTTCTGAGGAAGTAACAAGCAATGTGGATAAAGGGGATCCTGTGGATGTGGTGTACTTGGATTTCCAGAAGGCTTTTGACAAGGTGCCACATCAAAGGCTACTACACAAATTAAGAGCTCATGGTGTAAGGGGTAACATATTAGCATGGATAAAGGATTGGTTAGCTTAAAGGAAACAGAGAGTAGGCATAAATGGGTCATTTTCAGGTTGGTAAGATGTAACAAGTGGAGTGCCGCAGGAATCAATGCTTGGGCCTCAACTATTTGCAATCTATAATCAATTACTTGGATGAAGGGACCAAATTTTTTATCCGTTCATGGGATGTGGGCGTCGCTGGTGAGGCCGGCATTTATTGCCCATCCCTAATTGCCCCTGAGAAGGTGGTGGTGAGCCACTTCTGAACCGCTGCAGTCTGTGTGGTGAAGGTTCTCCCACAGTGCTGTTAGGAAGGGAGTTCCAGGATTTTGACCCAGCGACGATGAAGGAACGGCGATATATTTCCAAGTCGGGATGGTGTGTGACTTGGAGGGGAACATGCAGGTGGTGTTCCCATGTACCTGCTACTCTTGTCCTTCTAGGTGGTAGAGGTTGCGGGCTTGGGAGGTGCTGTCGAAGAAGCCTTGGCGAGTTGCTGCAGTGCATCCTGTGGATGGTACACACTACAGCCACTGTGCGCCGGTGGTGAAGGGAGTGAATATTTAGGGTGGTGGATGGGGTACCAATCAAGCGGGCTGCTTTGTCCTGGATGGTGTTGAGCTTCTTGAGTGTTGTTGGAGCTGCACTCATCCAGGCAAGTGGAGAGTATTCCATCACACTCCTGACTTGTGCCTTGTCGATGGTGGAAAGGCTTTGGGGAGTCAGGAGATGAGTCACCCGCCTTAGAATACCCAGCCTCTGACCTGCTCTTGTAGCCACAGTATTTATATGGCTGGTCCAGTTAAGTTTCTGGTCAACGGTGACCCCCAGGATGTTGATGGTGGTGGATTCGGCGATGGTAATGCCGTTGAATGTCAAGGGGAGGTGGTTAGACTCTCTCTTGTTGGAGATGGTCATTGCCTGGCACTTGTCTGGCGCGAATGTTACTTGCCACTTATGAACCCAAACCTGGATGTTGTCCACGTCTTGCTGCATGTGGGCTCGGACTGCTTCATTATCTGAGGGGTTGTGAATGGAACTGAACACTGTGCAATCATCAACGAACATTGCCATTTCTGACCTGATGGAGGGAAGGTCATTGATGAAGCAGCTGAAGATGGTTGGGCCTAGGACACTGCCTTGAGGAACTCCTGCAGCAATGTCCTGGGGCTGAGATGATTGGCCACCAACAACCACTATGGTTGCTAAATTTGCTGATGACACAAAGGTAGGTAGGAAAGTAAGTTGTGAAGAGGATATAAGGAGTCTGCAAAGGGATATAGATAGGTTAAGTGAATGGGCAAAAATTTGGCAGATGGAGTATAATGTGGGAAAATGTGAACTTGTCCACTTTGGCAGGAGGAATAGAAAAGCAGTATATTATTTAAATGGAGAGAGATTGCAAAGCTCTGAGTTATAGAGGGATCTGGGTATCCTTGTTCATGAATCGCAAAAAGTTAGTATGCAGGTACAGCAAATGATTAGGAAGGCAAATGGAATGTTGTCATTTATTGCACAGGAAAGGAATATAAAAGTAGAGATATTTTGCTACAGTTGTACAGGGCATTGGTGAGACCACATCTAGAATAGTGTGTGCGGTTTTGATCTCCTTATTTAAGAAAGGTCATAATTGCTTTCGAGGCAGTTCAGAGAAGCTTCACTCAACTGATTCCTGGGATGAGGGGGTTATCTTATGAGGAAAGTTTGGACAAGTTGGGCCTGCATACATTGGAGTTTAGTAGAATGAGAGGTGATTTTATTGAAACATATAAGATCCTGAGGGGACTTGAAGGGGTAGATGCTGAGAGGATGATTCCCCTTGTGGGAGAGACTAGAACTAGGGGCCACAGTTTAAAAATTAGGGGTCTCCCATTTAAGACGGAGATGAGGAGAATTTTTTTCTCTCAGAGGGCTGTGAGTCTGTGGAACTCCCTTCCCCAGAGAGCGGTGGAGGCAGGGTCATTGAATAATTTTAAGACTGAGTTAGATAGATTCCTGATTAACAAGGGAGTCAAAGGTTATAGTAGGTAGATGGGAAAGTCGGGTTGAGGTCACAATCAGATCAGCCATGATCTTATCAAATGTTAGAGCAGGCTCGAGGGGCCGAATGGCCTACTCCTGCTCTTAATTCGTATGTTCGTATGTAAGGCAGTCCCACCCAGCTGGGCAATAGAGGAGAGGTGTTGGAGGAGGATGGTGTGGTCAACCATGTCAAAGGCTGCAGACAAATCGAGAAGGATGAGGAGGGATAGTTTACCACGTCACAGTCACATAGGATGTCATTTGTGACTTTGATAAGGGCAGTTTTAGTGCTGTGGCAGGGGCGGAAACCTGATTGGAGAGACTCAAACATGGAATTGTGGGAAAGATGGGCACAGATTTGAGAGGCAACAACACGTTCAAGGAAATTGGAGAGGAAAGGGAGAGAAATGGGACGGTAGTTTGCAAGGACAGAGCGATCAAGGGTGGGTTTTTTGAAGAGGGGGTGATGACGGCAGAGTTGAAGGGGAGGGGGTCAGTTCCTGAGAAGGGAAAACCGTTAACAATATCAGCTAACATGGGAGCCAGGAAGGGAAGTTTTGTGGTCAACAGTTTGGTGGCAATAGGGTCGAGGCAGTGCAACAAATGTTCACTGGATTTATTCCTGGTGTGAGAGGGTTGTCTTTTGAGGATAGATTGAGTAGAATGGGGCAATATTCTCTGGAGTTTAGAAGAATGAGAGCTGATCTCATTGAATCATACAAGATTCTGAGGGGGCTTGACAGGGTAGATGCTGAGGGGTTGGTTTCCCATGGCTGGAAAGTCTAGAACTAGGGGGCATGGTCGCAGGATAAGGGGTCGGCCATTTAAGACTGAGATGAGGAGGAATTTCTTCACGCAGAGAGTTGTGAATCTGTGGAATTCTTCACCCAGAGGGTTGTGGATGCTGAGTAGTTGAGTATGTTCAAGGCTGAGTTAGATAGATTTTTGGATTCTAAGGGAATTAAGGGATATGGGGATTGAGCGGGAAAGTGGAGTTGAGGACGAAGATCAGCCATGATCTTATTGAATGGCGGAGCAGGCTCGAGAGGTCATATGGCCTACTCCTGCTCCTATTTCTTACGTTCTTATGTTTTTAGAAGAGGAGCAACAACTACACTCCCTGTTGACAGTTGTTGCAGATATTGTTCTGGCCTTCTCCAGAGCCTTCATCAGCTGCTTCCCTTAACAGGCATCATTTGTTGGAAGCTAGTGAGTAGATGTACCAATAATCTAGTGTGTTTCGAAAGCATCCTTTTCTTAAAAGCTGGTCCTCAGAGATTTTGTTCTCTGACTTCAACAGTTGGGAAGGGCGCTCACCTCAACCTCTGATGAGGGGCATTCTGCTCCTTCTTCTGACCGATGTACCCTGTTACCTGCTGCTTGTGCTGTCTTCCTGCTGTTTATCCAAACCTTTCAGGATGGATGTCTATGAGCTGGGGACTGGGTAGAGTAAGTAGATAGGGTGCTAGGTCTGCTGCTAGTTCTCCTGTAGGAGGGGCCAGTCCTGGAAGCCTGCAAAGATACAAAGAGGACTTGAAGTGATCATACTAATGTAGCACAGGCAAGAATTTCAGGTGGCTCTAGTGCTCTTTGAAAGATTGTGTGAGAGTCCTCCTGACAGGATGTTATAGTTCAGTGTTTTCGAAGGAACGTTAGGATGCTATCAAAAACAGAAAATCCTAGAAACTCTCAGCAGGTCAGTCAATATCTGTGGTGAGAATAAATAAGTTAACGAGTAACCCTTCATCAGAATAAGAAAATATTAAAGTTGATTAGCATTTAGAAAGGAACAGTATATATATATATATTATAGATATATTATAGATATGTATATATAGATACACTCATGAGAAAGGAAGTGTCTGTAGAATGGCCAGTAAGGTGCTTAAAGGAAATAAGAGATGGTTAAATGTAAATAAACATGAGGTGCTAGGAAGAAGCATAATAAAAGAAATTAACCCTATTATAAGAGACACTGAGAATGTTTGAATAGCTGAGGTGGTAGGGAATGAGACAGGTCGAAATGGAAACAGGAGGGGCTGGCAAAGTGGAGCAGGATTCAGCAACTTGAGAAGAAAAAAAGCAGGCTCCCAACAAGGGTGCATACTGACCTGTCAGCATGGTGTTCTGACAGAGGGTCTCCATCCCAAGCGCCAACCAGTCTCTCCTCCGAGAAACCCCGACACCCCCATCCCACATCGCCATCATCACTTGGCGTACAGAAAGTCAGAGCAAAAGGTAAGGCCTGAAGGTAGTAAAGTCAATGTTAAGGCCCGAGGGCTGGAAAATACCTAATAAAAAGATACGGTGCTGTTCCTCAAGCTTACATTGCACTTCACTGTAGCAGTGAAGGCCAAAACCAGAGAGGTCAGATTGGGAGCGGGACAAGGAATTTAAGTTGCAAGCAAAAGGGAGATAGGAGTCGCACTTGCGGACAGGACGAAGGTGTGTGATAGGAGTCGGTTCATGCTGCAGCAGTGAAGCTTCTCTTCCTCTCCCACCCCAGAGTAACCATGTTACTGATCAAATCACAGTTCTCCCATCTCTATGCGGTTTTCATTAAATCACAGAAACATGGTCAAAGAATTCCTCAAATCACTTAATCTAACGGATTTCCAGTGTTCGTCAAAACTACAAGAAAAATGGCCACTGAGATTCTCTGAGAAAAGAGGCAATTTCGAGAGCTCTCTGGGACCCATTTTGTTACTATGTGTTTAACTCAGCCTCCAGGACATCAGTGATTCAGGGAAAGCAAAAACTAAAATGCGATGAACACAGAGAGGATTATTAAACCTGTACTCACGAAAAGAGAACAATAGCCGTTAGCGCAAAAACACAACAGGCATGACAAGTCAACTTTCAATTCTGTAGAAGTAACTAAAGGGCAAATTTGAGAATGTGACTACTGTTCCCAAGCAGTTTCATTCTCTATGAATGTACAAACACACTAACAAATCCAATTTTCTGCTGTGACTTTTGTGTCTTTTAACTGTCGGAGAAATAAACGATTCTTCTTTCAAATTTCACAGCAAATTCTTTAGAAAGCGCTTTGAAGCAAAATGGAATCTGTGCTGTAAGTATTTATTTGTGATACATTTTTGTCGGAAATTGAAAGAAGAGGTGTCATATCAAAGAGACCGACATGTGGAGTGATGATAGAGTGGTACAGATAATCTCAGTATTGATACTTTCGTCCTCAACAACTCTTTAATTCTATATTCCACCCGTGTGTTTCCACGACTTCAATACTGATCCCATGTCTCTTCTCGCATTGCTATCACACTCTGGGGTTGTTCTCCTTTGGAGCAGAGAAGGGGAGATTTGATAGAAGTGTTCAAAATTCTGAGCAGTTTTGATAGAGTAGATAGGGAGAAACTGTTTCCAGTGGCAGGAGGGTCGATAACCAAAGCACTCAGATTTAAGATATTTTGCAAAGGAACCAGGGGGAAGAATTTTTTTTTATGCAGCGAGTTGTTATGATCTGGAATGCATTCCCTGAAAGGCTGGTGGAGACAGCTTCAATAGCAACTTCCAAAAGGGAATTGGATATATACTTGAAAAGGAAAAATTTGCAGGGCGACAGGGGAGTGGGACTAATTGGACAGCTCTTTCAAAGAGCTAGCACAGGCACGATGGGCTGAATGGCCTCCTTCTGTGCTGCAAGATTCTATGATTCTTTTACAGGATACCAGAAAAAAAGGCTTGTTTTCTAATTGGCAATCTGCTTTTCGCATCTTGCCTCCTCTAAAGTTTTCCCTCTATTTATTGATCCTCCAATGGTCAGTGCTCACCTGAATTTTCCTCTCGTGTCTAAATGCAGAGTCCTCTCTAACTGATTTGAAGTCAAGACTCAACACACAGTCTCCCGCTCAACATATTCTTTCCCATGAGCTGAAAACGTTGGAACTGTTTAGCACCCTGAGATTTTCTTTCCTCCTACAATTTTCAGGCTTTTAAAACCCACGGTTAATATCACCAACGCTACCTCTTGATTTGCCTGATCTTTTCTTTTCAATTGTGAAGTCCTGCACAATTGGCTTTAGCTCTTCACCTCTTTTTAAAAAAAACCTATAAAAATTGCGACTCGAAGAATGACAAAAAAAAATTGAATGTGGTTTGTAACACTCAGCTGTATCTTGTATTTGCTGGAGTAGACTGACAATTATTATAAAGGCAACGGGGGGGATTTTAATTCCCCCACGATGGGTAGGATAGGGTCCGGGGTGGGTTAAATTGATAAAAAGCCGCCACTAACGCGGCTACTTCCAGTGTAACCGCAGCGAGGTTGAGGGCGGCCGAGTAACTCGCTCTGGAGAGGCGGGTCAGTGATTATAATATTCAAATGAGGGGCGTTTCGGGAGATTTTGGCAGCGATTTGAAAGTAATGCCTCCAGCACGGGTTGGGGAAACTCGGCAGTAAAACGGAGGCGAGATTGAGCGGCACTTCATGGGGTTGGTTAAAGGTCAAGTGTCCCGATGTAAATAAAGGCTCAGTGCTCACAGCTGCTTTCTCAGTTCCCTCTGGGAAATGGTTTGCTGAGAGTTCTTGTTGTGACATACGTATTCGTAAAGTTTGGAGGTCTTCACATAGAGAACATCAGAATGTGTGGCGTCATGGCTGCTTTTGATTGGACTTTAGACGTTGAACACAATCAGCACCCACAGCAGCAAGGTGGTGCTGTGAGAGAGCTGCATGTGCACAACAGGGAGGTGGACAACAGAGAGGATAGCAGCAGAGGGGTCAAATTCGCAGGAAGCACTACCAACAGGGTGTACAGACAGAGGCTCAGCTTCCTTGACCTCTCTGAAGAGCAGTGCTTCCAAAGGCTCAGATTGACATGTCAGATGGTCGCAGATAACTGCAGCTTCCTAGAAGAGGTGCTTCATGCCGGACCTGGTGGCTACATATTATCAATGGCTGCGAAAGTCACCACCGCCCTAAATTAGAGGTATGTAAACTTCCTCTGTGATGATAATAGCCAGAATGAGCGGGCACTCGGATTTGCGTCTCTGGCTGGCTTCCCACAGGTACAGGGTGCCATTGATTGCACACACGTGGCAATCCGAGCACCACCATAGCAACCAAGGGTATTTATCAACCGCAAGGGATTTCATTCCTTCAATGTTCAGCTGGTGTGCACCCACAAGAAAAGGTTCATGCAGATATGCGCCAGATTCCCTGGGGGCTGCCATGATGCTTCCGTACTGTTGCAGTCCAACACCCCCTGAGCTGCTTGTACCTGGAACCAGCCTTAAGGGGTGGCTGCTAGGTGACAAAGGTGCCCCCTTCAAACATGGTTGATGACACCTCTGAGGAACCCTATAATGAATCCCAAGAGCACTACAATGCCAACCATATGACAACCAGATGTGTCATCGAGCAAGCCATTGGCATGCTAAAGATTCACGTCAGGTTTCTGGATAGATCTGGAGGCACCCGTCAGTGCTCGCCAGTGAGGGTCTCGAGGACAATCATGGTGTGATAAGTTCTGCCCAGCATAGCACAGCAGTGAGGACTAGAGGTGGAGGAGGAACAAGCCGCTCAGCACTCTTCATCTGATGAGGATTCCAATGGAGAGGAGGAGGACAAGGAGGAGGAGGAGGAAGAGGAAGATGAAGATGGGGCACCCAATTCCAGACCAGCCACACACATCGCCACTCGGGATGCCAGGGATGGTCTCAGAGATCGAAGGTTCAGTTAGTCAATCAGACTGGACCAAAGTAACTATCACATCCCCCGCCCCCTCCCAAACCAAACCCCAACCACACAAACCAGTCCTGTAACCAACCACTCACCCATTGCACATGCACCAATTGATCTCAGTCAATTCATGTCCCCAAATTCATCACCAAGCAACTGAAAATCCGAATTGTCACTCGGCAGGCAATAATGGTGAACACAGGAAAGTGGTGCAAATGAATAAATTTGATGTGAATAAATAAATAAATGAAACTTACCAACACAACATTTTCATAAACACCCATGTGCATATCCTCAGTGAACTACAAAGCTTTTCTCTTCCTTTCTCTGCCGCTCCTACGTGGTGCATCCCCTGTGGATTCAGCAGAGGTAGAGACAAGCTTCCCTGTTCCCTGCCCTGACTTCTGAGATGCTCGCACTGATGACCTCTGGGTTTTGGAGCCCGTGAGGGCCCCTCCAAAGACTGCTCCACATATACCTGTGCAGGCACAGACTCGGCCAACGGGAGAGGAGGCAGCATTGTGAGTACCGGTTGATTGGGGGGCAATGGGTGAGATGTGGGAGCACTTTGAGTGGCGTTCCTACTTCCATGTACCCTTTCACCATCATCCCTCTCCTGGGACAGCGGCACATCACTCCCACCACTCTGCAGGGGAGCAGCTTGATGCAGATCAGTGACATGCTGTAACGCCACGGATAAGGTATCTGACATAGTGTTTAAGGCAGCATAAATGTTGGCATCCATTGTCTGCACGACCATGGTCATGGTCTGCAGTGACTGATTAGCTTGCCGCGATTCAAGTTCCATGGAGGAGGCCAATCTCTCCATGGCAGACATCCACGCAATGGCCTGCATCATCAGTCCACAAATGTTGGAGCTGGACCCCTCCATCCTCTGTGCTATTGTGTGCCTGGCACAACTGCCAGTACCTCGCACATTTGCTGCTGACCTTCTATCATTCTCCTTTTCATCGATGGCCCCCGGGGGTTCAGCATCTGTGCCCAGCTGAGAAGAGGTTGGAGAGGAGTGTGCCTTCCGATGCGGACTCTCCACAGCTGTCCTTGCCACCACTCTCTGCTCGTGCTCACTTGTGCCATGCGAATCATCAGGTGACATCCCACCTAACTGTATAACGGGACCCACCGAAGTGCTCGTATTTGATGGTGCCTGTAACGGTGCACCCTCAGAAGGAATCAGCTCCTCTGAGGAACCGTCATCTGCAAAGGGCCACAGGCTTCTCTTCTTCGCTTGAAGGGCCTGGGGGAGAGAAGAGACAGATATGATTTAATCATAGGAAAGGAAAAATGTTGCAACTTCGCATGATTAAGGTGATCATATTTCACTCGGTGCTGAAATCAAGTCAACATGAGAAGGTTGGAGAGTTTATTTCTGTCACCCTGCAGCAATGAAGGGAGTCTCTCCATCTCTGATGGTCAAGGACGCTGTTATGCCACTTATCTTCAAAGTCTCCTGTTTGGCATTTCGGAGCTCCATGATCTGTGGGGGTCTGCCTCTGGTCCTCTCCCCCTCCTTTAAATTTTCCTTCTCCTGCAATCCTGCAGGGGGGGCACAACAGACCTATGAGCAGCTGTAAGGCATGTGTACCTCCGATAGATGCAGTGCATTCGGTGAGGGTGACAATCAGTTAGATGCATCACATGTGGCACTGGCATGCATTTGAGGACGTGTGTTGAGAATCGGAGG
The DNA here is from genome assembly GCF_035084215.1 of Heptranchias perlo. Taxonomy (NCBI): domain Eukaryota; kingdom Metazoa; phylum Chordata; class Chondrichthyes; order Hexanchiformes; family Hexanchidae; genus Heptranchias; species Heptranchias perlo. The sequence continues at coordinate 45,435,537 of NC_090341.1, forward strand.
AGCTGACTGAGGTGGTATCTCATTACATGAGGATTGGGGTGAGTCCCAGTGGTGGATGGAGGAAGGGGGAGGTGAGCTTGTGCATTGAAATGGAACGATGGATTCTGCTGAAACTTAAGTTGGTGTGAGGAGTGATGCGAATGGAGTATGCTTGACAAGACAGAGTGAGAGGGAGGTACACTGCAGGATGTAGTTGAATCTGCAACTTTGCTCACCTTTTCTGATTAAAATGCTTCCTGCACTGGATCCAAGTCCTCATGATAACACTCCTGCTGCTCACCTCTTGGGCTACCTCCAATCACGCCTTCTTTTTTGTGGCAGCAGGTAATTTTTTCCCATTGCTAGGGAAGAGGACCTCCTTGCTTGCCCTCACTGCAGCCAGCAGGACGTCCAGGGAAGCCTCATTGATTCTGGGCACAGCCTTTGCCCTCCTTGATTCCATTTCTCAACATCTACTTAACTGAACACAACCTACAGAACTCTAACCCTCCTCCACCATTGCATCTGTGAAGTGGGCCTTTTAATGGTTGAGGTGAAATCTCGTCATGTGGCGGCACATCATGCCCGCTCACTTTCAGTGGTGACGCAAAACCTGGAAGTAAAATGATAACGAGGCATCCCTGTTGAATTGGACATTCCCACGCGTCCCACGATGTTCCGCGTTTGCCAGCCACTATTGCACCCCCCCGCACCCCACCACCACCCCCCCCCCCCACTCAGATCCCGTCACCGCGTCAATATTGAGCCCAATGGGTCTGAAGTGAAAAACACAAATGACATTCCTTTATGATTAATAATACCCATAAAAATGGAACTCTGATCCCTTTCCTATTGCGTCAGCTGCGTGAATTTTTAAACGTGAAAATTGAGCAATTTCACTCTGTAGTAAAATCAAATCAAAAATGACTTTGAATTTTATTGAAGGCGAACACCTCAACGATTAGCAAAACGGATTTAAAAGAAAAATCTATATAGTTATTAAAAGCATATCATTGGGGATGTTTTAAGAGATTTTCATACTTTTCCTTCCTAGTTCCACAAGTGAGTTGCCATGGGTGAAGACTTGATTTCTGACCAGGATGTTACGGGTTCAACTCTTATCCCTCAAGTCCCTATGAATGGTTTTGGTTAGGGGTTGAACCTCTTCATGAGAACATAAATATGGGTAACATACCACAGTCCCCCCAAAAACTCTTACAATGTTGCCAAGGATGGGTGAAACTAGAACTAGGGGGCACAATCTTAGAATAAGGGGCTGCTCTTTCAAAACTGAGATGACGAGAAACTTCTTCACTCAGAGGGTAGTAGGTCTGTGGAATTTGCTGCCCCAGGAAGCTGTGGAAGCTACATCATTAAACAAATTTAAAACAGAAATAGACAGTTTCCTAGAAGTAAAGGGAATTAGGGGTTACGGGGAGCGGGCAGGAAATTGGACATGAATTTAGATTTGAGGTTAGGATCAGATCAGCCATGATCTTATTGAATGGCGGAGCAGGCTCGAGGGGCCGATTGGCCTGCTCCTGCTCCTATTTCTTATGTTCTTATGTCAATCTGTAGGCTTTTAAAACCCAAGCATGGCATCAACTAACTGCTACTTCTTGAGTTATCTTCTCTTCTACTCTCTTTCAGCCTTGTTGGTGTCCTGCACAATGGGCCATGGACTTTCTCTTGGACCTTTTTATTTGTCAAATATAGATGGATTTGGTTGATCAATGTTCTATTTAAATATTGTGGGAAAATGACACATAGAGCAACATTTACTTTTCTCCTATGGAAATTACATAGCAAGTCCTGAATAGGAACATAGGAACAGGAGTAGGCCATTCAGCCCCTCATGCCTGCTCCGCCATTTGATAAGATCATGACTGATCTGTGATCTAACTCCATTTTTTGTGTATCATCAGCACAAATGTAATGGAAGCTTTGCATCCAAAAGAAAGAAAGAATTTGCATTTATATAGTGCTTTCATCAGACTCAGGATGTCTTAAAGTGCTTCATAGCCAATGAAATGCTTTTGAAGTGTCATCACTGTTGTAATGTAGGGAAACACAGCAGCCATTTTGCACACAGCAAGGTCCCACAAAAAAAATGAGATTAATGGTCAGATAATCTATTTTTTAGTGGTGTTGGGTGAGGGATAAATGTTGGCCATAACTTCAAGAGAACTCCCCTGCCTTCATTAGATAATTGTAAACAATTTTACAACACCAAGTTATAGTCCAACAATTTTATTTGAAATTCACAAGCTTTCGGAGGCTTCCTCCTTCCTCAGGTGAATGTGGAAATGAAATCCTCGAACCTTTTGCATTTATAAATCACAGAACAATACCTGGTGATTACAGATAGTCTTTCCAACTGCCCATTGCCAAGGCAATCACAGTGTGCAGACAGAGAGGTGTTACCTACAGGGCCTCCGAATATACAAACAACCAAAAAAAAACAGAGAGAGGCAGAAACATAGAAACACCCGGAAGGAAGAGAAAGACAGCAAATGACCCGTTATATTAAAAACAGATAACTTTTGTTTGCTGGTGGGGTTACGTGTAGCGTGACATGAACCCAAGATCCCGGTTGAGGCCGTCCTCATGGGTACGGAACTCATGGGTTCCCCACCAGCGAACAAAAGTTATCTGTTTTTAATATAACGGGTCATTTGCTGTCTTTCTCTTCCTTCCGGATGTTTCTATGTTTCTGCCTCTCTCTCTCTCTCTCTCTCTGTTTTTTTTGGTTGTTTGTATATTCGGAGGCCCTGTAGGTAACACCTCTCTGTCTGCACACTGTGATTGCCTTGGCAACGGGCAGTTGGAAAGACTATCTGTAATCACCAGGTATTGTTCTGTGATTTATAAATGCAAAAGGTTCGAGGATTTCATTTCCACATTCACCTGAGGAAGGAGGAAGCCTCCGAAAGCTTGTGAATTTCAAATAAAATTGTTGGACTATAACTTGGTGTTGTAAAATTGTTTACAATTGTCAACCCCAGTCCATCACCGGCATCTCCACATCATCTTCATTAGATAATGTCACTGGGATCCTGTCAATCAAAAAAGCTGGTTTGAAATCAATGGGAATTGAAGCCTGACTAATCTGTACTAATGACAAGATGGCATCACCAACACAGAGAGGTTGGCTTTTACATAGTATGGTGGTAATCTTGCTCATTAGCAGAAGGGTCTCCTACAGTGTACTGATTTAGGAGTGTAATTTTTAATCAATTAACTATTAATTATGTCTGTGATTAAGGAGTAATAGGATGATTACTTGATTAAATCATTCCTGCTGGAGGCTGTCTCTTAACCCTGTGATCACATATTCATGTGCCTATGGTGCAGCTAAGTATTGTGATGAGCTTCATCTGTTTTCACCTGAACCGCAATAGAAATAGAAAAATAGAAAAATAACTTGCATTCTGTCCACCTTATCTCAAGCCCATTATAGCTCATGCCAGGCAGACTAGAACACAGCGACTTTGAGATCTCAAGGAGTCTGTAACCCACTAGGCATACACAAAATCAGATGAAATTTGCTTATTGAAATATATACTTGGTGAGAGGGAAACACAGATATGAAAACACATGTTTTGTTTTTCTGTTGCTCTGGGGAGGAGAGATGTCACCCCTTTCCTGGTCCTTTGACCAAATTCCGTTTCTTTCCCCAAGGAATTCTTTTTTTTAATTAGCCCATTCAGTAGGTCTTTTTATTTCATTTACATCCTCATTTAATTAGCTCAATTAGCGACTGCCTGTTTGTATTCACAAGTAGACAATTGCCAGCGTGTTTGCTGTCACTGTTAACCTGGTGCTGAACTTGGAGAGCTGTGCACCCTTCACTGCAGGCTGGGAAGTTCACAAATGCAAAGTACCATTCCATCTGTGAAAACAGGGATTAGATCCTCAGATACAGTAAAATCCCAAGTAAGGCAAAGTATCTTTTTTTATCCAAACAGTAATATTATGTAAACCATGTGGAAAGATTTGGCACTGCTAAACAAGTATTCCCTTTAAATGATTGTTCCCATTTTGAGGGAGCGGGAATTCAATGATGAAGACAATAATTTGACCTTAGGCTAAATAAAAAAAAACATCTGAACCATCCCTACATTGCTGCTTTATCTATTTGATAATTATGGAAATGAATGACTACGTATTAATATTCATAAGTTCTAAATATTTATGAGTACTGTAATATTTAGCAACCAGTAGTTCTGCTGTTTAGCACATTTTCAATATCCATATGCAATTCTTGTTTCTATTTTATTGCTTAATAATAATGATGTAAATATGTGTTACAACAGGAAGGTTTTAAGACTAGTTCACTAATTGCTTGTACTTTTAGTAAACAGTATTGCCTGCTGTACGTGTGTAAGGAGTGTAGTGAGTTAGTTCTTGGAGAAATGCTGTTTACGTTGATGAGTGGTGTTTGTATGGCTGATGTGCTGATGAAGCATGAAGACTCATTGTATTATCCTTTCTGTGAATTTGCTTTATGTTATACAAAGGTTCAGTCCAGTTAGTTGCTGCTGTATGTAAATAGGTACGATTAAAGAAGAAAGACATTCTCGGGGGGGGGGGCCGTACTGTGAATGGTAAGCAGTTACCTCAAAATTACTCTGGAGCCATTTTATTTTCGGCAGTTTTCTCCATTTTCTCCCTTGCCCAAGTAGCCATTCTTCCCGTGAGCCTCGACGGTGAGCGTGAGTGACTTCACAGTGAGGGGCATCACCGCCAAGTCCGATCCTGTTGTCGTCCAATGTCTATCCACTCCACTTTTCGGCAGAAATCATCAGACAGCATCTAGTAACAAGAAAGCTGGTTGATTTTCCTCTTCACTCCTCCCACCCCTCCCTAGTCCAGGGACACTGAGACCGAAAGTAGCCCCAACTGCTGATCCAGGTGAGCTCAGCTAACTCAGTACAGACAGGAACTCAAACCCAGGACTTTCTGGCGCTTTTCTGCATTCTGCCCACCACTGTTGGCAGAGCTTTCAACAGCCTTGGCTATATTCCCTTAGACTTCTTCCCTAAACCTCTCCTCTTTAATTCCCTCTCCATCTTTAAAAAAAATCTCAAAATCAAAGCAATCCCCCTTTGAGCATTTTTTTTTTGAGTTTATGATCAATATTTGCTTCAAATGTATTGTACTTCCTTTTGCTGAAAAACAAATCTACTGTGAATTCCCACTGATGAGAGAAATTTCAGAATGGTCCGAGTGGGAAAGGTTTCAGTGAAAGCAGGATTCGATGCTTTGCCCGTATGATTGTCTGTGTAATCTGTATAAAGCCAGTGAATGGATTAATCATACATCCTTCCTTCTGAAGCTGGAATCCTGGTGCTTAATTGATCCGGTGAACCTCTCGTGAAGTCCAAACCTTAATGTCCTTACATTAGCAGAAGTTTCAAAACATTCTTGAAGTTAGCTTTGCTGCCGACTAACCTTCTCACTACAGGGCCTGTTAAAGGTTTTGCAGAACATTACAAAAGGAGATGGAGGCATGATAAAAATGACCTTCGTGAGCAATTAAGACAGGTGCACAAAGCGTTTCTAAAAGGATGTATTCACTTATGGTGTGGAGGCACTTTGCTCTGAGTGACTTCTGTCTGGCCTGCAAGCCTGTCTGGCAATTTTTATCATTTTTTTTCTAATCCAAGGTCAGTAAGGTGAAACTGTTTTCAATCTTCAGCCTTTCCATCCAAGTTGTTAAATAAGGCATTTGCGTCATTAGCACATGGTTTGATTATCAAATTCCCCCAGGTTAGCAACAGCTTTGTTAAAACTGCAAGCTTTTTGCAAATAACATAAGTCTGAGTTGCATTTCTTAAACCGCTTTCAGGCACCCTTCACAAATTAGGCCCCTATTTTTTACATGTCTGCTCCCCATGCTCTGTTAACTTTCACTTATATCTTTGTACCTCCATCTGTCCGCTGTCGATCTATCATGTGTCTGTCTATTCATCCATCTATCTGAGTTTAATCCTCATTTCAAATTCTTCTTCATTTTTAAAGGTTACTGTTGGTTTTAATAAGCAGGCTTCACGTCAGGAATCAGGCTGCAACTATAATTAAATAGAGCATATACAAATAGCGAGGTATTCTGCAGCTACTGGGAAAGACAATTGACAAGGAGGTAAAAATCACACTGTTTAATTTTAGTAACAAGTGCATGCTTGTATGAAATGCTTTTGTCTCTACGTTAACAAAGGCTTTAACCTGTTTGAAATATCCCAAACATCTTTCTTGGCCTTTTGCAATCATCCCTGTGGCTAAGTGAGTTCCATAGAATTACATAGAATTTTTCAGCAGAGAAACAGGCCGTTCAGCCCAACAGATCTATACCGGTGTTTATGCTCCACACGAGCCCTCGGCACACCCAATATTGGGCCTGAGGCCTCACTTAAATGAGACCGGCAAGCTGTCACTGCGTCACCAGCAGCAGCCTCAGGTAAATGTTTAAAGGGGAAGGGAAGGCGATCGAGAGGGGGCAGATCGGGAAGGGGGCGATCGGGGTCCGGCAACGGTCTGTGGGACTGCAGTGGAGCGGGAGAAACATCAATGCACCTCCTGGCTCCACATTCAGTTAAGTATTTTTAAAACACTCAGCTTTTTGGTGGCGGCTTGCAGCCATCCCTTTCAGGATTAGGCTGCATGTAGACCTGATTTTCCTGAATGCAGCTGGCCCAATTTTGCATAGTGGGCATCAAACAGGTGTTAGGCCTCTTATTTGCATATGCAAAGGGGTTAACACTTGTTTCAGGTGCGCCTATTTTTTTGCCTATACCAATATGGCGGGTGGCGCAATTCCAGCTTGTAATGAGCACGCGCTTCCTGCCCTCCATATTTGAGGCTTAGGTGCCCGTTTAGCGCCTGTAAAACGGGCACTGCGCATCGACGTTCTAAGCTAAGGAGTCAAATATAAGGATTCAATACAACTGATAATTTGTCTTTACTTCAAATACTGCCTGTTTGTGTTACACTTCACTGTGGTATTCTGTATTACAGCCGAATGAATGGACTTGGAGCTTTTTTGTTTTATAAAGGCTGCTACTAAGGAAGCAGGAAGACATTTCAAATGGGAAATCCATTTTTTAAAGTTCCAGCGTTGCAGTTTTCAAACAAATAATGAAATAGCTGAAGGACGTGCTATGCTCAGAATAGAAAATTTCCTCTTGTAGAAAGCCAATCGAATCAGCCCTGTTGACAGTCAGCATTTCATTGCTGCCTTGCATAGCATAGCTGATGTTACACAAGATGGAACAGAAAATGTAATAGGATGGTGATGTGAGACTGACTATAGTGTACCAATTGCATAAAAAACACTTAAGGCTTGTTGACTGGGAACAGCTTAATACTCCTGCAATCTGTATCCTTTCCCAATATTGGTAATCCTACAATAGTGTTCTTCCTTCAACGCTTCATTCATTATTCATTAACCAAGGGGGTGTCTATAAAGAAGGTAATTAACTTGTAACACCATGCCTACAGCAAGCTGTACATTCTTTGACTCATACCAATGATCGTTCCACTGTTCAATGCCACTCAGCTAAGACAGGGGCTACTTACAATCAGTATTGCACTGAAAAGCAAAATACCGAAGCTATCCTTGCAGATAATTCATTATTGTTTCATCGAACTCTCCTCATACAATCTATAATCTTTTCCCCATTATTTAGTAGTTTTCAACCAAGGCGTGTAAATAGAGTTAACATACAGATCTAACATGATCTAATTGAATGGCGGAACAGGCCCGAAGAGTTGAATGGCCTACTCTTGTTACTATGTTCCTATATTCCAACACATATCCCTAGCACGTGAGGACATTTAAGTGGGTGGTTTTCAAAACTTTCTTTGTGGGCGTTCCCCTGGAAATATTGACACATTTCTGGGGGCCCCCTGTTTTATTCTCTGAAAAACAGTGTAAGTTGCCCAAAGGAAAACAACCCTATCATTGCAGAAAATATTCTATTAGATATTACAGCAGATATAACTTTCTAGTAAATCAACAAATACAGGCATCTAATGAGACACAGAAACTCTGATGGCCTGAAGTGCCTTTTGGTATCCTCACAGTTTGAAAATCTATGATCCAAATATTTCTATAGTCACCTGAAGCATTTGTCTTGTGCTGACGTTGGCCCCACATCGCCATTTGCAATTGGACTGTGGGTACAGAGCCTGTGTTAGGAGAATCTGTTCTTGGTGGTGTCCGTACAGGACTCAGATGCTGGATTGATTTTGTCAGCTCTACACCAGGTGAAATACAGGGACAATATGTCAGTACCTCACATTAAAACAGCCATGATGTGGAGATGCTGATGATGGACTGGGGTTGACAGATGTAAGGAATCTTACAACACCAGGTTATAGTCCAACAGCTGTTGGACTATAACCTGGTGTTGTAAGATTCCTTACATTAAAACAGAGCACTGGGTTTGGACTTCTGGCATGCCATACCAGGCTGAGGATGAGAAGATGTCCAGTCTGAAAGTACATTCTCTGCAGCGCATGATCCCAGATTGGGAAGCTCTGGGGAACAAGTGGAAAGGAAACCTCTGGCAGTGGCAGATCGGTAACCCTTCTATAATCCTGGCATATAAATCCTGACTGAACCAACCACAGGACTGGGTGGCAGAGTTTATCAAAGATTTCCATTTAATAGTCAATGTATCCCACATCTGAAAGAAGGTCCAAACTAAATTTCCTTGGGGCCTATTAGCAAGAAAAATTGATTTGGGAATTATGTCTCAAGCTAATTGGCTTCTCGTAAAAAATCTAGCCATCCCTACACAAAACCAAGAAACAACATCACAGCTAGCTGGTATTAAAATAACAGAAAATGACAAAGACACAGTAGATCCAGGACATCTGTATTGAGAAATGGCAGGTCTTTGAGTGTATAGCCTTCATACCCTGTAATCGCCATATCAACATTCCTCAAACTCTATGATGAAAGGTCATTGACCTGAAACGATAACTTTGTTTCTATCTCCACAGATGCTGTCTGACCCGCTGAGTGTTTCCAGAATTTTCTGTTTTTATTCCTCAAACCCTACCCATGTATGGAGTGCAGTGTGCTCATGGATAAAAGCTTAAACTGTTCCCTCCACCTGCAATAGGATGGGCTCCCACTGGATGCAGGAAGCATCCAGAGCAATCTGTAGGCTCACAGAGAACGAATTCACTTCTTGTTCCAACCCACAGAAGACATTCTCTCGGCTTAGACTACTTCCTGAACCAATTCCTCCTATCCCAAGTCACATGGGCTGATCCCCAGTTATAGAGGTTGCAGTTATGAAGGAAGACTGGAGAAAACTGGGCCCTTCCGCCTTAGAAGGAGACATCTGAAAGGTGATTGTATAGAACTGTACAAGTTGTAAATGGTATGGAAAAGGAAAAACTGGGAAACACTGAAACAAGGGCTCACAGATTTTGTTTGATAACGCTCCTGTGAAGCGCCTAGAGATGTTTTATTACGTTAAAGGTGCTATATAAATGCAAGTTGTTGTTGTTTAAACCAACAAATGGGAAATTTAGGATTGATATCAGGAAGTTCTTTGCACAAAGAGTGATCAGCATTAGGAATGGTCTTCTAGGTAAAGTTGTTAAAAACCAATTGGAAACTGCAGTGGAGGGGGAGATGGGGAGTGCTGGTTTGTTCTGGATGGATGAACTGAGATGGGCCGATTGGTCTTCCTCATCAGTAACTATCTGTGTCAGCCGTGACTCAGTGGGTAGCACTCTCGCCTCTGAGTCAGAATGTTATGGGTTCAAATCCCACTCCAGAGGCTTGAGCACAAAATCTAGGCTGACACTCCAGTGCAGTACTGAACTGCTGGAGGCGCTGTCTTTTGGATGAGGTGTTAAACCAAGGACCCATTTACCCCCTCAGGTGGACATAAACGATCCCATGGCACTATTTGAAAAAGAGCAGAGGAGTTCTCCCCGATGTCCTGGCTAATATTTATCCACTAACCAACATCACTAAAAATAGATTATCTGGTCATTATCACATTCCTGTTTGTGGGACCTTGCTGTGTGCAAATTGGCTGCTGCGTTTCCTTCATTACAACAGTGACTACACTTCAAAAATATTTCATTGGCTGTAAAGCGCTTTGGGACGTCCTGAGGTCGTGAAAAGCGCTATATAAATGCAAGTCATTCTTTTTTTCTAATCTTGTGACGTCGGACTGGATTTTCCTCCACCCACTGGAATCGTAACTGGGTGGGTCATTTGCCTGTCCATGTGACACCACCAAAACCCAAAGCTATTTCCTGGAGAGGACCTCATTTGATATGCAGGGCAGGTTTTTTTTATCAGGATTGGTGTGTTTGTGCAATTTTTCATGGAAACCTCTGGTTCTCTTTTTATTTCATGATAAAATTTGGAATGGCCCTTTCCCTGAGTGGATTTTAAATTTGCTGCTGGTTTGAATGAAGGGCAGCGGTGGGAAATTGCAAAGAAACATAAACAGAATTAGTTTTTTTAGGAGATGGACTGCCTTATGGCTATGGGAAATGGTTGGTAAAGATTTACTACCTAACCTTTCTTGCTGCTGCCAATGGGTTGCCCTGTGCCACCTCCTCTCTGTCCTGAGTAATCTCTCCACGCTCTGATGAGGACTTCAACTTCTTCCTTCTTGTTGTCTGCAAATGGAAGGGACAATCCCTTCCTAACTGCAAATTTGAGCAGTATCCCACTATAATTCTGGACGTCCTTGAAGGGTTATACTGTAGAGCTCCCCAGACCTACCTGGACACTAGAAGCAGGACTTCAGGGTCCCGACTGCCCAGTTATGATGCATATAGCGCACAATGCTTTGTTGTATTTGTTATCAGCAGTTGCCCTTGGAGTGGGATCATTGGCCATGGTTGAGGATGGTATCCCTGGTCTCCAAGCAACCACCTGGAAGCACTGCTCTGGCCGCATAATTGATTGCTGTGGAGCAAAAGAATCACGGCAGCTTCCGGTGGTAACGTCGAATTAGGTGACTGGCATCACTCACAAGTTGTGCATTTAGAGAATGATAACCTTTCCTGTTGATGTAATTGAGGGTTGGTCACAAGGAGCCTTTAATACGATATGGCTGATCTTCGGCCTCAACTCCACCTTCCTGCCCGATCCCCATATCCTTTGAATCCCCTACAGTCCAAAAATCCATCTATCTAGCCTTGAATATACTCAATGACTGAGCATCCACAGCCCTCTGGGGTAGAGAATTCCAAAGATTCACAACCCTCTGAGTGAAGAAATTCCTCCTCATCTCAGTCTTAAATGGACAACCCATTATCCTGAGACGATGCCCCCTAGTTCTAGACTCTCCAGCCAGAGGAAACAACTCCTCAGCATCGACCCTGTCAAGTCCCCTCATAATCTTATATGCTTCAATGAGATCATTTCTCATTCTTCTAAACTCCAGAGAGTATAGGCCCATTCTACTTAATCTCTCCTCATAGGACAACTCACTCATCCCAGGAATCAATCTAGTCAACTGTCTTATCTCTCTTTGTATTCCAGAACAAATACTATCTATTCCTGTGGATTAATTTGTCTTGAACCCTTTTAACCTATCTAGGACTTCCATCTTATTTATATTGAAATCATTAAATTGACTTGGGTTATTGCTATTTAGGAAGGGCATGTTACTTATGTCTTCCTGATGAATACTTGGAGGCAGCAATCATTTAATATATTAACTGTTTTGTGTTGATCTTCGCTTTCAGCCTTATTAGCATCTTTTAGGGTTCTCGCCTCTTCAATGACTGCCCTCTTACTATTATAGTAGTGAAAGAGTGTCTTTCCATCATGTCTTATATCTGCAGCAATGCTTTATTTTCCAGCTCTTTCTTTGCCCATCTGACCACACTTTTAACACACTTCTGCATGATTCATCCAAGTGAGCGTGTGGGATTTGTATAGGTAGTCCTTCCTCTTTATTTCACTTCTGACTAATTCCTTAATCAACTTAATGTTTGCTTGTTTGGTTTATTCCCGCTGATCCAGCAAATGTATTTATCCTGTATGCTCGCAATTATGGTGCTCCATTCAATCTTTATTGAAGTGTTGTTGAATAAGGGCCCCCTGCCACCAACCCCCACACCAATAATCAATTTGCTTGTGTTATTTCTTTGAAGTTAGCCTTATTAAAATGATATGCCTGTCTCCTGGTATTGGTATTCCTGATTCACAGATCATGTTGAACTTGTCCATTCTATGGTGACTATCTCTCAAGAATGGCACATCTTCCATTTCCTGTATGTTGTCTGAGTCGCTTAGCATTACCAAGTCAGGATATGCACTGCCTTTCATAACTTCTCTAATGCGCTGGATCATGATATAGTCATGCATTACATTTACGATATCCTTCATCACTTCCTGTCCAGAAACAAACTAGATTGTGTCGTGAATCCATTTATACTATTTACTTTAATCTTCTCTGCTGTGAAATAATTCTTCCTGAATTTACTAGGTACTCTTATTTTTTAATTGATGACTTTTGGTTTTTGCACCTTTCATCATTGTCAATAGTTTGTCTGCTTTGACTTTATCAATATTTTTTTACGTCATCTCAAAGTCTCCTCCTTTCCAGTGAGAAATCTAACTCGTTCATCCTTTCCTCAACTTAGATTCTTGAGCCTTGATCCCCTCTTGACTGCTTAATATTGCAACCTCTCAAGAGCTATAGTATCTTCCCTATGGTATGGGTACCATTGCTGTGCATAGTATTTCAATTTTCTATCCAAAACATTACTTTGCTATTCATTCCATGACTTGTTACCTTTTCTTTAATATCTGATGTGGAGTCTTGTCAAATCTTTTTGAAAACCTAGATTTATTACGGTATTTACTCTGTGCAGCAGTAATATCTGTGAAACCTCCAATTCATTAGTTGATGCTTGACCCTATGATTGTCTCTCATCAAGTTGTGCTTTATCAGGTCCTTTATATATTTCATAATCATTTTGAATATTGCTGAAAATAATTTCCTATGTTCAGCAATGTGGGCATCGCTACAGAAGAAAATGTCTTTAAGTGATGCGCCCAGAGACAAAGAAGTACATGAGAAAAGTGCATATCAATAGGCTCAAAGTTTCCACAAAGTAATCAAACAAACGCTTTATCACTTACTACACTGTCTCTAAACGCATCTTGGTTGGCTGAATGCTCCCAGGAATCAATCGCGATGTACACAGAAAGAGTGAAGTTAGCAATAAATTATCGGGCAGTTTGCTTGTCTGACTGACAAAACTTTTCTGTAAGTAGATAGATAGGTGATGTAATTAAATAAATAGTTAAGGGCAGTTGTTGAACTGTATATTTTATGAAGTACTTTTATCCCTACATGACAATATCTTCCAATTGTGCCATCTTAATTTTATTTTCTTTGAAGTGAATTACAAATCTATTTAAAGACCCATGGGCCTAAGTTTTCCGCACCCTTCTTCCTCCTTGATTGGGGCACATCTCTGCCGGGAGGGGCGAGGGTGGAGGGGGGGGGGTAGAGGGGAGTGTGAGAATCCACCCACCGCAGAGGTCCATCCTCAGAATCATAATCATATTTGAAGTGGGCTCCCCAGTATTTGCTGGGAATCCTGCCAAAAAGGAGAGTTTTGGCATTGCAGGGCTGCCTGCATGACAGCATTTTTTTTTAAATCCCTGCCCTGTATTTTTGGGTCCTTGCAAGGTAATAATCCAAGCCCTGGCTACACATAGATTTTTGGGCCAACCTCTCCTAGAACAGTGGATACCTGAGCCCAACAGGTGGCCCCTCCATCCAGCATTCACACAGTGCCAAGCACCTTTTAACGTAAGGGTGGGCACAATTTATGCTGCCAGGCCTGTCCTCTGGAAAAGGTGGGGGGAGGGAACGGGGACATGACGGAATGCGCCCCTGAGTACGTCTGTCCCAGATCTGCCGTAAACCAGAAATCCAAAGTCTTGATCATCTATCTTTTCTTGAGTTGCAAATGTGACTGCAACGGAAATTATACATTAGAATTTCAGGAGTCTGAGGTGTCTTTGTTTAATCAATCATTTTAACCCCCAATTGCAATGGGAACAGTTGGGCTTCCCCAAAGCCTTCAACAGATTCCTATCCTCCGATGTCCAGTAAGCTCACTCATTAAGACTTAATTCTGGCTTCAAATTGAATAATTTAATTATGGTGCAAAATGAAGTCAAACATTGAAACTAAGGAAGGTTTACTTCATTCCTATCAAACCAGTGTCTTGCACTGTTGCTGTAGCTAAATGCAAAGCCTGTATAATTGATTAACAGTTACTGGCAATTAAGGTAAAGCATCCCTGACATAGGGGACATTTTGCATCAGTGCCAACTGATTGATTGATTGATGTTTTGACGGGTGGACCTGTTCTCTTTCCACTACACAAGCAACCCAGTAGTGCTGGGTTATCCTGGTACTATTGAAACATTCCTAAATTGGCAGCGGCTTGAGAAAACTGCTTCCACCCATTGCCTTTCACGGTGGTGCTTGTCCCAGGAAGGGTTAAGTCAGGTAAAATTCAGGCTAAAAAAAAATAGCCTGGGGTTCGAGCGTATAGCTGGAAAATGTATGGTCCTATAAACTGTCCATCAGATCAAAGTGCCCTACAATAACTCCTTTCCACAGTAAATAGGGCTATAGAAAGCCAAAATGGATCTACAAATTACCTCAGCTACTGAAGCTTAAGAGTTATTTGGAAAAGAAAAAGCTCAATAAATAACGCTGCGAGTAAGAGCAAGTCGGCTTCAAGCTTCGTTTTCTCCATCAAAACCTTTTTTATTGGCTTATGATCATCAACTATTTATTTCACTGCAAAGCACACAACAGATCTGCTACAATGAGCACTTCATATCTTTAAAAAGGAACCCATCCGTGCCAGTTCCAGTCTCTCAGCGGTGAATGCTTGACCCCTCAGTTCTGCAGCTTTTCCACAGCACGAGTCCAGATAGCAATTATACCAAGCATTTGAAGTGCGGTGGAGTCCTAATTCAGCGTGGCAATGCTTCTACATCGTTGTTAGATCTGACATTTATCAGATTCAAATTCATCAGAAATGTTACAGTTCATAATGAATTCTCACTTCCTCTGTAATCTTAAACTTATTGACCTGAAACATGCTTCAGTCGGAAAGTTGAATCGCTGTGCCATCATCGTTGCCAGATGCCTCTTATCGAACAGCTTGTAGCTGGCACAGGCTAAGGTCAACAATGAGCCAAGTTCGAAAGCGAGATGATGCTCTTAATCTGCTTGAACTTGAATCAAACAAAACGGACTGCATTAAAAAATGGTTCATCCCGTCACACCACCCAGAGAAGCAATGTCAGACACATTTATACAAAACAACAAGCAAAGTAGTAGCACGATAAAAATCATTTGGAATGAAAATATCAGGAGTTAATTATAGATTTGTCAATTTATTTGAATCTATAATGCTTTGAATGTGGAATTTTAGCCAGCTGCTTTGGGGTTACTAATGTACTGCTCTACAGAGAGCACGGGGATGAATTCTCTCCCATATTTTTCCATATAGAAGGTGGGGGGATGTGGTAGATATCCTTTGTTCAAACCTGTTCTTCATAAATATGTTTTCAATCTTACTACACCGAACACACATGGAAATCTTCACCCATGGTGAGGACTGTATACTGGCTGAAATGGAACATTTACTGACCAGTATACTGACTGGAATGGGGCATTTATTGACCAGAATACTGACTGGAATAGTGCATTTATTGACCAGGATACTGACTGGAATGGGGCATTTACTGACCAGTATACTGACTGGAATGGGGCATTTATTGACCAGTATACTGACTGAAATGGGGCATTTATTGACCAGTATACTGACTGAAATGGGGCATTTACTGACCAGTATACTGGCTGAAATGGAGCATTTACTGACCAGAATACTGACTGGAATAGTGCATTTATTGACCAGGATACTGACTGGAATGGGGCATTTACTGACCAGTATACTGACTGGAATGGGGCATTTATTGACCAGTATACTGACTGAAATGGGGCATTTATTGACCAGTATACTGACTGAAATGGGGCATTTACTGACCAGTATACTGGCTGAAATGGAGCATTTACTGACCAGAATACTGACTGGAATAGTGCATTTATTGACCAGGATACTGACTGGAATGGAGCATTTACTGACCAGTATACTGACTGGAATGGGGCATTTATTGACCAGTATACTGACTGAAATGGGGCATTTATTGACCAGTATACTGACTGAAATGGGGCATTTACTGACCAGTATACTGACTGGAATGGGGCATTTATTGACCAGTATACTGACTGAAATGGGGCATTTACTGACCAGTATACTGACTGGAATGGGGCATTTACTGACCAGTATACTGACTGGAATGGGGCATTCACTGACCAGTATACTGACTGGAATGGGGCATTCATTGACCAGTATACTGATTGGAATGGGGCATTTACTGACCAGTATACTGACTGGAATGGGGCATTTATTGACCAGTATACTGACTGGAATGGGACATTTATTGACCAATATACTGATTGGAATGGGGCATTTATTGACCAGTATACCGATTGGAATGGAACATTTATTGACCAATAGGCTGACTGGAATGGGGCATTTATTGACCAGTATACTGATTGGAATGTGGCATTTATTGACCAGTATACTGATTGGAATGTGTCATTTATTGACCAGTATACTGACTGGAATGGGACATTTACTGACCAGTATACTGATTGGAATGGGACATTTACTGACCAGTATACTTACTTTAATGGGGAGTTTACTGACTGGTATAATGACTGCAATGGTGCATTTACTGACCAGTATACTGGCTGGAATGGGACATTTATTGACCAGTATACTGGCTGGAATGGGACATTTACTGACCAGTATACTAGCTGGAATCGGGCATTTACAGACCAGTATACTAGCTGGAATGGGACATTTACTGACCAGTATACTAGCTGGAATCGGGCATTTACAGACCAGTATAATTACTTTAATGGGAATTTACTGACTGATATAATGACTGCAATGGTGCATTTACTGACCAGTATACTGGCAGGAATGGGGCATTTACTGACCGGTATACTTACTTTAATGGGGCATTCACTGACCAATATACTAGTTGGAATGAAGCGTTTACTGACCAGTATACTGTCTGGAATGAGGTATTTACTGATCAGTATACTTACTTTAATGGGGCATTTATTGACCAGTATACTGGCTGGAATCAGACATGACTGTCACACTGGAATATAGGCATAGGCCTGAGACTTCAGCCCATCAGGCCTGTCTGCCATTTCTTGTTACTTAAAGAAATTGGATGCATCCCGGACACTTCATTGCCAGAATTAGTCATGTGTCCACTGCCATGCTGTCAGGTATCAGGCAGATGCTGTCTTGAGTCTGCTAGGAATTGATCCTCCTTCCTCTAGAACACCCTAAAGCACAAAATAATTTTTAAAGGCACTATTTGTTTTTTGTACAAACCTGTTTGAAAGAACATGTTTTCCCATATAGTCTGCCACTAGACTGCTGAACAAACACTCTCCACCAGGAGGCGCACTCCATGTTAAAGTTGGGTAATTTTGGCAGCTTGACATTTCTTACTCAGTGGGCGGTGGTACACCTGTTCTAAAATACCATGTCAAACCTTTTCACCTTGCTGTGAATGTTGCATCCAGTGTCTCCCCTCTGTCTGTCTCTCTTTGTCCCTCTGTCTGATTCTTGGTCTGTCTGTCTCTCTCTCTCCCTCTCTGTCTGTCTGCCTCTCTCTCTCCCTCTCTCTGTCTTCCTCTCTCCCTCTCTCTCTCTCCCCCTCTCTCTCCCTCTCTCTATATGTCTGTCTCTCTCTCCCTCTCTCTTTGACTTCCTCGGTCTCACTCCTTTTTCACTTTCTCAATCTCTCTCTCTCTCTGTCTCTCTCTCTCTCTCCCTCGCTGTCTGTCTGCCTCTTTCTCCCTCTCTCTGTCTTCCTCTCTCTCTCACTCTCTCCCTCTTCCTCTCTCTCTATCCCTCTCGCTCTTTCTCTCCATCTCTCACCCTCTGACCCTCTTTTCCTCTCTCTCTCTCTCTCTCGCTCTTTCTTTCTCACCCTCTCTCCCTGACTTACTCTCTCTCTCTCTCTCCCTCTCTCTCTCACCCCCTCTCTCTGTCTTCCTCTCTCTCCCTCACTCTCTCTCTCTCCCTCTTTCTCTGTCTTCCTCTCTCGCTCTCTCTCTCTCCCTCTTGCTCTTTCTCTCCATCTCTCACCCGCAGACCCTCTTTTCCTCTCTCTCTCTCCCTCGCTCTCTTTCTCACCCTCTCTCCCTGACTTCCTTTCTCTCATTCCCTCTCTCTCCCTCATGCCCACTCTCTGTCTTCCTCTCTCTCTTCCTTGCTCTCTCTTTCTCTCTCTCTCACCCTCTCTCTCTCTCACCCTCTCACCCTGTCTTCCTCTCTCTCTCTCCCTCTCTCTCTTTCTCTCTCTCCCTCTCTTTCTCTCTCTCACCCCCTCTCTCTGTCTTCCTCTCTCTCCCTCGCTCTCTCTCTCTCCCTCTTTCTCTGTCTTCCTCTCTCGCTCTCTCTCTCCCTCTTGCTCTTTCTCTCCATCTCTCACCTGCAGACCCTCTTTTCCTCTCTCTCTCTCTCCCTCGCTCTCTTTCTCACCCTCTCTCCCTGACTTCCTCTCTCTCATTCCCTCTCTCTCTCACGCCCTCTCTCTGTCTTCTTCTCTCTCACCCTCTCTCCCTGTCTTCCTTTCTCTCTCCCTCTCTTTCTCTCTCTCTCACCCTCTCTCCCTGTCTTCCTCTCTCTCTTTCTCTTTCTCTCTTCCCCTCTCTCTCTTTCTCTCTCTCTCTCCCTGCCTTCCTCTCTCTCTCTCCCTCTCTCTCTTTCTCTCTCTCCCTCTCTTTCTCTCTCTCTCTCACCATCTCTCCCTGTCTCTCTCTCTCTCTCTTTCTCTCTCTCTCTCTCTCTCTCTGTCTCCCGCTCTCTCTGTCTCTCAATTTAAAAAAATGACGGTCAAACAAGTTAATTCAAGAAATGAGCTGTCAGTTATCCTTGTTGTTATGGTCCCCACTGTGGAGGGAGATATTTGGTGGGACAGCTTGTGTGTGCGTGCCTCAATGGCAGAATGTAGAGAGTTCTGTTTTTCTTTTCATGCTGATGAGCATCTTGTCCGTCTGTGAATGCATTTTGCTGTTTATTGGAGGTATATCCGATCCTCAAGCCTTCCAAATCGTGCTGTTTATGGATTAATTGGAAATGGGCCGATATGAAGCCCTTCGGGTTCTTCCCATGCCCACTCTGAACTGGAGAGAGAGTCCAACCTCATTCAATGTGGGGACCTTACGGCCATCTGCCATCCAAAAAAATTAAAATAAAATGGAGTGAAACCACTCAATTAATTTCACAGTATATATTTGACAAATAGCGGTGAAGCATGGAGCAAATTTAGATAACTTTACCTTGGGTTCAGATAATGCTTATAAGTGATTTGTGTGTGCTTTGTTCAGGCTCTCAGGCAGTTGAGTAGAATGGACCCACACTCTTTGGAGTTTAGAAGAATGAGAGGTGATCTCATTGAAACATATATGATTATGAGAGGGATTGACAGGGTAGATGCTGAGAGGTTGTTTCCCCTGGCTGGAGAGTCTAGAACTAGGGTCTATAGTCGCAGGATAAGGGGTCGGCCATTCAAGACTGAGATGAGGAGGAATTTCTTCACTCAGAGGGTTGTGAATCTTTGGAATTCTCTACCCCAGAGGGCTGACGATGCTGAGTCATTGAGTATATTGCAGGCTGAGATCGATAGATTTTTGGACTGTAGGGGAATTAAGGGATATGGGGATCGGGCAGGAAAGTGGAGTTGAGGCTGAAGATCAGCCATGATCTTATTGAATGGTGTAGCAGGATCGAATGGCCACATGTCCTACTCCTGCTCCTATTTCTTATGTTCTTATGTTCTTAGGTAGGCAACCTAAGGCTTCATGATCTGAATCCCTTGATTATATTTTGTAATCCAGCCTCTTAACTCCGAGGTATCTATATTCTATGCCTAAATCGTCTGAAACCTGGCATTAAATTGCTGTCTCCAATTCACCACACACAGGCATCCATTATTCTCTATATCAGCTATGCAAGCCACTCAATTTAGTGTTCAGCTTGTAATTAACTCCTGTTATTCTATGTTTAAACTATGGGCTTCCAGCATCTAGCTGACTCCCAGGCATCCATTATTGCATGTAATTCATTCGCTTTTGATAACATGGATGCTCAGCAATGGAGAAGCCAGCTCAGCAGGAAAATAATACCATTTTACAGCTAATAGGTCAGTCCAGGATGTTAGACATTTACTGTGGGCTGGTTCTTAATGAGTAATGAGGTTTTTAAGTGAACCATTTAGATGTACAGTGAACAGATTAACATTTGCAAAATAAGAATGAAGCAAATTAACCTACTGTTTAAGAATGCATTATTATGTGAATGTTCTGTAAGACTTACTCATAAATTACCTCCAGCGTCATCATATCTAATAGAAGAGGCCTCCATGGAAATGAATAGGAGATGTATTCATTCCCCAAGGCAAAACTGTGCAGAGCAAAAACTTCGGTCATCAGATTCTAACATCCTTTCAATCTGCAGAGACAACCTGACTTAATGAAGGGGAAAGAGGGAGCTGCAACAGGTTTTATCAAAGAATACCCAATAAGTTTAAGTTAAGAGAATTTCTCACCTTTGCAAAACAGAACTATCCCATCACAAACACATCAGTAGCCTTGGCTAGGGACATATTGGGGGGCGGGGTGCAATTCAGTTATGGTAGGGACGCAAAATAAGCAGTAGCTTATTCACCTGCGGCAGGTGGTGAGCGAACCAACATGAGGGAAAAACCTACTTGACCTCATCGTCACCAATCTACCTGTCGCAGATGCATCAGTGCATTACAGTATTGGTAGGAGTGACCACCGCACAGTCCTCGAGGAGACGAAGTCCCGTCTTCGCACTGAGGACACCATCCAACGTGTGTGGCACTACCACCGTGATAAATGGGATAGATTCAGAACAGATCTAGCAGCTCAAAACTGGGCATCCATGAGGCGCTGTGGGCCATCAGCAGCAGCAGAATTGTATTCCAGCACAATCTGTAACCTCATGGCCCGGCATATTCCTCACTCTACCATTACCAACAAGCCAGGGGATTAACTCTGGTTCAATAAGGAGTGTAGAAGAGCATGCCAGGAGCAGCACCAGGCGTACCTAAAAATGAGGAGCCAACCTGGTGAAGCTACAACTCAGGACTACATGCATGCTAAACAGCGGAAGCAACATGCTATAGACAGAGCTAAGCGATTCCACAACCAACGGATCAGATCAAAGCTCTGCAGTCCTGCCACATCCAGTCGTGAATGGTGGTGGACAATTAAACAACTAATGGGAGGAGGAGGATCTGTGAACATCCCCATCCTCAATGATGGCTGAGTCCAGCCAATTCGATTCACTCCACGTGATATCAAGAAACGGCTGAGTGCACTGGATAAAACAAAGGCTATGGGCCCTGACAACATCCCGGCTGTAGTGCTGAAGACTTGTGCTCTAGAACTAACCACGCCTCTAGCCAAACTATTCCAGTACAGCTACAACACTGGCATCTACCCGACAATGTGGTAAATTGCCCAGGTATGTCCTGTCCACAAAAAGCAGGACAAATCCAATCCGGCCAATTACCACCCCATCAGTCTACTCTCAATCATCAGCAAAGTGATGGAAGGTGTCATTGACAGTGCTATCCAGCGGCACTTCAATGATAATGCCATTGAAAGTCAAGGGGAGGTGGTTTGACTCTCTCTTGTTGGAGATGGTCATTGCCTGGCACTTGTCTGGCACGAATGTTACTTGCCACTTATCAGCCCAAGCTTGGATGATGTCCAGATCTTGCTGCATGTGGGCACGGACTGCTTCGTTATCTGAGGGGTTGCGAATGGAACTGAACACTGTGCAATCATCAGCAAACATCTCCATTTCTGACCTTATGATGGAGGGAAGGTCATTGATGAAGCAGCTGAAGATGGTTGGGCCTAGGACACTGTATGAGGAACACCTGCAGCAATGTCCTGGGGCTGAGATGATTGGCCTCCAACAACCACTACCATCTTCCTTTGTGCTAGGTATGACTCCAGCCACTGGAGAGTTTTCCCCTGATTCCCATTGACATCAATTTTACTAGGGCTCCTAGTGAGACCAATAACCTGCTCACCGATGCTCAGTTTGGGTTCCGCCAGGACCACTCGGCTCCAGACCTCATTACAGCCTTGGTCCAAACATGGACAAAAGAGCTGAATTCCAGAGGTGAGGTGAGAGTGACTGCCCTTGGCATCAAGGCAGCATTTGACCGAGTGTGACACCAAGGATCCCTAGTAAAATTGAATCACTGCAGTCTGGATGAGCGCAGCTCCAACAACAGTCAAGAAGCTCGACACCATACAGAGCAAAGCAGCCGGCTTGATTGGCACCCCATCCACCAACCTAAACATTCACTCCCTTCACCACCGGCGCACTGTGGCTGCAGTGTGTACCATTCACAGGATACACTGCAGCAACTCGCCAAGGCTTCTTCGACAGCACCTCCCATACCCGCGACCTCTACCACCTAGAAGGACAAGGGCAGCAGGCAAATGGGAACAACACCACCTGCATGTTCCCCTCCAAGTCACACACCATCCTGACTTGGAAATATATCGCCGTTCCTTCATCGTCGCTGGGTCAAAATCCTGGAACTCCCTACCTAACAGCACTGTGGGAGAACCTTCACCACACGGACTGCAGCAGTTCAAGAAGGCGGCTCACCACCACCTTCTCAAGGGCAATTAGGGATGGGCAATAAATGCTGGCCTTGCCAGCGACGCCCACATCCCATGAACAAATTTTTAAAAAGCCATGATCTAATGGAATGGTGGAGCAAGCCCAAAGGGTTGAATGGCCTAATCCTGTTCCTAAGGTTTCTATGTTCCTAGAAATGATTCCCAATTATCAGTTTAGCTGATGAGACCATTTCTGTTGTCCATCCATGCAATTTGAACTCACTCAGCGAAGAATGAGAAATACCTTTTAGCTTGATACGTTTGAGACATAGAAAACACATTTTGTGTCCTTATTGTATGTGGGGGAGAGGGGTGGTCAAACATCTCGACTTGTAAAGGAAACTCATTTCAATTAAAGGTATTGACAACAATTCCTATTGACGTTCCAGAATGTTGATTGGCGACAGGGGAGAGTGTGCACAAATACTATTCGTGCTGTTAAGATCTGTACGTGCCTGAAAATAAATGAAAGCTGCCTTTGTTGAAAGGAAAAATTGTTACTTACGTGCATCGAATCACCTCAAATTTGTCTTTGTTGGTTTGATGGAATGTGAACCATTTCAAATCATTTTGATTTGATTTTATAAGGCCCAAACAGCTGAAAAGTATCTAGTGTATGATTCACCAGTGATCCAGTGGTAGAATTAGAATCATAGATTCATAGAAAGGTTACAGCACGGAAGGAGGCCGTTCAGCCCATCGAGTGCGCGCCACTACAAATCACTTGTTACAGTGTGATCTGTGTTGTCACATGAGTGTTTGAAATGCCTATGGGGTTTCTGCACTTAAGTAAGATTGTCACAGTGCACAGTGCTCTTTCTTGATAAGTGTATCTAATTTACCAAGAAGTTTTACAGGTTGTGATGAAGTGTGCATCCACCCCCTGTTAGCTTAGAGCACTAGGACCATGGGGAGTAGATGGTCGCAGCCAGCTTGGCTCCCAATATGTCATCACAGGGGCCACTGATTAAGTAAAGGAGGTTGGTAAAATGTACGCAATGTTTCAGATCAGGGGCAAACCTTCAGGGAGGAGAGATAGAGGTCTGTGATAAGTGTATGTTTATTGTTGTGAACCTAACAATCAATGTGTGCAGGAGCACTGAACAGCCTTTAGTTGACTATGTTGAATTGATGTTGAGAACACTAAGGGGTAATACAAGTGCTGGTCATCCTGACACAAGGGGTACTTGATCACAGGATGAATAATGCTTTTGCCCAGATCAGGAACTCCACAACTTCCACATAAAAGAGGACAATTTGGCTAATTTTTGTATCACCGTCCTTTTTAATAATTTATTCAGCAATTCCACCCAGAACAATACAATACCATACACTTAACAATATACAGTACTTTACAGAAAAGTGACAAACTTGCGAAGCAGATGGCAGCCTCTAATAAGATTTGGCAATGGGTTCACTACATTGAATGTGATGAGGGTTTAAACATTGATTGTTGGGAAGTATTTTAAGCTTATACCAGCATTTTATGTTCAATGTTATGCTTAGCTCTTAAACTTTACACAGTGGGATCGAGTGATTTGTGATCAGCCATATTGGAATTCTATATTTGAATGAGGTGTTTGTGTATCTGGAGGTCAATGCAGTTGATTCAGCGAAAAGCCTCGTTCACATTAACGTGGCTCAGAAATAGGTCTATAACTTTGTTGCTGCATTTTTTTCCCGAGCACTCCTGTCAAGTGAGGCTCCTAGTTGGCAGAGGTAAATTGTTGAATGGAGTACCTGGAGAGATCCTTATCATTATTGAGAAACCAGACAGCATCACTGTGCATTGCTTTGAATTAGAATAAATTGTTCCATTCCGATGGGAAAATTAACCACCTCTGTGCGTTATGGGGGTATGATTGGCTGGATTGCCATTGCAATGATTCCGATTAAGAGTCCTAATTGGTCAAGATGATCATTGATACGGAAGAAATAACTATGGCCCAATTTACCACTCCCTAGGTAGTACAATTCCAGTACCATCAAACCTATGTATAGCAAAATCATTTATAATAAATAATGCCACAGAGTAAAATTATTTCTACATTTGAAAGAAAGAAGAAAGAGCTTGCATTCATATAATGTCTTCAGGAAGCAGCAAAATGCCTCACAACCAAAGAATTGCTTTTGAAGTGTAGTCACTGTTGTTTCTTAGGCAATTGTGGCAGCCAACTTGCACACATGCATGGTCCTAAAAACAGCAAATGAGATCAATGTTCAGTTAATCTTTTTCTGGTTGTGCTGTTTGAAAACAATTGACTTGCTCTTCACGTAGTGCTATGTTATCTTTTACATCCACCTGAACAGGTAGACGGAGTCTCAGTTTAACATCATATCCAAAAGATGGCACCTCTGACTATCCAACATTCCCTCAGTGCTGCTTTGAAGTGTCAGCCGAGCTTACGTGCTCAAGTCCTGTTGTGGGGCTTAAACCCAATAGGCTCAAAATCCTGTTAGAAATTTTACAACAGGGCTGTGTAAATCAGCTTCCACAAACATTTACACTGCAGCAGTCCTGGGTGCCCATTCTATATGAACAAATGACTGAGTAAACACCAGGGAATTGCATGGACAGCTAAATGACATTACTGGAGCAAGTTTGAACATAATTAATTGCAAACTGCGAGGCGTGTCGGGCGCCAGAACAAAACCTGAAAATTAGAATGGCTGCTGAGCTGGTAGAAATCTGACGCAATGGATTCCATCGATTTGTCTGAAGTGTTTATGCCCAATAGGCAGAAAATCTATTCTATTGCATCCTATCATGCTAACAAAGTATGGTGAACATACTGGGGCAGAAAATCATGACGGTACAAATTTAAATCCTTGAATCTAATATTGGACTCCTGAAAATTGGGTATAGTTTACTGAATGAACACATAAGGGTAAAAAATGTGTGAGGCAAAGCTCCTGTTGTGGAGCGGAGAATCAGGCACAGATGTCAGAGCGACTGCTTCACGGCACCACTGGTTTTCTGATGATCAGACTTAACGACTGGAGAATTAAGAGTGCTGTAAATCGGGTATGTTAACCTCCGTGTCCAATTGGCTAATCCATGTGTCCGTTGAGCAAAGCGATGCATTAGGAGAATCCTGGATCTAACCAATCGAGAAAAATACGAACAAACGAACAATGACGGACAGGAAAATACCCTCCGTTCATCCAGCCTGTCCCACACAATTGAGATACCCTGTGTGTCACAATATATACACTCCACACCACACCCAAAACCATGTAATATAAATAAACTGTTAAATTAAGGTTTTGTATGTAGACCAAAGCAGATCATGGGCCACATAGAAAAAAGAAAGTAAGAAAGACCTGCATTTATATAGTGCTTTTCATGACCTCAAGTCTTCCCAAAGCACTTTACAGCCAATGAAGTACTTCTGAAGTGTAGTCATTGTTGTAATGTAGGAAATGCGGCAGCCAACTGGTGCACAGCAAAGTCTCACAAACGGCAATGAAATAATGACCAGATAATCTGTTTTAATAATGTTGGTTGAACAAATAATATTGGCCAGGACACCGGGGAGTACTCCCCTGCTCCTTTTTGAATAGTGCCATGAGGTCTTTTACGTCCACCAAAGAGGGCAGATGTCTCATTCGAAAGACGGCACCTACAAAAGTGCAGCACTCCCTCAGTACTGCACTGGGAGTGTTGGCCTGGATTATGTGCTCAAATCTTTAGAGTGGGACTTGAACCATCCTTCTGACTCAGAACACCCTGAGAGTGCTACCAATGAACCACGGCTGACAGTTTTTCTGATCAGTTGTACACTTGACCTCTGAATATCCCCATCTAATAATTTATCAAACTGATGTGAAAAGGAGATCACATCTCTTTCTCTTGCTTAGTTCAAAGAATGTATCTTCCTGCTAGACCTAAGCGTATTCAGGAATCAATGAGCCATTTTGCCACAGATCCCAAGTAAACTCATTGCATTTGCTAATTAATTCAGATATGAGTGTTTGTTTATAAAGCATTTCATTTTTTTTGTTGCAGAAAGCATTTGTTTCAGCAAATGTAATTTAAAAAAAGGAATTATCCTTCAGTAGATTGCCAACAAAAATGAATAACAAAACTTAATGAATAACATTAAAGTGAAATGAAATCCTCGGTGGGAGATGTGTATTTGCATTAATACCACGAGTTCACTTCTAAAAGAGGCTTTGATTAATGAAGTGCTGTTCACTTTGTTTCTCATTCCAGTACTGCCGCTGTAAACCTTTGATTGACAAATTTTATAATTAAAACATTTAAGAGACAAAAGAAGCTTGGATGTTGGTGAATCTCTGCTGAAACGCAATGATGGCAGGGCCAACGTGTGATGAGTGGAGACATTTTAGATTGTTTTGTTTTGCCAATGCCTTTCACTGGAGTCAAGTTATCATGCTTTTTGAACGGAGGCAGAAACATCCTCAGCTTCGGTCGGCGGTCAGGCCCAGGAGCTGCGCTTGGTATTCCAATCTGTTTTGTGCAGTTGGAGAAGGGTTGATTAGAATGGAGAAATGCTAAAGGTTGTCTCTCTGGAGGTTAAAAAAAGCCACTGACACTGTCGCACAGAGCCCAAATTGTGCGTCGGCAGAGTGATGAGTTGGCCTTGCCAGATGCTGCCAGGCCAACTCATGCATCTCATTTAAATACGACGTCTGCAATAGCTTGAGCATTGCACAGGGATAGTGATGAAGGGGGTTCCTGTGGCATATCAGAATCACGCAACCCTGCTCAAAATTAAAGGCATGCGCTCACTTAAAGTTGCAGAGTATGGGGATAAAAATTGCGTGAGTCTATTTTTAAAGGATCAAAAATTATTAGTAAATTTCAGCCTTTGCAAAGGCTGTAAGAACATTGAAACATAGGAATAGGCGTAGGCCATTCAGCCCTTCGAGCCTGTTCCGCCATTCAAACAGATTGTGGCTGATCTGCACCTCAACTCCATTTACCCGCCTTTGATCCATATCCCTTGATACCTTTACATAATAAAAATCGATTGATCTCAGTCTTGAAAATTTCAATTGACCCCCAGCATCCACAGCCTTTTGGGGGAGTCAATTCTACATTTCTACTACCCTTTGGGTGAAAAAGTGCTTCCTCATTTCATTTCTGAATGGCCTAGCTCTAATTGTAAGGTTGTGCCTCCTTGTTCTGGATTCCCCCCACTAGAGGAAATAGTGGGAGAATCTCTATACCTACCCGAGTGAATTCCTTTATCATTTTAAACACCGCAATTAGATCACCCTCCATCTTCTATACTCAAGGGATTACAAGTCAAGTTTATACAACCTGTCCTCATAAATTAAGCCTTAAAGCCCTGGTATCATTCTGGTGAATCTGCACTGTACCCCCTTTAAGTCCAGTATATCCTTCATGAGATGCGGTGCCCAAAACTGAATGCAGTCCTCCAGATAGGGTGCAGGGAATTCCTTATTTTGTGTGATTCTTGTTCACTGGACGAATAGTCAAGCAAAGAAAGTGACCCTCACTCACGGTAGTTTCGTTAATCAAAAGTAATTATTTAATGATGTTATCATTCACACGAGCATTCATGAAGCAAAATCAAACCAAACATATGACTTTCCTCTATAAAATCCCATTATACACTTAATAATTCACAACTTAATTATGTAATGACTTAACAATTCATACACACATCAGGCAAATCATTAATACATATCCAACCTTTAAACCAAGGATTTTGCTCATCGGGCCTGAAGATTGATCAGCTCTTCAGAACTCGACGTCCTCTTCTTCTTGCGTGATGTTTAACTGCAGTGTGCGTTCCTTGTGACCGCCAGGTGGTGAAGAAGAGAAGAGACCGTTCTTCTCTCAAAATCTTCTTTTTATATTTTTTTACCAATGGGACGTAGGATTGGGGAGGGTCATTCTTTTTGTCCAATCGGTACCTGTTGTTGTGCCTCAATCATTAACATACTTCAATGATTGGCAGTTTAGGCTTTGATCATGTGACTGGAGACCCTTTGATGTACAAAAGACCATGTGTTCGAACGATGGGTTGTAAAAGGCCCCTTTACTGTCTGTTTATGGCCTTTCAATTGTAAACAATTTTACAACACCAAGTTATAGTCCAACGATTTTTATTTGAAATCTACAAGCTTTCGGAGGCTTCCTCCTTCCTCAGGTAAATGTCTCCACATTATGGCCTTTCATGTAGAGATAGCCCCTACGTTTCTACACACAGACATTCTTAATGGTCCTGATGTCTCCAATTTTGATTGCTTCACTGGCTTCAAATCCATTCCTTTCACCATTTGACCATATGCTGGATGCAACACTGTTTGATGTTTTACAAATTCCAGTTCTTTTGAAGAGGTTGCCAGATATGAATGAGAGGCCTATGCTTTTCTCACACCTCCCTTGCTTTCCTGAACTGAAGCCTTTGATGTATGTCTTTGTTGCTCTTTCTTGCATTACCCCCTGCTGTGTTGAAAAGTTTGTGCTTCCAAATGCCTGTGTGTTATGAAAGCCTGACAACGCTTTAAGCTCAATATTATCCATCTAGATTATTTATTTAATAATCGAGATATCTATCCGCAGTACGATGCCTTCGATCCTGAAACTCAAACTTCTCCAATGCCATCGGCATCAGTGAAGGAAAAACAGGATTTGCGAGAACACAGTTGACCACATTACTGTGTTTGCAGGTTTTCAAATGTCTTTGTTTAAAAGGGGAACAGTTAACCCTTTCCTTCAAATATCTTTTGTTAAAGGGGTTTTAAACCCCACATTCCCTCCTCAAGTGGGCCTGTTGACTCGTTTGACTGATCCACTTCATACCCTGAGCATTTTCCTTGGTTATTAGGTTTTTATCATTTATTGCCGTTTAGGATGGGTTTGCCATGACATATGCAAAAATAATATTTCTTTTCCATGTTTTCTGATTAAAGGTCGCATTACACATAAGCAAATTATCATAATAAACACTAGTATACATTGCATACATATCAAAATCATACTAATCATTCTAACACATAGCTGTTGTCCAATATTACATACTGTCTCCCACCATTTATGAGCACCTAGCATGTTTGTCACTTTTTCTACATTCTAATTGTCTTGCTGCATTTTTGCAAGGTGCTTCTGTGAAGTTTTAATACATTCTATAATGGATTTAAGACTCAAAGATAATGGCGGTATTGGATGTCCAAATTGGACCACAGCTTTCAGGGCCTCATGCTGCATTGATGTATTAACTTGAATCGAGGTGATATCGTGGGTCACCACGTGTATCAGCACGACAGGACCTATCTTGGTCAATTTTGTCGGTACAAAACAAAAGGTTGGGGATTCTATCGGGCACACTTGGTCACCATGCTCATGAGTGAATTTTGTGGTAGTCACACAATATTCCCCACATCCTCGATGGACAATTTTCACCTGGTGGGCATCCCATGTCTGCAGTTGCACTGTACACATAGGAGACTGGCCATCCAGGGTCAACCCACAGGCAGATATGCCTGGAATTGTGTTATCATGCTTATATATCCAGGATCCCCTTGACCTGGTACAGCAGTCCAGGCTAGGCACCTTCC
The DNA here is from genome assembly GCF_035084215.1 of Heptranchias perlo. Lineage (NCBI taxonomy): Eukaryota > Metazoa > Chordata > Chondrichthyes > Hexanchiformes > Hexanchidae > Heptranchias > Heptranchias perlo. The sequence continues at coordinate 45,465,938 of NC_090341.1, forward strand.
ACATGGTTCCTTTTTTCATAATCTGTTTGGGGAATCGTATAAATTCCTTATGTACATCCTCTTCAATAGTTCCGATGGATTCTACCTTAAACACTTCCCATTTATCCTTTTCAATTAACCGTGGCAATCACATAACAACCGGTACCAACCCACTCTCTGTTTTATTGTCTGCATCTATTTTGCATGGTCGCCGGGCATAATAGGTCGACCCATATCTCCCGAATTTGCACCAGTCGGTACTATTCACATTTTTATGGTGTTTGAACCAATTCTTAAGGATTTTATCACTTACAAATTATTTTCAATATCCGCCAAGCCCTGTTGTACCTGATTCAATAAAAACCCTCCATACATAGCACAGACACATTCTGATCTTGTACTTTGTTATTATGTTGCTATTCCGTGGTATCGCCCATGTCTGCCCTTTATCCTCACTACCTTGGTATGCCGTTATGTTACATTCTTCACTTTTTACTTGATATCCATTTACACACAATATTAACATACATATACACATTATCATTACAAACAGTAATTTTATTCTTGATGATGTTTCATTTGCCTTTCCCGATATTGGTCTCAAGTCAGGACCTAGGACAAAACAAAACATATGGGTAATGTCTGCTCTTTGTTAATATCTTATTACTTTTATTCCTGATTACCTCTATATCATGACCATCTTTTGTTTGGTCTCATTTGATTCAGGCTCCACACAATGGAGGGATCAGCCATCCACGGTGGGCGAGGCCTTGGCCTCGGCCTTAATTGCCATGGGCCAGTATTTCCCTGTCCTTCCACAGGTGGGTGTAATATCATGTTGTCCTTTTCGTCCTACATCATGGGTGAAACTTGGGGAATTGTTTCCTCTAGCTGGTCGATCACACCAAGTATATCTCCCTTATACTCTATTAACTGATTGACATGGAACCATTTTTCTTTTCCCTTTCCCAGGACTACTTTGTACACTGATGGACTGGCTTTATCCATAGTGAGGTATGGTCCAGAAAAATGAGCCACAAATGGCCCTTCCTTTTGGTATGTTTTTACCATTACCTTCTGTCCCACATCCCATTCTACTGCTTTGACTTTGGTGTCAAAATACATTTTGTTGGCCTTTTTAGATTGTCCAATATTAGCAGCTGCAAAGACCATTGTCTGTTGCAATTGCTCACGTAATTGATTAACATATCATTCCTGAGTTAAGGCCTGATACTGAGACTCATATATACGATATATCAGGATATATCAGGATATATACCAAATGTTCAGGGGTTCTCATCACCCTCCCCGTCATTAACTCATAGGATGAAGCCCTTGGTGAATACGTGACTCAATGGATCTCATAGCCTTTAATGCCAAGGGCAACAACTGGTCCCATGTTTTGCGAGATTGTCCAATGAACTTCCTTAGCATTGCTTTTAATATTCAGTTCATTCTCTCCACTATGCCTGATGAGGTAGGATTATGGGAGATATGGAATAGTGTTTTGATTCCTAACAGCTGCATAGTAGCTTGCATTACCCTCCTAATAACATGATTCCCTGGTCCGAGTCAACGGACTTTGGGATTCCCTGTCTGGTGAATATGCGATTCACCAGTATCTTAGCAGCAGCCTGTGCCATCGCATTGGGAGTCGGAAATGCTTCTACCCACTTTGAGAATGTGTCGACTACCACAAATAAGTACTGATTTCCTCGAGAGGGCTGGGGAAGGACCCAATATAATCGATCTGTAGATCTGTCCAAGGGCCAGCTGTTGGCCGAATTTGGCACAACAGTGCCTTCTTGGTAATCACATCTGGGTTGTGTTGTACACAAATTAAACAGTTTTGACAGTAATGCTCTATCTGGTCTTTCATTCTCGGCCACCATGCAACTTTCTGGAGCCTTTCTAACATTCCCCATGGACTGGGGTGTCCTGAGGTGGATGCATCATGGGCTTGGTAAAGAAAAGCATTTCACTCATTCTGCGGCACCACGGCAGGATCCCATCTTTCATCTTTAATTTGGGCTTATTAGCATATTCTCCCCTTGGGCTTTCTTTCTTTTCTAGCATTACCAAGACTGCCTTTATTTCAGGATCCCTGCCTTGTAGTTGTTTTAAGTCAATTGGGTCAGGTATTTTTTGGGTTGATTGGCTTCCATTGGAGGAAACATTTCTACTGGATCCCAATCTGTTCCCTCCTCACCTTTCTTAGCCAATTCATCTGCTTTCTGATTTCCCTCCCATAGGGGCTCATTTTTAGGATGTGCCTGGACTTTATGAACTGCTATTTCACGGGTACTTCCTGTACTTTGTTAAAAATTACCTTCAAAATGGGAGTGGAGGGTAATGTCTTCCCATCAGCTGATATAAAGCCTGTCTTTTCCCAGATCAGAACGTACTCGGTCAGAGAGTTACACACATACATGGAGTCTGAGTGTATGGTAAAGGGAGGTGGGAACTCAACTGGATGTGTGACCACTTACACTACAGCTGCCAATTCGGCTGCCTCTGCAGACATCTGTGCAGGCAGTTTAATAGATAATTCTATTTGTTTGTCCGAGTCATATATTTTACATCCTGACTTCCTTTCTCCCTTCTCTACTCTACTGGATCCATCTACATATATGTCTCAAGTGTTTGGTAACACTCCTGCCTTTATTAGACCTCTTTGGAGGTTTTGGTTGGCCACTTTACACTGATACATCAGGTTTCCTGCCAAGCTGGGCCGGTCTGGGTTGTGGTGGACTTTAATATCTCTGCCCTGCAATAATAGGGTCCACTGAGCTAAACGGACGTTAGATACTGAACCGTCCTTTAATCTCCCGTCTATCAACAATTCCATTGGAGAGTGGTTAGTTAATAGATGTATCGGTGCTAATCCCACAATGTAAGTAAAATGCTTAATGGCCCAAAAAGTCGCAAGCAAATGTTTCTCACATGCAGAATAATTTACTTCTACTGGGCTAAGGACTGGGGACGCATAAGCGATCGGTCTCTGTTTCTCATGGATCTTTTGAGTTAGGACCGCTGATACAGAATATTCACTGGCTGCTGTTTCTAGGGCTTTTCTGGGTCAGCTAGGGCTGGGACAGGGGCTTTCTGTAAAGCCTCCTTTAGCTTTGTAACTGCCTCTGTACAGGCAGTGGTCCATTCCCAACTAGCATCCTTCTTTAATAAAGCATAGAGGGGTGCACTTAACGTGACAAAATCTTCTATAAAATCCCGACTGTACCCGACCAATCCTAAGAATGACCGTCCCGCCTTAACCGATGTTGGTAAGGGTAGTTCTTGCACAGATTTTATTATTATTTCATCAATACCCCTCCCGTCTTTGCTAATGTTTACTCCCAGAAAAGTTACTTTACCCTGTGCTATCTGTGCCTTCTTTGGATTAACCTTTAACCTTTCTCTCATTAACAATGCAATAGTTCTTTTAGCAATATTGCATGACTTTCCATGTCCAGGGTATGCAACAATAAATCATCCACATACTGTATTAAGCATTCGGGCTGGCTAAACTGACTTATGGCTTTAGCCATTTGTTGGTGGAAAATAGAGGGGGAATTGTGAAACCTCTGTGGTAAACAAGTCCAGGTATACTATTGGACCTGGAATGTAAAGACAAACTTGTACCGGTGTTCTGGATTAAGGGGAATAATATGTCCAACACCGTGAACACAGCGGATTTTAGTGTCAGTCTTAATACCTTGGGTGCCGATGCTAGGGGCAATGTTGGGTCACATGAGGGAGTTGTCTAATTTAACTGCCGATAATTGATAGTCAATCGCCAGGAACCATCTGGTTTTTTAACAGGCCAAATAGGTGAGTTTGTTCCAGTCGCTATTGGATGTAAGATACCTTGCTGGAGGAGCGAGTCTATTGCTTTTCTGATGTGCTCATTTTGCTTCACGAGGGAAACAATATTGCTTCAGTGGATGGGGCAGGTCTGGCCCCTGCATATCTACCACTCCTTTCATACTACTACAATCAAGTTAATGTTTGGCAAACGCTGCCTCATTCCCTTTTACTACCTGTTGTATCTCAGGGCATAAATTACGGACTATTTCATCCAAGCCATACCCCTTTATCTCGATGATCACACAGATCTCCCATAACCTGCAATCACTACCGGTTTCTCTATCTCTGTCTCCTCAGCCTGCCAAAGAATGCTATTTGCTAAATCCACAATCAGACATCTCCCCACTAGTATATCCGCTCCAGTTACTCCCTGCATCTTCTGCGCTAGGTTCATTAGTATGCATACCCACGTTCCCTCACTAAATCCTATTTTTAATCGAGATTGGCTGGGATTCAACATCTGTTTGGGAGTTTCCCGTGAATCTGCTTAATCTCGAAGGTTCTCCAGTAGAAAAAGGAGATTCCCTCAGTTCTCGCACACAGCCTTGACAGTTCTGGACGCTCCCGTGTCAACCCAAATATATACCGCGGTGGCCCCAAACCTCAGCGGTTACACACGGTCGTCCATGTAAGTCATACTGTAACGGGCACAAATACTTAGGTGGGGCCTGTCCCCGTCATTGGGGACCGGGGGACAAACTGACCTCCGAACTCACCAGTTGTTTAATCGAACACATAGGAGGGGCGGAGGCTACTATCATCGCCTTTATTGCAACTTTGAAACACTTTTCCATGTCTGTCAAACTGGGATAGAGCTTGGCTGGTTCTTTCCCCCTCTGGGTCCGGCTTCTCACATAGTGCCGCGGATTTCCTGCACGGGGTTTTTTTTTACACATTCTGGCAAAATGTCCCATTTTACCACAATTGTGGCATATCTTATCAGCATAGATGTTCATTCTGGGTCCCGTTGCTTTAGGGCCCTCATTTTTCCATGCTGCAGCTTGCACGGTGTATACTGGTTGTTTTATTTTACCCAGTTTTCTATTCTCCCATTTAAGTACCATCCATCTCATGACTACAGCGTCCGTCTGAGCTGCATTGTCTGGGTCAAAGTCACCCCATGCTGCTTGTAAGTACGGTTGTGCGTGACCAATCAAAGTTCTCAACTATCTGGTAACATTATGACGAGCCCCCAGACTACCACGGTCCAATCCTGGCCCATTGACTCTATCAGAGTATTGCCATAAGCGCTGGGCATATACATCAGGATGTTCATTGGGTTCTTGTCTACAGTTTGTAAACACTTCATTGGGGTCGCCCCTATCAAATCCAATGGCTGTCAGTACGGCCTCTTGCATTTGTGCCCAAGTTCCTTGTCCAAATTTCCTTTCCTGTGGGAGTCCGCTGATTACCTCTGGACCTAACATCCATAGTAATAATTTTACTTTTTCAGCCGTGTCCATCCCGCTTACTGCTGCAGTTTGGTCAACTTGGGTAAAGTGTTTAAACACATCGCCTTTACTGTCAAATTTAGAAATGGCTTGAGCCATATCTTGTATTTGTTGTGGGGTATATAGAACAATAAATCTCTTTGATATGTTTGTTCTTTCATGTGTGGCGGGATCCATATCATATTTAATCTGTTCCATTCCTGCCACAGAGGACCTGCAACCCATGAGGGTTGGTCATCATGGTGTCCATATTCAGTAGCTTCCCTGTTTAAATTATCTCACTGTTGTTCATCTAACTCACTATCACTATCGTCTCCCTTCATGGTGTAGATAAGTCTTTGTTTTACTTGCAATGCTCTTTCTAATTCAGCTATCTTGTTTTTACAATGGGAATGGGATATTTCTGGTCCTCGATGGCTTTCTTTGTTGCAACTCATCTGTACTCGCATGGCTGCTTTTGGATCATCCCCCTGCAGCTCTACTTTCCTTAATCACTCTAATAACTCATTTTGAGTTGCCTGACTTCGGATCAAATCATTTTCTTTAACTACTGTTTGAGTTTGAAAGTACTCTGCGTGGCCCTCCAAAGTATGGATACATTTTTCACTATTCTGTCCCTCCTGTTTCCAATTATCAAGTGTCTTTTCCAACTGTTCCTTTACCTCTTCCAATTCCCGCTTTAGATTTGATACTTCTATTCCTAACCCTTGCTTCACCTTTTCATCACTTTATTTTTGTTGACTGAAGGTAAGTAGCCATACGGCTTTAGCCCGTTTTTTAAATGTCTGCCACTCTTTTATCATAAATGCCCACCTATCATCGTATGCTTCAAAAGGGTCTGACTGATAATCCTCGACTTGGAACCATTCCTTATTCCTTGGTAACTTCTTTGCTATGTATTTTTGAATTGCCGCTTCCATTGTTATATTTCACCCGTCTCTAACTGTTTCTGATTCTCAAACGTTGTCCTTTAACCTTCCTATTATACCTTCCAACCGTCCCTGCCCAGTAAACTATGTTTCTGTCCAAGCGTTAGCTCCAGTATTGTTTTAACTCGTTCTGTTATACCTTCCACCTGTATGTTAGCTCCAGTACAACTCTTTCTGCTTCGACACTATGGGCTCGATTTTAGCACCCGCGATCGGGTGCGTTCCTGGCGGGGGGGCTGCGGAAATCGTGGATTCCCGGGGCGGGTCTGGAGCCCGGCTCCAACCCGCCCACCTCTGGGTTCCCCATGCGCGCGCAGCCCCCGCATGTGGAACTCCCGCCGGCAATTAAAGCCGATGGGGTGCCACTTAAAGTAATTGAACAGGTACTTCAGGTTGTTTACAGACCTGATTGACCTGATATTTTAGGAGGGATCGGATTTTGAAATTAACTGAGATTGTTTCCCGTACTGGGGTAAACACTCCCAGTTGAAATGGACGTGTTGCAGCTGCAAAGGTCCATTTGACAGCTGGGGTGGGGGGAGACCCTCACTCATTGCAGGAGGCCACTCTGTCACTTTGGACAAAGTTTGGCCTCCACCACCCTCGTCCGAACAATAAAATTCACCAACTTGTACACTTATCCCGGTGTCCAGACACATTTACCTACCTTGCGGACCCCCTCAGATGTACATCTTCCGGATGGGGGCCGCCGTAGCTGCAGTCATGACCTCCTTGGAGGGCGAACAGCATCACCAGCCTCGCCGAACACGCCGTCCACTTCTGACACGTGGAGCCCCACAACACAGTGCTGTGACACATCCACCTGCACAGCAGGAGGGAGGGCAACGGCAGAGAGAGATGCGTCGCAGAGGGCACTACCCTCGGCACAGGGTCTACAGACCGAGGCTCAGCTTCCTGGACCTCTCTGAGCAGCAGTGCACACGGAGGCTCAGAGTCGCTCGACATTTAGTCGTGGACATCTGCAGCCTCCTTGATGCCGAGCTGCTCCCGGCTGGCCTGAGCACCATCTTCTTACCTGTCGCTGTCAAAGTCACCACTGCCCTCAACAACTTCTCCTCCGCATCCTTCCAGGGTGCCACCGGGGACATCGCCGACGTCTCTCAGTTGTCTGCACAAAAGAGCCCTGCAAATACACCTACACCCACTCTGCAGTGACACAATGGATGGCATCAGTTGTGGGTCTTCATAGTGATCCTCAGGAAAGGGCATTATTGCACAAACCAGACAAGATTCGCAAAGACGTGGCAGTAGTGGAGCCAATATAATATGTAATGTGAGTTGATCAGAAATTAAATATAAGTAAAAACCATGGCAAACCCTCAAACACCCTTGTGCATCCCCTTCATGCTCACGACACGTTTGCCTGACGCTGCCTAATACACATATGTGATGCACGCATGTGGCTGCAGCACAGGTAGTGGCAGGTTGAGTGAGGCTGACCATGAAAGAGATGCATGAGAGGGTGAGTATGAGATAGAGTCATGAGATTGTATGAGGATTGGGTTGAGTGGTAGTGGCGGGATGAGTACTGGCGAGGTGAGTAAGTGCAGGTAAGATGAGGATGAGGTTTGAGTGGGTGTGAGGGGTGATGTGACAGAGTAGTGTTGGCAGTGCAGAAGGAGGTGTGGGGTGGGGGCGGTGATGTGGCAGACGGAGTGTAGGGGAATGAGTAAGTGTACTCACTTTGGCTGACCTACTTAGGTCTTTGAAGCGCCTCCTGCACGGTATGCAGGTGCGCGATATGTTGGTGGTGTAGGTGACCTCCTCTACCACCTTGAGCCAGGCCTCCTTGGTGGCAGAGGCAGGCCACTTCCTCCCACCTGCCGGGGAGAAGATATTTGTCCTCCCCCTCCTCCTCACCCCATCCAATAAGACCTTGAGTGAGGCATCATTAAACCTGGGAGCAGCCTTCCCCCTGGACTGCTCCATGCTGTAATTTTGCCTATTTTCTGCAGCATCAGTCAGTGGAGGACTGCTCCTTTAAATAGAGCTCCTCCAGCTGACAGCCTATGCTGCGCATGCGCAGTCCGCCCGCTGCGCAGCTTTCCAGCGCGAAACCTGAAAGCAAAGGTAAGTACCTTCAATCAAGCTGCGATTGCGTGCGGAGCACCCCGATTTCACTGGGCGCGTTACCCATGCGCCCAGTTGACCCCCCGCTGCCAACCTGCCTCCCTCCTAATATCGGGCCCCATGTGCTTGAACGATGGGTTGTAAAAGGCCCCTTTACTGTCCGTTTATGGTCTTTCATGTGGAGATAGTCCCTTATATTTCTACACCCAGACATTCTTAATGGTCCTGACGTCTCCAATTTTGATTGCTTCACTGGCTTCAAATCCATTCCTTTCACCATTTGACCATATGCTGGATGCAACACTGTTTGATGTTTTACAAATCCCAGTTGTTTTGAACAGATTACCAGATATGAATGAGAGGCCACTGCTTTTTTCACACCTATCATTGCTTTCCTGATCCGAAACCTTTGATGTATGTCCTTGTTGCCTTTTCTTACATTACCCCCTGCTGTGTTGAAAAGCTTGTGCTTCCAAATGCCTGTGTGTTTTGAAAGCCTGACAACGCTTTAAGCTCAATATTATCCATCTAGATTATTTATTTAATAATCGAGATATCTATCCGCAGTACGATGCCTTCGATCCTGAAACTCAGACTTCTCCAATGCCATCAGCATCAGTGAGGGAAAAACAGGATTTGCGAGAACACAGTTTACCACATTACTGTGTTTGCAGGTTTTCAAATGTCTTTGTTTAAAAGGGGTACAGTTAACCCTTTCCTTCAAATATATTTTGTTAAAGGGGTTTTGAACCCTACAGGGGTCTGAATAAGGCTCTATACAACTGAAGCATCACTTCCGCCCCATTGTATTTCAGGGCCTTGAGATAAAGACCAACATTCTATTATCCTTTGTGATTACTGTTTGTACCTGGTATGGGGGGAGGAAATGACCGGCGAAGACAAAAGGATAAAATAAGCAGCATGGAGCCAAGAAACAGAGTCCGCGGACAAATGGCAGAGCGGTGGTGCGCCTGACCCTGTTGAACAGCTGGTGAGGTGGACATGCTGCCGTGCGAGGCGGTTGTGCAGAGGGTTGCCCTATTGCTCGCTTCAGATCACCTTCCCCAGAGCATGGTAGGTCTCCCTGTAGAAAGGAATATCTGGCATGCAGGGCCACGTGACTTTTACAGAACCAGCTAGGCTTTCCCTCCATTAATTTCAATGGAAGGAGCACCATGCGGGCTCTGTGCCCAGGGTGGTATCCTGCCCGCCAGACTTTCCTTTCCGTGCTCCAACAATACTTACCGCCCATGCTGAACCAAAATCAAAAATCTACCCATTTAGGGTTGCCAACCCTCCAGGTTCGTCCTGGAGCCTCCAGCAATGAACAATTAATCTCCTGGACACTGCTGCGAGCAACTTGGAACAAAAACCTTAGGGGTGTTAAAAGAAAACTCTCTTTTTTCATTTTCTTTGAAAACTTTTGTTTATTAGATATAAAAATATTAGAGAAGGGGAAAAGGTTTTTTGACAGGGTGGGATGGTTGGAGGTGGTATAAGATGTGATGAAACCTCCAGAAATACGTTCAACCACAGTTGGCAACCCTAGGCCCATTGCATTTGAGTTTTTTAAATACAAACCTACTTCATGGAGTTAAAAAAAAGATCGCCAACATTTTTTGGGAGAAAAAATTAGCAGTAATATCGAAAAAAATGCTTTAAAATAGCATCAGTGCTCTTCCATATTTTGTCAGTTGAAATGCTTGCCTCCATTTAGTGTACTAGCCTCAAGATTTGATGCAAAATTATTTCAGGGGGCACCTAGCAACGGTTCGCTGTTACCTTTGCAAGTGGATCAATGAAATGTAATTATCAATAAATAAGTGATCTAATTTGAGATTTGTAAGGGATTTACATGAGGGGCAATGTTTTATTGTTCTTTGCATCGGCTTTCGTCCTATTAGTTTGCTGAAAGTATGTGTATTGTAGAACTGCCTCAACTCATATTCTTCCCAAACACTTTTATGGTGCTCCTGCCATTTTTTTCTTGAAGATTCAATTAGGAATGGACACAGAACCTTGTCTGAATATCTTAAGGAAGATCACCTTGTTTAAGTAAAGTAAAATGAGAGGGGGGGGTTCAGTAAAATGGCAGAAAAGCTGCTTGGAACACCTTCTTTATCCATCTTTCTTTCTTTGGGGGGAGAGGTAGGGCTGGAAAACAAAATGGCAGCGCAGTGCCTTGTGAATGCTACCTTCGTGCATCACTGAGAAGATTCAGTTGACAGTCTAATAACAGTTTACAAGTCCCTTTCCCTCTGTGCTCTGCCATTGTTGACGAAATAAAAATGTGGTTCTTTTATTTGTTTACGGTTGCATTGTTGTCGTGCATTTATCACTGACGCAAAATAGAACAGAACCTTGCCCCAGGATTCAATATGGAAGAGGGTTGCATTTGTTCAAAAGACTTCTGACTTCCCCACATCAAGGGAAAGGAAAGGATTTCTTAACACCATTTCTCAATGCACAAGGGCTTGACCCTCTCTTAAATCTTGACAGCCAGAAGACTTAATAAAATCGGTAGAGCTTCCAGTGATGGGACAGAGGACAAACCCTCTCAGTTTAAATGCAACTGGAATCCAAAATGTTCTGAACAGAGCAGATCGCAAAGTTGGCGTGGCAGAGAAACAGATCAAGCAGCCATAGCTGCGATGGTGCTGAACCAGTGGAAAGCGCTAAGTAATAAATTATTATTTTTTCTTTTCTTCCTCAACCAGACCTGAAGCAAAAAATAATGAGAATAATAGGATGATGCTTCAATCCTATCAAAGGAACAGATCACATTTGCATTGATGAACTGTGGCAAATTTCAAAGGGCTTTTTCCTAGAAATTTATACTTGCCATTTAGTCTCTCTTAGATGATGCAGTACTTTAAGGTGTTATATTCAGTGAAGTAATGAGTGAAGGTGCACTACAAGATTAATTTGAACTCAGTTCTGACACATTATTCACGAATGATGCATACATTCTTGCACACAATGAGGTCATTCCATTAATCCACTAAGTATTCTTAGTGATAAAATGCATTATGATAATAAGTTCCCAGTGCAAACTATCATATCCAAAGGTAGAAACACATTGTAATGAATGTGAAGACTTCAAATATGTACATTAGCAATGAAATGTTCCCACTGCTATTTGGCAATTTGTCAGTTGTGATTTTGAGTGTTGTGTCTCACCATTTATAATTCCTGCCGTGTAGTAGAAGAGCATCTGATATTTATTTAGTCTGCATAGGCAAACATCTTGGCGGTGAATTGCACAGCAGTCCTCCCGTTCATCCACCGTAAATTTGGTGGAAGAATTGCGGAAACCTCAGAGAAACTGCAGACCCGGTGTCTTTGAAAGAAGTGCAGTGTTTGCATGGATTAAGTTGAGCTCTGTGAAGTCATTTAACTCCATGTTTAATGTGTGGTATATTTCTCCAAGGAAAAGCTTTTTGTTTTCAGGTTTGGAGCCCATGTATTTCAGTATTATGAAGCAAATGTGGTACAACTGAGGCTCCAACCAAGGTCCTATAGACCCACCTGAGAGCCCTAGGCCACCAGGCGCCAGGTAGTTTGGGCCATCAGAAGTAGGGCCGCACCAAGCCACCAAACAGCCCTGAACCCTGACCTTTTGGCAGTCCCAAATCACAGACACACAGATGGATCAGAACTACTAGCACCTTGATGGCCTCAGACTCTGGCCAAGCCGAGGACAACTGCCATCAAGCAGGCCCGAAGTTGGTCACTAAACAGGCCCGAAGTTAGTCAGCAGATAGGCCCACTGTTGTTCACCAGACAGGCCCGAAGTTGGTCAGCAGATAGGCCCACAGTTGTTCACCAGACAGGCCCGAAGTTGTTCACTAGACAGGTCCCTGCTCCTCTACTGCAACTCAGATCACAATTGTAGCCGTCAGGCAGACCCCATCTCCTCCAGCCCCTAAGCTGGCCCGGTTCTTCTAATTTTTCATTCTCCAACTAAGCACCAGAACTTTATCATAGAATTATAGAAAGGTTGCAGCACGGAAGGAGGCCATTCGGCCCATCGAGTCCATGCTGGCTCTATGCAAGAGCAATCCAACTAGTCCCACTCCCCTGCCCTATCCCCGTAGCCCTGCAATATTTTTCCTATCAAGTATTTATCCAGTTCCCTGGAAGGGTGACAAGTCTCAGTCTCTAGACTCCTTGACTTTTCCATTTGCCCTTTAGTTATGCATTTAGATTCGGACAGATTTTCTCAGTTTCCTTCCAAATGTGCTTTCTTTTAACCATGTATGGCTTTCCCTTTAACAATGTATAACCTTTCCTAAGATTTTTTAAATGTAACTTCAAGGTTACCTCCTGTGTCTACTTGTGGATGCAATTTGGCTGCCACTCCAGACCTGAGCTTCCCCTTCAAGCACCCTCTCCAACTCCCAACTCCCCTCTTCTTTGACCTTCTAACCACCACAGTGCTGCTGCCTCTGTCATCTGACTCAACAGCTGCCTTGCCTCAGGCTTGACTGCACATGGAGCCTGATTTGTCTGGCCATTCACTGCAAGATACTGCTCAATCACCTTAAAAAAATAAATGATCTCTTCCTCTCCATAGCCAAATCATCGTATTAACCCTGGGTCATCCTGGCGAGCGAGAGAAGTCCCAAATTCCTTTTCTCCACTACAAACTGCTTCATCCAAATTTCCTCCCCTGCCCACTCTACTCTCACATTTGATGCCAGTTGCAAGACACTTATGGATTTCTTTGTCTGCTCAGTTGCGTCTGCCTCCTCCACTACTTCTGCCCTCCCCAACCACTCCTAACTCGCCCCCCACACAAACCCTGATTTCACAGCATTACATGGTTTCTCCCCTAACTCCACCCCATACCTCACCAGACTTACCTCTTTCAGGTGAGCTGCCTCCTGCACCCTTACAACCAGCTTAGGACCTTAATTTGCCAATATTTAAGCAGCCTTATGCTGTTTCAGGTGGGCAGGCTGCTCACTCATTTATAGGCCTCCTGAAAATTGTATCTAGTGGGCCTTGAGCATCAATAGGCTGAACAGGCTGGGGCTCTTTTCTTTAGAAAAGAGAAGACTGAGGGGTGAGCTGATAAAAGGTCTTTAAAATTATGAAGGGGTTTGATAGAGTAGACAGAGAGAAGATGTTTCCACTTGTGAGGGAGTCCAAAGCTAGGGGTCAACAATATAATATAGTCACCAATCAATCCAATAGGGAATTCAGGATGAACTTCTTTATCCAGAGAGGGATTAGAATGTAGAACTTTCTACTGCTTGGAGTAGTTGAGGCGAATAGCATAAAAGCCTTTAAGGGGAGGCTAAATAAGTACATGAGGGAGAAAGGAATAGAAGGATATGTCAATAGGGTTAGATGAATTAAGGTGGGAGGAATCTTTTGAGGAGCATAAACACCGGCTGAGGAGCCCCACCACCCCACATCCCCCTCCCCAATTCTCAACTGCTAGTTGCCTGTCTTTTGCATGTGCCTCTCCAAACTTTTTGAACACAGAGCAAACAAGCACTTGGTAAGATGAGACAAGATACAAATGACGAAGCTGCATTATTTGACGTTCAGCGAATGAACAGGGCAACAGTTATAATCAAGTTATCTTAATTTAATTGGTACAACTTAGCTTCACATCAGTGGGTTGTCTTGCTTAACTTCAAGAAGATAACTTCCAGCAACTCTTCTGCATTTTGACCTTCTTGTAGCCTTCATTGGGCTTGATGGGCTTGACAGCTTTCTGTTTTAAAAAGCCTGACTGTCACTGAGTGTCTGTCTCTGTTTTTTTAAATCTCTCTCTATGTTCAACCCGAGGGCCAGGCTTTTGCCAGAGGATCCCTGCTGAGTGCTGCGGTCATAGGATCTCCCAACACAATGAGTGTGAGATGTTTATCAGTTACTGCCATAGGTTGATGATTTTTTTTTTACACAGTCTTTGGAAAAACAATTTCAGAGGCCCACTCATTAGCGTTTTAACCATCTTTCATCTCCGTGCATTTTTAAAAAAAACTTGTGTGAATACACTGCTTCAAATCCCTTAAATGTAACTTTCTTTTCTCAAATCCCTTCTGTGGAAAAAAATAGTCAAAAGATCCTGAAACATGACAAGGTGATTAAGGCAATTTTGAAATCGGGGAGAGCAATGCCTGAGGAAAGGGAATAGCTGATGACATCAGTGAGCATTGGGATGAGAGAGAGATGAAATGGCTGTAATATGCGTACTTATGCTAAGTAATCTGTCTCACAGACCACTGCCTCTCTAACTTCATATTTTGAGCTATATAAATACCAGGAATCATTTGCCTATCTGTCCACACTTGGTTCTTCTCAGACTCAGTTTCAGAGAGCACGATGGGGGCATAAGAGGTGCACAATGGCCATCGAACTGGGCAATTTCGGAGACATGGGGCCTGATTTTAGCACCGGGTCTCGGGTGCATTCTCGACGGGGGGGCCTCTAAAATCCCGAAATCGAGGAGCGTGACCGGATCGCGCCTCGATCCCGCCCACTTCCGGGTTCCGCGCTGACGTGCGGGGGTGCATGCGCAGCCCCCGCTGGTGGGAATCCCGCAGGCAATTAAAGCCAGCGGGGTTCCACTTGAGTGCATTTATCTAGGTATTTCAGGTCATTAAATGACCTGATTGAGCTGTTTTTTTAACAAGTGTGGGATTTTACGGTGAAATGAGACTGTTTCCCATACTGGGGGAAAAACTCTCACTCCCAACGGACGTATTGCAGCCAGCAGCCCGTGGCAGCTGCCAAGGTGCATTCCACAGGTGGGGGGGGAGAGCCTTCACCAACGCAGGAGGACACTCCGTAACATTGGGCAACGCCTGCCCTCCACCACCCTCCTCCAAGCAAGAAGATTCACCGGCGTGGAAGGGCAACCCCTGTGCGAGGACACACTTTTCTAGCGTGCACAACCCCGCAGACCTACACCTGCCAGATGGGTGCTGCATTGACATCCTCGGAGGACGAACAGCATGACCAGCCTCGGCAGCCTCGCAGTCCACGCCGTCCGCCTCAGAGACGTGCATCCCCACAACACGGTGCTGTGGCACATCCACCTGCACAGCAGGATGGAGGGCATCCGCAGAGAGAGATGCGTCGCAGGAGGCACTACCCTCCGCACAGGGTCTACAGACCAAGGCTCAGCTTCATGGACCTCTCTGAGCAGCATTGCATACGGAGGCTCAGAGTCACTCGCCAGGTAGTCGCCGACATCTGCAGCCTCCTTAATGACGAGCTGCTCCCGGATGGACCAAGCAGCATCTTCTTACCCGTCCCCGTCAAAGTCACCACTGCCCTCAACTTCTTCGCCTCTGGATCCTTCCAGGGTGCCACCGGGGACATCACCGGGGTCTCTCAGTCGTCTGCACACAAGTGCATAAGGCAGGTCACCGATGGGTTGTTCCGCAGGGCCTCGACCTACATCACCTTCGCCATGGATGAGCGCAGCCAGACGGAGAGGGCGGTTGGATTCCATGATGTGGCTGGCTTCCCAGGGGTGCAGGGTGTAATCGATTGCACCCACATCGCCATACGGGCACCTCCACATGAGCCAGGGCTGTTCATCAACAGGAAGGGGTATCACTCCATGAACGCCCAGCTCATTTGTGACCACCGCCAGAGATTCCCACACGTATGCGCCAGATACCCTGGCAGCTGCCACGATGCCTTCGTCCTCAGGGAGTCCACCGTCCCGCCCCTCTTCCACGCACCCAACACCGGCAACGGCTGGCTCCTCGGCGACAAGGGATATCCCCTGCACACGTGGCTTATGACACCTCTGAGGAACCCCATTACCGAGCCGCAGCGTCGATATAATGACAGCCACATTGCTACCAGGTCTACAATTGAGCAGGCTATAGGGCTTCAGGTGCCTTGATCGTTCCGGGGGAGCGCTCCAATACACGCCACTCTGAGTGGGACGAATTATAGTTGTCTGCTGTGCCCTGCATAACATGGCACTACAGAGAGGGGTGCCGCTGGAGGAGGCCCCATGCACACCCGCCACCCACATTGAGGACGACAATGAGGAGGAGGAGGAGGAGGAGGAAGAGGAGGAGTACGAGCGAGAGGAGGAGGAACGACCCATGGCCCGAACACTGGCTCACCTGCGTGCTCGTCAGGCCAGGGAGGCACTCATATGCCAACGGTTCTCCTAACATCACACTGTGTGAGGCGTTCACATGTCATAACGTGCACAGACGAGGGTCCATACAGGCTCCCTCCACAGAAGAGTGGTGCCTGTACACCTGCACCCACTGTATTATGCCCAATGGGTGGGACGGGGTGGTCGTTGTCATGATGAGGCGCACGGAAGGGACATATTGCACAAGCCGCAGAATTATGGCCAAGAGGTGGCAGCATTGGTGAGAAAAAGTGAGTTTATTTTGTGTTGCCATTCAAAGACTGGAAATAAAAAGATAACAAATAGACAAACACCCTGGTGCAATCCCTGTGTGCTCACGGAACTTTGGGTTTTCGTTTCCTGGTACCCCTACGTGGTGCTACCCCTGTGACTCCAGCAGAGGTGGTGGCAGGTTGCTCCTGCTCGTGCCCTGACCTGGTAGATGCTTTGGGCCGACGCCCCCTGGGTTTCGGTGCCCGTGAGGGCACCTCCACAGCCTTCCAGGCTGCAACCGGGGACATCCCCGGTGTGTCTCAGTCGTCTGCGCAGATGAGCCCTGCAAATACACCTACACCCACTCTGCAGTGACACACTGGGTGGCATCAGTGGTGGGTCCTCATTGGGATACCCAAGAGCGGGCATTATTGCACAAACCAGACAGGATTCGCGAAGACATGGCAGTAGTGGAGCCAATATAATGTGTGATGTGAGTTGTTCTTTAATTAAATGGAAGTAAGAACCATGACAATTCCTCAAACACCCTTGTGCATCCCCTTCATGCTCACGACACGTTTGCCTTACGCTGCCTACTGCACATATGTGATGCATGCCCTGTGGCTGCAGCACAGGTGGTGGCAGGTTGAGTGAGGCTGGCCGTGAGAGAGATGCACGAGAGGGTGAGTATGGGATCGAGCCATGAGATTGTATGAGGATTGGGTTGTGTGGTAGTGGCGGGGTGAGTACTCGCGAGGTGAGTAGGTGCAGGTAAGATGAGGATGAGGTTTGAGTGGGTATGAGGGGTCATGTGACAGAGTAGTGTTGGCAGTGCCGAAGGAGATGTGGGGTGGGGGCAGTGTTGTGGCAGGCAGAGTGTAGGGGAAAGACTACGTGTTCTCACTGTGGCTGACCTACTGAGGTCATTGGAGCGCCTCCTGCACTGTATGCATGTGGGCGATATGTTGGTGGCGCAGCTGACCCCCTCTGCCACCTCGAGCCAGGCCTTCTTGGTGGCAGAGGCAGGCCGCTTCCTCCCGCCCGCCGGGGGGAAGATCTCTGTCCTCCCCCTCCTCCTCACCCCATCTAATGATACCTGGGGTGAGGCATCATTAAACTGGGAGCAGCCTTCCCCCTGGGCTGCTCCATGCTATAATTTTTTCTGTTTGTGGCAGCATCTGTCGGTGGAGGACTGCCCCTTTAAATAGAGCGCCTCCAGCTGACAGATCTTACTGCGCATGCGCAGCCCGCCCGACGCACAGATCAGCAGCGGGGAACCCGGAGGAGCAGGTAAGTGAATCCAATTAGTGTGTTGCCTGCTGCGATCGCGCGGGAAACCCACTAATTTCACCGGGCGCGTTGAAAACGTGCCCGCTGGCCCACCCGCCGAGAACCCGCACCCCTGGTAAAATCGGGCCCATGGAGCATCGAGAGAGAGGCAGGACTTCTCAGATGAGCAGAAAATGGAAAGAGTCTTGACGACACAGCGTTGGCTGGAGAATCTCCGAAACATGGAGAGGGTGGGTAGGATCTTTGAAACAGCAGCAATCTTGAAAAAAATGGAGAAGACATGATGGGGGAATCACAGACATTTAGAGGGTGGAAAGTTTTAGACATTTCGGGCTCGATTTTAGCACCGGGTGTGTTGGTGGCGGGAGGGCTACGAAAATCGGGGATTCCTGGGGTGGGTCGGGAGCCCGGCTCCAACCCGCCCCATTTCCGGGTTCCCCACTGACATGCGCGCGCAGCCACCGCATGTGGGACTCCCGCCGACAATTAAAGCCAGCGGGGTGCCACTTAAATTAATTGAACAGATACTTCAGGTTGTTTACAGACCTGATTGACCTGATATTTTAGCAGGGGTGGGATTTTGCAGCTGACTGGGACAGTTTCCCGTACTGGGGGAAACACTCTCAGTTGAAATGGACGTGTTGCAGCCATCAGCCTGTGGCAGCTGCAAAGGTCCATTTGACAGGTGGGGGGAGGAGACCCTCACTCATTGCAGGAGGCCACTCTGTCACCTGGGACAAAGTTTGGCCTCCACCACCCTCCTCCTAACAATAAAATTCACCAACTTGCACACTTACCCCGGGGTCCAGACACATGTACCTACCTTGCGGACCCCCTCAGATGTACATCTTCCAGATGGGGGCCGCCGTAGCTGCAGCCATGACCTCCTCGGAGGACGAACAGCATCACCAGCCTCACCGACCACGCCGTCCACCTCTGACACGTGGAGCTCCACAACACAGTGCTGTGACACATCCACCTGCACAGCAGGAGGGAGGGCAACCGCAGAGAGAGATGCATCGCAGAGGGCACTACCCTCGCCACAGGGTCCACAGACCGAGGCTCAGCTTCCTGGACCTCTCTGAGAAGCAGTGCACACGGAGGCTGAGAGTCACTCGACATGTAGTCGTGGACATCTGCAGCCTCCTTCATGCCATGCTGCTCCCGGCTGGCCCGAGCACCATCTTCTTACCTGTCACTGTCAAAGTCACCACTGCCCTCAACAACTTCTCCTCCGTATCCTTTCAGGGTACCACCGGGGACATCGCCGACGTCTCTCAGTCGTCTGCACAAAAGAGCCCTGCAAATACACCTACACCACTCTGCAGTGACACAATGGGTGGCATCAGTTGTGGGTCTTCATTGTGATCCTCAGGAAAGGGCATTATTGCACAAACCAGACAAGATTCGCAAAGACATGGCAGTAGTGGTGCCAATATAATATATAATATGAGTTGATCAGAAATTAAATATAAGTAAAAACCATGGCAAACCCTCAAACACCCTTGTGCATCCCCTTCATGCTCACGACACGTTTGCCTTACGCTTGCTACTGCACATATGTGATGCATGCCCTGTGGCTGCAGCACAGGTAGTGGCAGGTTGAGTGAGGCTGACCGTGAAAGAGATGCATGAGAGGGTGAGTATGAGATCGAGCCATGAGATTGTATGTGGATTGGGTTGAGTGGTAGTGGTGGGATGAGTACTGGCGAGGTGAATAAGTGCAGGTAAGATGAGGACGAGGTTTGAGTGGGTGTGAGGAGCGATGTGACAGAGTAGTGTTGGCAGTGCAGAAGGAGATGTGGGGTGGGGGCAGTGATGTGGCAGACGGAGTGTAGGGGAATGAGTAAGTGTACTCACTTTGGCTGACCTACTTAGGTCATTGCAGCGCCTCCTGCACTGTATGCAGGTGGGCGATATGTTGGTGGTGCAGGTGACCTCCTCTGCCACCTTGAGCCAGGCCTTCTTGGTGGCAGAGGCAGGCCGCTTCCTCCCACCCGCCGGGGGGATGATCTTTGTCCTCCCCCTCCTCCTCACCCCATCCAATGACACCTGGAGTGAGGCATCATTAAACCTGGGAGCAGCCTTCCCGTGGGCTGCTCCATGCTGTAAATTTTCCTATTTCTTGCAGCATCAGTCAGTGGAGGACTGCCCCTTTAAATAGAGCTCCTCCAGCTGACAGACCTTACTGCGCATGCGCAGTCCGCCCGACGCGCAGCTCAGCAGCGGGCAACCCGGAACAACAGGTAAGTGAATCCAATCAGCCTGTGATTGTGCGCGGGGCAGACTGATTTCACCGGGCGTGTTACCCGCGCACCCAATCGCCCCCCCGCCGCGAACCCACCGCTATGGTAATATCGGGCCCATAAAGAGGATGGAGAGATTCTGAAGACATGACTTATCTTGCATTACAAAGTATAAAACCCATAAAAAATGTGAGTAATATTTATAAATTTGAAGTTTATAGCTATAAGCATCATATAGGTGGATAAAATAAATCCCATCTAGTGTATTGGTCAAGTTTTATCATAAATCACTCCAAAAAGTATTTTTTCCTCCCAATGTTAGTTTGGCTCAATGGTAGCATTCTTGCCCCTGGGTCAAAGGTTGTGAGCTCATTGACCCACTCCAAGACTTCAGCAAATCATCTAGGTTGACACTTCAGCTCAATACTGAGATAGTGTTGCATTATCAAAGGTGTGGTCTTTCAGGTGAGATATTAAATCAAGGCTCCATCTGCTTGTTCTGGTGTGGTACAATATCCCATGGCACTGTTCAAAGAAGAGCGGGGGAGTTCTCCTGGTGTCCTGGCCAACTTTCCTCCTTCAACCAAAAACAAACACAGTTTAACTGGTCATTATTCCTTTTGCTATTTCTGGGAATTTACTGCCTGCAAATTGGCTGCCACATTTGCCTACATCACAGTTATTGCACTTCAAATGTAATTTGTTGGTTGTGAAATGCTTTGGGATGTCCTAAGTTTGTGTTAAGGTGAAAATAGATGCAAGTTCTCTCATTTCTTTCCACACACTATTCTTGGCCACAAATACAATGAACAGATTGACGATGTAGGAAATATTCTGGCTCTCATCGCCATAGCAACCGATTATCTCGCTTCATGTTAAATCTTTTAACTAGATTTTTTTAATGATCCTTTCTAATATTCTCTGTGTCATAAAGTATTGGCTTAGCTCGGACACATCATACATATTGCAAGTCCGGTCTCCATCATTAGTTGTTTGACAGTCTTGAATAGGGCCCATTGACCATTTGTATCATTACTCAGTGGGCTACATTTCCTGATCCGTGAAGTCCAGGTATCAACACTTAGTGTGCACATTTTATCTTCCTCAGTGCACTATTTTTAGACAGATTTAAAATAAATGGGTCACTGCCTATCTAAAGTAACGCACAGAGTAATACTCCAGTAGATCAAGCAGTCATCTGGAAGCTTTTCCAAATTGAAAATGCATCTCAGTAGTTTTTAATAACACGATTTATGCTTTAATAATTAGACAGTTGGTTATGTACAACACAATTACAGAGATGCAATGGAATTCCCTAATCAGGCATAATGAAGGGGACCCAGCTTGTTAGTTAATGGAACTTGGCAGATAATCGCCAAATTCTGAGCTGACATGCAAGGTACACAAATACTTTCACTCATGGGAGTGAAGATGAGTACAGCACAAATAGCATAAACTGTATTCAATTCTTCTTGGGTTGTGAGGCTCATTTATGTCAGACAGGAGGTGATTGGTGTGGGAGGGCTGTGCAGTAAAGCAACGTCATGCGGAAAGCTATAGCTCATGAAAACTCCAGTGGATAATTGATACGGTGGACAGTGGAGATTTCACTCTGTATCAACATAGAAAGGACCATGTCAAATTGAAAAAAAAGTTAAAGTTTGTATATTCAAAACTGTTCTAGGCTCTCAAGGCAAAATGTAATTTGTTTACAAAAATCTGTAAATCATCATTTCTGTACCTCATAATGATACAAACAACACTATCTCTGTTCCCTGTGATTATATACTTCTACATTCATATTTGACTATTATTTTCCCAGTGTAAACATCATGACCATTATAAGGAAGTTGGAAAGAAAGTGCTTTTTTCAGCTGCAGGCAATCTTTTTTGAGATGCAGGTAAACAAGGGAAGCAAAAGTTTTGACAACAATGTTTGTTATTTATGTAGAGGAGAAGCACCATGTGATGCATCAATGAAGTAGAGAGAAAGTAAAATCATAGAATCGTAGAAATTTACAGCACAGAATGAGGCTATTCGGCCGATCGTATCTGTGCCGGTCGAAAAAGAGCTATCCATCCTAATCCCACTTTCCAGCTCTTGTTCCATAGCCCTGTAGGTTACGGCACTTCAAGAGCATATCCAAGTACTTTTTAAATGTGATGAGGGTTTCTGCCTCTACCACCCTTTTAGGCAGTGAGTTCCAGACCCCCACCACCCTCTGGGTGAAAAAAATTCTCCTCAACTCCCCTCTAATCCTTCGATCAATTACTTTAAATCTATGCTCCCGGTTATTGACCTCTCTGATAAGGGAAATAGGTCCTTCCTAGCCTCTCTATCTAGGCCCCTCATAATTTTATATACCTCAATTAAATCTCCCCTCAGCCTCCTCTGTTCCAAAGAAAACAACCCCAGCCTATCCAATCTTTCCTCATAGCTAAAATTCTCCAGTCCTGACAACATCCTTGTAAATCTCCTCTGTACCCTCTCTGGTGCAATTACATCTTTTCTGTAAGGTGGTAACCAAAACTGTATGCAGTACTCTATCTGTGGCCTAATTAGTTCTCGCATAACCTCCCTGCTCTTATATTCTATGCCTCGGCTAATAAAGAAAAGTATCCAGTGTGCCTTCTTAACCATCTTATCTACCTGTCCTGCTACCTTCAGGGATCTGTGGACATGCACTCCAAGTTCCCTCTGTTCCTCTACACTTCTCAGTATCCTACCGTTTATTGTGTATTCCCTTGCTTTGTTTGCCCTCCCCAAATGTATTACTTCAAACTTCTGTGGATTGAATTCCATTTGCCACCTTTCTGTCCACCTGACCAGTCCATTGATATCTTCCTGCAGTCTGCAGCTTTCTTCCTCACTATCAACCACATGGCCAATTTTTGTATCATCTGCAAACTTCTTAATCATGCCCCCTACATTTAAGTCTAAAGCATTGATATATACCATAAAAAGCAAGGAACCTCGTACTGAGTCCTGCGGAACCCCACTGGAAACAGCCTTCCAGTCATACAAACACTCATCGACCATTACCCTTTGCTTCCTGCCACTGAGCTAATTCTGGATCCAACTTGCCACTTTCTCTTGGATCCCATGGGCTTTTACTTTTCTGACCAGTCTGCCATGTGGGACCTTGTCAAAAGCCTTGCTAAAATCCATGTAGACTTCATCAGCTGCGCTACCCTCATCGACCCCCCTTGATACCTCCTCAAAAAATTCAATCAAGTTGGTCAGACAAACCTTCCCGTGACAAATCCATGCTGACTGTCCTTGATTAATCTGTGCCTTTCTAAATGATGATTAATACTGTCCCTCAGAATTTTTCCAATAATTTGCCCACCTTCAAGGTTAGGCTGACTGGCCTGTAATTATTCGGTCTATCCCTTTCTCTCTTTTTGAACAACGGTACAACGTTAGCAGTCCTCCAGTCCTTCGGCACCATGCCTATAGCCAGAGAAGATTGGAAAATAGTCATGTGTGGTAAGAATGGGTTTACCATTTTGCTTCATGAGGCACACAGAGGAAATCCTCTCCCTCCTTTCTGAATGGGGCTCTTATATTCTCTGGGGGAATATTACTTTCCCTAACATTGACAAGACTGAGAAGGTCCATTATCGGAGAAGGAGGATGAATGTTGGGGAGGGACAGATGCGGCCATTTTAATTTCACGCCTTGGTAGATATTTGGACATAGAAACAGGAGCAAGAGTAGGCCATTCGGCCCTTCGGGCCTGCTCCGCCATTCAAAATGATCATGGCTGATCGTCTAACTCAGTACACTGTTCCCGCTTTTTCCCCATATCCCTTGATCCCTTTAGCATTAAGAAATATATCTATCTCCTTCTTGAATACATCTAATGACTTGGCCTCCACTGCCTTCTGTGGTAGAGAATTCCACAGGTTCACCACCCTCTGAGTGAAGAAATTTCTCCTCATCTCGGTTCTAAATGGCATACCCCGTATACTGAGACTGTGACCCCTGGTTCTGGACTCCCCATCCATCGGGAACATCCTCCCTGCATCTAGTCTGTCTAGTCCTGTTATAATTTTATATGCTTCGATGAGATCACCTCTCGTTCTTCTAAACTCTAGTGAATATAGGCCTAGTCGACCCAATCTCTCCTCATACGTCAGTCCTGCCATCCCAGGAATCTGTCTGGTAAACCTTCGTTGCACTCCCTCCATGGCAAGGACATCCTTCCTCAGATAAGGAGACCAAAACTGCACACAATACTCCAGATGTGGTCTCACCAAGGCCCTGTATAACTGCAGTAAGACATCCCTGCTCCTGTACTCAAATCCTCTTGCAATGAAGGCCAACATACCATTCGCCTTCCTAACTGCTTGCTGCACCTGAATGCTCGCTTTCAGCGACTGGTGTACAAGGTCACCCAGGTGTCGTTGCACCTCCCCTTTTTCCAATCTATCAACATTCAGATAATAATCTGCCTTTCTGTTTTTACATCCAAAGTGGATAACCTCACATTTATCCACGTTATACTGCATCTGCCATGTTCTTGCCCACTCACCCAACTTGTCTAAATCACATTGGAGCCTCTTTGCATCCTCCTCACAGCTCACATTCCACCCCAGCTTTGTGTTGTCTGCAAACTTGGAAATGTTACATTTAGTTCCCTCATCCAAATCATTGATATATATTGTGAATAGCTGGGGCCCGAGCATTGATCCCTGCGGTACCCCACTAGTCACTGCCTGCCACCCGGAAAAAGACCCGTTTATTCCTACTCTCTGTTTCCTGTCTGTCAACCAATTCTCAATCCATGCCAGTATATTCCCCCCAATCCCATGTGCTTTAATTTTGCACACTAACCTCTTGTGTGGGACCTTATCAAAAGCCTTCTGAAAATCCAAGTACACCACATCCACTGGTTCTCCCCTATCTATTCTACTAGTTACCTCCTCAAAAAACTCCAGTAGATTTGTTAAGCATGATCTCCCTTTCATAAACCCATGCTGACTTTGTCCAATCCCATTAATGCCTTCCAAGTGTTCTGTTATCACATCTTTTATAATGGACTCTAGCATTTTCCCCACTAATGATGTTAGGCTAACTGGTCTGTAATTCCCTGTTTTTTCTCTCCCTCCTTTTTTAAATAGTGGGGTTACATTTGCCACCCTCCAATCTGTAGGAACTGTTCCAGAGTCTATAGAATTTTGGAAGATGATCACCAATGCATCCATTATTTCCAGGGCCACTTCCTTTAGTACTCTGGGATGTAGATTATCAGGCCCTGGGGATTTGTCAGCCTTTAGCCCCATTAATTTCCCTAGCACTATTTTTTTTACTAATACTGGTTTCCTTCAGTTCCTCCCTCTCACTATACCCTTGGTTCCCTAACATTGCTGGGAGGTTATTTGTGTCCTCCTTTGACAGATTGCAGCTGGAGAGATGCATCACAAACGTTATCCTGAGCAGACCCCCATAACTTCATATATAAAGTAGAATTTTCCATAGTCTGATGTATAAAATGTCGTTTCCCATTACCTAATCTATAATATACAGTTTCCTATAGCTTAATTTGTAATGTAGTTTCCAATAGCCTAAACTGTAGCTAAACTAGCCTAAGCTCTGGAATTCCCTCCCTAAACCTCTCCACCTCTCTACCTGTTCCTTCTTTAAGTTGCTCCTTAAAACATACCTCTTTCACCAAGCTTTTGGTCACCTGTCCTAATATTTCCTTATGTGGCTCAGTGTCAAATTGTGTCTGAAAACACTCCTGTAAAGCTCCTTTTGGTTGTATTACTATATTAAAGGCACTATATAAACCCAAGTTGTTGTTGTTTTGTTGTTGTTGTTGCTGCTGCTGTCGTGATATGCCGTTTCCTGCAACCTAATCTGTAATGTAGATTCCTGCAACCTAATCTGTAATGTAGTTTCCTATAGCCTAATCTGTAATGTAGTTTCCTATAGCCTAATTTGTAATGTAGTTTCCTATAGACTAATTTGTAATGTAGTTTCCTATAGCCTAATTTGTAATGTAGTTTCCTATAGCTTAATCTGTAATATAATTTGTTATAGCCTAATCTGTAATGTAGTTTCCTATAGCTTAATCTCTGATGTAATTTCCTATAGCCTAATTTGTAATGTAATTTCCTACAGCCTAATTTGTAATGTAATTTCCTACAGCCTAATCTGTAATGTAATTTCCTGTAGCCTAATCTGTAATGTAGTTTCCTATAGCCTAATCTGTAATGTAACTTCCTGTAGCCTAATTTGTAATGTAGTTTCCTGTAGCCTAATCTGTAATGTAATTTCCTGTAGCCTAATTTGTAATGTAGTTTCCTATATTCTTGATTTAGTGAGTGATGGTTAATTCTGCACTTATGTTCCCAAATACCAAAATTCAAGTGTTTAGAAGAGAGATCCAATTGCAGGAGAAGTGCTTTGTGAAGTTTCACTTGCTGGCATCCTGTGCAGATCTTGGGATTGATGCAGAATTTAAGGGTGAGGCTGCAGCAGGTTTCATGGTTCTGGCATCAAATTCAGGTCTGATTGAAGTACTAACTCTTGTGGTACTGCTGGAGTCATTAGGGGAGATTTTCCTGGGTATCTGCCTGGGGCAGCAAATCAAATGTAGTCCTTTACAGGTGTGCGCTTCCATCTGACGGTCTTTCCGATATTCACTGTGCCCAGGCAATCCAGGAAAATCTCCCCTATAATCCTGAGGAGAACCGACAGTCAACATTTGAGTGGAAGGACTGCAGGGCAGAGTATGCTGTCCTCCTTGAATCCATTAGTCGGCGAGCTTTGGGCTATAATGAATCCAAGAGTAAATAGCAGTCTTCGAAATAGGGGCGAGTATGTTTTGTCAGTGGGTGGACTGGGGATTTGCAGAACGTTAAAGGCAATGGGCTCGATTTTAGGGTCGGGTTTCCTGCGGGGGGGCCCCGAAAATCCCGATATGAGGTCACGTGACCGGATCGCGCCGCGATCCCGACCACTTCCGGGTTCCCCGATGACGTGCGGGGCTGCATGCGTGGCCCCCGCTGGTGGGAATCCCGCAGGCAATTAAAGCCAGCGGGGTTCCACTTGAGAGTACTTACCTTGCTTGTTGAGGTCAGTTAATGAGCTGAATCAGCTGTCAAAAGAGGGAGTGTGGGATTTTATCTGCATCGCAGACTGTTTCACACACTGGGGGAAACAGTCTCTTGCCAACCAGGCGTGTTGCAGCCAGCAGCCTGTGGCAGGTGACAAGGTTCACTCCACGGGGGAGAGCCCTCACCCACGCAGGAGGCCACCGCGTCACATAGGGCAACCCCTGCCCCCCACCACCCCCCGCCAAGCCAGAGGACAGACCGACACGAAACCGCAGCCCCAGTCCGAGGAACCACCCACCTACCCTGCACAACCCCTCAGACCAACACCTGCCAGATGGGTGGTGCGTGGACACCCTCGGAGGACGAACAGCATGACCAGCCCCAGCAGCCTCGCAGTCCACGCCGTCCGCCGCACAGACGTGGAGCCCCCCAACACGGTGTTGTTGCACGCCCACCTGTACAGCAGGAGGGAGGGCTACCGCAGAGAGAGACGCATCGCAGAGGGCACTACCCTCATCACATGGTCCACAGACCGAGGCGCAGCTCCCCGGACCTCTCCGAGCAGCAGTGCACACGGAGGCGCAGATTCGCTCGACATGTAGTCGTGGAGATCTGCAGGCTCTTTCATGCCGAGCTGCTCCTGGCTGGCCCCAGCACCAACTGCTTACCTGTCGCTGCCAAAGTCACCACTGCCCTCCACACCTTCTCCTCCGCATCCTTCCAGGGTGCAGCCGGCTACACCGCCGATGTCTCTCAGTCGTCTGCGCGGAACAGCCCTGCAAATACACCTGCACCTACTCTGCAGTAACACGATGGGTGGCATCAGTGGTGGGTCCTCATAGTGATACCCAGGAGCGGGCATTATTGGACACAACAGACAGGATTCGCGGAGACATGGCAGTGGTGGTGCCAATATAATGTGTGATGTTTGTTGCTCTGAAATTCAATATAGATAACACCCATGGCAAACCCTCCGACACCCTTGTGCACCCCCTTCATGCTCACGAAACATTTGCCTTACGCTGCCCACTGCACATATGCGATGCATGCCCTGTGGCTGTTGCACAGGTGGTGGCAGGTTGAGTGAGGCTGGCCGTGAGGGAGATGCACGAGAGGGTGAGTATGGGATGGAGCCATGAGATTGTATGAGGATTGGGTTGCGTGTTAGTGGCGGGTGAGTACTGGCGAGGTGAGTAGGTGCAGGTAAGATGAGGATGGGGTTTCAGTGGGTATGAGGGGTGATGTAACAGAGTAGTGTTGGCGGTGCCGAAGGAGATGTGGGGTGGGGGCAGTGTTGTGGCAGATGGAGTGTAGGGGAAAGACTACGTGTTCTCACGGTGGCTGACCTACTGCGGTCATTGCAGCACCTCCTGCACTGTATGCAGGTGGGCGAGATGTTGGTTGCGCAGGTGACCTCCTCTGCCACCTCGAGCCAGGCCTTCTTGGTAGCAGAGGCTGGCCGCTTCCTCCCGCCCGCCGGGTGGAAGATCTCTGTCTTCGCCCTCCTCCTCACCCCATCTGATGATACCTGGGGTGAGGCATCATTAAACTGGGAGCAGCCTTCCCCCTGGGCTGCTCCATGCTGAAATTTGTTCCATTGGTTGCAGCATCTGTCAGTGGAGGACTGCCCCTTTAACTAGAGAGCCTCCAGCTGACAGATCGTACTGCGCATGCGCAGCCCGCCCGACGCGCAGACCAGAGGGTGGACCCCGGAGGAGCAGGTAATTGATTCCTATTAGTGTGTTGCCTGCTACGATCGCGCGGGCAACCCACTAATTTCACCGAGCGTGTTGACCACGCTCCCGAAACCCAACCCGCCGGAAACCCGCAGGCCTGGTAACATCGAGCCCAATGAGTCAGACAGAACTTCCTTGAGAATTGCCACTCTTTCACCAGCTTTTCAAACCATCTCTGCCACAGTATAGGGTCAAATGTAATTGTAAAGCTTGAAGTCTGTAACTAACGAGAATTTGCAAACCTTATAAAGGGAGGTGGGTGGGAAGCATAGTGAGCAATCTTCCCCTGGAGCAATATAAGCTTGGGTTTCCCAGTGCTCGAAAAGACAGCCCAGTTCCCCATCCACTGGAGAGACAACTGATGAATCCTGAAATATTTTATCGAATACAATTTTCTTCCAAACATCAAACAGACCATTAAAACACAATTATGACAGTACAGTTTTAAAACGTTATAACCTACTGAGCCGGCATTAGTTGGCCCCGTAAATAGATAACATGATTTGGACAAGAAAACGTCCTCAGGCACTGAAATGAGGCTGTGCCAGGCAGGGTAGGTAGTTTCAAGATAAACAGGAGGATTTAATGAGCTGCTGAGTTAATGAAGGGTTAGCATGGAGGTGAAAGTCTCGATGTAGGCTCTCAAGCAGAATTATTAATAAACTGTTTAGTTTTATGTAAGAATCTCATGCGCTTCTTTAGTAAATATGAAGAACCAGGTACTCTCTATAGTCATAGAATTGCTTGTAAAGGAATAAAATGCAATTGGAAAATTAGTCCCAAACTGAAATTACTGGCATAGCATTTACAATGTAACATTTTAGGCTCTATTAGTACAGTTATAAATGTAGAAATGACTAGGATTTCATGAATACTTAACACAGTCAACAATAACTTGCATTTATATAGCACCTTTAACGTAGAAAAACATCCCAAGGTACTTCACAAGAGTGTAATTTCTTAAAAAAGGACCCTGAGCCAAAAAAGCAGACATTAAAGGGGTGACCAAAGCTTGGTCAGAGAGGTGGGTTCTAGGGGTGGTCTTAAAGAAGGAGAGGGAGATGGAGAAGTGGAGGGATTTAAGGTGGGGCTAACTGACAATTGTGGGGTGAAGGGAGCATGGGATAGGCAAAAGACCTGAGTCAGAGGAACAGAGAATTTGGGGTTGTAGGAGGCTAGAGAGTTTACAGAGTTAGGGAGATGTGAAGCCATGAAGGGATTTAAACACAAGGATGAAAATTCCAGGCATTAGGGGACCAATGTAGGTCAGCGAGGAAAGTGGTGATGGTGAGCAGGGCTGGGTGGGGGATAAGATACAGGCAGCAGAGTTTTGGATGATCTGAAATTTGCAGAGGTGGAGAGCATTGGAATAGTTGGGTCTGGAGGTGACAAAGACATTAATGAGGATTTCAGCAGCAAACGTGCTGAGATAGGTGTGGAGGTGGGTGTTGTTCCGGAGATGGATGAAGGCGAGGAGAGGAGCCTGAAGCTCAACTTGGGGTTAAATAAGATGCAGAATTGATGAAGAGTCTGATTCGGCTTGAGACAGTAGCTGGGGAGGGGGATGGAACTGGTGGTAAGGGTACAGAGTTTATGATGGGGGCTGAAAATAATGATCAATTATCCCAATGTTTAGCTTAGGGAAATTGCAGCTCATCCAAGATTAGATTTCGGACCATCCATAAAATTTTCATCACGGAGGCACTAGAAGGGTCAAGAGGGGTGATTGAATTGTCGAGCTGGGTGTCGACAGCATACATGTGAAAGCTGATCCCATGTCTGCGGATGATGTTGCCAAGGGTTAGGAGGATGAGGAGGGGGTCAAGGTTAGATCCTTGGGAAACTCCAGAGGTAACTATGCAGGGGCAGAAAGAGGAGCCATTGCTGGTGATGCTCTGACTACACTCAAATAGGCAAGAGTGGAACCAAGCAAGGGCGGTCCCATTGATTTGGCAACAGATGAGACACGTTGGCGGAGAATGGTATGGTCGACCATGTCAAAGGCTGTAGAGTTCAGAAGGATGAAGAGGGAGCATGCACCACGGTCACAGTTGCAGAGGGTATCATTTGTGACTTTGGTTAGGGCTGTTTCATTGCTATGGCAGGGGCAGAAACCTGATTGGAGAGATTGAAACAAGGAGTTGCAGGAAAGATGGCTATTGATTTGGGAAGTGACAACACGTTCAAGGACTTTTGAGAAGAAAGGGAGGTTGGCAGTTTTGTGGTAGTTTGCAAGGACAGAGGAGTCAAGGGTGGGTTATTTGAGGGTGGATGGTGACAGCAGTTTTGAAAGGGAGAGGGACAGTACCTGAGGAAAGGGAACCATTTACAATGTCAGATAGCAAGGGGACAAGATAGAGAGATTGGGTGGTCAGCAGCTTAGTGCAAATGGGATTAAGAGAGCAGGAGATGGGTGTCATGGACAAGATGAGGTTGGAGAGCTCCTGAAGGGAGATGGGAGAGAAACTAGAGAGGCAAGGGATGAAGGCTAGGGCAGGGGGGAAAGCAGCAGAATGGATGGTCTCCATTTTAGTGCCAAAGAAGTCTATG
Source organism: Heptranchias perlo (assembly GCF_035084215.1). Taxonomy (NCBI): domain Eukaryota; kingdom Metazoa; phylum Chordata; class Chondrichthyes; order Hexanchiformes; family Hexanchidae; genus Heptranchias; species Heptranchias perlo. Next base: position 45,497,477 of record NC_090341.1, read on the forward strand.
AGCTCCTCACCCTTGATGGAGGTAAGGTTGGAGAGGGTGGGGAGAGGAGTTTACGGTTAAAGGTAGTGCAGAAAAGAAGCCAGGGCAAATTCATAAAAATTGTATTTTAATAGAGTTGCAAATCCATTAATTTTATTTGGGTTAATACCTCTCTTAAAATAGTAGAGAGAGGAATATGATAAAAGTGTGTACAAGGGTCAGATATTTTACTGGCTGTGCAATGTATCAAACTTCTTAGATAAAGGCAAAGACATTAGAGTTCCTGAACATGGATTGGGTAATGAGGAAGAGGGAGTTATTGTGTCCTTCTATCTTTTCTCCCTAATGCTGAAAGACCCAATACATTTCACTTTGTTCTGGTTCATCAATGTGTAGTCTGCTCTAATTAAGGCTAATATGCTGCATTCTATTTGTCTAAAGTGAAATCGAAATTAATATGTGCTACATAATACATCAAAATTGTCAAGATACACACGATAATGTGTCTAAGTATCCAGATTTTAATGATACTTTGTGAGAAATGATTGGACTTAATAGCATATTCAACATCAATTTTCATCTGCTAATCACTTCCTGATCTGACACCTCTACTTTAATTGACCTGCTGCCTTTTCCTATCAATCTCCTGAGAAGCAATCAGATCACAATGATAGACATGTTTTAAGTGCTTGCGATTAACTGTAAGCATTTTGTTTTGCAACAAAAACTAAGATGAAAGTATATTCAGTTCAAAATGCATCTGTAACTTGCTGCAGTGTGACTATTTCCTCAGGAGTTTTAGCTGAAATATCTTCATTTTTTTCCTCACCAGTTTGCTCATATCCATCCTCCTCGCTCAAAGGTGTTGGCTTCTTGTTAGCTTATGGTTCCATTAGTGGCAGTCACCCTCTGGTATCTCAATTAAGAGTGAGTCTCGAAAGCAAGTGTCAATAGACCGTTCAGAAGTATGAAAAGGAAGGGGAATAATTTGTTTCATTCGGTGTCGGACATGCATCAAGAAAATTGTGTTAACCAATAAATTCCACTTTTTACTGGGCACAGCAAAGCCCAATTCTGTCTTCACTCTTTTCATCCACAAATGGACTTCCAGCAAGAGTTGCGAAGCAGGAATTCTGGCCATTTTTTTCCCCTCCCTGACCCAGGAACATTGAGGTCAATGGTAATACTCCAATTGTTGTCCACTTGAGAGCATCTAACTCACCACAGACTGGGGATTGATTTTGCCTGATCTGAATGGCTCATTCATTGGATAAATTTACTGAGACATTTGGGGGGGGGGGGGTGCAAAATATATTTTCATGTTGAACTTTAAAGAGCCTGAATGAACATAACAGTCCTTACACAATAGCACTGTGCAGCAGTGACTTGTGATAAAAAAGTGGAATTTATTGGTTAGCACAATTTACTTGATGCATGTTCTATACTGAATACAACAAATTGTTCCCCTTACATTTCAAATAGAATCAAATGGATCTACAACAGGGCTAAAAGGGTTAAATTATGAGACGCATAGACTAGGCTTGTATTCTCTTAACTATAGAAGATTAAGGGGTGATCTAATTGAGGTGTTTAAGATGATTGAAGGATTTGGTAGGGTAGACAGAGAGAAACTATTTCCTTTGATGGGGGAGTCCAGAACAAGTGGTGGTGGGGCATAGCCTTGAAATTAGAGCTAGGCCACTCAGGGGTGAAGTCAGGAAGCACGTCTTCATTCAAAGGTTAGTGGAAATCTGGAATTCTCCCCCAAAAGCTGTTGAGGCTGGGGGTCAATTGAAAATTGCAAAACTGAGATTGATAGATTTTTGTTAGTCAAGGGTATTAAGGGACATAGAGCAAAGACGGGAAGATAGAGTTGAGATGCAGGTCAGCCATGATCTAATTGATTGGCGGAAAAGACTCGAGGAGCTGAATGGCCTACTATGTTCCTAATAGTAGCCATCGGTTAAATACAAGGGAGCCGTGACATATTGTCATTCAATGTCAGATATGGAAATTCCCAGTAGCATCAAGCTTTGGCTGCCACGTTAATTATTCATAGTTCAAACAATTTGGACTGGTAAAATATCCCATGACGAACCCCATAAATTCCAACACAGCCTGAGTAAAGCAACATTGCATGGAGCATTATCAGACAAAATTTGTCACAGCCCCATTTATCAAGGCCAGGTTATATACTGAGGAAAATCTTCACTGTGGTATTGTATGTCTGCTGTGGCATTCACAGATGAAGAACACAATCACACTTTGTTAAATTTTTATCTCTTTCATGCTTCGTTCCAATAGATTGCCATTGAATATTAAGTAATCCATTACTCGGAACAGCAAGCCTGAATAAATCTGATTAGGATTTTGTGATTTGGGCGACTAGTGTTTGCTGAATTACTAAATGTGATGAGCAGGCAGCTCAATTGCCTACCAAAAATACAGTTTGTTTTAATCCCTCCCATCTTTGAGGTATTTTCTTCTTTTTTTGTGGCGTTACCTTGCTGCCACAGGCCCTCTGCAAGCAGCCACCATGAAGCACATGAAGTGACTCGACTAAGAACATCCCCGGCATTCCTGTGTATAGCAGCCTAGCGTTTGCCTGACACCTCCCTGCATCATCCAGCTAAAGTCGGGAATCTGCCACGCAGTCCGACACAAGGCCCAAACCCATGCCCTGTCGCTGTGGGGCTCAGCAAATTGGAATATTTGTACTCCACTCCTGAGCTGCCTTCACTAAATGACACTTGTCAACAGCTGCAGCATGTATTTTATTAGGAGATGATGGTGCATGTGTTAACAATAATGTCCATGTGGGTGTACGGTTTCAGTCAAGTACATTACTTCCACTGAAGCTATTCTGCACACACTATTGCATTGTTTCCCTTATTATAAATTGCTTATCTTTGTTTTCCTGTATGCTGTTAATGGTTTTGAATTCAGCATTTTTGCTGTTGTCATATCTGTTTATATAATTGCAGCAAACCATTATTCAAACCCCCTTTGGAATTAACAGTATTTCCATTTACATTCCAACCGCACACAATGGCTTCATTCATACGTGAGCCAAAGGACATTCAAATATAACACCGACAAATGAAAGTAAACAGTAGCGTACATTTTCAGCACCAAGTCAGATTGCTTTCAGTTACTGTTTGGTAGCTAAAAAATGGAGAGCTTTATAAAAATGATTGTAAGAAAGCTTTCTCTGCTGTGTCCACTGGCACGAGTTTAATTTCTTTTTCTGTGTGAAATAAGAAGGGATTTCACTGAAGGTTGTGGTTGCCAACCCTCCAGGATCGTCCTGGAGTCTCCAGGAATTAAAGGTTAATCTCAAGGACATTGCTCCGAGCAACCCCCGGGAGAAAAATATATGTTTGTTCATTTTCTTTGAACCCTTTTGTTTATTAGTTATAGATATATTTGGAGATGGGGAAAAAAGCCTGTTTGATCAACAGTCAATCGGATAAAAAAGAGTCTGTTCGCTTTCCAATCGGCATGGGGAGGCGGTGCGCTACGAGGATTGACGTGTCGGGCAACCAATGGCGGGAGAATAGTTGGAGTTAGGAGATCATGTGATGAAACCTCCTGGAATACCTCCAACCATACTTGGCAACCTTACTGAAGGCTGGAATATAGACTGGGCCCAACATGGGCCAGTCAATAATACACATCCTAGGTCAAAGGCATTAAAAAAAAGAGAAACATACATTCCAGCATCATGTACACTAAATCCAACCTGATAATTCTGATGATAATGGTACATACTCCTTTATTGTATCCTTAAGTGAGTCTGAACAGCTAGTACATCCAACTCAGCCGAAAAGGACAATCCTGCTACGAGGACACCCACTGGAACTTCTCTCCACTGGTGAAGCAATAGTTCTGATGGCCAAAAGCACTTATGACCTACTTCCCACCAAACCACTGCTTGACAGTCAAACCTGAAGATAAATACAAGCAGATCGCCTCAGTGTGCAGAAATCTCAGTATCAGTTAGAGTCCAGAGACTGACATGTAACCAGTACATTTCATGTAGCGGAATAGTCAATGACACTCTACTTCGCTACAACACTACAAATGTCCTAAACCTTATCCAAATGGCCTTCAATGTCACTGATAGCCGGACACCTCAAACATTAAAGAACATACTGTTTTCAAAGGATTGGTAAATTGAAAAAATAGCAAAAAAGTAAAATTGCTGTAGATGCTGGAAATCTGAAACAAAAACAGAAAATGCTGGGAACACTCAGCAGGTCAGACAGCATTTATGGAGAGAGGAAGATAGGGTTAATCTTTCAGGAGGCGCTGTGGGTCATCAGCAGCAGCAGAATTGTATTCCAGCACAATCTGTAACCTCATGGCCCGGCATATTCCTCACTCTACCATTACCAACAAGCCAGGGGATCAACCCTGGTTCAATGAGGAGTGTAGAAGAGCATGCCAGGAGCAGCACCAGGCGTACCTAAAAATGAGGTGCCAACCAGGTGAAGCTGCAACTCAGGACTACATGCATGCTAAACAGCGAAAGCAACATGCTATAGACAGAGCTAAGCGATTCCACAAACAGCGGATCTGCAGTCCTGCCACATCCAGTCGTGAATGGTGGTGGACAATTAAACAACTAATGGGAGGAGGAGGCTCTGTAAATATCCTCATCCTCAATGATGGCGGAGTCCAGCACGTGAGTGCAAAAGACAAGGCTGAAGCGTTTGCAACCATTTTCAGCCAGAAGTGCCGAGTAAATGATCCATCTTGGCCTCCTCCCGATATCCCCACCATCACAGAAGCCAGTCTTCAGCCAATTCGATTCACTCCACGTGATATCAAGAAACGGCTGAGTGCGCTGGATACAGCAAAGGCTATGGGCCCTTACAACATCTCGGCTGTAGTACTGAAGACTTATGCTCCAGAGCTAGCTGCGCCTCTAGCCAAGCTGTTCCAGTACAGCTACAACACTGGCATCTACCGAATAATGTGGAAAATTGCCCAGGTATGTCCTGTCCACAAAAAGCAGGATAAATCCAATCCGGCCAATTACCGCCCCATCAGTCTACTCTCAATCATCAGCAAAGTGATGGAAGTTGTCATTGACAGTGCTATCAAGCGGCACTTACTCACCAATAACCTGCTCACCGATGCTCAGTTTGGGTTCCGCCAGAACCACTCGGCTCCAGACCTCATTACAGCCTTGGTCCAAACATGGACAAAAGAGCTGAATTCCAGAGGTGAGGTGAGAGTGACTGCCCTTGACATCAAGGCAGCATTTGACCGAGTGTGGCACCAAGGAGTCCAAGTAAAATTGAAGTCAATGGGAATCAGGGGGAAAACTCTCCAGTGGCTGGAGTCATACCTAGCACAAAGGAAGATGGTTGTGGTTATTGGAGGCCAATCATCTCAGCCCCAGGGCATTGCTGCAGGAGTTCCTCAGGGCAGTGTCCTAGGCCCAACCATCTTCAGCTGCTTCATCAATGACCTTCCCTCCATCATAAGGTCAAGAATGGGGATGTTCGCTGATGATTGCACAATGTTCAGTTCCATTCGCAACCCCTCAGATAATGAAGCAGTCCGAGCCCGCATGCAGCAAGACCTGGACAACATCCAGGCTTGGGCTGATAAGTGGCAAGTAACATTCGTGCCAGACAAGTGTCAGGCAATGACCATCTCCAACAAGAGAGAGTCTAACCACCTCCCCTTAACATTCAACAGCATTACCATCACCGAATCCCCCACCATCAACATCCTGGGGATCACCATTGACCAGAAACTTAACTGGACCAGCCACATAAATAGTGTGGCTACAAGAGCAGGTCAGAGGCTGGGTATTCTGCGGCGAGTGACTCACCTCCTGACTCCCCAAAGCCTTTCCACCATCTACAAGGCACAAGTCAGGAGTGTGATGGAATACTCTCCACTTGCTTGGATGAGTGCAGCACCAAGAACACTCAAGAAGCTCGACACCATCCAGGACAAAGCAGCCCACTTGATTGCCACCCCATCCACCACCCTAAACATTCACTCCCTTCACCACCGGCGCACCGTGGCTGCAGTGTGTACCATCCACAGGATGCACTGCAGCAACTCGCCAAGACTTCTTCGACAGCACCTCCCAAACCCACGACCTCTACCACCTGAAGGACAAGGGCAGCAGGCTCATGGGAACAACACCACCTGCACGTTCCCCTCCAAGTCACACACTATCCCGACTTGGAAATATATCACCGTTCCTTCATCGTCGCTGGGTCAAAATCCTGGAACTCCCTTCCTAACAGCACTGTGGGAGAACCTTCACCACACGGACTGCAGCGGTTCAAGAAGGCGGCTCACCACCACCTTCTCAAGGGCAATTAGGAATGGGCAATAAATGCCGGCCTCGCCAGCGAGGCCCACATCCCATGAATGAATAAAAAAAATGGTTAATGACATTTCAGGTCGCTGACCTATCATCAGGTTCGTGTTCTGGATGTAGAACCTACATAAGAACTTGGTAATTTTCTGTGTTAGTTTAAATGATATAAAGTTGGCATAAAAGTTCAGAAAGGAATTAGGAGGGAAGTACTGACCAAAATACTGGTAATGTTGCTTTAAGAGTATTATGGAATCGTTACTTACTGTGTATCTGTTACATCGGCAATTTACAGGTTTTTCTTCGGCATTTGAGAGGCAATCCTGACACATCAACCATGGCGGGAGACCACAGAGTGGCCAGAAGAGACGAAGGTCAGTCGGAAAAAAATACTTTGATGTGGAATACTTTTGGGCCTCCCCTGCCCCGGGCTTCCTCACCTTCCCCGCCCGTGATCATTCCCAACCCCTACCACCTTCCTCACTTACGTTGCTAGGGTCCATTTCCGTGGACCCCGGCGGTGGCCTGGTCCCACCCTCCTCCTGATTTTCCACTCCCACCCATTGGCCTCCGCATCATTCCCTCCGGCTTAGCGTGGGAGTCAGCATCGTGAAATGCTGAAGAGACCAGAGAGTTAAAATCTCCCCGGTCTCAAACTCAACAACAACAAAAACTTACATTTATATAGTGCATTTAACGTAGTAAAACGTCCCAAGGTGCTTCGTAGGAGCGTTATAAGACAAAATTTGGCACTAATCCACATAAGGAGGTGTTAGGACAGGTGACCAAAAGCTTGGTCAAAGAGGTAAGTTTTAAGGAGTATTTTAAAGGGGGAGAGAGAGGCGGAGAGGTAGAGAGGTTTAGGGAGAGAATTCCAGAGCTTAGGGCCTAGGCAACTGAAGGCATGGCTGCCAATGATGGAGCAATGAAAATCGGGGATGCACAACAGCCAAGAATTGGTGGAGCGCAGTGATCTCAGAGGCTTGTAGGGCTGGAGGTGGTTATAGAGATAGGGAGGGGCAAGGCCACGGAGGGTTTTGAAAACAAGGATGAGAATTTTAAAATCGAGGCGTTCCTGGACCGGGAGCCAATGTAGGTCAGCGAGCACAGGGGTGATGGGAGAACGGGACTTGGTGCGAGTTAGGATACGAGCAGCAGAGTTTTGGATGAGCTCAAGTTTATAGGGGGTGGAAGATGGGAGGCCGACCAGGGGAGCTTTGGAATAGTCCAGTTTGGAGGTATCAAAGGCATGGATAAGGGTTTCAGCAGCACATGAGCTGAGGCAGGAGTGGAGACGGGCGATGTTACGGATGTGGAAGTAGGCAGTCTTGGTGATGGAGCAGATATAAGGTCGGAAGCTCATCTCAGGGTCAAATAGGACGTGAAGGTTGTGAACGGTCTGGTTCAGCCTCGGACGGTGGCCAGGAAGGGGGATGGAGTCGATGGCTAGGGAATGGAGTTTGTGGCAGGGTACAAAGACAATGGCTTCAATCTTCTCAATATTTAGTTGGAGGAAATTTTTGCTCTTCCAGTACTGGATGTCAGACAAGCAATGTGACAAATGAGAGACAATGGAGGGGTCGAGGGAGGTGGTGGTGAGATAGAGCTGAGTGTCATCAGCGTACATGTGGAATCTGACATTGTGTTTCGGATGATGTTGCCGAGGGGCAGCATGTAGATGAGGATTAGGAGGGGGCCAAGGATAGATCCTTGGGGGACTCCAGAGGTAATGGTGCAGAAGCAGGAAGAGGAGCCATTGCAGGTGATTCTTTGACTACGACTGAATAGATAAGAATGGAACCAGGCGAGTGCAGTCCCACCCAGCTGGACGACAGAGGAGAGGCGTTGGAGGAGGATGGTGTGATCAACCATGTCAAAGGCAGCAGACAGGTTGAGAAGAATGAGGAGGGATAGTTTACCATGGTCACAGTCACATAGGATGTCATTTGTGACTTTGATAAGGACCGTTTCAGTACTGTGGCAGGGGCAGAAACCTGATTGGAGAGATTCAAACATGGACTTGAAGGAAAGATGGGCATGGATTTGGGAGGTGACAATACGTTCAAGGACTTTGGAGAGGAAAGGGAGGTTGGAGATGGGATGGTAGTTGGCAAGGACTGAGCGATCAAGGGTGGTTTTTTTGAGGAGGGGTGTGATGATGGCAGATTTGAAGGGGAGGGGGACAATACCTGAGGAGAGGAAACCGTTAACAATATCAACTAACATGGGGGCCAGGAAGGAAGTTGGGTGGCCAGCAGTTTGATAGGAATAGGGTCAAGGAAGCAGGAGGTGGGTCTCATGGTGAAGATGAACTCGGAGAGGGCATGAGGGGAGATAGGAGAGAAACTAGAGAAAGATGTGAGTTCAGGGCTCGGGCAAGGGGGATCCTTAGAGGAAGTTTGGCTTGATGGGCTAGGGGAAGGGAGGGAAGCGGCAGAGACAGCTGAACAGATGGTCTCAATCTTAGTGACAAAGAAGTCCATGAACTCCTCGCACTTTTTGTTGGAGGTGGGAGTGGGGGAGGCAGGGGAGAGGGGTTTAAGAAGACGGTCTGTAGTGGAGAAGAGAAGCCAGGGGTTATCTTTGCATCCTGGATGATCCTGGAATAGTGAGCAGTTTTGGCAGAGGAGAGCAGAACCCCATAATGCTTTATGTGGTCCAGCCAAATCTGGCGATGAATGGCTAAACTAGTTGTCCACCATATAAGTTCAAGTCTGCGTCCCTTGGATTTAAGGGAGCGGAGATGAGGGCCGTACCAGGGGGAGCGACTAGGGTGAGAGAGAGTAATGGTTTAACGGGGACAAGGGCTTCAAAGGTGGAGGCGAGGGTGTGATTGAGCAGATTGTTAGCTGCAGAAATGTCGTGGTGAATGGAAGGCCAAAGGCTAGACAGTTGGGAATTTGAAAGTGCCGTTGTAAGTGACTTGGGGGAGAGGTTTTTCCAGGGGCAGCACAGAAGGATATGGGTTTGGGAGGAGGAAGGGGGATGTGGGTGGAGAGGGATACAAGAAAGTAATTGGAGAAGGCCTTATCTATGATTGACACGATGAGAGTAGAGAGGCCCCGAGATGGCAAGGTCTAAGGGGTGGCCGCTAATATGGGTAGGGTAGTTTATATGGAGGGAGAGGTTAAGGGACAATAGGAGAGCTGTGAACTCAGAGGAGAGAGAGCATGATGAGTGTAGATGGAGGTTGAAATCACCGAGGATGATAAGTCACTCGATACAGAGGCTGAGAGGAAAGCAGTGAAGATATCTCGGTGAGAAACTTGGCATGGTACTTGAATAGGCAGTAGACAATGAAGATTTTGAAGATGAGGCGCGAGGGATGGAACAAGGTGAGATGCTGAAAGGAGAAGAAGGCGCCAGAGAAGTAGGGGGACAGACCAAATTTTGATTTGGCGGTAAGGGCTACACCGCCACTGCGACAGTCTGGTCGGGGCAAGTGGTGGAAGGTACAGCCAGGTGGGGAAGCTTCATTAAGGGGGAAGGTGTCATCACCATTCAGCCAGGTTTCCGTCAAGGCCATGATGTCAATGTAATCATCCACAATAAGCTCATGGATGGCAAGGGCCTTGTTCACAAGTGAACAGATGTTCTGGAGGGCGATGCGAAAGAGGGCGGTGATAGCTAATCTGCTGGCAGAGTCCACAGGGTCAGCGCTGGGAGGGGTGAGTGGAACGGGAAGGAGATTGGCAAGATTTGCCCCCAGCGGGTGCGGTGGATGGGAAAGTCGGTGAGTGAGTGGGATGGGACAGTTGGGATTGCTCCTCGTAAGGAGGCAGCAACGAGTGCCTCGATGGGCCCTTCGGAGGATGCCAAGAGAGGCACAGAGGTAGGCTTATCCAAGAGGGAGTCAAGCCTGGGATGGTGGCAGGAGAGTAGGAAGGTTGAGGCGTGCTGAAGGGTTGGGGTAGGGATTTGGGGGGACAGAGTACACGAGAGGGAGAAAATGCAAGGAGGTATGATGATAGGAGAGAGGGGCCTAGGAGGGGTAAAGAGAAAAAAAGGTAAAAGGGAAAAAAAGAAGAAATAGAAGCGATGGGCTCGGGAGTGGCAGCCAAACCGTGCATGCGAATGGACATAGGGAAACTCAAGTTACATAGTGTTAACATTGCACACAGTTCAAACAATGCACAGTATCAACGCTCCCCACAGTTCAAACAAACAAGGAGCAGGAGATCACGTTGTGCTGTTACTGGTCTCCTCTGTCCCATTACCGGTCTCCTCTGTCCCGTTACTGGTCTCCTCTGTCCCATTACGGGTCGTCTCCCCTGTCCCGTTACCGGTCTCCCCTGTCCCGTTACCGGTCTCCCCTGTCCAGTTACCGGTCTCCCCTGTCCAGTTACCGGTCTCCTCTGTCCAGTTACCGGTCTCCTCTGTCCCGTTACCGATCTCCTCTGTCCAGTTACCGGTCTCCTCTGTCCCATTACTGGTCTCCTCTGTCCCGTTACCGGTCTCCCCTGTCCAGTTACTGGTCTCCCCTGTCCAGTTACCGGTCTCCTCTGTCCCATTACCGGTCTCCCCTGTCCAGTTACTGGTCTCCTCTGTCCAGTTACTGGTCTCCTCTGTCCAGTTACTGGTCTCCCCTGTCCCGTTACCGGTCTCCTCTGTCCCGTTACCGGTCTCCCCTGTCCAGTTATTGGTCTCCCCTGTCCAGTTACTGGTCTCCCCTGTCCCGTTACCGGTCTCCCCTGTCCCGTTACCAGTCTCCCCTGTCCAGTTACCGGTCTCCCCTGTCCCGTTACCGGTCTCCCCTGTCCCGTTACCAGTCTCCCCTGTCCAGTTACCGGTCTCCTCTGTCCAGTTACCGGTCTCCCCTGTCCCGTTACCAGTCTCCCCTGTCCAGTTACCGGTCTTCCCTGTCCAGTTACCGGTCTCCTCTGTCCAGTTACCGGTCTCCCCTGTCCAGTTACCGGTCTCCCCTGTCCAGTTACCGGTCTCCTCTGTCCCGTTACTGGTCTCCCCTGTCCAGTTATTGGTCTCCCCTGTCCCGTTACCGGTCTCCCCTGTCCAGTTACTGGTTTCCTCTGTCCCGTTACTGGTCTCCCCTGTCCAGTTACCGGTCTCCCCTGTCCAGTTATTGGTCTCCCCTGTCCAGTTACTGGTCTCCCCTGTCCAGTTACCGGTCTCCTCTGTCCCATTACCGGTCTCCCCTGTCCAGTTACTGGTCTCCTCTGTCCAGTTACTGGTCTCCTCTATCCCGTTACTGGTCTCCTCTGTCCAGTTACTGGTCTCCCCTGTCCCGTTACCGGTCTCCTCTGTCCCGTTACCGGTCTCCCCTGTCCAGTTATTGGTCTCCCCTGTCCAGTTACTGGTCTCCTCTATCCCGTTACCAGTCTCCCCTGTCCAGTTACCGGTCTCCCCTGTCCAGTTATTGGTCTCCTCTGTCCAGTTACTGGTCTCCCCTGTCCCGTTACCAGTCTCCCCTGTCCAGTTACTGGTCTCCCCTGTCCCGTTACCGGTCTCCCCTGTCCCGTTACCAGTCTCCCCTGTCCAGTTACTGGTCTCCCCTGTCCAGTTACTGGTCCGGGGGGCCGGATAGATCGTTGTCCACTTTGCCCCCCGCCCCAAGCTGAAATTGACCCAGAAGGCTGGGATTTTCTGTCAGCCCGTAATCTTTCCACCCATCATTTTAATGATCAGACATTCACTGCTTGAGTAGAATAGTGCTTGATATTTTACATGCTTGCTATTTTATACTATATTGCTAATTCTATTTTTATGTTAGATCAGATCTTGAGGTAACTTGAGTGGCCCGCAAAGGATTTACATAGAATGTAAAGCAGGCCTTTTGGCCCAACTGGTCCATGCCAGAGTTTATGCTCCACACAAGCCTCCTCCCACCCTTCTTCAACTAACCCCATCAACATATCCTTCTATTCCTTTCTCCTTCATGTGTTTATCCAGCTTCCCCTTAAATGCATCAATGCTATTCGCCTCAAACACTCCCTGTGGTAGTGAGTTCCACATTCTAACCACTCTCTGGGTAAAGAAGTTTCTCCTGAATTCCCTATTGGATTTATTAGTGACTATCTTATATTTATGGCCCCTAGTTCTGGTCTCCCCTGCAAATGGAAACATTTTCTCTATGTCTATGCTATCAAACACTTTCATAATCTTAAAGACTTCTAACAGGTCACCCCTCAGTCTTCTCTTTTTTACAGGAACAGTCCCAGCCTGCTCAATCTTTCCTGATAGGTATAACCTCTCAGTTCTGGTATCATCCTAGTAAATCTTTTTTGCACCTTCTCCAGAGCTTCTATATCCTTTTTATAATATGGAGACCAGAACTGTTCACAGTACCCAAAGTGTGGTCTAACCAAGGTTCTATACAAGTTTAACATAACTTCCCTGCATTTCAATGATGATGGGCTAGCTAGAATATAATGAGAAGATGTGAGTCCAAGCATCCGGGCACGTACACCAAATGGATTCTGCTCCGCCAAAGGAAGAAACATCCATGAGCAAACCAGTCAGTCAGAGTAAGATATGAGAGAAAGTAAAAGGAAATGTTGATGTGATAGTTTATGGTTAACTACTGTGTAGACTAAATCAAGAATGAACAATAGGATAGATTAGACCCGAGTCTAAAATATATAATTTTAACAGTGTAAGAACTGACAATATTAACAGGAGATAAGCTTGTTTTAGGGATAAGGGTAAAGTACTGAGAAAGAAGAAATGAGCTCAGCTGAATAGCATAAGGAATAGAATGTAACAACCTTGAGAGTACAGATAAGAGTGGGGCCCACGTAATTCACTGGAACAGTCCCACGAATGGAAGTCTGTCAGGTGACCTGAGTGGCACCATCATCCCTTTTGTCATTTAATCACTCCTGCCCTCCACCCTATCAAAGACCTTTACCTTTTGTTCTTTCCCACTCCCCCCTCCCCCTCCCCCTTTTCCCTCGCTCTGTACTTGCTTATAAACTGTTAAATCTCTAACTTCTGCCAATTCTGATGAGAGGTGATAAACCTGAAACATTAACTCTGTTTCTCTCTCCACTGATGCTGCCTGACCTGCTGAGTGTTTCCAGCACTTCTTGTTTTTATTTAAATGACCTGAGTTGTTTATTTATAAATATAGTGAACTCCATTGTGCTCTGGCACTTTGGGAGAACGGCTCATTCCATCTTGATTGCCTGACCAGCTGAGATGTCCCGGATCGTAAGTATAACTTCGGCCCTTATGATCTGGTTATGAGTAGGTTGTAAGGCTTTAAGATCTAACTGAATACAAGGTACTGTCCTGCAGCTTATGTGGCCTTTGGACTAATAAAGTTCGACACAAAGCTGTTATGTCTTGAGATTCCTTGAGGTTACCGGGTGAAGACACACACACGGGCAGCAAACTGGCGAGAGCAGAAGCGGAAACTCCCGGCCCCAGTCTCCACAACGTACGACCTCTGGGCTCTTTCGTTATTAACGAGCCTTTATAAAGACACAGAGACAGTACATCACAACGTGGGTCAATTGCTCTATACGAGTTAAAAGAGTGTCAGAAATAATCACCCTTGATTCTAAATGCTGAAGCAACAAAGTCTCTTGTGGAAAATGGCCTCTTCTCATGTCCTGCTCAAACTGAAAATACAGGAACTCAAACAAAATGCCGAAAGTACATTCTCCAGCGAGAATGTAACTTTTTGACTTTGTTCTCATCCATCACAATGACATTACAAATTGAAGTGCCAAACCTTTTACATCCTTGGAATATGAATACTCTTCTTCAGTGCTATGACTCATATACTTGACGCCGGTGCCTCATTTGAAAAAGGTTAAGAAAACATAGCTCATAAAATGATTCTTTCTTTTTGCTAAAAGTTGCACAGTGGGGCTAACATTTCAGATTTTTCCACTTCTTTTCTTGAAGACCACTTACTTGAAGTACTAAATGAATGACGTAGTCTGAAGATTTCAATTACACAACCTGGGTGGACCCTCAGACAACCTGCAATACAGTAGGAATGGCAGCGAGGAATCTGTTTCCAATTCTATAGGTGAGCTTTACTCTAGCTATATGCTGCATCTGCCGGTCTGAATCACATTTACAGCAAATGCTACTAACAGTCATATCTTCCACGGGAACAACAGTATTATTCTGTTGCGTATAGAATCATAGAATCATAGAAAGGTTACAGCACGGAAGGAGGCTATTCGGCCCATCGCATCTGCACCGGCTCTATGCAAGAGCAATCCAGCTAGTCCCACTCCCCCGCCCTATCCCCTGGAATAACCTGGAAAACAATAGTGATGTAGCATGAATATACACAGTGGTGAACTCAGGCTATTTAATTAATATTAACATCATCCAGTTGTTTGACATTTAAAACATGGTCTCCCCCAGGAATTTTGACAGAGGGTGTTCACTTTATGAACTGTCTAATATCCCACAGTTCGAAATATCCTGCCATGTAGCATTTCTGTGGAGAATATCTGGAGAGATTTATAGACAATGTGCTAGGGGCACCATCTTCATGAAAACAAATTCCGCAATCCTTTTTTTTGTTTACTAGCACACAACTCAATATCATAATGTAACATCATCACTTATGAAAGGAATTACAGTTGATTTGGTTGGCATTTCTGCCTCAACCAAAAGCACCAAAGAAATCAGATTATCTGCTTACTCATTCATTTGCTGTTTGTATGAACTGACTGAGCAGGATTTGACTGTTGTGCTTGTCTATGCAGCACTTCAAAGTAATCTTTTTGTTGGGTAATGGTATCGAGGGATATGGAGCAAGGGCTGGTAAAATGGAGTTGATCGAATTGAATGGCGGAGCAGGCCCGAGGGACTGAACGGCTTGCTCCTGTTCCTGATGTTACTGTGTTTTTGGTTGTAAAGCGCTTTAGGATGTCCTGAAAATATAATAAAGTGCTTTATAAATGCCAATTCTATCTTTGGTATTGTCATAATAACAGTGAATGTTCTTGCTGTTCTGTTTGTGCCAGTGAACACTGCACCCATTTAATAACTGCTCCTGCAATTAAGAACATAAAAGCAACTTCATATTTTG
Source organism: Heptranchias perlo (assembly GCF_035084215.1). Taxonomy (NCBI): domain Eukaryota; kingdom Metazoa; phylum Chordata; class Chondrichthyes; order Hexanchiformes; family Hexanchidae; genus Heptranchias; species Heptranchias perlo. The sequence goes on from NC_090341.1 coordinate 45,512,821, forward strand.
CAAGCCCGTGTGGACCCACCAAGTGGTCATACTTACTTTATCATTTCCCTCGTTTTTCAATTAGGTTTATATTTTTTTCTGCAACCACCTACACCCTTTTCCTATGAAGTGCAAATGCTGGATCACTCTGCCATTGAAAACCAAAGCTACCTGTGGACAGAGACATTTATTGCAAGTAAAGACACGAAGACAGCAGGTTGTGGATCCATGCGGCTGCAGATGAAAAGACTTTAATAAGGCTTCATTGCCAACTTGCTAAATTCGCCTGAGTCTAATTTCATTCACCTGGGGCCTACTGAGGCTTTGTATCATCTTCTCTGCTGCTTCCTGCATCACAATTGTTAAAAATAACATTGAGACTTGGGAATTCCACTAATCACACCTACTATTTGCATTTAAAACATCTGGAGAGAGTATAATGGGAATGCTAATGTGATTTAATTTGTTACATCCTCTTTGGAGAATCATTTTTGTTTCTTTGCTATATTGATCTAACTGCAGGAGGTAAAATTAATCAACCTCTTATTGCGACCTGCATTCTATTTATGGCCATTAAATCAGAAAAGAACCTTCCTCTTCGGCTGCTGATAGGTCTCAAGCAATCTCTGTCATTAGAGTGCCATATCATTTCTCCGAATGGTGAACTGAAGATGAGTTAACAAAAAATGTAATTTGTAATGCCTTCTTCATGAAAAACGTCATCCCACATAATTTTTTTTCACATTACAGATGCACTGATGTGGGCAGTGAGTAGTGTTGTTCTAAGTAACTATGGGGGAAATTCTTACAGGTGCATTTAGACAGCAGCTCCTGGCTTGAGACTGGTAGGTAACTGCAATTTGGGTTTAAACCATGCAGTGACATGTGTACACTACCCAGAAGAGAGCTCTGTGTGTGCGTGTGTGTGCGTGTGTGGACAGGCGTGCATTCTCACCCGTGTTTAGAACCTCTCTTCTAGCAATTAAGTTCATAGAATCATACAGCACAGAAGGAAGCCTTACGGCCCATCGTAATATCTCCTTATGCGGCTCGGTGTCAAATTTTGTTGATAGCTCCTTGGGATGTTTTACTACGTTAAAGGCGCTATATAAATGCAAGTTGTTGTTGTTGTTGCCGGCTCTTTGAAAGAGCCATCCAATTGGTCTCACTCCCCCTGCCCTTTCATCATGGCCCTGTATATTTTACCTTTCCCAGTATATGTTCAATTCCCTTTTGAAAGTTACTATTGAATCTGCTGCCACCACCTTTTCAGGCAGCGCAATCCGGTTTTAAATGTTATGAGAGCAAAAAAAATATACTATTTAAATACTTCATTGCAGATGAGCTTAAAAAGTGATCAGCAGATTCGAGCGATTCCGTGGGTAGTTTTTACAGTCAGTTTGACCCCACCCCACAGGAGCTCTCCGTATGTTGTGAGACTACCCCCTCCAGGTCCCTGACGCTGCATTTACATTACAACTGTACTGTAGGTGCGATGGAGAAAAACATTGCACAATGATAAAGTTGCAGTGTAAACACAGTGGTTGTTTCAGGAAGTTACTGTCAACTGGGCATCCATGAGGCACTGTGGGCCATCAGCAGCAGCAGAATTGTATTCCAGCACAATCTGTAAACTCATGGCCTGGCATATTCCTCACTCTACCATTACCAACAAGCCAGGGGATCAACCGTGGTCCAGTGAGGAGTATAGAAGAACATGCCAGGAGCAGGCATACCTAAAAATGAGGTGCAAACCTAGTGAAGTTATAACACAGGACTACATGCTTGCTTAATAGCGGATATTGCACTGGATACTGCACTGCATACAGCAAAGGCTATGGGCCCTGACAATATCCTGGCTGGAGTGCTGAAGACTTGTGCTCTAGAACTAGCTGCACCTCTAACCAAGCTGTTCCAGTGCAGCTCCAAAATTGGCATCTACTCGACAATGTGACAAATTGCTCAGGTATGACTTGTCCACAAAAAGCAGGACAAATCCAATCCGGCCAATTACCACCCCATCAGTCTACTCTCAATCGTCAGCAAAGTGATGGAAGGTGTCGTCGACAGTGCTATCAAGCGGCACTTACTCACCAATAACCTTCTCACCGATGCTCAGTTTGGGTTCCGCCAGGACCACTCGGCTCCAGGCCTCATTACAGCCTTGGTCCAAACATGGACAAAAGAGCTGAATTCCAGAGGTGAGGTGAGAGTGACTGCCCTTGACATCAAGGCAGCATTTGACCGAGTGTGGCACCAAGGAGCCCTAGTAAAATTGAAGTCAATGGGAATCAGGGGGAAAACTCTCCAGTGGCTGGAGTCATACCTAGCACAAAGGAAGATGGTCGTGGTTGTTGGAGGCCAATCATCTCAGCCCCAGGACATTGCTGCAGGAGTTCCTCAGGGCAGTGTCCTAGGCCCAACCACCTTCAGCTGCTTCATCAATGACCTTCCCTCCATCATAAGGTCAGAAATGGGGATGTTCGCTGATGATTGCTCAGTGTTCAATTCCATTCGCAACCCCTCAGATAATGAAGCAGTCCGTACCCACATGCAGCAAGACCTGGACAACATCCAGGCTTGGGCTGATAAGTGGCAAGTAACATTCGTGCCAGACAAGTGCCAGGCAATGACCACCTCCCCATGACATTCAACGGGATTACCATCGACGAATCCCCCACCATCAACTTCCTGGGGGTCACCATTGACCAGAAACTTAACTGAACCAGCCACATAAATACTGTGGCTACAAAAGCAGGTCAGAGGCTGAGTATTCTGCAGTGAGTGACTCACCTCCTGACTCCCCAAAGCCTTTCTACCATCTACAAGGCACAAGTCAGGAGTGTGATGGAATACTCTCCACTTGCCTGGATGAGTGCAGCTCCAACAACACTCAAGAAGCTCGACACCATCCACGGCAAAGTAGCCCGCTTGATGGCACCCCATCCACCACCCTGAACATTCACTCCCTTCACCACCGGCGCACTGTGGCTGCAGTGTGCACCATCCACAGGATGCACTGCAGCAAGGCTTCTTCGACAGCACCTCCCAAACCGGCAACCTCTACCACCGAGAAGGACAAGGGCAGCAGGCACATGGGAACAACACCACCTGCACATTCCCCTCCAAGTCACATACCATCTCGACTTGGAAATATATCGCCGATCCTTCATCGTCACTGGGTCAAAATCCTGGAACTCCCTACTTAACAGCACTGTGGGAGAACCTTCACCACACGGACTGCAACGGTTCAAGAAGGCGGCTCATCACCACCTTCACAAGGGCAATTTGGTTTGGGCAATAAATGCTGGTCTCACCAGCGATGCACACATCCCATGAACGCAAAAAAAAAACAACTGGAGCTGCTTCCAACAGGGATCCCCTGCCCACAATTACAGCTTTGCATGGTTATGCATCCTGTCCAAATTAATTAAATCATTTCAAAGATCAAATGCTCAAAGCGTCCACTTAATCAAAAAATAGTTCAAAATTTAGTAACACTTGACACATATAAAAGCAATGAACTGGTGAGAGACAATGTTTTTGACTTGAAAGTATGGATCTCTTGATATTAATACGTGACTTAACTTGACTATAGAAGAGTTAGGCAATGAAAGGTCGGTGGAAGGTTTTGTGATATTGGGCAATATTACAATCATTCCAAAATCTCTCCTTAACCCATTTCATTTTTGTAACAAAAAGCCCCTTAAACAAGGAACCACAATTATTTGACTCTTCATAGACTTTGTATAGAATGAAAACTGAAAAACATTTTTGAGCCTTTATCTCTACATGTGGTATTTCCTATCCCTTTAATTTTGAGCTGCAGTCTTTAAGGGCTAGATGGTGTTCAAATGTAGTCACACTGCCTGTGCAAGTTACTAGTGATGCAGAGAGCTTATTTAAATGATATCCATGAGTTGGGCTTGTGACATGCAGAAAGCTCAGCTCCCCTCTGTTCTGACATGTGCAGTGGAATGCTCAGTGCAGTTGCTGTGGTAAAATCAGCCCTGATATCCTTGCTGTTGAATAATTGCATCAATATGGAGAGTAAATAGTGACACAACTGCAGAAATAAGAAGGGAGCTTAATATATGTTGTTATTAAATTATCTACAGTAATCTAAATTGGTCAAACCTGTAAACTTCAGCAATGGTCACCCATGGTAAGCACGAATTTCTTTCATATCATTTTGAAAACAGTGAAATCTAAAGTTTGGTAAATTGACTTCTTTGTAATCAATATGGTGTATCGGGATCTTCTGTGTACAGAATGCAGCCACTTCAGCAGAATTTAGATGGAGCCATCTCTAAAATGAGAGGGAATGAAAACTGTCATTGTGCTCCAGGAAGGATTTATAATGGTGAATCTACTGAGGTTTTTTAGTTTGTCTGTTTGTCTGTCTGTCTGTCTACCTCTCTCTCTCTACCTGTTGAGATGAATGTTTTGATTTCTGGGAATGCAGCATTGAAGTCTAGAGAAAAACGAAAATGTTAATTTTCTCTTTCCAACAATACTTTGAACCTAATAATAATAATAATAATTTGTCAGCTAAAAGAAATAAATTAATTAAAGTGCCATGGATGATATTGTTTAACATTTTTCTACAAAATCAAGCTTATATTTTCACCAGCGAGTGGATAATCTACGAGCAATAAAGTTACAAATCAACTACAGTCAACCCCATGAGAGAAACAAAATTCATATTTTATAGAAAAGTCAGTGAGTGCTCTATATCCTCTGTATATATCCATACATAGCACGTCCAAGGATGTGGATTTGAAACTTTATTTTCATAAATGTTATGCTCATCAGGGTTAGGGTTCTTAGTGCCTGAGTCTGGATACTCAAGGCTATATTTTCTGAACAGTGTTATTTCCACCTGTTAAAATAAATGGATTGATAAGTTACAATGATGCCCATTAGAAAATAGACCCTCCCCTGTCAATGGCAAGTACACCCAGGTTAGGTATGTATAGTTAGATGCAGAGTAAAGATCTTGGGAGTAATTTTGACTTTGTGCGATGGTGTAAAATGGGTGATAATGAATTCAGCAGTCCGTTTTATATCTCTCCCAATTTTTATTTCCACTGAAGTCAAAACTGATGTAAAACTGGCTGCCGACTCACTATCACCCATTTTACATGATCGCACTAATTCAAAATGACCCCCCCCTTGTTACGATACCACCCACCCCCGCAATACGCTTCAGCCCCAAACTCAAAAGAGTGCCCACTACCTTAATAGTGTGGCGTTTTCTCCAATTCCCACACAAACCATCCTGTGGCCTTTCAGAGTAACACTGGCAATTAGTATTGAATTTTGTAACTATTTTTTTAAAAATTACATCAGGTCAGGAGTGAATATAAATCTGAACAATACAAACCCTCTAAAATATTTTGTTAATAACTCTGCAGAAGTATGAGGAGCAATTGCACAGTTGCCTGTACAAGTGTAATGCGATCAGATAGTTTGAGTCTCAGCCAGGGCTCTTCGCACAGCTCAGGATAAAGGACTATTCCTTCTCAATCCATGTGCACTGCAGCTTCTTAGGTGGGTAATTCCCATCGTTGTTTCAATTCAGTTTTTCTAGTTCCCTCTTAATTTGAAATAGTTCCCATTCCAAAGGGATTGGTTGTATCCCAAGAGTATCTCATAGTCCATCTCCCCTGTTTTACACATCTACATATATTGGCAATAAATTTATATGAAAATGGATATTTTGGCAATTGTGGGCACACGAAAGAAATGGCTTTTTTCATTATTGATTCATTTCACATAGAATCATGCACTTGACTGCAGTTTGAACGCAGAAGGACGTTTTTAAACAAGAAATATGCAGCTGAATTATACAAGAACTTTTACAATTAAAGAACTGTAATTAAAAGATATTCCAATTCAATGAGCTATTTAGCTCAATCATCCAATTTCTTTCAGAAAAAAATGAGACCTTGATCTTTCTGTATTATATTAAATGACTCCCCTTCAGAGGATAAAGTGCTGCAAAAACTTTCTCTCCCTTAACTGTCTTCGTGCCAAGGAGAAGTCTGATGTGCGTTGTGAAATTATTGAGGGTTACAATCAAATTACATTCTCCGAGTGTAATCAACAGAATCTATGAACGGTGAAAGTGAAACTAATGTTTGACAGTTACCCATTGAGACAATAGTTCATATTCTGTAGTAAATCCTCTCATGGTTAGTGGTGCTGAGGTCTAATCGTAGGACTAGTTCCTGAAATCCTACATTTAGAGGCCCTGAAATCCCAGCAGTTGTGCCAGCATCGTGCCCTCCAGTGCCCCACCAGAATTTGCAGGCTCAGTGTGAGGGCACCTCACTTGCATGGGGCCAATGGGTGGAAGTGCCACTTGGGGTGCTTTTTTGGCATAGTGCACCATGCCAGCAGAAATTTGGCTGGCCATCAGGCTGCCCCATTGCTCTGATTGTTCACAAAGCAAGGGAGCTGTTCTAGCAAATTTATTTTTAAAAATTCTTTACCAGGCCTGCTCACCTGTTGGTGGGGCCCACTGGCACCCTTGGCGAGGTGGGTACTCCTCCATTTACTTTTTTGCTACTTTTTTATTATTCATTCTTGGCATTGGAACATCACCGGCCAGGCCAGCATTTATTGTCCATCCATAGTTGCCCTGAGGTGGTGGTGGGTCATCTGCTTGAACCGCTGTCCTGGCTGAGACTCAGATTATCTGACCTGATCACACTTGTGCAGGTTGCCAAATGTGCAAGTGCTCCTCATACTTCTGCAGAGTTATTTACAAAATATTCTAGAGGGTTTGCATTACTCACATTTATATTCACTCATGAGCTGATGCAATTTTTTTTTTAAATAGTTACAAAATTCAACACTCTGAAAGGCCACAGGATAGTTTGCATGGGAGATGGAGAAAATGCCACACTGTCATGGTAATGGCCGCTCTTTTGGGATTGGAGCTGGAGCGTATTGCAGAGGGGGAGGGGGCGGGTTGTATAGTAACGAGCGGGGGATCATTTTGACTTAGTGCGATCATGTAAAACAGGTGATAGTGAGTCGGCAGCCAGTTTTACATCTGTTTTGACTTCAATGGAAGTAAAAATTGGGAGAGATATAAAACGGGCTGCCGATTCATTATCACCTGTTTTGCACTATCGCACAAAGTCAAAATTACTCCCAAGATCTTTCCTCTGCATCTAACTATAAATACCTAACCTGGGTGTACTTGCCATTGACAGAGGAGGGTCTATTTTCTAAGTTATCAATCCATTTATTTTAACAGGTGGAAATAACACTGATCGGAAAATATAGCCTTGAGTATCTAGACTCCAGCACTAAGAACCCTAACCCTGATGAGCATAACATTTATAGAAATAAAGTTTCAAATCCACATCCTTGGAAGTGCTGTGTATGGAATATATATAGAGGATATAGAGCACTCACTGACTTATCTGTAAAATATGAGTTTTATTTCTCTCGGACGAAATGCAGTTAACGAGTTGCCACAAATGAATTTGATTAACGAGATGCCACGATAACGTTTGGTTAATCAGTTGCCACAAATGAGTTTGGTTAATGAGTTGGCTGTAGTTGATTTGTAACTTTATTGCTTGTAGATTATCCACTCAGGCTCGCTGGTGAAAATATAAACTAGATTTTGCGGATAAATGTTAAACAATATCATCCATGGCACTTTAATTAATTGATTTCTTTTAGCTGACAAATTATTATTATTATTATTAGGTTCAAAGTATTGTTGGAAAGAGAAAATTAACATTTTTGTTTTTCTCTAGACTTCAATGCTGCATTCCCAGAAATCAAAACATTAATCTCAACAGAGAGAGACAGACAGACAAACAGACAAACTAAAGAACCTCAGTAGATTCACCATCATGTATTCTTCCTGGAGCACAATGACAGTTTTCATTCCCTCTCATTTTAGAGATGGCTCCATCTAAGTTCTGCTAAAGTGGCTGCATTCTGTGCACAGAAGATCCCGTTACACCATATTGATTACAAAGAAGTCAATTTACCAAACTTTAGATTTCACTGTTTTCAAAATGAAATGTAAGAAAATCATGCTTATTAGGGGTGACTATTGCTGAAGTTTACAGGTTGGATCGATTTAGATTACTGTAGATAATTCAATAATGATATATATTAATCTCCCTTCTTATTTCAGCAGTTGTGTCACTATTTACTCTCCATATTGATGCAATTATCCAACAGCAAGGATATTAGGGCTGATTTTACCACAGCAACTGCACTGAGCATTCCACTGCACATGTCAGAACAGAGGGGAGCTGAGCTTTCTGCATATCACAAGCCCAACTCATGGATATCATTTAAATAAGCTACCTGCATCACTAGTAACTTTCACAGGCAGTGTGACTATATGGGGGTGGTGGTGGTGGGGGGGTGGAGAATTTATATAACATGTAGCCCTTAAAGACTGCAGCTCAAAACTAAAGGGATAGGAAATACCACATGTGGAGATAAAGGCTCAAAAATGGTTTTCAGTTTTCATTCTATACAAAGTCTATGAAAAGATTGGGGGTGGGAGGGAAGAGGTCAGATAATTGTGGTTCCTTGTTTAAGGGGCTTTTTGTTACAGAAAATGAAATGGGTTCAGGAGAGATTTTGAAATGATTATAATGATTTCCAATATCACAAAAATTCCCTCCTACCTTTCATTGCCTTACTCTTCTATACTCAAGTTAAGTCACATATTAATCTCAACAGAGCCATTGGGCTGGATTTTAAAACCGAACCGGGAAGGGGGCGGAGGGTCAAATTGAGGATCGGGGTGGGGGTCAGGGGTAGGAGGATGGGGGTCGGGGATTGGGGGTCCATGGTCTGGGGGGGTCCGCAATCCATGGGGGGGCTGGTGCAGGTAGGCTTGTTGGGCCTGGGGGAAGCACTCCTGCTCCTCCGGGCCCACAAGCTATGCCTTTCTGGGCACCCACCTGTTAGTCTCAGGCCTTCTCGCCTCCTTTTACGAGACGTAAAACAGAAGGTCCTGAAATCCCGGCCTCCCGGGGTTGAAATCAGGAAATCCAGAAAAATGGAGGCCAGAAGTCTCCTTGAAAGGTTTTAAGGCCTGACCCGCCTCCTGGGAGCAGGTTGGTCACCCGCCCCTCATTCCACCCCGGTGAAAACCGGAAATGGGCAGGTTGGAGGCGGGTTGGGGAGCGGATGTGAAATGGTGGCAATTTTCAATGCCCCCCGCCCCCTACCCACCCGTTTTTCACTTTTAAAATTGAGCCTATAATCTCAAGTCAAAAACTCTGTCTCTCACCACTTCATTACTTTTATATGTGTCAAGCGTTTACTAATTTTTAACCATTTTTGATTCAGTGGAAGCTTTGGGCATTTGATCTTTGAAATCTTAATTGGTACAAGATGCATAAACAAGTAGAGGTGTGGGCAAGGGATCCCTGATGACAGCAGCTCCCATTGTTGACAGTAACTTCCTGAGACAACCACTGCATTGCTGACAAGGCCAGCATTTATTGCCCATCCCTAGTTGCCCTGAGAAGATGGTGGTGGGCTTTTATCTTGAACCGCTGGTAGCAGTTTGATACAACTGAGTTGCTTGCTGGGCTACTTCAGAGGGCAGTTAAGAGTCAACCACGATGATGTGGGATTGGAGTCACACAAAGGCAGGTTTCCCTTCCTAAAGGTCATTAGAGAACCCGGATTTTTACAACAAATTGACAGCTTCATGGTCACTTTCACTGACACCAGGTTTTTATTTCCAGAATTTCTAAACTGAATTCAAATTCTCAAACTGCCATGGTGAGATTTGAACTCATGTTCTCTGGATTATTAGTCCAGTTCGCTGGATTACTTGTCCAGTAACATAACCACTACACCACCGTACCCAACAGAGTTTTACCTAACTCTGCAATATTGAAATTCTCTATAACATAGAATTACATAGAATGTACAGCACAGAAACAGGCCATTCAGCCCAACAGATCCATGCTGGTGATTATCCTCCACTTGCGCCTCCTCCCACCCTACTTCATCTAACCCTATCAGCATATCCTTCTATTCATAGGAACATAGGAACAAGAGTAGGCCATTCAGCCCCTCGTGCCTGCTCCGCCATTCGATAAGATCGTGGCTGATCTGTGATCTAACTCCATATACCTGCCTTTGGCCCATATCCCTTAATACCTTTGGTTGCCAAAAAGCTATCTATCTCAGATTTAAATTTAGCAATTGAGCTACTATCAATTGCCGTTTGCTGAAGAGAGTTCCAAACTTCTACCACCCTTTGTGTGTAGAAATGTTTTCTAATCTCGCTCCTGAAAGGTCTGGCTTTAATTTTTAGACTGTGCCCCCTACTCCTAAAATTCCCAACTAGCGGAAATAGTTTCTCTCTGTCCACCCTATCTGTTCCCCTTAATATCTTATAAACTTCGATCAGATCACCCCTTAACCTTCGAAACTCTAGAGAATACAACCCCAATTTGTGTAATCTCTCCTCGTAACTTAACCCTTGAAGTCCGAGTATCATTCTAGTAAACCTACGCTGCACTCCCTCCAAGGCCAATATGTCCTTCCGAAGGTGCGGTGCCCAGAACTGCTCACAGTACTCCAGGTGCGATCTAACCAGGGTTTTGTATAGCTGCAGCATAACTTCTGCCCCCTTGTACTCTAGTCCTCTAGATATAAAGGCCAGCATTCCATTTGCCTTCTTGATTATTTTCTGCACCTGTCATTGACACTTCAATGATCTATGTACCTGAACCCCTAAGTCCCTTTGGACATCCTTTCTCCCTCGTGTGTTTATCTAACTTCCCCATAAATACATCTCTGCTAGTCACCTCAACTACTCCTTGGGGTACCGAATTCTACATTCTAACCACTATCTGTGTCAATCGCATTACGATTCCTTGTATCTTCTCTGATTGTAAACAATTTTACAACACCAAGTTATAGTCCAGCAATTTTATTTTAAATTCACAAGCTTTCGGAGGCTACCTCCTTCCTCAGGTGAACGATGTGGAATTACATAGAATGTACAGCACAGAAACAGGCCATTCAGCCCAACAGATCCATGCTGGTGATTATCCTCATTTCCACATCGTTCACCTGAGGAAGGAGGTAGCCTCCGAAAGCTTGTGAATTTAAAATAAAATTGCTGGACTATAACTTGGTGTTGTAAAATTGTTTACAATTGTCAACCCCAGTCCATCACCGGCATCTCCACATCATGACCTTCTCTGATTGAACATTTGCCCTGGTGTCTTCTGTATGGAAAGCATCATTCAGTGTCTGCCATCAAAAACTGTTGCCAACTTTTAAAGAACTTGTTTATACCCAAGGTAACCTTGTAGCTTGAAAATAATACTTAATTAAAGCTGCCCTGTTACACGGTCATCACCTGAGGCAGATTTATTTCCCTCTCCCTCTGCTGATTTAAAAAGGAGAAAATTCCACCTTGATGCCCTCTTTGGCTTGCTGCATGATGCTAGTTGAAAATCTGTAAACACAGACTGCATGTAATGCATACAAAATATGTAGGGCACTGAAAATGGAAGGCCATTATTGAAATGCATGCAGTTTTATACTTAACAGACAAACTGGTCAAAACGGTGAGTTGGTTGAATAAATGTTGTGATGCCAGATGTACTGTGCTTGTCAATTCACAGTGTCGGCTGCAAGGCCCAGTCAAAGTAATCAAAATAGGAAGTACTGTAAACCTGCTTCGATTTAAAAAAAAGAAAAAGAATAAAAAAGGAAAAGAAAGAAAGAAGGAAGGATACTTTTAGTATCTTCTGTCTCAGTAATGTACAGGCCTCAGAGGGATTAAAACAATACAAACTCTGCAACAAAGGAAAATGAATGATACTCTTTATAATGATGGTAATCCTATTTGTTCATTTTTTGTCTATTACCCTGGACTGTATAAAATAAGGTCTGCATACAGTCACTTAATTTCAATTCTCATTTGTTACTTATTGCAGTAATTCTTCTCATTTATCTTAGCAGGTTTTAATTTCACATGAATCATTCACATTATGATAACATGGTGCTGCTTCAGATGCAAGCAGTGCGATGCTGCTCCGTTGAATTAGTGAAGACAGTCACTCAAAATAAGTCTGACATCAAATGCTTAATGAAACTCATTAACAAAGGCACAAAGTCAAGCAAACTGCCAAGTGTACCGTTCTCTTTTGAGTAATACAACGAGAATGAAAAGAAAACAGATTAATTCTATCAACTAAGTTACTGGTTTCAAAAAGAATGCAAAAGATCTGGTTTTGATTTGCACATTGAATGAGATTGCTGTTTGTTTGAGACTGACTCAAGTCTTTATTTTTGTTATAATATTGTGCCATTGAAATATTTAGTTTTCCAATCAGTAATGCCTAGTTTACATCATTAATGGGCGTATTGGTCCAAAAAAAGGGTCCAGGAGCAGAGTGCAGGCAGAGAGGGACTGGGTGACCGCCAGACAGACAAGGAGGACCAGGCAGGTAGTGCAGGAGCCCTCTGAGGGCATCTCACTCTCTAACCAATATTCAGTTCTGAATACTGGTGAGGGAGAGGGTTCATCTGTGGAGTGCAGCCAGAGCCAAGTCCTCAGCACCATGGATGGCTCAGCTGTACGGGAGGGAGGAGAAAGGTCAGGCAAGCAATAGTGAAAGGGGATTCTTTAGTTAAGGGAGCAGACAGGCCTTTCTGCAGATGCAGATGTGATTCCAGGATGGTATGTTGCCTCCCTGGTGCCAGGGTCAAGGATGTCACTGAGCAGCTGCAGAACATTCTGGGGGGGGGGGAGGGTGAACAGCCTCCATATCGGTACCAACGGCATAGGTAGAAAGAGGGATGAGGTCCTGCAAGCAGATTTTAAGGAGTTAGGAATGAGATTAAGAAGCAGGATCGCAAAGGTAGTAATCTCTGGATTACTCCCAGTGCCACGTGCTAGCGAGTGTAGAAATAGGAGGATAGAGCAGATGAATGTGTGGTGCAGGAGGGAGGGCTTTAGATTCCTGGGGCATTGGGGCCAGTTCTGGGGGAGGTGGGACCTGTACAGGCCGGACGGGTAGCACCTCAATGGAGCTGGGACCAAAGTCCTCGCGGGGAGGTTCGTAGTTCTGTTGGGGGGTGGGGGGTTAAACTAATTTGACAGGGGGATGCGCGCCAGGATTTAACAATGGAAAGGAGAAACAAGATGCACAAAGGATCGGGGAGAAAGATAGCACTAGAGCAAGTAATAGTACAGTGGGATCAGACTAAGAGAGAGTACAAGAAAGTCTAGGACTGGTTTACAGTGCATTTGTGTAAACACACGAAGAGTGGTAGACAAGGTTGATGAGCTGCAGGTGCAAATAGCCACATAGGAATATGATGTTTTTTTTAATTCATTCATGGGATGTGGGCGTCGCTGGCGAGGCCGACATTTATTGCCCATCCCTAATTGCCCTTGAGAAGGTGGTGGTGAGCCGCCTTCTTGAACCGCTGCAGTCCGTGTGGTGAAGGTTCTCACACAGTGATGTTAAGAAGGGAGTTCCAGGATTTTGACCCAGCGACGATGAAGGAATGGCGATATATTTCAAAGTCGGGATGGTGTGTGACTTGGAGGGGAACGTGCAGGTGGTGTTGTTCCCATGTACCTGCAGCTCTTGTCATTCTAGGTGGTAGAGGTCGCGGGTTTGCGAGGTGCTGTCGAAGAAGCCTTGGCGAATTGCTGCAGTGCATCCTGTGGATGGTACACACTGCAGCCACAGTGCGCCGGTAGTGAAGGGAGTGAATGTTTATGGTGGTGGAAGGGGTGCCAATCAAGCGGGCTGCTTTGTCCTGGGTGGTGCAAGGGGTGCCAATCAAGCGGGCTGCTTTGTCCTGGATGGTGTCGAGCTTCTTGAGTGTTGTTGGAGCTGCACTCATCCAGGCAAGTGGAGAGTATTCCATCACACTCCTGACTTGTGCCTGGTAGATGGTGGAAAGGCTTTGGGGAGTCAGGAGGTGAGTCACTCGCCACAGAATACCCAGCCTCTGACCTGCTCTTGTAGCCACGGTATTTATATGGCTGGTCCAGTTAAGTTTCTGGTCAGGATGTTGATGGTGGGGGATTCGGCGATGGTAATGCCGTTGAATGTCAAGGGGAGGTGGTTAGACTCTCTCTTGTTGGAGATGGTCATTGCCTGGCACTTGTCTGGCGCGAATGTTACTTGCCACTTATCAGCCCAAGCCTGGATGTTGTCCAGGTCTTGCTGCATGCGGGCTCGGACTGCTTCATTATCTGAGAGGTTGTGAATGGAACTGAACACTGTGCAATCTTCAGCGAACATCCCCATTTCTGACCGTATGATGGAGGGAAGGTCATTGATGAAGCAGCTGAAGATGGTTGGGCCTAGGACACTGCCCTGAGGAACTCCTGCAGCAATGTCCTGGGGCTGAAATGATTGGCCTCCAACAACCGCTACCATCTTCCTTTGTGCCAGGTATGACTCCAGCCATTGTAGAGGTTTCCCCCTGATTCCCATTGACTTCAATTTTACGAGGGCTCCTTGGTGCCACACTCGGTCAAATGCTGCCTTGATGTCAAGGGCAGTCACTCTCACCTCACCTCTGGAATTCAGCTCTTTTGTCCAAGTTTGAACCAAGGCTGTAATGAGGTCTGGAGCCGAGCGGTCCTGGCGGAACCCAAACTGAGCATCGGTGAGCAGGTTATTGGTGAGTAAGTGCTGCTTGATAGCACTGTCGACGACACCTTCCATCAATTTGCTGATGATCGAGAGTAGACTGATGGGGCGGTAATCGGCCGGATTGGATTCGTCCTGCTTTTTGTGGACAGGACATACCTGGGCATTTTTCCACATTGTCGGATAGATGCCAATGTTGTACCTGTACTGGAACAGCTTGGCTAGAGGCATAGTTAGTTCTGGAGCACAAGTCTTCAGCACTCAGCTGGGATGTTGTCGGGGCCCATAGCCTTTCGTGGCGATAACGGAGACCTGGCTCAAAAAAGGGCAGGATTGGGTCCTAAGTATTCCTGAATACAAGGTGTTCAGGAAAGATAGGGAAGGAAAGAAAGGAGTGCGGGGGACGGTGGCAGTATTGATTAAGGAGAGTATTACAGTACTGGAGAGAGAGGATGTCCTGGAGGGATCAAGGGCAGAATTTTTTTGGTTAGAGTTAAGAAATAAAAGAGGTACCATTACACTACTGGGTGTATTCTATAGGCCACCAACTAGTGGGAAGGATATAGAGGAGCAAATTTACAGGGAAATTACAGAGAGGTGCAAAAGCCATGGAGTAGTGATAATGGGGGATTTTAACTATCCTAATATAGACTGGGATAACAATAATAATAAGGAGCACAGAGGGGGAGGAATTTTTGAAATGTGTTCAGGATAACTATCTTAACCAGTACATTTCCGGCCCAACAAGGAAGGAGGCATTGCTGGACTTGGTTCTAGGGAATGAGGTGGGCCAAGTGGAGCAAGTGTCAGTGGTGGAGCATTTAGGGAGCAGCGATCATAGTATTATAAAGATTAGAATAGCTGTGGAAAAGGACACAGACCACTCTAAAGTATAAATAATCAATTGAAGGAGGGCCACTTTCAGTGGGATGAGAACAGATCTGGTCCGGGTAAATTAGAATCAAAGATTGGCAGGTAAAACTGTAATTGAATAGCCTTTAAAGAGGAGATGGTTCGGGTACATTCTAAGCACATTCCCACGAGGCAGAAAGGTAGGGCAACTAAAGCCAGAGCTGCCTGAATGACAAAAGAGATAACGAGTAAGATGAAACGGGGCATATGACAGATGTCAGGTTGATAACACAAGTGAGAACCAGGCAGAATATAGAAAGTTCAGAAGGGAAGCGAAAAAGGAAATAAGTGAAGCAAAGAGAGAGTTGGGAATAGACAGGCAGCCAACATAAAAGTGAATCCAAAAGACTTCTACAGGCATGTAAACAGTAAACGGGTAGTAAGAGGAGGGGTGGGGCCAATTAGGGACCATAAAGGAGACCTACTCATGGAGGCAGTGGGCATGGCTGAGGTACTAAATGAATACTTTGCATCTGTCTTTACCAAGGAAGAAGGTGCTGCCAGAGTCTCAGCAAAGAAAGATATAGTTGAGTTACTGCATGGGCTAAAAATTGATAAAAAAGAGGTACTTGAAAGGCTAGCTGTACTTAAAGTAGATAAGTCACCTGGTCCGGATGGGATGCATCCGAGGTTGCTGAGGGAAGTAAGAGTGGAAATTGCGGAGATACTGGCCATAATCTTCCAATCATCCGTAGATACGGGGGTGGTGCCAGAGGACTGGAGAATTGCAAATGTTACACCCTTGTTCAAAAAATGCTGTAAGGATAAACCCAGCAACTATAGGCCAGTCAGTTTAACCTCGGTGGTGGGGAAACTTTGAGAAACGATAATCCGGGACAGAATTAACAGTCACTTGGACGAGGATGGATTGATTAGGGAAAGCCAGCACGGATTTGTTAAAGGCAAATTGTGTTCAACCAACCTGATAGAGTTTTTTGATGAGGTAACAGAGAGGGTAGATGAAGGCAATGCAGTTGATGTGGTGTATATGGACTTTCAAAAGGTGTTTGATAAAGTGCTGCATGGCAGGCTTATCATCAAGATTGCAGTCCATGGAATAAAGGGGGCAGTAGCAACATGGATACAGAATTGGCTAAGTGACAGGAAACAGAGAGTAGTGGTGTTCCCCAGCGGTCGGTGCTGGGACCACTGCTTTTCTTGATATATATTAATGACTTGGACTTGGGTGTACAGGGCACAATTTCCAAATTTGCAGATGACACAAAACTTGGAAGGGTTGTAAACAGTGAGGAGGACAGTGATAGATTTCAAGAGGATACGGACAGGCTGTTGGCATGGGAGGACACGTGGCAGATGAAATTTAATGCAGAAAAATGTGAAGTGATACATTTTGGTAGGAAGAACCAGGAGAGGCAATATAAACTAAAGGGCACAACTCTAAAAGGGGTACAGGAACAGAGAGATCTGGGGTTAAATGTGCACAAATCGTTGAAGGTGGCAGGGCAGGTTGAGAAAGCGGTTAAAAAAGCATATGGGATCCTGGGCTTTTTAAATAGAGGCATAGAGTACAAAAGTATGGAAGTCATGATCAACCTTTATAAAACACTGGTTCGACCACAAGTGGAGTATTGTGTCCAGTTCTGGGCACCGCACTTTAGGAAAGATGTGAAGGCCTTAGAGAGGGTGCAGAAGAGATTTACTGGAATGATTCCAGGTATGAGGGACTTTAGTTATATGGATAGACTGGAGAAACTGGGGATGTTCTCCTTGGAACAGAGATGGTTGCGAGGGGATTTGATAGAGGTATTCAAAATCATGAAGAGTCTAGACAGAATAGATAGAGAGAAACTGTTCCCATTGGCGGTAAAGTCAAGGACCAGAGGACATAGATTTAAGGTGATTGGCAAAAGAACCAAAGGTGACATGAGGAAAATCTTTTTTACACAGCGAGTGGTTAGGATCTGGAATGCACTGCCCGAGGTGGTGGTGGAGGCTGATTCAATCATGGCCTTCAAAAAGGAACTGGATAAGTACTTAAAGGGAAAAAATTGCAGGTCTACAGGGAAAGGGCGGGGGAGTGGAACTAGCTGGATTGCTCTTGCATAGAGCCAGTGCGGACTCGAGGGGTCGAATGGCCTCTGTGCTGTATCCTTTCTGTGACTCTACCGCTATTAAATCTCCCCTTAACCTTCTCTGCTCTAAGAACAATCCAGCTTCTCCAGTCTCTCCATGTAACTAAAAACCCATATCCCTTGTACCATTCTAGTAAATCTCCTCTGCACCCACTCCAAGGCCTTGACTTCCTTTCTAAAATGTGGTGCCCGGAATTGGACACAATACTCTAGCTGAAGTCTAAGCAGTGATTTATAAAGGTTTAGTATAACTTCCTTGCTTTTGTACTCTGTGCTTCCATTTAGAAATGGAGGTAATATTTATAAATATAATTATAAACCTCTTCCAAAGGTTTGTGAGGATGTCATACAAGGTGGCACGAAGGGGATATTTGAGAGTTGTCTGGAATAATTGAGCACTTTAGGTGAAGGTGGACAGGACTGTTAATGAGTGGCAGATTGCAACGTTAAGAGAAGAGCTCCGATATGAAACCTTGCCAAATGCCCTTTGCTCCTCGAATAGTGTAGATCTGTTTAGCTCTGTAAGTAAGAATACTAGCAAGTGGGCACAGTAACCCACCTCTGTTTCAAAACACCCACCTGAGGATATTAAATCTTTCTAGATCTTGTGAAATTGTGTTGAAAAATTGTAATTGCATAATTTTGGGAGGTGGGAAAAATAGCTCGAAACTTTGAAAGCTGTATGTCTAGAGAAAAGCATAGCTAGATGGTCAGAGATGGAGAATCATGTCTGATAGATTTAGTATTTTCTCATGTTATCAACTGTCACCTCTTCTGACCTTTTCGAAAGGATTGAAAAGTTTTCAAGTAGATTCCAATGGAGTGGCAGGCAAGGCAGGTCAGATTAAACAACTTCGAGAAGCTAAAATAGACTCGAAATAATGGGCCTGCGGTTTGTTCTAAGTAATATTACTTTGTATTACAGCCCATTGGTTTAATGTTAGATGGAGTGACAGGCACTGATATATATCCAATTAAATTGATATTGTGGCTGGTTAACTCTCCATTTCTCCAACAGTGGTAATGATGAATAAGACTAAGCCTTTTAAAATTCGAGTCAGCATGTTGCAAGATGGAGTTAAATGGACTGCTGCTTTGGAGTATATGAAGCCTCAGGCTGATGGATAGGAATACATACATGGATGGGAGGGACTCAGAATACTTTAAGCAACTGTAGGAAGAATATAAATAATCTCTGACACAATCTATATGCACCTTACAGATGCTGCCAATTATGCTAGCAGTTTCTAAATGATAACTATTTTCAAACTAAACTGCTTTTTGAACCTTATGAGAAATGAGGAAAGTGAGAACCAAGACTTCAATTGCTCTTTACTTCAAAAGAAACAGGAAGCTATTGGGTCAAATATAAATTGGGCAACGTCTGATACACAGCTCAGACTGAACTACCAGAATAAAAACATTGCTGAATGCCACATCTGCTAACAAGCTCTCGGGAGTGTGCAGGTCAATAAAAGATTTCTCAGTTTTGAATGAACGTTACTAAGGACAAGGCGATTCAAATACAGTTCAAACCATGTTCGAGGCTGCATTCCCATGCGATGACTGCTGTGTAATTAGCCTTTCCCAGTGGAAGGGAAAGAGTCCCTTTGCTCGGTCAAAAGCCCTGCTTTGGAAAAACCTAGACGGTCAGCTGTTTAGTCAGCCATTCAGACTGCACAATTTTCTCAAAAGGTTTCCTCTATCATCTGTAGATTTAAGGCAGCATTTTCTTATTTTCATTTTCCATTTCCTCAAAATGTTGCCCATGTATTGCTGGAGCATGCATTGCATTATGGGAAATAGATGACATACCTGTCAGTACATGAGTATTTTTCTTTTTTCTGAGTCTTTCCATCTTCCCAGCAGCGCACACAGTCCAATTTTTGAGGCATCTGTCTTTGTTAAAGTTGTCTTTGGCGGCACCCTATTAACCCATCCAACATACAAACGAGAAAGCACTGAAATATGAGATGTCAACTTGCTACCATGTGTATTTCTTGTTTTTCTAAAGTGTCAATCAAGATCACTAGTGACTGAAAGCTGTTTTCTCATATCTGTCCACCTTTTCCGCTGTCAATTCAATCTGCAATCGTAAAAAAGCTGTTTGTCATCTTTTGGAAAGTCCTGCAGAAGCAAATAAACATTGAAGGGTCAGAACATCCAGTGAAATAAGAATCTGGCAATATGCTCACAGATGTGTCTGTACTCCACACAATGATAAGAGGGAACTCTAGGGAGTTTTGAAAAATCTCAAATCCATTTCAGCATTCCCCTCTGGAGTTTAACGTGACAACAATGGTAGGTTGAAGTATTAAAATAAGAGTTCCATTTTATTTATTATTCGTTCATGGGATGTGGGTGTCGCTGGCAAGGCCAGCATTTATTGCCCATTCCTAATTGCCCTCGGGAAGGTGGTGGTGAGCCGCCTTCTTGAACCGCTGCAGTCCGTGTGGTGAAGGTTCTCCCACAGTGCTGTTAGGAAGGGAGTTCCAGGATTTTGACTCAGCGACGATGATGGAACGGCGATATATTTCAAAGTCGGGATGGTGTGTGACTTGGAGGGGAATTTGCAGGTGGTGTTGTTCCCATGTGCCTGCTGCCCTTGTCCTTCTAGGTGGTAGAGGTCGTGGGTTTTGGAGGTGCCGTCGAAGAAGCCTTGGCGAGTTGCTGCAGTGCATCCTGTGGATGGTACACACTGCAGCCACAGTGCGCCGGTGGTGAAGGGAGTGAATGTTTAGGGTGGTGGATGGGGTGCCAATCAAGCGGGCTGCTTTGTGCTGGATGGTGTCGAGCTTCTTGAGTGTTGTTGGAGCTGCACTCATCCAGGCAAGTGGAGAGTATTCCATCACACTTCTGACTTGTGCCTTGTAGATGGTGGAAAGACTTTGGGGAGTCAGGAGGTGAGTCACTCGCCTTAGAATACCCAGCCACTGACCTGCTTTTGTAGCCACAGTATTTATGTGGCTGGTCCAGTTAAGTTTCCGGTCAATGGTGACCCCCAGGATGTTGATGGTGGGGGTTCAGTGATGGTAACGCTGTTGAATGTCAAGGGGAGGTGGTTAGACTCTCTCTTGTTCGAGATGGTCAATGCCTGGCACTTGTCTGGCGCAAATGTTACTTGTCACTTATCAGCCCAAGCCTGGATGATGTCCAGGTCTTGCTGCCTGTGGGCATGGACTGCTTCATTATCTGAGCGGTTGTGAATGGAATTGAACACTGTGCAATCATCAGCGAACATCCCCATTTCTGACCTTATGATGGAGGGAAGGGCATTGATGAAGCAGCTTAAGATGGTTGGGCCTAGGATACTGCCCTGAGGAACTCCTGCAGCAATTTTCTGGGGCTGAGATGATTGGCCTCCAAGAACCACTACCATCTTCCTTTGTGCTCGGTATGACTCCAGCCACTGGAGAGTTTTCCCCCTGATTCTCATTGACTTCAATTTTACGAAGGCTCCTTGGTGCCACACTCGGTCAAATGCTGCCTTGATGTCAAGGGCAGTCACTCTCACCTCACCTCTGGAATTCAGCAGTTTTTTCTATGTTTGGACCAAGGTTGTAATGAGGTCTGGAGCCGAGTGGTCCTCGCGGAATCCAAACTGAGCATCGGTGAGCAGGTTATTGGTGAGTAAGTGCCTCTTGATGGCACTGTTGACGACACCTTCCATCACTTTGCTGATGATTGAGAGTAGACTGATGGGGCGGTAATTGGCCGGATTGGATTTGTCCTGCTTTTTGTGGACAGGACATACCTGGGCAATTTTCCACATTGTCGGGTAAATGCCAGTGTTGTAGCTGTATTGGAACAGTTTGGCTAGAGGCGTGGCCACTTCTGGAGCACAAGTCTTCAGCACTACAGCCGGGATGTTGTCGGGGCCCATAGCCTTTGCTGTATCCAGTCCACTCAGCCGTTTCTTGATATCACGAGGAGTGAATCCAGTTGGCTGAAGACTGGCTTCTGTGATGGTGGGGATATTGGGAGGAGGCCGAGATGGATCATCCACTCGGCACTTCTGGCTGAAGATGGTTGCAAACGCTTCAGCCTTGTCTTTTGCATTCACGTGCTGGACTCCACCATCATTGAGGATGGGGATGTTTATAGAGCCTCCTCCTCCCGTTAGTTGTTTAATTATCCACCACCATTCACGACTGGATGTGGCAGGACTGCAGAGCTTTGATTTGAACCATTGGTTGTGGAATCGCTTAGCTCTGTCTATAGCATGTTGCTTCTGCTGTTTAGCATGCATGTAGTCCTGAGTTGTAGCTTCACCAGGTTGGCACCTCATTTTTAGATACGCCTGGTACTGCTCCTGACATGCTCTTCTGCACTCCTCATTGAACCAGGGTTGACCCCAGGCTTGTTGGTAATGGTAGAGTGAGGTATATGCCGGGCTATGAGGTTACAGATTGTGCTGGAATACAATTCTGCTGCTGCTGATGGCCCACAGTGCCTCATGGATGCCCTGTTTTGAGCTGCTAGATCTGTTCTGAATCTATCCCATTTAGCACGGTGATAGTGCCACACAACACGTTGGATGGTGTCCTCAGTGCGAAGACGTTACTTCGTCTTCACGAGGACTGTGCGGTGGTCACTCTTAATACTGTCGTGGACAGATGCATCTGCGACAGGTAGATTGGTGAGGACGAGGTCAAGTAAGTTTTTCCCTCGTGTTAGTTCGCTCACCAACTGCCGCAGACCCAGTCTGGCAGATATGTCCTTCAGGACTTGGCCAGCTCGGTCAGTAGTGGCGCTACCGAGCCACTCTTGGTGATGGACATTGAAGTCCCCCACCCAGAGTACATCTTGCTGAAGGTATGCCAGAAGATGTGATTTGCCTCCACACACCTTCCTCCATCAGATGCAACTGTTTCTCCCACTCAGGAGTAAGGAACATATCGTGAGGAGTTCCGTTTGCTGCATGTTGGTGAACATTTCCTCAATTACACCAACAGCAAAGCCTGTAATATGAGACTAATAATTAATATGAGTAAAATTAAGTAAGTGGCCGTTTAGAATGTCAATTCATCATCACCTTGCACATCCACATGACACTGTCACGCATCTCATCAAAATGTATTCCAAATTCATTGACAACCTCTTTTGCACTCGTATTCAAGCCAATGTAAAACAGGCACCCTGGGTTGTTAGGAACTACAATGAAAGTGGAAGAGATTTTAAAGGGCCTAGCGTATACATTTATGGGTGCTGTTAAACCTTACTAATGCCTCACTCTTGTTGGTTATTTTTTGTTTTATCCTGTTGCTGCTACTGTGCTCCCTGCCTTTGCGCCATTTGCTGAGTGACTGCCATTTGCCCGTCTCCCTTGCACACAGGACACAAGGGCAGTCCCACAGGGAATTCTCCTCTATCATTCCTCCTCGAATGGAGGAAGTTCAGATTGGTGAGACTGCACCTTTGGTCCATTGCAGCCACCATACCAGTACCCCCACACCAGAGCATCTAAGCAGATGTATTCTAAACTGCATTTGACAGAGAAGCAATGCCTGTGGAGACTTCCCAAAGTTAAGCTGTTACAGAGATACGCCATATGGTGCAAGTGACCCTGAGTCCAGCTTGACTGCACACAACAATTTGCCAGTGGCTGTTAAGGTCACAGCCGCCTTAAATTCTACGCCACAGGGTCATTCCAGGCTGCCTCTGGGGACATCTGTGTACAGCCATGTACAGACCCATGAAGCATTGTTCTTTCAAGCTAGCAATGTCATCAGCTTCCCCGTGGACAACCAAGGGCAGCATGGCAGGGCACTGCAACTTTATCAAGTTGCAGGATTCTTCAAGGATCAAGGCATCATAGATTGTGCACACATTGGCCGTAAAGGCAACTTTGATCAATGCCTATATGACCAGGATAGGATATGACTCTCAATGTGCACAAATTGGCTGCCGCGGTTTCTACTTCAAAAGTACTTCATTAGCTGTGAAGCACTTTGAGACATTCTGAGGTCGTGAAAGGCGCTAAACAAATGCGAGTCTTTCTTTCTTTCTTTCTCTCTTCCTCTCTTTCTTTCCTGCTGCAAAACAAATGATGTCATCATGATGAACATAAGCTAAGCAATTCCCTCACCAGAATGGCAGAAAACCTCTCGACATGACATACGATTCTACTGTGGTTTCTGTACCTGTTTCAGCAGCTCCTCAGAAATATCCGATGCACAAAATATAATGAGAATGGCTCTTTTTCCACCATAAAGGCTCAGCAGCATTAAGAAAATCTTCATAAGAGTTCTAAATTGTTAAACTTTAGGGGCTCGATTTTCCCAGGAAATTACGGGTGTGTTGGGGGCGGGGGGGGCTCCGAAAATTTGGGAAATCCTGTTTGGGTTCGGAGGCTGGCTCCAACCCACGACTTCTGAATTCCCCACGGACTCACCTGTGTGCACGCGGGCGTCCCGATTCCGGAAGTCCTGCAATTAAAGCCAGCGGGATGATAGTTAAAGAGGCAAATGTACCTCGTTGAGGTACTTAAGGTACTTTACTTGTGACATATTAGGTAGTTAGAACGATTTTTAACTTACCTGGGCGGCTTTCCCACGGCTTCTGATTCACGCCTGAAGGGCCGGATCAGGCAAAAAGAAATGAAATAAATTAAATAAAAAACCATTGCATGAAGTTAAAACACAAAATCAACCTACCTTTCCACCCTGCTCCGATGTCCGATGTCTCCCTCTCCGATTTCCCCCTCTTCACTCCCCCAATGCCCCCTGATCTCCCCCTTTTCACCCCCGATCTCCCTCTCTTCTTCCCGATCTCCCCCGATCTCCCCTTCTTCACCCCTGATGTCCCCCCGATCTCCAGCTCTTCCCCCGATCTCCCCTTCTTCACCCCCCCGATGTCCCCCCAATCTTCCCCCGATCTCCCCCGATCTCCCCTTCTTCACCCCCCCCCGATGTCCCCCCGATCTCCCCTTCTTCACCCCACCGATGTCCCCCCGATCTCCCCTCTTCTCCCGATCTCCCCTTCTTCACCCCTGATGTCCCCCCGATCTCCCCCTCTTCACCCGATCTCCCCTTCTTCACCCCCTGATGTCCCCCCGATCTCCCCCGATCTCCCCTTCTTCACCCCCGATGTCCCCCCAATCTCCCCTCTTCCCCCATCTCCCCTTCTTCATCCCCAATGTCCCCCCAATCTCCCCCTCTTCCCCCCCGATCTCCCCTTCTTCACCCCCGATGTCCCCCCGATCTCCCCTCTTCCCCCGATCTCCCCTTCTTCACCCCCCCGATGCCCCCCCAATCTCCCCTCTTCCCCCAATCTCCCCTTCTTCATCTCCGATGTCCCCCCAATCTCCCCCTCTTCCCCCCCGATCTTCCCTTCTTCAGCCCCCTGATGTCCCCCGATCTCCCCCTCTTCCCCCGATCTCCCCCGATCTCCCCTTCTTCACCCCACCGATGCCCCCAGATCTCCCCTTCTTCACCCCCCCTCGATGTCCCCTCAATTTCCCTCTCTTTACCCCCCCCCCCGATGTCCCCACCGATCGCACCTTCTTCATCCCCCAATGTCCCCCCACCGATCCCCCTCTCCCCCCGATCTTCCCCTCTCCCAGCCCGATCGTCCACTCTCCCCCCGATCTTCCACTCTCCCCCCCCCGATCTTCCATTCTCCTCCCCTGATCTTTCCCTCTCCTCCCAATTTTCCACCCCCCCCCCCACCGTTCTTTCACCCTCTCCCCCCGATCCTCCCCTCTCCCCCCGATCTTCCACTCTCTCGCCCCCCGATCTTATCTTCCAGCTCCGGATGACATCCCGCTGTCTCTCTTTCTCCCCCCCTCCCCGGCATTGCAGCACCTGACAGCAGCCAGTCTGTCAATCAGCCTGGCTGTTGGGCGCGAAACCTGGAGAGCACGTTAATCACTGTCAATTACGGTACGATCGCATCGGAAACGGTAAGTTTTGTTTATTCGGGTTTGCCACGCGCACCTTCACCCCCTCCCCCCACTGCCAACCAGCCACCATTTCAAAATTGAGCCCTAGAATACAGTGAACATTACGCTCATTGTTATTATTTCAGTGGAGTATAGCACCTTACAATTATTTAAATTTTATGCAATTTTGAGTTATCTGTTCCTCTTGAGGAAATCATTTTAATTTTAAGTAATGAAAAAAGGCAGAGTAGACCTGTTGTGTCTGTGAGCATATCACGTTTTGCCTGGGAAAAAGGGTTGGACTGCAAATTAGAGAGAAACCGCAGATGCAGGTCCCTCGCCTTGCTTCCATCGAACTATGTGAGGAAGGAGGAAGCTTACTCTGCAATTAATTAATAACTTTAACCTTTTAATCACCAAATGTCAAATTCTCGTTCAAATTAATTGATGAGAGGCAGTCTTCTGGCTATAAACAGCTGAAAGGGATTCTAATCAGGATTTGCAACATAAAACCTGGATGGCCGTAGTTAGATGCTGATTTTCTATGTCATTTAGAGTAGGAGATGGTTGTGTGTAAAATCAAATCCATTTGTCTACAAAAGGATGAAGTAATACAGAATGGGAAGGAAGACAACAGTATGTGACACTGTTTCAGTTGAAAATCCAAAGCTTGTAGTACAGGGTTGTAAAGGAATAGGTGAAATGAGGAGCTCAATACATGATTTCATATTAGGTAACAACCTAACTGGCCTCTTTTAAATAGACTGTGAGAGGAAAGAAAACTGAAGGAGATGAGAGAAGTTTGACAGTTCAGATGTCTGGAAGGGAACAAGTTAAGTGCAGGAAATGGTATGATGAGTCTTTATTTCAATATAATGGCCATGGAGGAAGGGTGTGCAGGACCATGTATTTGTAGCTTCGGAAGAACTAGAGATGCACAAATATGTTTTTAAAAATTATTTTTAGTCATATTTTAGCCCTGTTCCAGTTCTAAGTCTTGGTACATAAAAACCACTTAATTTCTTGTATAAGCAACTGGAACTCTGACATCTTAAATTTAGAATCATAGAATGGTTACAGCACAGAAGGAGGCCATTTGGACCTTCGAGCCAGTGCTGGCTCTTTGTAAGAACAATCCAGTTTGTCCTATTTCCCTGCTCTTTCCCCGTAGCCCTGCAATTTTTTTCCCTTCAAGTATTTATCCAATTCCTTTTTGAAAGCCACGATTGAATCTGCCTCCACCGCCCTTTCAGGCAGCATCATAACTACTCGCTGTGTAAAAAAGTTTTTCCTCCTATCACCTTTGTTTTTTTTTTGCCAATCGCCTTAAACCTGTGTCCTCTGTTTCTTGACTCTTCTGCCAATGGGAACAGTTTCTCTTTATTTACTTTATCTAAACCCTTCATGATTTTGAACAGTTTTATCAAATCTCCTCTCACCCTTCTCTGCTCTAAGAAGGTTTAAAATCAAACACGTTATATCTACCAAAGGGTAGATATGTTCCTGTAGGAAGCTTGGCTCAGTGGTAGCATTCACACCTCAGTCAGATTGTGGGTTGAAGCCCTATTCCAGGATTTGAGCACCTAATATAGACTTGATACTTCAGCGCAGTACTGAGGGAGTGCTGCATTGTTGGAGATGCCATCTTTTCAGATGAGATGCTAAACTGAAGTCGTGTGGCATTATTTGAAGAGCAGGGAGTATTCCTGGTGTCCTGGGGAACATCTATACCTCAATCACCACTATCAAAACAGATTGAACTTGTCATTTATCTTTAAATAACAAGATTATTTGAAGAATTAATAGAATTTGTAAAATGTAGAGGATGAAATAGGTTGAAGGAATCGGGGAGTCCGACTCCAAGATTACTGAGTCTGAAGCAATGAGACTGGATAGGTCACAAAGTAAAGGCCATCCCTTTCAACAGACTGTGTATAACTGGCATAGTAACTGATTCCTAATGATTAATTGAGACTCTCTCGAGAGTGGTGAATAACCATAGGTTAAATCTTGAAACCTGAAATTTCTCCTTGACACCCAAAGGTAATGAATTAAAAATAAGTGGTATAAGTTTACAATAGCATTATTCAACTCTGGTCACAGCTGGTGCCCAAGGCCTCAAAGACAGCACATACATAAATCTTCTGTTTCTGAGCCGAGTGCTGGTGTGCTCTGAAGCTGCCACATGCTGAAGGCTCGATTGTGGACCCATGCGCCAAAGATGTGGATTCTTATATCTGAGTTACTAACTGATGCACATTCCTGGATACCTCCTTGACAGACTCATTAGTTGGATGATCTGCAAGCATCCTTTTTTTAACGCAGTTACTGACATCCAAGTCTTGTGGTTCTTTCACTGCAGGGCAGGCATCCTCCGTCCCTGTAGAAAACTACAGCTGACTATTTGTCATCCTCCTTGCCACTCATGCTCTGTGCCCCATTAAGTGATCCACTTTCATGAACACTAAATAATCCTTTGCACTCACAGCCTCTGCCATCTCTTTCCACTGTGCTTCGACTGTAGATTTTCCTGGTTTTCTGTCTGTGACTAAGGCGTTTTGACTCTTATTTTTGACAAAAGCACCTCCATGAACTCTGGAGCCACCTGCACTGAAGATGCAGCCTTTTGATGATTCATCTTTGCTTCCCTCATAATGGATGCCCTGGGATTTTCTGCTGTTTCAGTCACTTAAGTGCTGCAACTGCATTGGATTTCCCTTCCACCAAAGGCTGGCTACCAACAGAGGGCACAATTAGCATTGGGAATCCACCCAAGAGGTTAGACCCAGGAAAATTCACTAGGACCAGTGGAAGTGCTGTATTTTTGTGCTTAAACGCAAATGGAGAGGAAAATCTGCACCTATGTGTTTTGAAGCTCTGAGTTTTTTTTACAGTTACCAACTGAAGTTAACAAATGCTATATTGTGTGAGTTTTGGAAATAATGTTCTCAAACTATTGGAATATTTGTTTTTTCTTAAAGAAAATATTTGAAGAGAGAACTTCTCTCGCACCTTCCACCTCCTTGGAATGTCCTAAAGTGCTTCAAATCCAATGAATTAGATTTTTAAAATATTTTGGTGGCAATTGTAGCAGTCAATTTTCATACTGTAAGGAGCCACAAACAGAAATAAAGATAAATGACAAGTTCAATCTGTTTTGATAGTGGTGATTGAGGTATAGATGTTCCCCAGGACACCAGGAATACTCCCTGCTCTTCAAATAATGCCACACGACTTCAGTTTAACATCTCATCTGAAAAGATGGCATCTCCAACAATGCAGCACTCCCTCAGTAGTGCACTGAAGTGTCAAGTCTATATTAGGTGCTCAAATCCTGGAATAGGACTTCAACCCACAATCTGACTGAGATGTGAATGCTACTACTGAGCCAAGCTTCCTACAAGAACATAAACAGTAAATTTACTCGAAGTTGATCCTATATTTTTCATGGGTTACACCAAATAGACACCTATCAGCTAAAAAATCATTTAATTCAGATAATGAAAATGTTAAGTAGTTGGAATGCGGCCACTGTACAGTTCCACAAGTCTATCATTCAAAATGTATTATTCCGAACAAAACTAGAGATGATCTAGAGATGATCTAGCCAACAATTGGGAAATCTTTGAGGAGTTTGGACAATTACAAGATTGCACTTGGATCTTTAGAAGATCAGAATGCCAGCACATTATGTGCAAACATGCTCTCAAACAAAAAGCAAGTCAGATGCCTGCCCAAGACTGCATGACATCTAAGTGACGAGTACTTCAGGATTCTAACAACCCGCTGCATACGTTGAACCAAACAAATTAGCTATTACACCCGCAGAGAACAGAGCCATTTGTGCAGATACCAGAACCCAGCCATGTGCTACCACAACATAACAGGACCTATCCAGTCAGTCCAAAGCAAACAAACCACAGCAGAGTACAAAATAAATGACAGTGGTTTGAATTAAATAAAAATGAGCCGGCACCATAACTGAAATCCTTTCATGGAAAGGGCTCCCATGCATATTGTGACCAATGAGCTCGCTATTGTAACGAGGAGTGTTATTAGTGTGGAAACCATGCAACAACAATTTTGAGATTTTGTATGAACATGTTAATACTGGAACTGCTTATAATTGGTGTGACTATATCGTTGGTGGAAATATATTGTTTGCGTTCTTACTTAGAAGTTCAATTTCTTTTGATGGAAGAGATGTATCGATATTGGTGTGACTTTGTATTTGTAGTTAAGTACAGGAAGTTCCCTGACTGCTCCCTCTGACTCGGAAATGTTTGTATGATGGACAGCTACACGCTGTGTACTGAAATGACTGATTAATGCACACCACAAGTTTGAAGCTTGGAATTTTCTTGTCTAATTTTACCAACTCAAATTAATAACAACCACTCTGCTACACTGTCTCCTGAATATGCATTGCTCCAGTGAAAACCAAGTTCCATTCTGTGAGCCTCTCAAAACTATCTCTGAACCCACATCATTCAGCATGAAATGTAGAAAGTCTGGGCTGATTTGCCTGTTACAGTTTTCCATGATCATGCACGGTCTATTTAATGCCACATCAACAAACCGTTTCATTACCTTTTTTAATTACAGCATCGAGAAGTTTGCAGAAGTAAGATGTACTACATTTAACTTGCAATATCTATCAACATTTGCAGGAAGATAATAATTGAGCTCCCAAGTATGAATTTTAGACGCTGTATTTCAACTGAAGAATTCACAATCTTGACACCCCATTCGTGTGCATGGTGTTTAAAACAGTTAGCTTGCAAATGCTTGTGCCTCTACCTTTCTCCCAGTATCTACATTCAGCCAAAAAATAATATAAAATGTTCCAAGGAATCAAGGTCACCCAATACTTTTTTTTGGAAAATATTTAAGAATGGCCTGGAGTTTCCACTAGGGGCGCCGTTGATAAGATGTGCCCAGAATGCGCTGGACACTGCGCTGCTTTTCCAGCAAAACAAGTGGTTGTCAGCTGTACAATAAAGGGGTTTTTGCAGTGTGATGTCTGTGTGTTGCACTCACCTGCATGGGCCCCAGGAAAATCAACCCTTCGGGGTAAAGAAGTCAGGAAATTTGTACTTAACCATCTGCGATTTTACCCAAGCCTCTTGGAAACGGAATTCTCTTTCCTGAAGGGAAAACAAAAAGTTGAAGGTATAGCTTGGGAGTACCAAAAAAAAATAATAGCAGTCATCAATGTTTCAATGTAGAAGCTGTCATAACATTTGACAAAAGTGTCAGTCAATATAGATCAACTTTCAACAGTTATGGAGACAGATTATAGGAACATCTTTACCAATTTTGATAGTTGGGAACCTAGAAATTATTATTGATATCAAGACTTATGTTGGCAGTAAATTAGTGAGCATATATTTACTGCTGTGGCAGTGCAAGGAATGGGCATTAAGTACATAATAGAGTGGAAATTGTGCTTAAGTTTATTAATATCTGCATAACTGCTGCTTTTGGGAAGTGGGAAGAAAAATATATATTGCTGAGTCCCCACATCTGACAAGCAAAATGAATTCTTTCAGCCCACGTTTGATCTAATTAAGCGTCTCTTGCAGATGAGATTCTTCAGGAAGCAGCTGAATTTGACAGAAGACACAGCACAATGGGAATTGGGTTCAGTGCTCCCCTGGCTGAGGAAGATGAGCAGGAGTGAGGAAGGGGTGTCATAAGAGGCTCATTAGGTGGTGCCACGCACACCCAGTTCCAGGCACAGCTACCTGGGATGTCCTGAAGAGCAGTACCTTTTACATAAGAACATAAAGAAATAGGAGCAGGAGTAGGCCATACGGCCCCTCGAGCCTGCTCCGCCATTTAATGAGATCATGGCTGATCTTCTACCTCAACTCCACTCTCCCGTCCTATCCCCATATCCCTTGATTCCCTCAGTGTCCAAAAATCAGTGACTGAGCATCCACAGCTCTCCAGGGTAGAGAATTCCAAAGATTCACAGCCCTCTGAGTGAAGAAATTTTTCCTCATCTCGGTCCTAACTGGCCGATCCCTTATCTTGAGACTATGACTCCTAGTTCTAGACTCTCCAGCCAGGGGAAACAGCCTCTCAGAATCTACCCTGTCAAGCCTTCTAAGATTTATATACATTTCAATGAGATCACCTCTCATTCTTCTAAACTCCAGAGAATATGGGCCTGTTCTACTCAATCTCTCCTCATAGGACAATCCTCTCAGGAGGTTATGGTGCAGCAAGAAGGCAGTGAGCAAACTATACCATCTGTTTAATGAAGGCCTCCAACATCTGTCAATCTGGGCAGCACTGCCAGTGGATGTCAAGTCACCACAATCCTCAAAATTTACACACTACTCGTCCCTTGGAGGATAGCACAGAGGATAACTTCAAGGTCACCCAGTTCACTACCCACTGGTGCAAGAGAGAGGTTTAGGCGAGTCCTCAACACCTGCCGCTGAGCAACAGCAGGCAGGCTGTACAATTCCAGCACATTGCTGGCTTTCCAGAATTACAAGCGGGTCGATTTTGACCAAACCAGCGCCTGTCAGGTCGGGCGACTGTGGTGTTCGCCCACAAAAAAAACTTGTGAGGTGCCCAAACCATTTTGATCGGGCCTCATTATCCTATCACCAGTGAGCTGCCCATGAGTTTTCAGCCGTTGACAGGCAGCTCGCCAATGAGGGGCTGGAATCCCTTAAAGCAAGACCTCAGGCAGACTGCATCTCTTAAAGCGAGACCTCAAGCAGACTGCATCTCTTAAAGCGAGATCTCAGACTGGCTGCATCTCTTAAAATGAGACCTCAGGCGGGCTGCATCTCTTAAAGCGAGACCTCAGGCGGGCTGCATCTCTTAAAGTGAGACCTCAGTCAGACTGCATCTCTTAAAGCGAGATCTCAGACTGGCTGCATCTCTTAAAATGAGACCTCAGGTGGGCTGCGTCTCTTAAAGCGAGACCTCAGGCGGGCTGCATCTCTTAAAGTGAGACCTCAGTCAGACTGCATCTCTTAAAGCGAGATCTCAGACTGGCTGCATCTCTTAAAATGAGACCTCAGGCAGACTGCATCTCTTAAAGCGAGATCTCAGACTGGCTGCATCTCTTAAAGTGAGACCTCAGGCGGGCTGCGTCTCTTAAAGCGAGACCTCAGGCAGACTGCATTTTTTAAAGCGAGATCTCAGGCAGACTGCATCTCTTAAAGCGATACCTCAGGCGGGCTGCGTCTCTTAAAGCGATACCTCAGGCAGACTGCATTTTTTAAAGCGAGACCTCAGGCGGGTTGCGTCTCTTAAAGCGAGACCTCGGGCGGGCTGCGTCTCTTAAAGCGAGACCTCAGGCGGGCTGCGTCTCTTAAAGCGAGACCTCAGGCGGGCTGCGTCTCTTAAAGCGAGACCTCGGGCGGGCTGCGTCTCTTAAAGCGAGACCTCGGGCGGGCTGCATCTCTTAAAGCGAGATCTCAGGCAGACTGCATCTCTTAAAGCGATACCTCAGGCGGGCTGCGTCTCTTAAAGCGATACCTCAGGCAGACTGCATTTTTTAAAGCGAGACCTCAGGCGGGTTGCGTCTCTTAAAGCGAGACCTCGGGCGGGCTGCGTCTCTTAAAGCGAGACCTCAGGCGGGCTGCGTCTCTTAAAGCGAGACCTCAGGCGGGCTGCGTCTCTTAAAGCGAGACCTCAGGCGGGCTGCGTCTCTTAAAGCGAGACCTCAGGCGGGCTGCGTCTCTTAAAGCGAGACCTCGGGCGGGCTGCGTCTCTTAAAGCGAGACCTCAGGCAGACTGCGTCTCTTAAAGCGAGACCTCAGGCGGGCTGCGTCTCTTAAAGCGAGACCTCGGGCGGGCTGCGTCTCTTAAAGCGAGACCTCAGGCAGACTGCATCTCTTAAAGCGAGACCTCAGGCGGGCTGCGTCTCTTAAAGCGAGACCTCAGGCGGGCTGCGTCTCTTAAAGCGAGATGCCTTGGAGCACCTTGAACTGAAATAGCAATGGCTCATGCAAGGGCACCAAGATTTTCTGACGCAGACTTGGAGATATTGGTGCAGGAACCTCCTGTTCTCCTGCACCTCCTGTTCCCCTGCACCAAGACCAGAGTTCCCAGGTAGACCTTGCGGCAGGTCTGGTGGGATATCTGAGTGGGTGATTGCAGTCAGCCTCACCTGCAGGACATGGCTTCAATGCTGCAAGAAGTTTAATGATCTTACACACTCAGCTAAGGTAAGAGTCATTTCTTGTCATGTCTCCCTTCTCTGCATCGCACCTTGCCACATCATCCTTCTCCCACACCACCTCAAGCACTCCCCTCTCCCTCTGCACCTCTTTATACTGTAATGAGCAATGGGAGTTAAGCGTGCCCTCCTCCTAGTTTCAGCTGAGCTGTCAGCAGCTACTGGTGTCCTCACAGAAAGCACATGCAGCTTATTGCTGTCTCCTGGTTGCACCGGTGACAATGTAGGAGCAGTAGTGTTAGGGAAAGTGGACTTAAAAAAGACATTATATTGGGTAGACTCTGGGTGAATATGTTGTTTGCTGGCATTTGTTGAATCCAGTAAAGAAAAGCAGACTTCTGCAATTGTGTTTGTGTAAATATTGGTTCAACACTAGCTACAGAGATTACATTGTCAGGTGGTATTTGTATGACTGATGGTCAGTGATTGGAGGGTGGAAGGACTGGGTAGGATATTTGGGAGGAGTGGTCTTGGCAGGGTTGATGGGGACAGGAGTTCAAGCAAATTGCTGGCGTGTGAGTTGGCCTCTGATAGTTCAAGCTATAAGATTCTGGTGGTCTGCAATATGGCGGCATCACGGCACCTCCCCGGAGAGCGTGCACACTCCTGCGTTATTGCCATGGAGTGGTCAGTGGACGTTCAGAGAATGAAACCTCTTCCTGTTCAGGAATGAAGCCAGGTCATGGAAAGGTGCCCCTGAATGATGACACACCTATGACTTCCTGAAGTTGGGAACGGGAGCCTGCTATGGCTGCAAAACCTCCAGCCCTCTGCTGTTGGCACCTGCTGTTCATGGAGAACTTGATGTACATACTAGCCCTTTGGAGGATGGCATCTGTCACTTGCCTGATGCAGGAGTGAACGGCCGACTGGCTGATGTGTGCCATGTCACCTGCTACAGCCTGGGATGAGCCGGAAGTGAAAAAGTTAATTACCTTGACAACCACAGGCAAGTATGGCCACCTCTCATTGTAGGGTCCAGGTCTGGTTGCAGCACATGACACAAGGCAGTGACAGCTTCGCAGCTGAATGGGAGCCTCATGAAACATTGTTCTTCAGTGAGATTGAGATTGAAGGCTGTGGATGCCCAGTCATTGAGTATATTCAAGGCTGAGATAAATAGATTTTTGGGGCGCTAAATTGGGCTGTACGCCTGGCATTGACTTTGTTCCCGGTTGCCTCCACTGCCTTTTGAGTTTATGCCTGGAGGGCCTCTTGCCCACCCCCCACCACCCTTCCCCAGCGGATATAGGATGTCCCTCCTTCTATCCATCTCTTGCACCCAAGGTCTCTAGCGCATCAGCAGAGAACCTTGGTGCATGCACTCTCGCAGGCCTGGTACAAACTCAGATCGGCAGATTGGTGAGGTCTGGCGTGCAGATTGGAGGATGTGGGATTTAGTAGTGCGCAACCTTTATTCAATGTTTTAACCTAACTCATCAGGGTCTAAACTTGCGTCCTGCCTCCGTAGGGTCCATCGGCCGTGGGGTACTAGCGCATCACACTACCCTCGCCCGAAATAGACCCTTATCCATTTTTTCCCCCTTGGTCTCTCGGGGAATCAAGGGATATGGGGATCGGGCAGAAAAGTGGAGTTGAGGTCAAAGATCAGCCATGATCTGATTGAATGGCGGAGTAGGCTCGAGGGGCCATATAGCCTATTCCTGCTCCTATTTTTTATGTTCTTATGTTCTAACTGACCCTGTTTCTGTTTACTCTGGTTGGAGGACATTGGTGCCTTCGTTTGCCCCCACCACCCCCTGCCAGTCTTCCTGCAGCCTCACATGCAGCTTCTTGCTCTCTTGGCTGCTGCTCCTCTTCCTCTTTCTCCACCACCCAGATAGGTGTAGCAAGAACAGGTCCAATCGTCAGGGGGACTCACGGTTAAAATATATCCCACGGGTTGTAAAAGCTTGCAAATGGTTCAAATGCCAAAATAATGGCCTCATGCAAACTCCTGCGCTCTGGAATAAGCCAGTCTTGATTCCAAAAAGATCTAGTGATGCAAAAGAATTAATGTGAGTGCCTCTTTAAATATTGCTCCAAATGGTCTGCCTGCTACTTTTACCACACAATTTCCAGGCCGGGTCCTGCATGCAACGGCTGCCCTGCTAATTCTAGTTAAAATCTGCATGATAGGACACCTACTTAAATATTTAATGCTGCCACCTGATGCAGGCATGCGTCTGGACAGCCCGCGCCCTTTCCAGAGTCGTCATGGCGGCGGACACAGGACTGCACCGCCAATTTAACTCTCTTACCGTCCGATTTACCCCTGTTGCCGTGGGTTACAATCATGCTCACCAGTGGCAGTTCAGCTCATGCTTTGATTTCCTTTCTCCTCACTAAACTGTACTATGTCATTTTCATTGGGTTTCTTAGGATCCATGTCCCAAGTTTGTTGTCTTTTGGTACCAGTTTCAGCTCACGTGGATATTCCACGGGTTGTTATCAGGAGAATGACACTTCTAGTAAAACGTCAAGGCAGAGTTAAACTATTGAAAGTATATTTTATACACTTTTTTTCTAGCTATGTCCTTCACAAATCTATTATCTGATATCACATTTCCAAGATAGACAAAGTGGCTGATTGTTTTTCAATATATGACCCCTCATTTAGAAAACCCAAGGACCAGACCAAAAAGCAATTTAATAGGGAAAATTGATTCTATATTTAGCTCGTTTTTGTTGGCAAAAATATTCCAAGGCCGAATCTCTGTTTCCGAAATGACAAAAATCATATTTTGTGGATTTATGAAAATGATAAGCATTTCTCTGTATTTTATTGGTTGGGATTGGTATATAAATAGGCAGTTAAAACACAGCACTAAGGCGGTGTTGATCCTTAATTTAACCTGTGTTATTTTTGTGTTGCAGGCTAATTACTACCTCCTCCCACTTCAGTAGTTACTGTGAAATAGAATAACTTGCCAATTATTAGTGTCTGTGTTTTGTGTAATTTCTTCTCCGCTTCATGGATCTCTTCCCCTCCTGCCAGCTAGCTACCATTGTCAATTTTGCTTACAAGGGATTGATTCCATTGATTTATCTCTTGGATGTTCACTTTGGTCACTGCCTTACTCCTGCTATATTCATCATTAACCATAACCTACCAGTAGTCATCAGGATTATTATAAGCATCTAAGGGTTGCAGTCTTCATTCGAGTCCTTTTGACTTCAGTTGTAGGAACTGAGATGAGGTCAATAAGATGAATTGGATCTACAACAACAACAACAGACCTGTTAGTCTAACATCAATTGTGGGAAAGTTATTGGAATCTATAATTAAGGACAGACATAATCTTAAAATGAAAGCCAGACCATTCAGGAGAGAAGTTGGGAAACACTTCGTCATGCAAAGGGTTGTAGAAGTATGGAATTCACTCTCACAAAAAGCAATAAATGTTAGCTCAATTAATAATTTTAAATCTGAGATTGATAGATTTTTGCTAACCAAAGGTATTAAGAGATATGAAGCCAAGGCGGGTATAAGCAGTTAGGCTACAGATCAGCCATGGCGAAACAGGCACAAGGGGCTAAATGGCCTACTCCAATTCCTATGTTCCTAACTTGCATTTATATATTGTCTTTAACTTAGTAAAACATCATAAGGTGCTTCAAAGGAGCGTTATCAAACAAAATTTGACACTGAGCCACATAAGGAGAAATTAGGACAGGTGACCAAAAGCTTGGTCAAAGCGGTAGGTTTTAAGGAATGTCTTAAAGGAAGGGAGTGAGGTGGAGAGGTTTAGGGAGAGAATTCCAGAGCTTAGGGCCTAGACAGCTGAAGGCACGGCCGCCAATGGTGGAGCGATTAAAATTGGGGATGCACAAGAGGCCAGAATTGGAGGAGTGCAGTGATCCTGTAGGGTTGTAGGGCTGGAGGAGGTTACAGAGACATGGAGGGGCGAGGCCATGGGAGATTTGGAAACAAGGATGAGAATTTTAAAATCGAGGCATTGCCGGACCGGGAGCCAATGTAAGTGAGCAAGCACTGGGGTGATGCGTAAATGGGATTTGGTGCGAGTTGGGATACAGGCAGCAGCGAGACCACAGGCGCAGTTAAAATTAGATGCAGCTACCCCGAAATTCCAGTGGGTAAAGGCACTAACTGGTGTCCTATTTCAAACTGACCAGAAGGCCCCAGTTTGGATTTCCTAGTCCGTGCTGAGTTAGCTGTTTTTGGCCCGGGCTTCAGTTGATCCAGTACAATTGGCCTCCATGCCCCTGGGCATAAGAGGAAAAAAAAAACTCAAGCTAGGGTTCTGATCTTGAACGCTGTCCAATCACCTTTGCTGGAAAGTATGAATCTGTGGATGTCGGCTGAGGACAGGACTGTGATGCACTTGGCGGTCAAGGCTTAGCCGCCTGTTTTACAGGCGTGAAACGAGTGCCTAAGTGTCCAATATGGCAGGCAACCCATGCGTGCCTGTTCCACATCCCGCCGTTTTGGATCAGACTCTTCTGCAGGCGTCCAGGGCGTGCGCCGGAAATATGTTAAACGGTAATTAAAATATTTAAATAAGGGTCCTGTTGACTTCAATCGTGCGGGATGTATAACGGGCGGCCTATCCTATATCGCTTGCTTTACACTATGGGCAAAAGTTACAATTATCTCCAAAGAATTTTCTGGGCTCTCCTTGCCTCATGGCAGGACCCATGCCTTTGCCCCACCAGCATTATTGAAATGATCTAACACTTTCTGATGGGTTTGGCCTCCTCCAGTTTTCACCATGCCGCATCGGCAACCCAGGGTTTTTCAGGCAATTAGTCTATGAACACACTTAACTTTCACATCTGGGGCCCATTAGTTGTTTGGAATCCAATAACATGGTGCTGGGTTAGCAATTCTCTATAAACCCATGTCAGTGCCACAAAGTAATGGCAGAGATGGTGGGTTTTCAAAGTGGATTTGTAGAATTTGACTATTGCCAACTGTGAGATTATATAAAAGTGTCACTGATTAACAAATCCACCGAACTAAAGAGAGCTTTATATTCTATAATGAGGGACTAAATTCATTACTCTCACGAACATTACTGAATCTCACTGAACATGGGTCTTACAGAGCAGCTTCACCAATGATTTATGAACATGGCAGGGAGAGCTTCCCATCAGCCCACTGCAAGTAGAATCTCAGAACTTGCACACTTGCAAAGTTCCCACAGGGTACCGGATAATGACAAACCATGGTTTAATTCAGCTGCCTGCAAGCTGGCATTAGAATCATAGAATCATAGCACAGAAGGAGGCTATTCGGCCCATCGTGCCCTTGCCGGCTCTTTGAAAGAACTATCCAATTAGTCCCGTTCCCCTGCTCTTTCCCCGTAGCCCTGAAAATTTTTCCCCTTCAAATATTTATCCAATTCCCTTTGGAAAGTTATTATTGAATCTGCTTCCATCACCCTTTCAGGCAGTGCATTCCAGATCAGAACAACTCGCTGTGTAAAAAATGTTTTGCTCATGTTGCCTCTGGTTCTTTTGCCAATTACCTTAATTACTGAGCTCTCTGGAATTCCACTGAATTTACAGCACGAGTTAACCATGCCTGCAGAGCTTGTTTTCCTCTTGTGGACTCTCAAGGGGAAAGCAGAACACGATTACTCCATTTCCTTAACATTTGCAGCACTGTCCTGCTGCCTGGGGTTATTTACGGTGGGATGTTAAACACAATTAATTGCGGTGCACCTTCCAGATCTTCCTGTCACGCGGAGTAAGTTGCGAGGGGATGGAATCAAAAGTTCAAGCTTAGAGAAACCAAATAATTTACACAATCCCTCTGCATTGGCTTGAATTTAGGCACACCAATCTTACTAAAACAAAGTGGGGGGAGAAAACATGTAGTGAGTCCTTTTTAATTAGATGTTTTATAATGCTCAGTTGAAAAACGAGCATTTTGCCTGAGTGCCCTTTTATCATGAGAAGAGGCAATGGCTTAACTCGATACCATGACAAGAATAATTAAAGCCGTTTGATTACTGAGTGACATGATAGATTTTGTTGTGAATATATTTTATATTTGTCTTCTCTTTCCCTCCCCAGGTAGTGAAAGATTAAAGATCAGGGGAACAGCCGTTGAAAATTTCACGACAAATCGTTTGTATTTTATTGGTGGAATATTACATTGAGTGCTGCCACGTGAAGATACTTTTCAACCAATGGCCAATAAAGGTGTCAGATGCAAAATAAAATTACTACGTTCTGGAACAACGAGCCCTCACTTTCTTGGCTTTATATTTGAAGCCAGATTTTCTATCTGGTGAATCTCAGGCACACTGAAGCTGGGAAAGAGCAGGGAACATATTTCACTGGGTCCCCATTTCACTTGCATGTTGCATGATTTCCCAGGGGGGTGGGAGGACCTTTCACACAGGTAGACAATGGCCTCTCTCAAATGGTGTAAACTTTGCGACGCTAGTTGCACAGCGCAATTAGGAACATAAGAATTGCTGGACGATAAAAACCCAAGGCCCATCTAGCTCTCCTTGTACCATCCTGGTAGCTGCATGATACAACGATAATGGATTTGCTGACTAATCATAGCAATCAATCTCTATCAATTAGCCTACAACAGATCCAGATATGAGATGAGGAAAACCTTAGTGGTGGACAGCTAGCCCACCCATGGTACATAAATGTTAAAGGTCAGTCATGTTCTGCCCATTTTTTAGGTAATAGTTTCTTCAAGGTGAACTGAGCGTGAATTTTGAGTGCTAAAACTAAAATTATGAAAATGGACATCATGCTCAGTGCTTCTCTATCCTTGGGTTTTTTGGAGGCTGAAGGGGAGGATAAATGAAGGGATGCCTGGGACATTCACTTGCACAAGAAGTGGTTTGCCTGCACCTGCCATAATTTGCTGAGCTGTGCTTACAGACCCAGATGCAACAACCTCAGTCTGTGTAGGCATCTTCTAAGTTTCAATGGGAAGGCAGTGAGTGACTTGTGTCATCTGCTGTAAGACCTGCAGACAACCTCAACCTTAGAAACTGCACTGCTGGTGGCGATCGAGGTCATGGCCACCTTCACCGTCTGTGCCTTTCAGACTACCACAAGGGACTGTGGGATCTGCAATCTACCTGTCGCAGATGCATCTGTCCATGACAGTATTGGTAGGAGTGACCACCGCACAGTCCTCGTGGAGATGAAGTCCCGTCTTCGCACTGAGGACACCATCCAATGTGTTGTGTGGCACCATCACCGTGCGAAATGGGATAGATTCAGAACAGATGTAGCAGCTCAAAACTGGCATCCATGAGGCACTGTGGGCCATCAGCAGCAGCAGAATCGTATTCCAGCACAATCTGTAACCTCATGGCCTGGCATATTCCTCACTCTACCATTACCAACAAGACAGGGGATCAACCCTGGTTTAATGAGGAGTGTAGAAGAGCATGCCAGGAGCAGCACCAGGCATACCTAAAAATGAGGTGCAAACCTGGTGAAGCTACAACTCAGGACTACATGCATGCTAAACAGTAGAAGCAACGTGCTATAGACAGAGCTAAGCGATTCCACAAACAATGGTTCAGATCAAACCTCTGCAGTCCTGCCACATCCAGTCGTGAATGGTGGTGGACAATTAAACAACTAACGGGAGGAGGAGGTTCTGTAAACATCCCCATCCTCAATGATGGCGGAGTCCAGCACGTGAGTGCAAAAGACAAGGCTGAAGCATTTGCAACCATCTTCAGCCAGAAGTGCCATATGGATGATCCATCTCGGCCTCCTCCGAATATCCCCACCATCACAGAAGCCAGTCTTCAGCTAACTGGATTCACTCCTCGTGATATCAAGAAACGGCTGAGTGCACTGGATACAGCAAAGGCTATGCGCCCCGACAACATCCCGGCTGTAGTGCTGAAGACCTGTGCTCCAGAAGTGGCCACGCCTCTAGCCAAACTGTTCCAATACAGCTACAACACTGGCATCTACCCGACAATGTGGAAAATTGCCCAGGTATGTCCTGTGCACAAAAAGCAGGACAAATCCAATCCGGCCAATTACCGCCCCATCAGTCTATTCTCAATCATCAGCAAAGTGATGGAAGGTGTCGTCGACAGTGCTATCAAGCGGCACTTACTCACCAATAACCTGCTCACCGATGCTCAGTTTGGTTTCCACCAGGACCACTCGGCTCCAGACCTCATTACAGCCTTGGTCCTAACATGGACAAAAGAGCTGAATTCCAGAGGTAAGGTGAGAGCGACTGCCTTTGACATTAAGGCAGCATTTGACCGAGTGTGGCACCAAGGAGCCCTCGTAAAATTGAAGTTAATGGGAATCAGGGGGAAAACTCTCCAGTGGCTGGAGTCATACCTAGCACAAAGGATGATGGTAGTGGTTGTTAGAGGCCAATCATCTCAGCCTCAGGACATTGCTGCAGGAGTTCCTCAGGGCAGTGTCCTAGGCCCAGCCATCTTCAGCTGCTTCGTCAATGACCTTCCCTCCATCATAAGGTCAGAATTGGGGATGTTCGCTGATGATTGTACATTGCTCAGTTCCATTCACAACCCCTCAGATAATGAAGCACTCCGAGCCCGCATGCAGCAAGACCTGGACAACATCCAGGCTTGGACTGATAAGTGGCAAGTAACATTCGTGCCAGACAAGTGCCAGGCAATGACCATCTCCAACAAGAGAGAGTCTAACCACCTCCCCTTGACATTCAATGGCATTACCATCGCCGAATCCACCACCATCAACATCCTCGGGGTCACCATTGACCAGAAACTTAACTGGACCAGCCACAGAAATATAGTGGCTATAAGAGCAGGTCAGAGGCTGGGTATTCTGCGGCGAGTGACTCACCTCCTGACGCCCCAAAGCCTTTCCAACATCTACATGGAACAAGTCAGGAGTGTGATGGAATACTCTCCACTTGCCTGGATGAGTGCAGCTCCAACAGCACTCAAGAAGCTCGACACCATCCAGGACAAAGCAGCCCACTTGATTGGCACCCCATCCACCACCCTAAACATTCACTCCCTTCACCACCGGCGCACTGTGGCTGCATTGTGTACCATTCACAGGATGCACTGCAGCAACTCACCAAGGCTTCTTCGACAGCACCTCCCAAACCCGCGACCTCTACCACCGAGAAGGACAAGGGCTGCAGGCACATGGGAACAACACCAGCTGCACGTTCCCCTCCAAGTCACACACCATCCCGACTTGGAAATATATCGCCATTCCTTCATCGTCACTGGGTCAAAATCCTGGAACTCCCTTCCTAACAGCACTGTGGGAGAACTGTCACCACACGGACTGCAGCGGTTCAAGAAGGCAGCTCACCACCACCTTCTCAAGGGCAATTAGGGATGGGCAATAATTGCCGGCCTTGCCAGCGACGCCCACATCCCATGAACGAGTTTTTAAAAAAATCAATAAGCAGGTGACTTCACCCACAGCAAGTACCTTTGTCAACTTGCCCAGGGAGAAACAACAGCAGTGTGGCAGCAATATAATTCTAGGCTTCCCCAAAGTCCAGAGAATTTCTTAATCCACTAGACACAATGGCGTAGACCTTGACATTGTGCGATAATGTAAATGGGAGATAACGAGTCGGCAGCTGGTTTCACATCTCCATTTTTATGTCCATTGCAGTATAGACCTGGAAAGTTAAAATGTAAAATGTGACGTCACTAAGAGAATTCATAGGAAAATGACCAGGAATAGAGAAATAAAAGGAGGCAAAATATGTTGTAGCAAATTAATGTGTGACCATTGTCCTTTCTGTTCCCCCCTCCCAAACCTACTAAAGGTCAAAGTTTACAAATAAGGCTGCATCACTTCTAATCTCTTAAAGCAGCACTGATACATTTTCCCTTTAATGGGACCATCTAGGATTCTCGGAATTTTAGGATTCTCGGAACATAGGAACAGGAGTAGGCCATTCAGCCCCTCGTGCCTGCTCCGCCATTTGATAAGATCATGGCTGATCTGTGATCTAACTCCATATACCTGCCTTTAGCCCATATCCCTTAATACCTTTGGTTGCCAAAAAGCTATCTATCTCAGATTTAAATTTAGCAATTGAGCTACTATCAATTGCCATTTGCGGAAGAGAGTTCCAAACTTCTACAACCCTTTGTGTGTAGAAATGTTTTGTAACCTCACTCCTGAAAGGTCTGGCTCTAATTTTTGGACTGTGCCCCCTACTCCTAAAATCCCCAACCAGCGGAAATAGTTTTTCTCTGTCCACCCTATCTGTTCCCCTTAATATCTTATAAACTTTGATCAGATCACCCCTTAACTTTCAAAACTCTAAAGAATACAATCCCAATTTGTGTAATCTCTCCTCATAATTTAACCCTTGAAGTCCGGGTATCATTCTAGAAAACCTACGCTGCACTCCCTCCAAGGCCAATATATCCTTCCGAAGGTGCGGTGCCCAGAACTGCTCACAGTACTCCAGGTGCGGTCTAACCAGGGTTTTGTATAGCTGCAGCATAACTTCTGCCCCCTTGTACTCCAGTCCTCTAGATATAAAGGCCAGCATTCCATTAGCCTTATTGATTATTTTCTGCACATGTTCATGACACTTCAATGATCGATATACCTGTACCCTTAGGTCCCTTTGGACATCCACTGTTTTTAACTTTTTACCATTTAGTAAGTACTCTGTTCTATCCTTTTTTGATCCAAAATGGATGACCTCACATTTGTCTACATTGAATTCCATTTGCCACAGTTTTGCCCATTCACCTAATCTATCAATATCGCTTTGTAATTTTATGTTTTCATCTACACTGCTTACAATGCCACCAATCTTTGTGTCATCGGCAAACTTGGATATGAGACTTTCTATGCCTTCATCTAAGTCGTTAATAAATAATGTGAATAATTGTGGCCCCAAGACAGATCCCTGTGGGACTCCACTAGTCACATCCTGCCAAGGCGAGTACCTACCCATTATCCCTACTCTCTGCCGCCTTTC
Organism: Heptranchias perlo; assembly: GCF_035084215.1. Taxonomy (NCBI): domain Eukaryota; kingdom Metazoa; phylum Chordata; class Chondrichthyes; order Hexanchiformes; family Hexanchidae; genus Heptranchias; species Heptranchias perlo. The sequence goes on from NC_090341.1 coordinate 45,557,483, forward strand.
GCTCAGCCAACTTCCTAACCAAGTCTGTACTTTTCCCTCGATTCCATGGGCTTCTATCTTAGCTAACAGTCTCTTATGTGGGACCTTATCAAATGCCTTCTGGAAGTCCATATAAGTAACATCCATTGACATTCCCCTGTCCACTACTTTAGTCACCTCTTCAAAAAATTCAATCAGGTTTGTCAGGCACGACCTACCTTTCACAAATCCATGCTGGCTCTCTCTGATTAACTGAAAATTCGAGGTGTTCAGTCACCCTATCCTTAATTATAGACTTCAGCATTTTCCCCACAACAGATGTTAGGCTAACTGGTCTATAATTCCCTGGTTTCCCTCTCCTTTCTTAAAAAGCGGAGTGACATGTGCAATTTTCCAATCCAGAGGGACAGTTCCTGAATCTAGAGAACTTTGAAAGATTATAGTTAGGGCATCTGCAATGTGCTCACCTACTTCCTTTAAAACCCTGGGATGGAAACCATCTGGTCCTGGGGAATTGTCACTCTTTAGTGCTATTATTTTCTTCATTACTGTTGCTTTACTTATGTTAATTTTATCGAGTCCTTGTCCCCGATTCAATATTAGTTTTCTTGGGATTTCCGGCATGCTATCCTCTTTTTCTACTGTAAATACTGACGCAAAGTAATTGTTCAACATGTGCAGCATTTTCCCATTGTCAATGACAATATCCCCACTTTCAGTTTTTAAGGGGCCAACACTGCTCCTGACCACCCTCTTTTTCCTATTATAACTATAAAAGTTCTTTGTATTGGTTTTGACATCCCTTGCAAGTTTCTTTTCATACTCTCTTTTTGTAGCTCTTACTATCTGTTTTGTGACCCTTTGTTGATCTTTGTATCTTTCCCATTCGCCAGGATCTGCGCCATTTTTTCCCTTTTTGTATGCCCTTTCCTTATGTCTTATACTGTCCCTTACCTCTTTAGTTGCCCATGGCTGGTTTTTTTGGCAAGTAGAGTTTTTGCCCCTCAGGGGTATAAACCGATTCTGTATCACGTTAAATGTTTCTTTAAACATTTCCCACTGATCATCAGTCGTTTTACCCATTAACAGATTTGTCCAGTTTACTGTGGACAGTCTCTGTCTCATCCCATTGAAGTCGGCCTTGCCCAAGTTTAGAATCTTAGCAGCTGATTCACTTTTTTCCCTTTCAAACACTACATTGAACTCGATCATATTATGATCGCTATTGGATAGATGCTCGCGTACAGTTAAGCCGTTAACTAAATCTGGTTCATTACCCATTATTAAATCTAGTATGGCTTGCCCCCTTGTTGCCTCTAGGGCATACTGCTGTAGAAAACTATCCCGAACATACTCAAGAAATTCACTACCTTTCTGCAGTTGCTCGTCTGCTTTTCCCAATCTATGTGAAGGTTAAAGTCCCTCATTAAGACCACTATGCCTTTCTTACACGCTTGTCTAATCTCAGCACTTCAGAGCTGCTGCCAGGGATCCTATATACAACTCCCAATATAGTCTTAGATCCTTTCCTATTTCTCAATTCAACCCATAAGGTCTCTGTTGGCTGCTTACCTCTCGTTATATCCTCCTTTATCATTGAAGTGATTTCATCTCTCATCATCAAGGCTACTCCTCCCCCTCTTCCATTTTCCCTATCTCTCCTGTAGACCTTATAACCCAGTATATTTAGTTCCCAATCCTGACCATCCTGCAGCCATGTCTCTGTAATAGCTATCATGTCATACCCTCCAATTTGAATTTGAACCTGTAGTTCATTTAATTTATTCCTTATACTCCTTGCATTTGTGTATAGAACTCTTAGTTGGGCCACACACCCTAGCCTGACCTTCAGCTTTGATGCTGGGTTAATCGCCTTACGCCTTCTAGTTTTCACTTTATCTGTAGTGTCTAAATTACACTTTCTTTCTGCTGCTCTACGCTTTTCCCTTTCACTTGTTGTTGAACAACTGTTTGTACTATTTGTATTGTAAATTTCCCCTGGGTCTTTCCCTCTCTTGCTGCTCTCAACTTTACTCCCTTCTGACTCCCCGCTCAGGTTCCCATCCCCCTGCCACTCTAGTTTAAACCTTCCCCAACAGCACTAACAAACACCCACGCGAGGACATTGGTCCCGGTCCTGCTCGGGTGTAACCCGTCCCGCTTGTACAGGTCCCACCTTCCCCAGAACAGGTCCCAATGTCCTAGGAATCTAAAACCCTCCCTCCTACACCATCTGATATAGTACACCCTAAAAGCAGTTAGCAAATATAACCTTTCACTAAATATAACCTTTCACTAAAAGTAAAAATGCTCAGACTGCTTACATGTGTGACCGATGCCATATAACCTTTCACTAAATTCATACTACTACACCATTAATGACCACTTCTTGTGTGGACAAGCACTGCCTGAGCCGTTTCATTTAAGAAAGGACTCCTTTCCCCTCTGTTCATTAGAATGATGCTCTTTTGACTCGCTCAGGGGAAAAAAAACAGATTTTCACCACCCAGTCTCTGAACTTTTTTTTTATGCCAGCAAACATGTTGTGATTTTTTTTCTATATTTATATATGTATATATGCTGCTCACTCTCCAGTGAAGTGCTTCGTGTCAGAGAAAGGGACCTCTCTGGCTGATTCCTAATAGCTTAGCAGAAGTCAGATGACATTCCCTTGTCCAAGGGCTGGAACATAATTACCACTGAGGCAACAAGGCAGCTGCTTCAGATGGCTTCAAGGCTCAGAGAATCACTTATTCTTGCTTTTCTGCCTGCGAAAATTAACAAAGAATTGATGTTCCACAAATAACGCTGTGGGTGAATTTGAGTTCAGTTACACGTCTAAGGGAATGAACTGCTCATCAAGATGTTTCTGCTCCCAGAGACTGTAGGGGTGGATTAACACTTGTTTGTGGAGATATCTTGAGCATTAAAGCTCCACAAACCTCTGATTGTTTTTTTTTTTAAAAAGCGTTATCTTCTGCAGTATTTTAATCCCTTTTCGAATCTTGGGCAGCGTGTAGATAAATTGCATGTACGCTCGGTTATATATAGGCCCGATAGGCCAAATGGGAAGCTGAAAATTGCATTGAAGGATTCGGATATTGTGACAAACCTGCATCATCTGAACTGCAGCGTTTGGGGGCCACTCAGTGGATTTGCTGCCTAATGCTGAGGTTATGAACTCGGTCTGTCGTAGATGCCTTCTCTGGTTGCGTGGCATCGGTCACTCATGTTAGCAGTCTGAGGCAGTCTGAGCATTTTTACTTTTAGCCCAGGGATGTAACAATAGCATACCCTAGTCAGCTGGACTAGATATTCGTGTCTTTTGCATGGGTGCTTCTTCATTCTCTTTTAAAGGCAGACCGAGCAAACACTTTTTAGCTTAATGCGAATTGATGAGTGCTTTATTTCACAGTAAGGTCAACATACAGAACAGCAGTGATGATTGGACTCACTTTAATTCAATTAGTACAACATATCTTCATGTAATAATACAGAATATAGAATCCGTCATGCTTCCCCACATCGGTGGGTTGCCATTTGACTTAAACAAGATAATTTCTGACTAATCTCTCTTGCACGCTAACCTTTTCATCACTGCTTCACAGCATTTAGTTTAAAAAAAGAACTTCCCTGACTGCCGGTGGCTGTGTTTTATTTCTCAGTATTCATCCAGAAAGAAGATCAAATGCTTTCCAACAAAATGGATGTAAGCTGCTTTTTGATTGTTGAGATGGTCTAATAAATTGCTTATTATTTATGGGGAAACAACATCAATGCTCGGTTATTAGCATCTTAATTACCTACAGTCTCAGAATTTCTTTTTGTTTTAATTTGTGTGCACACATTATATTTTTAAAAACCTAAAAACAACTTACATTTATATGGTGCCTATAATGTAGTAAAATGTCCCAAGGTGCTTCACAGGACCGTCATCAAACAAAATTTGACACCGAGCTACATAAGGAGAAATTAGGACAGGTGACCAAAAGCTTGGCCAAAGAGGCAGGTTTTAAGGAGCGTCTTAAAGGAGGAGAGTGAGTTACAGAGGTAGAGAGGTTCAGGGAGGGAATTCCAGAGCTTAGGGCCTAGGCAGCTGAAGACACAGCCGCCAATGGTAGAGCGATAAAAATCAGGGAGGCGCAAGAGGCCAGAATTGGAGAAGTGCAGAGATCTCGAAGGGTTGTAGGGCTGAAAGAAGTTACAGAGATAGGGAGGAGCAAGGCTATGGAGGGATTGGAAAACAAGGATGAGAATTTTAAAAGCGAGGCATAGCTGGACCGGGAGCCAATGTAAGTCAGCGAGCACAGGGGTGACGGTTGAATGGGACTTGGTGCGAGTTTGGATGCAGGCAGAAGAGTTTTAGATGAGCTCAAGTTTACAGAGGGTGCAAGATCAGAAGGCCGGCCAGGAGAGCATTGGAATAGTCAAGTCTAGAGGTAAAAAAATGTATGGATATGGTTCTCAGCAACTGATGGGCTGAGGCAGGGGCGGAGACGGACGATGTTACGGAGATAATATTAACATTAAAAGGAATTCTTTTCCCAAATCCATTCTGTAGAAAAATAGTAAAAAAAATGCCAAAACGTAACACCTGATTCTAACTCACTCCTTCACATCCAAGTGTGTTTTAAAACTTGGGTTAAAATTTGTTTCACTCTGGAGTGAGGAGCTGCTGCTGTTGCAAATGACTTGAGAAACCTTGAGGTGTTGGCACTTTTAATGTCTTTTTCCAATTCATTCTTTTCTGTGGTAACCTTGACCAATAGCATTAGGTAAGTAGGCATTGTGAAAAATTATACCAATATAAAAGGTATTGTAACAGTGAATGACATTGGCCTGAATAAATAAGTGTCACATGGTGATTACGGTGTATGACCTTCTGGGTTTGTGTTTTGTGTTTTCACCAGCCTACTGCCTCTTGCACTAACTCTATGATGAAGTCAGGGAGGAATCAGTTGCCTCATCCTATAATACAGCACAAAGAAAAAGTAAACTGATCATTATCAAGTTCTAGAAGGCACAATTTTTTCTTTTTACTTGATTGAAATTCAATTTTAACTACCTTAGGATTAGCATATGTTAAAGTTAAGATAAATGAGTCTTTTTCTGCATTAATTTTATATTGCATTTGCTCATAAATAAGTACTGAATGGATTAATGTGCTCATTTATACCTAATTAACCATCTGCTTCCTTCATCGAGCAAAGAAAATCCAGTCTCCCCCTCCCCAAATAAACCTGAAAAGCATCACCCATCAATAGTCACTCTGCAACTTGAATTGGACACCAGCCAGACACATATTTACATGGCAGGGGAAGTAGATGGTTTATGGAGGAATCCCAGGGTGATTGAAGAATTGAGAAAGTGATTGTTAAAAAGGAACAAACTAGTACAGGGTAGAATTCCTGTTAGGAGATGTTGACCAAAGTGGAGGTGGGCTGCCCTAATAGGATTTTGATTGACAAGCTAAGTCCACAAGCGTCAGGTACTGGAGGCTAAACCCTATGGCTCCTTCTGTTCTTCTTTCTTCCATGTGGTGTGCACTTCTTTTCTTTCCCTCAGTTCCTTTCTACCAGAACAACAGGCACGGAGAGGTGATTTTTGTCTCCCTTTCGTCCCATTTTTCAACATGACCAAGGTGGTACTGCTAGTTTAGATTCGTTCAGTGGTCAGGGACATGAGGGTGTGACTGCGAGTTAGGCAGGTATGGGGACCCAGAGTGTAGTGAGAGGAGCCTCAGCCTTGTCCAACAGGTAAAAGGTACTTGCTACCTGTATGGATAGGAACAAGGGCTGCAGGGAGGTTGGGTGAACTGACCACGGCACCATGGTACAGGAGGCCATTCAAGTGGAGGGAGTGGTAGTGGTAGGGGATAGTATAGTCAGGGAGATAGACACTGTTCTTTGCAGCCGTGACCGAGAGTCCCGAAGGCTGTGTAGCCTGCCAGGGTTAAGGATATCTCCTCGCGGCTGGAAAAGAACTTGGAGCATGAGGGGGAGGATCCAGCTGTCGTGGTCCACATAGGAACCAATGACATAGGTAGAACTAAGAATGAAGTTCGACTGAGACAGTTTGAGGAGCTAGGATCTAAATTAATAAGCAGAACCCAGGACCTCAAAGGTAATAATCTCTGGATTACTATGTGAGCCATGTGCAAATTGACAAAGGGCCAAACAGATCAGAGAGTAAATGCGTGGTTCAAAGAGTGGTGTGGGAGACAGGGGTTTCGATTCATGGGGCACTGGCACCAGTACTGGGGAAAGAGGGAGCTGCTCCATTGGGACTGTCTCCACTTAAACTGGGCTGGGACCAGTCACTTGGTGAATTGAGTAACTAGGGCTGCAGATAGGGCTTTAAACTATAAAGTGCAGCGAGGTGGTGGTGGGGGGTGTGGTCAGGTGAGGGGAAATTTAGAAATCAAAAGAGAAAAGTCAAGGCTATAGAGCAGTGCAGTGATTTGGGTAAAGATAAGCAGGGTGTGACAGGAAGGGACGGAGAGTTTAACGGTAATAGTGCATCAACAAGTAAGGTCAAAGCAGGAAAAAATGGTAAAAAGTTAAAATTAAAGGCTTTGTGTCTGAATACACAATGTATTCGTAACAAGATAGATGAATTGGTGGCACAAATAGAGTTAAATGGGTTTGATCTAATAGCCATTACAGAGACATGGTTACAAGGTGTCCGAGGTTGGGAACTAAATATTCCAGGGTACTTGATGTTTTGAAAAGACAGGCAGAATGGAAAAGGTTGGGGGGTGGGGGGTGGTGGGTAGCCCTGATAATAAAGGATGATGTAAGGACAGTGGTGAGAAAGGATCTTGGCTCAGAGGATAAGGAAGTAGAATCAGTATGGGTAGAGATAAGAAATGACAAGGGGCAGAAAATACTGGTGGGGGTAGTTTATAGCCCCCCTGACAGTAGCTATACTGTTGGTCAGAGTATTAATCAAGAAATAATGGGAACTTGAAACAAAGGTAATGCAATAATCATAGGGGATTTTAATCTTCAGATAGACTGGACAAATCAAATTGGCAAAGACAGTCTGGAGGACGAGTTCATGGATTGTATTTAAGACAGTTTCCTAGAATACACTGTGGAACCAACCAGGGAACAGGCTAGTTTAGATCTTGTATTGTGTAAAAAGACAGGGTTATTTAGTAATCTCACAGTAAAGGATCCTCTGGGGAAGAGTGATCATAATATGATAGAATTTCACATTGAGTTTGAAAGTGACGTACTTAAGACCGAAACTAGAGTCCTAAACTTAAATAAAGCCAATTATATAGATATGAGGGGCAAGTTGGCTATGGTAGATTGGGAAATTAGATTAAAAGGTATGACGGTAGATAAGCAATGGCAAACATTTAAAGAAATATTTCAATATTCTCAACAAATATACATTCCATTGAGAAATAAAAACTCCACAAGGGAAAAGTGATTCATCCGTGGCTAACTAAAGTTAAAAGAAGAGGCCTATATTGTTGCGAAGAAGAGTAGCAAGCCTGAGGAGTGGGCGAGTTTTAGAAACCAGCAAAAGATGACCAAAAAATTGATAAAAAGGGAGAAAATAAAATGTGAAAGTAAACTAGCAAGAGATATAAAAATTGATTGTAAGAGCTTCTACAAGTATGTAAAAAGGAAGAGAGTAGCAAAGTAAACGTTGGTCCCTTAGAGGCTGAGACAGGAGAAATTATAATGGGGAATAAGGAAATAGCAGTGATTTTAGACAAATATTTAGTATCTGTCTTCAGAGTAGAAGACACAAAAAGCATACCAGAAATAATGGGGAACTAAGGGGCTAATGAGAGTGAGGAACTTGAAGTAATTAATATCAGTAGAGAAAAAGTACTGGAGAAACTAATGGGAATAAAAGCTGATAAATGCCCTGGACCTGATGACCTACATCCGAGGGTTCTAAAAGAGGTGGCTGCAGAAATAGTGGATGCATTGGTTATGATCTTCCAAAATTCCCTAGATTCTAGAACGGTCCCAGCAGATTGGAAAGTAGCAAATGTTACCCCGCTATTCAAGAAAGGAGGGAGAGAGAAAACAGGGAACTACAGACCAGTTAGCCTGACATCAGCTGTCGGGAAAATGCTGGAATCCATTATTAAGTAAGTGGTAACAGGGCACTTAGAAAATCATGATATGATTAGGCAGAGGCAACACAGTTTTATGAAAGGGAAATCGCGTTTGACAAGTTTTTTGAGGATGTAACTAGCAGGGTAGATAAAGGGGAACCAGTGGATGTAGTATACTTGGATTTTCAAAAGGCATTCGAGACGGTGACACATAAAAGGTTGTTACTCAAGGTAAGGGCTCATGGGGTTAAGGGTAATATATTAGCATGGATAGAGGATTGGTTAATGGACAGCAAACAGAGAGTAGGGATAAACGGGTCATTCTCAGGTTGGCAGGCTGTAACTAGTGGAGTTTTATTTTTATTCATTCATGAGATGTGGGTGTCGCTGGCAAGGCCGGCATTTATTGCCCGTCCCTAATTGCCCTTGAGAAGGTGGTGGTGAGCCGCCTTCTTGAACCGCTGCAGTCCGTGTGGTGACGGTTCTCCCACAGTGCTGTTAGGAAGGGAGTTCCAGGATTTTGACCCAGGGACGATGATGGAACTGTGATATATTTCCAAGTGCAACAAGGATAGTGCTTGGGCCTCAGCTGTTTACAATCTATATTAATGACTTAGATGAAGGGACCGAGTGTAATGTATCCAAGTTTGCTGATGATACAAAGCTAGGTGGGAAAGAAAGCTGTGAGAAGGACAGAAAGAGTCTGCAAAGGGATATAGACAGGTTAAGTGAGTGGGCAAGAAGGTGGCAGATGAAGTATAATGTGGGAAAATGTGAGGTTATTCACTTTGGGAGGAAGAATAGAAAAACAGAATATTTTTTAAATGGTGAGAAACTATTAAATATTAGTGTTCAGAGAGATTTGGTTGTCCTCATACAAGAAACACAAAAAGTTAGCATGCAGGTACAGCAAACAATTAGGAAAGCAAATGGCATGTTGGCCTTTATTGCAAGGAGTTGGAGTACAAGAGTAAGGAAGTCTTGTTACAATTGTACAGGGCTTTGATGAGACTTCACCTGGAGTGCTGTGTACAGTTTTGGTCTCCTTATTTAAAGAAGGATATACTTGCCTTAGAGGCAGTGCAACGTAGGTTCACTAGATTGATTCCTGGGATGAGAGGGTTGTCCTAGGAGGAGAGATTGAGTAGAATGGGCCTATACTCTCTGGAGTTTAGTAGAATGAGAGGTGATCTCATTGAAACATACAAGTTTCTAGAGGGGCTTGACAGGGTAGATCCTGAGAGGTTACTTTCCATGACTGGAGAGTCTAGATCTAGGGGACATAGTCTCAGGATAAGAGGTCAGCCATTTAAGACGGAGATGAGGAGGAATTTCTTCACAGAGGGTTGTGAATCTTTGGAATTCTCTACCCCAGAGGGCTGTGGATGCTGAGTCGTTGAATATGTTCAAGGCTGTGATAGATAGATTTTTGGACTGTAGGGGAATCAAGGGATATGGGGATTGGGTTGGAAAGTGGAGTTGAAGTCGAAGATCAGCCATGATCTAATTGAATGGCAGAGCAGGCTCGAGAGGCCGTATGGCCTACTCCTGCTCTTATTTCTTGTGTTCTTGTGCTATTAGATTCCCGCTCAGCAGCGACGATGGGGCCAATTGAATTCCCTCCACTGTTGTAAGTTCTGAACTGGCCTGGTCACTTCAGTTATATGTATCCCTTCCTGTGTCAAGTCTCTCTTGATATTGTCTATCCAGCACTTCCTTGTTCTTCCTCTGCTTCTTGTTCCATGTATCGCTGTCTGCAGGGCCATGAAAGGTATTCTAGCTTTTTCCAATCCTGAAACATGCCCAAACCATCATGGATCTTGTGTACAAGCATTGTTTCTGCTCCAAGCCATGTTCTTATTATATCATTTTTGATTCTTTGCATCCTGGACTCCCAGTATTCCTCTCAACCAACTCATCTCTGCTGTTAGTATCTTTTGCTCGTCAACATTTCTCCTGTTCCAACACGCAGATCCGTATAATAATATGGGAATAACCATTGGTTCATAAACTCTTACCTTTGTTTTTACTGAAATATCTTTAGCCTTCCGTATCCTGCTTAATGTTCCAAACATAGCAGAGGCAAGTCCAATCCTTCTTTTGATATTTTCTTCACAACTCGAGGTAGTAATGGGACAAAAATAGCTTTTAAGGAAAAAAAACTTACCACAGGATGCGATTTTCGAGTGGGCTTCTGGAAACAGTTGGGAGCTGAACGGATATATTTAAACATGGGTCCTGTGAATATTTAGAACCTTGATGTTTTTTAGAGGAAGTGGGCACTGCTACTGCTGCTTAAATGCAGCCACTATTAATGGGCGGTACAGGGCGGAAAATGGCCAATTTGATTGCTACTAAAACGGCACTCACCTGCTATCATTTAGATTGCTGGAGCCATTTAGTGAACATTTTAATGTGCATTTCTCTTGTCATTTTAAGGGCTGATTCAAAGTACATTGACATCTTTACACATTAATCTTTATAGATCGAAAAATGACTACATAATAGTATTGATCACTTTTATCAATAATCTGCAATTTTGTTTGCCCAAAATAGTTGTCACAGGCCTGGTTTGGAATAGCCTCCGGGGAGACAATTGCCAATTGAGAACAATTAACTCATCATAAGAATGGCTGCTGGCAGTTAGGAATGCAATTAACTGCATCTTAACTTTACGATCATGCTTGATCCTTTATTGCACATAATTGGCCAATTAGAAAATAAATTGCAGCTGACATATAGAGATGGTGTTACAGATATAAAATTGCTGAAGTTTCTTCTGGTAAGAATATCAGACTCCGGATAATGAACGATCTTACAGTTGCTGGCAATCATTCCTGTGCATCTTCTGATAAGATGTGGAGATGCCGGTGATGGACTGGGGTGGACAAATGTAAGGAGTCTTACAACACCAGGTTATAGTCCAACAGCTTTATTTGAAATCACAACCTGACGAAGGAGGAAAGCTCCGAAAGCTTGTGATTTCAAACAAAGTTGATGTTGTAAGACTCTTTATCTTCTGATAATGTATTCCACTTGTAATGCTTAGTTTGGATGACAATAATAGTTTTCCAAAACTAAATACTTTAAAAGTAATGCATTTTTAGTGTGTAGTAGAAAGGATTATTGATCTTGTCCAGCTATTTTGCGAGCATCCTGTGTCCTGGAAGATTTGAGAGCTTCCTTTGTTCTGATAGGTGTGACCCTGGCTAATTGCACTAAACGCTGGCTAAACGCTGCCTGTTGTCATGGCCTTGTTTAAATTGTTCTCATCATTTTCCCTTAATCCCTCCTCATGCAGTCCCAGAAGTATGGAACGCCATGATCATGTAAATAGCTCCTCTTGTTAAAAGGCAACTAAACCACCTTCAAGCCAATTCATTCTGTGCTCTCGCTATGCTACGCCCAGTTAGAAAAGACATCACTTATTATGAACAAATCAGGTTATTGTGGATTGATGCATTATAAGTAGCTTGTGCTGTACCGGGAATTCCTCGTAGATCACAAGAGAACGACGATAAGCATTAATGAATCTAATTTAAGGAAAATACCTTAAAGGCACATCTTTGCAGAATGAAACTACAACTGCTCCAGTAGGAGGAATTTCAGTGTGTCACAAATTGCCACACTTTAGAAAGGATATTTGATAAGCCACAGCTTAATTCCTTGTGACATTCTATTGTTTCACCATTTCTTTCTGATAGTGTGTGACTGCACTCAGTGTGCATACACTGTGATTCATCACACTTAATGATCACTTTTAGCAAATTGCCTTTTGCGAATGGAAAGCAAACAACAGGGGGTGCAGTGTTTAATCATTAATTTGGTTTGTACATGTTTAAGTGGCTGATTTGGGAGAGGGCACCCCTATATCAGCTAACATGGGGGCCAGGAAGGGAAGTTCGGTGGTCTGCAGTTTGGTGGGAATAGGGTCAAGGGAACAGGAGATGGATCTTATTGTCAAGATGAGCTCGGAGAGGGCATGAGGGGAGATAGGAGAGAAACTAAAGAAAGACACAAGTTCAAGGCAAGGGCAGGGGAGAACCGTAGGGGAAGTTTGGCTCGGTGGGCTAGGGGAAGGGAGGGAAGCGACAGAGGCAGCTGAACGGTTGGTCTCAATCTTAGTGACAAAGAAGTCCATGAGCTCCTCACACTTTTTGTTGCAGGTGAGGGTGGAGGGGGCAGGGGAGAGAGGTTTAAGAAGACAGTTTGTAGTGGCGAAGAGAAGTCGGGTGTTATCTTTGCATTCAAGGACGATCCTGGAATAGTGAGTAGTTTTGGCAAGAGGAGAGCAGGATCCAATAGAGCTTTAGGTGGTCTAGCCAGTTCTGGTGATGAATGGCTAAACCAGTTGTTCCCCATAAACTTTCAAGTCTGCGTCCCTTGGACTTAAGGGAATGGAGATTAAAGCCATACCAGGGGGAATGATCAGGGTTAGAGAGAGTAATGGTTTTAATGGGGAAAAAGGCATCAAAGTTGGAGGTGAAGGTGTGATTGAGCAGATTGTTAGCTACAGAAATGTTGTGGTGAATGATGGGCCAAAGGCTGGACAGTTGGGAATTTGAAAGTGCCGTTGTAAGTGATTGGGGGAGAGATTTTTCCAGGGGCGACACAGAAGGAAGTGGGACTGGGAGGGGGAAGGGGATGTGGGTGGACAGGGATACAAGGAAGTGATCTGAGATGGCCTTATCCGTGATTGACATGATGGGAGTAGAGAGGCCACGTGAGATGGCAAGGTCGAGGGGGTGAATATGGATAGGGGAGTTTATATGAAGGGTGAGAATAAGGGAGGAGAGGAAGGCAGTGAACTCAGAAGAGAGAGGCATGATGAGTGTAGATGGAGGTTGAAATCACCGAGGATGAGAAGTCGCTCGGTGCAGAGGCTGAGGGAGGAAAGCAGTGAAGATATCTCGGTGAGAAACTTGGCGAGGTACTTGGTTGGGCGGTAGTGAATCAGGATTTTAAAGGAGATGTGAGAGGGATGGAACAAGGTGAGACGCTCAAAGGAAGAGAAGGTGCTGGAGGAGTAGGGGGGCTGACCAACGTGTGATTTGGTGATAAGGGTCAGACAGCTACCGCGGTGGTCTGGGTGGGGCAAGTGATGGAAGGTATAGCCAGGCGGGGAAGAGGCTTCATTAAGGGGGAAGGTGTCATCACTTGTCAGTCAGGTTTCCGTCAAGGCCATGATGTCAATGAAATCATCCACAATAAGCTCATGGATGGCAAGGGCCTTGTTCACAAGTGAATCGACATTCTAGATGGAGATGCAGAGAGGGGCTGTGATAACTGATCTGCTGGCAGAGTCCACAGGGTCAGCACTGGGGGTGGTGAGTGGGACAGGAGGGAGATTGGCAAGATTAGCCCCTATCGGGCTGGGCTGGAAAGTCGGCGAGAGAGTAGGATGGGGCAGTTGAGGTTGATGCTCTTAAGGAGACAGCGACTAGTGTCTCGATGGGCCCTTCGGAAGATGCCAAGGGAGGCGCAGAGGGAAGCTGTAGGCTTATCCAAGAGGGAGTCAAGCCTGGTAAGATGCAGGAGAGTAGGAAGATCGAGGAGTGCTGAGCGGTTGGGGTAGGGATTTGGGGGGAGCAGAGTACCGAGAGGGGAGAAATGAAAGGAGGCACGATGACAGGAGAGAGGGGCCTAGGAGGGGCAAATAGAAAAGAAGAAAAAAAGGAGAAATAGAAGTCATGGTTTCAAGTTTGGAGCGGCAGCCAAAATGCACATGCAAATGGACACAGGGAAACTCAAGTTACATAGGCGTGGTTACATAGTGAGATTGGGATCGATATGTCCTGATAATAAACAGGGAATGGGGAGGAGACACTAGGAGGGAGTCCAAGGTTAAAGTCAGAGGTCCCGTGGTGGGATAAAGTTGAACAAATTTTATTTACACCAACCTGGATAACTGCCACAATTTCATCCCTAATTAACATTAGTTCAGCTACAAACAAGAAAGTAGACTTGCCCACATAACTAAGGGAGGGCTTCCGATTTACAGCAGGCCCAGGCCTTGGCCAGTTTCAAAAAAAAAATGGTCAAAATACCAATATTACAATTGAAGTACAGACTTCAGTCATATGTTGCATAAATCACACAATACTTTTGGAAAACTAATATTACATAATCTCTGCAGTTTACTTATTTAGGAGGAAAGAAAACTTACTCCAGGAGTCCACCAAATGTGATTTCCAAATCATTGCTTCTAAACAGCTGGATGAAGAGAAACAGAACCAAGACCAGCATAAAAAGAACCACTTGCTTATACTCTTTTCTGGACTGGCGCATCCATCTAACACACACCTTGGAAAAAAACACATAACAGCTTCAGGTCCAAATTAGCAATTCTGAATTTCTGAGGCCTAACCATTATAGATCATGACCTCCGTTCTGACTCGCCCAAATAAAAAATAAAAAATCATCCTGTGTAGTTTTGTGAAACATTGGAAAAATTGGCAGAAAAAAAGGGAAGACCTAACTTCCATTTTAACGATGAGAACTTAACCTGCCTTAGACAATTTACCGAAGTTCTTGTAACCTACACCCCTTTTTTCCACACCCTTACAACAAGTTTCTAACCAGTTCTTGGAAGATGTTCCACTTCTGAAAAAAATAGTACCACGATTTTTAGATCTCATTTGAACTGATAAAATAATAAATCTGACACACACACACACTGGTTCTGATATTTTGAATCCTGCACTGGAAGTTCAGCAGGGTGGAATTTAATTGCACCCATTGCCGAGGAAGCTGATCCCATCGTATTCCTGGATTTTCTCATTTGAATAATGTTGGGCAGGACATGTTTGGAAGCCCTGTCAGCAGTAAGGCAGAAACATCTCTAGAAGCTCAGTAAACACGACGGTGGGGGGGGTGGGCAGAGGGATGGGGGCGGGCAGTGGAATGTGGGGCGTCACCTCATTTAAAGGCAGTTTACACTTCACAGTGAGTGTCTTTGTTCCTGGGAGAAGGAAGAGAAGTGAGATAAGGATGAGGGATACACTTGTTGGGAAAGGGAAAAAGCCTGCAATCTGTTCTGTAAAAACAATCTGGAAGGAATTGTAATCGGCTGTTAGCAGAACCTCGCTGCAAATAATCAGATCATTGGTATCTATCTGGGCAGTTGAAGGAGGTTTATTGAGTGCTTCCTGGCTGAAATTGTGCTTTTTTTGCCATTTCAACCATTATCTTAACGCACACAGATGTTTGCTTTACTGAAGGATGAGAGTGATGTTAGACACCCCTTGGCTGCGTACATCCTGTGGCAGTCCAGCATTCCCCCCTCTCTTTGAGGAGCAACGTGTCCCTGGCTGGTTTCCAGGAGATAAGGACTATTCTCCGCAGACTTGACCCTAATGGCTACATGCGCAGGTGAATGAACCTCAACTACCTCTTTCCAGGTTTGCTACAACATCTACCAGGGCATCTTCTGCCATTTGTGGGGAAGAGGACACATTTCCGGATCCTCACCTGCATTGCTCAACTTGGAAGATGTCTCCCTTCCAGGAGACATCTACCACAGAAAGTTCAAAGAAATTATGCTAATTATTTTTTTTCAAATGTAATGCACACCTTGTTTCAAGAGGTGCAAGAATGCTTTGAATAGATGTCAGGCCTATTGAAAATCCCACCCTCCGAAGCTGCCAGTGAACGCGACTAATGTGCAGGCAACTTGCTTATGAGATTTGAATGATTGCCTAACCATCAAAGTGATTTGGGACTCGCATCACTGAAAATGGATGGGCATTTCGATCGCCCCGCCCACCGCTTGCCCAATTTTCACCACACATGAAGATCGACCCCAAGGTATTTGTAACCTGCCTAATGTAGCAATGCACTGTAACTTGACTTACTCAGTAGAGGTCAGCAGTAGCTCCCTGGAATGACCCAGTGGCAAAAAAGCTAAGAGCTGTTGTTACTTGCTCCTGCACTCTGTGCACTGTCCTTGTTCTTGATGTGGTCTTAAGTCACCCTGAAGGATACAGCAAAGGTCTGCCAGGGCTTCGGGAATGAAATAAAGCCTCTTACAACATAACTGTTAAGAGATGTTGGTGAAGAAGCATCAGCTGGCAGGTCTGGTTCATCTCTAGTGCTACGTGATTTCCCCTGGCTCTCATAGCTGCACCTCGCTCATCTTCCTCCTCTGCCTCCAACATGTAGAGCAGAAACTATTACATTACATAGAATGTACATCACAGAAACAGGCCATTCGGCCCAACTGGTCCATGCCGGTATTTATGCTCCACACGAGCCTCCTCCCACCCTTCTTCATCTAACCCCATCAACATATCCTTCTATTCCCTTCTCCCTCATGTGTTTATCTAGCTTCCCCTTAAATGCATCTATGCTATTCGCCTCAACTACTCCTTGTGGTAGCGAATTCCACAATCTTACCACTCCCTGGGTAAAGAAGTTTCTCCTGAATTCCCTATTGAATTTATTAGTGACCATCTTATATTTATGACCTCAAGTTTTGGACTCCCCCTCAAGTGGAAACATCTTCCACACATCTACCCGATCGAACCCCTTCATAATTTTAAAGACCTCTGTCAGGTCAACTCTCAGCCTTCTCTTTTCTAGAGAAAGGAGCTCCAGCTTGTTCAGTCTTTTCTTGTAGGTTTAACCTCTCAGTTATAGTCTCAATGGGATGCCCATTGAGAATCCCATTCTGAAGCCTTTGCGCACTTGCCCTAAAATTTACGGATGTGAACTGTACACTTCCAAAATGCTGCAAGATCTCCAACTTCCTGAACAATCTATTGTCTGACATTAGCATCCTCTACCACCTTTGGATTGTCCATTCTTTCTGCACGATCAATGTCTGCCTGTGCTCACTCTGAGCGCTCGGTGCTACTCACTTCTCAACCTGCAAAAACATATCTCTAGTGTAGCTTGTATTAACAGCTTCCTCACTGCCCAATGGGACATCTTAACCTGATCAGCATAAGTTTGAGGGCAAAATTTAACAATGTATCTTCCTTCCCCACATAAACATTGGTGCAACACACCAATTGGCAAAATGTCCCCTTAGAATCATAGAATCATAGAAGTTACAACATGGAAACAGGCCCTTCGGCCCAACATGTCCATGTCGCCCAGTTTATACCACTAAGCTAGTCCCAATTGCCTGCACTTGGCCCATATCCCTCTATACCCATCTTACCCATTTAACTGTCCAAATGCTTTTTAAAAGACAAAATTGTACCCGCCTCTACTACTGCCTCTGGCAGCTCGTTCCAGACACTCACCACCCTTTGAGTGAAAAAATTGCCCCTCTGGACCCTTTTGTATCTCTCCCCTCTCACCTTAAATCTATGCCCCCTCGTTATGGACTCCCCTACCTTTGGGAAAAGATTTTGACTATCGACCTTATCTATGCCCCTCATTATTTTATAGACTTCTATAAGATCACCCCTTAACCTCCTACTCTCCAGGGAAAAAAGTCCCAGTCTGTCTAACCTCTCCCTGTAAGTCAAACCATCAAGTCCCGGTAGCATCCCAGTAAATCTTTTCTGCACTCTTTCTAGTTTAATAATATCCTTTCTATAATAGGGTGACCAGAACTGTACACAGTACTCCAAGTGTGGCCTCACCAATGCCCTGTACAACTTCAACAAGACATCCCAACTCCTGCATTCAATGTTCTGACCAATGAAACCAAGCATGCTGAATGCCTTCTTCACCACCCTATCCACCTGTGACTCCACTTTCAAGGAGCTATGAATCTGTACTCCTAGATCTCTTTGTTCTATAACTCTCCCCAACGCCCTACCATTAACGGAGTAGGTCCTGGCCCGATTCGATCTACCAAAATGCATCACCTCACATTTATCTAAATTAAACTCCATCTGCCATTCATCGGCCCACTGGCCCAATTGATCAAGATCCCGTTGCAATCCCAGATAACCTTCTTCACTGTCCACAATGCCACCAATCTTGGTGTCATCTGCAAACTTACTAACCATGCCTCCTAAATTCTCATCCAAATCATTAATATAAATAAAAATTAACAGCGGACCCAGCACCGATCCCTGAGGCACACCGCTGGACACAGGCATCCAGTTTGAAAAACAACCCTCTACAACCACCCTCTGTCTTCTGTCGATAAGCCAATTTTGTATCCAATTGGCTACCTCACCTTGGATCCCATGAGATTTAACCTTATGTAACAACCTACCATGCGGTACCTTGTCAAATGCTTTGCTGAAGTCCATGTAGACCACATCTACTGCACAGCCCTCATCTATCTTCTTGGTTAGCCCTTCAAAAAACTCAATCAAATTCGTGAGACATGATTTTCCTCTCACAAAACCATGCTGACTGTTCCTAATTAGTCCCTGCCTCTCCAAATGCCTGTAGATCCTGTCCCTCAGAATACCCTCTAACAACTTACCCACTACAGATGTCAGGCTCACTGGTCTGTAGTTCCCAGGCTTTTCCCTGCCGCCCTTCTTAAACAAAGGCACAACATTTGCTACCCTCCAATCTTCAGGCACCTCACCTGTAGCGGTGGATGATTCAAATATCTCTGCTAGGGGACCCGCAATTTCCTCCCTAACCTCCCATAACGTCCTGGGATACATTTCATCAGGTCCCGGAGATTTATCTACCTTGATGCGCGTTAAGACTTCCAGCACCTCCCTCTCTGTAATATGTACACTCCTCAAGACATCACTATTTATTTCCCCAAGTTCCCTAACATCCATGCCTTTCTCAACCGTAAATACCGATGTGAAATATTCATTCAGGATCTCACCCATCTCTTGTGGTTCTGCACATAGATGACCTTGTTGATCCTTAAGAGGCCCTACTCTCTCCCTAGTTACCCTTTTGCCCTTCATGTATTTGTAGAAGCTCTTTGGATTCACCTTTGCCTGATCTGCCAAAGCAATCTCATATCCCCTTTTTGCCCTCCTGATTTCTCTCTTAACTCTACTCCAGCAATCTCTATACTCTTCAAGGGATCCACTTGATCCCAGCTGCCTATGCATGTCATATGCCTCCTTCTTCTTTTTGACTAGTGCCTCAATCTCCCGAGTCATCCAAGGTTCCCTACTTCTACCAGCCTTGCCCTTCACTTTATAAGGAATGTGCTTACCCTGAACCCTGGTTAACACACTTTTGAAAGCCTCCCACTTACCAGACGTCCCTTTGCCTGCCAACAGACTCTCCCAATCAACTTCTGAAAGTTCCTGTCTAATACCATCAAAATTGGCCTTTCCCCAATTTAGAATTTTAACTTTTGGGCCAGACCTATCCTTCTCCATAGCTATCTTAAAACTAATGGAATTATGATCACTGGTCCCAAAGTGATCCCTCACTAACACTTCTGTCACCTGTCCCAAGAGGAGGTCAAGTTTTGCCCCCTCTCTAGTCGGGCCATCCACATACTGAATGAGAAATTCATCCTGAATACACTCAACAAACTTCTCTCCATCCAAGCCCCTAATGCTATGGCTGTCCCAGTCAATGTTGGGAAAGTTAAAGTCCCCTACTATTACCACCCTATTTTTCTTGCAGCTGTCTGTAATCTCCTTACATATTTGCTCCTCAATTTCCCGTTGACTATTTGGGGGTCTGTAGTACAATCCTATCAAAGTGATCTCTCCCTTCTTATTTTTCAGTTCTACCCATATAGACTCAGTGGGCGAACCCTCGGATATATCCCCTCTCACTACTGCCGTGATGTTCTCCCTAATCAAGAACGCAACTCCCCCTCCTCTCTTACCTCCTGCTCTATCTTTCCTATAGCATCTGTACCCTGGAACATTGAGCTGCCAGTCCTGCCCCTCCCTTAGCCATGTTTCAGTAATAGCTATAACATCCCAGTCCCATGTACCCATCCATGCCCTGAGTTCATCTGCCTTGCCCATCAGACTTCTTGCATTGAAATAAATGCAGTTTAATCTAGACTTCCCTTGGTCTTTGCCCTGCTTTCTCAGACCATCTGTCCGGTCATGTTCTGTACACTCTCCCTTACTGCCTTTTGTTTCTGTCACCATTTTATTTCCCACTGACTTCCTGCATCGGTTCCCATCCCCCTGCCACATTAGTTTAAACCCTCCCCAACAGCACTGGCAAACACTCCCCCTAGGACATTGGTTCCAGTCCTGCCCAGATGCAGACCGTCCAATTTGTACTGGTCCCACCTCCCCCAGAACATGTTCCAATGGCCCAGGAATTTGAATCCCTCCCTCTTGCACCATCTCTCAAGCCACCTATTCATCTTAGCTATCCTGTCATTCCTACTCTGACTTGCCCGTGGCACTGGTAGCAATCCTGAGATTACTACCTTTGAGGTCCTACTCTTTAGTTTAACTCCTAACTCCCTAAATTCAGCTTGTAGGACCTCATCCTGTTTTTTACCTATATCGTTGGTGCCTATATGCACCACGACAACTGGCTGTTCACCCTCCCCCTCCAGAATGTCCTGCAGCCGCTCCGAGACATCCTTGACCCTTGCACCAGGGAGGCAACATACCATCCTGGAGTCTCGGTTGCGTCCGCAGAAACGCCTGTCTATTCCCCTTACAATCGAGTCCCCTATCACTATAGCTCTGCCACTCTTTTTCCTGCCCTCCTGTGCAGCAGAGCCAGCCACGCTGCCATGAACCTGGCCACTGCCACCTTCCCCTGGTGAGCCATCTCCCCCAACAGTATCCAAAACGGTATACCTGTTTTGGAGGGAGATGACCGCAGGGGACCCCTGCACTGCCTTCCTACTCTTCCTCTGTCTGTTGGTCACCCATTCACTATCTCCCTCAGTAATTTTTATCTGCGGTGTGACCAACTCACTGAACGTGCTATCCACGACTTCCTCAGCAGCTGAATAATTAGCTACAAAATTACACTAGGCCCCACATCTAAGGGATATTTTTAGCTGTCCAAGTTAAAGAGAAACAGTGCCTCAGAAACTTCCAATGCGGATTGTGTTCAGAATATGTAACCTGATTCATTCAAAGGTACTTGAAAACTTCTTCATCCCCGTTCTAACACTATCCTTAGCATCAAAGCCAAAAATATAGTCCAGAGGACTCAGTTCAACATTTAACTCAAGAGAGAGTTCAAAAAAGAAATAAAGGGATCATGAGATGAATATTTAAGCAAATATCAAAAAGGATAAAACAAATACAGATCTCTTCATCCTACTTTTGGAAAACTTATTAAAGGAAAAAGCCCTTCAAAACCTTCGATTTCCAAATCACATTTGCTTTCCACTGACCAAGGAGGACTAAATCACTTAAAAGAAAATGTCCACAATGGCTCTAGTGAGTTCAACCATGGCTTTACACTTCAATGTCACAGCATTCTGTACTAGCGAGTTTCTAGCTCTCCACAAGGTATATTTTACACAGTTCAAAACTACCAAGAAAGTAATCAGATTTCTCGCAATGAATAGCAACCAAACCAGACAAAACCATTTTCTTTATAAACAAAAAGCAAAACAATGCAGATGCTGCAAACCCGAAGCAGAAATGAAACTAAGAAAGAAAACGCTGGAAACAATTGGCAGGTCTGTCAGCTGGTGTGGAGAGAACAGAGGAGATAACGTTTCAGATGTAGATCTTTCATTCCTCTGTCTGTCAGATTCTAAACCTTTCTGGTCTTGGATAATAGGTCCAAAGCCAGTGTGTTGCAGTTGGCTACAGGTTTATTAAAGTATGTCCTCTCAGGTGGATGTAAAAGATCCCATTGCACTATTTCAAAGAAGAACAGGGGAGTTTTGCCCTGTTTCCTGGCCAAAATTTATCTCTCAACCAACATCACTAAAAAAACAGATTATCTGGTCATTTATCTCATTGCTGTTTGTGGGACCTTGCTGTGAACAAATTGGCTGCTGCATTTCCTATGTGACAACAGTGCCTACACTTCAAAAGTACTTAATTAGTTGTAAAGCGCTTTGGGACATCCTGAGGTCGTGAAAGACGCTATATAAATGCAATTTCTGTCTTTTTTATAGCAATGCAAGCGAATACATGCATCCACAATACTCAGGAGTGGAGACTCTCGTTGAGCAAGTCTTAATGTTGACTTCTGTTGTCAGCTAAGTCTTCAATCTGGCTTGAGTCTTCCTAACTACAGTTAGTAAGCGACCTCTTTTATATCCTTGGAGAAGCAAGTCCGACCCTGTCCTATGACCTAGCTGTGGCAATGAGTCACCATGCCTTCATTGTCCATATTCTGCCTTTGCTTGCACCGGCAGGCCTTGGTCTTTGGACTGTTTGACCATTGCTTCCCTCATCAGGCTTTTTAACAGATTACCAGACTGGTTGTAGGTTACTTCTCTTATCTTTAAGGATACCTCATCTTGTTTTTCATTTATTTTCCTCCAGTAAGCAGTATTGAAATCCTTGGGCTTCAGCCAAATGACTTTGAATGTCTGTCTATTTTCTGGTACATACATCCTCATGCTAACTTTAGCCTACCCAGAATACATCTCTGTCACTGTTAGCCACTCCTCTAAACTTGCGCTAAGCGATATTAATCTAATACTAATTTAAATACGCTAGCCCAGCAAACCTACACTGCCTCTCAGGAGAATAAGACAAGCATGCTCCCTGGCCAGTTCCCACAGATCACTGCACATGTGGATGTATGATAATGGGTTCAGGTTCCCTGCATAACAACACTGCAGATGCAGGTCTGCATTCTCAGGACATTGGTATCTAGGGAGAAAGATCATCATAGTCCCAAGAGGTTCATATAGATGTATTTGGTCAGAGGGCCTCCTGACAGACTCCTGTACTTTGAAGAAGCACTATCATTATGAGCAGTTTGAAAAGCACATCAAAAGCACCGTCACATTTTAGGACTTTTTTTGACCACTTTTCTACAGAAATAACTTGGAAAATAGTTGGATAAAGCAAAGTGCATTCAGACATGTTTTTAAAAACACTGAGGCAAAAAGTGATTAAAAAGTGAAACAGCTGGCCATTGAAGTTGCTTGTCCAAAGACTGTGAGCAATAAGTAATTCATTAGTAATTGATAAATACCTCACACTCGTTGCATTGGGCCCCAGGAACTCAGCAGTGGGGGGGAGGGGGGTTGTCTTTTAAGATTTTTGACCTCCTTTTGATCATTTTAAATGGAATGTACCTTAGAAAATGGAGTACCACCTTACTGCAGTGACTTGGTTAAATGGCTCGATTCAGTGAGTTAGGGGAAATGAAGTAATGATCAGCAGTTGTTATGTTTTCAATAATCTGGGAGGGCTGGCTGATTGGAAGAGTAAAGTATCCAGTATGCCTTTTGCAGAGCCTCACAGCTCTGGCATCATGTAGACAATGGAATGATAAAACTTGCATCTAACCTATCAGTTCTGATGAAAGGTCATCAACCTGAAACGTTAACTCAGTTTTTCTCTCCACAGATGCTGCCAGACATGCTGAGTGTTTTTCAGCATTTTCTGCTTCACTGCAACTAACAACAACAACTTGCATTTATATAGCGCCTTTAACATAGTGAAACATCTCAAGGTGCTTCACAGAAGTGTTACCAAACAAAATTTGACACCTTCAGGGATGGATCCCCAGTGGGAGTATGGGACCAATGTATTCACCCTACTCTCTTTTCAAAAGATATACCATAGTTCAAAAGATATTTGAAGCTCCGAACCAGAAAAGCTGTGAATATCTGCTTCGCTCCCCCTCTCAAAGACACAAAAGCAAGAATCTCTTCAACAAAGCAGATGACAAGTCATTTTAAATTGTTACAATACCAGACAGAGCTACAAATTAAATGGAAAGTTACAACATCAGATTTCTTATAATTTAAAATAGAAACAATACTAAATACATCATACTTGGGTTAAAAAGATCCATCAAGAAATCAATTGATTCTGTTAAACACCAACATTTCAATTACTCTTTTTAAAGGGGAGGAATATTGAGAGGCATCTTTCAATTTTTTTTTCAAAAAAAAGTATCAATATGTGCTTCCTCTTTATCACACTTCTTGCACCCTGCTTTGGCAATGCATTTTCTTATATGCCAATTATTTAGTTAAATTGATTAATTAATAAATTAATATTGATTAGTTAAAAATTGTAAACAGCGACAAATCAAAACCGAGATTGAAAATCTATCAATTTAGAAACCGAACAAATCAAATGTCAAATTCTCAATCCATTTAGCTGCAACAAATCAGAAGTCTAGGAAAAATTAACAAAAATTTGCCAATTTTGTATTAAAATTTTCTTTGGTTCCTATTTCACTAATATTAAATTTCCCCATGTGAGTATCTTCATTAATTCTACTTTGAGATCTTGGCCTCTCTCAAAAGCATGGAGTTGGAGTTGCTATTCTTCCCAGAATGGTCACTCTTCAGCTGAGAGAGTTAACAATTCAGTTTGTGTCTGAAGCCCGTCGATTTTCTAAATCAGGAACTCAGTGAATAATTCTGAATAAAATACTTATTCTTATTCAGAGAATTGTTTGTATGCTCTTACCTGCAAAATGTTTTCTCTCAGGCATGGCATTGAGTTTCCATTAATTACTCGCAGCTCCTATACAGTTGGGCTGTGCTGCTTGTGTTCTCTCATTAATAAATGTTTTTTCTGCTTTTCTGGTGCTGCATTTTCGATCAGGACTTGGGAAACCCGGCAGGTAAAGGGAGGTGAGAATGGACGGATCCAGCAGCTAAGTGCTTTTTATAGCACTGCTTATGAGCCAGAAGTGCTTCCCTCCAGCCCCCGCGTTCGGCCTCCCTCCCTGTGATCTGGTGCTCCCCTGATCTCCAGGCTGACCCGCGATCTGATGCCCTTCTTATCATCTACACCCTCCCAGGGACATCCCCCCCACTCACAATATCTTCCTCCATCGCCGCGATCTCTTTCCCCCCCGCGTGATATCTTACCCCTTCCCCATGGTGTCTCCTCCTCCCGGCGGTCTCTTCCCACCCCCCCACCGCGGTCTCTTCCCAACCACCCCCCGCGATCTCACCACCCCCCCCACCCCGCGATCTCATCCCCCTCCCCCCTCGCGATCTCTCCCTCCGTCCCTCCCTCCTCTCCGGTCCCTGGCTGCGGCCTTCCAGTGCAGGCCGGGCCTCCCCACAACCAGCCGCTCAAGCTGGATGGCTGCAGGCCAGGAAATGGAGACCAAAAATCAAATGAAGTCCTGCCATTAAATTCAACAGGACTCAGCGTTCCCAGTATTTCCGGGTATCCCGGCCACTCTAAGTCCCCCCGCTCCCTCCTCACCTCCCCATAAATATCAGGGTCCATGTGTTTTTGTCCTTTGTTCGTGGTTGGAGGTCAACAGTTTGACCTCTGACTCTCTTTTCTGGTGCATTGGCCACTGTGACTGACAATTAAACTGTAGGGAATTCGTTATTTTGTGTGATTCTTGGACTCTGGACGAATAGTCAAGCAAAGAAAGTCACCCTCACTCACGGTAGTTTCGTCAATCAAAAGTAATTATTTAATGATGTTATCATTCACACGAGCATTCATGAAGCAAAATCAAACCATACATACGGCTTTCCTCTATAAAATCCCATTATACACTTAATAATTCACAACTTAATTATGTAATGACTTAACAATTCATACACACATCAGGCAAATCATTAATACATATCCAACCTTTAAACCAAGGATTTTGCTCATCGGGCCTGAAGATTGATCAGCTCTTCAGAACTCGACGTCCTCTTCTTCTTGCGTGATGTTCAACTGCAGTGTGCGTTCCTTGTGACCGCCAGGTGGTGAAGAAGAGAAGAGACCGTTCTTCTCTCAAAATCTTCTTTTTGTATTTTTTTACCAATGGGACGTAGGATTGGGGAGGGTCATTCTTTTTGTCCAATCGGTACCTGTTGTTGTGCCTCAATCATTAACATACTTCAATGATTGGCAGTTTAGGCTTTGATCATGTGACTGGAGACACTTTGATGTACAAAAGACCATGTGCTCGAACGATGGGTTGTAAAAGGCCCCTTTACTGTCTCTGTTTATGGCCTTTCATGTAGAGATAGCCCCTTACATTTCTACACACAGACACTCTTAATGGTCCTGATGTCTCCAATTTTGATTGCTTCACTGGCTTCAAATCCATTCCTTTCACCATTTGACCATATGCTGGATGCAACACTGTTTGATGTTTTACAAATCCCAGTTGTTTTGAACAGATTAACAGATATGAATGAGAGGCCCATTCTTTTCTCACACCTCCCTTGCTTTCCTGAACTGAAACCTTTGATGTATGTCCTTGTTGCCTTTTCTTACATTACCCCCTGCTGTGTTGAAAAGTTTGTGCTTCCCAAATGCCTGTGTGTTTTGAAAGCCTGACAACGCTTTAAGCTCAATATTATCCATCTAGATTATTTATTTAATAATCGAGATATCTATCCACAGTACAATGTCTTTGATCCCGAAACTCAGACTTCTCCAATGCCATCAGCATCATTGAGGGAAAAACAGGATTTGCCAGAACACAGTTTACCACATTACTGTGTTTGCAGGTTTTCAAATGTCTTTGTTTAAAAGGGGAACAGTTTCTTTCAAAGTTCCTTTCCTTCAAATATCTTATTTTACCCCACAAAACTGGCTACCACCTGCCTGGTGGAGGCCCACTATAAAGGCTGCCTCTCAAATGAATAAAGCCGTCCAGACATAGTGGCCGGGATTTTAGCCCCTCTTGCCCAACAAGAACATTGCATGGGACGGGTTAAAACAAGGTCGAGTCGATTTACTGGCCTGAGGTCACGCCATTCCTGTCGGACGCCATCTTGTCTTTGTCAACTATTAAGTCGGCCGAGGCTCCCGCTACAAGCAAGCGGGGCCCTATTTTATATTCAAAAGTTTGCGGCCCAATGACATCATCGGCGCTGTGACATAATCTTAACGTGAAGACAATGGGAGTCTTGCATTGTCTGGAGGCTGACTGGAGAACCACGGCGGGAGACACTAGTTGGCCAAAAGAGGCCATGGTAAGTTGTAAAAAATTATTTCTGTTAGAACTCGTTGTGGGCCAGGAGGAGCAGGAGTGCCTCCCCCCGATCACGGTGGAACCCCCTCCCTGATTGCCTCCAACCTCTGCCCCATCCCTCCGAACCACACTGAACTCCAGCCTCAGCATCACCCCCCACCCCCACTACCAGATCCCTGATCACCTCCAGAACCCTGAATCTCCCTCCTCCTCTCCTCCTTGATCGCTTCCAGACCCTGGAAACCACCGCCCCCCCCCCTCAATCCCCGATGGCCTCCAGACCTCTGCACCCACTGACTGCTGGGGAACGTTCCCACGGATCCCTGGCTGCGGCATCCTGCCACGAAATTCGCCCTCCTGCCCGCTGGCCAGATAATCATAGAATCATAGAAAGGTTACAGTACCGAAGGAGGCCATTCGGCTCATTGAGTCCCTGCCGGCACTATGCAAGAGCAATCCAGCCAGTCCCACTCCCCCTCCCTTTCCCCGTAGCCCTGCAAATGTTTTCCTTTCAAGTACTTATCCAGTTCCCTTTTGCAAGCCACGATTGAATCTGGCTCCACCACCCCCTCGGGCAGTGCATTCCAGATCCTAACCACTCGCTGTGTAAAAAAGTTTTTCCTCATGTCACCTTTGGTTCTTTTGCCAATCATCATAAATCCATGTCCTCTGGTTCTTGACCCTTCCGTAATGGGTGCGGCCGTGTGTCGGGCGGGACTCAGGGAACTTTTATGTTATTGAGGCCCTGCCGTTACAATCGGTGGAGCCTCCATGTCCCCGGACTCTCTGGGATGCGCTGCCCATTTTGGGGCTCAGTCTACTGTTCCTGCCCCATCTTTTAAAATCAGGGCCAGTGTGTCTGGATGGCAAGGAAACAATATCAGCTTAATCATTCAAACTCTCATTTGGGATGAGTTCATGACTCTTATTGTTTGAGGCTAGAATGGTATGCAAGGAGCATCACTCCACAAACTGAATCATCTAGCTTTAATGAACATCATTCATTCATCCCATTCAGAGAGTTTAACTCTTTAAGAGCAACATTTTAACCTAATAGTATAATTTATATTAAAATATTGCTAAGATTCTTCCATGGAAATATGGTCAGAAATCCAGATACACAACTCTTTGCCCATATACTGTCCCACAATATGTCTCACTCTGCCCACATCCTGTCCTTGCTGACTTCTATTGGTTCCTTTACCTCAAAGCACTGAATTCAATTTCCTTATCCTTATTTATAAATCCCTCCATGGCCTTTCCCCCTCCACCACTGCAACTTCCATCAGCCCTATGTCCCAGTCCATACCTTTCAGTCATTTGATTCTTCCACCCTTTCTGCTCCCCACCATTGATGGTAAAGCCTTCTACTTTCTGGAACTTTGGTCCGATTTCCTCTGGTGGGGGAATCCAGAACAAGGGTGCGCAATCTTAAAATTAGAGCCAAGCCATTCAGAAGTGAAATGAGGAGGCATTTATTCACACCAAAGGGTAGTGAAAATCTTGAATTCTCTCCCCCAAAAGGCTGTGGATGCTGGGTCAAGTGAAATTTTGCAGACTGAGATCGTTAGATTTTTATTGGGTAAGGGTATCAAGGGATATGGATCAAAGTCAGGTAAATGGAGTAAGAACATAAGAACATAAGAAATAGGAGCAGGAGTAGGCCAATCGGCCCCTCGAGCCTGCTCCGCCATTCAATAAGATCATGGCTGATCTGATCCTAACCTCAAATCTAAATTCATGTCCAATTTCCTGCCCGCTCCCCGTAACCCCTAATTCCCTTTACTTCTAGGAAACTGTCTATTTCTGTTTTAAATTTATTTAATGATGTAGCTTCCACAGCTTCCTGGGGCAGCAAATTCCACAGACCTACTACCCTCTGAGTGAAGAAGTTTCTCCTCATCTCCGTTTTGAAAGAGCAGCCCCTTATTCTAAGATTATGCCCCCTAGTTCTAGTTTCACCCATCCTTGGGAACATCCTTACCGCATCCACCCGATCAAGCCCCTTCACAAATCTTATATGTTTCAATAAGATCGCATCTCATTCTTCTGAACTCCAATGAGTAGAGTCCCAATCTACTCAACCTCTCCTCATATGTCCGCCCCCTCATCCCCGGGATTAACCGAGTGAACCTTCTTTGTACTGCCTCGAGAGCAAGTATGTCTTTTCTTAAGTATGGACACCAAAACTGTATGCAGTATTCCAGGTGCGGTCTCACCAATACCTTATATAACTGCAGCAATACCTCCCTGTTTTTATATTCTATCCCCCGAGCAATAAAAGCCAACATTCCGTTGGCCTTCTTGATCACCTGCTGCACCTGCATACTAACTTTTTGATTTTCTTGCACTAGGACCCCCAGATCCCTTTGTACTGCAGTACTTTCCAGTTTCTCGCCATTAAGATAATAACTTGCTCTCTGATTTTTCCTGCCAAAGTGCATAACCTCACATTTTCCAATATTGTATTGCATCTGCCAAATCTCCGCCCACTCACCCAGCCTGTCTATATCCCCCTGTAGGTTTTTTATGTCCTCCTCACTCTCCACTTTCCCTCCCATCTTTGTATCATCTGCAAACTTTGATATGTTACACTCGGTCCCCTCCTCCAAATCATTAATATAGATTGTAAAGAGTTGGGGACCCAGCACCAACACCTGCGGAACACCACTGGCTACTGGTTGCCAGTCCGAGAATGAACCATTTATCCCAACTCTCTGCTTCCTGTTAGATAACCAATCCTCCACCCATGCCAGAATATTACCCCCAATCCAGTGATTCTTTATCTTGAGCAATAATCTTTTATGTGGCACCTTGTCGAATGCCTTCTGGAATTCTAAATACACTACGTCCACTGGTTCCCCTTTATCCACCCTGTACGTTATGTCCTCAAAGAACTCAAGCAAATTTGTCAGACATGACTTCCCCTTCGTAAAGCCATGCAGACTTTGTCCTATTAAATTATGTTTATCCAAATGTTCTGCTACTGTCTCCTTAATAATAGACTCCAAAATTTTACCCACCACAGATGTTGAGGTACAGATCAGCCATGATCTAATTGAATGGTGGAACAGGCTCGAGGGCTAAATGGTCTACTCCAGTTCCCATGTAAACCCCTCCACTTTGCTAATTTTCTCACTGCATTTAAAATCTTTTTCAAAACCCCAGCTTTCACTTACCTCTCTTAACTATCGTTCAATGTCCATTTATCTCTGTGATACACCTTGGAATGCTTTATTATTTAAAGGCCCTCAGCGCGTTGTTGGTTTGTTTATTGTTTCAAACCAATACTATTATAAATTCCTGGAAATTAATGAGAATAGGCCAATTATTCTTAAGTAGTCTCACATAGGTTGCACAACATTTTCTATCTCATTATTAGACCCTCCTTCTTTCCGTATCAGGTAAAACCTTGACTGTCGATGGCCTTTGAAATAATGATTCTTTAAATCCTGTAAATAAAAGGAGTATTTCAGTACCCAAGTCTGACTACAGTCATCTTTATTTATTAAATAGAATTTCTAAAGAGGTGCCACTGAAGTTTTTTTATACGTGCATAGTCATTTCTTCTTAGACCAGTTTCAAAGGGAACAAACAGCAAGAACAGTCATTTTCTTTTCATTTCCAACTCTCCACCCTGGGGCCTCTAAGAGCTGTCTCTGTTCATATCATTATTTCCACTAGTGGAGGTCCAGAGCTGGTTATCTTTTCTGAAGTTGTGACAAACTAAATTGATGGAAATTCTTTATTTATTGGTATAGTCACTGAGGCAAGAAAGAACAAGCTTCAGTGTTATTCTCAAAGAAAGATGATTTTTCTGAAGAATCTCCACCGAGCTCTAAAATTCCTGTACAAGGAGGATTTAATGTTCGGTGTAAATAAGTTGACACGAATGCGAATCTGCCACGATTAGTGTATCTTGGAGCATTCCAAAGTGTGATCACCTTGCGAAAGGGTTTATATATGAAAATGACCACCAACAGAATCCTTTTAAAGGGACACTGCCTTCATGAGGAACTCTTTGACCTTTTTTTCAGGTGAAGTGGTGCTGCAATTCAATCTCAAAACGAATGCTTATGTCACTTGTGCAAGATGTCATTGTGATGAAAATAATGTAGGGAAAGGGCTGCACAGATCTTGCTGAAAATAAGCTTTGCCAAGCATTTATAGGAAGATACTATTCCTTTAAAAAGATGACAGTTGTCTCCCTCAATGACTCAGCAAGTTTATCCAATGAGTATCTGAGCCAAAAAGAACAGGAAGGCCCAGCGAGTTTATCCAGCCAAGGTGAGATGGAGGGGAGGGAGTACAATTGGCATCATTGCTGCTTCACCCTCATGCAGGTTGAACATAGAGCAGGATTCTATGATGCATTGCTATCTAATTCCTCCCTGCATTATAGTAAGGCAGATGGTAATGATCCTTTAAAATGCCACAGAGAGGTGTGTGCACACCCAGCGGGTAATTTTCACCTTCGTCCTTTGGGCAGTAAAGCCGGTCGGGGAAAGCTACATAAAAAATTATATCAAGGCCTATTCAATAAGTGACAATAATGCAACTAGATTCTTGGTAAAAAAAATGCCTTCCAAGATATTTTATCCCAATCTGCTTAGGCCATTCAGGAGCGAAATCAGCAAGAACTTTTTCACACAAAAGGGTAGTAGAAATCTGGAATTCTCTTGCCCCCCACCCTCAAAAGGTTATGGATGTTGAGTCAATTGAAGCTTTCAAGACTGGGATTGACAGAATTTTGTTCGGTAAGAGTGTTAAGGGATATGAAGCAAAGGTGGGTAAATGCAATTGCGACACAGATCAGCCTTGATCTAATTGGATGGCAGAGCACGCTAGAGGGGCTGAATGACCTGGTCCTGTTCCTATACTCCTCTTACTATACAGGGTCATCTCACCCAGGCATCAGCTACTGCGGATTGTGTGTATAATCCCAATGAGCTGTGCAGTTGCCTGTTCCTTTAGTGCCAATATGTTGTTTTCAATGTGACTGCACTAGGCTGTCAATGTTTTTGAGAAATGTAAGATGCTATCGCATATGACATGTAACTGCTTGTCGAGTGCAACAATGACTTCTGTTGGGCACCTGAAGCAGATGGCTATCGTGTTTGCTGTACTGTCACTCCCGGTTCAATTCAAAACTTCACAGACCAAATGGACCTTGACAGCAAATGCAAATGAAAACCCCCGAGGGCTTGTAAAATAATTTAACTGTTTCAGTGCCCGCAGCGACAGCCAGCCAGTATCCTGCTCCACTCAGGAAGTGAGGGCAGCAGCAGTTCCCTGCATCAGATTATCAACTATGAGGCTTAACACCTCTCCTCCCCACTTTCTATAAAGCGGGGTATTGTGTGAGTCATTTTAAGTTTCTGAGTGCCTGGTGCCACCTTTTTTTAAAATCTACTTTTATTTCAAGATAATGTAGAATTGGTTCATTGACAAAATCTGTTTATCTGCATGAAGTAAAATGGAACAGTTAAATTAAAGGGTTTTCCCACATCTATTCCAGCTGTCACAAGGTGAGTCAAGAGGATGAAAAAGTGTCAGGCTCGACTTTTTTCTATCTACACAATACAATAGAATACATCATGCTGAGGTGTAGCATCACATTGTTTGCACACGGCATTGTGGTAAAATACTCCCGGCTCTTCTCCCCCCAAAAATGTTGTCATAAAAGTAGTGAAAGAAAGACTTGCATTTATATAGTGCCTTTCACAACCTCAGCATGTCTCAAAGCGCTTTACAGCCAATTAAGTACTTTTTGAAATGTAGTCACTATTTTAATGTAGGGAAACGTGGCAGCCCATTTGCGCACAGCAAGATCCCACAAACAGCAGTGAGATTATGACCAGATAATCTGTTTTAGTGATGTTGGTTGAGAGATAAATATTGGCCAGGATACCAGGTAGAACTCCCCAACTCTTCCATAAAGTCGTGCTATGGGATCTTTTACCGCCATCTGAGAGGGCTGACGGGGCTTTGGTTTAATGTCTCATCCGAAAGACGCACTCCCTCAGTACTGCATTGGAGTGTCAGCCTAGATTTTGTGCTCAAGTCAATGGAGTGTGTATTTGAACTTTCAACCTCTGACTCAGAGGCAAGAGTGCTGCCACTAAGCCAAGGCTTACACCTTTCTATAAAAGTAGTGCATCTTTAAATCAGAGTCACTTGATCCAAATAAGGTTATTCTATGGCGGGAATGGGGGGGCGCGTGGGCGAGTTCTGCTTTCTTATTAAAAGAAGGGAATAATCAATGATTAAATTCAGCCTTTATTTTACATTCCAAAACGTTTAGATTTTAGGATTTATTTATGTTTTTCACTAATTAAATGAAACAGAAGTCCAAAGTAAGAAAACAAAACCAATACATTGCAGAATGGTTTCAAGAGTGGAAAGTATCACAGTGCCCAATTGGAGTACATTCAATACCAAAGGATTCTGTACCCCTCTCTTTAAGAGGTGCATTAACCCTTTAAATACTGGAGGTCTGAGGCGGAAACTCCGTATCCTAATCGGGCGGGCTGCCTGCCAGCACTCCCAACACCTGGGCGACTCGCCAATGACATGCAAATAAGGACAGGCCCGCAGCCGCAACTACCGCACTGCCCAATAGCCTTCTCAACACTGCCACAGGGGAAAATCTATCCCACAGTGGGCCGGATTTTGCTGTGAAAATAACGGTGAGGCTAACACCGCTTATCGTTATTTATGCGCAAATCGGACAGTAACTTCTGGCAAGCGCACACGCACAGATAAATGCAAAAATCTGGAAGTTGCTGTCCTCCGTAAGCTGCTCGAAAACGGCATCTTGCCGTCTGACTCCCTGTTCAAATTTATTGAACGGCCTGAAGTTCCTGTACTGACCTCATAGATACGGATTAAACTCACCACAAAAAGTTAGGGTGTGTCCATTCCACTCTAAGCACCCTTTTAACTGGCACTGAAAATTTACTAAGTGTGGAGTCTCATACTTCATCTTTTAATTATTGTTGGACATTTAAAAAAAAATGTCAATACTTTTTTTTAACCTTTTCTTTCTGTCTCCTTTAACTCTCTCTCTTAATCCTGATGTGGAGATGCCGGTGATGGACTTGGGTGGACAAATGTAAGGAATCTTACAACACCAGGTTATAGTCCAACAGTTTTATTTGAAAATCACAAGCTTTCGGAGGCTTTCTCCTTCGTCTCACCTGACGAAGGAGAAAGCCTCCGAAAGCTTGTGATTTTCAAATAAAACTGTTGGACTATAACCTGGTGTTGTAAGATTTCTTACATCTCTCTTAATCCAATCTTTCTTTCCCTCTCTTTATTCCACTCTCTGTACCTGATTTGATATTGAATTCACTATTCTAACTT
This sequence comes from Heptranchias perlo, assembly GCF_035084215.1. Lineage (NCBI taxonomy): Eukaryota > Metazoa > Chordata > Chondrichthyes > Hexanchiformes > Hexanchidae > Heptranchias > Heptranchias perlo. Next base: position 45,591,834 of record NC_090341.1, read on the forward strand.
ACACTTCCTGGTTTAGACGGCTCATTAACGATTCTTCAATCTGATTGGTTAAGGAGATACACAGTTGCCTGCCCTGTTTGCACAGGTCCCAGATGCCCTGGAGAGGGCAATACGCTGTTTGGATTTCTAATTTACAGTAACCTGCCGTACAAAAGCCCAGTAGATTGCCTATGGGCAAGTACAAGTCTAATGGCTGGTGCCATTCATTCACCGCTCACGGCAAAATCCGGCCCAATATCTTGTTCTGCTTTGAGAAATCCTTCACAGTCTTAATTTAATTGCTGCAAGCATCAGAAAAATAGTCCGGGGGATCAAGTTGGAGCTGAAGGGTAAACATTGAGGAATCGATTGGTTTGCTAATGAACCAAAATACATTGACTGGAAGCTGATTTTGAGTTTGTTAAATCCGAACGTGCTCTTTAAGGAATATTCAGTCGTCTACATTATAATATCATCACAATGTTATAAATGTCTCCGAAGACCAAGATCTAAACCTATATTTGTCTTTTTGATGAAAATGAATTGGATGGATTGGTTTTATTTCTTTCTCCAGTACTTGCTCTAGATTTTATGTTGGCCCAATGATCAGTCTGGTAACCAATGTTTCATTACCCTATACAATGCGTTTTATCCACTTGTAACATGTTAGTACTCCAACGTACCGTGCTATCAGGATATCATTAAAAACATGTGATATGCATGTTATATTTAATTTTAAACATTTCCATAAACACGGATAAAATAGAAAATACTCTAGTTATAACTGCCACTGACAAAACTATCAGTAAAATCAGTCCATGGCCCCAGAAGCAGTGAAAGCAAAAAGCAAACGGTTACTGCTGGTTTTTGTAAGACCCTTTGTTCTTCTACAATGGTTATTTTATTAACCTTGGGCAGATTTGATCAGCCTAAACAGTCAAGAAATAATTTGTTACATTTTTCAGGGATTTTATCCTAGATAATTTTCTTTGGTGCAGCATCTCGGACCCCTCCTCTAGCTGAGTCTCGCTACCTATTGCCTGGAAAGTGCTTTTACCCGCCCGATATCTAGGTCATTTGTCATGAGCCCAGCGGCCGAACAGAAAACCCTCATTAGTGTATCTCAGCTTAATGTCATGTAACGTGACCTCACATGATGTTCCTTGACTTCAGAAGGCAGCAGAGTAAACACTTCACTAAACATGACTCAGGCGATTCACTGCCAAAAAGATTTAATAAACAGTAAGTGATAAGTGAACAGAAGCAATGACGCGCTGCAGATTTACAATAGTTAAGGCTTAACTGTCCCTCCTCAGAGAATAGAAAACAAGTCATGCCTGCTGCACTAAATTGTGATGTAAACTGACCTGGACACGGGGTCCCTGAATGTTAACCTTTATGTCATGGTTTGCTGTTGTCTCTCTGGTCTATCTGTCTCTCTTCAGTGGCTTCAGGCAGACTCCTCACTTTGAAATAGATAAATACTTAATGTAAAAAAAATAAGTGAAACAGGATAGTGAATCTAAACTCAAAACACGAGCTGCCAATCAATCATAGACATAAATAAAATCCCCAAGATGCTTGTATTTGAATTGAATGACTTGGCCCTTTTCATGGGTACCTGGGGCAGACATAATGGGCACGATTTTAAAAGAGAAAAATGGGTGGGTTGGGGGCGGAGGGGGCATTCAAAATCACAACTATTTCGGACCTGCCCCCAACCCGCCCACTTTCGGTTTTCACCGGGGCGGGATGAGGAGGCAGGTTGGTGATTAAAACCTTTCCAAGAGGCTGCGGGCCTCCATTTTTCCAGAGTTTCCAATTTCAACCACTGGGGGCCAGGACTCCTGGGGGCCAGGACTCTAAGCCATGTGAAAGAAGGTGAGAAGGCCTGAAACTAAAAGGAATGTGCTTTTCTGGCACAGGTTGTGGGCCCGGAGGAGCAGGAGTGCTTCCACTGGGCCCAGCAAGCCTACCTGCAGCGACCCCCCAACGATTGCAGAGCCCCCTCCCCCAATCTCCAACACCCCCCACAATGATCGCGGACCCACCCCCCGATCTCTGACCCCTCCCAACGATCGTGGACCCCCCCAATCTCTGACCCCCCCATGATCGCAGACCCCCGCGATGACCCCCGATTCCTCAACCCAACGATCGCAGATCCCCGCGATGACTCCCAATCCCAACGCCCCCCCTCCGTGACTGACCCCTGATCCCTCCCCCCATGACTGACTCCCCCCCGCCATGACCCCTATGCCCACCGGCACCCCTGTGCCAACCCATGCTCCTGTGCCAACACATGCCCCCATGCCAACCCATGGCCTGTACCAGCCCATGTCCCATGTCAACCCATGCCCTGTGCCCCATATGCCCACCCATGCCCCCATCTTCACCCATGCCCTCCATACAAACAAAGACTTACTTGAAGACTTATCTGAACACGTCCTCTCCCTGGCTGCTCTCCCGTCCGACTGAGACCAGCCTGTTAATCAGGCTGGTCGGTCAGACAGAAAACCGACAAAAAAAAATAAAAGAGGTCCTTACGTCAAAATCGTACTTCCGGGTTTCCTGTCCGCAATTTGACCCCCCCCCCACCGGCCCTTCCCGGCTCGGGGTCAAAATCATGCCCAATATCTATTCTGATTATCTTGTGGGCCATTTCTGTGTGACTGGTTTTTAACCTCATATATACTGTGGCAGAAAGAAATAAACCAGTTCCAGACTGCATCAGTGACAAAAATACTGCTTTTCTGTGACAAGTCTTTTGGATTAAAAGTTTTCTCTTTTTTTTCTTCTTGAGGTTTTCATAATTAGAATCATAGAATCTTAAGCACAGAAGGAGGCCATCCTGCCCATCGTGCGTTTGAAAGAGCTAGCCAATAATCCCATTCCCCTGCCCTTTCCCCATTGCCTTAATTGGCTTTCTTATTTTTTCACTGTGTGCATTCCCCTTTTCCTGGTATGTTTGTTTTTTGTTTGACAAACTAAATGAGCGTCTTACTCTTACAAAGATATTGTACGTAAGAACGTTGAAAAATCAAGAACCATCTGCTGTGAGCAGGTAGAGCTGTCACACGAGAGTGATTTACTGACATTGATTATTCAACCTTCTCCTCGGGCTGATTAGTCATTTATTTGACCCATTAATAATACTTTGACTTGAACATGCGGCTGCCAGCTGCACCATCCCTCACTGCTCGCATGCAACAATAATCTCTGACATGTACCTCCTCCACTCTATGTATTCAGACATGATCTTTGATGAATTGCAGTTCTCACTTACTCCATCACTGTGCTAAAATGGGTCGTCGTCATGTGGGAGATTTAGTTTTTCTCTATGTACGTGTATATAAGGGGAAGCTAGATAAGTACATGAGGGAGAAAGGAATAGAAGGATATGTCGCAATTTTTAAAAACCCAACTGATTCATTAAAGTCCTTCAGGGAAGGGAACATGCTGCATCTACTTAGTTTGGCCTACACGTAACTCCAATCCTGTACTATGTGGTTGACTATTAACGCTCATCGTCATATCAAGGCAACTAGGAATGGGCAACAAATGTGGTCCTGCTAGTGTCATCCACATTCCGACAACAAATTAAACAAATATATAATGGATGGCATGTTTCAGGAGGTGGTCATCCTGCAGCTTAAGAGAGTGCAGGCAGAGAGGGACTGGGTGACCACCAGACAGACAAGGAGAACCAGGCAGATAGAGCAGGAGTCCCCTGAGGGCATCTCGCTCTCTAACCAGTATTCAGTTCTGAATACTGGTGAGGGAGAGGGTTCGTCTGCCGGGTGCAGTCAGAGCCAAGAACATATCACCATGGGTACCTCAGCTGTACGGGGGGTGGGAGTGGTGGGGGGGAGGAGAAAGGTCAGGAGAGCAATAGGAGATTCTATAGTTAGAGGAGCAGACAGGTGTTTCTGTGGCCGCAGACGTGATTCCAGGATGGTATGTTGTCTCCCTGATGCCAGGGTCAAGGATGTCACTGAGCGGCTACAGAACATTCTGAGGTGGGGGGAGGGTGAACAGCTAGAGGTTGTGGTCCATATAGGTACCAACAACATCTGTAGAAAGAGGGATGAGGTCTTGCAGGCAGATTTTAAGGAGTTAGGAAAGAGGTTAAGAAGCAGGACCTCAAAGGTAGTAATCTCCAGATTACTCCCAGTGCCACGTGCTAGCGAGTATAGAGATAGGAGGATAGAGCAGATGAAAGTGTGGCTGGAGAGATGTTGCAGGTGGGAGAGCTTTAGATACCTGGGGCACTGGGACCAGTTCTGGGGAAGGTGGGACCTGTACAGGCCAGACCAGTTCCACCTCAACGGAGTTGGGACCAATGTCCTCGCGGGGAGGTTCGGCTCGTGCTGTGTGGTGGGGAGTTTAAACTAATTTGGCAGGGGGATGGGCACCAGCATTGGAAAGGGGAAACAAGGAGCACAAAGGATCAGGAGAGAAAGATAGCACTAGAGCAAGTAATAGTACAGTATTAGGTGGGATCAGAATAAGGGAGAGGGCAAGAAAGTCTAGGACTGGTTTGCAGTGCATGTGTGTAAATGCAAGAAGCATGGTAAACAAGGTTGGTGAGCTGCAGGCACAAATAGCCACATGGGAATACAATGTTGTGGTGATAATGGAGACCTGGCTCCAAAAAGGGCAGGATTGAGTACTAAATATTCCTGGATACAAGGTGTTCAGGAAAGATGGGGAAGGAAAGAAAGCAGGGAAGTGGGTGGCAGTATTGATTAAGGAGAATATTGCAGTGTTAGAGAGAGAGGATGTCCTGGAGGGATCAAGGGCAAAATCTATTTGGTTAGAGTTAAGAAATTAAAGAGGTGCCATTTCACTACTGGGTGTATTCTATAGGCCACCAACTAGTGGGAATGATATGGAAGAGCAAATTTGCAGGGAAATTACAGAGAGGTGCAAAAGCTATAGAATAGTGATAACTGGGGACTTCAACTGTCCTAATATAGAATGGGGATAACAATAATGATATAACAGTCAAATAGGGGGAAGAATTTTTGAAATGTGTTCAGGATAACTTTCTTAACGAATATGTTTCCGGCCCAATGAGGAAGGAGGCATTGCTGGACTTGGTTCTAGGGAATGAGACAGGCCAAGTTCAGCAAGTGTCAGTGGAGCAGCATTTAGAGAGCAATGATCATAGTATCATAAGGTTTAGAATAGCTATGGAAAAGGACACTGACTACTCTAAAGTATAAATAATCAATTGGAGGAGGGCCAATTTCAGTGGGATGAGAACAGATCTGGCCCGGGTAAATTGGAATCAAAGATTGGCAGGCAAAACTGTAATTGAACAGTGACCGGCCATTAAAGAAATGGTTCGGGTACACTCTAGGCACATACCAATGAGGCAGAAAGGTAAGGCAACTAAAACCAGAGTTCCCTGGTTGACAAAAGAGATAGAGAATAAGATGAAACTGAAAAAAGGGGCGTATGACAGATGTCAGGTTGATAACATGAGTGAGAACCAAGCAGAATATAAAAAGTTCAGAAGGGAAATGAAAAAGGAAATAAGAGGGACAAAGACATAGTATGAGAATAGACTGGTGGCCAACATAAAAGGGGAACCGAAAGTCTTCTACAGGTACATAAACAGTAAACGGGTAGTAAGAGCAGGGGTGGGGCCGATTAGGGACCATAAGGGAGATCTATTCATGGAGGCAGAGGGGATGGCCGTGGTACTAAATGAGTATTTTGGATCTGTCTTTACCAAGGAAGAAGATGCTGCCAGAGTCTCAGTAAAGGAAGATATAGTTGAGATACCGGATGGGCTAAAAATTGAGAAAGAAGAGGTACTTGAAAGGCTAGCTTTACTTAAAGTAGATAAGTCACCCGGTCCGGATGGGATGCACCCCCGTTTACTGAGGGAAGTAAGAGTGGAAATTGCGGCGGTACTGGCCATAATCTTCCAAACATCCGTAGATACGAGGGTGATGCCAGAGGACTGGAGAATTGCAAACGTTACACCCTTGTTCAAAAAAAGGTGTAAGGATAAACCCAGCAACCATAGGCCAGTCAGTTTAACCTCAGTGGTGGTGAAACTTTCAGAAACGATAATTCGGGACAGAATTAACAGTCACTTGGACGAGTGTTGATTGATTAGGGAAAGCCAGCACGGATTTGTTAAAGGGAAATCGTGTTTAACTAACTTGGTAAAGTTATTTGATGAGGTATCAGCGAGGGTAGATGAGGGCAATGCAGTTGATGTGATGTATATGGACATTCAAAAGGTGTTTGATAAAGTGCCGCATGGTAGGCTTATCATCAAGATTGCAGCCCATGGAATAAAGGGGGCAGTAGCAATATGGATACAGAATTGGCTAAGTGACAGGAAACACAGAGTAGTGGTGAACGGTTGTTTTTCGGACTGGAGGGAGGTGTACAATGGTGTTCCCCAGGGGTCAGTGCTGGGACCACTGCTTTTCTTGATATATATTAATGACTTGGACTTGGGTGTACAGGGCACAATTTCCAAATTTTCAGATGACACAAAACTTGGAAGTGTAGTGAACAGTGAGGAGGATAGTGATAGACCTCAAGAGGATATAGACAGGCTGGTGGCATGGGCGGACACATGGCAGATGAAATTTAATGCAGAAAAATGTGAAGTGATACATTTTGGGAGGAAGAACAAGCAGAGGCAATATAAACTAGAGGGCACAACTCTAAAAGGGGCACAGGAAGAGAGAGATCTGGGGGTATATGTGCACAAATCGTTATAGGTGGCAGGGCAGATTGAGAAAGCAGTTAAAAAAGCGTACGGGATCTGGGCTTTATAAATAGAGGCATAGAGTACAAAAGTATGGAAGCCATGATGATCCTTTATAAAACACTGGTTCGGCCACAACTGGAGTATTGTGTCCAATTCTGGGCACCACACTTTAGGAAAGATGTAAAGGCCTTAGAGAGGTTGCAGAAGAGATTTATTAGAATGATTCCAGGGATGTGGGACTTTAGTTACATGGATAGACTGGAGAAGCTGGGTTTGTTCTCCTTGGAACAGAGATGTTGCGAGGAGATTTGATAGAGGCATTCAAAATCATGATGGGCCTAAACAGAGTAGATAGAGAGAAACTGTTCCCATTGGCGGAAGTGTCAAAAATCAGAGGACATAGATTTAAGGTGATTGGCAAAAGAATCAAAGGTGACATGAGAAAAAACTTTTTTACACAGCGAGTGGTTAGGATCTGGAATGCACTGCCCGAAGGGGTGGTGGAGGCAGATTCAATCATGGCCTTCAAAAGGGAACTGGCTAAGCACTTGAAAGGAAAAAATTTGCAGGCCTATGGGGATAGGGTGTGGGAGTGGGACTAGCTGGATTGCTCTTTCATAGAGCTGGCACGGACTCGATGGGCCAAATGGCCTCCTTCCGTGCTGTTATCTTTCTATGATTCTATAATAAATGACTAATGAGGCCAAAATTTAGTTGTTCAGCAAATAAACTGAGATGCTTTACGTTGGCCTTTTTTTTATTATCCCAGCATGATTCTGGAGGAAGAAGCCTGAGTCACAGCTCTAGGAATAAAGGGCTATTGTGGTGAGTTTTTAATGAGCAAATTAGGCCATTGAAATAATGGCAATTAGAAACTGAGAGATTAGTGTGTGGCAGTAAATCTGGACGTGTGCCACAACAAGTGTAAGAATCAAAGTATGAAGATAATGATGAACAGCCTAAGAGACAATAATGGCAACACAGTGAATTACAATAAGCTAAAACATCAGGCAGTGCTGCTGGGAGAGGACATTCCCAAAGCCAAAGTTTAAATGATCAAGCCATCATAAGTAGTTCAAAATGGTGACAGTCCTCTCCATTCATCTTACTGTATGTCAGGCCATGTTCTGATTATAGAGTACATGCAGCATGGATAATAAGCAATATCATTTGGGGATGTGGGGATGGGAAATCTTGTAAGAAACTTGTATATGGCGGTGAGTATTTGAAGAGATGATGGGGTAGAAATTCGTTTGCACTTCGTCCAGTGTTTGGGCGTGAAATCAGTGGTCCACTTAACAATTTTGTGGTGGGATGTCCTGCACCCAAAGTGCGCACCAAATGCGGTGGCTGCCATATTGGTTACTTGGTGGTCACCTCAAATAAACGCTGGGTTCATTGCAATATTTAAATAAAGGCCATGCGTTTGTTTTAGGGTCCTTTTGGAAAATTGGTGCCTGGGAGCATTTGATTTGCCTAAGCCCAGCCAGAAAAATATTGCACGAACACTCGGGAAGCAGCTGAAACAATGATATTTAAAGGGATCCCCACCTCCATTTAGGTAAGGCTTTGGATAGTTGTTTTTGGCTGCTGGGGATTTTTGGAACCATTTTTTGGCTGCTTTGGCTGAGTTAGAAAAGTCTTTCATACTGCAAGAGTACTGGAAAAGATGAGAATGCTGCTGGAATTACCACTGAGGCAACAGCAGCAAGCACGGCAGCACAGACCTGCACAGGCTCAAGGCGGCAAGGACAATGTAGGCCCTACAGCATGCAGATGTTTTGCAACAGGCTCCAAAGCCATAGGCTCATTTCAGGCTGCAACAGGTGACATCAGCAACATCAGTCAGTTTGCTGTTCATACAACCATCCAGCAGGTGACTGATTACCTCTTCATAAGGAGACAACAATACATCACCTTCCTAATGCAGGCTGCTGATCAGGAGGAGGGAACTTCTGATTTGCCCGCATTGCTGGGTTTCCTCAGGTGCAAGGCGTCATTGACTGCACACACATTGCCCTGCGCTGTCCCCGTTAAGTACCAGACATGTTTTATAACAGGAAGGGGCTCATCTCCTTAAACGTTTAGCTGGTCTGTGCCCGGCTTCCTGGCGCTGGTCAAGATGCCTTCATACTGCATCAATCCTCAATCCGCCTGTCTTCCACTCAGACCAGTGAATGACAGGCTGGCTCCTTAGAGACAGAGGGTATCCCCTCTACACCGGGCTCATGTCTTCTGTCAGGAACCTGGGCACAGATGCTAAGCGCCAATACGATGAGAACCACACACAAACTGGAGCTCTCATTGAAGAAACCATGGAGGTCCTCAAGCAAAGGTTCCGATGCGTGGACCCATCAAGTGGAATCCTGCAATATAGACCTCGAGCGAGTCTCCAGATTTATAGGGGTTTGCTGCATGCTACATAACTATGCCATTCGGAGGGGCCAAGCCTTGTAGCCACCACATGAGGAAGAAATGGAGGAGGAAGATGAAGAAGGGGATGAGGAAGACCAAGGCCGAGCAATGTTACCAATTGCCAGAGCTATAAGGCAACAAATTATCGAGGAGAGATTCTATTAAGTAAACCCTCACCCCAGCACACCAACAGGCCAACCTACCATCTGACAAGCTAAAGCTGGACTCCTTCATGCTCTCTGCCATTGTGCTCAAGCTCACTGGCAAGCTGCCTAATGCACTGAAAAGGTCCTGGTGTATAGGAATCAGTCTTATGAGTTAGGCTGTACCATCAAGAACTTTACCTGAGCCCTGCAGGGCCAGGATGACTCAGCAAGCTGCTTCCTGAGTCATCCCATGCCCTTGCCCATGCTCCTCCGCAGTTATGCTTGGGGAGTCTTCCAGTGCAGACCCCTCTAGCCTATCCTGTAAAGTAGGTGTAGTGCCGGTCTCTGAGCTGGTCCTCACTAGTCGGGTGTCATCATGAGCTCTGCTCTCTTCCAGCTCCTCAGCCTCTGGGCGTTCTATATTTTCTTCTCCTGATAGCAAGGATAAGCAGAGTCAGATGAGTGGATGCTGAAGCAGCTGCACTTTGTCATATATTAGTGTGTGAGCATGAGATTTCAGTGAGAAGGGAATGAATGCAAGATGGCCACAAACGCTGTTGGAGGTGCACTCCAGCCTTGCCACTCACCACACCCCTGACGTGACCCATCTCCAATATCTGCATGACGTCTTTTTCGAGTGGGGAGTGGACCAGGATGGACGCTCTCCCACCTCCTGTCCTCACGTCCTCCCTGCTATTGTTCATGAGCTTGCCCTGCAAGAAAGAAGGGAGAGTGTTAGTGGTAGCCTGGTGAGGATGCTTTCATGATGTGCCTGTCAAGGTGGAATAGTGGTGCTGGTGTGTGAAAGATGGCAGAGGTGTGAGGAGATGAAGGCAGTGCTAGTGAGGAGAGCATGAGGTGCTGCGTGTGATATTAGGAGCAGAAAGAGGTGGAGTGAAGTGTGCTGCCGTGAATGGGAGAGAGTGCTGGTAATCGGGGGAGGGAAGGGTTGTGAGTGAGGCACACTGACCTGCCTGAAAACAAGATCGGCAAATCTTTTTAAGCACTGCGACACGATGACGCAAATCACTGCTTACGAGGAACATTGTTGCATTACTTGTGCACAGCACCACTGCGTCAAAAATGTTTTGCAGCTGTTTCCTCCCCAGTGACCGGGATCGTGTTTCCTCAAAACATACAAAACAATTTGTTCTGAGAATGACTAATCCTCACATATCTTAACTCTCTGAGGACTCCAGTAGCATCTCATCGCTGAAATGAACAAAAGAAAAACCAGAATTGCCTCCTTTCTGCTGCTTTATTCAAAAATACTATGGAATATTAAACCCCCATTTGTTCTGGTAACTTTGAGGATCTTTTCAGGTGCTGCATAACACAGAAGAGAGTCACAATTGGAGAGCTAAAAATACCTGACTGTTTATAAGGTTTTATCAATGTTAGGAGGTTGAACTTTTTTGGAAATCATCAAACTCATTAAAATACAGATGCTTTCTTCTTCTTCACGGAATAATGTTGTAAACTACATAGATCTGCTAGGATAAGTTCATATTGCCACACATTGTTACCATAGAAACTATTCTCCACTGAGTGTTAATGATTGGCTGAATGTTGAAGAGTCGTGGGTAATTTTAAAGGCACTGATGCTGTATACCAGAGCTATTGTTCCAGTCTTCACCTGTGTATAGGCCAATATCCGCCATGTGCCTGCTTTAGGTAGCCATTTGAGTAAATGTTTGTTTAAAGGTTTTCAGGCATTTTTAGTTCTCAAATTGTGCATCTCTTCTACGTGCAGGTTATTGTGTTTCCTTCCTCCTATTTAAAAAGCTGTTGTAGTCATGTGTGAGGTTCATTGTAATCTGAGGTAATTATCGAATGCTGAAGCAGGTCGAGACATTTGAAGAGTGTATGTGCAATGAATATTACAAACTGAAATGATGAGACCTAGATTGACTGGCAATGAAGAGTAGACCAGACAGCATTTGCTGTGTTGGTGGGTCTCAGTCATTTGCTAAAATGGACTGGCATGAAGCTATTGACTGACTTTCTTTGTCAGTGTACTAAAATGACTGTTGACTTGTGGTTCCATTTCAATGGAAATGAAAATCGAGCAGTTCCTATAATGGGCGGCCAATCTGCAAAGCCAGGTTTACACCAGTGCGGCAAGTTGAACATCTACCCCAGTGCAGGATTCAGTGCAGGACAGATTGTACTTATCTGTGGAGGGAGTGGGCTCGAGTAGTTCAATGGCAGTTCCATACATTATAAGTTCTTAAAGATAAAGGAGTGGCGGGGTTTCTGACAAGCAGTGAAACATGCTGTTAATAAGTTATAATAAGCAGGATAGGCTTCTGCCCTGGACTTTGTGGAAGAGGATGAAAGCATTTGAATGGAAACATTTTATTATTTCCACACATTTCTGGCAAACTTTATTTAGAACACTGTTGGGAAATTGCTAATAAAATAGCAAGTAATCATTCATATGTGTGTGTGCTTTGCAGATTTTTTAGTGAGGTTTTTCTTAAAGAGATGAGGAGATTTGAATCATCGAAATTAGGTTAAAATTGGTCCAGTTTAGGTTCAGAAAGTGCTTCAGAGCTGATTGTCACACATATCACGTTCAGTATAATTTATGCCTGTTCAATTGTGGGAGATGTTTTCAAGTATCTTTTACTGGGTACACTAACCTCTCTCCTACATTTGTGTAAGCTGTCCGGCAATGTCCTTCACCATTCTCTGTTCACAAAAGCAATGACAATGTCGCTCGAAGATATTCAGGGTGGGCTGTGTCCAAATAGCTGATGCTCCATGTAATCGAATCATCCTACAGAACAATAAACACTAATTACACTTTGATTGAAGACTGACGCTTGTGGCAATCATTTTTCAGATGATTGGTTTAGCTGCAGAGTGGTTTTAATTTTAATTGTTGGGACTAATTTCTATTGCTACGGGATTTGTTGATTTTGTTCTACCAAATAGTTCTTTAAATAACACCAATGTTTTAGATTTGGGTGAATCGTTGTGCTCATCGAAACGAAGGATTCCAGAGCTTGGGAACAAAACCGTTTCCTTCATAGAATCTTACAGCACAGAAGTAAGCCATTTGGCCCATCATCCTGTGCCAGCTCTTTGAAAGAGCTATGCAATTAGTGCCACTCCCCTGCTCTTTCTCCATATTCCCCAAATTTTTCCTTTTCAAGTATATATTTTTCTCCAATTTTCTGCAATCAGTGCCTGAATCGTACACTCCCCAATCAGGTAAAACCTGTATCAAAAGCCTCTTAGTGAATCTTCAGACTGAAAATTTGCCCTATAGCTGGATTTACATATTAAATATCCTTTTGAACTTGGTGCTTGAAGACACAATTGCCTGCATTTCCAATTTGTGTCTCTTCCCCTCCCTCTCCCCCACACTGCCGTCATCCTCCTACTCCCCCCCCCTCCACCTCAATGCTAGCATCACCAGTTTTTTGCCACGTCCTATCCTCAAGACATTGACTTCACAGAGGGCAGGTCCTCCTCTGGCACTTTGCCCAAGTGGCCATTCCTCATGTGTGAGCACTGACAGTGAGTGCCAGCAGGCTATTATTAACCATGTGGGCATGTTTGCTTAGCCTGATCCTGTCCTCAACTGATGTCCATATACTCGTAGCTTTCAGTAGGCCATCACTGGATAGCTCTCCATGGGAACCTTTTCTTTCGGTTGTCCAATCATGACTCCAAGAGTACGGAGGCCTTGAGTAACACTTCTGTTGCTGTCCTGGCGGAGATGGGCAAACTCAATACACTCCCGGCATTGAACCTAAAACCTTCCTGATCTGTGTGGCCCAGCTAATCATTCTCTTAACCAGCTGAACCAGTGGGGTAGTCTTTTGTTATACTTTACAATTATAAACACATTTTAAGAATTTATCCCTATTTTATGTCATACCATTTATCAGCAAACTCGGTATGGACTGGGAATCAAACCTGGGACCTACCTGAGATATTCTGGTCTCAATTAGCCACAGACGATTCAGTCAGATAAAAATAGGCTCAGCACTGCATCTAGATGGCCAAGTTCTCATGGTTTGCTAGACACTTTCAAGCCCATATTCACACATATCCTTTGGGTTAATATTGTGGTGCGATATCTCAAATTTAAACTTGAGTAAGTTGTTAGTCACCAGAGATTGTATTTTCTAAGAATTTATAGATGAGAATTTTTCCACCTGAAAGGAAATGATGAATTCCACCTCCGCATCAAGGTCTGCTCAGAGTATTGAGATCCATTTCCCACCCAACTACTTGATTTCTATCTTGCTTGTTTTGCTAGACCTTGCAGAGATGACTCTCCTCTCTCAGTCTTCCTTTATATCTACAGGAAGGAGGCAGTCACATTAAGTTCGAACCCTTCAAGATTAATGGCAAAAGTATGAATGATAGACATGGATAAGCCCCCGCTACAGAGCAACCTCCTCTGCTGGCTAAGCCGAGCCTTATCTGGGAATTTAGTAAACCTCTTTATTGACCCTCACTTTATCTCTTTCTTAGATTGCTTACCAAAATGTCACAGTTTATGCTACACTCAAAATTACACTCTTACTGATGCTGTCTGCAGTTTCTTATATCTCTTTTGACAGTTGTAAGGTGAATTATGTTTATGTCAGGCATGAGCATACTGGCTGACGGTTAAGTCAGGATTGTGCCTGCTGATGTCCTCCAATGCTGACCCTGCTAGAGTTTTCAGGGTTAGTGAGTGGGCACCAATTTGCAGCTAGAAGAGTCATTGGGAGCGAAGTGTGCCAGTCCCTGCCCGAGATCCTAGACATATCTTCTGTGCAAGAAGGGCAATCTAATTATCATTTAAAAAAAAATGCTACTCTTCAGATGCCCAGACCATTCCCTTTACCTGGGCCCATCCGACCCAGCCCTGACGGGGTCCATGTGCGCCCATTTGGAAGTCAGTATGCTTTATCTCACTTCAAATCCAATGCTGAGTCCCGACTAAGCCAGGGGAACAGGAACTCTCAGTGCAGGCAATTCCTGCCCCTGGTTCCACCTCTGTAACCTGCCCCTTGGAGCCCTTCACCTTGTAAGTGGCGGTTAGAGGTTTCACAGCTTATGAGGTTGCCTGGAAACGGCGGAGACCTGGCACAATTTCATCCTAACGTTCTTCAATGAATTCCACCCGAGTTACCATGGGAATCTGGCAGATTGTCAGACTGTTATCCTTTTTACGCTATGATCTGTTTGGACAATTCCTTTCACACAACCCTGATGTTGTTTTCATTGTTATAAAGAATCAGATTTTCACTAAAACAATTATTCATCATTGCAATTAGAAGAAGCAGGTTACATTCATAAAATTCGTGTTCAATTAACTGCATAACCAAACCATCTCTCGAGCCAGATGGCATTTTTCAGAAAATGAGCGGCATGGAATGAAAAGTACAAAGGATAGTGAGGGTTCAGCTCTCTGGTTGAATAATTTATGGTACACAAACAGGAGTTAATAACCAAGACTTGGTGACCCCGTTGAGAACTGAGAAATATCAAGTGGATGAAGTGCATCTACTGGTATTGTATAATAATAGTCTTCATATAAATGAAATGATTTTTGCCAATTTAAGTAGAGGGAGATTTCCTCTCACAGTAGTGCACGGCAGCTATATTTGATGGTACAATTCTTCCTGGGCTTTAGCTATAATGCCTAAAGGAAAAAGCATAACTGTTATGTAGTACTTTACTGAAGTATAATCATGTTGGATGACATTTCCTACTCCACTGATGGAATGAAAAGTCAAAACTTTGCTCTGTTCTTTCCTGAGCAGGCCTGTTCTGTTAGGTACATAATAGTCACATTATGTGACACAAGCTTTGTAGTCCATGTATGGATGTACTAATTTAATAATCCCATTCTCTTCTTCTGCAGTTTTAACCCTTTTAGCTGTTCATTGAAATGGGTCAAATGCTTCATACCTATACTATTTCCAGAACGTAGTCAATGACGGGGATTTTAACTGGGTGCTGGTTTCGGGCAGGTGTGGGGCAGGGCAAGCGGCAATCACCACCCCCCACAACCCCCCCACCCCCCCGCCTTCACCTATCATCATCAATTTGAGGCCTGGGTTATTTTAACTCTCGGTCATCATTTACATCTCGCTAGCCAGCTGCCCAACTGGAATGGCCGTTTAGCATCCAAAAAACGGTAATGTTGCTCAGTAATTAAAGAGGGGTATTAATACATAACTGGCCTGTTTCCCAACCCAGCTTCATTGAGTGCTTTGTGCTTGTTTTCGTGATCCTTGGAGCTGTACATTTAACACTGACCATGACAATGTAATAGGTGGTGCCTCTGTAAATGACCCTGGGCTCGATTTTGGCGTCGGGTTTCCGGCGGGTTTCCAGCAGGGGGGCCCGGAAAATCCCGATATCCGGTCACGTGACCGGATCGCGACGAAATCCCAGCCACTTCCGGGTACCGCGCTGACGTGCGGGGCTGCGCGCGCAAGCCCCGCTGGTGGGAATCCCGCAGGCAATTAAAGCCAGCGGGGTTCCACTTGAGAGTACTTACCTTGCTTGTTGAGGTCAGTTAATGAGCTGAATCAGCTGTCAAAAGAGGAACTGTGGGATTTTAGGTTCAAGGCAGTGAGTTTCCCACACTGGGGGAAACAGTCTCCCTCCAACCAGGCGTGTTGCAGCCAGCAGCCTGTGGCAGGTGCCAAGGTGCACTCCACGGGGGAGAGCCCTCACCCACGCAGGAGGCCACCGCGTCACATAGGGCAACCCCTGCCCCCCACCACCCCCCGCCAAGCCAGAGGACAGACCGACACGAAACCGCAGCCCCAGTCCGAGGAACCACCCACCTACCCTGCACAACCCCTCAGACCAACACCTGCCAGATGGGTGGTGTGTGGACACCCTCGGAGGACGAAGAGCATGACCAGCCCCAGCAGCCTCGCAGTCCACGCCGTCCGCCGCAGAGACGTGGATCCCCCCAACACGGTGTTGTTGCACGCCCACCTGCACAGCAGGAGGGAGGGCTACTGCAGAGAGAGACGCATCGCAGAGGGCACTACCCTCGCCACAGGGTCCACAGACCGAGGCGCAGCTCCCCGGACCTCTCCGAGCAGCAGTGCACAGGGAGGCGCAGATTCGCTCGACATGTAGTCGTGGAGATCTGCAGGCTCTTTCATGCCGAGCTGCTCCTGGCTGGCCCCAGCACCAACTGCTTACCTGTCGCTGTCAAAGTCACCACTGCCCTCCACACCTTCTCCTCCGCATCCTTCCAGGGTGCAGCCGGCTACACCGCCGATGTCTCTCAGCCGTCTGCGCGGACGAGCCCTGCAAATACACCTGCACCTACTTTGCAGTAACACGATGGGTGGCATCAGTGGTGGGTCCTCATAGTGATACCCAGGAGCTGGCATTATTGGACACAACGGACAGGATTCGCGGAGACATGGCAGTGGTGGTGTCAATATAATGTGTGCTGTTTGTTGCTCTGAAATTCAATATAGGTAACACCCATGACAAACCCTCAGACACCCTTGTGCACCCCCTTCATGCTCACGACACGTTTGCCTTACGCTGCCTACTGCACATATGTGATGCATGCCCTGTGGCTGCAGCACAGGTGGTGGCAGGTTGAGTGAGGCTGGCCATGAGGGAGATGCACGAGAGGGTGAGTATGGGATGGAGCAATGAGATTGTATGAGGATTGGGTTGCGTGTTAGTGGCAGGATGAGTACTGGCGAGGTGAGTAGGTGGAGGTAAGATGAGGATGGGGTTTGAGTGGGTATGAAGGGTGATATTACAGAATAGTGTTGGCGGTGCCGAAGGAGATGTGGGGTGGGGGCAGTGTTGTGGCAGGCGGAGTGTAGGGGAAAGACTTCGTGTTCTCACTGCGGCTGACCTACTGCGGTCATTGCAGCGCCTCCTGCACTGTAAGCAGGTGGGCCATATGTTGGTGGCGCAGGTGACCCCCTCTGCCACCTCGAGCCAGGCCTTCTTGGTGGCAGAGGCAGGCCGCTTCCTCCCGCCCGCCGGGTGGAAGATCTGTGTCCTCCCCCTCCTCCTCACCCCATCTGATGATACCTGGGGTGAGGCATCATTAAACTGGGAGCAGCCTTCCCCCTGGGCTGCTCCATGTTGCAATTTGTTCCATTGGTTGCAGCATCTGTCAGTGGAGGACTGCCCCTTTAACTAGAGAGCCTCCAGCTGACAGATCGTACTGCGCATGCGCAGCCCGACCGACGCGCAGGCCAGCGCCGTGGACCCCGGAGGAGCAGGTAATTGATTCCTATTAGTGGGTTGCCTGCTACGATCGCGCGGGCAACCCACTAATTTCGACGAGCGTGTTGACCACGCTCCCGGAGGACCACCCGCTGGGAACCCGCAGGCCTGCTAAATTCGAGCCCCCTGCCTCCCATCTGAGTTAAGAGTAAATGAAGTCAATAAAATTACATTTTAATGGGCCAGGAGTACCAAGCACAATTCAATTCATCAAGGTGTTTAAAAAAGTTATCTCTGTTCTTTGTTTCAGTCTCACTGTTCTGCTGTTTTAATAGCCCAATTTAATCTTGGATACAGTTTCAAAGTCAAAATAAAAATTAAAGTCAAGGGAGAATTGATCAAATTATTCCTTATTACTTATTAACCTCATTTTCTATTACCACCACTGTGCCTGCCTTGCCTTAATAATGTCATACACTTTTTATTCTGAGCAGGCAAAATACTACTGTAATTTGTAGCATCTAAAGGAAAGGACTTGCATTTATATAGCACCTTTCACTTCCTCAGGATGTCCCAAAGTGCTTCACAGCCAACTAATTACTTTTGAATTGTAGTCACTGTTATTTTGTCGGCAAATGTGACAAGCAGCCCCCGCAGAGCAAGGTCCTACAAACAGCAATGAGATAAATGATGAGTTAATCTGTTTTGGTGATGTTGGTAGAGGAATAAATGTTGGCCAAGACACCAGGAGAACTCTCCTGCTCTCCTTTTGAATGTTGCCATGGGATCTTTTATATCCACCTGAACAGGCAGATAGGGTTTCAGTTTAACATTGCACCTGAAAGTCAGCAACTCCGACAGTGTAGCACTCCCTCAGTACTGCACTGAAGTGTCAGCCTAGATTATGTGCTCAAGTCTCTGGCGTGGAGCTTGAGCACACGATCTTCTAACTCAGATACAAGAGTGCTCCCACTGAACCAAGGCCGACACAACGGTTTACCTACAGGAAGAAGAGATTGGGAAGGTGATGATAGAAAATGAGGTTAGTAAGTAATGAGGGATAAGCTGATCAATTCTCCACTGACTTCCAATTTTATTTTGACTTTGAAACTATATCCAAGATTAAATTGGGCTATTGCAACCGCAGAACAGTGATATTGAAATCAGGAACAGAGAGAACTTTTTTGAAATACCTTGATGAATTGAATCCTACTTGGTACTCCTGCTCTATTAACAACAACAACCTGCATTTATATAGCACCTTTAACGTAGTGTAATGTCCCAAGGTGCTTCACTGGAGCGTAATCAGACAAAAAATTAACACCGAGCCAAAGAGGCATTAGGGCAGGTGATCAAAATCTTGGTCGAAAAGGTAGGTTTTAAGAAGCATCTTAAAGGAGGAGAGCAGAGAGTTTAGGGAGGGAAATCCAGAGTTTAAGATCTAGACAGCTGAAGGCACGGCCACCAATGGTGGGGCGAAGGAAGTCGGGAATGCACAAGAGGCCAGAATTGGAGGAGCGCAGAGTTCTCGGAGGGTTGTAGGGCTGGAGGTGGTTACATAGAATTTACAGCACAGAAACAGGCTATTCGGCCCAACAGGTCCATGGCGGTTTTTAAACTCCACATGATCCTCCTCCCACCTTACTTCAGCTCACCCTATCAATATACATCTCACCCTATTAACATGAGATTACAGAGCTTACAGAGATAGGGAGTGTTGAGGCCATATAATCTTATTGACTTAACTTCCTCTCAACTCAGATGGGAGTCAGGGCCATACAGTTTAAAAAGAATGGGGGAGAAAGACTAACTTGCCTGCATCAGTGAACCGTAATACCCAGGACACAACCAGTTTATCAACAAATGGGTTTTTACGCCAGGCTTCATCCACAGCGAGAGGTCCTGAAATATCCACCTCATCAGTTTTACCAAGAGAAACTGCTCTAGTGCTAATACATCTATTATTGTCATTATCACAAGCTTAAAGCATGTAGTTCTGAACTGCAGAGTAAGCGACTTGCACAGCTGTCAGCATGTACGTAGTGCTTGGAAATGATCTTGCAGTTTTTACTGCAAATGTGACAATCCCAAACATCAATTGGCGATCTGTTTTAATGCTAAAATGCCAAGTGGTTTTAAAATATGAAATGGTGGTGCCCGAGTTTCAATTATCATTGTCCTGTGGTAACTGCAGTCAAACAAGGCCATCTTTAGTAATAAAAACAGAAAATGCTGGAAACACTCAGCAGGTCAGGCAGCATCTGCGGAGAGAGAAACAGAGTTAACGGCCTCAATATTACTCCTCTTACAACGGGCAGGAGGAGCTTGGGAGGGGTTTGTTAAACGCTTAAAAACGTGAAACGCAACCCCAACCCGTGCGTCCGCGCCTGGCACCGTTTTCACGGTGGCGGTTTGCGTGGTGTGTCTGTGTCCCGCTCTCTGGAGGCGGGACACTTCATTAACATATTTAAATCAGGCTCCCACAGTGCAACTGGGGGCCTGATTTAAAGTTAACTGCTGCCGGCCGGGCTTCCCAGGGCTCGGGAAATCTGGCAGCGAAATGGAGGTGAGAGCTGGCAGCTCCGCGAGGTAAGTGCTTTTTATAGCACTCCCTGTGGGCCAGGAGGAGCAGGAGTGCTCCCCCCCCCCCACCAGCCCCTCAAGGAAGCCTTCGGCCTCCCTTCTGCCGTTCGCGGCCTCCCTCTATCCCCTGCTGCGATCACCGCCCCACCCAACCCCCTCACCCTCCCCACCAAGCCCTGACCTGCAGCCTGCGATCCCCTCCTGATATCCGGGGACCGTCCCCAAGGGTCCCTGGCTGCGGCCTCCTGCTGCTGGTTTTCTCGCCCAGCAGCCTGTCAAGCTGGCCGGCTGCCGAGTGGAAAACGGAAGCAAAAAATATATAATGAGATCCTGCCGTTAAATTTGGCACGACTTTCATGTCCCCGGCCTTGCTGTGTTTCCCCCACACCCTCCCGGCCTCCTCGTAAATACTGGGGCCAACGTTTCAGGTCGATGACCTTTCATCAGAATTGGAAGACTTTAGAGATTAACAGCTTTTAAGGAAGTACAGAGCCAGAGATAAGGGGGGCAGTGGGTGTGCGGGCAGGAAAGAGTAATGGGTCTGCGATAGGTTGGAGAGTGGGAGTGAATAAATGACAAAAATGATGATGGTGCAAGTCAAAAGGAGGTGATAATGAGATAAGTATAGAAACAAAAGATGGGTCCAGAGGAGGGTGTAAATGGTTACAACAGAAGAGGAGGAAAGCATAGAAAATCTGGCAAAAAGGAGAAGGCTCCCGTGGCCCGGGATTGTGGTGGAGAAAGGCAGATAGACCCCAGAGGTACGGACCACCCTAGCGGCTGTTTACCGATGGGGTATCTCCACCCCAAGCACCAGCCCACACCTCCTCTACTCCCAGTGGCTCTGTGTAGCCGTCCTCCATAACCAGAGCCTACTGTCTGAGAGGAAATGGTGTTAATATTGTTGACAAACATGTTTTCTTTGGTAAATGGAAATGCCAGGATTAACAGTTTACAGACAAATTTCTTTTTGATCTGAAGTGGGTCAGAAGGCTTCTTAAAGAGCCTTTCCACAATCTGTAAGGGTGTTGTTATATCAGAGGAAGTGGTCTCAGTGTGATGTGCAACTGGTAGACCCACATTACACTGTTAGCTCCACTCCGCACCCTGCTCAGGGACCAAGGAGTGATTAATGCTTGCCAGTTTAATTGTATTACTGAGGCAGTAACACAATTAAACTGGCAAGCATTAATCACTCCTTAAATTTGGATGTTGGTGTCATGTGCCTCTGCAGAAGCACGTGACATCAAACATCCAAATTTAAGTTTAAGTTCAAAAATATTTTCCGTGTTTCAATGGCATGTGTGGGAATATTTGAAACGTGACTTTATATCTGGTCGGAGTTTGTCTCGCACCTGCTTGACTTTAGTGTGCTTGGGCATGTGACTTCTGAGTTTATGCGGCTGTTACATTGCTGCACATTTCAAAAAGATTTGCATTGATTCAAAAGTGGCCGTATAATGACATGGTTGCCTGGATTCTATTGAGTTACCGCCCCTTTTAGAGTGGAATTGGGGCGGCAAACAGAGGGGAATGCGTTCTTGACGATTACTACCTCAAATCCACCACAAAAAAACCTACTCCAGCATTCTCCTCACCCCGCCAAATGAAACTGCCAATTCCCTTTAAGGGTGTACCACAAGCCCATCTTCCGCATTTAAATAGGCTCAAGGTGGCATGGCTAACCCTTTTAGCACATTTCACTTCATTCCCATCCCAAACCGGCACCAAATAACTACCACCACTGAAAGAGTTGCTGCAAGATATTCCTGAGGTGATTACAACGTTAAGGAGGCCATTTTGTGTGCTGCGACTGAAGGTTGAGTTGGAGGCTCTTAAGGGGGGGGGAATTAGTTTTTGCCACGCCTGCTTTTTGGTCGTGAAATGGACATTGAGTGGACCAATTTCCAGTTGCGGTCTTCCCCTGTCCAGAAGTGCCCGGATAGTCCACATAAAACAGACATTAGGTTATTGAATATGCTAATCAAGGATCTAACATCTACTTCAGGACCCCGATGTCAAATTGGACAA
The DNA here is from genome assembly GCF_035084215.1 of Heptranchias perlo. Taxonomy (NCBI): domain Eukaryota; kingdom Metazoa; phylum Chordata; class Chondrichthyes; order Hexanchiformes; family Hexanchidae; genus Heptranchias; species Heptranchias perlo. The sequence continues at coordinate 45,613,905 of NC_090341.1, forward strand.
AAACTGGGCGGAGCCTGTGCGACACAAACTTTGCTCAGTTTTTCCGGGTCTAAGTCCTTACAGGGATTGCTGGAGGATGTCAAAGAACGGGTGTGTTTTTTGTCTTTCATATTGGGGGTATGGTAGTAGTTATGTTAATGATTTAGTAATCCAAAGGCCTGGACTAATAATTCAGAGAATGTGAGTTCAAATTGCACCATGGTAGTTTGAGAATTTAAATCCAGTTTTTAAAATAAAAGCTGGAAATAAAAAGCAAGTATCAGTAAAGGTGATCATAAACTTGCATTTACATTTCATGACCTCAGGACACCCCAAAGCACTTCACAACCAAGGAAGTACTTTTGAAGTGTGGTTACCATTGTACTGTAGGAAACGTGGCAGCCAATTTGTGCACCTCAAGGTCCCACAAACAGCAATGCGATAATGACCAGATAATCTGTTATAGTGATGTTGGTTGTGGGATTAAATATTGGCCACGACACCGGGGAGAACTCCCATGCTCTTCTTCAAAATAGTGCCATGTGGTGTTTTACATTCACCTGAGTTGGCAGATGGGGCCTCGGTTTAATGCCTCTTCCGAAAGACAGCACCTCCAACCATGACCATCTAACTCAGAGGCAAGAGTGCTGCCAACTGAACCGCTGTTGACACTGAATTGTATCAAACTGCTACTAAGAATTGCAGTGGTTCAAGAAGAAGGCCCACCACCACTTTCTCGGGGCAATTAGGGATGGGCAATAAATGCTGGCCTTGCCAGCGACACCCACAGCCTGAGAATGAATATAGAAAAACTTGCTTTAATGTGGGCCCAGAGGAGCAGAAGTGCCAGTTCCACTAACCCAATTTCTCCCCTTAGAGTCAGACCGCATTGAACGTATCTCTTCCCTACATGTAGACAGTCACTAACCAGGGTCTAAAGACCAAGAAATTCTTACTTAGGCATCCCCACAGCACAGGGAAGGTGCACATGAAGGAAAGGAAGTGAAACAGGAGAGCCAGCAGACTGCTGCCTGGGCAAGGAGAGCACAAATGAGCACCCAGAAATTTCAATAAAGGTTGACTCATCAAACAAAGCCTGTTCTTCCCTCACTCTCCAAGATTTCTGCCACGTGCGACATATGATAGAAGTCAAACTTTTCTCTGCCATCATCCAATTCCAAAAAGTTGGAAGCTGACACAGAAATTAACTCACAACTCTGCGATCAAGCTGTGTTTACTTTAAACCATAATATTCAAAAATCCATTACCCCTGTCTACAACTACTTCTTAACACCATGACTACCCTTTGTGCCAGCTACCTTACTTACTCTACTTCCTTATCTACTGCTTCTATTAAGTGGTCCCTTAGTGCCATAAGGTTGAGCAGTGGGATGTTTAGAGACCTGAGGTGATTCTTCTCTCAGGGACCAGCTTCTGGCAGCCTGGCCTTGGCAGTAGCAAGGGTTGCTGGTCCCAAGTCTTAAGGCATTGAAGATGGGCCTTATGAAAACCAGCTCATTGCCATTCTCCAGATAAACCGTGACATCCATGCCCTCTTCTTGCAGTCCACTGGTGCTAGTCACAGGCTCAGAGCTGCTACAGGCTGGTGCCATCACAGACCGAACAGTCTCAATGAAGTCTTGGTGCATTTTCAAATTTTATCCTTTTGCCTGTGAATCAAGTCACTGGCTCCATCTACCAAGTGGTCATTTTCGAGCCCTTCCTAATCCCATTTTCTGTTTTTCAAGAATCGAGGTGGGCTCCCTCCATTCATGTTTTGTTTGTCTGCTGAAATCTTCCATTGTATCATCCAGCTAACCCAGTTAATGAGCTTGGAGCTTGTTCCTTTTTATCAAACATTCTTTCAGTCTTTGTGGAAATGCCCTTGTAATAGATACCCAAGTTATATTACGAGTATGTCCTGGACCCTTTCTCAACCTTACTTTTTTGTTAAATGTATGCTCATCAACAGCTTCCAAATCTAACAATTCCATCCAAGCTACGACTAAATATATCCTGTTATATAACACACCAAAAAACAAGCTTAAGGATAGAGGATCTTGGCCGGGAACCAAATGCCTGTCAAAAGGTATAATGAGATGCACAGGATGCTGTGTTCCTAAGATACATTAGCCCTGTCTTACATCTTCATCAATTTTGTGTTAATTCTCAAATATCTATTTTTAAAAGCAGCTCTCATGATAGATGGAGCACAGAACAGACTTGTGTGTAAAAATATATAATGCTGATTGGAAAAACTGATTACACAATCTAATTCCTGTGTGTCACAAGACATTCGTTGAAACTTGATTGTGAACTAGAACGGAAGGCTAACTGCACGAGCTGCCACTTTGATCATGATTTAGGAAGTCGGTTTAAATGGCACGCGTTGCATATTGATGTCTAAATGTATTGTGTAGTCACAAGTGTTAATTGCCTTACTCCTAAGGTAAATGCAGCTATCAGAAGATTCTAGGTTTTTTTGGAGAGACGGGGGGAGGAATGGTGCTGAGGGATGTGAGTGCGAGTGGTCAGTTTGGGTTATTTTTCACCTTTTTGGCATCCAGTGGTTGGATCTCCCTCTCCTAGTTTTCAGGAAACATACTGCTCTTGTCTCCCATAGTATCTGGCATCAGCGTTTGGCATCTTAGCACATTTGTTCTACTGTTACAGCATAAAGCTCCCTCTACAGTGCCCCAAAAATCTGCCTTAATACTAACCTCAGAACAGCAAACCCCAGTGTACTACACTAGCCATCTTTATGACAACTCTGAGTGACATTGGTGCATGTCCACTAGGAACTGAGTTGTGAAGGTTTATATCCGGCAAAGGAGAAATTTTCATCCCACTCATGTAGACTGGATTCAAATTCAGTGGGCTGAATTCAAGAAGAGTGTTTTAAATCACTGCAATACCTTGATTTAGTTTGTTTTACACATTTTCTCAGACCTTGGTAAAATTATGCTACCTCACAGAATGTATGGTACTTGCAGATATAAACTTTGAGGTCATTCTTTGGTAGGGGACTTGAGTTAGCCTAGGAGGTGGGCCGAGAGCAACACTGGGCACCATGGGCAGTGCATAGTCCCTGTGGGAGTTCACTGGGGGTGTGGGGGGGTGGGGGGGCGGAGGTATTAGTATCTACCACAAGTGGGATTGGTCATTCTTGTAAGCAAGTCATTCTTGCAACTGTTCAACTTGTCGGCAGTGAAGCTTCCTTGCCTAGTTGGCAACAGTCTAAGGTATCATGAGTATACACAATGAAATCCAGACGTCGCATTATTGTGACCTGTTATCAAGAGTGTTCCAGTAAAAATTAAAAACAAGTGTTTGGATGAGTTGTGAAATAATGTACAAACTGTAATAGTTTTGCAGCAATTACTTTATGAATTCATCTTTTTAACGGTGCATCAAGCAGTTAAACAAGAAGCAGAATTTAATGTTTTATAACTTACCTTTGACTGCAGCACACACACAAAAAAGCTGTGACACAAAAAAATAATGGCCAGGGAATTACTGCTTGAATCTTGTTCATTATTTCTCAGTCACTGATTTTTGTCCAATGATTCATTTTATTTATTATTGGTAGGAAATGAGTTGGAAAATGAATAAATAGCACATTCTAATGAGTAATTGTAAATCCTCTATAGATTGATAAACTTAACAGCTAACACAAGAAACAGAAAATATATATATACATCAGCCTCATTCAAATGCTTAATTTTGAGGATTTCCTAATGTCAAAATATTTCACAAAAGAGAGACTTGCATTTACATAGTGCTTTATAAAATGGTCCTCAAAGCATTTTACAGACAATATCTTTAAGTGCAGTTACTGTTGTGTGGGTAAATGGAGCAACCATGTTGTGTACATTAAGATCCCACAACAAACAATGAGATGAATGACCAGTTAATTTGTTTTTGTTAGTATTGGTTGAAGGAGAAGTGCTGGCCGACAGATTCTTCAGATTGCACCATGAGATTATTTTTAACATCTACCTGAACAGACTGATAGGACCTTGATTTAATGTGTTGTCTGAAAAACAGAACCTCTGACAGCTCAGCACTCTGAGCTCAGCACTCCTCAGTGCTGCACTGAAGTGGCAGCATATGTTAAAACTCCTCAAAACACAAAACACATGAAAACAGAAGAAAAGATGGAGGGATCTTTACCTCACTAGCATGTATGGAAACTAAATGAACTTCATAGTTTTTATTTAAATAATGTTTTTCTACTTTAATAAAATGTGGTGGATGTACTATGAGCAGTCGAACACTTAGGGTGCTAAATTGGGTCGTGTAGCACCCGTTGTTTCGGCGCTACGCAACCTCTCGAACATCCAAGATGGCGTCTTGGCTGCGCACGCACGTTTCCAGCGTGATGTGTGGCGGACGCCATCTTGGTATAGGTATAGTGCATGCGCAAATATCAAACGCCGGAAGCATGTAAAGTAAGGAGAAAATGGATACAATCAGTGTGCAATGCTGATTTAAAGTAATAGACACCATTTAGGCACTTAATGCTCAACTCAACGCAAAGTCTTAACCACGACCATCTGAATGTGTCTTAGAATGCCTGGAGGACACCCACCAGTGCTATTTGAAGGGACCATGCAGGATTTACAGGTTAGTGGCTGGATTATTGCTTCTGGCTGCCGAGACATTTGCAATTGTTTTTGGAGGTCTCCTATAATTGAATACTAGGACGCGGGGATATAGCCTAACATTTAGATGACATGCAGGAGTGAAGTTAAGAAACGCTCCTACACACAAAGGGAGGTAGAAGTTTGGAATGCTCTTCTGCAAACGGCAGTTGATGTTAGCTCAATTGTGAATTCTAAATCTGAGATTGATAGATTTCTGTGAACCAAGGGTGTTAAGGAATATGGGGCTAAGGTGGGTATATGGAGTTAGGTCATTGGTTTACTATGATCTCACTGAATGGCAGAACAGGCTCGAGGGGCAAAATGCCACTGCCATTTGTTACCTCCTGTTATGCGCCACCTTCTCCTGCAAGAAAGTGGGACGAGTGTCTGGGTGATGTGCCTGTCATGGTTGTATAGCTGCCAGTGTGTGTGGCCTGTGAGTTGTGGGTAGGTGGCTTGCAACATTGATAATGTGTAAGGGTGAGAGGAAGCATTTGATTGGAAGAGCAGAGTACTGATGGAAAGAGTTTGTTGGTATGTGGGTGATGGGGGTGTAGTGCATGGAGCAGTGGATGTGGCTACTGGTGCAGTTGGTAGGAGACGCCACTTGACAGTTGACCTCACTCACCTTGACCACTCATGTCAAAGCATTGAACTTCTTCCTGCACTGCATCCATGTTCATGGTGCTGCGCGCCTGGCATTGACTTCGTCCCCCGCTGCCCCTCCCACTGCCTTTTGGCCATATGTCCGGAGGGCCTCTTGCACCCCCCCCACCCCACTCCCCGCGGATACAGGATGTCCCTCTTTCTGTCCACCTCTTGCACCAATGCCTGTTGTGCATCAGCAGAGAACCTTGGTGGACGCACTCTCACAGGCCTGGTACCAACTGAGATTGGCAGATCGGTGAGGTCTGGCATGCAGATTGGAGGATGTGGGATTTAGTAGTGCGCAACCTTTATTCAGCGTTTTAGCATAACTCATCAGTGCGTAAACATAGGGACGGGACCTGCATCTGTGTTTCACATGTACGATGTCTGATCTCCATTCAGACTCCGTGCAGACAGCAGACTGTTATTTTTAGCAATTAACAGGTACCGGCTACCTTTAAGAGATTTGAAGAGATATCCTCCCTTTAAAAGATTGGGGCTTGCTCTGCTGGTGGAAAGTGTGAACTTCATTGAATCTTCGTGTCAATGCTGACTTCCAATGCAGCTTGCAGGTAAGTCCTCAGGCCTCACGAATGTCTCGTCCTGTCTGCGCAGGTGCCATTAGGTGTGGGGTAATAGCGGATCGCGCTACCCACGCCCAATAGTGGGCCCTATCGAATTTTTTTCCATCTTAGAGTACTGTGAACAGTTCTGGTCTCCATATTATAAAAAGGATATAGAGACACTGGAGAAGGTGCAAAAATGATTTACTAGGATGATACCAGAACTAAGAGGTTATACCTATCAGGTAAGATTGAACAGGCTGGGACTCTTTTCTGTAGAAAAGAGAAGACTGAGGGATGACCTGATAGAGGCCTTTAAGATTATGAAAGGGTTTGATAGGGTAGACATAGAGAAGATGTTTCCACTGCCAGGGGAGACCAGAACTAGAGCCATAAATATAAGATAGACACTCATAAATCCAATAGGGAATTCAGGAGAAACTTCTTTATCCAGAGAGTGATTAGAATGTGGAACTCGCTACCATGAGGAGTAGTTGAAGCAACTAACATAGATGCATTTAAGGGGAAGCTAGATAAACACATGAGGGAGAAAGGAATAGAAGGATATGCTGATAGGATTAGATGAAGTAGGGAGGGAGGAGGCTCATGTGGAGCATTAACACTGGCATGGACCTGTTGGGCCAAATGGCCTGTTTCTGTGCTGTACATTCTATGTATACCAGCTGGTATGTACAAAATACATGCGACCTGTCCTAATTTCAATATTTATATGCTGACATACTAAGACACTAGTTTTGCAGTTCACCACCTTCAAGACATCCCGTGAACGAATATAAAAAAAAAATAGAGAAGTGATGTTAATGCAATCATTAATCTTTGCTCTCATAAATAATGGTGTAGAATCAGTGGTCTCTCATGGGTGTCTGGAAGGTCTGAATAGCAAAGAAGTGCACAGCAGTTGTTACCTTTTATATACGGACATATAGATGGTTTAATGTGCCCAGGTTCAACAATTAACTACTAATTGTGATTCACTGGAGGTCATATGGCACACCTCATTCTCCTGCCTCTCTGAAGTTTATCAGACTAATGCATACAGGCTTAAATTATTAATCAGCCTTAACTCCAGGTTAATTAACATATGGATACTAGATATTTTGGGTAAGGAATCAGCATAATACTTGAACGTAATGAAATTGGAATCAGCTCATAAGGGAAAAAAGAATTATTTTTGAAATTAATTTCTTTATAATAAGCAAGAAGACTTTTAGATGAACCAATTGGATTTGTCTCTCAGTACATTTTCCACATGTAATTCATGCGAGTGAAATGAAATTTAGTTACTCCAGGGAGCATGGATCTCCTGCCAAAGCTAAAGACTCTGGGTAGATTAGCCAGTATTTATCAAGTCCAGGGGCTTCTAATATCAGAGCTTTCAACCATTGTCGGAATAATAGGAATTATTACTAATAAGGTGTCATTTAGGTTCTGAGTTGACCTTGACCAATTAACATCTAGAACAGAGCTCCTCTCTCAACCCGGCCTGGTCCCATGGACAAACTTGTCCTCCTTAATTTTGAAATTTGATAAGAAAGATAGCTTACATCGAAACTACAACACAGAAACAGGTCATTCTGCCCATCTGGTCTATGCCGGCATTAATGCTCCACACGAGCCTCCTCCCTTCTTACTTCATCTAACCCTATCAGTATGTCCTTCTATTCCTTTCTCCCTCATGTGCTTATCTAGCTTCCCCTTAAATGCATCCATGCTATTTGCCTCAACTCCTCATTCCATATTCTTATCGCTTCCATTTTTAACTCTAGCCAGTTTAAAACTGTATGATACAAAATTCAGAAAGCTTCCTATTTTGTCACAGCCATTATCCTTTGTTGAAAAGCTGTCAAGGTCTTTGTTCTGTTGGGACTCTCTCAAGTCTCACTGCAGATCTATTATTGAATACTACCTTGTTCTGTAAAGTGACATTGTGACAGGGTTTGTTCAGCAAGACTCCTGTAATGCTGAATTAGCTTTCTTGCACTGTATTGCCATGCGCAATGCAGATGTGATGAGTCCACTTTAAAAAAAGCACCACCTTCATTAGTGTATCTTTGCTTAATCATATTTGTGTCAGCACAAGGACTGAGCATGGTTTCCATTACCTGAGAGTGGAATGGTTAAGCTGTCACATTCAAATATATATTTACAGTCTTTATTGAACACAGTGACATTAATAGTCCACTTGCACATTACCTCAGTGGTTATCTGCAAGTCACGGTACTTTATCCTCATCTACTTTACAACATTGACTATACTTAGTTGGACTATACTTAAAAATAGTTAATTGGCTTTGAGCCACCCTGATATTGTGAAAGGCATTAGTGGGTTTTTTTCTTTTCTTTCCTTTCCTTTTATTTTCTCCTCACTCCAGGTTGTTTGAATTTCTAAGCAAGCGTTAATGTGCTCATCAATCCAGAACCAAGCAGTCTGCTTGAACTTGATTTGTGGGCCACCATCTGATTCTGAAATGCTTATCATGCTTTTCATGGAGCCTAGCGAGAAGGATAGTTAGAAAACCAGGGACTGAAAACAGCCTCTGATTGTATCACTGCCTAGTTGTAGTTATGATTCGTTCGCAAGAAAAGGTGACAGAACAGCTCTTAAACTGCTTCGGAAGTGTGAAAATGATTAGTGCAGGGAGGTGCTGATCATCGGGGTCTCTGGTCTCTGGCTATTGAATTCATGGGGCATGAATGCTACCCATAACTTCCAACATAACAACTTCTGGTTGGGCATGACTTAAGAGCAGGAAGTTGGTGGGAGCTTCATTTGAATATTCATTTTAAGATAGTGTTGCATGCAATTTTCTGTGTTTCTCACTGGGAATGCCATGTGCCTCTTTCGTGAGTGACTAGCACCCTGTACCCAAGAGAATATCTAAAGCAAGACCCTGGAGTGAGGAGAAGATAAAAGCAATACGTGGAACATTCACTTGCTAATATCATCAACAGTAAGTTCTAAACGTATATCTCTATGGCGGAGTTCAAATACATACCTAGATATATACATGTTATTAAATCCACAGTAAGGAGTGATCAATTTTTGAAACCAAATCTTTCATTGATTTTTTTGTAGTTCAAATTGATAGCCAATAAAATATTGTAAAAACTTTGATTAGGCACTTTATAGTCTTCAGGCCTCAATATTGAGTTCAACAACTTTAGATCATAACCACTGCTCCCATATTCTCAGACAGCAGTTGCTGGTAATGGTTCTGCTGTTGCCATTTACATCTCCTCTGGACCCATCTTTTGTTTCTTTACTTGTCCCATTACCACCCCCTTTGCCGTGTACCATCACCCCGTTTGTCATTTAATCACTCCTGGTCTTCAGTCTATCATAGACCTTCCCTATTGTTCTTTCCTCCCCCACCCCCCCAGCCCCCCATCTCTGCCTTTTCCCTAGCCCTGTACTTGCTTATAAACTGCTAAATCTCTAACTTCTTCCAATTCTGATGAAAGGTCATCGATCCGAAACGTTAACTCTGTTTCTCTCTCCACCGATGCTGCCTGACCTGCTGAGTGCTTCCAGCATTTTCTGTTTTTATGTCAGATTTCCAGCATCTGCAGTATTTTGCTTTTGTTAAAATAGTATGAAGATTCACCTCAGTGATTGATTACCTAATTTCCCACTGCCTATCTATAAATATACTCACAAACTATTCCATCTTTTTTTAAATCAATTGTTTTTATTTGATGCTTTATATTCTACTTATTCATGCTTCATTCATCATCACTTATCGGCCACATTGTCAGAGGTCATGGTTCAACCAGTCTGCAGAAACGTTTATCACTACATGACGATTTGAAAGTTGTGCTGAGCACTGTTTAATAAGGATGCTCTACGTAACTAGACTTATCTCTACACACAAGGATTATAGGTAGCTACTTCTGTTATCTGATATCACTGCTGTATCTCGCCAGATCTGTCAGAATACATAATAATGTGCTTGAAGTGAACAATTAAGATATAAATCTTGTAACTCAAATCCAAGAAGATGTGAAGGAGAGATTAATTGCTAATGATCTAAAAGGTACCATTTTATTTTTCATCTCCAATCAGCTGGGAAAGACCCTTAATGAACCTTAGTTAAACGTAAGTGCTGTGATATTTTGTTGACTGTCAACTTTCTTTTGAACCTGGAAACCTATACTGTGTATATTATAAATCACTTTCCACATTTACACTGATTTATATTTTATTGTTTTGTTTTCTATTCTCACATTGTGAAATTCCAAGTCAGGCAGTGTAGGTTCCTCTACGACTTTGGAGCGTATCGCTCCATAATCAATCAATAGTAGTTGTAACATTTGTCTCAGTTTCCTTCCCGGGAGGAATATTACACTCGAGTCACCGAGCCGACAATTAAATGAAACCCATCCAGCCAGTTGTGGGAGGCTTTAAGTAACAGCAATTTGGAATTATCACATCCAGTATGGAAACTAGAATTAGAACAATTAATCTAATGGTTTCTTGTTATTACAAAAGTAATGGAAATTTTATTTTTTAAGTTGCATAATTTTCTTCCAAACATTTTCCATTTTATTCCCCCAATTAATTGCCTTCATTTTACTCTGCTTCCTTTCCCCCTTCCCAGCACCATTTTGGATGCTATTTTTTTCCTCATTTTTACATACCTCCCCCACACACCCACTCCATTTCTATGTTGAGAAGTAAGGTTGGTGACATTGACAAATCTCAGGCCTGAGCGAGTGTCCGTTTTCCACAAGCCATTAAAGGTCTGCAGAAATGGTCCGTATCAAAGGAGACAGGAGGACCTGCATCTCACTCCTGCTGTTCAGTTCAAGCCCTTAAACCTTTTTTGACACTGGATCCAGGTCTGCGGGTTGATGCCCCAACGCGCTCACCGCTTCGCCAACTTCCATTCTAACGTTGCTGCTGGCTCTCTTTAGGCACCTTGATGCCATCCCTGGGGAAGAGGACCTGCCTCCGTTCCCTCACTTGCTCCAGCAGCAGCTCCACTGCCAGGTCACTGCATCTCGGAGCTCATTGTTTGGAGATTCTGTAAACGCTGCAAGCAGTTGGAGTAACAGTATTCACAGAGTGACTTCAATAATGCAGCCCTTCATCAGTACTCACACTAAGACATCAGCCAAAGAGTTAGCAGAGTGACTTTTGATTTCTCAGAATTCAGCGGGGCAAAAATGTAATATTTGAAATATCGAAGATGACCGGTGGAAATCTCACTCCCCCCCATCCCAATTGGGCAGGTTGTCCGTCATCGGTCCCAAGGCTGGGCAGCCCGCCAAAGAGATGCTAATGTCAGGCTTTCCAGCCACCTGCTAAGGCGGCCGGTGTAACCGCATCGTCTATCTCTATACTGCACCGGGTTGGGGGGATGGGGGGGAATCTACTCCTAGAGATCTTCTAATGGCTCAATGAAATGATCCAGTGAGTAAGCTGAGCCATGAAGATTCCAGGTTCCAGGTTGACTTGTGGTGAGTCATGACTTCAACGGTGGGGGCCAAATGGGACAATGCAAGTTTCCTCAGCGGTCCTGGATTAATGGGGGGAAAAAAAACCTCAGAGCCCTGCTGGGAGTGCAGGTGTGTGAATGTCAGGTGAGGACAGGGTTGGACCTGGCTATGAATCATCAGCTAACGCACACTGTCGAGGCTCATCCAATAAAAATGCCCGCTTGGTACTAGAAACACTCATCTCCATGGACCTGTACTCCAGCGAGGAGTAAACGACCACAGGAGAGAAAATAGGGGAGTGGGTGTTGTAATTAAAGAAAAACACAGCTTGGTTTATTGTCTGATTAATCAAATTAAAAATTCCTGTCCATCAAATGTATTTATAATATCGAAACATATTCTAACAAATAATTTCCCTTGTATTACAAATTCGCTGCACAAAGTGGCTTAGGAAGAAATGGTATCCAAGAAGTGAACTTGAAAGATTGGCAAACTGCTGTTATGTATATACACATTACAAAATATCAACTTCTCTTAAAATGAGAGAAACGTTTATATTTTGTGATAAGTATATGCACAGTAAAGGTAGTTGTTATGCCAGTAAACACTGGTGGGTATATTGTTTTCAGAAACTAAGGGACTGGTGTCCACTTTTGTGAACACTGCTGATATGAAACTGTGTGTGTGTGTGTGTGTGTGCATGTGTGTGTATGTTAATGCATGTGTGTGTGTGAATGCACATGTGTGTTTGTGTGAATGGGTATACGCACAAGTGTGTGTGTTAATGCACATGTGTGTTTGTGTGAATGGGTATATGCACAAGTGTGTGTGTTAATGCACATGTGTGTTTGTGTGAATGTGTGTGTATGCACAAGTGTGTGTGTTAATGCACATGTGCATACGTGTGGTGCCAAGGAAGGAAAGAAACTTTTCATTGAAGGGAACTATATAGTGTTGTGAATGAGCACGCTGAACTTTCACCACTAGGATCCAGAATTGAATCCAGGCCTGACCGATGGAGATAAGACTTCCATTTGCTGCTCACTACAGGGGGATTGATTTCCGTTGAAGATATTACCCCGAAGGTCAACGGAAAGACTGAATTTTTTTTTTTGCCAGCCTTCATCTTCAGCCCTCTCCGGGCCTCAGATGCCTCCCTATCAGAGTGGCAGGGGGTCGTTCTGACATTCGCTTGTTGAGTGGGGAGTGGGGGGGTGGGTGCCAACCCCAAATGTTTAATTGACCAGGATTTGGGGCAGGGTTAATGGTAGGCCAAAGCAGCAGGCGGAAATCTCCCTCGAAAGAGTCAGTGGAATTTCTAGGCTTGTATCTCACTAACATTATATACAGCAGCGTGCAGCGTTTCTCAGACTATGCTAAAGCAACTTCATCTTCCAGTCCTACTAGAAGCATATTGTTCTATTGTCACATTGTTAGATACTGATTGTGAATCTTTCTAAATTACATATTCAAACTGATACATCATATTGAGTTTTAGTGGACATCTATAAACTACATACTACATAATCAGAACTTACAGAAATCAGTATTCACAATATGTCTATCATTTCCAGTACTCCATCAAAGTACACAGGCAGAATACTCTGTAGTCCTTTGAACAGAATGTTCACTGATGGTGACTGAGGTTTGAAAGCAAGACAGGATTTCAGCTAAATAGCGGTGTTTTTAGTAGGCTTAATACTACTAAGGTTACTTTATGACAACTGGTAAGCACAGAGCCAGTGGCATGCTTACTGTTTCAGCAGTGCCCTGATTGAAGAGTGGCATTACAACACTGGCCATACTTTCAAATAAGTCAAAATGTTTGTCTTGTACTTGACACAAAGATGAGCCAAAAAGCACAGTCTATAATCTTGTTTTCATTTGAACTATAAATGTCTATTGCCGGAGACACTGGAATCACTACATACTCTGAATTGTTCACAACAACAACTTGCATTTATATAGCGTCTTCAACATAGTAAAACGTCCCAAGGCATTTCACAGGAGCGTTATGAAACCAAATTTGACACCGAACCACATACAGAGGTATTAGGACAGGTGAAAGAGGTAGGTTTTAAGGAGCATCTTAAAGGAGGAGAGAGAGATTGAGAGGTGGAGCAGTTGAGGAAGGGAGTTCCAGACCTTAGGGCCAAGGCAGCTGAAGGCACGGCTGCCAATGATGGAACAATTAAAATCAGGGATGCGCAAGAGACAAGAATTGGAGGAGCGCAGAGTTCTCAGAGGGTTGTAGGGCTGGAGGAGGTTACAGAGATAGGGAGGGACAAGGCCATGGAGGGATTTGAAAACAAGGATGAAAATTTTAAAATCAAGGCGTTGCCAGACCGGGAGCCAGTGTAGGTCAGTGAGCACAGGGGTGACGGGTGAACGGGACTTGGTGCAAGTTAGGAAACGGGCAGTAGAGTTTTGGATGAGTTCAAGTTTATGGAGGGTGGAAGATGGGAGGCCGGCCAGGAGAACATTGGAATAGTCAAGTCCATTATGAAGAAAAACAATTTAAATGAATTCCGCAATACTGTATTCACTGTACTGAAACACTTTTTAAATTAAATACATTTAGCTTACAGCACACGCCATTACTATCATTTACTTAAGCACAATTTTGTTGTTTCCTTTTAATGAAAACAAATTACAACACGAGGACTGCTAGTCCATAAAAGTAACCCTGTGTTCCAATCATCCAGTCTTTCTTTTCTATTTCTTTTAATAATCATTCCCTCTCCCTTTCTGTCCCCTCAGTCAGACACACAATATTTGTTCCAAGCCAGAAATAGGTAATCGGACTTTCAATCTGTATTGCTATGTGAGCACAAATCTGATGATATCGTGTGACCAAAACTCAACAGGAAGGCTGCTTCAGGCCTTGAAGGGTCAATAGATCATTAGGAAATTCAATGATATCTCTTTCTACGAGACTCCCTTCTGTGCAGTGGACTTGAGGAAAGCATCAGCTTTAGTCTTGCACATCAGCTATCAGATGCCTAAGATTGTTCACAACACAACTCTGACCCCATGTGACTGAATTAGGGAGCTCATGTAATTGATTTTCATGAGCTTTATTCCCATTTGGAAACAATCGCTTTCTAGTTGATTTAAAGTACTAAATGGGTTTGCCAACTCTGGCTGGACCATAATCTGGAAGGTTTCATCACGTGACCACCTGCCTTCACTGCCAGGCACCCACCATTGGTCGCCTTCATGCTCACATCATGCTCGTGGTAATCGGTCCATGATGGAGGCTTCTGTGCCGATAATCCTCTGCACTACAGGAACTGCTCTATCCATTGCGTGGTTTTACCAATTAGAGGATGCATGCGCCAGGGCCGCATTGCATCCTGGACTTTGGCAATCCCACCGGAGCCAAACAGAAGAAGTAAATGCCCCTGCGACTTTCCTCACCAGTTGCTCACAGGAGTGTCCGGAAGATTAATCTTTAATTCCGGGAGACTCCAGGACAATCCAGGAAGGTCGGCAATCCTATTTGAAAATTTTAAATGTTAGCATTTCTGTCCGAATAAAACAACAAAATACATGTTAAATTTTCACAGTTTACAATATTATGAGAAACTCTGCATTACTGCAAGTGCCTTCTAATTCACTTGGATCCCCCTTGTGCAATTAATGAGACAGACAAGGTATCAATCAGGACAGTGCCTCTCAAATGGGAAACCTTGGACATGATTTCTGAGAAAAGGGAACAAGATCTTTTTCTATCCAGCAATATTTTTTTAAAATGCAGTTGACAAACATTTGTCATTCCATGACTCTCATTCACTGTAAAGGAACCTTTAGAACTCCAAACACAACTGTTTTCAATATTTCAATGGTTCCGGCTTCATAATGTCAAACCTTAATTCAATATATTGCTTCAGGATAAGAAGCCAATTCCCTACGAGTCAAAGTAAAGTGCCACAAAATGCCAGCCCACTGCGCAGGTTAATGAAAAATGACAAATGCCAGGCATGAGAAGCACATTACAATGTTGAGCTCTTAATTCTAACCATGCGTTAGAGGGTCAAACAAGATACTCTACCTAGGTACAGCTACTAACATTCCAATATACCGAGTGAATCCACTTTCTTGAGGGAGGGTCCAGTTGGTCTAAAAATATTTAGTCTGAAGGCTGAGATCATTTTAAGGCATCTGAGTGCTGGTTACCTTCACTCTATATATAACAATGACTAATACAAATTAAGCACTGATGGTATCTAATTCATTTTTTTAAAGTAAAGCATAAATACCATTTACGTCTGGGTTTTTTTTAAATGAACTAACCAGGATCAGAACCATAGTTGGGATTCTGGAACCTGGCATCTCAGATAGAGCCAGCACTCCTCTTAGTGTTGGGCAGTCGTGTCCCATACAAACAACAGGAGGCCAATTTTAACTGTGGCAGCCCGACATTAAGCAGGGTGATGGCAGCCTGATAATGGCGCCTGGTCCCTTACTGCCCCGTTTACACGAGTGCTCTGGCCACCGACATCCTAGTTGAGGCCTTCAGCTGGGCAGCCAGAGTATCCACCTCTGCCAGGCGGGAGTCCACTGTTAATATGCAAATCAGGGTCCTACGATGTACATAGGACCCCGATTGCAATTTTGTACCAGCGATAAGCGGTCTAACCAGCAGTGCTTCATAGGGGCCGCTGGAGAATGCTCAAAAATCGGCCCAAAAACATTTTCATCTTTTATTTTTGTGGGGCCAGCAGAGTCCACTTGGATCACCAGGAAAAGAGCTGAGGCTACCAAAACTGACCTTGTTGGGGAGGCAACTCTCCACAAGGGTTGTGACCAGAAAAGCCAATTCATCTGTACACAGGAGCAGGAATAGGCCATTCAGCCCCTCAAGCCTGTTCCGCCATTCAACTCCATTGTACCTCAACTCCATTTACCCAATTTTGATCCATATCCAAATTGGCAGGATAATTTAAAATTAACGATGAGGATGCTTTTGAAAGTGCCCCGGTTATATTATTTCTTGGTTAAAGTGGGACAGGATGAAAGAAGGCATGCCAAGGAGGTCAGCAGGCACCAGAGCCAGGCTTACCTTTTCACTTCAATGGAAGAGAAAATCGGGTGGGACGTGAAACGGGTTGGCGATTCATGTTGGCCATTTTGCGCTTCTGCCCGAGACGTATTTACACCTCAGTACGCCCGAATGTCAGACGGACAATGTGATAAGTGTGCTAAGCAGATTTGTCCATGAGCTGTTAAACTCATTCTGTTTATACGGGTGGCTAATTGAGGCTGTTAAAATTTGAAATACTCTTTATGATTTTTTTAAAAATTAAATAAACAGTGGATCCACCTTGTACTTCGGTATAATGTCCAAAGAAATATATTCGTTGTATTTGGGGGGGGGGGGCGGGCGGGGGAGGGAGGATATCCTGATGAGTGGATGTTTTGAAGGCTGCACGTTTTGCATTTTCGCATATTTAAATTTATTTATATTTCTGTGCTTGTTCGTCCATTGATAGCAACATTTGGGACTATAAGCAGTATTATGAAATTAAAATCGCATGACACAAACTCATAGCAATCGCAAAGTAGTCTTGTGAAAAAGTGGCATCAGATAATTCTGGAAAGTACTCCTGTTGTATAACACATGAGTACCAATTCAAACGGTACAGCATACTCATCTCAAGACCACTTGAAGGGAATTGTTCAGTGAAAGGTTCTCTAGTGGTATTGTGTAAGAGTTGGCCATGTTGAGAATCAACAATGTTCCCTTATGCTGAGGTATCGGCCAGCACCTTTGCTACTTCAGTTACACTCCCCCTTCCCTTTTGTTTGCGGTCCATCACATAATTTCCATTTTCAAAATGGTGAGCAAAGTACTGAGAAAAGGCTTTGTTGCTGACCTCTAGGCTGATGCACATTTATCTTGGCACCAATTTATTTTTCATCAGTTCTAGAATTTTCTTAATAAAAACAATTGAATAAGTCAAACGTTTTGATTGCCAAAGGGATATTATTAAGAAGTTCACCGCCACTACTATTTTCTGTTATTTTTAGTGACATGTATAATCTAATTTCACAGAATTACAGTTACTTCAGAGAGATAGGCTGGTGACATCCTTAACTATGGTGAGATTTACATGGTTTGATAAGCGTGTGATGGTCATGTACTGAAATGAAAGTAAATTATGGACTGATGCAGAAAATGCTGGAATTGATTTAAAAAATATATTTTATCAGTTCAGGTAGAATTGATGAGAAGTGCCTGAGTGAACTGTTAAGAAAATTTAATCAGCCAGAGTTAAAAGTTTTTTTCATGTCCCAAAGCCTTCTAATAATGAGACCTCATCCTATGGCCAGTGTTTCGAAACAAGAGTGTGTTGGGTTCTGATTCCTTTAAACTTACAGTAGCTCTTGTACCAAGGTCCAAACTAGAACTGGAAGACAGCACTCCACTTAACAACAGCAATGGACACTAGTATTATACCTATAGTATAATAAAACAGAGGTGGAACACTGGAGACCACAAAGGAGGGAAAAATTAGATGTGCTAAACCTTTAAAAATCACTACTTAGGCTTCAGCTAGTGTATTGTGTCCAATTCTGGGCACCAAATGTTAGGAACATAGGAACAGAAGTAGGCCATTCAGCCCCTCGTGCCTGTTCTGCCATTTGATAAGATCATGGCTGATCTGCGATCTAACTCCATATATCTGCCTTTGGCCCATATCCCTTAATATCTTTGGTTGCCAAAAAGCTATCTATCTCAGATTTAAATTTACCACTTGAGCTAGTATCAATTGCCGTTTGCGGAAGAGAGTTCCAAACTTCTACAACCCTTTGTGTGTAGAAATGTTTTCTAATCTCGCTCCTGAAAGGTCTGGCTCTAATTTTTAGACTGTGCCCCCTACTCCTAAAATCCCCAACCAGCGGAAATAGTTTCTCTCTCTCCACCCTATCCGTTCCCCTTAATATCATAAACTTTGATCAGATCACCCCTTAACCTTCGAAACTCTAGAGAATACAACCCCAATTTATATAATCTCTCCTCGTAACTTAACCCTTGAAGTCCGGGTATCATTCTAGTAAACCTACGCTGCACTCCCTCCAAGGCCAATATGTCCTTCCGAAGGTGCGGTGCCCAGAACTGCTCACAGTACTCCAGGTGCGGTCTAACCAGGGTTTTGTATAGCTGCAGCATAACTTCTGCCCCCTTGTACTCTAGTCCTCTAGATATAAAAGCCAGCATTCCATTAGCCTTATTGATTATTTTCTGCACCTGTTCATGACACTTCAATGATCTATGTACCTGTACCCCTAGGTCCCTTTGGACATCCACTGTTTTTAACTTTTTACCATTTAGAAAGTACCCTGTTCTATCCTTTTTTGATCCAAAGTGGATGACCTCACATTTGCCTACATTGAATTCCATTTGCCACAGTTTTGCCCATTCACCTAATCGATCAATATCGCTTTGTAATTTTATGTTTTCATCTACACTGCTTACAATGCCACCAATCTTTGTGTCATCGGCAAACTTAGATATGAGACTTTCTATGCCTTCATCTAAGTCGTTAATAAATATCGTGAAGGATGTCAAGACCTTGGAGAGGGTGCAGAGGATATTTACTGGACTTGAATTAGGGATGAGGGACTTCAGTTATTTGGAGAGACTGGAGAAGCTGAGATTGTTTCCCTTAAAGCAGAGAAGGTTGAGGGGAGATTTAATAGAGGTGTGCAAAATTATGAAAGGTTTTGAGTAAAGGTTTTGAGTAAATAAGGAAAAACTGTTTCCACTGGCAAGAGGGTCGGTAACCAGAGGGCACAGATTTAAAATAATTGAGAAAAGAACCAAGGAGGGGGACTGAGGAATTTTTTTTTTACACAGCGAGTTGTTATGATCTGGAATTCACTATCTGAAAAGGTGGTGGAAGCAGATTCAATAGTAACTTTCAAAAGGGAATTGGTTATATACTTGAAAAGGAAAGATTTGCAGGGCTACGGAGAAAGAGTAGGGGAGTGGGACTAATTGGATAGCTCTTTCAAAGAGCAGGCAAGATGTGTTGTAAGATTTTATGATTCTATGGTGACTGAAAACAAAATCAAAAAAGTAGGTTTCTAGGGAAGCTTTTGCAGGGGTGGGGGTGGGGGAGAGAGGTAGTAAGGCAGAGGGGCTTAGGGAGAGTGTGCCTGGAAATGGCTTTAAGGCTGATGTGTGAGTAGATAGAAGGCCAGGAGGTTGGTGAGCAGAGGGGTAATTAGGGGAACACGACTCAGTGTGGAATAGGATGTGGGCAGCAGAGTTTGGAATTTGTAAATCTTTTATTGCATCGATTATTGGTTTCAATCAGGTGTAATCTCAGAACAAATTTATAACTTCAATAAAGTCTACTAAAATGGCCTTGATATAAATCACCATGTAACTCCCAATCAGAAGCAGCTGTCCTACCCATGAGAGAATATAAGGGGTGATTCCACAATCTAATAGCCATAATGGGGGTATCACACCCATCGGTCGGAGAATCAGGGCTACTGTGTTGTACGTCTATCTCCGACCCATGCTCCCTGCAAGAATGGCCTCTCTACTGGGACTTGCAGGATCATGGAATCACCTCATTGTGCTTTTCAGTGACTGGTAAAAAAAGAAGCATATGAAAAAGACGGAGAGAAAAAACAAACAGCTGGTCCATTGAGCCTGTCTCATTCTGTCATGTTTCAACTAAGCATCATCAACCTCAACGTTCCCCACTCACCAACAGCCACGTAATCTCCTGGGAGAGGCAAAGAAAACTTGTCCAATTCAGGGGGAGAAAGTTCTGACAAGCGCCTCTCCGACCACCGAAGATGATCAAAATTAAGATCTAGCAGATAACTATGACCTTGAAGTGTATTACCCAACATCCCCTACCTTTTGTATGCAGCGATATCGGCCTCATTCAGGAACTTATCCAGCTGCCGGTTGAACATTTGCAGTAAATCCGCCCTCACTGTATGAGCTGGCAACTTATTCATAGGTCAATGACTCTCTGCGTAAAGTAAAATCTCCTGACATCTAACCTAGCTTTACACTTCTCTAAGTTATATGTGTGCCCTCCTCGTTCTTCCTAACCTATCTCATTCAAATAATCTACCTACATGGACACAGGCTAGTCCTTTCATCATTTTAAATACTGAAGTCAATGAAAAGGAAAGTTGGGAGAGAAGTTTAACAGGTGGTCGATCAGATGTCACCCATTTTACACTAATTAAAATGACCCCCTATTTGTTTTCCCTTTAGCTTCTCA
This sequence comes from Heptranchias perlo, assembly GCF_035084215.1. Taxonomy (NCBI): domain Eukaryota; kingdom Metazoa; phylum Chordata; class Chondrichthyes; order Hexanchiformes; family Hexanchidae; genus Heptranchias; species Heptranchias perlo. Next base: position 45,634,460 of record NC_090341.1, read on the forward strand.
GCACTGGTCGTGAACTTTTAGAGGCTTGGGCACTATAACACCCAGGTCTTGTTCCCTCTCAGAATTCAGAACACAGCACAGTAAACACACTTACTCCATTCCATAGCTGCTCCCTCCCATAAAGGTACGCTCTGAAATAAAATTCCATTAAATCAGCACTCTTTTCAAGTATTTATGTGGCTCATCCACGAGGTCACGTCTAGTGAACTTGTCACAATCGAGCAAAGGCCAAGGAAGAATTGGAAGTGACTCCAGTACCACCAAGCGTTGGAGCTCAAAACACAGGGTAGGGTTGAGGAGCCGAGCCAGGAGTCATGCAGCTATTGGCATTTCTATGCAATATTATCTGGATTATCATTTGATATATTTTGCCAGTTTATTTGAATGTGTTCAGACAACTACCGATATAAAAACAAAGCAGGAGCAAATTAAGAAAATAACAACAATATAGAACAAATTAACTGGTGTAATGGTAAGTCTTTTAGCGAGAGTAGTATAACAACATTGAATTTAATATTGAGTTAAAACAATATTAAAATTGTTTAACTGTCTGCAAAGATCTGGAGGATTTTCAGATTAAATAAAATAGCTTGCCTTGGAGTCTGACTCGCAAGTGCATCATAATGGTCAATCTTTCGGAAGGACATCAATAGATTGTTTCATTCCAGCCATTTACTTCTGTCACCAATCACAAATGCAAAAAAAATGAGATTTTGCCTTCAGACAGATTCTTGATTCCATTTTCAAGATGCCTGTATTGATTCTGTTTCTTGGACCAAGCTTTTTTTAATGACTGTTACATCAATGACTGCCACATTTTCTCCTTTGAATATGATATCTGGTTTCCAAAGGGAACTGTTTGGTGATCCTAATCTCGGTTCAATGTTGCTGTCCATCCGCATTTACTCATCTTATCTTTCAGTTTGTCAGCATTTTGTTGTCTTTTAATCCTGGAATTTTTAACTGAGCCACAGTTGCTGGATGTGTGCGGCATAATTTCTTTTGCCAGATTACATTTTCTGCATAGCTTATGAGTGCTCACCGGGTTGGATACAGGTTACGTCTTCACATAGTGCTGTACCCAATTGAGATTGTATCAGACCATTATTTAAGCTGGTCCAGCTATTAGATATTTAGCCATTTTGATAATAAGAACCTTGACATGGAGAAGATAACCATATGTGCAATTCCACTCATAGAATCATAGCATCATAGCATCATAGAATGATACAGCACAGAAGGAGGCCATTCGGCCCATCGTGTCTGTACCAGCTCTTTGAAAGCTATCCAATTAGTTCCACTCCTTTGCTCTTTCCGCATAGCCCTACCATTTTCTCCCTTTCAAGTATTTATCCAATTCCCTTTTGAAAGTTATTATTGAATCTGCTTCCACCACCCTTTCAGACAGTGCATTTCAGATCATAACAACTCGGAAATTTTTTTTTTTCCTCATCTCACCTCTGGTTCTTTTGCCAATTACCTTAAATCTGCATCCTCTGGTTACCTATCCTTCTGCCACTGGAAACAGTTTCTCCTTATTTACTGTATTAAAGCCCTTCATGATTTTGAACACCTCTGTCATATCTCCCTTTAACCTTCTCTGCACTAAGGAGAACATTCCCAGTTTCTCCAGTCTGTCTGAGAATGCCTACGTGGTGCCCCCTCTAATGAAAATGCCTACGTGGTAAGCTTTCAGTAGAATAGTGAAGCTTTCGGTGGAATAGTGAAATACTACCATAGCAAAGTTGACGTATGCTGAGAACGCTGTGTGAATCTGATATCTGACTCAGTCGGTTTGTTAAAAGAGTTTAACCCTTCCAAGGACATCGACATCTGTTTTCAATTCACCAAGACAAAGTGCAGATTTAAAGAATTACAAGTTACAGTTGCAGGATGATCTCTAGTTATAAATTAAACTGATCTTCGAAGCATTTTGTGCTATTGAGATTGATTAAACACTGTGATTAAAATAAATCTCAAAAATAGTGTGCAAATATATAGTGTAAAAGCAATCCACAAATGTGAGAAAAAAAATCAGTCAAACCTGTGTGAAGAGAAATTTTGAAGGTGGAAACTTAATCTCAGAGGGAGTAGTATCAAATTACTCCTACCACAAGAGCAAGTTAATATTAACCCCTTCCATCCCAAGAAGCCAGACTGTCATGCCAAGAGCAGTTCAAACAGATAGAAATGACCCAGTCGGTTGAGAACTGTCTGAGGCTAACCATTACACAGGTGAACATGAGGTAACAATTGGTATAGGTTATATTATTAAAATTGACCCAATTACTCGGAAATGCCAAAGGCTACAATTGACTGAGATATAAGTTTCCACACAGACAATACTACAGTGAAAAAATTGATAAGAAAGGAATGTAAAACAAATCCTATGAAAAGAAAGCATAGGTTAGACAATTGGAAGTCCATTACTTGAGCTATGTACTGACACAGGGTACTAAACGCCTATCAGTTTTACCCCGCCACAGTATGATAAGGAAGCTCGACAAGTTCTGGGGCTATTCAATCTTATTTGAAACTAATAGTACTTCCAATACAAAATCTGACCAAAGAAGGGAGACCTTCCCTGACAAATTATATAACTCGCATTGAGAATGCTAAGAAAATTCAACAATTATATCAACACCTCCTAACTCAAGTGTTAAAACAAAGCGAGACATGGAATGGAAGTGGACATTGTAAAAGAGATAGACAAATATGGAGACGTAAAGATCTGTGATAAGTGATATAGCAACTGCCTTTGCCTCAGTTGTTAACACCATTGATTTGACAACATTAGATCAAAAGGTCAGAGATTTAGGGTCTCGCATTAAAGATATATTAAAAAATAAATGAAAATACAGATAAGGAATTGTCTGAGGATCAAATGCTGACCACACATTTGCAAAGGATAGCTACAGTGCTAGAAACACATGCCCAAACCATTAATAAATTAATAAAAGAGGAATATAACGTATCTTAGCAGGCGGCTGCTAATGATATCTGCTTAATGTGGGTACATCTTGAAAACACAGAGATTAGGACTTGGAGTTAGAAATTCCAGTCTGCAGTCCTACGTACATCTGTATGTGGGAGAGACAGTGTTTATTTCAGACAAGCTGAGTGCTCCAGAGAGAGAGAGGGACTAGGCAATTTCTCTCTCCTGTTTTATTTTCTGAATTTGTTTCGGGTAAAGGGATTATTCCTTTGGATAAATAAATAATAAATGATGATTTGACAAATTAACCACTTGGGCTCTTAAGAACAGCCGCAATGAATTTCCTGTGTTTCTTTTAAAACAATTGTAAACAATTTTACAACACCAAGTTATAGTCCAGCAATTTTATTTTAAATTCACAAGCTTTCGGAGGCTATCTCCTTCCTCAGGTGAACGATGTGGAAGGAGATAGCCTCCGAAAGCTTGTGAATTTAAAATAAAATTGCTGGACTATAACTTGGTGTTGTAAAATTGTTTACAATTGTCAACCCCAGTCCATCACCGGCATCTCCACATCTTTTAAAACAGGTGACCCTGGTTTTTTGGGACCACGTGAGTGTTGATGGTGCAGGATTACCAAGAGTAGTTACAAAGTTACGGTGCAACCTTTGCTGGAGAAATTTGGTGCAGGAAACGATCCAGTGGTGTTAAAGATTTAAGACTTTAGCTGCAGACATCAGCAGATACCAAATGTCACAGCATGGTGATATCAACCTGATTCTCTTCTTTTGAAAACATTTTGATTTGTTTTGTGTTAACCCATTTATTGTCTTCTGAGACAGAGTGCTTGAGTTGGGAGTTACATCCAAAAGTAATTACGAGCACTTCATCTCTACTATAAAACCACAAAGCCTGGACATAATTTGTTTCTGAAATTGGAATTGATAAGAAAAATTTATATGAGTTGCTATTCAAGCACTCGAGAAAGGAAAAATTTACTTGTAATTTAAGGGGCTAATCAAATTATATTTTAAATAAAAGAAGTCCAGTCTAAATGGTTCCCATTGAATGCTGTGTATCAAAGAAGAATTATTTTCGAGAGGGAAGAAAATTTTACATTGACAAGTCCTGTCAATCCAACAATACTGCTCTCAAGTTGGGAATATTGTGAAATGATAGACTTCGCTAGTTCAAGGGCTAGTCATATTCATTGTTATAAATCTTATAGTTTATTGCTTACTTAAATGTTGCTGTGCTATGATGTCCAATATGGGTCAGGGTGCCCCAAAGATGTTAGTTGTAAGACAGACTAAAGTACGTGACAAAAAGGAGACAGACGATGTAGCAAAGTATGATGTGGATGAAGAATTTAATAGATTGAATAAAATGAACGTGACCGAGTATGAGGCTCTGCCCAGGCAGAACCGCTGGATGAGCAGAGATTGGTTATCATGAGATGATAAAAGAGGGGGATGAGAATGCCTACGTGGTGCCCCCTCTAATGAAAATGCCTACGTGGTAAGCTTTCAGTCGAATAGTGAAGCTTTCGGTGGAATAGTGAAATACTACCATAGCAAAGTAACAGGGCAGTTAGTTAAGAAAGGGTTAATTAGAAGCCTGTTTGCTCATACAATTAACAAAGAGCCTTTCTTCAGGCTACCTGTCTGTGGGATGCTAAAGCCTGCTTTGTGTTTATCAGGGAGTAAACCCTGATAAGGTGTGGGAGTCCGGGGTAAGGAATAGTACTCTATGCTAGACAAAGCTGAGAAACATACCAAGCTAAGATAAGATGCTGTATTGAAACATCGGAATACGCATGTACTTGTATCACCCGTGAGTGGTTGGTCATTCTGTCACTTAGCATGGTATGCGCAGGCTTCGCTTATGATTGGTTTTAACCCCTTGTTAATCATGTCCCTCCCTTCTCTGAAAGGGTATAACTGTCTGAACTCTTGTATGTAATTTGGCTTTGTTCTGAGTATTGATCAAACTCTGTGAAGAGTTGAAATCGATATTGCAGAATAAGTCCGCTGCAGCTAAATAAAATTGTGTTGAACTTTAAAGGTGTATTCGACTCAGTGTTTGCTGAACCAGACTGAGGGTAAAAGAATCCAGTTCATCATCTCCACATAACTGAAGTCTTTCATCCCTGGTACCATTCTAGTAAATTTCTTCTGCACCCTCTCTAAGGCCTTGACATCCTCCCTAGAGTGGTGCCCAGAATTGGCCACAATACTCCAGCTGGAGACTAACCAGTATTTTATAAAGATTTAGCATAATTTCCTTTCTTTTGTACTCTATTCCTCTATTTATAAAGCCAAGGATCCTGTATGCCTTTTTAACAGCCTTCTCTACTTTTCCTGCCATCTTCAAAGACTTGTTGCACATACACCACCAGGTCTCTCTGTTCCTGCACCTTCTTTAAAATTGTACCATTTAACTTATATTGCCTGTCCTCATTCTTCCTACCAAAATGAATCACTTCACATTTCTCTGCATTAAATTTCATCTGCCATGTGTCTGCCCATATCACCAGTCTGTCTATGTCTTCCTGAAGTCTGTTACTACCCTCCTTACTGTTTACTACATTTCCAAATTTCGTGTCATCAGCAAACTTTGAAATTATGTCCCATATACCCAAGTCCAGGTCATTAATATATATCAAAAAGAGCAGTGGTCCTAATACTGACCCCTGGGGAATACCACTGTATACTTCCTTCCAGTCTGATAAAACAACCGCTTACCACTACTTTCTGCTTTCTGTCCCTTAGCCAATTTCGTATCCATACCCCTTTAATACCACTCCCATATCTAAGGAGGATTGGAAGATTGTGGCCGGAGTGTCCGCAATTTCCACCCTTACTTCCCTCAGCAACCTAGGATGCATCCCATCTGGACCAGGTGACTTTTCTACTTTGAGCCCTGCCAACATTTTAAGTACCTCCTTTCTATCTATTTTCATTCTTTCCAATTTCTCTACTACTTCCTCCTTTACTGTGACATTGCAGCATCCTCTTCAGTCTTTTTATTTATTGGCTTGATGGGTGTTTTCTGTAACCGTTCTGGTTTTTCTAACCACAGTGGCTCAATGTTACTTGAATTTAGGACAAAGCTTTTGATGTTTGCCCTATTATTATGACCTCTATAATTAAATTATACTTTTATCATCAGATTCTCTGAGTTATCAAGAGCTTCAAGTTTTTGAATAATAGTGGATAATATTTGAATTCTAATCTGGGCAAACCAAAGCCTCCATCTCTATATTTGATGTATAAGAGACCATCTGTTGTTTCTCTGGAGAGATGCAGAATCTTCTTTACCAATTTCTCGATTCGTCCATTCTGGTGTTCTGAAATATTCTACAAGTATTTGATGAAGTTTTCGACTTTCTCGATGGTTTGAGGTCTACTTTCTTTAGCTTACTGATCCATTCGGTCAGTTTCTCTGCTCAGGTGTCTTCGGGAACTTGGGGCCAGAGGTCTAGTCTGGTAACAAGATTCCTTATTTATCACCAGGAGGTACAAACTCAATAGGTTTGCTGTTGATAGACCATTTCTCAAGATGGTTATGTAGAAAGATCTTTATTTTTTGGAGTAAAATGGAAGTCTGTGGCCTTTTTAAAGTTTATTTCAAGTCCAGTCTTATTGCAGAATGATTGTAGGACTTTTAGGTTTCTGGCCAGTCTGGAATGTGAATCAACAACAACAACTTGCATTTATATAGCACCTTTAATGTAGTAAAACATCCCAAGGTGCTTCACATGAGCATTTTCAAACAAAACTTGACACCAAGTCACATAAGGAGATACTGGGAAAGCTGACTAAAAGCTTGTTCAAAGAGTTAGGTTTTAAGGAGCATCTTAAAAGAGGAGAGGTAGAGGTGTGGAGAGTTTTAGGGAGGGAATTCCAGAGCTTAGGGTCTAGGCAGCTGAAGGCACGTAGCGATGAAAATCAGGGATGCACAAGAGGCCAGAATTGGAGGAGCACGGAGATCTCGGAGGGTTGTACGGCTGGGGGACGTTACAGAGATAGGGAGGGGCGAGGCCATAGAAGGATTTGAAAACAAGGATGAGAATTTTAAAATCGAGGCGTTGCCAGACCGGGATCAATGTAGGTCAGCAAGGGTGATGGATGAACGGGACTTGGTGCGAGTTAGGATATGGGCAGCAGAGTTTTGGATGAACTCACTCGGAATTACTATGTTGTCTGCCAATGCTAGTGCCGCACAGCTCATGGACCTATTGTTATGTTTCATCAGGAGTTTGGAGCCATCTTTCGCTAGTGAGCAAAGTATTGAATCCATAATAATACCAAATAGCATTGATGACAGAGGATCTCCCTGTTTGACACCTCTTATGATCTGGAATGGATCAGTCCGGGTGTTTCCACTTTCTATTACTGTGGTCGTGTGATACAAAAGTCTTCAATCTGGTGTATACATCCTTTTAGCAGGCTTATGTATTCCAAACCTTTGCATATCCTTTTTTGACCATCAGAATTTGCAAATTTAAAATGGTTAACAAAATCTGATGTCTTCCTACATGTCAGTACCTGCAGAAACATTTTACTGGAGGAAAACCCTGAAATGAAGAAATAGCTGAAACATCAGCAGTATGTGTTAGTAGCAGAAAGTGACTCAAAGGAGCACGTAAACTGTTACCAGAGCTCGTCTTTTACCAGCATCTAAGTCTTGCTTTAATGTCAGTTTTATTATCACATACTTTCTAAAACCAGATGGAGTACCTATTCCACGACTCAAACCTATTGTCAGCAAAAGGCAACACCAGCAATGACAAGTTTGAGGTGAAAGGTGTATTGTAATCTACACTATAGCAAAGCTAATGGCATTCTTACTCTAAGATGCATTAGGGTGCTAACAACTGCAATAATATACAGCATCAAACAGTCACATTTTATTTCATGATACTAAAGAGAACACAATAAGAGCAAAACAAATGATGATGGTTTGTCCGTCACTGTCGATGATAACAGCCTATGATTCATCTCCAATTAATACAGGTTGTAGGTTCTCATATGACTATAAAGTCCGATTTTCATGAGGAATATTTTCCTACGCACAGGACATCAGATGTCAGATTGACTCAAGGGCTGATCTTGATTTCTTTCGGCTTTGGCCTCTCTTTTCTTCGGCTACCTGGATACGACTTGCTTCAAACTTCGTCCTTCAAGGTCGGATTCTGGTATTGTTGTGAGGGCATGCTGTGTGAGTGACATGCCCTGTGTTTTGCAGTAGTTGAGTTTGTAACTGAGGGGCACCCAAATTCTTTAGTGCTTTGAAAGCTGCCGGTGAATGCGGTGGTTGGGTTGGTTACATATAATAGTATGTTATCAACATACACGGAGCTTTTGTGTTCAGTCCTTCATGCTGTATTGTGTGGATGCCTAGCTTCACTCTGATATGTCACCAGAGATGATATGATCAGGGCAAAGAGCGATAATAGGGAGTGTGCCATTCTGGTCCCCTGTAAAGTGAGAGTGCAGGGCAGTGGAAGCTATTGGTACACACTATGGATTTGAGGGTTGAGTGCAGGATTGTAATCCAATTCCTGAACGTGTCCCCGAAGTGTCGCAAGCAAGAATTTCCACTCAACTTGGTCGAATGTCTTTTCTGTAACCAGGGAGAGTACCAAGGCAAGTGTGTTGATATTATTACAGGGGTTACCAGTCTGGTGTGTTGGTGCTATTTGTGATACATGACAATGAACAGCCCCCTGGTGAAGCCTCTAGAGAGGTGAGAGGGATCTCCAGGGATGATTGTCTCCAGATTGAAGGGAAGATCTTTTACTGATTAGTAGGATCACCTCTCTGTTCATGCATGAGTGGTTCCATTTTATTTCATGATATTAAATAACTCAAGATCAATGTAATGTGAAGAGGGCCCTCGAAGGGAAGACAAATAATAGTCTGTGCTTTATTCTATTTTTTTTAAATAAGTGCATTGATAAAATTCAATTTTAAATTATTACTGGTTATAGAAAAGAATTGAAAGGGTAGGTAGAGAGAAACTATTTCCTCTGGTGGGTGAGTCCAGAACAAGGTGGCATAACCTTGAAATTAGAGCTAGGCCATTCAGGGGTGATGTCAGGAAGCACTTCTTCACACAAAGGGTAGTGGAAATCTGGGACTATCTCCCCCATAAAGCTGTTGAGGCTGGGGGTCAATTAAAAATTTCAAAACTGAAATTGATAGTTTTTTGTTAGGTAAGGGTATTAAGGATTATGGAACCAAGGTGGGTAAATGGAGTTAAGGTATAGATCAGCCTTGATCTATTTGAATGGTAAAACAGACTTGAGGGACTGAATGGCCTCCTCTTGTTCCTAATGCTACATGTTTGAGATCACAGATTTTTGTTCAATTAGCTCTTGGATATTGGGTAGGATTTTGAAATGTTATCTGTATCTATTTACCTCTCAGTTGAGTAGGTGATCCAAACTAAATCCACTTTTCTATTTTCTTTCTTTCTTATGGTATTATAATGTAAAATTCCACATTCTCTTGGTATAAACTCTGTTTCTTCAGCAGGACAGATCAGCAAGTTGAGCTGACAAGAACAGGTACAGCTTTGTTTATCCCTATGGCTTTGTAACACAAGAGGTCTGACTAACTTCTCACTCTGTCCCACAATGAAGCTTGCTTAATGTCACAACCTTAAATCAATTTAAAACTCACACCATAAATGCTTTATGGTAAAAGTCTTTGGGTGGGGGGGAAATCTCTCGGATATCTTTTTGATCGATTTTGTTGTATAAATACTATTGCAATCCGTGAAGTGTTACACCCGCATCCAAATTTTCAGATAAAGATTTTTTTTGACAGATTCTAGCACTGTGTTGCTTTAAGGTAAACATTCATCAGCCTCCTGAAAACGTGTCAGGGTCCTTTTATTAAAACATGTTAAATATCCATGACAATATTAATCTGTGCCGGTACTGTGGAACAAAGAGTAACCTATATTTAATCACCTCAAGTGTGCTGGCAAAGGATGAGAGGGACATGTTCGGCTAGTTTGATTATGCTCCAGTGAAGTGCCTTGGGACGTTTTACTATGTTAAAGGTGCTATATAAATGAGAGTAATTGTTGTTGTAGTACAAACAGTGTCTAAAAGCCTAATTTGAAGGCTATAATTACCATGATGGATACAGATTGCTGATTCAAACAAAGCGTTAGCTGGATTGGGTCTCAGTTGGTTCACTTTAACTCATTGAGATGGGAGAGCAGCAATAGCTCAATCATGTAGATACAAAGAACGCCATCCACTGTGTATGAATGTTTGTGGTGCAATGTTTCCATTTGATAGGCACTCATCTGGGTGCTTCAAGTATAGCACTCACATCTCCTTCACTGATGGCTCATTTCTGCCATACTGGATCAAACTAGGCCCCAGAGCCCTCCTAAAGTTTAATCAGATCACTCATGAGGCCTTAGATTGAAAAAAAAGATGCTTGTTATAATCACCCATAAGTGTATCATAGTGCAAAAAAAATCTACCCAGAAACAGCACTGCAAATAGCTGATTAGATCTCAATCTACTCTCTGTTTTCTATTCTACAATTGAATCAATAGGTGAATTGAAATCCCGTTAAACCCTGTAACAGACGTCAATTACTTTTGCACAGTTGGGATTTTCTTCAAGTGACGAGCTGATTACAGGTGCATCCATTTCAATACCAGTCATCAGGAAGGCACCATAATAGACAGTAATCCTTGAGAGGATACAGAGGTAAGTAAAAAAGATGCCTCTGGGTATCAAGAAATTAAGGTATGAAGAAAGATTAAGGAAGTTAGGTGTGTATTCTTAGGAAAACAGATTTTGAGGAGATCTAATTGTATCTTTAATGTACTAATAACTCTTCAGTACCCAGTTAATATCTCCCTGTTTATATATAATCATGAGACCACATAACAGACATCTGCAACCACCCTTGAGGTTTGAGTGTATTAATACTGACTTAAAGTGGCTAAACTTCAGGACCTCTGGGTGTACTAATGATCATTGAATAACATGAAAGAATGTCAAGTGATGAGCCAATGAGAGACTAGGTAATTGACTGGGTCACACCCATGAGTATAAATATAAGCACCTACCACAAATCAGTGGGAATATGTGTATAAATATTAGTGTCTAATGCAAACCAGTGGAAAACAATGATTGAGCCTTATGTTATTTACAAAAAGTATAAACAAGCTTTTGGATTGCCAATGTGGAATAGAAATTACAGAGTAATGAAATATACTTATGATTTATGTACCTGTTGTGGAAGCAATCTGTTTGTTCAGTGCAAAGGTGGTATGGATGTGATGCAGATCAAGTTTGCTGTTTTGCTTAGAAAATCCCATTGTACCATAGTCTGTGTAGCTGGTACACATCTTTATACAATGTGGTCCTGTGATTTGTCAACAAAAGGCATAGTCCTAAAGGAATTGAAATCACATTGGGTTGGATGCTGGCCTGGAACCTGGGCTCAAATCTAGCAGAGTAGTTTCAATCTGTTTCCTTGTGGACATAGGCTCACAGTGCAAAACTAGCATTAATTGGCAGCAAATTAGCAAAATCACCCCAAGAATGTAGAGGGATTGGTGTGGGGAAATAGATTGTGTAATCTCTTGTGGGGTTTGGGCTGAGGCACAATGTTGGGTCAATGTAGATGTACTTAACACTGGAAGCTTTGATGAACACAAGAATTTCCATTCACACAAAAAGGGAAGAAAAACTTGTGGCAAGTGTTGTAATACAGATTTGAAAATGAGGACAGCAGAAGAAACACATGAACACAGGCCATTCTCCGAGCCCATTTTCAGATGATTGAGTCTTTAACCTAGGCTGCATTGCATCCTTAGATCCATTAACCTCTTTAGTTCCTATTTTTGCAGGATTACAATTACTTTCTTTGATATATATTTGTTTTTATTATGCCCATTACCTCTAGCATCATGAAATAGTTTTTTGCTGCATTCTTTTTAGCAACTTATCTCGACTGAGCTAATCATTTTTTGATTGATTTTAACTAATAGATGCTTCTGGCCTTAGTTGCAAGAATACCATAAAAACAACAAAAAAAATCTTGACCGTTTACAACACCAATTGCCTAGTTTGTACTCTAAAATGGCATAATTTTCATTCTGAACATTTTGTTCTTTTATAGTCAAACCCTACAGCACAAATATATCCATGGACCTGAATAGGTTTGTAAAGAGGCTGAATTAAAAGCATCAATACAGTACCCACATATGCTAGCTTTCAAAAGGTCAATAGCCTCCAGAAGCTATAATTTTAGGTGCAAAAACTAATGCAAGATGAGTAGATTTGAGTGGTTTATTGTGAAAGTTGTGTGAAATGACTATTGAATGCATCATTTTACAGCCAAAATTGCACAATTAATATTAAGCCTGGTTATTTGTTCCTGGCGAGATCTCACTTGAAATAACTTGTACTGGATCATAAGAGCAGCAGTCCCTCTCTATACCATACTCTTTTTAACCCACAAAAGAACCATATAGTACTGCTATATTGTAAGATGTGTTCTGAGGTATATAGAATAACCCACAGGCTGGCTGGGGCTTGGTTCACAGGCACTGCTGACCCTCTGATACCTCGTCCTTTACTGGTGAGCTCGTACAGTGAACTGTGTGGGGCATCGTAGCAAAGTTCTATCTCATTATCACTTGATGTCCACATATGCTTCCAGCAGGGATCACTGCTTTAGCATTCAGGAATGAGACCCTGGACAATGTTTTTTTTCTTCCCTGACACAGGGAGGCTGAAATCAATTGTAGCACTCCCCTAGCTGAGATGATCAAACTCAGCACTAACCAATATCGAACCTGGGATTTTTCTGGCATATGCCTGTATCTCACAGTAAATAATTAGCTTTAAACAGGTGAACCATGTAGATTCATTTCTGTTTTCTGTTTTATCATTGTCGATTTCCAAATTTTTCCATTGGGCTAATGGTAGAAGGCATTGACGCCCTGGATGTTCCCCCCCCCCCCTTCCTTCGTGGTGCAAGATTACTGAGGTCAGCTGTTGTATCTACACCATTATCCCAGCTGAGATCACGTAACTTAGCATAGACTGAGATTGGACCTGGGAATGCACAGCTCAGTACCTCACCGCACATCAGGAGAATGCAAATTGAGACTTTCATTTATATTGTGCTAGTCCTTTGCCTTGTACAAGCATCACATCTGTTGGTAGAGGTGAGCTTCCAATTGTCTGGCTTATTCCAATGCAGTTTGTACTTGGGTAATACTGCAGCCATTCACAATTAACTGAAAATTGAGGTCTAAAGATCAGTGATATTTATTTGTACATCCAGGAGGCCTAGAAACTCTGTTTGTCTTTAGCTTGAAACTATCTGTTGTAAGATTAGTAAACCCTGTAAGGAACATTAATCAAAGAGTACCAGATGAATCTTTAACCCCTTCATCTTAATTCCTCATCAAAAAATCAACTGGAGATATATCATCCATGTCTATGTTTATTAGATGCCTAAAATCTAGCCTACCGGAGCTATCTTATATTAACCAGTCCAAAATATTATTGGCAGTTACACAAACCAACCACCCTTCACAATGATCAACTGAGTGAATAAATTAACCTCTTCTTGCCAAGTCATCAAAGAAGTCAGATATGAAATCATGAACCAATATTTCTTCATTAGCACTTATGATAATGTGATTAACAGCATCTTCATACGAAGCATAAGAGTGCATGAGTTACTAGGACCAAATGTAATTAACTAATAGAATTATAAACCCTATGGGCATAAAGGCAATTTTAGTGTATGACACGAACTCTGCATCAGCTGGGTTCTACTTCGTACAAAGTAAAGTTACACTTAGTGTCCAAGATTTACATAAAGTTGGCAAGGTTAATTTATGGCTAGACTTCTTGTAAAGCTGACAAGTTAACAGCTTCGAACAACAAGTCTACCAGGTTTAAAATGCAACTCAGCATGTCGCTGAAAAGATTTCGGCCTTAAAAACGTGATTCCTTAATCTTTTACAACCTTGTTCATCCAAGTTGGCGCTCTCACCTCCCTCTGGTCTTTCGTGTCCACTTCTGGGACATCAGTGTGATGCAGATGTATAGTAGCTGTTCCCTCCTGGGTCATCTGCCTCTCTTTTGCGCAGATCCAACACTGCATGCCTGTTGTTGTACCTCTTTTTTCTAATTTATTCATAATAATTGGGCAGTTTCTACAACGAGCAGCTGATCCACAATGCCAGTGTTAATGCCCGGTTGGCATGTTGAAAATCTACCCCAATAAGTTTGTTTGTCTCATAATTAAAATTAAATCAGACTTGCTGCAGCTGATAACTTCTTTTACTTTCCCTGCCTAATGATAAGCTTGAAGGACCCCAGACTAAAATGGTATTACTTTGAGTCCCTCCTGTTCTCACTTATCCTGCTCAGGCAGCAGATACGTTATCTCTGAGCTTGGGACCTATGTCTGCCCACTCTGTTTGTGAAAGATCCTTTGTCATCACAACTACTGTCAGTAGTACTCATGATACTTAGCATTAATTCTTACTCTTTTCCAGAGTTCAGCAGGATTCTTGTGAACAGAATTTTTAAGCCCTTTCCGTTACGCTGTGCTCCTCATTGAGAATGGGTTCTCGATGGCTGTTGGTGCACATTTATGAAGAAATCCCTACCTGCATAATGGAAGAGGATTGTAGTTGCTGATACAAAATTAAATTTTAAATATTCAAAGGAAATCTGCAATTTTTAATGGGGTCTCCGTAAAATTGAATTTATACCATAAGTACATTGATACAAATTTAAGTAATTCCAAACTCAAAGCTGGCAAAAACCGACAGGAAAGCTTGAAATTTACTATAAAGTCTTGGAAATTTTTAATATTCTGGAAAGTAAGATGTTAAGTTCCTCCAGGGAAGCTCTTAGATTGTTTTGTGACACATATGTGATACCATTGATCATGTTCAATTTAGATAAATGACACCAACTTACATTCTTCATAATGGTTTGAAATATTTTGGATTTGACTGATGTTGAGCTAACTTGCCTGTAGGTCCTACTTTGGGCTTTTCTTGTGCACTGGAATATTGGCTGCCTTCCATCCTCTGCTATCTTCCCCGTTTCTAATGAAAAACAGAAATTCTCTGCCAACGTTTCATTGAAAGCATGCCCTTTGGGCCCAGCAGTTTATCTATCTCCAATATTTCTAATTTCTTGATACCTTGCACAAGTAGAAATGTGAAGACAACATTATATATTTGGGTATCAAGATTTCATTGCTGGCTCTGGAATATTCCTGCTGTGTCTGAACTCTAGTTTTTCTTTAAGTGTGTAAAATAAAGAATAAAAAAGCAGAAGGTAGGAAAAGCAGCAATTCAGGATTTACCCTCTTATCTTGGTCCATATTCCACAACAACAACTTGCATTTATACAGCACCTTTAATGTAGTAAAGCATCCCAAGGTGCTTCACAGATGAGAGACTGTAGAAGAAACAAGTTCTTTCTGAAGAGTGTACATTTGCAGACAGGATGAAGTTTGTCATCAGTCACCCAGCTCCTCTTTCCCCCCCACTCCACATTGAATAACTTGTTGACCACTTGGATGAGGTACCAGATTGCAGCCAGTGGCTATTGAACCATAGGCCAACATGAATCAGCACCTTGGAGAGGGGTGAGAACTAGAAGTAAAGAGAGAATTGGTTTCTACAGTAAGGTATGTAGATTGTTATCTTTGGTACTTCAAAATAAAGCTGCTGGTAAATATTTTTTCGCTCACTCTCTCCAAAATTGCAGTAAAGTCTGAAGTTGTACAGCAACTGGAAGAGATTGTGTTAAAGAATGAAGTTTGGCTGATTCAACGTATAAAAGTATAAATGTAAGGAATCTTACAACACCAGGTTATAGTCCAACAGTTTTATTTGAAAATCACAAGCTTTCGGAGGCTTTCTCCTTCGTGACGAAGGAGAAAGCCTCCGAAAGCTTGTGATTTTCAAATAAAACTGTTGGACTATAACCTGGTGTTGTAAGATTCCTTACATTTGTACACCCCAGTCCATCACCGGCATCTCCACATCATGTATAAAAGTATGTTCAAGCTGACTGAAACTGCAACAGCCAAGTTCTTTAAATCTGAGGCCGGCCTCTCCACAAAATCAAAGATATGGCAGAATCTTCTGGAAATATATCCCTATAGAATGTGGGGAATGTGCACCTCTTATTGTGTAAGTCCCCAAACTAGATGATAGTATGAGGATTTGTGGAATAAAAACAAATTGCGGGAAATACTCAACAGGTCAGGCAGCATCTGCGGAGAGAGAAACAGAGTTAAATTTTCAGGTCGATGACATTTTGTCAGAGGATTTGTGGTGAACATTAACCCACACTCACTCGTGGGCCAATATCAATTCTCATACTACGAAGTTAACACTTTTAATTCTGTACTGCTGTTAGTGTTTAGGGAAGGAAACCTGCAGTCCTTACCCGGTCTGGCCTATATGTGACTCCAGACCCACAGCAATGTGGTTGATCCTTAATTACCCTCTGAAATGGCCTAGCAAGCCACTCAGTTGTAAAATCTCGCTTGAAAAAGTCATAATAAGAATAAAACCGGAAGGGCCACCTGGCATCGGACCACTAGGCACTGGACACAACAAAGGCAAACCAAGCCCAGTCAATCCTGCAAAGTCCTCCTCACTAACATCTGGGGACTTGTGCCAAAACTGGGAGAGCTGTCCCACAGACTAGTCAAGCAACAGCCTGACGTAGCCATACTCACAGAATCATACCTTTCAGCTAACGTCCCAGATTCTTCCATCACCATCCCTGGGTATGTCCTGTCCCACCGGCGGGACAGACCGACCAGAGGTGGCGGTACAGTGATATACAGTCAGGAGGGAGTGGCCCTGGGAGTCCTCAACATTGACTCTGGACCCCATGAAATCTCATGGCATCAGGTCAAACATGGGCAAGGAAACCTCCTGCTGATTACCACCTACCGTCCTCCCTCAGCTGATGAATCAGACCTCCTCCATGTTGAACACCACTTAGCGGAAGCACTGAGGGTAGTAAGGGCACAGGATGTACTCTGGGTGGTGACTTCAATGTCCATCACCAAGAGTGGCTTAGTAGCACCGCTACTGACCAAGCTGGCCGTGTCCTGAAGGACATAGCTGCTGGACTAGGCTTGCGGCAGGTGGTGAGCGAACCAACACGAGGGAAAAACTTACTTGACCTCGTCCTCACCAATCTACCTGTCGCAAATGTATCTGTCCATGACAGTATTGGTAGGAGTGACCACCGCACAGTCCTCGTGGAGACGAAGTTCCGTCTTCGCACTGAGGACACCATCCAACGTGTTATGTGGCACCATCACCGTGCTAAATGGGATAGATTCAGAACAGATCTAGCAGATCAAAACTGGGCATCCATGAGGTGCTGTGGGCCATCAGCAGCAGCAGAATTGTATTCCAGCACAATCTGTAACCTCATGGCCCGGCATATTCTTCACTTTACCATTACCAACAAGCCAGGGGATCAACCCTGGTTCAATGAGGAGTGTAGAAAAGCATGCCAGGAGCAGCACCCGGGGTACCTAAAAATGAGGTAAAACTCAGGACTACATACATGCTAAACAGCGGAAGCAACGTGTTATTGACAGAGCTAAGCGATTCCACAACCAACGGATCAGATCAAAGCTCTGCAGTCCTGCCACATCCAGTCGTGAATGGTGGTGGACAATTAAACAACTAACGGGAGGAGGAGGCTCTGTAAACATCCCCATCCTCAATGATGGCGGAGTCCAGCACGTGAGTGCAAAAGACAAGGCTGAAGCGTTTGCAACCAACTTCAGCCAGAAGTGCCGAGTGGATGATCCATCTCGGCCTCTTCCCATTATCCCCACCATCTCAGAAGCCAGTCTTCAGCCAATTCAATTCACTCCACGTGATATCAAGAAATGGCTGAGTGCACTGGATACAGCAAAGGCTATGGGCCCCGTCAACATCCCGGCTGTAGTGCTGAAGACTTGTGCTCCAGAACTAGCTGTGCCTCTAGCCAAGCTTTTCCAGTACAGCTACAACACTGGCATCTGCCCGACAATGTGGAAAATTGCCCAGGTATGTCCTGTCCACAAAAAGCAGGACAAATCCAATCCGGCCAATTACCGCCCCATCAGTCTATTCTCAATCATCAGCAAAGTGATGGAAGGTGTCGTCGACAGTGCTATCAAGCGGCACTTACTCACCAATAACCTGCTCACCGATGCTCAGTTTGGGTTCCGCCAGGACCACTCGGCTCCAGACCTCATTACAGCCTTGGTCCAAACATGGACAAAAGAGCTGAATTCCAGAGGTGAGGTGAGAGTGACTGCCCTTGACATCAAGGCAACATTTGACCGAGTGTGGCACCAAGAAGCCCTAGTAAAACTGAAGTCAATGGGAATCAGGGGGAAAACTCTCCAGTGGCTGGAGTCATACCTAGCACAAAGGAAGATGGTAGTGGTTGTTGGAGGCAAATCATCTCAGCCCCAGGACATTGCTGCAAGAGTTCCTCAGGGCAGTGTCCTAGGCCCAACCATCTTCAGCTGCTTCATCAATGACCTTCCCTCCATCATAAGGTCAGAAATGGGGATGTTCGCTGATGATTGCACAGTGCTCAGTACCATTCGCAACCCCTCAAATAATGAAGCAGTCCAAGCCCGCATGCAGCAAGTTCTGGACAACATCCAGGCTTGGACTGATAAGTGGCAAGTAACATTCGCGCCAGATAAGTGCCAGGCAATGACCATCTCCAACAAGAGAGAGTCTAATCACCTCCCCTTGACATTCAACGGCATTACCATCGCTGAATCCCCCACCATCAACATCCTGGGGGTCACCATTGACCAGAAACTGGACTGGACCAGCCATATAAATACTGTGGCTACATGAGCAGTTCAGAGGCTGGTATTCTGCGGCGAGTGACTCACCTCCTGACTCCCCAAAGTCTTTCCACCATCTACAAGGCACAATTCAGGAGTGTGATGGAATACTCTCCACTTGCCTGGATGAGTGCAGATCGAACAACACTCAAGAAACTCGACACCATCCAGGACAAAGCAACCCGCCCTAAACATTCACTCCCTTCACCACCGGCCCACAGTGGCTGCAGTGTGTACCATCCACAGGATGCACTGCAGCAACTCGCCAAGGCTTCTTCGACAGCACCTCCCAAACCCGCGACCTCTACCACCTAGAAGGATAAGAGCAGCAGACACATGGGAACAACACCACCTGCACGTTCCCCTCCAAGTCACACATCCTGACTTGGAAATATATCGCCGTTCCTTCATCGTCGCTGGGTCAAAATCCTGGAACTCCCTTCCAAACAGCACTGTGGGAGAACCTTCACCACACGGACTGCAGTGATTCAAGAAGGCGGCTCACCACCACCTTCTCAAGGGCAATTAGGGATGGGCAATAAATGTAGGCCTCGCCAGTGACGCCCACATCCCGTGAACGAATTTTTAAAAATAAGCAAATTCCTCACACTAACAACTGGGAAGGGAAGATTTCTTCTGGTTGTTAAACGCTCGCAACATTGTAAACCGTAGTGGGAAGCTTTCCTATAATTACAGTTTCTAACAACATGGTAAATCTATTCTCTCAGGATGCTTTTATATTTTGGTACAAATAGTGCGCATAAATCTTCCCATTAGGTTTTACTGTGCTGTTAATGCATAACAGCAGAGGAAATCTTCCCCAGTGTGGATTTAGAGAAGGTTTAAGGTGATGAGTGTTAATGTGATTTGTTCTGCTTTTTGAATCAGTCTGTGGAAAATTAGTTGGGTGTATAGAGGCATCTGTGTATTAGCCATGTGTGACATTCTGTGACAAGGTGTTAGCTGTGGCTCAGTTGGTAGCACTCTTGCCTCTGATGTCAGAAGGTTGTGGGTTCAAGTCCTATTCCAGGAACTTGAGTACACAATCTAGGTTGACACTCCAATGCAGTCGGGAGGAGGTGCTGTCTTTCAGTATGAGATGTTAAACTGAGGCCCCGCCTGCCCTATCAGGTGGATGTAAAAGATCCATGCAACAAGAATAATGGGAGTTCTTCCTGGTGTCCTGGCCAATATGTATCCCTTAATCAACATTTGTAAAACATATGATTTGGTCATTAGCTAATTGCTGTTTGTGGGACCTTGCTGTGTGCAAATTGGCTCCCGCACTTCCTATTATAAAACAGTGACTACACTTCAGAAGTACTTCATTGGCTGTAAAGCACTATGGGACATCCTGAGATTGTGAAAGGTGCTATATAAATGCAAGTTTTTTTTTCTTTCACCCAAGAGTGATAAGTCTGTAATCTAATGGGTCACATCACATTCATAGGTGCAATAGCAAAACTCAAGCTATTTACATATGTCACCTCAGTTCCAAGCTTAGAGTACAGTTTCAATGCAGTCACTTCCATCTGTTATTTTATACAATATAGCCACTGTCTAGAAACTGGACAATTCAATGGGTTACACTGTAATCTTTCACTTCTGGTAAGCAGGTCTGCATGTACCCCAGAAGGATAAAAGTCGTCATTCTCATGAATTTGAGTGGTGTCACACCAGTTGCAAGTGGCGACTGAATCAGAGCTCGAAACTTTCCTTCAATTTGTCACTAATTGATGATCTTACTCCGAGAGACCCCAGGGTGGTGAGGGTGGAAGGTGTCAAGTGGGTGTTACCTGTTCTGAGGCTGTGACTGCAACACACACTTCAGGTGTGATAGATGAAACCTTATTGTGCATCTAATAATCCCACCCCTGATCTGGGAATGCTTGATGTTGACATTGAGACCGATGATCCATTTCGGACACAGTGGCTGCTGCCACCATTCTTCAGCCACGCCTACCTATCTAACTAACCTCGGGGCATAATGCAACCTCAGCTCACTTCAATGGCTTTCAGTTGTCCCTGTCACGTAGCACTTGAAGCACCAGGAGTCCACCTAGATTGAGGCAACAGCGTGTAAAAGGCTACTGACACCTACACAGGAAAGGTCTCACAATGGGGACGGGAGAAGGAATACCATGCTGGGGAAGAATCAACCTTTTGAGGCCCAGTGCTGACAGAGAAGGTGGGTCGGGCGGCTCTAGTGCAAGACCAGGCACCCATAGACACAACAAATCATTTTATTAAAGTAGACTGCCCTTCACTGCCTCTTGTTAACAGACGCTGAATAAGTTGGAAAGTTCTTGAGGTACTCCAGTCTCATTATTGGGAGAAGACGATGACAACAACTTGCATTTATATAGCGCCTTTAACGTAGTAAAACATCGCAAGGCGCTTCACCGGAGCGATTATCAAACAAAATTTGACACCAAGCCACATAAGGAGATATTAGGACGTGACCAAAAGCTTGGTCAAAGAGGTAGGTTTTAAAAGGAGAGAGAGTTAGCGAGGTGGTGAGGTTTAGGGAGGAAATTTTAGAGCTTAGGGTCTGATGTAGGCCACCAACGGTGGAGCGATGAAAATCGGGGATGCGCCGGAGGCCAGAATTGGAGGTGTGTAGAGATCTCAGAGGGTTCTAGGGCTGGAGGAGGTCAGAGATAGGGAGGGACAAGGTCATGGAGGGATTTAAAAACTAGGATGAGAGTTTTAAAATCGAGACCTGGCCGGACTGGGAGCCAATGTAGGTCAGCGAGCACAGGGGTGAAAGGTGAATGGGACCTGGTGTGAATTAGCACATGGGCAGCAGAGTTTTGGATGAGCTGAAGTTTATGGAAGATGGGAGACTGACCAGGAGAGCATTGGAGTAGTCAAATCTAGATGAGGGTTTCAGCACCAGATGAACTGATGCAAGGGCGGAAACGGGCAATGTTATGGAGGTGGAAGTAGGCGGTCTTGGTGGTGGAGCTGATATGGGGTCAGAAGCTCATCTCGGGGTCAAATAGGACGCTAAAGTTGTGAACGGTCTGGTTCAGCCTCAAACAGTGGCCAGAGAGAGGGATGGAGTTGGTGACTAGGGAACGGTGCTTGTGGCGGGAACTGAAGATAATGACTTCAGTCTTCCTAATATTTAGTTGGAGGAAATTTCAGCTTGTCCAGTACTGGATGTCAGACAGGCAGCATGACAAATCAGAGGCAGTGGAGGGGTGGAGAGAGGTGGTGGCAACGTAGAGCTGGGTGTCGTCAGCGTTCGTGTGGAACGTGATGTTGTATTTTCAGATGATGTCGTCGAGGGGCAGGACGTAGTTAAGAAATAGGAGGGGCCAAGGATCGATCCTTGCAGGACTCCAGAGGCAACGATGCGGGAGTGGGAAGAGAAGCCATTTCAGGTGATTCTCTGGCTACGACTGGATAGATAGGAATGGAACCTGGCGAGCGCAGTCCCACCCAGCTGGACGACGGAGGAGAGGTGATGGAGGAGGATGGTGTCGTCAACCGTATCAAAGGCTTAAGGCAGGTCGAGATGAATGAGGAGGGATAGTTTACCACGGTCACAATCACATAAGATGTCATTTGTGACTTTGATAAGAGCCGTTTCAGTGCTGTAGTTGGGGTGGAAACCTGTTTGGAGGGGTTCAAATGTGGAGTTGCGGGAAAGATGGACATGGATTTGGGAGGCAACAACACGTTCAAGGACTTTAGAGGAAAGGGAGGTTGGAGATGGGGTGATAGTTTGCAAGGGCTGAGGGGTTAAGGATGGGTTTTTTGAAGAGGGGTGTGATGACGGCAGATTCGAAGGGAGGAGGACAGTACCTGAGGAGAGGGAACCATTAACAATATCAGCTAACATGAGGACCAGGAAGGGAAGTTGGGTGGTTGGCAGTTTGTTGGGAATCGGGTCGATGTGGCAGGAGGGGTGTCTCATGGACAAAATAAGCCCGGAGAGGGCATGAGGGGAGATAAGAGAGAAAGATGCGAGTTCAGGGCTAGGGCAGGGGGGATCCTTAGGGGGAAGTTTGGCTTGGTGGGCTAGGGGAAGGGAGGGAAGCGGCAGAGGTAGCTGAATGGATGGTCTCAATCTTGGTGACAAAGAAGTCCATGACCTCCTCACATTTGTTGTTGGAGGGGAGGGTGGAGGGGAGAGTGGTTTAAGAAGATGGTCTGTAGTGGAGAAGAGAAGCTGGGGGTTATCTTTGCATTCCAGGATGATCCTGGAATAGTGAGCAGTTTTGGAAGAGGAGAGCAGGACCCGATAGTGCTTTAGGTGGTCCAACCAGATCTGGCGATGAATGGCTAAAACAGTTGTCCACCATAAACATTCAAGTGTGCATCCCTTGGACTTAAGGGAGTGGAGATGAGGGTCATACCAGGAGGAATGAACAGGGTGAGAGAGAGTAGTGGTTTAATGGGGACAAGGGCACCAAAGGTGGAGGTGAGGGTGTGATTGAGCAGATTGGTGGCTGCAGAAATCTTATGGTGAATGGAGAGCCAAAGGCTAGACAATTGGGAATTTGACAGTGCCATTGTAAGTGACTTAGGGGAGAGTTTGTTCCAGTGGCAAACAGGGAAAGAAGTGGGGTTGAGAGGGGGGAAGGGTGTGGGTGGAGAGGGATACAAGGAAGTGATCAGAGATTGCGTTATCCATAACTGACATGATGGGACTAAAGAGGCCACATTAGATGTCAAGGTCAGGGAGGTGGCCGTGAATATGGATAGGGGAGTTTATGTGGAGGGAGAGATGATGGGAGGGTAATGAACTCAGAGGAGAGAGAGCATGATAAGTTGAGATGGAGGTTGAAATCACTGAGGATGAGAAGTCGGTCGGTGCAGAGGCTGAGGAAGGAAACCAGTGAAGATATCTCGGTGAGAAACTTGGCATGGTGCATAAGAAATAGAAGCTGGAGTAGGCCATAGAGCCCCTCGTGCCTGCTCCGCCATTCAATAAGATCATGGCTGATCTTCTACCTCAACTCCACTTTCCTGCCCGATCCCCATATTCCCCGATTCTCTTACTATCCAAAAATCTGTCGATCTCAGTCTTGAATATACTCAATGACTGAGCACCCACAGCCTTCTGGGGTAGAGAACTTGGGTGGGGGGTAGAGAATGAGGATTTTAAAGGAGAGGCAAGAGGGGTGGAGCCAGGTGAGATGCTCAAAGAAGGAGAAGGGGACAGACCAAGGCCACACTGACACTGCGGTAGTCTGGGCGGGGCAAGTGGTGGAAGGTATCACCAGGTGGGGAGGCTTCATTAAGGGGGAAGATGTCATCACCTGTCAACCAAGTTTCTGTAGCAAGGGCCTTGTTCACAAGTGAACGGACATTCTGGGGTGAGATGTGGAGAGAGGTGGTGATAGCTGATCCACAGTCAGAGTCCACTGGGTTCAATGTTGGCAGGGTGAGTGGGACGGGAAGGAGATTGGTAAGATTAGCCCCCATCGGGCACGCTGGGCGTGAAAGTCAGCAAGAGAGTATAATGCAGCAGTTGGGGTTGCTGCTCGTAAGGAGGCAGCAACGAGTGCCTCGATGGGCCCTTCAGAAATTGCTAAGAAAGGCACAGAGGGAAGCTGTCGGCTTATCTAAGAGGGAGTCAAGCCTGGGATGGTGGCCGGAGAGTAGGAAGGTCAAGGAGTGCTGAAGGGTTAGAGTAGGAATTTGGGGGGGCAGAGTACTGAGAGGGGAGAAATGAAAGGAGGCACGACGACAGGAGAGAGGGGCCTAGGAGGGGTGAAGAAAAAAGGGGAAATAGAAGTGATGGGCTCGGGTCCGGAGCGGCAGCCATAATGCGCATGTGAGTGGACACAGGGAAATTCAAGTTACATCGGCGTGGCCGCACAGCAAGATTGGGATCGATATGTCCTGGTACTAAACAGGGAATAGAGGGGAGATAATAGGAGGGAGTCCTAATTTAAACCTTCCCTGTGGCTTGAATGAGCTTTGTGCACAGTTATACTCTGTGTTGGGGTGCCGAATGCCTCAGTTGTAATTTTAGGCCTCTGACCTCTGGGCCTATTAGTGCGACGAAAGTCATCCTGTATTATCAGCCCTGGCTGTGTCAGAAGGGAATGGAATTCATTTTCCATTACTAACATCCCTTATTTTGAAGTGCACGAAAATGTAATTTGTAAAAAGGTAATATTTCTTGGAGAGCTAAAATTTTTTTTTGAAAAGGTAGTTATCCTCTTTTTAATAATTCATTATGTGAAGCACTTTGAGATGTTTCAATGTGATAAGGTGCTACATAAGTGCAACATAGAAACATAGAAAATAGGAGCAAGAGTAGGCCATTCGGCCCTTCAGGCCTGCTCCACCATTCAAAATGATCATGTCTGATCATCTAACACAATATATATTTTTTGTAGATTTTAATAACTACCAATCAAAATAGCAGGTAAATATGATTTTTGCTGTTAAATGGGAACTCATTTTTGAAAAGTAGCCAAATTTAGCTCTCATTATGATCCTTTAGCATTTCTGAAATGGCTAGACGGTCACTGAATCAAAATGAATGATGGATGTTTCTATAATCCAGACGTTGAGCACAACGCATATGTATAACGGCTTCACAAAAATATCAGATCGGGATTTTCCATGCAAAAGGCCCTGCATGTGGTTAATATTGGTCTTGTCAAGATGAGGCTTGGGTTTATATGATTATGCTTTTTTAAAAAAAGATATTACCCCCATTTCATCCACCCCATTCTCCCCTTCACAGTGAGTTCATGATGAGGCATCTCCTATAGGCAAGTCAGCAGTGCATGTGTCCTGTCCGCAGCCCAACACTGTTGCTGCTCTCGTCTATCCCCAAATGATTTCCATTAGATTCCGTATGGGTTTCTCCAGTTCTGATGGACAGTGACTTGGGTTCTGCTGGGCTGGGGTCAAGAACTTGATGATTGAATTAATTTCAAAAATTATCATGTTCATTGCAAAAGTGTTTTAAAATTAATCTCTTTACAACTCATTACTTAGAGTCATAGAGTCATAGAGTTATACAGCACGGATAGAGGCCCTTCGGCCCATCGTGTCCATGCCGGCCATCAGCCCTGTCTACTCTAATCCCATATTCCAGCATTTGGTCCGTAGCCTTGTATGCTATGACGTTTCAAGTGCTCATCCAAATGCTTCTTGAATGTTGTGAGGGTTCCTGCCTCCACAACCCTTTCAGGCAGTGAGTTCCAGACTCCAACCACCCTCTGGGTGAAAAAGTTCTTTCTCAAATCCCCTCTAAACCTCCCGCCTTTTACCTTGAATCTATGTCCCCTTGTTATAGAACCCTCAACGAAGGGAAAAAGCTCCTTAGTATCCATCCTATCTGTGCCCCTCATAATTTTGTACACCTCAATCATGTCCCCCCTCAGCCTCCTCTGCTCCAAGGAAAACAAACCCAATCTTCCCAGTCTCTCTTCATAGCTGAAGCGCTCCAGCCCTGGTAACATCTTGGTGAATCTCCTCTGCACCCTCTCCAAAGCGATCACATCCTTCCTGTAGTGTGGCGACCAGAACTGCACACAGTACTCCAGCTGTGGCCTAACCAGTGTTTTATACAGCTCCATCATAACCTCCTTGCTCTTATATTCTATGCCTCGGCTAATAAAGGCAAGTATCCCATATGCCTTCTTTACCACCTTATCTACCTGTTCCGCCGCCTTCAGGGATCTGTGAACTTGCACACCAAGATCTCTCTGACCCTCTGTCTTGCCTAGGGTCCTCCCATTCATTGTGTATTCCCTTGCCTTGTTAGTCCCTCCAAAGTGCATCACCTCGCACTTTTCCAGGTTAAATTCCATTTGCCACTGTTCCGCCCATCTGACCAACCCATCTATATCGTTCTGCAGACTGAGGCTATCCTCCTCGCTATTTACCACCCTACCAATTTTTGTATCATCAGCGAACTTACTGATCATACCTTTTACATTCATATCCAAGTCATTAATGTGGACCACAAACAGCAAGGGACCCAGCACCGATCCCTGTGGTACCCCACTGGCCACAGGCTTCCAGTCACAAAAACAACCTTCGACCATCACCCTCTGCCTTCTGCCACTAAGCCAGTTTTGTATCCAAAGTGCCAAGGCACTCTGGATTCCATGGGCTCGTACCTTCTTGACCAGTCTCCTGTGGGGGACTTTATCGAAGGCCTTACTGAAATCCATGTATACCACATCCACTGCGTTACCCTCATCCACACGCCTAGTCACCCCCTCAAAAAATTCAATCAAATTAGTCAGACATGATCTTCCCTTGACAAAGCCATGTTGACTATCCCTGATTAATCCTTGCTTCTCCAAGTGGAGACTAATTTTGTCCTTCAGAATTTTTTCCAATAATTTTCCTACTGTTAGGCTCACTGGCCTGTAGTTCCCCGGTTTTTCCCTACTCCCCTTCTTGAATAATGGTATTACATTAGCGGTTCTCCAGTCCTCTGGCACATCCCCTGTGGCCAGAGAGGTTCTGAATATATGTGTCAGAGCCCCCGCAATCTCCTCCTTTGCCTCACACAGTAGCCTGGGATACATTTCGTCCGGGCCTGGGGATTTATCCATTTTTAGGCCTGCTAAAACCGCTAATACCTCCTCCCGCTCGATGTTAATATGTTCGAATATATCACAGTCCCCCTGCCGTATTTCTATGTCTACATCGTCCTTCTCCATAGTGAAAACAGATGCAAAAAATTCATTTAGAACCCCTCCTACATCTGCCGGCTCCACACACAGATTGCCATTTTTGTCCCTAATGGGCCCTATTTTTTCCCTAGTCATCCTCTTACCCTTAATATACTTATAAAACATCTTAGGATTTTCCTTTATTTTGCTCGCCAGTGTTATTTCATGGCCCCTCCTTGATCTCCTAATTTCTTTTTTAAGTATCCCCCTGCACTTTTTGTACTCCTCTAGGGCTTCCTCCGTCTTTAGCCTTTTGTATCTGCCAAAAGCCCTCCTTTTTTTCCTAATCCATTCTCGTATATCCCCTGACATCCAAGGTTCCCTGGAGTTCTTGGAACCACCCTTGACCTTTACGGGAACATGTTGCCATTGTATGGTCTCAATCTCCCTTCTGAAAGACTCCCATTGCTCCGATGCGGATTTTCCTATAAGCAGCTGATCCCAGTCCATTTTGGCCAGATCCTGCCTTATCCTATTAAAATCGGCCTTCCCCCAATTTAGAACCTTTATTTCCGGCCCCTCCCTGTCCTTTTCCATGACCACCTTAAATCTCACCGAATTATGGTCACTGTCACCAAAGTGCTCACCTACTAGCACTTCTTCCACTTGGCCGGCCACATTCCCTAGAATTAGGTCCAATACCGCCCCCTCTCTTGTAGGACTTTCTACATGCTGGCTCAAAAAGCTCTCCTGGATGCACGTTAAGAATTTTGTACCCTCTAAGCCTTTTACACTCTGAGTATCCCAGTTAATATTGGGGAAGTTGAAATCCCCCACTATTATTACCCTATTATTTGCACAATTTTCTGAGATTTGCCTACATATCTGTTCCTCTATCTCCCCCTGACTGTTTGGGGGCCTATAGTACACTCCCATCAAAGTGCTTGCCCCCTTTTTGTTTTTAAGCTCCACCCATATAGCCTCATTAGAGGAACCTGCTAATATATCATCCCTCCTTATGGCAGTAATTGATTCTTTAATTAATATTGCGACCCCCCCTCTTCTTATACCTCCCCCTCTGTCTCGCCTGAAGATTCTGTACCCCGGAATATTGAGCTGCCAGTCTTGCCCCTCCCTCAACCATGTCTCTGTGACAGCAACAATATCATACTCCCATGTGTTTATCAACACCTTCAGTTCATCCACCTTATTCGCAAGACTCCTTGCATTAAAATAGATGCCATCCAGCCTTGCCCTCACATATTTGCCCTGTCTTCCAAGCTGACTTGTTTTTTTCTCTATATTTGGCTGCACATCACCCCCTATTGTAGCTCCACTCTGTATCCCATCCCCCTGCCAAGTCAGTTTAAACCCCCCCCAACAGTGCTAGCAAACCTCCCCGCAAGGATATTTGTCCCGCTCTGGTTCAGGTGCAACCCGTCCGACTTGTACAAGTCCCACCTTCCCCAGAAGCAGGCCCAGTGATCCAGGAAACTGAAACCCTCCCTCCTGCACCAACTCTTTAGCCACGCATTCATCTGTTCTATCCTCCTATTTCTATACTCACTAGCCCGTGGCACTGGGAGTAATCCAGAGATTACAACCTTTGAGGTCCTGCTCTTTAATCTGCTACCTAGCTCCCTAAATTCTTGATGCAGGACCTCATCTCCCTTCCTACCTATGTCGTTGGTCCCAATGTGGACCACGACCTCTGCCTGTTCACCCTCCCCCTTGAGAATGCCCTGTAGCCGCTCAGTGACATCCATGACCCTGGCACCAGGGAGGCAACAAACCATCCTGGAGTCACGTTTACGGCCACAGAAACGCCTGTCTGTTCCCCTTACGATAGAATCCCCTACCACTATAGCTCTTCCACTCTTTTTCCTCCCAGCCTGTGCAGCAGAGCTACCCCTGGTGCCAGGAAGTTGGCTGCTGCTGCCTTCCCCTGATAAGTCATCCCCCTCAACAATATCCAAAGCGGTATATTTGTTTGAGAGGGGGACGGCCACAGGGGACCCCTGCACTGCCTGCCTGCTCTTCTTACTCTGCCTGGGGGTCACCCAATTACTTCCTGCCTGTACAACCTTTACCTGCGGTGTGACCATCTCACTAAACGTGCTATCCACGACGTTCTCAGCATCGCGAATGCTCCTTAATGAATCCATCCGCAGCTCCAGTGCCGCAATGCGGTTTGTCAGTAGCTGCAGCTGGATGCATTTCCCGCACACATGGTCGTCAGGGACACCGGAAGGGTCCCTGATTTCCCACATAGAGCAGGAAGAGCATAACACGGGGCTGGGCTGTCCTGACATGACTTACCCTTTAACTAATTAATTCAAATTAAATGAATCCCACCAATTTCACTTCAATTGCAGGAATAGTATGAAGGATGATTGAAAGGAGGTATGGAAATGAATTTGAGATGGTTTCAAAACAGTCACATTGACTTGTTTGCAGAGTGAGTGAGTGAGCCAGTGATCACAGAAATGTGGCCCAGATTAAATGCTTTATGACAATTTGGGCATATCTTCAACATGGCGGGATTTCTACCCAGTGTAATGATGCGGCCTCCAACCCTGGATGATTTTTCAGCCTTGAAGTCATTTGTATAACTTTGCTGAGCTTTGCGGCCTCCACTGAGGAAACCGGCTCGAAAGGGATCGGAGAATGACTGTGGCAAGATTCTGCTACCTTCTGCCACTGGCTCCTCCCCAGGCTACAGGTCATTTCACTGAGTTTGCTTATGATTTTAAGAAGGCCTTTAATGGTCTATTTTTGTTAAAATTAGCACAGAGGAAAATATTCATGTTTTGGATAGCTGATGATGTTCACTGATGGACAGTGCACTCACTCAAGGGATCATTATTCCCATGTTTTATATTATTAGTGAATTTGTGTAATTGCATAATTCGGGTTTTTTTAAATATCCGACCATCTCCAATGATATTGCTTATGTATATTCTGGAATACTTAACCTGGCTAGTCCCTTTTTAAGGTTATTACTCAGTGGAAAGTGGTCTAAATAGGCAAATATAGGTCACTGTAGCTGCTCGCAAACTCCTGAGGCCCACTAGAAGATAGCCATAGCTGCTTGTAAATTTCTGACTCCAGGTCAGAAAAACCCAGCATGAAATGACTGCCTTTCTTTCTCTTCGATCAAGTGGTTTATCATCTCGCACTTGGGAGTCGGATGCTTGTTGTATGACAGATGTGTGCTAGATACAAGGCTGTTTTTTTTTAAAAAAAGATGCACATCATTACTCAGAGGGTGGTGCACCTGTGGAATTCTCTACCACAGAAGGCAGTGGAGGCCAAGTCATTAAATATATTCAAGAAGGAGACAGATATATTTCTTAATCCTAAAGGGATCAAGGGATATGGGGAGAAAGCGGGAACAAGGTACTGAGTTAGACGATCAGCCATGATAATTTTGAATGGCGGACCAGGCCTGAAGGGCCGAATGGCCTACTCTTGCTCCTATTTTCTATGATTCTATGATTAGTTAGGGTTTGTTTCTCTTCTCCCTCCTCAACCTTTGCCTCGGTCACCATTCACTTCCTTGTAAACCTCCAACCAAGAAATGCAAGTTTGCAGCATTTAACCATTGTTGAGAGACTTTGCTAGAAATTCTTCATGCTTTGCAGTGATCCTGGCAAGCTGCGCCTTTTATATAGTGACACATATTCTCGAGGGTGGATGGGAAGGTGGAAGTAACAGAATTTAGGACAGGTGACATCATCTTGCCTTAACTCAATCATTTGCATTTGGCTTCCTCTGGGAAGGTGCGTTCTTCTTCAGCACACCCTTAAAAACCCATGGATTCCATGCCGGGACACTTCTGCAGTCAAACCTCAGCACACATTCGCCCAGTTGACAATTCCTGCCCCTGCACAGGCACAATTGCTGACCCAGGAATTTCAGGGTTGGAATGTCCGTATATGCAGATGACGCACTTTGTTACAAATGCAAAACAGTCTTAAATGTTCGGCACTTCTGGGTTGTAACTGGAAACTGATGAGCCCATTCTATTCTGCGAAGATCTCTAACCAAACCCAATTCAACATTAATCTCAGGCTGTGTTTATTTGCAACAATTAGACTGTTTTAGCCCTTAAAAGGACATGCCAACTTAAATAGAGACCTATAGAAAGAAAGACAGACTTGCATTTATAATTCACAACTTCAGGATGCCCCAAAGCACTTCACAATCAATGAAGTACTTTTGAAGTGTAGTTACTGTTGTATTGTAGGAAATGCTGCAGCTAGTTTGGACACAGCAAGGTCCCACAATAACAATGAGATAATGACCCAATAATCTGTTTTAGCGATGTTGGCTGAGGACACCAGGGAGAACTCCCCTGCTCGTCTTCATAATTAATGCCATGAGATCTTCTATGTCCACCTGAGAGGGCAGGCAGACCTTGTCATTAGAAAGACGTCACCTCCAACAGCGCAACGCTCCCTCAGTACTGTACTGGAGTCCATGCACAGTAGCATAATACATTACCCATTAAACAGTGTATCATCTGATTTTACTGTGAGCAACACCATAGGAGAGCTGCTAGTGATATATTAGACACAACTCCTCTGCGCATGCAGACTCCAACTGCAGCTGTGCCCACTTTCTTCCAGGTGCAAAACAATCTTAAAAAGCTGGGTGCTTCTGAACCGTAGCCTGAAATTGACAGTGTGTTTCAATTTGAAAAGTGATCCAAGGTTCCACACTCCAATTGGCAAAGTTCCCTGACCAAACAACAATCAATCCTGAACAGTCCTGAGATTCTGTTTACTAAACAATTAAATTCTGTGGCCTGAAGGGGACATAGCTTAACATTGCCGGCAGAATAATACATTGTGCTTGGCATGCTATACCAATTCTTTATAAAACAGCATATCATCCAAATTGCCCTGGGCACCGTTACAAGAAATCCAATTGATAGATACAGACATGCTTATAGAAACCAAAAATTCTAGGAAATATACAGCAGTCTACCAAAATCTGAAAAGAGAAGACAGATTAGCATTTCAGGCCGCAACTCCTCGTCGGAACTGCTGAAGGGCCTCGCCCAAAATGTTAACCTATCCTTTCTTTTTTCAGTTACTGCAACTTATTTCTCCACCCATTTCAGAGGTACTGGAAAGCATGTATTAACACGCTGAGTGGTTTGACAATGTATTCTCTCTTGGACTAGCCCATTGCAGGCTGACTTGAGGGGGGAGTTATAGGTCTCCATCATCGTTCCTCAATTTTAATCCAATAAATGCCATAATTCCTCAATAATTATATTTAAAGTGCCTCTTGCACACCGTCAGCATTGCTGCCCTGTTTAGTGAATCTTGAAATTTATCAGTATTACAATACTGTTTCCATTTAGATGTATTTGTAACTAAGATTAATTAATTTAATTAATAAAAATCCGTGAAATAAAGTGGAAATATCTTCCAATCTCCAGCACTGCAATCCTTCACTTTATGGGAATAAATAATGTAGCAAATAAAAAAAAACAAATTGCTTGTTTATATTTACCAAGCATGGAGCTTCCAGAATAAAACTGTGTTGCCCCATAATCAATATTCATAATCATTCCATACTCAATGATGTCTAAGGGAAAGAATGCCAACTGTTACAAAGATCTTTGTGGCAACTTTCTTGTTTGGGATGCACTGCTCATGTGCTAATTGGGTTGACCTCTCCCATTTGTTCTTTGGTTGTGCAGCTGCGATTGGTAGGAGCTAAGGGTCAAAGGGCAAAGGTTGTTGGCACAAATAGACAGACTGCCGCTTCCTGGAATTTTGCACCATGAAAACAAAGGGTATCTTTATAAACAAATGTAAGTAGGAAGAAACACTTCGTTGAAAAGACAAACTCCTGATTTGTATACTAGGAGAAAAATATGGGGGAATTTTAACCCTCCACGTCGGGCAGGAGAGGGTCGGGGTGGGGTTTAAATATGTGAAACCCAAACCCACCCCGCCACGAGTGGGCCGACTTCCGGTTTAACCGCCCTGGGTTTTGGGACGTCAGAGTAACCTGCTCTGGAGAGGCGGGTCCGTAATTATAATTTTTTTTTCCGTTCATGGGATGTGGGCGTCGCTGGCAAGGCCGGCATTTATTGCCCATCCCTAATTGCCCCTGAGAAGGTGGTGGTGAGCCGCCTTCTTGAACCGCTGCAGTCCGTGTGGTGACGGTTCTCCCACAGTGCTGTTAGGAAGGGAGTTCCAGGATTTTGACCCAGCGACAATAAAGGAACGGCGATATATTTCCAAGTCGGGATGGTGTGTGACTTGGAGGGGAACGTCAGGTGTTGTTGTTCCCAAGTACCTGCTCTTGTCCTTCTAGGTGGTAAAGGGTCGGGGATGGGGTTTAAATGGGAAAATATGTGAAACCCAACCCCAATATTTAAATAAGGCTCCGTGTCTCAGATTTTGTGAGCTTTTGAACTTAATGGCCCTTAAATTTAAGGGCTCAGGAAATCCGGCAGCTAAAAGGAAGCGGGAAATGCCGGCTCCAACAGCTAAGTACTTTTTAGAGCACTGCTTGTGGGCCAAGAGGAGCAGGAATGCTGCCCGCGGCCCCTCAAGCAAATCTTCTGCGGCGATCGACCCACCTCCTCCCCCCCGTGATCCGTATGCCAGCTCACTACGCCCTGATCTATCCCTCCCTCCCTCCTTGCTACCATGCTCCGAGCGCCCCCCCCCCCTACCCCCAATCCGGTACTATTTCTGATTGCCGGGGGCAGTCCCCAAAGGTCCCTGGCTGCGGCCTTCTACCGCTGGCTTTCCTGCCAGGCAGCCGATCAGCCTCTTAATGTGGCAGGCTGCCGAATGGGAAACGGAGTAAAAAAAATTGATAATGAGGTCCTACCATTAAATTCGGCAAGACCTCCGCCTTCCCGACATTTCCGGGTTTCCTGGCCAAAAACACACGCCCCCGCTCCCTCCCCCGTAAATATCGAGGCCTATAATTCGGTGAGGACTGTGAGGAACCTTTACCATTGAGAATTTCGGCTGAAGAGATACGCAGCGCCTGGCACTGACTGAAGAGATCAGAAACTGAAATATTTTTGATTATATTACAGTAACTGGTTCTTTTCATTAGTTTTTGAATCTCATCTCTTGACTAAATAGGAGATTGGCCCATGTAGGAAAGGCATGATTTGTGATTAATGGTGAGTGGCGAAATCACTTCTTTTGTCTGTGACAGCACCATTACAATTTTTTTAGATTTACTTCAATAACCTAACGACAAAAGCTACCATTATGTGAAGGAGGGTTCTAGATTAAACATTGTTTATTTCCTTGATGTTAAAATGCTCCAGCTGGTTGAGATAGGAGACACACTAATCAACCATGTTTTCAGAATTAAGAAGGTGAACAGCTAGTTTTATATTCTTTTAAACTGCAAAAGGTTGCCTCTCTGGAAGGCAACTGAAGAACATTTGGAAATAGTCCAGTAATAAATAGAAAGAAATTAGATTTTTCAGCTCGACACAGGTCTGCTGAACAAATAAGACTCCTGCCTGAGTGGAGAAAGGTGAACTGAGGGGTCGTTTATAATCTCACTATTTTCATCAGAAATGTAAAGAATCTTCTAAGCAGAAACATGGAAACTGGTGAAAGGCCGAACGCTGGCTACCACACATGTCTTAGCGTGTGAAAGGAGAAGCAGGAAAAACAGAAGATCCTTTTATACTGTTGTGAAAATGTGATATGGTGACTGACTCTTAACTGCATGTCTTTAGCATCCAAGCAACCATATTACATCAAAGCCTCTCTTTATCGCCACTTGATTTCTGCTGAGATTTATCTGCACAAAACAACGGCAATTATTGTCAGCTGTGTAAATAGTTTAACACTGTTGGCTGGTCCAGCTTTCATCTCTTAGACTGTGACTGTCCAGCTCCAATAAATGAGCACACAACACTGGAGGGGATTCTTTCTCTATTATTACTACCATTTCACACTTTCTCTCCTGCAGTATCTAGAGGGTCACTTCTGTTTGGCTGAGGGTAAAAATAATAAAATTCATAATTAGACAGCAAGATGTATTATGCTCAGGTGAAAATAATTCTGTACCTAAAGCTAGGACTAAAGGCCTAATAAAAAACAAAACTTTGCAACGATGTTGAACTGTTGGGTACTATCACCATTTATTTGAATATATGACAGTGGAAAATATACAAACACTTAAAGGTTCGTACTATTGTGTTGCTGCTTTGAGGGATTTGACTTCGTCTAAACTATAGGGCCTGGGCTTTCTGCTCTTGTTATGCCAGGGAAGAGAAAGGTGTAAGTGGAGCAGAAAGGTATGCAAATCTGTACGGGATTGCGCAGTGCCAGAGGTCCACTCCAAAGTGTCAGCCTTGACTCAGTGGTAGCACTCTTGCCTATGAGGCAAAAGGCTGTAGGTTCAAGCCCCAGGCTAGAGAACAGAGCACAAAATAGAGGCTGACACTCAAGTGCAGTACTGAGGGCGTACTGCACTGTCTGAGGTGCTGTCTTTCGGATGAGGCGTTAAACCGTCTGCCGTCTCAGGTGGATGTAAAAGATCCCATGGCACTATTTGAAGAAGAGCAGGGGAGTTCTCCCCGGTGACCTGGCCAATATTTATCCCTCAACCAATATCACTAAAACAGATTATCTGGTCATTATCACATCGCTGTACGTGGGGCCTCACTGTGCGCAAATTGTTTCCTACATTACAACAGTGACTACACTTCAAAAGGTTTTAATTGGCTGCATAGTGCTTTGGGATGTCCTGAGGTCATGAAAGACGTCATATAAATCCAAGTTCTTTCTTTTGTACTGTCTCATTTTTCTTCCTTATTTTTACCGAGTGCAATAGTTTTGTTCACCTCCTCCATTCCTTCCCTTCCATAACCCACCCAATCCACTGTCACTGTTGATAGCATGGACATCCTGAGAGTGAGGGCAATCAGCATTGAATTAAACAGAAGCCATCAATGTGAAAGAATAAACACCTTGGGCATTGCAGAAGTGATGAAAATCCAAAATGTACAATAAAAGCTGTGCTAAAGACCACCCGTACACGTGAACTCAGACCCAACTATGGGAAATGATGAGCAGGAAAAGACCAGCTGGTCCATCAAACCTGCTCCACATTCATGATGGCTCGTGACCAGAAACTTCCTACAACCACCACCCCTCTTCCCCCCCCCCCCCCCCCGCCCACCCTCCAGCATCCATGTAATCTCCCGAGACAGGCAAAAAAAAACAGAGAAATACCCAGGACCAAAAGGAAAAAATACTCTAAAATTCCTCTCCGGCCCCTTCAGGCAATCGGATCCAGTCATGTAGAAGAAATCTGCCCACCCCCACCATGTGTTAATGTATCGGGACATCAGCTGGTTATCTCCAAATATCACAGGTAACCTTGCACCTTTCAAGCTGCTGTAATGTAACTCTTTCTAGCTGGATGGTACAGTGGATCAGACCATTCACATTTGAGCTACTGGCCAGATTTCCCACATCCTCCATCAGGCCAGCTCCAATTGCAAGGCCAAAGCTGTGGTGGGAGCTCATGCTAATTATTCAAATGAGCTGACCCTGTAAAATTGGGGGCAGTTAAACACCAAGCTAATTTATTCACTGATAAAGTGGTAAAGCAGCAACAGCGAGTTGTTGAAGTTAGTCCAAGTAACACAAAACCATTTGAATCAGTTCATGAGAAGGTTAACCAGATAAAAGCCAGTTGATTTTCTATGAATTTTCTTTGGTTTTCTCTGCAGATCTTTCAAACAAATCACTTCTTGGAAGGAAGTGACTGCTGAATGCTAACTGGTGATGGTCCTTATTGAAATTACATTCCAATGCTCCGTGTCTGTTGTGGTAGGTCAAGGCTGTAACTAACTGTTACATCAAAAGTGTCCATTCTTTATACCCTTAAAACCCTTTGACCTACAGAATTACCTTTAAGAAATCAGTGTGAGACTGAGCCACTTTGCTTGAACGATTAACCGCCAGCCCTCTGACACATGCACAAAGGCATCCCGATGGCCACATATGGTGCCTGACGAGTATTGTCTGTGCTAGAGCTATCTTGATTCGATTATGATGTTGCTTAATAGCTCAGTGAAGCATGTTAATTGTTACTATCATGTGGATGTGTGCAGTCATGTATATCTGACAGAAATCAACATTATTGCTTTGATTGGCTTCTTTCCAATACATTTCATGCAGAGCCAAAAGAATAGAAGCCAATTTCCCAGCACACAGTTGCAGAAGCCATTTTAAAGAGCCTATTTTACCCTATGAAATGCAGTACAGAGGGAGAGTACCTATAAACTATGGCCAAAAATATCTCTATCACACCATAAGTACTGTACTTGAGAGGACACCTCCCTGTCACAGTGGCATGTTAAG
This sequence comes from Heptranchias perlo, assembly GCF_035084215.1. Taxonomy (NCBI): domain Eukaryota; kingdom Metazoa; phylum Chordata; class Chondrichthyes; order Hexanchiformes; family Hexanchidae; genus Heptranchias; species Heptranchias perlo. The sequence goes on from NC_090341.1 coordinate 45,672,303, forward strand.
TGTCCTCATTACAGCTCCTGTAGATGTCTTGGCAAGCTGAGTCCAATCATTGCTATTTTAAATGAGATCAAGTCGACACAATCTGTAAGCTTTATATGATGCTTTAGTTGATGCTCATAAAAATAGCACAGACAAGAATTTGGTATGAGCGGATTAAACATTGGTACCAAAGCAGCGCCAATTAGAAAATATACCTTAATGACTCAACTCTCCCTATTACAACAGAGCAGGACTTAATAAATCAATTGAAATTTTACATTCATACCGAACAGAATTATTTGTTTCAGCAAATACTTTGTTGTAACTCGCATCCACTCAAGAATTGCCCTTTTTCATTGCTTCTAGGATTCCGGAAAATTGTGGTAACTCGATCAATCAATTGCCTAAGCATACGGGCAAACATCATTTCCAAATGTAAGGAATCTTACAACACCAGGTTATAGTCCAACTGTTTTACAGTTGGACTATAACCTGGTGTTGTAAGATTCCTTACATTTGTCAACCCCAGTCCATCACCGGCATCTCCACATCATCATTTCCAAAGACAAGAAAGGCTTGCATCCACATAGCGCCTTTCACAAGCACTTTACAATGAATTTCTTTTGTAGTGTAGTCAATGTTGTAATGTAGGAAATACGACAGCCAATTTGTGCACAGGAAGGCCCAGGAACAGCAATGTGATAATGACCAGATGACCTGTTTTAGGGATGTTGGTTGAGGGATAAATATTGGCCAGTACACCGGGGAGAACTCCCCTGCTCTTCTTTGAAATAGTGCCATGGGATCTGTTATGTCCACCTGAGAGGGCAGACAGGGTTCAACATCTCACCTGAAAGATGGGCACCTCCGGCAGTGCAGTGCTCTCTCAGTACTGCACTGGAGTGTCATCCTAAATTTTGTGCAAAAGTAAACCTCATGCTATAGTATGACATTAACGATAGTTGTTCTCCTTTTACTACCTGTGCAGATAGAGAGAGAAAAAAAAGAGTGGGAGATCTAGGACAGAATGAGGGAAAGCAAAGAAAGCCAAGAAGCAGTGATTGGACTGGATATTAAAAATAAGCCATGTATTTTAAAATCATTTCTAGCATAAATAGAATGCTCAGTGTTTGAGTGTCGCAGATATTATCCCAGTCATTAATAGGACTCATTTTGTATCGAGGACTGAAGCATTGACCCTGATATTTACTCGGAGCCAGGAAGAGAGTGGGAGGGGGAGGGGGGGAAGGAATGATTTTCGGACGCGGAACCCGGAAGTGAAGGTGGCGGGTCGGATTCTGTGATCTCAACGATTGAAGGATTCAATTTTTTTCTTCCGGGTTTTGTGTCTCCACGCTGCCCAGCGGGCATACTGTGTACCCGCATGATGCGATCTGATGTCCACTATTTAAAGGGCCAATGCAAAAATAGAATTTGGGGAGCCAGAAGGAACTTAACCATAGATTCACAAAGAGCGAGGCCAGCACCCAGATTCACTGATGCTTGCCTTGAAGTGCTGCTGGGTGCAGTGAGGAGCAGGAGGGAAATTATTTTCCCCAGCAATGGGAGGAAGAAACCTGCTTCTGTTACCAAGAAGGCGAGGAGGTGAGCAGCAGGAGCATTGGTTGCAGTGCAGGAAGTGCTTTAATGACATAACCAGGTCAGGAAAAGTGAGTACAGCTGTTGATTCACCTACATCCTGTGGACATCTCCTGATGTCTGAGTCTGCCCCTGCACAAGTTCAGGTGGAGCAGTCTTTGGCGGGGCCCTCACCTGGGTATGCACAAGGATGTGTGAAGAAATGTTACATTGTGAAGTTTCCTTTTCTTATATTAACACATAACATTTATTGATTAGCATCACTTCCACGTCTTGCCCATTATTGTGTCCCGAGTGCTAACTCAGCCTTTCATTTGTTTCATGATGAATGTCAATACCTGACGGGACCCATTGAGTGGATATGAAATGGTTAAATGTGAGGATGAAGGACTGTTTTGTGCGAAGGGGTGGGTTGGTCATGATGGGAGAGGGCCGGAGTATTTCAATCTATCTTTTTCCCACTTTGACTGACTAAGCGAACCTTTGAGATGTGAGGGCATCCCTGGCACCCGGGCAGAAATGTACGTGGCTATACTGGTGATCGGTGCCTCATATGCAGAAGATGATTGATAAGCGCCTCAGTCAGCCTCCACCTCTAACCCTCTCTGCTGCACATCACGGTGATTCTCGACACCCTTGCTGGCGAGTACCGAAGGGCCCCTCCCGACCTATCAGGGCACCTGAAGCGCATCTTCAACATGCCAATGACTTGCTCAATGACATACCTGGTGGTCATGTGACTCTGGTTGTAGCGCTCTTGCTCCTCATTGGTGGGATTCCTCACAGGTGTCATGAGCCAAGTCTGAAGTGGGTATCCTTGTCTCCAATGAGCCACCCCTTAAGTCTGTTTCCTGGTAGGAAGAAGTCTGGAATGTTGGACTGCTGCAGTATAAAAGCATCAAGACAGCTGCCAATCTGGTGCACACCTGCACGAACCTCTTCTTGTGATTGCACACCAGTTGAGCATTGATGGAATGGTTGATAAAAACTCCTGGTTCATGTGGTGGTCCTCGGATTGCCACGTGTGTCTAATTGTTTGCACCCTGTACCTGTAGGAAGCCAGCCAGAGAGGCAAAACCAACTGCCCACTCATTCTGGCTGTTGTCGTCGCGGGGGGAGTTAACATAAGTCAACACCCTGGAAAACAACCCATCCAGCACCTGCCATATACATTTGTGTGCAGCCGAACTGAAGAGAACCTGCAGATGTCTCCGATGGCGCACTGGAAAGAGCCAGATGCAAAGGAATTGAGGGCAGTGGTGACTTTCACAGCGACGGACAATGCGTGGCCGCCATGGTCCAGCACCGAGCTGCTTTTCTTGAAGGAGGCTGAAGATGTCTACGACCACCTGCTGGCTCAATCTGAGCCTGTGTAGGCACTGCTCTTCAGAGAGGTCCAGGGAGCTCAGCCTCTGCCTGTAGACCCTCTCATGTGGGTAGTGACTCCTGTGACTTTGGCCCCTTTGGCTCTCCTCCCTGCTGTTCTCCACCCTGCTATCCTGTCTGTTTTCTCCGGATCGTTGGTATGCACCTCTCTCTTGTGCACCTCTCTCTTGTGCAACTGCAGATCCCAACACAGCACGACGTTGCTGCCGTGGATGGTGATTGTCTTCTTCCTCCTCCAATGTCCTCTTGAATACATCCATTGCCCCCCCGCCCACACCCCCATCCTGATCTTGTCCATTTGAAAGCCTCCCAAGTTGTGAAAAAGCTGTAAGTACACAAGAGGCATGATTTTAGCCTGGAAAAACGGGTGGGTTGGGGGTGGGAGTGAGGTAGTAACAATTGCAAAAGTCTAAAACCCGCCTCCGACCCGCCCATTTCCGGTATTCACGGGGGGGGGGGCGGGCAACTAACCCACTCTTAGGAGGCAGGTCAGTCAGCGAAAGCTTTTAAGGAGGCTACGGGCCTCCAATTTCGAAGCTTTTTTATTTTAGTCCCTGGGGGCCGGGATTCCCTGGTTTTCTCCTTCATGCTACCTGAGAGGAGCCGAGAAGGTCTGAAGCTGCCTTTGTAGCACAGCTTGTGGGCCCAGAGGAACAGGAGTGCTTCCCCCAGGCCCAACAAACCTACCTGCAGCGACCAACCCCATGATCTCCGACCCCACAATCTCTGACCCCCCCCTCAATGATCTCCGACCGCCCCCCCCCCCCAACGATCTCCGACCGCCCCCCCCAACGATCTCCAACCGCCCCCCCCAACGATCTCCGACCGCCCCCCCCAACGATCTCCAACCGCCCCCCCCAACGATCTCCGACCGCCCCCCCCAACGATCTCCGACCGCTCCCCCCATCGATCTCCGTCCACTCCCAACCTCATGATCTCCAACCACCCCCCCCCCAACGATGTCCGAACCCCCTCCCCCGATGACCGACACCCCCCCATCTAACACTTAGCTGAACACATCCTCTACCTGACTCTTCTCCCTCCCGATTGAGAGGCAGCCTGTCAATCAGGCTGGCCTGTCGCGTGGGAAACTGTCAAACAAGAAAAAAACAACGTCCTTATGTCAAAATCATAAGGACATCCGGAAAACCTGTACTTCCGTGTTTCCTGACAGGAAATCCCCCCCGCCTAGCCCGCCCCCGGTCTAAAATCATGGCGAAGAACTCTCTGGCCAACGTATACCAGAGGGAACTGAGACTCCAGCAGTAATCACCGAGCTTTTATTCACATCGGGCAACCTGAACCTTAAAGACCCCCATGAACTGCGACTCAATCTCATCTCCATTTCACTGGCGAGTTTCCTGAGCCCCAGAAGACCTGTGCTGGAGGTGTTAAACTCTAAAGTCAATTTAAAGTTGCCTTATTAACATCTGATAATCAGCTACACTGCTCTGATAAGTACCCATCCATAAGTGCCACCTAAACTAATTATCGACCCGTCTCCAGCGAGTAGGTTACTCTCATGCAGCCAAACGTGCCTCCATTAAACCTGGAGGTCGATGAGTCAGAGCCAGGTTGCAGTCGTGCTGCAAAATTCTATTATTTTAACTTCCCACCTCCCCCAACCCACCCGTTCTTGGGGATTAAAACTCCCCCCATTGAGTATCATCTATTTTTACTCATCTTCAAACCTTTTTCACTGAGATTTCCATTACTCCTACCACTAACATGTACTCTGCCAACATATTTCACAGAAGGAAAAAGTGCCTTTCAATATGATTGAAATGAACCTGATGCAGCCTGAAGTGAGAGTGTTAAGTGTAGGAGGACTTCCCGTTCCCTCTGTGTGCTGCTGATGGTGCTGATCACCTTCTGGATTAAATGTTCCCTGAGTTCTTTGACAATAAGAGGCATCCTTTGTGTAACCATAGCAATACGGTATTATCTCAACAAATCAGCCTGTTTCCAGCCCTGGGGGAAAAAAATGGAGTGGTCCAATCAGGCAATAGTAAAGATATGTGCTTACTGTGGGCTTTAACACAGTGGGGATCCTCTTTACATATAGTCCAGGCAAATTGCTATCATGTACCACAAAATGCTATGTATCTTTTGAGTTAACAATTGTTTTTAGACTATAGATGTGTACAGTTAGCTCTTCAAATGATTTAAATGCAATTTTCAGAGGTTCCCTAATAGTTTGGTTGGTAAGTGTGAAACAGCCATTCACACCAGGAAGGTCCTGTGTTCGATGCCTGGTTTGGACCATCTCAGGTGTAATCTTTGTGTAGTCTCAGCCAAAGCCACAGTGAAGGTGATCCAATTGGCCTCAGTGCTAGAGAAGTAAAATCTGGCTGCTGCTGATTATTTTCCAATGATTCCTACGGAAAAGTGCAGATGATGCCCTGCAGTTGGATAGCTTGCTGACATTCAATGTCTGGGCTCAACACATGGAAAAAATGTCCATGTGGATAAGATTCGGCCAGGGCTATGGAAGTGTATCCCATCATGCATGAACACCATCAGGAGGGGGGGGGAATAATTGGTGGGTGGGGGAGTGGTGAATGGAAGCTCGATTGCTGCTTGTGATCTATTTGACTTCAATCGCTGCCACCAATGTAATTCTATAGCTCGCCCATTGAAGGTGCACGAAAGCGATCAAATCTCTTGTCCAATTTCCCTTGCCTCAGCCCGGTACCTCTCCTCCAAGATGGTACATATAATAGATACGATAATTGATTCATATATGATATATAATTTATGGGCTAGCACAAGAAAAATTACCATGAAAAACCCAACTGGTTCATTAATGATGTCCTTCAGGGAAGGGAACTTGCCACTCCTACCCTGCCTGGCCTACACATGACTCCAGATCCAAACTATCTGACCCTGAAGTGGCCGCACCACCTTCTCAGTGCAATTGGTGTTGGGCAATAAAGGCAGCATTGCAACAACACTCATTGTATCATAGCAGGTACAGCACAGGAGGCGGCCATTTGGCCCATCGTGCCTGTGCTGGCTCTTCGAAAGTGCTAGCCAATTAGTCCCACTCCCCTGTTCTTTCCCCAGAGCCTTGTAAATTTTTTCCCTTCAAGTATTTATCTAATTACCTTTTGAAAGTTGCTATTAAATCTGCTTCCACCACCCTTTCAGGCAGTGCATTCCAGATCATTACAACTCGCTGCGTAAAAAAGAAATGTTTCCTCATGTCGCCTCTGACTCTTTTGTTGATCACCTTAAGTCTGTGTCCTCTGGTTACCGACCCGTCTGCCGCTGTGAACAGTTTCTCCCAACAACAAATCTAAAAACAGTCAAGTAGTTCAGCTTTTTTTTAATTAGTCGCCCCAGTCATTAATTTTGGGCTGCAAATACACAGCAACATTTAAGAAAAAAATCCCTTTCAATCCTGGAGGCTTTTCTTTAATTCATTTTCAATCTCCGCTAAACAGAATCACACGCAGCTGAAATCCAAATTGCCTACACATTTTCAGCCTAATGGGCTACTTAATTACATTCTTGCTGTGCAGGGGCAAAAATCAACACACATTCACACTCACATTCACACACTCAGATAAACGCTGGTGGCTTCCATAAATAATTCAACTTATCTGCTGCTGGCAAATGGAGAAAGTGATTTCTTGAAACTAACAGAATAAGCGTCATTAATGCCGTGCTACAGGACATGTGTGGCTGTGAAGCAGCAATCGCTATCATCTCGAATAGTGATCATTATCTGATTCATTGGTTGGTTTACCTGGGAAGAATCTTGGCTGAGGGGAATTGTTTTTTCCCCAATCCCCACCCCCAAATCTAAATAAATAAGGCCTGCTCAATAAATAACGTAAAAGAGACATCAATATAAACTACCAAACGGTGAACTGAAAAATTGGGAGTTGCAGCTTAACTTGATTTACATGTGCATTTGACCTTCACGTGAATGGTGAAAGAGGGGCTGACACCTGCAGGTCTTTGCACGCCGAACTCTTGGTTTGAGAGGGAGAGGGTGGGCTTTGTTCAGGCACTTCCCTACCAGGAGGGGGAGAAAAGAAACATATAGTCATTGATTTTGGGTTACTCTCATTCACCTCCTCCTAGGCAGTAATAAAATGCTTTAGTGAAGTCACAAAAGTAAGTCTCTACCCCAATGAGGGGTGTGGTACAGGGGGAAAAAATAACATAGTAACTTATCAAAAAAAAATCTTGATTTGATTTTCGATGTAGAAATTTACAGGAAAAAAAAGCAGATAGCTCTGAGTTTTCTTTTGTCTTGCCTTCCAATTATAGTAGGCTGCCTTGTGCTTAGTGGTATAAACTGGGCGACATGGACATGTTGGGCCGAAGGGCCTGTTTCCATGTTGTAACTTCTATGATTCTATGATCCTTCTATACTGTGTTTTCTTTATGGAGTGGAGATGCCGGTGATGGACTGGGGTTGACAATTGTAAACAATTTTACAAAACCAAGTTATAGTCCAACAATTTTTATTTGAAATCTACAAGCTTTCGGAGGCTTCCTCCTTCGTCAGGTAAATGTTCAGGAGCTCCTCGAAACCTACGCATTTATACATATAGAACAATACATGGTGTTTACAGACTGCCCCTGCAACTGCCCGTTGCCAAGGCAATCACCATGTTCAGACAGAGAGGTGTCACCTACAGAACCCCCGAATACACATTCAACAAAAAAACAAACAGGAAAAAAAAAGAGAGGCAGAAACATCCAGAAGGCAGAGAAAGCCAGCAAATGACCCATTATATTAAACACAGATAGCTTTTGTTCGCTGGTGGGGTAACGTGTAGCGTGACATGAACCCAAGATCCCGGTTGAGGCCGTCCTCATGGGTGCGGAACTTGGCTATCAATTTCTGCTCGACGATTTTGCGTTGTGTGTCTCGAAGGCCGCCTTGGAGAACGCTTACCCGAAGATCGGTGACTGAATGTCCCTGACTGCTGAAGTGTTCCCCAACTGGGAGGGAACCCTCCTGTCTGGCGATTGTTGCGCGGTGTCCGTTCATCCGTTGTCGCAGTGCCTGCATGGTCTCGCCAATGTACCATGCTCCGGGGCATCCTTTCCTGCAACGTATGAGGTAGACAACGTTGGCCGAGTCACAGGAGTATGAACCATGCACCTGGTGGGTGGTGTCCTCTCGTGTGATGGTGGTATCTGTGTCGATGATCTGGCATGTCTTGCAGCGGTTACCGTGGCAGGGTTGTGTGGTGTCGTGGACGCTGTTCTCCTGAAAGCTGGGTAATTTGCTGCGAACGATAGTCTGTTTGAGGTTGGGTGGCTGTTTAAAGGCGAGTAGTGGAGGTGTGGGGCAGGCCATAGCGAGGTGTTCGTCGTCATTGATGACATGGACACAACGTTGTCTAAAAACTTGGGGTTAACAAAGGTGACGTTTATCCTATCCGAGCATGGAGTGATTTTCTTTCTACAAAAAAATTAATGAGATAGAAAATGAACTAATTTCCCCCAAGCACATGTCAAGTTTTGGAGCAAACTATGAAAAGTTGCTACCTGATGCCTGCCTCTTTGTGCAGGAAGGAAGTGAACTGAAATATTTTGATCCATTAATACATCTTCATAAAATGTAAATATTGTTGTGTCACTTGCATTTTGAGAGTGAAAAGAATGGCATTTATACTACGAAGAACAAACCAAAACTATGTGTTCATAATCTTGCTCCTAAATTAGTTTATGACCCTGGGAAATGGAAAATTGGGTCCATTGCCTTTTTGAACCTTAAATTTGTCATCTGATTAAATACTTCATGAAAACCTATCAACTTTTAAAATCTACCCATTTTGAGAGTTCCGGGTTTACACAAGTATAAATGAGACAAAAAATCTGAAGTTGAATCAACTGCTATTTTATTTATGATACAGCAAAACATTTTGTCAATTGGATTTTTAATTTCACAGCATCCAGGAAGGACTGAATATCTTAACATTGAGCTTGTATTTGGAAATAATTCTGTTGGAGGATAGATTATATAAACTGAAACATTATGCTCGAATTAATTGCTGTACACAATTACCACCACTAAAACCTCAGACTTCAAGGGCAATCATGGAAGTTAATTGGATATAATGCAAATTTATCAGTAAAGTATGTGCAATTAACTATGAATTCCTAATGTGCATTACAACGTGCCCAATACTAATGATCCTTTGCCAGATACTAGGTATCTGGCACAAAGCTGTCGCAGATTTAAGAACCCCATCGAGTGTTGACCTAGTGTCCCTTTACACGTTGACTAACTCAATTGATCATGAACATGGAATGAATTTTTTATGAGCCATTGTACCATAACATTTTCAAAACTCCATCAAGCTTTATATCTATATTAAATGATAGCCAAAGATAATGAAAGTCTAGTGTGTAATCGTCCACTTCATGACATTAATCATTCTTCCCTCCATATATTCCTTCCAATTGCTTAGCTCAGGAAATCAGTGTGTAGAATCAGTATGGGTAGAGATAAGAAATAACAAGGGACAGTAAACACTGGTGGGAGTAGTTTGTAGGCCCCCTAACAGTAAGTATAGTGTTGGACAGAGTATAAATCAAGAAATTAGAGGAGCATGTAACAAGGGAATTGCAATAATCATGGAGGACATTAATCTTCATATAGATTGGGCAAACTAAATTGGCAAAAGTAGTTTGGAGGACAAGTTCATCGAATGCATTCGAGACAGTTTTCTAGAACAATATGTCGAGGAACCAACTAGGGAACAGGCTATTTTAGATCTAGTATTGTATAATGAGACAGGGTTGATTAGTAATCTTATAGTCAAGGATCCTATGGGGCAGAGTGATCATAATGTGTTAGAATTTCATATTGAGTTTGAGAGTGATGTAGTTAAGTCTGAAACTAGGGTCTTAAATTAAGTAGGTATGAGGGTCGAGTTGGCTAAGGTAGATTGGGAAATTTGATTAAAAGATATGACAGTAGATAAGCAATGGTGAGCATTTAAGGAAATAATTCATAATTCTCAACGAATATACATTCCCTTAGGGAATAAAAACTCCATGGGAAAAGTGTTCCAACCGTGGTTAACTAGAGAAGTTAAGGATATTATTAGATTAAAAGAAGAGGCTTACAATTTTGCCAAAAAAAGTATTAAGCCTGAGGACTGGAACGGTTTTAGAAATCAGCAAAGGATGACCAAGAAATTGATAAAGAGGGAGAAAATAGAATAGTAAATGAACAAGAAATATAAGAACAGATTGTAAGAGCTTCTACAAGTATATAAAAAGGAAGAGATTAGCGAAAGTAAACGTGCGTCCCTTAGTGTCAGAGATAGGAGAAATTATAATGGGGAATAAGGTTAAACAAATATTTTGTATCTGTCTTCACAGTAGAAGACACAATAAATATATCTGAAACAGTGAGGAACCAAGGGTTTAATGAGAAGGAGGAACTTAACGTAATTAATATTAGTAAAGAAAAAGTACTGGAGAAATTAATGGGACTAAAAGCTAATAAATCCCCTGGACCTGATGGCCTACATCCTAAGGTTTTAAGAGGTGGCTGCAGAGATAGTGGATGCATTGGTTTTGATTTTCCAGAATTCCCTAGATTCTAGAACGGTCCACATGGATTGGAAGGTAGCAAATATATCACTGCTATTCTAAAAAGGACAGAGCAAGAAAACAGGGCAGAAAATAGGCCAGTTGGCCTGACATTAATTGTAGGGAAAATGCTGGAATCTATTATTAAGGATGTAGCAACAGGGCACTTAGAAAATCATAATATGATTAGGCAGAGTCAACACGGTTTTATGAAAGAGAAATCGTGTTTGACCAATCAATTTGTTTTTTGAGGATGTAACTAGTAGGGTAGATAAGGAGGAACCAGTGGATTTTCAAAAGGGATTCAATAAGGTGCCACACAAGAGGTTGCTACACAAGATTAGGGCTCATAGGATTGGAGGCAATATATTAGCATAAATTGAGGATTGGTTAACGGACAGAAAACAGAGAGTAGGAATAAACGAGTCATTTTTGGGTTGGCAGGTTGTAACTAGTGGGGTGCCGCAACAATCAGTGCTTGGGCTTCAGCTGTTTACAATCTACATCAATGACTCAATGACTTAGATGAGGGGACCGAGAGTAATGTATCCAAGTTTGCTGATGATACAAAACTAGGTGGGAAAGTAAGCTGTGAGGAGGATGCAAAGAGGCTGCAAAGGGGTATAGACAGGTTCAGTGAGTGGGTGAGAAGGTGACAGATGGAGTATAATGTGGGGAAATGTGAAATTATCCACTTTGGTAGGAAGAATAGAAAAACAGAATATTTTTTAAAGGTGCTAGACTAAGAAATGTTGGTAGTCTGCGGGGTTTGGGTGTCCTTGTACACAAATCACAGAAAGTTAACATGCAGGTACAGCAATCATTTAGGAAGACAAATGTTATGTTCGCCTGTATTGCTAATGGGTTGGAGTATAAGAGTAAAGATGTCTTGCTGCAATTATATAGGGCTATGGTGAGACCACACCTGGAGTACTGTCTACAGTTTTGGACTCCTTACCTAAGGAAGCATATACTTGCCTTAGAGGGGGTGCAATGAAGGTTTACTAGATTGATTCCTGGGATGAGAGGGTTGTCCTGTGACGAAATATTGAGTAGACTGGGCCTATATTCTCTGAAGTTTAGAAGAATAAGAGGTGATCTCAGTGAAACGTATAAAATTCTTAGAGGGCTTGACAGGGTAGATGCTGAGAGGCTGTTTCCTCTGGCTGGAGAGTCTAGAACAAGGGGCCATAGTCTTAAGATGGGGGTTGGCCATTTAGAACCGAGATGAGGAGAAATTTCTTCACTCAGAGGGTTGTGAACCATTGAAATTCTGTACCCCAGAGGGCTGTAGATGCTCAGTTGTTGAGTATATTCGAGACTGAAATAGATAGATTTTTGGATATGAAGGGAATCAAGGGTTATGGGGATAGAGCGGGAAAGTGGAGTTGAGGTAGAAGATCAGCCATATTCTTATTGAATGACGGAGTAGGCTTGAGGGGTCGTATGGCCTACTCCTGTTCCTATTTCTTATGCTTTTAAGTAGCAGTATGAAATTTCTTCTATTTACTGCATTGGCCGCAAAATGAGCGTGCAATCTGGGGGTCAGTAAAATGGCCCGAGTAGATATTTGAGGCCAACATGCCGTGTAGCGCTCTCCGCCCTAAGTCCCCAGCGTGCCATGGAGGATCCCCGAATACAGGGGATGCTTGCTTCCACTGCTCAGCAGGGTGCTTTGCCAAGGTGTGTCTGGGCAGAAGACAAGGCCGAGGAAGTGGGAAAGTGTGCAACAGCAAATTTTGCAGGAAATCAATCCACGCAGAGTAGAATGGCATGCAGTGATTTTCTGAGAGACGGCTCAAGTTGTGAGGCAGAGGTTCCCGAGGGAAGTTTTTGGACCTTACACGTGATGAGCAGCTCTGGAGGAGAGATCGGATGGAAACCGTTCTGTGCACTCGAGCCTCCTCGATACACTTTACGGAATCAGGGCTGAGTGTGGATTTTAGCTCCTGGATGACCTCAGCCGCAGGCCGGACACCAGGACATCTGGGCAGCTGATACCTCTGGCCACATCCACCCCACACCACTGCAATCCGGTACATCCCTGGCTAGGATTACCTTTGCAGCAAGGCCTCTTCCCTCTGTCAGCCCCAGGCCGCCCAAGCTGAGCCTGCGCAATATGGGGTTGGCGGAGAGGCGGCTCTGCCAATTTGAAGCAACCAAGCTCCAGACCTTTTGTACATTGCGGTAGAAGATAGCCAGGTCTAGCAGTGGTGGAGATAGTCCCTGCAGTTTGATGTAGAAGAGCTTTCCTGCATTAATTCAAACCGTGCATTTAGCAGAAGAAAAACGTCGCCAGCACGCACCATTTTGGATGGTCCTCGATGTCCAGGTATCTCTGCAGGTGGACTACACCTGGTGGTGCTCTTCTTCCTTCTCTCTGAGCAGCAGCAACAAACAGCAACTTCTTTTGTTAATTCCTTCCTCCCCCTTCTTCAACCTCTTTCTAGGCCACAGCAGTTTAGAAAATAAAGAGAGAACAAAAGTCCAAGAGTCCAGCAGGCAGTCCACCCACCTTTTGGAACATTTCTTGTCCATCTCCCTTCTCTTCCTTGATCTCACAATGCTTCCTTTTTGGGAGTCCAAAAAGCCCAGCAGGTAGTCCATCCACCTCTTCCTCCCTCTCATGTTCTTACAGTCCTTCTTTCCTTAGAGGTGGATGATTTATTCTCCGGAGAAAAGAAACATCCAACGTACAACCCACACACACTGCACGCAGACAAAATCGTGGGCAATTAGTACAGAACTTGTGCTTCTTTATTGAACTGAAAGTCAAGCTGAGATTTTAATTGGCTGCACGTCAGTTAGCAGTTATAGTCGACTATAAGTAAGTCATTGGCCAGGTCTCAATTAAATATCGATCCTCTTTTGTCTGGGCTGCCCGGTGCCACCAAAACAAACAAACAATAACAAGTGCCCCCCTCTTTAAAGGAGAGTACTACTGATAAAATAGGATCCTCCAAACTAAAAATGTGTGCATAGAGTTAAAAGATTTTCTTTGTATGCGACGGTGTTCCCCAAGGGTCAGTGCTGGGACCACTGCTTTTCTTGATATATATTAATGACTTGGACTTGGGTGTACAGGGCACAATTTCAAAATTTGCAGATGACAAAAAAATTTGTAAGGGTAGTGAACAGTGAGGAGGATAGTGATAGACTTCAAGAGGATATAGATACGCTGGTGGCATGGGCGGACATGTGGCAGATGACGTTTAACGCGGAAAAATGCGAGGTGACGCATTTCAGTAGGAAAAATGAGGAGAGGCAACATAAACTAGAGGGCACAATTCTAAAAGGGGTAGAGAAACAGAGAGATCTGGGGGTATATGTCCACAAATCGTTGAAGCTGTCAGGACAGGTTGAGAAAGTGGTTAAAAAAGCATATGGGGTCCTGGACTTTATAAATAGAGGCATAGAGTACAAAAGCAAGGAAGTCATGATGAACCTTTATAAAACACCGATTTGGCCACAACTGAAGTATTGTGTCCAGTTCTGGGCACCGCACTTTAGTAAGGATGTGAAGGCCTTAGAGAGGGTGCAAAGGAGATTTACTAGAATGACTCCAGGGATGAGGGACTTAAATTACGTGGATAGACTGGAGAAGCTGGGATTGTTCTCCTTGGAACAAAGAAGGTTGCAAGGAGATTTGATAGAGGTATTCAAAATCATGAAGGGTCTAGAGAGAGTAGAAAGAGAGAAACTGTTCCCATTGGTGGAAGGGTCAAGAACCAGAGGGCATAGATTTAAGTGACTGGCAAAGGAACCAAAGGTGACATGAGGAAAAACTTTTTTACACAGCGAATAAATGCACTGCCCGAGGGAATGGTGGAGGCAGATTCAATCATGGCCTTCAAAGGGAACTGGATAAGTACTTGAAACGAAAAAATGTGCAGGGCTACGGGGATAGGTCGGGGCAGTAGGACTAGCTGGATTGTTCATGTGTAGAGCAGGCACGGACTCGGTGGGCCGAATGGCCTCCTTCCGTGCTGTAACCTTCTATGATTCTATGATACGTGTGAAAGATGAACTCGTCTTGACTGCAAAATGGTCATGCGACCTGGTTGTTAGTGAGATGGCACAAGTAACTATTAGTCCTCGCCGATTGGCAGAAAGTTCCACCACTTGGGAGTGCTTGTGCGAGGAAATGGAGAGTATGCAGTGTGGGAAATCCCTCTGTGCAGAATGGAATACAATGGATGGAATTTTCAAGAGAAGGCTAAAGTTGTGAGGCGGAGGTTCCCAAGGATGGTTTCAGGGCATCGCACCGATGAGCAGCTCCATCCGAATAGAGGTGAGATCAGGCGGAAACTGCAGTACTTGGTGTCACCTCTGCCGATGATGGTGGAATGATCTTAGGTGATGGAGAGGGAGGGGAACCGATGGCAGTGCCAGCCTTGGCCACCTTTTCGCAACCTGGATGGCGGGCAATCCATGCGAATATGTCCCACCTCCTTTTAGGCATGGCACCGCAGGCCCTTGAAGGTCCAAACCATCTTCTATACAACGTTATAACCTTCTATGATTCAATGCACAATCGACCATTCTGACCAATGTGCCACCCTTTGTGCCAGACAAACTTTTCCTCCCTGACCTTCATAAATTACGGAGCAGGCTCGAGGGGCCAATTGGCCTACTCCTGCTCCTATTTCTTATGTTATCAAAACGGACTTAGAACCCGCCCTCAGTGTCTTTCCTCCAGCTCTATAAACACCTGTCGCTGGAAGGAGTAGACATGTCAGAGGATGGTCTCTCTGCAACCGAGTGGGATGGGTGCGACGTCTGACTTATGTTCCCCCAATTTATGAAGGTCAGGGAGGAAAAGTTTGTCTGGCACGAAGGGTGGCACATTGGACAGAATGGTCGATTGTGCATCAGTCTCTAAGGACTTGATGAGCAGCAAATGTTTCCCAACCGTCAACCCCTTGTTAAGTGCCAGAAACACTGCCTGTACTGTGCGCAGGAAGAACACATTTTAGAGGCTGAAACCATGGTCAAAGGGCTGACAGTCGTGGCCCTGGCATTGACGCAAACCCCTATTGGCAATGTTGGGCTGAGTGTAGCACTTCACGCCGTGTTTCTGGATTATTAGACTAAACGGTGCAGAGGTGGCAGCCTCTCTCACCCACTCTCTGCTGGGGGCCCGGTTTTTGGGGAGACACAATTACATGACGTGCTAGAGTAAAGTACTATGAGCTAATAACTTGTGTGAGGGAAGACGTGTAGGTTTTTTAAGTACTGCCTTCCCTCGGTGTCACTTAACAAGGGGTTGACGGGTGGGGGACATTTGCTCCTCATCAACCCCCTAGAGACTGATGCTTATAGATATGTGGGATCTTGCTGTGTGTAAAATGGTTGCCATGTTTACCCCATATAACACGAGTAATTGCACAAAATAATTAATTGTGTGTGCAGAACTTTGGGATATTTCTAAGTGATGTGATAAGGTGCTACATAAACGTCAGTTAATTTCCAGCCTTGAGGTCAAATGTCATTTATTCATTAACTATTACTTTTTTAAAGAGTAGCAATGGGCTTTTGTGCAATGTTTGAAAAAGCAGCTTATTTCATGTATATATGATGTGGAGATTTCATGTATATAGTTCAGGAAGGAAGTGATCCTTGCACACACCACTACTAGAAAAAGCTTCTAATCCATTGTCCTGTGGTTCTCAATCTGATTATCTGCTCCTAATGTGGATGTTTAGGCTAGTGAATGAAGTGTCTCAGGAGGAGATCCCTTTAAGTAATGAATACACCAATAATTCCAGGGCAAATTTAATTCTGCTTAAAAGAAAAATGAAGGCTTCAAACTTATATTTGATTGACAAAACACTTTGAGCATCCAGTTCCAAGTAGCAATTGTGTGTGATTTCATACCTCGAATGAAAAGCTGATTTTAATCTGGATATTTTCCCTTTTCTTTGACAGCAATTGTTGGAAACACTGCTTTTCCTCCTCGATCTGTTGCTGTGACATTATCTGCTACAAAAATGCCTGTTTTCTGGGACATTACTCCCAGCAGGCCTTATGCTATCAGTGCGTTTCCAAGTAATCAAAGCTGGCCAGAGTCTCCTGTACCTCCGGACTGTTCTTGCCCTCTGGTGACTCCCATTATGTGTCATTTCTTCAGGAGTCTGCTCTCTGCACATTGGTGGTGCTAGGAGGTCAGAATCAATGAGCTGTTGCCTTCCTTATCACCTGTCATGGAATGTGTCCTGTTCCTGGTAACTGAGCATGTTATCCTGCTACCTGAAAGCATTGCAAACCTCACAAATCAGAATGGGGCTATTCCACTCCGAAACAACATTTATGGAGCACAGGCTCTCCAGCTGGTTGCTTTTGACTCCGATCCTAATGCATTTTTTCCTCCAGTTTTCTCTCACACACTTTTGGGAACCCAGGCACCTAATAGAACTGATGTACCCTCTCAAGGCTTTCCATGGGAAAAATGATAAACGTCAAAGCAAATAAGGCCTCAATGAGTTGCTTGATACATCAGTGTACGGATGATTGACTGACCTGGCAAATGTCACTACTGGTGGCACAAAACGAGCTGGTGGCATTGGTGGTGCTGACTTTGACCACAAGGGGGCACGGCTGCAGTCCCTGTGCTGGATTCAGTCTGAAGGTCAGGTTCCAGTAAGCTGCCTGCCTACTGAATCATAGACAGCGAAGACAGGTCTCTTCCATCATACCCAAGTCGTTGTGCCTGGGTAATATCATATAATTTCCAGGCCTGTGGCTGGACATCAGACGCCTGAGGCACCAGTAGAATCTTATAGCACAGAAGGAAGCGATTCGGCCCATCATGCCTGTGCCGGCTCTTTGAAAGAGCTATCCAATTAGTCCAACGCTCCTGCTCTATCCCCATAGCCCTGCAAATTTTTCCTTTTCAAATATATTTCCAATCCCCTTTTGAACATAATGTGGAGATGCCGGTGATGGACTGGGGTTGACAATTGTAAACAATTTTACTTGGATATCCTTTCCACTGTGAGCCGGCAGTTTGTGGTGTCGATGAACATAGGATGAACTTTTGAACATAGGAATTGCAAAAGACCAAAATCCATCTAATTCACCTTCCACCATCCTGGTAGTCATGTGATAGAATGATTAGTTATTGACAAATCATAGAAATCAATCTCTATCAATTAGTCTACAACAGACCCTGACATGCTGCAAGAAAACCGCATTGGTGGAGAGCAAAGTCACTATTGAATCTGCTTCCACCACCCTTTCAGGCAGTGCATTCCAGATCATAACAACTCGCTGCATAAAAACATTTCTCCTCATCTCCCCTCTGGTTCTTTTGCCAATTATTGCACCTATTATTTCTCCATCTGCACAAATTCCTCTTCCTCCTTCATATCTAGGGCAGCCGTCAGAGGCCCAATGGAATGACCACACTGAGCAATATGCACGCAACTGCAGAGGGCATGCTGGCAGCAGCAGATATCCTGCTATTGAAGGTGTGCACAAACTAATGTTAAATTGCAGAGAAAGAGCAGCAAACAGCAGAAAAAATAATTGCACTGACTAATAATGCACAAAGTTCAGTCTACCAAATCTAAAACAGAAATCAAAATGCAACTCTCACAAATAGAGCAACGTAACTTTAAATGGTGGAGTCCCGGCGTGGACTGCTTGCAGGCCCATTTTGTACAGGATGCTCAGCGAATCAGGACTGTGGGGCTAATTTTAATACTTCAGCACTTTTCCACAGGCACCAATGAGGCACATGTGCGCTAGTGCGGCCTCCAAAAATGATAAGACACTGCTTCTGCGGAATTGGAAGTTCAGTGCTGCCCGCCCCTTTCAGTGAGACTCGCGCGCTGCTGCGAGGGGCTGTTCCCCATGTACAACGTCGGGGAGTGGGCCCTCAAATTCACAATCCCATCGGAGCTTTTAATAAAGCTATGTCTCCTCAGACCTACACCAAATGAAACCCAGATTCAGCTGTGATCGAGAAAAGCCTCGATGTTATAAATAGCTGTGTGTGATGGAGGTGTGCTAATAAACGTATCTAATTAATTGTCATTAGTAATAGCCCACATCAGCATCTAGGGTTAATTTCTTTTCCTGCAATGAAGACTAGAAGTTGACCGGATTTGACTTTAATGGAAGCTGATTAGCAAACGACTGTTACTTTTAGTTTTGGAAATCAGTATTCTGGCAAAGTTCACAATCCAATGACTTAACAATCCAGTTGTCAGTCTTAATTTTGCAGCCTGGTCATTAATCTTCCTTGGGTCGAGATTGGTTTTACTCATAGCAAACGTGGTGGTGTCACCTTAAGATTAACTTTTGCTGACCAGCAAAAAAAAGAATTTACATTCAAAACATTTCTTCTATTACAATTCACGCTTCCTATTCCTTTTTTTATGCACCTCTTAGGGCTTTTACCTCCATACTTCCACCTGTAACCAGATGAGTGGTGTAGGCAAGGCCAGATGTTATATCAGTGTCGCTCTATTCTCAGATAAGGAGTACATGAGCGGTGTAGCTGTGGATTCAGACTTGAACCCTGCCCCATGTGATTGTTGAAAGTGTAACTTTGCTTTGAAGCACTATGGCACAAAAAAGTTACCTTCCTTGAGGCACCTCTGCAGAGTCCAAATAGGTCTGAATGCCACAAAGGGAGGATCTTAACCGTTATGCCATAAAGCTGCATTTCTGCTAAGAGATGGCGAGCAAGCTTGTGTAAGTGACGAAATTCTTGGGGCCCGATTTTACCAGGGGTGCGGGTTCTGGGCGGGTGGGCCAGCGGGCGCGTTTTCAACACGCCCGGTGAAATTAGTGGGTTGCCCGCGCGATCGTAGCAGGCAACACACTAATTGGATCCACTTACCTGCTCCTCCGGGTTCCCCACTGCTGATCTGCGCGTCGGGCGGGCTGCGCATGCGCAGTAAGATCTGTCAGCTGGAGGCGCTCTATTTAAAGGGGCAGTCCTCCACTGACAGATGCTGCCACAAACAGCAAAAATTACAGCATGGAGCAGCCCAGGGGGAAGGCTGCTCCCAATTTAAAGATGCCTCACCCCAGATATCATTAGATGGGGTGAGGAGGAGGGGGAGGACAGAGATCTTCCGCCCGCCGGGCGGGAGGAAGCGGCCTGCCTCAGCCACCAAGAAGGCCTGGCTCGAGGTGGCAGAGGAGGTCACCAGCGCCACCAACATATCACCCACCTGCACACAGTGCAGGAGGCGCTCCAATGACCCCAGTAGGTCAGCCACAGTGAGAACACGTAGTCTTTCCCCTACACTCCGTCTGCCTCAACACTGCCCCCGCCCCACATCTCCTTCGGCACTGCCAACACTACTCTGTCACATCACCCCTCATACCCACTCAAACCTCATCCTCATCTTACCTGCACCTACTCACCTCGCCAGTACTCACCCCACCACTACCACGCAACCCAATCCTCATACAATCTCATGGCTCTATCCCATACTCACCCTCTCGTGCATCTCTCTCACGGCCAGCCTCACTCAACCTGCCACCACCTGTGCTGCAGCCACAGGGCATGCATCACATATGTGCAGTAGGAAGCGTAAGGCAAACGTGTCGTGAGCATGAAGGGGATGCACAAGGGTGTTTGAGGGTTTGTCATGGTTCTTACTTCTATTGAATTAAAGAACAACTCACATCACACATTATATTGGCACCACTACTGCCATGTCTTCGCGAATCCTGTCCGGTTTGTGCAATAATGCCTGCTCCTGGGTATCCCTATGAGGACCCACCACTGATGCCACCCAGTGTGTCACTGCAGAGTGGGTGTAGGTGTATTTGCAGGGCTCTTCTGCGCAGACGACTGAGAGACGTCGGCGATGTCCCCGGTTGCAGCCTGGAAGGCTGTGCAGCAGAAGTTCGGGAGGGCAGTGGTGACTTTGACAGCGACAGGTAGGAAGATGGTGCACGGGCCAGCCAGGAGCAGCTCGGCATGAAAGAGGCTGCAGATGTCCACAACTACATGTCGAGTGACTCTGAGCCTCCGTGTGCACTGCTGCTCAGAGAGGTCCAGGAGGCTGAGCCTCGGTCTGTGGACCCTGTGGCGAGGGTAGTGCCCTCTGCGACGCATCTCTCTCTGCGGTAGCCCTCCCTTCTGCTGTGCAGGTGGATGTGTCACAGCACTGTGTTGTGGAGCTCCACGTGTCAGAGGTGGACGGCGTGGATGGCGAGGCTGGTGAGGCTGTTCGCCCTCCGAGAAGGTCATGACTGCAGCTACGGCGGCCCCCATCCGGAAGATGTACATCTGAGGGGGTCCGCAAGGTAGGTACATGTCTCTGGACCCCAGGGTAAATGTGCAGGTTGGTGACTTCGACTGTCAGGAGGAGGGTGGTGGAGGCCAAACTTTGTCCCAAGTGACAGAGTGGCCTCCTGCAATGGCTGAGGGTCTCCCCCCCCCACACCTGCCACAGGTGACAGCTGCAACAGGTCCATTTCAACTAGGACTGTTTCCCCCAGTGTGTGAAACAGTCTCATGTTTATCCAAAATCACACACAGTCCCTTAATCAGGTCAGTTAATGACCTGAACAAGCAAAGTAAATACTCTCAAGTGGCATCCCGCTGGCTTTAATTGCCTGCGGGATTCCCACCAGCGGGGGCTGCGCGCGCACGCTGGTGCTTCATCGGGGAACCCGGAAGTGGGCGGGATCGAGGCGCGATCCGGTCCCGCACCTGGATTTCGGGATTTTCGGGGCCCCCCCCGCCGAGAACGCACCCGGTAGCGGGTGCTAAAATCGGGCCCTTGATCTCCCACTCACTTTTGTAGCCGTCCCATTTTCTGCGATAGTTTCTGGGGGCTGCAAGGACCTATTTTTGGATGGTTCCATGCAAAATGAGCTGAAAATCACCTTGTGTGTGGTATTTTCTGCCATTTCCCTTTTTCACCCATATAAACACAGTCATCTACCTATGTGGCACTTGCTCCCCCCCCTCCTCTTAGTTCACACATGGTTCAACAGGTTTCCCAATGGGAATTCCCCCGTACCTTGTGCATTCCTGTCTGTCACACAAATGGATGCATTTTCCAGCTATAAGTTGGATTTATCCAATAGAAGTAGATTTTCCTGTTTCTACTTTTATTGGATCACCTGGTCACGGTGCAGAGTGGATAATCGAGCAGGGGTTAGAATCGTTCATCAGTTTTGTAGAAGGGTATATACCCGATATGATCCCTTGCTTTTTCCCTTTGACAGATCTGAATAGACCTGATGTGCATTTCCAGCATTTGTAGTTCCCCCCCTCCCCGTTTTATGAACACATAATTAACAGATTTGGTTTTACAGAAATACATGTTGTCCTCATGTGGTATTATTGGCCCCTTTAGGCCTGAGTCCGAATGCCAGCAATGCCTCATTTTGAAAGATTTCTATTATAAATATACATTCATGGATGGAAATAGTATTGGTAAGGTTCAGTCATTTCAGCCGGAGAATAAACAATAACTGTCCAAGAGTTGAGGAGGTTAAAGTGCCTCCTTAAATTAGCCTGCAGTTCTGTCACCTTAATTAAACTGGAAGAATCTTTCATCCATCCTCAGCACATAGAGGACAGGACTTTGTCGCTGTTAATGAGATAATTCCTGAAGGTAATCTGTCACTAAAAGAATTTCAGAATTGCTGCTGTCATCCCTATAGGGATAGACTTCATTAAGATGAAGGGGTTAATTATGTACAACAGGATCTTTGCTCTGTATTCATTAATTAGCTTGGGAGTTTCTCCGGTACTCAAAGCTCATAGTAGAAGTTCATTTATATTTATAAGTGTCAGTGTTTTAATATCATACCATTCTTAGAGTGGTGATAAGAAGCTGTTTCTTTCTGATTTGTGCACTGCTGTCTGTAGACACCTAGCAGATGGTAAAGGTCTACTTTTTGGGATTGATATTGTTGCTAATCGAAGCCGATTTGTACTGAGTAATCGGAGACCTATCACAGCTCAATGTTACCAATAAACAGCCACCTGCTGTCGAATGCATGGATGTGTACCTATTTGTAACAATCTTTTGGCCTGCCGTGAATCTGTAATTAGATGTTCCCCTTGGGCATTGTTTCTTATCTGACCTGATTCACTGAGGCTGGTACAATGGCAGCCAGCACTGAAGATGGATCGCCAGAATGTATCCCACTGAGAGCTGTAGCCTGAACAAAAAATGTATAATCTATAAAAACAGCCCCTAATAATTTCAGCCATTTCTTTTCTTTTTTTGATGAATCGCTGTTATTTTCAAATGAAATCTGTACTGCTGACAGCTTGAATAAGCACTGACTGCTTCAAACACT
The DNA here is from genome assembly GCF_035084215.1 of Heptranchias perlo. NCBI lineage: Eukaryota > Metazoa > Chordata > Chondrichthyes > Hexanchiformes > Hexanchidae > Heptranchias > Heptranchias perlo. The sequence continues at coordinate 45,695,127 of NC_090341.1, forward strand.
CTGCTCAATTCTGTGACTTATCAAAGAGACAACCATTTATGGACAAAATTAACACTTGTTTTACTAATTAAAGGAGGGTCAACCATGCTTCAGAAAGCATCAATAAATACACCATATTTAATAAACTAAAATCCCCCTTACATGCTGTGCACCACACCACTTAAAAGTAACTGCAATGGAAAATGTACTTAAAACTAATGATATAAGATCCAAATCTAAAAGGTAAAAGAAGGTGAAACTGTGCAGTGACTGCCTGTAAGAACAAGACATACACCATAACTACAGATCACATCATTTCACTTCTGATCAAAACACACTAGTTGCTCCCTTAGTGATGTTTGTGATAGTGAACGTGTAAAAGGTCCAAATGTCAACACATAGTTTGTGCAGTGATTCTCATAGTTATAGTCTAAAAGTGAGGGAGATCTGTTAAGACAAGATCGTGCTTAGAATAATTCCACTTGGCTACCGGGGATGGGATTGCAGCTTGAGGCTTGTTTGCTGCTGGTGAAATTTTGCCAAGAGCCTTAATGTGCCCAATTAATGAATGACTCGATAAAAAGTAGAAAAACATTGACTTGTTACACAGAATGTACAGCACAGAGACAGGTTATTCAGTCCAACTGGTCTCGGCCGGTGTTTATGTTCCACACAAGCCTCCTCTCACTTCTCTTCATCTAACCCTATTAACATAACCCTCTGTTACTTTCTCCCTCGTGTTTATCCAGCTTCCCCTTAAATGCATCTATGCTATTCGCCTCAACTACTCCTTGTGGTAGCAAGTTCCACATTCTAACCGCTCTCTGGGTAAAGAAGTTTTTCCTGAATTTCCTAATGGATTTATTAATAACTATCTTATATTTATGGCCCTAGTTTTGGTCTCCCCTACAAGTGGAAACATTTTCTCTACGTCTACCCTATCAAACTCTTTCATAATCTTAAAGACCTCTATCAGGTCACCCCTCAGCCTTCTCTTTTCTAGAGAAAAGAGCCCCAGCCTTTTCAATCTTTCCTGATAGGTATAGGAACATAGGAACAGGAGTAGGCCATTCAGCCCCTCGAGCCCGTTCCGCAATTCAATGAGATCATGGCTGATCTGTATCCTAACTCCATTCACCAGCCTTGACTCCATATCCCTTAATCCCCTTGGATAACAAAAATCTATAGATCTCAGACTTAAAATTATTAATTGAGCTAACATCTATTGCTTCTTGTGGGAGAGTGTTCCAACTCTTAGTTCTGGTTTCATCCTTCTAATTTTTTTTGCACCTTTTCCAGTGCCTCTATATCCTTTTCATAATATGGAGACCCGAACTGTGCACAGTACTCCAAGTGTGGGTCTAACCTAGGCTCGATACTAGTTTAACATAACTTCTCTGCTTTTCAAGTCCATCCTTCTAGAAATGAACCCCAGTGCTTTGTTTGCTTTTATTATGGCCTTATTAACCTGCCACTACATTTGGTGATTTGAGTATCTGTACCCAGAGATCCCTTTGCTCCTCTACCCCATTTAGTCTCTTATTATCCAAGCAGTATTTGGCTCCCTTATTCTCCCTACCAAAATGCACCCCCTTACACTTATCTATATTGAAATTCATTTAAGAACATAAGAACAAAAGAAATAGGAGCAGGAGAAAGCCATACGGCCCCTCGAGCCTGCTCCGTCATTCAATAAGATCATGGCTGATCTTCAACCTCAACTCCACTTTCCCACCTGATCCTCATATCCCTTGATTCCCCTAGAGTCCAAAAATCTGTCTATCTCAGCCTTGAATATACTCAACGACTCAGCATCCACAGCCCTCTGGGGTAGAGAATTCCAAAAGTTCACAACTCTCTGAGTGAAGAAATTCCTCCTCATCTCAGTCTTGAATGGCTGACCCCTTATCTTGAGACTATGCCCCCTAGTTCTACACTCTCCAACCATGGGAAGCAGCCTCTCAGCATCTACCCTGTCAAGTCCTCTCAGAATCTTATCTGTTTCAATGAGATCACCTCTAAACTCCAGAGAGCATAGGCCCATTCTAATCAATCTCTCCTCAGAGGACAACCCTCTCATCCCAGGAATCAATCTAGTGAACCTCTGTTGCACCGCCTCCAAGGCAAGTATATCTTTCCTTAGATAAAGAGATGAAAACTGCACATAGTACTCCAGATGTAGTCTCACCAAAGCCCTGTACAATTGTACCAAGACTTCCTTACTCTTGTACTCCAACCCCCTTGTAATAAAGGCCAACATGCCATTTGCCTTCCTAATTGCTTGCTGTATCTGCATGCTAACTTACTGTGTTTCATGTACAAGGACACCCAAATGTAATTTGGCAATTACACGCCCATTCTTCAAGTTTATTAATGTCTTGTATTTTGCCGTAGTCTTCCTCAGTATTAACTGTGCCCCCAATTTGGTGTCATCTACTAATTTTGAAATTGTACTCCTGATTTCCGAGTGCGAATTTAGAAAAAATGTTTTCACACTTAGGGTTATTAGATCATGCAATGCTTTACCACAAGCAGCTATTGTGGCAGAGGTTATAACATTACTTACGAGGGAACTGGATAAGAATTTGAAAACATACGAACATATGAAAAGGAAGAATATAAAAGGCTATGGAGAAAAGGGAGAGAAATGGGATGAGAGTTGAAAGCTTTTAATAAAGAGATCAGATACAAAGGGCCAAATAGCCTCCATCAGTAATGTTATTTCTATGATTCTCACACACTCTCTCGTTTATACACAAACACACACACGTACAAACACGCACTCAGCTATTGGAATCAACTGAGTGTGCTTAAAACAATTGCTTTTATTCAGCTACACAGATAGTTTTGTTGAGGGTTCGTTCAACGGTACTAAGCAGAATACCTCATAGACAGACTGCTGCGATGAGAAATTAGGCGTTTTGTCAAGAAACCAAAAGCACAGATATAGCCATAGTGCCAAAGGAGTTCAGAAATAATACCACAGATATAATACAGAAATATATCGAAATTTAAAGTTTTCCTCGAAAGACTAAATACAGCAGCTCCTTCCCTAGAATATTGGATAAACAGACAGTCTCTATTTATTTAGAATCTGCATTTTTACAGCTCGGTCAAGAAATATAAAACTTAAGAGATTAGATTAATTTGAATCTTTCCTTCTCTTGGGTAGTTCCATTTTTTTGATTATGCCTCTGTGAAGCACCTTGGAACATTTTTCTACAATAAAGGTGATATATAAAAGCAAGTAATAGTAGTAGCAGTACTGAAAACGCATTTACTATCATTAAAGGTTTCTGCTTGATTTTACATGTAAATTCAATGATCTTATTCAGAATCTCCCTGTAACCTTGAAGGAAGGTACAGTCCTTTCAGAATCTCCAGTGCTGATATTAATTCTTCATTGGCTGTACAAAGAAAGACATTCTCAATAAAACATTGCGCAGGACTGATTTTTTTTTGTTTTATTGAGTTCTTTCCAGATATGCATCTATAAACATTAAATAATTGCTAACATTTTAAAGTGCAAGGCTTTATTTATCTCGCTGGCTTGGACATTTTGGCAAGCCTGATAACATGAGGGCACTAAATCAATATATACACAGTGGTACTATAATTTGTGATTTACTTGTGAATCCTGTGATTTGCAATAGCTTTTTAAATCTTTCTGATTCACAGGCAAAATCTAAAGTTGGTTCTCCAAATGATTAAATTTCCTTGGCAAATCATAAGCATTTGAAAAAATTTGCAAATTGTGGGAGCTAGATTGAAAACTCCAAACCAGATCTCCCAATGGCTTTGGTTACTCGATACTGAGACGTACAAAGCAGGAAGGCCCCAAGTTCGATCTTTGACCCGTGGCTGATCTTAGCTGGGGTGGTGATATGGTCAATCGTATGCCTGGGCCCCTCAAAGCGAGGTGGCCTCTGCAACTGGAATAGGAGAGGCTATTTCTGTCACACAGGCAGGACCATCTCGGTCCTGTAACGCATACAGTTAGGTGCCAAACAGATCCATTGCAGACCTATTGGGAGGTTTAAACAAGCTGACCCAGTGATTTATGGTGGAGTCAGTGCACTGAAATCATGACCGACAGATGTTCCGCCCCACAATGAGGGAGTAATGAGGGAGTGCTGCACTGTCAGAAGTTTCTTCTTTCAGATGAAATGTTAAACTGAGGATGCATCTGTCCTCTTAGGTGAACATAAAAGATCCCATGGCACTACTCCCCAAAGCCTTTCCACCATCTACAAGGCACAAGTCAGGAGTGTGATGCAATACTCTCCACTTGCCTGGATAGGTGCAGCTCCAACAACACTCAAGAAGCTCAACACCATCCAGGACAAAGCAGCCCGCTTGATTGGCACCCCATCCACCACCCTAAACATTCACTCCCTTCACCACCGGCGCACAGTGGCTGCAGTGTGCACCATCCACAGGATGCACTGCAGCAACTCGACAAGGCTTCTTCAACAGCACCTCCCAAACCTGCAACCTCGAAGGACAAGGGCAGTAGGCTCCTGGGAACAACAACACCTGCACGTTCCCCTCCAAGTCACACACCATCCTGACTTGGAAATATATCGCTGTTCCTTCATTGTCACTGGGTCAAAATCCTGGAACTCCCTTCCTAACAGAACTGTGGGAGAACCTTCACCACACGGACTGCAGCGGTTCAAGAAGGCGGCTCACCACCACCTTCTCAAGGGCAACTAGGGATGGGCAATAAATGCTGGCCTTGCCAGCGACGCCCACATCCTATGAATGAATAAAAAAAAAAATTTGATAAAGAGCACAGGAGTTCTCCCAGTGTCCTGGTCAACATTTATCCCTCAACTCGCTAAAACAGATTAACTGGTCATTTATCTCATTGTTGATTGTGGGACTTTTCTGTGCGCAAGTTTGGCTGCCACATTTCTCTACGCTACATATTGACTAAACTTCTGAGGTACTTAAATGGATATTAAGCACCTTGAGGTATCCTGAAGTCGTGAAAGGTGCAAGTTCTTTCTTCCTTATACATACAAGAGCTGATAATGAGAAATATACCAGCTGTACAATAACAAATGTAAATGAATTGTCACCTTTCTCCAATTTGTACTGTGTAGAAATGCAGGGGGTAATTTTAACCCCAAAGAATGGATGGTTTGAGGTGTGAGGTTAAAATAACAGTTTTTTGAAGCGTGACCACAACCTGGCTCCAACGCGCCCACTTCAGGGTTTAACGTCGGTGTGTTTGGATGTGCGGGCGCAGCCGAAACCCAGAAGTCGTGTCCCCAGTTAATGCCGGCGGGCGGATCATTGAAGAGGCAGTTTACCTACTTGAAATATTTGAGGAAGGTAATTTTTTGTTGATTCTGAACCTGAAACAAATGTTACTTCACCTGCACAGGTTTCCCATTGCTTCTGAATCTCGCCATTGAATCGGAGGCGAGATGCAGCCGAAGTTGATTTGGCCCTTTAAACCTGTGATTGAAACTTCTCAATAAAAGCTCGGGCATTGCAACTGGTCTCTCAGTTCTCTCAGGCAAATGTTTGGCTAAGAGTTCTTGTGTTGAGACTGAGAGTTCTTTGTTGAGGCAGCTTTAGGAAAACTTTGGAGCCTCTCAAACTGACAAGATCAGGGTTGGGGGGCACGATGGACGTATTCCAGAGAACGTCTGAGGAGGAGGAAAATGACCATCCACGGCATCCACGTCATTTTGTGTTGGGATCTGCAGGTGCACAAGACAGAGGTGCGCAACAAAGACCTGGAGAACAGCAGAGAGGGGACCAACAGAAGGGCCGATGTCACAGGGGGCACTACTCACGTGAGAGGGTCTACAGGCAGAGGCTGAGCTTCCTGGATCACTCTGAGGAGCAGTGCCTACGCAGGCTCAGATTGAGTCGACAGGTGGTCGCAGACATCTGCAGCCACCTTGAGGAACAGTTGCTCCCTGCTGGACCTGGTGGCCACGCATTGCCCATGGCAGTAAAAGTAACCACTGCCTTCAATTTCTTTGCCTCTGGGTCCTTCCAGGGCACCACTGGTGACATCTCCAGGGTGTCTCAATCATCTGCACATAAATGCATAAGGCAGGTGACGGATGGATTGTTTGCGAGGGAGTCCGATTACATGAACTTCCCCTGCGATGACATCAGCCAGAATGAGCGGGCGGTAGGTTTCACCTCTCTGGCTGGCTTCCCATGGATGCAGAACATAATCAATTGCCCACATGTGGCAATCCGAAGACCACCACCTGAGCCAGGAGTCTTCAAAAACCGAAAGGGCTATCACTCCATCAATGCACAGCTGGAGTATGACCACAGGAAGATTTCTGCAGGTGTGCGCCAGATTCCCTGGTAGCTGTTATGAGGCCTTCATTCTGCTCGACTCCAAAATTCCAGACCTCTTCAAAACAGGAGACAGATTTAAGGGCTGGTTTGTTGGAGATGAGGGATACCCCCTGCAAACATGACTCATGACACCTGTGAGGAACCCCACCAATGAGGCACAAGAGCGATACAACCAGAGCCACATGACCACCAGGTGTGTCACTGAGCAAGCCATAGGCATGTTAAAGATGCACTTCAGATGCCTGGATAGGTCTGGAGGAGCCCTTCAGTACTCGCCAGCAAGGGTCTCCAGTATAATCATGATGTGCTGCGTCCTGCACAACATAGCGCAGCAGAGAGGTTTACAGGTGGAGGAGCACAAAGGCGCTCATCAACCATCCTCTGTTGGCGACAACATTGAAGAAGAAGAGGAGGAGGAGGAAGATGAAGATGGGGCACCTATTGCCAGACCATCTGTGCACATTGCTGCCCGGGATGCCAGGGATGTCCTCATCTCTCATGGGTTCTCATAATAAAAGTGTCATAATAAAGACATTGAATTACTCAGACCACCTGGCACAACCACCAGCACCAAACAATCCTTCAACCATGCATATACCCATTGCACATTCACCCAATGGGTACTGTCATGTATTGGCATTCATCATGAAGCAAATGAAAGGGCGACTTATCACTCAGGAAGCAATAATGGCCAAGACGTGGAAATGGTGCTAACCAATCAATTTCATGGTGCCAATATAAAAAAAAGAAAATTTCATAACATAACATTTCTTCATTCATCCTTGTGCATACCCTTGGTGACCTACAATTGCTTAAACTCACGCTTCCTACCGCTTCAACGTGGTGTATCTCCTGTGGACTCAGCAGCGGTAGAGGCAGGCTGCTCAGATCCCTGCCCTGACTTTTAAGTTGCTATTGGCCCGCGACCTCTCGGCTTGAGAACCCGTAAGGGATCTTCCAAAGGCTGCTCCACTTGCACCAGTGCAGGGGCAGACTCGGCCATCAGGAGAGGAGGCAACATTTCAGGTACTGGTTGAGGGGTGGGGGGCAACGGGTGAGAAGTGTGAGAGCTTTGAGTGCCGTTCCCACTTCAATGTCCCCTTTCGCCATCATCCCTATCCTGGGCCAGCGCCACATCACTCCCACCACTCTGCTGGACAGCAGCTTGGTAAACATATGTGCTGTGTTGTAAGACCACGGATAAGGTATCTGTCATCCTGTTTAAGGCGGCAGACAAGCTGGCTTCCAAACTCTGCACAGCCATGGTCATGGCCTGCGTGGACTCATTTGAGAGCCGTGCTTGAAGCTCCATGGAGGCGGCCACTCTCTCCATTGCAGATATTCTTGCAATTACTTGCGACATCAATACACTAAGAGCTCAGGTGGAAAAGATAGTATAAATAATAATTCTAAAACAAACAGAAAGGAAGAGAGTAGAGTAATAGTCAGAAATTATGCTTTAGGCACTACAGGTAAAGGGAAAAATAAAAGATGTCAAGTAATTAAATTAGGAGAGAGAAATAAATGTGTGAGAGAAACAACATTAGAGCAGAAGGACAGATTAGGGTGTGTGGCCGAAATAAATGTTCTTTATACAAACGCACGGAGTATAAGGGACAAATTGAATGAATTGCAGCCGCAAATTCAACTTCGAGGTTACGACATGGTAGCCATTACTGAGACATGGCTGCAAGATGGTCAGGTCTGGGAACTGAATATACCAGGTTATAAGGTCTACAGGAAGGATAGGGAAACTGGTAGAGGGGGAGGAGTAGCCTTAGTGATTAAGGATGAAATTACTTCAATGATAACAGAGGATAGAGGATATAACGAGAGGTAAGCAGGAAGTGAAGACTTTATGGGTAGAACTAAGGAATAGATAAGGATTTAAGACTGTAGTGGAAGATATATATAGGCCAGCTGGTAGCAGCTGTGAAGTGGCAGAATGTATAAATGCAGAGATTAGACAAGCATGTAGCAAAGGCAGAGTGGTTTTAATGGGGGATTTTAACTTTCAAATTAATTGGGATAAGCAGACGAGCTCATGTCAGAAAGGTAGCGAATTTCTTGACTGTGTTCAGGACAGTTTTCTGCAACAATATGTCCTAGAACCAATAAGGGGGCAGGCCATATTAGATTTAATAATGAGTAAGGAGCCAGAAGTTGTTAACAGCCTAACGGTGAGTGAACTTGTATCTAATAGCGATCACAATATGATCGAGGTCAATGTTGTGTTTGAAAGGGAGAAACCTGTAACAGCCACTAAGATTCTAAATTTAGGCAAGGCTGACTTCAACGGGATAAGACAGTGACTGTCCACAGTAAACTGGGCAAATCTGTTAATGGGTAAAACAACAGAGGATCAGTGGGAGGTGTTCAAAAATGAATTTAACGTACTACAGAACCAGATTATACCAATAAGGGGCAAGAGCTCTACTTGCCAAGAAAATAGCCATGGACAACAAAAGAGGTAAGGGACAACATAACACTAAAAGAAAAAGCACACAAAAATCCAAAAATTAGCGCAGATTCTGGTGACTGGGAGAGAAACAAAGAACTGCAAAGGGTGACAAAACAGATAGTAAGAGCTACAAAAAGGGAGTATGAAAAGAAATTTGCAAGAGATATCAAAATCAACACAAACATTTTTTTACAATTATATTAGGAAAAAGGTGGTCAAGAGCAATGTGGGCCCCTTAAAAACTGATAATGGTGATATTGTAAATGAAAAGAAGGAAATGGCGGACATGTTAAATAATTACTTTGCATCAGTATTTACAGTAGAGGAAGAGGATAGCATGCTGGACACCCCAAGGAAACTAATTTTGATTCAGGAATGGGGACTCACCATAATTAATGTAAGCAAATTAACAGTAGCAAAGAAAATAATGGCACTGAAGAGTGACAAATCCCCTGGACCGGATGGTTTCCATCCCAGGGTTTAAAGGAAGTAGGTGAGAACATTGCAAATGCCCTTACTATAATCTTCCACGGTCCTCTCAGTTCAGGAACCATTCCTTTAGATCGGAAAATTGTACGTCATTCTGCTATTTAAGGAAGGTGGAAGAGGGAAACCAAGGAATTATAGACCAGTTAGCCTAACATCTATTGTTGGGAAATTACTAGAGTCTATAATTAAGAATAGAGTGACTGAAGACCTTGAAAATTTTCAGCTGATCAGAGAGAGCCAGCATGGAATTGTAAAGGGCAGGTCATGCCTGACAAACCCGATGGAATTTTTTGAAGAGGTGACTAAATTAGTGGACTGGGGAATGTCTATGGATGTTGTTTATCTGGACTTCCAGAAGGCGTTCGATAAAGTCCCTCATAAGAGGCTGTTAGCTAAAGTTGAAGCTCATGGAATTGAGGGCAAATTATTGACCTGGTTAGGAAGTTGTCTGAGCGGCAGGAGTAGGGATAATGGGCAGGTACTCAAATTGGCAGGAGGTGACTAGTGGTGTCCCACAGGGATCTGTGTTGGGGCTTCAACTATTTATTTTATTAAGGACTTAGATGACAGGATAGAGAGCTACATATCCAAGTTTTCCGATGACACAAAGATAGGCAGCATTATAAGCAATGTAAGCATAAAATTACAAAGAGATATTAATAGATTAAGTGAATGGGCAAAACTGAGACAAAATGAGCAAAAATGGATTTCAATGTAGGCAAGTGTGAGGTCATCCACTTTGGACTTAAAAAGGATAGATCAGAATACTTTCTAAATGGTGAAAAGCTCGAAACAGTGGAGGTCCAAAGAGACTTAGGGGTCCATGTACATAGATCATTAAAATGTCAAGGGCAGGTACAGAAAATAATCAAAAAGGTTAATGGAATGCTGGCCTTTATATCTAGAGGACTAGAATTCAAGGGGGTAGAAGTTATGCTACAACTATACAAAGCCCTGGTTAGACCGCACCTTGAGTACTGTGTTCAGTTCTAGGTACCACACCTTAGAAAAGATATATTGGCCTTGGAGGGAGTACAGCGTACGTAGATTTACTAGAATGATACTGGACTCCAAAGGTTAAATTATGAGGAGAGATTAGAAGAACTGTTGTATTCCCTGGAATTTAGAAGATTAAGGAGGTTTTCAAGATATTAAGGGGAACTGATAGGGTAGATAGAGAGAAACTATTTCCACTGGTTGGGGAGTCTAGGACTAGGGGACATAACCTAAAAATTAAAGCCAGGACTTTCAGGAGTGAAGTTAGGAAAGACTTCTATAGGCAAAGGGTGGTAGAAGTTTGGAACTCTCTTCTGAAAATGGCAGTTGAAGCTAGATCAATTGTTAATTTTAAATCTGAGATTGATAGATTTTTGTTAATCAAAGGTATTAAGGGATATGGGGCTAAGAGAGGTATATGGAGTTAGGTCACAGATCAGCCATGATCTTACTGAATGGTAGAACAGGCACGAGGGGCCTACTCCTGTTCCTGTTTCTATGTCAGAGTTGGACTCTTAGATCCTCTCCTCTATTGTGGAGAGTGTGCATGGTACATTTTCCAGTACCTCACACAGGTGCAGCGGTACCTCAATCATTCTTATTCTCAACGACGGCCTCTAGGGTTCAGCATTTGTGTCCAGCTGAGCAGAGCTTGGAGAGGAGTGCGCCCTCCGATGCGGACTCTCCACAGCTGCCCCTGCCACCAGTGTCTGCTCGTGCTCTTGTGTGAGTTGTAAATCACTAGGTGACAACCCAACTATCTGGCTAACATGACCGACCAAAGTGCCAGTATCTGTGCTGGTGCATGGCTATATGTCTATGACGGTGAAACCCTCAGAAGGAATGAGATCCTCTGAGGAATCTATGTCTTCCATCTCGTCACATTCTTCTTGTGTGTGAAGGCCTTGGAAGACAACAGAAAGCGATATGAATTAGTCCTGGCAAAGTAACAATCTTGCCAATCACCACACTCAGGTTTCTCATAGTTCAGGCGTTGATGAAATAAAGTCATCATGTGTGTCACTAGGCATATTCAGGTTCCCCCTCCGATGGTTAGGGATGCAGCTGCCCACTTATCTCCATGGCCTTCTCCTCTGCATCTGTCAGCTGGACTATTTGGTGGTCCACCATCAGTCCTAGACCTCTCCCTTGCTTTTTGTGCTCTCTTCTCCTACAAGGGGAGAAAGAACAGACCTGTGGGTGACTGAAGGTAACGTATTGCCCCGATGGATGCATTGCATTGGGTGAGGCTGACTAACAGACAGATGCATCAGAGGGTGACTACCAGACAGATACATCGCATTGCATCAGGATTGGGGTGTGTGGCAGTGGTGGGTGAATAAATGGGGAGGTGAGGAAGTGCATAGAAAGTGAAGGATGGTTGCTGCTGAAACTTAAGTGGGTGTGAGGAGTGATATGATGGAGAAGGCTTGCCAACACAGAATGAGCGGTGATGTTTTGTACAACACAGGATGTGGATGAATCAGCATATGTACTCACTTTTCCTGACCTAGCTAAGTCATTAAACTGCTTCCTACACTGCAGCCAAGACCTGGACACTGTGCTCCTGACCTCTTCTACAACCTCCAGCCTTAGTGGCGGAACCAGGTTTCTTTCTCCCATCACTTGGGTAAATTACCTCCCTCCTGGTTCTCACTGCACCTAGCAGAACTTCAATTGATGCATCCAAGAACCTGGATGCTGCCTTTGCTCTATGTGAAGCCATACCTTCACTTACTCCTTTCTCCTCCAATATCCATTTTTGCAATAGCCCTTTAAATAGTGAACTTCAGATCGCATCATGCGGGTGCACATTATGCCCGCTGCGCAGCTTGGTTTCGCAAAACCCGGAAGTAAAATTAAGTGCCTTCAATTGAGTTGTGATCACAGATTCCAACTTTACTTCCGGGTTTCCCACACGAAAATCTACCCACCTGTTGAGTTCCTGGCTCCAGGTAAAAATTATGCCTGAGGTGTGGCTTCCTCAATGTCTTGGTAAAGATAATGGCCTAGGTTTTCTGATCTCAATGCCGAGGGAACACATTCATTTGAACTGGGTTGCTGCTGACATTACCATCGGAAAAACTGGGCCAACGTGTAACTGAGCCTCACAGACCAGAAGGTGCCAGGTTGGTTGTCCAGTCCGTGTTGAGTTAACTTTCAGCAGCAGCAGAGTCGGTGCAACTGGCTTCGACATTCCTGGGTGAGGAAGGGGAAAATAACGAGGGCTCTCGGTCCTGATCACATTCCAATCATCCCTGCTGGAAGATGCATGTGTGTGAGGGTGTTGGATGAGGATGTGATTGGTGATATCCTCCAGTGCTGTATATCTAGGTTCATACCATGAAGAATGGGCATTAGGACAAGGTATCAGTGGTTGGCCAGTGCCTGTGGAATTTCAACCCCATCACTGTTGAGATTTGCGCATGAATAATAGCCACTTGAGGCAAATTGCTGGAGAGCAACCCTCACACATGGGACCTTACCCCTTTTCTTCCCTCCCGTCCTTCAGGCAAGGACGGGAGGGAAGAAAAGAAAAAAAAGTAGCATTTGGAATGACATTTTATTATGAGCTCAAAATGGCTTCTCTGGTGAGTGGCAGGTTTTGGAATGCTCAGTGTTGAACACGATGAGTTAATTTTGTGGGGAGGGGTAAAAGTGAATTTGGAAACAAGTATTTTCATCTCGCTGGGGAAGAGGGTCCACTGAGAATCCTGTCATGTCGGTTACCAGGGAAAGCTGTCACTGCAGCAGGAATTCTATTTACTAAATCACTGCCCTTTCCAACATGGTTTTCTTTAGTATTGGGTTCTCAAGAAAGTACATTCACATTTTACGGAGCAATTATCTAACTTCACATATATGTTTTATGGAGCCATTGTATATTTAGATGCGGGAGGAACGCATCAACAAGGTGATTGGCAAAAGACCACAAGACCATAAGAGATAGGAGCAGGAGTAGGCCATTCGGCCCCTGGAGCCTGCTCCGCCATTTAATGAGATCATGGCTGACCTGATTTTTACCTCAACTCCACTTTCCTGCCCTTTTCCCCATATCCTTTGATTCCCTTGCTGATCAAAAATTTGTCTAACTCAGCCTCGAATGTATTCAATGACTCAGCCTCCACAGCTTTTTGGGGTAAAGAATTCTGGGAGAAGAAATGTCTCCTCATTTCCATCTTAAACGGGCGACCCCTTATTCTGAGACTATGCCCCCTAGTTTTAGATTCCCCCATGTGGGGTAACATGCTCTCAGCATCTACTCTATCGAGTCCAAAGGTGGCATGAGGAAAAACTTTTTTTACACAGCGAGTGGTTAGGATCTGATATGTACTGCCCAAGGGAGTGGTGGAGGCAGATTCAATCATGGCCTTCAAAAGGGAACTGGATAAGTACTTGAAAGGCAAAAATTTGCAGGGCTACGGGGCGGGAAAATGGGACTAGCTGGATTGCTCTTGCATACAGCCGGCGCGGACTCGATGGGCCAAATTGTCTCCATCCGTGATGTAACCTTTCTATGATTCTAACACATCCAGGCTGCTTGGCACAACTGTGAGTAATGCGGAGGGAAGGTTAAGGTAACTTGTTTGGTCTTGGGTTCTGAGGGCTAGTTAGGCTTGTGGATGGGGGAAGACACATTCCCCCCCAACAGTTTTCTCTGCTCTTCCTCCTTCCTGTGGGCACTGACTCACGCTGAGGTATGGCTGCATGGGCACTAGTTGCCCTCTGGTATCTCGCTAAAGGGGCTGTTCTTCACGTGCGAGCCCAGACAATGAATTGTCAGCAGCCTATTTGACCATGGAGGGTAACACAGCTGAGCCCTATTCTATCCTCTCCAGACGCCCATAAAGAAATTCCATTTATGTAGTGCCTTTCACGACCAAAGGATGTCCCAAAGTGCTTTACAGCCAATGAAGTATTTTTAACATGTAGTCACTTTTGTAATGCAGAGAAATGCTGCAACCAATTTGCACACAGCAAGATCCCACAACCACCAATGAGATAAGCCAGCATCTGTTTTACTGATGTTGGTTAAGGGATAAGTCTTAACCAGGAGAATAAAACACCCTACTCTTCTTCAAATAATGTCATGGGATCTTTTACATCCATCTGAGAGGGCAGATAAAGCCTTGGTTTAACATCTCATTCAAAAGACGGCATCTCTGACAGTGCAGCACTCCCTCAGTACTGCACTGGAGCATCAGCCTGGATTAGGTGCTCTAGTCTCTGGAGTGGGGTTTGAACCCACGACCCTCTGTCCCAGAGGCGAGAGAGTGCTACCACTGAGTCAAGGCTGACACCATGCATGTATGTTTTCTGGCGAGGGTCACAGGATAGGTGTGAGGAATGGAGAGCCCCTGCTGACATTTTTCCCCTCTACCTGGTCGAGGTGTTTAAAACCAATTGTAGCAGCATGACAGCTGCACTCGGTGGACATAGCTAACTCATCGCAGACTGGGCAGTGAAACCTGCACCTCCCTGGTCTTTAAAGCTTAATTCAACACTGGACAGTGCATTTAAACACTAAATCATTGGGCAAGCTCACTAACAGTTAAATTGACTCGAATGCCAATTTAAAATAGTGCTGCTTAACGTTATTTATTCTGATAGATGCATCTTGATTAAAACAATTTACAAAACATGGTTTCCTCCAAAGAAACTACAGGATTATGATATAAAACAATGAAGTGGCAGCACATTATATTGTGTTAATTTTACAAAGCGAGAGCACACAGCCGAAACGATGCGTTCAACTTCACTGGTTGCAGGCTTCACATGGAAATGAAGTTCTAGATATCCTCAACAAACCGTTACTTTACAAATCACAACATATTGCAGCTGATGAACTAACTTACGAAGGACAATTTTTATAACTGCACTCAATCATATTTACGATTATCAGGTTGCAATTCCACCCACTGTCTCTCTTCCCCACCCCCCCCTCCATAGCTAGAAACATAACGAAATATTACTGAAGCTCTCTCTCTCTCTATGGCTCTCTTACTAAATGCACGGCATGGCGTGATACTGAGCCATACATAAGATCAGGAAGGTTCCAGGTGCAATCCCTAGTCTGTGCTTAGTTAGCAGATCTCAGCTGAGCTGATGGTTAGACTGCCATAGCTGGACCCAGCATCCCTAAGGATAGGGAAGGGGAAGAAACTGGCCAGGGTTTCCCTGCTAATCGCTATTAGTTGACGCCTGCTGGAAATGTGCTTGTGTAGACACTGGGTGAGGACATTAATGGGTTTTCTTTTGATTTCCCGCTCTTCCATGGTCAAAAAGATGACTTTCTCTCTGACTGTCCAGGCTTGCAGATGAAGTCTACTCTCTCGGAACATATGGAATTGTGCCTCAGCATGAACTTACACTTTCAGGGGGGAACCTAGCGAGCAAGACTACCCAGAGGAGTTATAGTTCTCTGATAGAAATGCAGCTCAATAAGTAATTCAAAAGAAAGAAAATGACAGACAGCAAGGCAGCGCACAAGATATATGCATGGGGAGAAACCTGGACTGTCCAGAGAAATGAGAAGGGAGTGGGAGAAAGAGGGAAGTTGGGAATACTATCCTGAGGGTCAGCAGCTTCAGTGTCTTCCCCCTCCTTATCCTTAGGGATGCTGGGTCCAGCTTTGGCAGTCTCACCATCAGCTCTGCTGAGATCAGCTAACTAAGCACAGACTAGGGATTGCACCTGGAACCTTCCTGATCTTATGTATCGCTCAGTATCACACCATGCCATGCATTTAGTAACAGAGCCATAAAGAGAGCTTCAGTAACATTTCGTTATGTTTTTAGCTATGGTTTTTTTTTTGGGGTGGGGGCAGTGAGGGGAATTGCAGCCTGATAACCTTAAAAAGCTTTAGACAAATTGAACTAAAAGTTATCATTATGATCTATCACCCATAGGTTGAATCACTGACCGTTTCCAGTCAACTGCTTTTCCACAGATGAATGGTGCACAGGCACAGGATTGCTGCTCTGTGTGCTTTTAGACAGCTCACGCACAAAAAAAAACGGAACCCAGCCTGATCTATCGCTGACTGCTCCTATAACCTGCTGTTCCCGGGGAATGGAGGAGAGGCCGTGTACCAAATGTTGCATTATGATCGATGTGAAGAGTCAGCCACACGTCGACAGGTTTGGAAGAGAGCTCTCCACACCCTTACACATGTGGACAATTAGCCTAGTGCTCTGCATGGATTGCTGCTTTTGTATCTTTTAGCTGGATAAGATTTTACTCAGAAAATGATCAGCTACTTAAAAAGTGTTTCGGTACAAATGGGGATGTCACTTACAGTTACTTATGATGTGGCTTCCATACAGGAGTGAAATGAACCATGAGGATATTATAGAAGAGAAATGGTTTACAAAGGCTTTGTACTGCTATTTAATCAGTGGGATAGATCATGCACACGTTTGCAATCTACCAATGGAGGCTGCGAACCAGTCACCCATATTCGTACACTTTTCCTGAAGCCATTTTAAAATATTCACTTAGGGCATAAAACTTCTCAATAATCCTGCAACCATGCTTTTCAATTTGCAAACCAATGCTTTTATTTCACCAGCTAATTTCTGGATAAAATTCAATGGAATTCCTTTCTGAATATTCTAAAGTACAATTGTTAAAGGAAAAGCTTCATACAGCAATAAATGTTTAAAGAGCAAACTGCAACCAAGTTGTATTCTATGACGAATCAGGCACCAGTATAAATTACAATGGAGTAAGCCCCAAAATGAAAAATCAGTTGTATGTGCATCAGCCTTCAAGGAAACACCAACAAAGCGTTATATTTGAGGTGTTCACATTGGCATTGCAGCAGTTTTAACTCCATAATATGCACCTAGGAACATAGGAACAGGAGTAGGCCATTTAGCTCCTCGAACCTGTTCTGCCATTCAATGAGATCATGGTTGATCTGTGACCTAACTCCATATACCTGCCTTAGCCCCATATCCCTTAATACCTTGAGGTTAACAAAAATCTATCAATCTCAGATTTAAAATTAACGATTGAGCTAGCATCAACTCCCGTTTGCAGAAGAGAGTTCCAAACTTCTACCACTATTTCCGTGTAGAAGTCTTTCCTAACTTCATTCCTGAAAGTCCTGGCTCTAATTTTTAGGCTATGTCCCCTAGTCCTAGACTCCCCAACCAGCGGAAATAGTTTATCTCTATCTACTTTATTAGTACCCCTTAATATCTTGAAAACTTTGATCAAATCATCACTTAATCTTCTAAATTCCAGGGAATACAACCCTTGTTTGTGTAATCTCTCCTCGTAATTTAACCCTTGGAGTCCAGATATCATTTCACCAATTTGATTCCCTTCTCAGGGGAAGGAATGAAGAGAAGTGATGCAATGATCTATTGATGAAATGACATGAACTTTTGAATCCAGTGACTCTGTCATTGAAAATAACCAGCCTCAGTTAAAAGTGACATCCTATCAAGAGGGACTTGGTGGTAGAGTACATACAATTAGTATATAGAAATATAGAATGCTTTTTCTTTCAGCACTGACACCTGAGTACAAATCCTGATTTATGTAAGTAAAGAGCGTAAAACTACCCATTAGCAAGGGATAATTGTACAATCTTTAGAGATGCCTGATGCCATCCTGATCCGGAGGGAGTAATCCGAGGTTGCGGTTGAAGTTTACAATAGGGTGGATTTGGAGCAGAGCTGGTGTTTAGGGGCATTACTGAAGGAACTGGAGTCTAACTTTATTCATCCTTGGGATGTGGGCATCACTGACAAGGCCAACATTTATTTCCCATCCCTAGTTGACCTGACTGAGTGACTTGCTAGGCCAATTCAGAGGGCAGTTAAGAGTCAACCACGCTGATGTGGGACTGGAGTCTCATTTAGGCCAAACCAGGTAAGGACAGCAGGTTTCCTTCCCTCAGGGGCATTAGTGAATCAGTTGGGTTTTTACCATAATCCAACAGCTTCATAGTCACTTTTAATGATTCATAAACTGAATTCAAGTTCTCTAACTGCCATAAACTCTTGATCTCTGGATTATTAGTCCAGGCCTCTGGATTGCTAATCCAATCACATAACCACTACACTGGGAGCACTACAAGGGACCTGGGGTCTCTGATTACTATTAGGGGCACTAGGGTTTGGCAGTACAATGGTGAGGGGAGATAAGAGTTAGAAAGTACTGTGGGGAGGGGAGATAGGAGTGTGAAAGGATTTGATAGTACTACAGGGAGGGGAGATAGGAGTGTGAAAGGATTTGACAGTACTATGGGGAGGGGAGATAGGAGTGTGAAAGGGTTTGACAGTACTACAGGGAGGGGAGATAGGAGTGTGAAAGGATTTGACAGTACTATGGGGAGGGGAGATAGGAGTGTGAAAGGGTTTGACAGTACTATGGGGAGGGGAGATAGGAGTGTGAAAGGGTTTGACAGTACTATGGGGAGGGGAGATAGGAGTGTGAAAGGGTTTGACAGTACTATGGGGAGGGGAGTTAGGAGTGTGAAAGGGTTTGACAGTATGGGGAGGGGAGATAGGAGTGTGAAAGGGTTTGATAGTACTACAGGGAGGGGAGATAGGAGTGTGAAAGAGTTTGATAGTACTATGGGGAGGGGAGATAGGAGTGTGAAAGAGTTTGATAGTACTATGGGGAGGGGAGATAGGAGTGTGAAAGGGTTTGACAGTATGGGGAGGGGAGATAAGAGTTAGAAAGGGTTTGGCAGTACTGTGGGGAGGGGAGATAGGAGTGTGAAAGGGTTTGACAGTACTATGGGGAGGGAGATAGGAGTGTGAAAGGGTTTGACAGTACTATGGGGAGGGGAGATTGGAGTGTGAGAGGGTTTGACAGTACTATGGGGAGGGGAGATTGGAGTGTGAAAGGGTTTATCAGCATATGAAAAATTTAAATTCAGAAGTCAAGCAAGAAAATTTGATTCTCATCCCTCCCCCCACTTGCCCCCCACCCCATTTCTTTGGAATTTTTAATGCTGTTGATGTTAAAGCTTCATGATTTTGAATATGTTAGCAGATGGTCAGGAATGATAGTGGGCAGTACTCATAGGGGCAGTCGCAGTCATAATCACAGTCAGAGAAACCAAGTCAAACCTGAAGCCGAGGCTTGATCTTAAATGGAAGTTGGCTCCCCAAGCACAGGCTGACATATGTGCTACACATGTACAGCACAGAAAAGTTCTCAAAGATCAAAGCGTCCTCAGATTGGTTTTTTGAATCTTTCATCAGGCTTAATAATGGCAGCTTGGTATTATAATAATAATAATAATGATATCATGGGCTACTAACTCCTTGAGAGACTCTCGTCATATATATGCTGAGGCCTGAAATATATCAGGACTCAAGGACCAGGCGAAGGATTCAAGCACTGCAAATGGAACGGAGGGAAGGCCCGAGACCCCGGAAAGAGGAGAGGTCCATCTGGGAAGAAAGCTCTTGGAAGGATTACTTGGTAAGTTTTGTGAATTTTTCAGAATTAGTCAATCTACCCTGGTGTTGCACAGATAATTCGAGACCAATTGAAGCAGGGCTAGAGGATCATTGGTGTAGTTTGCGCAGATATAATTTGGTTGCTATTTCGAAAATATAAGGGGTAAGTTTCTGAGGTGTATTCCCGTTTACCCACTGTAACCTTGGTGAAAGAGCCACGTGAGCCCTGAAAAATTGGCGTGACGGTCATTTACTGCGTTTTTCCAGGATTTCTGCAGGTCTTCGCCTGAAGTTATGGTGAACGAGAGGGAGAACCCACATGGAAATTCATCCCCATGCATTCAGTCCATATTTTGTGTGATAGTTTAGTTTTGTATGATAATTTATGGTTAAATAGTAAAACTTACAGCAATTGGGAAGCAGAGAAGTAGTTAGTTGGAGGACTGAAATTTCTCTGCAGCACAGGCTTGAGGGAACTGGGAGCTACAAAACTGAGGTACTATAGTGCCATCATTGGCTAGAGGGTGTAATTACAAAGCGACAAGTTTACAGAGGCAGTTCCATTTTTAATGTGGACATAGCAATTTGTAATGGAAAAACTAACACAGAAGTGTGACAAAACTGACAATAGTTGTAGATGCAAGATTTTTAATATACTTTACTATAATATAACTTTTCTAGTAAGAGTATATTACTGCATAATAGACTAGTCAATTTTTCATAGCATTGCTTATAGGCAGACAAATCCAAGTCAAAGTGTAGTCTTCAGGTGAAGCGGGGTTAGAGGCTGGGGAAGTGGAATTATAGCCTGACAAGTTTACATAGGCAGTTTCCATTATCAATCTGGACATAGGAATTCATAATGAAAAAAGTTGGCATGGAAGTGTGACAAAAAAGTAGCAACAATAATTAAGATTGTGTAGACAGGAAGTCTATAGATGTAAAATTTTTCATAAGATATCGATAGTTTATGTTTATTAAGCTATAAATTTGAACCTTTCTGGGTGTATAGTTGAGTCGACAGGTAACCAATATGGTGACTATAGGATTTAGATTTTTTTCAGGGATGTGAATGCTTCCGTTTTTGTTACTAGGATTTTCTTTTAGATCTAATGAAGATATGGCATTTAAGTGTTTTTGGTTGTTTTTTAGTCTGTTTTAATGTTTTCTCGAGATGTGGGTGACACTGGCAAAGTTGCATTTATTCCCTAATTACTCTGAGAAGATGGTGATAGGCCTTCTCCTTGAACTGCCGCAGTCCTTGTGCAGTTATTGCTCCCATGATGGTGGTGGGAAGGGGCTTCTAATAAATTGATCCAATGGCAATGAAGGAACTGCAGTATTTGTCCAGGTCAGGATGGTATGTGCTTGGCAGGAGAACTTGGAGCTCTTGTGCTTCTTGGAGGTAGAGATTCAGAGGCTGGGAAGTGGTGTCGAAATAAATTTGGCAAGTTACTGCAGTGCATCCTGTAGACAGTGTGCCTGCCAATGGTGGAGCGGGTAGATATTGAGTCCTGGAGCATGGGCACTGATTAAGCAGTGTCCTGGATGATATGAATGTGAGCTTTGAGTCCATCAGTGCCTTATTAACATGTCACACACTGTGCCTGGTGCAAAACTTGTAATTAGACAACAGAGTAAAAGTTTGTTTCTAAATTATTTTAGTTTTTAATGGCTTTATTACCTAAAATTTAAATAACTTTTCTAGTAAGAGATAAAAGTTTGTTCTTCCTGACTCCAGATTTTAACAGATTGAGGGAAAGGAGTAATGAGAGTAGGTGTGCATGGTGATCTGCCCAGTTGTTGGTTTGGATGCACAGCTGTATTGCTAATCTATGTTACACTGCATCATTTGCTAACATTGCTAAAATAATAGCCATTGGTTTCTAATCCCTAAACCTCTCCGCTTCTCCACCCTCCTTTGAGACATTCCTTAAAACCTACCTCTTTGACCAAGCTTTTCGTCACCTGTCCTAATATGCGGCTCGGTGTCAAATTTTGTTTGCTAACGCTCCTGTGAAGCGCCTCGGGACGTTTTACCACGTTAAAGGCACTATATAAATGCAAGTTGTTGTTGTTGTTGTTGATGTTTACTTTGCTGAGCCTGGTAATAGTTTAACAATGTAACCACATGACCAACTTACAACATGGCACGATGAGATCATTAGCTTTGTTTAGCAAACAGGAGTGGAAACATAATTTTTACAGCATGGAATGGGCTTGTAGGGAAATAAAAATTGCTTAATAGCTGACTTTTTCCCAATTCCTCAGATGATCAAGGGACACAATACTGTCCTGAAGGCATGAAATTTCATGTCTGCTAAGCCAGTGATTGAAGTGTAGTTACATTTCAGAAATTTTAATTTAAACTACACGTAATACCTATTACTCAAACTGATAACTTTCTCAGCTTGACAGTAAAAAAAGCAATAAATAAAAAGAAAAGGCATGAAAAACAATGTGCTTGCAATTACATTTTCTATTATTTTTTATATTGGTGTATATCAAACCAGACAAAATGTACATACTCTTCAATCAATACACTTGAACTGCCTTTGCTGATCTCTATAGATAATGTACAATTTCACAGCGTGGCTGTGATTATTACGCTGTTTGTTACAATGCAACAGACATCTGGAAATTGAGCTCTTTGAATATTAAATGTACAAAATACCTGAATGAAATTCATTTGTCTACTGTTCAATATAAAGGGTTGAGCAACTCCATTAAAATAGCAGATAAACTGAGACTGATAGATTTTTGTTAGGCAAGGGTATTAAGGGTTACGGAACCAAGGCAGGTAGATGGAGTTAAGATACAGATCAGCCATGATCTAATTGAATGGTGGAACAGGCTCAAGCGGCTGAATGGCCTACTCCTGCTCCTACGTTCCTATGAAGGAATTTTATTAAGCTATTTCTACAGTAATATTTGAAGAGTCCATTTTCAAAGCACAAGATTTTGATAGAATATTGTTGCCATATACAAAAAGAGCTGATAGCAAGTAATTGCATATTGCTATGGAAGTAGACACAGTAATGTTACTGTGTGCATCCATCTGAGAGATATCGCTAATGGCCCAGCATTGCAACAGTTCTGGAACTACAGGCTGCAGATGTCTAGGGGAAACTGGGTAGATAGATGAATGGCCAGTGCTGTGGAGTGCTTTGCACTCATTAGCTGATGGTACAATATTTCTGGTACATGGATTTTTCCAGTTTACACCATTATGAATGCAACTAGTCAGGTTTGATTTGCAAGCCAACGTGTTAAGTTGGTTTTGATGCAAACTTAAATACTTTTTTAAAAAGTGAGTGATGTTTCTATGTTGAATACCAATTACAGAACAGAAAGAGTTGAAATAAAGGTGGCTTGATTATAAATCTGTTTATAGGGGTTACTTTTTGCTGTGTTGACCTTGCATACTTTTAGTATCAAAGTACAAATAACCATTTAAAATCAGTAGGAAATGATATTGTACTGGCTATGAGTGGTCATCAACTACATTCTGTAGCCATACAAGAAGTCTGGTTCACTGCCATGGTTTATAGTCACTGCTTTATTTATTTTGCAGTCAGGGCTCCTCCTGGGTTTTGAATTCAGAACACTGCAGCTCACGTTCTCACTTAGACAAAGTCCTGCACTCCCATTACCCCTATCCTTGCTCCATTGGTTCACCACCCCCTCACTGGTGTATACTTATCCATTTTAACCTTCTCTCCCTTCTTTAATAAAAGTATTACATTGTTTACTCTATAGTCCTAGGGCACAATTTGCATATTTATGAGGCATTAAAAAACTCTGCTCAGAGCCTATACCATCTTCCCTCTGGCTTTTCTCAACAGTTTGGCGTGCAAGCCATCAGGACCTGGTGATATATCTACCTTGAGTTTTGCTAATAACTTTCAGAACCAAATCCTTTTACTCTTTCACCAAGGGTTCTGCTGTAGGTTTCATAGCCATATTGCTTCACAAAATTTGGTGTGCATTTACATTCTATTCTTAATCAAAATCTTGATTTAG
Source organism: Heptranchias perlo (assembly GCF_035084215.1). Taxonomy (NCBI): domain Eukaryota; kingdom Metazoa; phylum Chordata; class Chondrichthyes; order Hexanchiformes; family Hexanchidae; genus Heptranchias; species Heptranchias perlo. The sequence continues at coordinate 45,718,839 of NC_090341.1, forward strand.
ACAATTCTTAAGATTACCAGTCTACAGTGATTTCCTTGCCTGCCTTGGTTTCAAGAGAATCATATAAAAAAATACAAAAATGGGTGTGAAGGAAATATAATGCATGAATAAATGAATTATTTTGTATCTTCTCATTCACATTACTTGCCATAACCTACTTTGCCATCAATTAGCACATATGTACAGTCCAGCTCTATAGAGCAAAGGTTTTTTTGTAATGTCAATGAATGGAGGAAGCAAAAGACTTACAGCTGCCATTGACTACAGCATAACTTGATTAGGATTGCTTCAATAGTTCTGAAGTCAACAGCGGTTATGACTAGCCATATAGAACCCTACTGCCTGTTAATTCTAACTTTCTAACCTAACTTCTGGAATATCTGACAGAATCCAATGGTGACTGCCACAGTTGTGGTGTAAATAGGAAAGGGATTAGGCCATTCAGCCCCTCGAGCCTGCTCCTCCATTCAATGAGATCATGGCTGATCTGTATTTTAACCCCACTTATCTGCCTTGGCTCCATATCCCTTAATACCCTTGGCTAGCAAAAATCTATCGATCTCAGATTTAAAAATATTAATTGAGCTAGTATCTACTGCTTTTTAAAGGAGAGAGCTCCACACTTCGACCACCCTTTGCATGAAGAAGTGTCTCCTAACTTCTCTCCTGAATGTACACGGCAGGCCACAAACATCTTGCAGATCTTCTGAACACTGTATTGCAATGCACCAGCAGATTGATTAAGGCACCAAAGGTTCGCTTATTGGCGGTACATGGATAATGATGTGGTTAATTTTATTGTGCCTCAGCAGGAACTCTGCATTTAAGGCTGAAATCGTATCTCCAATTTAACTCTTGTGGGTACATAATGCTAGAAAATGCCTTCCAGGCTTCGTCAAATTTATTTTATTACAAACTACATATTGATAGACTATCAAGGACCATATAAGTGCATCAATATGAATAAAGCTGCCTTCTCTTGAATATGGGAATCGGGCTTCAGCTGCTTTACACAATAAAATGGAAAAATAAATGAGACAACTACTCCTCCAGTGGTTTCAAAAATTGGACCTCTCGCAGTTGGTTGCCACGGACTGATCCCCTTTCTCCCTCATACCTACCCCCCACACACACCTACCTCCACACACACACACACACACACACACAGTCTCCAGTCATCAGGTGCTTTGTTTTTCTAAAGTTCAGTTGTTATTTATAAAAAGAGAAAAAATAACAATCTGAACCAAAAACAGGAAATGCTGGAACTGCAGGCTCTGACAATGCGTTATACCTGAAACGTTCAGCAATGTGCTACAGACAGAGCTAAGCGATTCCACAACCAACAAATCAGATCAAAGCTCTGCAGTCCTGCCACATCCAGTCGTGAATGGTGGTGGACAATTAAACAACTAACGGGAGGAGGAGGCTCTGCAAACATCCCCATCCTCAACGATGGCGGTGTCCAGCACGTGAGTGCAAAACTCAAGGCTGAAGCGCTTGCAACCAACTTCAGCCAGAAGTGTCGAGTGGATGATCCATCTCGGCCTCCTCCCGATATCCCCACCATCACAGAAACCAGTCTTCAGCCAATTCGATTCACTCCACATGATATCAAGAAACGGCTGAGTGCACTGGATACAGCAAAGGCTATGGGCCCCAACAACATCCCGGCTGTAGTGCTGAAGACTTGTGCTCCAGAACTAGCTGCGCCTCTTGCCAAGCTGTTCCAGTACAGCTACAATACTGGCATCTACCCGACAATGTGGAAAATTGCCCAGGTATGTCCTGTCCACAAAAAGCAGGACAAATCCAATCCGGCCAATTACCGTCCCATCAGTCTACTCTCAATCATCGGCAAAGTGATGGAAGGTGTCATCGACAATGCTATCAAGCGGCACTTACACACGAATAACCTGCTCACCGATGCTCAGTTTGGGTTCCGCCAGGACCACTCGGCTCCAGGCCTCATTACAGCCTTGGTCCAAACATGGACAAAAGAGCTGAATTCCAGAGGTGAGGTGAGAGTGACTGCCCTTGACATCAAGGCAGCATTTGACTGAGTGTGGCACCAAGGAGCCCTCGTAAAATTGAAGTCAATGGGAGTCAGGGGAAAAACTCTCCAGTGGCTGGAGTCATACCTAGCACAAAGGAAGATGGTAGTGGTTGTTGGAGGCAAATCATCTCAGCCCCAGGACATTGCTGCAGGAGTTCCTCAGGGCAGTGTCCTAGGCCCAACCATCTTCAGCTGCTTCATCAATGACCTTCCCTCCATCATAAAGTCAGAAATGGGGATGTTCACTGATGATTGCACAGTGTTCAGTTCCATTCGCAACCCCTCAGATAATGAAGCAGTCCGAGCCCGCATGCAGCAAGACCTAGACAACATCCAGGCTTGGGCTGATAAGTGGCAAGTAACATTCACGCCAGATAAGTGCCAGGCAATGACCATCTCCAAAAAGAGAGAGTCTAACCACCTCCCCTTGACATTCAACGGCATTACCATCGCCGAATCCCCCACCATCAACATCCTGGGGGTCACCATTGACCAGAAACTTAACTGGACCAGCCACATAAATAGTGTGGCTACAAGAGCAGGTCAGAGGCTGGGTATTCTGCAGCGAGTGACCCACCTCCTTACTCCCCAAAGCTTTTCCACCATCTACAAGGCACAAGTGATGGAATACTCTCCACTTGCCTGGATGAGTGCAGCTCCAACAACACTCAAGAAGCTCGACACCATCCAGGACAAAGCAGCCGGCTTGAGTGGCACACCATCCACCACCCTAAACATTCACTCCCTTCACCACCGGCGCACAGTGGCTGCAGTGTGTACCATCCACAGGATGCACTGCAGCAACTCGCCAAGGCTTCTTCGACAGCACTTCCCAAACCAGCGACCTCTACCACCTAGAAGACAAGAACAGCCGGGACATGGGAACAACACCACCTGCACGTTCCCCTCCAAGTCACACACCATCCCGACTTGGAAATATATCACCGTTCCTTCATTGTCGCTGGGTCAAAATCCTGGAACTCCCTTCCTAACAGCACTGTGGGAGAACCTTCACCACACGGACTGCAGCGGTTCAAGAAGGCGGCTCACCACCACCTTCTCAAGGGCAATTAGGGATGAACAATAAATGCCAGCCTCGCCAGCAACGCCCACATCCTATGAATGAATAAAAAAAACCTGAAACGTTCAGCTGTCTTTCCTCTTTACAGATATTAACTGACCTCAAACATTTTCTGTTTGTGTTGCAGTTTTTTTCAACGTTTGTATAACGTACTTAAGGTAGGTGTTACAGGATGTTAAACAGTGCTCAGACCCTCCTTGTTGCATTCACTTACTTTATTTTCAGGACTTATAATATTGAACTAAAATTGGCTATGATCCTTTGATATCCACTAAAGCTAGCATCTTCTCTTGTTTTATACCACATGCATACCTGATTTTAAATAAAAATCTGAAGGATATTCTCAGTAATGTAAATACAAGATCTGAAGCACTGACAACCAGAACAATGAAACAAAGAATCGAGCCAAACAATAGATTAATACAGAGCTGAACAACTGAGATACAAACATAGAATCATCGAATGGTTACATCATGGAAGGAGGCCATTCGACCCATCGAGTCCGTGCTGGCTCTATGCAAGAGCAATCCAGCAAGTCCCACGCCCCCGCCCTATCCCCGTAGCCCTCAAATTTTTTCCTTTAAAGTACTTATCCAGTTCCCTTTTGAAGGCCAAAGAAATATATCTGATTTACCCCAAACATTCATTTAGAGCAGGGCCTTCCATGAGAATAATTTATCTAAATAAAATCATTGGCACAAAAATTTCATTAACCAGTTTGCATTATTGAAGCCAGAAAAATCATGGCCCATTTAAACCTGAGTCAAGTGTGGTTCTGAAATCATCCCATTTTACTGCAATGAAAAGTAAATATATTAGCCTGGATTTGTTAATCAAGGTGACAACACACATATATAACATTACAGGAGAGAGGCTTTTGGACTTCCCAAAACCGTACCAAGCTGAATTGGATCTGGCTACCTTGGGCATGTACCCATGAAATCTGAAAAGTCAGCCTAGCCTGAACCCATCCTAAACGAGCAAAATATAAATCTCATCAACTTAACCAGATCACTTTTAGAACTATTTTGCTCTCTTGCCTGATAATGAGCTAATGTTTGAATCATGTAGTTAACATTCCATACTACCTGCTAGTTCACTAAGTGGAATCCTTCCCCATTGCAGAAATGCTGAAGTTTTACTCGTACGCATCAATTGCACCCATTATTTTGGCGGAACCAGTGATATGAAATACTTAAACACTTCATCAATGCTGGTCGATGGTTACAAACAGGGGAAAAAACAATTATAATAACCTTTTTTTAAAAAAATTGAGAAACCAATTTGAGGGCCGAAGCAAGACACAGGTTGAAAAGAGTAAAAAATCAAGATGAGGTAAATATTGATTTAATTAACCAAAGTAGGAGTCACTTGATTTCCTCCAAGGACATGTAACAGACGGGTTCACTCTTACGATGTCACTGAAATGATCTTGTAAAGAGACAGTGAAAATGAAGTTCAGTGCAGCATTTATCTTCATTGTTACTGGCAAAGCTGGGCAAATCAGTGACAAACCTTCTAAATCCATCTGCAATTCTGCACATCAATACTTAATTGCTTATTTAGTCTGACGTTTTATCTGTCAGACAGCTGGAAAGCTAAATTGAGAATACTAAACTCAAAGCAAGGGCGAGCTCTTCACCTATCTCTGCTTTCTCTTCAATAGACACATCACTGACAAGGCTATTAAAAATTCTTCTGCACTTTCAGCTGCTTTTAGGATGGTCAACCTTCAGAGAGTTTGGTTGATAGTTTGGTTTTAATTATTTCTGGGCATCCTCTCTAAATGTGCTTTCTCCCCAGACCCTTTTATATATACATAAGATGGTGAGCTTGCTTGTTATCCATTAAAACTCTGATTCTGCACGGATAGGTCTGAATAAAATACGAAATTATATCAAAAATAGGAAACAAACCTTGTCATAAAACATAACAGTACAATCCGCAGATGACTCGATGGTTAAAACTGTTGTATGAAAACTCTACAGCAAAATTTTGGGGAGGGAAAGTGATCTGTAATCAGTCTTGCAGAATAAGTTAAATATAAGAACATCAATGAAATGAGATACAGAGACAAACTGACCGACTCATGAAAAATGGTGTCACAAAAATGCTAACCTACAGCAGAAGTACATTGCTCTCCAGTTACTTTTTATCAGTTATTTCTTTTGTGCATTTCTGCTGATCAAGTTGAGGGATGACAGTGCTGAGAAGTGGAAATTCTTTACCATTTTTCACTCAATGACAGGAACAAGTGGTGGGATATTTCAGAGGTCAAATGTATTCAAGATCCAATCTCCCCTTGCTTTACTTTGACAGTGCATCCATATCCGAACTTCATAAAAAGACCTATTACGGTATCAGCAGATCATTTCTGCTTCCTTACAGTAAAGTATCTCTTACTTTATGCAATTGATAACCATGTTACTAAACTTGTAGTTCTGTGGACTGCTGTGAACTGGGAAGTGGGCAAGACTAACCAAACTCATTTCAGTTTGGATTCAGTTCCCCTATAGGTTTGTCTTAGATCCTTGCCATTAACAACTATTCATAAACACCATTGTATCTCATGTAATATTATAACATTTGCTTTTGACACTAAGCTATATATATAGGCAACGAGTGTAAGGGAGATTGATTGCATTGACAGGGGAATTGAACCTACGAAGAGATGGGATTTAGAATGGCAGATGAATTTTAATGTGGAGAAAAGTAAGGGTCTGGACATTGGAACAAGAAGCGTTAAAAATTGAAAAAAATTAATGATTATTTATCTTTCATCGAAAGTATCCAGTTAACATTGAGCTGCTAGCAAAAGAATGATCAAGAACAGCAGAATTAACTACTTTCAGCCCCCAACCCCTCACAATCCGGCCCTTGAAGCCCAGACTACATTACATAGCATTACATGGAACGTACTGCTCAGAAACAGGCCATTCGCCCAGTGTTTATGCTCCACACGAGCCTCCTCCCACCCCTCTTTATCTAACCTTATCAGCATATCCTTCTAGGCCTTTTCTTCTCATGTGTTTATCTCACTTTCCCTTAGATGCATCTATGCTACTCGCTTCAACTACTGGTGGTAGCGAGTAGCGAGCTATTTGTGCTTACATTTCTTACTTGCTGTCTGTCTTCTTTGAATTTTGTGAGCCTGGAGATGTGGTAATGGCTGTTTTTAGCACTGTTGCCTCATCAGTGGATAAATCCTAAATCAGAAAACCAACATCTGCCAGTATCTGCAACCATATGCAAATTAAGGGGAAGATCGATTTAACCTTAAATGTGCTCCCTGAAATTCCATGTGCTGAAGCCATGCAGTCCATAAAGACAAAATTTTGTACACAGTTTGATACATAAGAATAGGAATAGGCCATTCAATGCTTGAAGCCTGTTCTGCCATTCAGTTAGATCATGGCTGATCTGTACCTCAACTCCATTTACTCGTCTTTGCTCCATATCCCTGGATACCCTTACCCAACAAAAAACTATCAATCTCAGGCTTGAAAATTTCAATTGACCCAGCATCACCAGCATTTTTAGGGAGAGAGTTCCAGATTTCCCTCTGCGTAAAAAAGTGCTTTCTGATTTCACTCCTAAGTGGCCTAGCTCTAATTTTGAGATTATGCCCTCATTCTAGATATCCCCACTAGTGTTCAGTTCTGTTCACAACTTCTCTGATAATGAAGCAGCCCATGCCAACCTGCATCAGGATCTGGATAACATCCATGCCTGGGCTGATGAGTGAAAGATAACATTCATGCCACTTAAGTGCCAGGTAAGGACCATCTCCAACAAGAGAAAGCCCAGCCATCTCCCCATGACTTTCAGCACATCACCACCACTGAATTCCCTGCCCCACCATCAACATCTTAGGGAACACCATTGAGCAGAAGCTGAACTGGAACCGTCATATCAGCAGGATAAAGGAGAGATATTCTGTGATGAGTAGTTCACCTCGTGACCCCTCAATGCCTCTCCACCACCTACAAGGCTCAAATCAGGAGTGTGATGGAGTACTCACCACTTGCCTAGATGAGTGCAGCAACAACAACACTTAAGATGCTTAACACAATCCAGGACAGAGCAGTTTGCTTGATTGGTGCCCTGCCAGTGGACTCAATATCCACTACCTGCACCTCTGTGGGCTGCAGTGTGTAGGATTTATTGGATGCACTGCAGCAACTCACCAAGTTCACTTTGACAGCATCTTCCACCCCTGTGACCTCTACCGCTAAATACAAAAGCAGCAATGTCAACACCATCACCTCCAAGCCAAGCACCAAGCTGACTTGGACATATATCACTTTCTTTCATTGTCACTGGGTCAGTATGCTGGAATTCCCTATCTAACATCAGTGTGAGGCACCGTTACCACAAGATTGTCGTGGTTCAAGGGGAAGGCTCACCACCACCTTCTCTGGACAAGGGTGGGCAATAAATGCGGCTTAGCTAGCGACGCCCACAACCTGAGAACATTTTTTTAAAATCAAGTTTAATATTAAACTTTTAATAACGCTTTATTAAAATGTGTGGCCAATCGAATACATTGTCCTCATTACAGTTTCCCAAAATTATTTCATCCTTCCCATTTTTCTTGAAGTTATTTGAATTGTTTTTACTTTAATTGGCTAACAGGTGCAAAATGACAATATGTTATTACTCGAGTGAATTTTAGCCTTTCCTTCAATCAATTATTTTTCTTTTAAATGTATATTTAAAAGCTTTTCTTCAGGAGCATTTTATTTATACTGCGCGCATAAAGTAAATAGTTCCTGGCTTTACAGGTAATTTAATTAAAGCCCACTGCTGTGTTATCTCATCATTCTGTGAGAGTAGATGCAGAAATTTTCCGGTTGGCTGTTTATAACAGAACTCCTGCTAAATGGGAACAAGCCGTAGGTTCAGTGGTGGGAGGGTGCACAATTAATTCTGAACATTCTTAATTTGCTTATTATGTTCAGGGTGAAAGCCTTCGATTTTCCTCAGACTGCAGTAGGCATCGAACTAGCATCCATTGTGCCTCAAGCATTGGGAGGCTAGATGGATGAGGATGCAAGTCTATGTTTTTTTATACGTGCTTAGTGTTTCTTTCCTTTGCAAGTGTGACTGGGTTTTTAACAAAGTAGGAGTAGGCCTACATTGTCTTGTCCAGTTTTCTTCTCTCATCTCCTGAGAACACTGACTCACACTGGGTCAAGGCTCCATAGGCACCGTCAGGAAACTGGTACCTTGCCCACATTGCCATTCTTTATGTGTGAGCCTCGATAGGGAGTGCTAGCAGGCTATTTATCTGTGCTGGGCATCACTGCAAAACCTGATCTTGCATCCACGCGCTAAGAGCTAGAGTTTCGCCTGTAGTGTCTGGGTGTAAGGCATCTCCTGATGCGAGAGCAGAAAGGAAAATCTATCAGGGAGCATTGCATGCTTGGAAAGAGCCAGTCTGATCTTCCTTCCATTCATTTAATTTGGAAGAAAATCTGGGTGGCTCCATTACAGGCATGTTGTTCTCCCAGCCCAGTTTTCCTCTCTGCACTTTGCCCAGGCAACGTTTAACATCCAGGTGGTAAAAACTAAGATCTACCCCATGTACTATCCAGCACGGATCACCAGAAAGTGATCCAGTGCAGGAAACCTGACTGCGTTTTCCCCATTCCCTAGCCTAAGAGCACTTGGGCTCAGAGCGGTGCTGGAACTGGTGCTCTGTCTGATATCAGCCGACTTAGCACAGGCCAGGAGTGAACCTGGGACCTTCTGGTCTGTATGGATTACTGCTATGCCATCAGTACATTCATCCATTCAGCCAGCAGAGGACCTACAATGTTTTTTTTGATGTGCTTCTTGACTAGTTTCCCCAAAGTAGAAATAAGGTTTAAGTGTTAGCTTGGCTCAGCTGGTAACACTCTCACCTCTGAGTTAGAAGGGTTTGTGTTCCAGCTGATTCTTCCATGCAGTACCGAGGGACCGCTGCATTGTTGGAGGAGCAGTTGTTTGGAGGAGCCATTAAAAGGAGGTTCTGGTTGGCGTCAAGTAGGTGTAAAAGATCCCATGGCACTATTCGAAGAAAAGTAGGGATTTCAGGTATCCCTCAACCAACACCATGAGAAACAAATCAACAGATCACTCGTGCAAATTGGCTGCCATGTTTGACCACATCACAACACTTCAAAATAAAATGTAATCCATTGGTTGTGAAGCAGTTTGGGATATACTGAAGATTGTAAGGCATTATACAAATGCAGGGTGTTACTGAAAAGCATGGTTCTCTTTTATTAAAGACTTTTTGTTTTGCCTTTTGGAGGCAACAATTCAAGACAAATACAGAAAAGTATATACGTTAGGGCCAGAAAATTAATAGCCAAGATTTATGGAAGGGCAGTGTCTAAGGACACGTCCTTCAACTGAAAGAATGACTCTGTAAGGATTCATGATTTGGACAGTATGGCCCCGATAGTTACTCAACAGGCTTCCCTTGCGACAGCCAGCCAGATTGATAGGCTGGCTGCCTGTCGAGTGGGAAAGCGGCAGGGGAGTGGATGCCAAGAGGGAGATCGTTACAAGGAGATACTGAAGGGCTGGAAGGTTCGTAAATGTTTATAATTATATTTGTACAGTTAGGGGTTGGGTTCAGACATCAGGGGGTGCCTCAGACATCGGGGGGTCTTGACCGTCTGGAGGTGTCGGATATTGGGGGGTGTCAGATAACAGCGGGTGTGTCACGGACATTGGGAGGTGTCTCGGATATCTGGGGGTTACTTGGACATCGGGGAGTCTCGGATATCAGGGGAGGGGTGTCTCGGACATCGGGGGTCTTGGACATCGGGGGAAGGGTGTCTCGGACATCGGGGGGTTACTCAGACATCAGGGGATGTCGAACGTCGGTGGGGGTGTCTTGGACATTGCGGATTTGGGGTGTCAGCTGATCATGGGGTTCCTATCATGGCAGATAAGCTTGTTGGGCCAGGAGGAGTAGGAGTGTTTTCTCCTGGCCCACAAGCAGTGCAATAAAGGCACTTACCTCATGATCCAGCCCCGCTCGCCTCCTTTTCACTGGCGAGATTCACGAGCCCCGAGAAATCCGTGCTGGAGGCGTTAAATTTGATGGTTTGTAAAAATTGATTTTAAAAGACCAAATTAACACCTCATAATGACGTGAATTGCTCCGATAACTACCTGCCTGCCTACACTTATTAGGGACCTGACTCCGGCAAGTAGGTTACTCACGGGTTGCGGTTGAACTGGAAAATTCCTTTCTTTTAACTTCCAACCATTCTTGGGGGTTAAAACTCCCTCCATATCCCTGTCTATAGTAATCAGACGACACAGTTAATTCCAATCATATGTAGATGTCATAGCAAAATGCTGTATAAGTTCTCAAACGATGAACAGTGATTTTACAATTTTGCGCAGAAAACTGGGTCTAACAATCAAGATAGGAGGAATTGAGGCAATTTAGAGTTGTTCTCTGTTGAAAGCCTGATCTCTGGCCCAAATTCAATACAAATGACTACAGGCGCATGTAGTGATATATTCACATCTTATACAATTAAGTCGGAGACGGTGCAAATGTGAAATCTCTGATACTATCTTCAAACAGTGGCTCCAGTTTACTTAATGATCTTGTATTAATGGCATTGTACAGGGCCACAGGTTAGAGGTAACAATGGTTAATGGGACTGACAAATCTCTCTTGATGGGTGCTAATTATGTCAGGTGCTAGTATAGCACAGCAAGTCAATCACCGCAAAGTGGAGAGATGTACAGATACTGTACCACTTCCATTCGTTCAAAGATGACAAAATTACCTTACTCGTGGAGACAACGCTCACAGCGAAATGGGAGACAAGCAGGCTAAAGTTCAGCCTCTTTTCTGGGTCTTGCTATGTGTGGCTCAAGATTCCAAGTAAAAATGGAACCCGCTGAACCCCTTGTGTAGGGACTGAAACCAGTTTAAATAAAAAGGGAAGTGAGATAACGCACATAACAGTGTAGATCCTGACTTTGTGTGATAGTGTAAAGCGGGTGATAGCTCGTCAGCAGCTCATTTTACACCTCTGAATGTGACATAAGAACATAAGAAATCGGAGCAGGAGTAGGCCACGCGGCTCCTCGAGCCTGCTCCGCCATTCAATAAGATCATGGCTGATCTTCGACCTCAGCTCCACTTTCCCGCCCGATCCCCATATCCCTTGATTCCCTTAGAGTCCAAAAGAACCACTACATAATTCATGTCCTACAATTTTTGGTGAGGCTTCTCTGATTTTAAATGGTACTGACTTAATGCCCAATTGGTGCCAATTTACAAATACGCACTCTGCTGCCTCAGTATTTTCCCATTCAGTTTGGTAGCATCATCCATCACTTCCATCGTTCACAGCACAATACGAGACTACCACTGCCACCTCTAGATGGCTTCGCACAGGAACATCCATCGCTGCAACATTGCTTTGTGTCCTGGCGTTGTAGCATCTGGTTGTACCGAGTTCTATCTGTGATCTATGCCTCAAGGTAGAAACATTAAAATATATCTTCCAGTATGCGATACATTACCTGATTTGTTCTGTGTCAAGGATGTAGATTGCCTCTGCACTGTGTGCACATTTTGGAGTAAAACCACTCAATTTACAGTCAGATGGGTGCGTGTCCAGGATTTAATCCAATCCATTGCAGGTACACCAGATTAAGTCCATGGTAGTTTTGAACAATTACGGTTGGATTTTTTCATCAACAGGCATGAAGTGGGACAAAAGAGTTAAAGGTCGCTCCTGTGCCCAGAATGCATTCTCGCAATCATTTGAGGCCAACAGTGCCTTTATTTGACAGTGTTTCTGCAAGCAGCGAGAGGACTAGCACGAATCCCAGAGATTCCCAATTGCCGCTGCATTGAATGGGGGAGGAGGCGGGGGAGCAAAGCTTGCACAATCAATCTTTCAGGGTTTCAGCAGCGAAAGTCCCTGGAAATTATAGCGTTGGGAGAATAGTGAAGGTAGTCGTCAAAGCCGCAATTTCCTGGGACTGCCGTGGCAGTAGTAGCGGCGCTCGTCATGATTTCGACATTGCTTTAGCGGAACAGCCCAGGAAATTCCCGGCCGATGTTGAAAAGGTATGGGTGTTTCAGTGGTGTGCAATCTTTCTGCTCCCCTTGCAATTATGTAGTAAAGCTACACTAAAGGGTGTGCAGGAACAGAGAGACCTGGGGGTGTATGTGCACAAATCTTTGGAGGTGGCACGACAGGTTGAGAAGGCGATTAAAAAAGCAGACGGATCCTGCTATGGCCACAACTGGGGTATTGTGTCCAATTCTGGGCATCGCACTTTAGGAAGGATGTGAAGGTCTTAGAGAGGGTGCAGAAAAGATTCACTAGAATGATTCCAGGGATGAGGGACTTCAGTTATGTGGCGAGACTGGAGAAGCTGGGGTTGTTCTCCTTAGAGTGGAGAATGTTGAGAGGAGATTTGATGGAGGTGTTCAAAAACATGAAGGGTTTAGATAAAGTGAATAAAGAGAAATTATTCCCATTGGTGGCAGGGTCGAGAACCGGAGGACACAGATTTATGGTGATTGGCAAAAGAACCAAAGGCAACATGAGGAAAAACCTTTTTACGCAGCGAGTAGTTATGATCTGGAATGCGCTGCCTGAAAGGGTGCTGGAAGCGGATTCCACACAGATATATAAGGGTAGAAATTCGGGCGGGGCCATTTTGAGAGTGCAGGGGACTCGCTGCACCTGAATGGTGAGGCCCGAGGAACTCCCGATATTGGGCCTCGGGCCTCAACAACATGAAACCAGCGCGAACAGCCAGCTGATGAATAGTAAACCGGATGGGAAGTCAGATCGGGGGGAGGGGGAGGGTGGTGGGCGACAGCGATCGTGGGGGTGGGGGGGCAATGGTGATCAGGGGGTCAGTGATTGGGGGGGCAGTGGCGATTGGGGGGGAGGGCGGCGGGGATCTAGTGGAGCAGCGGTGATTGAGAAGAGGGGAGCAGCGGTCCGTGCTCTTTACATGTGGGGTCGGGAGGAACGCGACTGCTCCTCCAGGCTCCAGATTCAGGTAAGTAAATTTCAAAAACTTACCTTTTTGGTAGCAGACAAGGTCAGGTTTTGCATTGGGGGCCTCAAACAGGCGTTAGGCCCCTTTATTGCATATGCAAAAGGCTTAATACCTGTTTCAGGCATGGGCACTGCACGAAAAAAAAATTCCTTTCCCAATATGGCGGGCACTTCTGCCCCGGAAATGTGCGCACACTTCCTGCCCACTATATTGGGGATTTAGTAAGCCGGTTTGCACCCAAAAAACTGGCACCACATGGCCGAATTGATAGGACATTGCTTAAATGGCAGCTCCCTCTATCTGAATTTTGCCCCCTTCCATTTGCGACAGGGCTTGCTTGCTGTATTGGCTGTCAGCATACAGTTTTCTAAGTGTATAGCATACGTGTTCATGAGAGGCCGCTGTGAGCAAAATAACAATAGATATCAATGGATTGGAATCTTAAGCTCACGGAAATAGTTCAAAAGGAAAAGACCTGATGGAAAGCAACATTTGCAAATTCCTGGTTCAGAAAGCAGAGCAGTAGTAATTTGTCACTTTAATGCATTAACAATAAAAACAACAGTTCAAGTAATTACTACCTTCACTGGACACAGCAGGCTTTTTGACAGATCCATGGACCTTTCTCCTAACAGATTCAAATTTATTAATGTATGTGCCCTCAGTCCTGGACAGGCATGCTGTGGCACAGTGCAGTCCAATAAAACTGCAGGCTGTTAAGTCTTTCACTTAACGTGTGCAAAAGTGAAATTAAAGTCCTTTCATAATGTAATATTGAATAAGACATCAATAAAGCAATATTCTGAATTAAACTGTAGTTTAGAATTCACCCACGTATTTATAGAAGGGCTAGTAACTTAATTAAAATACTCCTATCATTGTGTGGGAGATGTGATCAAAAAGTAAACTACCTGGGTTCCAAGCAGAAGATAGATCTGAACACCGTTTTGATGTACTTACTGGGTCCGAGGTTTGAATCCATCCCAGACTGATAGAGGAGACAATCACCCTGGAACTTGCAATGGTCCCAAATGAAATTAGTTTCGCCGGCCTCAAATCATTTCAGTGGGCACAGAGTCACACCATAAGGTTGCCATATGTTGACACGAATTGGCACTCCCATTTATTAACCCAATAGGGAGTGAGGATTTAATAACAGATCGGTGAGTGGGGATTTAATATCAGAATGGGGAGTGGGGATTTAATAACGGAATGGGGAGTGGGGGTTTAATAACAGAATGGGGAGTGGGGGTTTAATATCAGAATAGGGAGTGGGAATTTAATATGGAATGGGGAGTGGGGATTTAATAACAGAATGGGGAGTGGGGGTTTAATAACAGAATGGGGAGTGGGGGTTTAATATCAGAATGGGGAGTGGGGATTTAATAATGGAATGGGGAGTGGGGATTTAATAACGGAATGGGGAGTGGGGGTTTAATAACAGAATGGGGAGTGGGGATTTAATAACAGAATGGGGAGTGGGGATTTAATAACGCAATGGGGAGTGGGGGTTTAATAACGGAATGGGGAGTGGGGGTTTAATATCAGAATAGGGAGTGGGGATTTAATAATGGAATGGGGAGTGGGGATTTAATAACAGAATGGGGAGTGGGGGTTTAATATCAGAATGGGGAGTGGGGGTTTAATAACAGAATAGGGAGTGGGGATTTAATAATGGAATGGGGAGTGGGGATTTAATAACAGAATGGGGAGTGGGGGTTTAATAACAGAATGGGGAGTGGGGATTTAATAACGGAATGGGGAGTGGGGATTTAATAACAGAATGGGGAGTGGGGGTTTAATAACAGAATGGGGAGTGGGGGTTTAATATCAGAATGGGGAGTGGGGGTTTAATAACAGAATAGGGAGTGGGGATTTAATAACAGAATGGGGAGTGGGGGTTTAATAACAGAATGGGGAGTGGGGATTTAATAATGGAATGGGGAGTGGGGATTTAATAGCAGAATGGGGAGTGGGGATTTAATAGCAGAATGGGGAGTGGGGGTTTAATAACAGAATGGGGAGTGGGGATTTAATAACAGAACAGGGAATGGGCATTTAATAACAGAATGGGGAGTGGGGATTTAATAACAGATCGGGGAGTGGGGGTTTAATAACAGATCGGGGAGTGGGGATTTAATAACATAATGGGAAGTGGGGATTTAATAACAGAATCGGGAGTGGGGAATTAATAACAGAATGGGGAGTGGCGGTTTAATAACAGAATGGGGAGTGGGGGTTTAATAACGGAATGGGGAGTCGGCATTTAATAACAGAATGGGGAGTGGGCAATTAATAACAGAATGGGGAGTGGGGGTTTAATAACAGAATGGGGAATGGGGATTTAATAACAGAATGGGGAGTGGGGATTTAATAACAGAATGGGGAATTTTTTTTTATTCGTTCATGGGATGTGGGCTGGTGAGGCCGGCAGTTATTGCCCATCCCTGATTGCCCTTGAGGAGGTGGTGGTGAGCCGCCTTCTTGAACCGCTGCAGTCCGTGTGGTGACGGTTCTCCCACAGTGCTGTTCGGAAGGGAGTTCCAGGATTTTGACTGAGCGACGATCGAGGAACGGCGATAAATTTCCAAGTCAGGATGGTGTGTGACTTGGAGGGGAACGTGCAGGTGGTGTTGTTCCCATGTGCCTGCTCCTCTTGTCCTTCTAGGTGGTAGAGGTCGCGGGTTTGGGAGGTGCTGTTGAAGAAGCCTTGGCGAGTTGCTGCAGTGCATCCTGTGGATGGTGCACACTGCAGCCACAGTGCGCCGGTGGTGAAGGGAGTGAATGTTTAGGGTGGTGAATGGGGTGCCAATCAAGCGGGCTGCTTTGTCCTGGATGGTGTCGAGCTTCTTGAGTGTTCTTGGAGCTGCACTCATCCAGGCAAGTGGAGAGTATTCCATCACACTCCTGACTTGTGCCTTGTAGATGGTGGAAAAGCTTTGGGGACTCAGGAGGTGAGTCACTCGCCACATAATACCCAGCCTCTGACCTGCTCTCGTAGCCACAGTATTTATATGGCTGATCCAGTTCAGTTTCTGGTCATTGGTGACCTCCAGAATGTTGATGGTGGGGGATTCGGCGATGGTAATGCCGTTGAATGTCAAGAGGAGGTGGTTAGATTCTCTCTTGTTGGCGATGGTAATTGGCTGGCACTTACCTGGCGCGAATGTTACTTGCCACTTATCAGCCCATGCTTGGATGTTGTCCAGGTCTTGCCGCATGCGGGCACGGACTGCTTCATTATTTGAGGGGTTGTGAATGGAACTGAACACTGTGCAGTCATCAGCGAACATCCCCATTTCTGACCTTATGATGGAGGGAAGGTCATTGATAAAGCAGCTGAAGATGGTTGGGCCTACAACACTGGCATCTACCCGACAATGCGGAAAATTGCCCAGGTATGTCCTGTCCACAAAAAGGACCTAGGACACTGCCCTCAGGAACTCCTCCAACAACCACTACCATCTTCCTTTGTGCTAGGTATGACTCCAGCCATTGGAGAGTTTTCCCGCTGATTCCCATTGACTTCAATTTTACGAGGGCTCCTTGGTGCCACACTCGGTCAAATGCTGCCTTGATGTCAAGGGCAGTCACTCTCACCTCACCTCTGGAATTTAGCTCTTTTGTCCATGTTTGGACCAAGGCTGTAAAGAGGTCTGGAGCCGAGTGGTCCTGGTGGAACCCAAACTGAGCATCGGTGAGCAGGTGCCGCTTGATAGCATTGTCGATGACACCTTCCATCACTTTGCTGATGATTGAGAGTAGACTGATGGGGTGGTAATTGGCCGGATTGGATTTGTCCTTTTTGTGGACAGGACATACCTGGGCAATTTTCCGCATATTCGGGTAGATGCCAGTGTTGTAGCTGTACTGGAATAGTTTGGCTAGAGGCGCAGCTAATTCTGGTGCACAAGTCTTCAGCACTACAGCCGGGATTTATGTCGGGGCCCATAGCCTTTGCTGTGTCCATTGCACTCAGCCATTTCTTGATATCACGTGGAGTGAATCGAATTGGCTGAAGACGGCTTCTGTGATGGTGGGGATATCGGGAGGAGGCCGAGATGGATCGTCCACTCGGCACTTGTGGCTGAAGATGGTTGCAAACAGCTTCAGCCTTGTCTTTTGCACTCACGTGCTGGACTCCGCCATCATTGAGGATGGGAATGTTGACAGAGCCTCCTCCCGTTAGTTGTTTAATTGTCCACCACCATTCATGATTGAATGTGGCAGGACTGCAGAGCTTTGATCTGATCCAGTTGGTTGTGGAATCGCTTAGCTCTGTCTATAGCAAGTTGCTTCCAGCTGTTTAGCATACTTGTAGTCCTGAGTTGTAGCTTCACCAGGTTGGCATCTCCTTTTGCTGCTCCTGGCTTTACTCTCCTGCACTCTTCATTGAACCAGTTTTGATTCCCTGGCTTGTTGGTAATGGTAGAGTGAGGAATATGCCAGGCCATGACGTTACAGATTGTGCTGGAATACAATTCTGCTGCTGCTGCTGATGGCCCACAGCACCTCCTGGATGCCCAGTTTTGAGCTGCTAGATCTGTTCTGAATTTATCTCATTTAGCACGGTGGTAGTGCCACACAACACGTTGGATGGTGTCCTTAGTGCGAAGACAAGACTTCATCTCCACGAGGACTGTGCAGTGTTCACTCCTACCAATACTGTCATGGACAGATGCATTTTCGACAGGTAGATTGGTGAGGACGAGGTCAAGTTAGTTTCTCCCTTGTGTTGGTTCTCTCACCACCTGCTACAGGCCCAGTCTGGTTGCTATGTCCTTCAGGACTCAGACCAGCAGTGGTGCTACCAAGCCACTCTTGGTGATGGACATTGAAGTCCCCAACCCAGAGTACATTCTGTGCCCTTGCTACCCTCAGTGCTACCTCCAAGTCGTGTTCAACATGGAGGAGGACTGATTCATCAGCTGAGGGAGGGCGGTAGGTGGTAATCAGCAGGAGGTTTCCTTGCCCATGTTTGACTTGATGCCATGAGATTTCATGGGGTCCAGAGTCAATGTTGAGGACTCCCAGGGCTACTCCCTCCTGACTGTATATCACTGTACCGCCACCTCTGGTCGGTCTGTCCTGCCGGTGGGACAGGACATACCCAGGGATGGTGATGGAAGAGTCTGGGACGTTGGCTGAAAGGTATGATTCTGTGAGTATGGCTATCGCAGGCTGTTGCTTGACTTGTCTGTGGGACAGCTCTCCCAATTTTGGCACAAGTCCCCAGATGTTAGTGAGGAGGACCTTGCAGGGTCGACTGGGCTTGGTTTGCCTTTGTCGTGTCTAGTGGTCCGTCCAGTTTTATTCGTATTGTGACTTTTTTTTAAAAAGTGAGATTTTACAACTGAGTGGCTTGCTAGGCCATCCCAGACGGCAATTAAGAATCAACCACATTGCTGTGGGTCTGGAGTCACATATAGACCAGACCGGGTAAGGACGGCAGGTTTCCTTCCCTAAGGGCATTACTGAACCAGATGGGTAGTTTCATGGCCACCATTACTGATACTGGTGTTTTAATTCTAGGTTTTATTTAATTAATTGAATTTAAATTCCCCAGCTGCCGTGGCGGGATTTGAACTCATGACTCCAAATTATTAGTTCAGGCCTGCTGGAATTACTAGTCCAGTAACATAACCACTATGCTAACGTACCCACGAGTGGGGATTTAATAACAGAATGGGGAGATTGGATTTAATAATGGAATGGGGAGTGGGGATTTAATAATAGATCGGGGAGTGGAGATTTAGGGCTCGATTTTCACACCCCTGATCGGGTGCGTTCGTGGCAGGGGGGCTGCGAAAATCGGGGATTCCCGGGGTGGGTCTGGAGCCCGGCTCCAACCCGCCCACTTCCGGGTTCCCCAGTGACGCGCTGACATGCGTGCGCAGCCCCCGCATGTGGACGCCCGCCGGCAATTAAAGCCAGCGGTGTGCCACTTGAAGTACTTAAACAGGCACTTCAGGTCGTTTACAGACCTGATTGACCTGATATTTTAGGAGAGCTGGGTTTTGAAATGAACTGAGACTGTCTCCCGTACTGGGGGAAACACTCCCAGTTCAAATGGACGTGTTGCAGCCATCAGCCTGTGGCAGCTGCAAAGGTCCATTTGACAGGTGTGGCGGGGGAGACCCTCACTAATTCAGGAGGCCACTCTGGCACTTTGGACAAAGTTTGGCCTCCACCACCCTCCTCCTAACAATAAAATGCACAAACTTGCACACTTATCCCGGTGTCCAGACACATGTACCTACCTTGTGGACCCCCTCAAATGACATCTTGCGGGTGGGGGCCGCCGTAGCTGCAGTCATGACCTCCTCGGAGGACGAACAGCATCACCAGTCTCGCTGGCCACGCCGTCCACCTCTGACACGTGGAGCCCCACAACACAGTGCTGTGACACATCCACCTGCACAGCAGGAGGGAGGGCAATGGCAGAGAGAGATGCATCGCAGAAGGCACTACCCTCGCCACAGGGTCTACAGACCAAGGCTCAGCTTCCTGGACCTCTCTGAGCAGCAGTGCACACGGAGGCTCAGAGTCACTCGACATGTGGTCGTGGACATCTGCAGCCTCCTTCATGCCGAGCTGCTTCCGGCTGGCCCGAGCACCATCTTCTTACCTGTCGCTGTCAAAGTCACCACTGCCCCCAACAACTTCTCCTCCGCATCCTCCCAGGGTGCCACCGGGGACATCGCCGACGTCTCTCAGTCGTCTGCACAAAAGAGCCCTGCAAATACACCTACACCCACTCTGCAGTGACACAATGGGTGGCATCAGTTGTGGGTCTTCATAGTGATCCTCAAGGAAAGGACATTATTGCACAAACCAGATTAGATTCGCAAAGACGTGGCAGTAGTGGTGACAATATAAAATGTGATGTGAGTTGATCAGAAATTAAATATAAGTAAAAACCACGACAAACCCTCAAACACCCTTGTGCATCCCCTTCATACTCAACACGTTTGCCTTACGCTGCCTACTGCACATATGTGATGCCCTGTGGCTGCAGCACAGGTAGTGGCAGGTTGAGTGAGGCTGACCGTGAAAGAGATGCATGAGAGGGTGAGTATGAGATAGAGCCATGAGATTGTATGAGGATTGGGTTGAGTGGTAGTGGCGGGATGAGTACTGGCGAGGTGAGTAAGTGCAGGTCAGATGAGGATGAGGTTTAAGTGGGTGTGAGGGGTGATGTGACAGAGTTGTGTTGGCAGTGCAGAAGGAGATGTGGGGTGGGGGCGGTGATGTGGCAGACGGAGGGGAGGGGAATAAGTAAGTGTACTCACTTCAGCTGACCTACTCAGGTGATTGAAGTACCTCCTGCACTGTATGCAGGTGCGTGATATGTTGATGGTGCTGGTGAAGCCAGGCCTTCTTGGTGGCAGAGGCAGGCCGCTTCCTCCCGCCCGCCGGGGGGAAGATCTCTGTCCTCCCCCTCCTCCTCACCCCATCCAATGATACCTGGAGTGAGGCATCATTAAACCTGGGAGCAGCCTTCCCCCTGAGCTGCTCCATGCTGTAATTTTTCCTATTTTCTGCAGCATCAGTCAGTGGAGCACTGCCCCTTTAAATAGGGTTCCACTAGCTGACAGACCTTGCTGCGCATGCGCAGTCCGCCCGACGCGCAGCTTTCCAGCGAGAAACCTGGAAGCAAAGGTAAGTGGCTCCAATTAGCCTGCGATTCCGTGCGGAGCACACTGATTTCACCCGGCACGTTACCCACGCACCCAGTCGACCCCCCCGCTGAGAACCTGCCGCCGTGGTAATATCGAGCCCTTAATAACCGAATGGGGACTTGGAATTTAAAAACTGAATGGGAAGTGGGGATTTAATAATGGAATAGTGATTGGAGATTTAGGGCCCGATATTAGGAGGGAGTCAGTTTGCCAGCCGGGGATCGACTGGGCGCATGGGAAACCCGCCCAGTAAAATCGGTGGGTTTGGCACACGATCTTAAGTAAATTGAAGCCATTTACCTTGGCTTCCGGGTTTCGCGCTGGAATGCTGCGCAGCGGGCGGACTGCGCACCCGCATCATAGGCTGTCAGCTGGAGGGGCCCTATTTAAAGGGGCAGTCCTCCACTGACTGATGCTGCAGAAAGGAGCCAAAATTACAACATGGAGCAGCACAGGGGAAAGGCTGCTCCCAGGTTTAATGATGCCTCACTCCAGGTCCTACTGGATGGGGTGAGGAGGACGGGGAGGACAGAGATCTTCTCCCCGGTGGACGGGAGGAAGCGGCCTGCCTCTGCCACCATGAAGGCCTGGATCGAGGTGGCAGAGGAGGTCACCTGCACCACCAACATATCGCGCACCTGCATACAGTGCAGGAGGCGCTTCAATGACCTAAGTAGGTCAGCCAAAGTGAGTACACTTACTCATTCCCCTACCCTCCGTCTGCCACATCACCGCCCCCACCCCACATCTCCTTCTGCACTGCCAACACTAATCTATCACATCACTCCTCACACCCACTCAAAGCTCCACCTCATCTTACCTTCAATAACTCACCTCCCCAGTACTCATCCCGCCACTACCACTCAACCCAATCCTCATACAATCTCATGGCTCTGTCTCATACTCACCCTCTGATGCATCTCTTTCACGGTCAGCCTCACCCAACCTGCCACTACCTGTGCTGCAGCCACAGGGCATGCATCACGAATCTGTAGTAGGAAGCGTAAGGCAAACTTGTCATGAGCATGAAGGGGATGCACAAGGGTGTTTGAGGGTTTGTCATGGTCTTTACTTATATTTGATTATACTTGGCCATTCTTGACTGGCTTGTGCAATAAGGCCCTTTCATGATGTTCTCCATGTACACCCTTGATGCCACCCATTGGGTCAATCTACAATGGGTGTATGTGTAGTTGCACGACTACTTTGTGCAGGTTCCTGTTGCGCAGCTCCACGTGGCGGAGGTGGACGGCATGCCTGGCGAGGCTGGTGATGTTGCTCGTCCTCCAATGGAGTGATGAATGCAGTAATGGACCCCGCCCCACCCCCCCATCCTGATGCTGAGTGTGAGGGGATCCAGAAAGTAGGTAAATGTGTTTGGACGGCAGAGTTTAGGGTATGATTTAATAATTTGGAGTGTGGAGACAACTGTGTGGCAGGCAAAACTTTGTCTGAGGTGACAGAGTGCCCTGCTGCAATGAATGAGGGTTTACCCCGCACCTGTTAAATGGACCTTTGCAGCTGCCACTGGCTGCTGGCTGCAACACGTCTGTTTAAACAGGGAGTGTTTCCCCCAGCATTAAATCCCCACTCCCCATTCTGTTATTAAGGGCCCGATTTTACCAGGGGTGCGGGTTGGCAGCGGGTGGTCGGGCGGGCTCGAGGAAAACGCGCCGGCCAAATTGAGTGCGTTGCGCACGCGATCGCGGGATGATTGATGTGATTAGCCGGCAGTTACGGGTTCCGCGCTTCTCAGCTGCGTGCCGGCGGCCTGCGCATGCGCATTGACGTCTGAGCGATGGTTGCGCTCTATTTAAAGGGGCAGTCCACCAAAGCCCCTCCAGCCACAAACTACACTCCATCAAGGATGGAGGAGCACAGGGGTAAGGCTGCTCCCCGTTTCACGGACCACGCCCTCCAGGTGCTGCTGGACGGGGTCCGCATGAGGAGGGAGACGCTGTTCCCCACGGATGGAAGGAGGTGCCCTGCCAGCGCCACCAAGAGGGCATGGGAGGAGGTGGCCGCGGAGGTCACAAGCAGGGGAAACACCACCCGCACTTGGATTCAGTGCCGCAAGAGATTCAATGACCTCACCAGGTCCGGAAAAGTGAGTACACTAACGCATTCTGCATCACTCCGTCTTCCACATCACCTCAAACACCTCACAACCCCATCTCCACTGACAGTACTGCGCTCCTGCACCAATCCTCACAGCCACCCAACTATCATCCTCACAGTGCCTGCACGTACCCACCGTCCCTGTCCCCACTCGACCACTACCACACACCCCAATGCCCATACAATGGGATGGCCATGTGGCACACGCATCCTCCCATCCATCTGGCACACGTTCAACCCAATCACACCAATGCTTGAAGCGTCTCACATTGTAATCATCACTCAATAACGTTTTTGTGTTTTGCCCTCACAGGAGAAGAGGGCCAGGAACGCACGCGATAGGGCATGCACCGGAGGGGGCCCGCCACACGAGATGGCCCTGACAGACGCCGAGGTCGAGGCACTGGAGATCAGCCGCACGCTGCATTGCCTGTCGATGGCGGATGGCGAGTCTGGTTCTGGCGAAACGGCCGGTAAGGGAAAGCTGGCACTCATCACTCATGATCGTGAATGATCGTAGCATCACATGGCATATGCCGCACCGCCACATTTGGTCACATGCCTGATATTTCCCTCTGTTCTCTTCCAGGACCGTCTGCGATCGACGTCTCGGTTGAGGGCGATTCCTCAGAGGACATGCCCGTCTCTGAGGGTGCATCGTCACACATGAGCCTTGCATCCACCAGCGCAGATACACACACCTCGGTGGGTCCCCCCCCTCAGCTAGTTGGGATTGCACATGGTGAGTCACCGCGCACACATGAGCATGAGCAGACCCTGGTGGCAGGGTCAGCCGCGGAGGGTCCGCGTCGGTGGGAGCACTCTTCTCCAGGCTTTGCTCAGCCGGACCCAGATGCTGAACCCAGGGGGCCACCTGTCAAAAGGAGAGTCGTCGAGGGGCACCAGAACATTGCTGAGGTACTGGGAGAGGTGCCACGCGCACTCTCCACAATCGCACGGAGGATGGAGGAGTCCAACTCCTGCATGAGGGGAATGGTGGCACAGGTGCAGGAGGGTATCGCCGAGATAGTGTCGCAGGGACGTGAAGGCATCTCTGAGATAGTGTCGCGGGTAGGTGTGGGAACGTCTGCGGTGGAGGACAGGCTAGCCTCCCTCGAGCGTCACGCACAGCTCACCAATGAGTCCATCCAGGCCCTCACAACGGCTGTTCGGATTCAGGGTGAACAACATTCTGCCGCCATCAACAGGTTGACAGATACATTGGAGGTGGCCTTGCAAGGTCTCACCCACGTCATCCAAACTGCCGTCCAGCAGGGTGGAAGGGGTGATGTGGGCCTTGGCCATGAGAGGGAAGATGGTGAACGGGGAAATGGAAGTGTGGACGCTACTCAAGGCGCCCCCAAGTCTCACCCGTTGCCCCCCTCTCAACCAGTGCCCGCAATAGTCCATCCTCTCCAGGTGGCCGAGTCTGCCCCTGCACAGGTGCAGGAGGAGCAGTCTGTGGAGGTGCCCTCACGGGCACCGAAACCCAGGGGGCGTCGGGCCAAAGCATCTACCCGGTCAGGGCACGAACAGGAGCAACCTGCCACCACCTCTGCTGGAGCCACAGGGGTAGCACCACGTAGGGGGTCCCGAAAACGAACGCCTAAAGTTCCGTGAGCACACAGGGATTGCAACAGGGTGTTTGTCGTTTTTTTTAAATTTTCTACTCTTTGAATGTCACCACAAAATAAACTCACTTTTTCTCACCAATGCTGCCACCTCTTGTCCATAATTCTGCGGCTTGTGCAATATGTCCCTTCCCTGCGCCTCATCATGACGACGACCACCCCGTCCCACCCATTGAGCATAATCCAGTGGGTGCAGGTGTACAGGCACCACTCTTCTGTGGAGGGAGCCTGTATGGACCCTCGTCTGTGCACGTTATGACATGTGAACGCCTCACACAGTGTGATGTTAGGAGAACCGTTGGCATATGAGTGCCTCCCTGGCCTGACGAGCACGCAGGTGAGCCGGTGTTCGGCGCATGGGTCGTTCCTCCTCCTCTCCCTCTTCCTCCTCCTCCTCTTCCTCCTCCACCTCCTCCTCATTGTCGTCCTCAATGTGGGTGGCGGGTGTGCATGGGGCCTCCTCCAGCGGCACCCCTCTCTGTAGTGCCATGTTATGCAGGGCACAGCAGACAACTATAATTCGTCCCACTCGGAGTGGCGTGTATTGGAGCGCTCCCCCGGAACGATCAAGGCACCTGAAGCGCATCTTGAGCAGCCCTATAGCCTGCTCAATTGTAGACCTGGTAGCAATGTGGCTGTCATTATACCGACGCTGTGGCTCGGTAATGGGGTTCCTCAGAGGTGTCATAAGCCACGTGTGCAGGGGATATCCCTTGTCGCCGAGGAGCCAGCCGTTGCCGGCGTTGGGTGCGTGGAAGAGGGGCGGGACGGTGGACTCCCTGAGGACGAAGGCATCGTGGCAGCTGCCAGGGTATCTGGCGCACACGTGTAGGAATCTCTGGCGGTGGTCACAAATGAGCTGGGCGTTCATGGAGTGATACCCTTTCCTGTTGATAAACAGCCCTGGCTCATGTGGAGGTGCCCGTATTGCTATGTGGGTGCAATCGATTACACCCTGCACCCGTGGGAAGCCAGCCACAGCATGGAATCCAACCGCCCTCTCCGTCTGGCTGCGCTCATCCATGGCGAAGTTGATGTAGGTCGAGGCCCTGGGGAACAACCCATCGGTGACCTGCCTTATGCACTTGTGTGCAGACGACTGACAGACCCCGGTGATGTCCCCCGTGGCACCCTGGAAGGATCCGGAGGCGAAGAAGTTGAGGGCAGTGGTGACTTTGACGGCGACGGGTAAGAAGATGCTGCTTGGTCCATCCGGGAGCAGCTCGTCATTGAGGAGGCTGCAGATGTCGGCGACTACCTGGCGAGTGACTCTGAGCCTCCGTATGCACTGCTGCTCAGAGAGGTCCATGAAGCTGAGCCTCGGTCTGTAGACCCTGTGCGGAGGGTAGTGCCTCCTGCGACGCATCTCTCTCTGCGGATGCCCTCCATCCTGCTGTGCAGGTGGATGTGCCACAGCACCGTGTTGTGGGGATGCATGTCTCTGAGGCGGACGGCGTGGACTGCGAGGCTGCTGAGGCTGGTCATCCTGTTCGTCCTCCGAGGATGTCAACGCAGCACCCATCTGGCAGGTTTAGGTTTGCGGGGTTGTGCACGCTAGAAAAGTGTGTCCTCGCACAGGGGTTGGACTTCCACGCCGGTGAATCTTCTTGCTTGGAGGAGGGTGGTGGAGGGCAGGCGTTGCCCAATGTTACGGAGTGTCCTCCTGCGTTGGTGAAGGCTCTCCCCCCCACCTGTGGAATGCACCTTGGCAGCTGCCACAGGCTGCTGGCTGCAACACGTCCGTTGAGAGTGTGAGTGTTTCCCCCAGTATGGGAAACAGTCTCATTTCACTGTAAAATCCGACACCTGTTAAATAAACAGCTCAATCAGGTCATTTAATGACCTGAAATACCAAGATAAATACACTCAAGTGGAACCCCGCTGGCTTTAATTGCCTGCGGGATTCCCACCAGCGGGGCCAACGCACGCACCCCCGCACGTCAGCGCGCAACCCGGAAGTGGGCGGGATCGAGGCGCGATCCGGTCCCGCTCCTCGAAACCGGGATTTTAGAGGCCCCCCCGCCGAGAACGCACCCGGAACCGGGTGCTAAAATCGGGCCCTAAATCTCCACTCCCCATTGGACTCTGGGTAGTCCAAAATCTGAATCCTCCTAAAATCTCCAACTATTGAGATCTGTAAACAACCTCAAGTGCCCAGATAATGATCTTAAGTGGGATCCTGCCAGCATTGATTGCCGGTGGGAGTCCCGCATGCGGAGGCTGCGTGCAAACCGATTCACGTCATTGGGGAACCCGGACGTGGGCGGGTTGGAGCCGGGTTCCCCAATTTGAGGATGCCCCCCCGCCACGAACGCACCCGCTCGGTCATCTGAAAATAGACCCCTTAATAACAGAGTGCGGAGTGGAGATTTAATAACAGAATGGGGAGTGGGGATTTAATAACAGAATAGGGAGTGGGGATTTAATAACAGAATGGGGAGTGGGGATTTAATAATGGAATGGGGAGTGGGGATTTAATAATGGAATGGGGAGTGGGGATTTAATAACAGAATGGGGAGTGGGGATTTAATAACAGAATGGGGAGTGGGGATTTAATAACAGAATGGGGAGTGGGGATTTAATAACAGAATGGGGAGTGGGGATTTAATAACAGAATGGGGAGTGGGGATTTAATAACAGATTGGGGAGTGGGGATTTAATAACAGAATGGGGAGTGGGGATTTAATAATGGAATGGGGAGTGGGGATTTAATAACAGAATGGGGAGTGGGGATTTAATAACAGAATGGGGAGTGGGGATTTAATAACAGAATGGGGAGTGGGGATTTAATAATGGAATGGGGAGTGGGGATTTAATAACAGAATGGGGAGTGGGGATTTAATAACAGAATGGGGAGTGGGGATTTAATAACAGAATGGGGAGTGGGGATTTAATAATGGAATGGGGAGTGGGGATTTAATAACAGAATAGGGAGTGGGGATTTAATAACAGAATGGGGAGTGGGGATTTAATAACAGAATAGGGAGTGGGGATTTAATAACAGAATGGGGAGTGGGGATTTAATAACAGAATGGGGAGTGGGGATTTAATAACAGAATGGGGAGTGGGGATTTAATAACAGAATGGGGAGTGGGGATTTAATAACAGATCAGGGAGTGGGGATTTAATAACAGAATGGGGAGTGGGGATTTAATAACAGAATGGGGAGTGGGGATTTAATAACAGAATGGGGAGTGGGGATTTAATAACAGAATGGGGAGTGGGGATTTAATAACAGAATGGGGAGTGGGGATTTAATAACAGATTGGGGAGTGGGGATTTAATAACAGAATGGGGAGTGGGGATTTAATAACAGAATGGGGAGTGGGGATTTAATAACGGAATGGGGAGTGGGGATTTAATAACAGATCAGGGAGTGGGGATTTAATAACAGAATGGGGAGTGGGGATTTAATAACAGAATGGGGAGTGGGGATTTAATAACAGATCAGGGAGTGGGGATTTAATAACAGAATGGGGAGTGGGGATTTAATAACAGAATGGGGAGTGGGGATTTAATAACAGAATGGGGAGTGGGGATTTAATAACAGAATGGGGAGTGGGGATTTAATAACAGAATGGGGAGTGGGGATTTAATAACAGATTGGGGAGTGGGGATTTAATAACAGAATGGGGAGTGGGGATTTAATAATGGAATGGGGAGTGGGGATTTAATAACGGAATGGGGAGTGGGGATTTAATAACAGATCGGGGAGTGGGGATTTAATAACAGATCGGGGAGTGGGGATTTAATAACAGATCGGGGAGTGGGGATTTAATAACGGAATGGGGAGTGGGGATTTTCATAACAGAATGGGGAGTGGGGATTTAATAACAGAATGGGGAGTGGGGATTTAATAACAGAATGGGGAGTGGGGATTTAATAACAGAATGGGGAGTGGGGATTTAATAACAGATCGGCCACACCATCTACCTCTGACACGAGAAATGCCACAACACATTGCTGTGACACATCCACCTGCAAAACAGGAGGGAGGGTAACTGTAGAGATAGATGCGTCGCAGAAGGCACTACCCTCGCCATAGGGTCTACAGACCGAGGCTCAGCTTCCTGGACCTCTCTGAGGAGCAGTGCACACGGAGGCTCAGAGTCACTCGACATGTCGTCGTGGACATCTGCAGCCTCCTTCATGCCGAGCTGCTCCCGGCTGGCCCGAGCATCATCTTCTTACTTGTTGCTGTCAAAGTCACCACTGCCCTCAATTTCTTCTCCTCTGGATCCTTCCAGGGTGCCACCGGGGACATCGCCGCCGTCTCTCAGTCGTCTGCACAAAAGAGCCCTGCAAATACACCTACACCCACTCTGCAGTGACCAAATGGGTGGCATCAGGTGTGGGTCTTCATCGTGATCCTCAGGAAAGGGCATTATTGCACAAACCAGACAAGATTTGCAAAGACATGGCAGTAGTGGTGATAACAACATTTAATGTGGTTGGCAAAAGAAACAAATCTAAATGAAAAACATAACATTCTGTCTTACACCCTTGTGCATTCCCTTTGTGCTCACAAAACCTTAGCCTTATGTTTATGGGAACCCCTACGTGGTGCTACCCCTGTGGCTTCAGCAGAGGTAGTGGCAGGTTGCTCTTGTCCATGACCTGACGATGAGATGCTTTGCCCTCTGGGTTTCGGTGCCTGTGAGGGCCCCTCTAAAGACTGCTCCACCTGCACCTGTGCAGGGGCAGACTCGGCCACCTGGAGAGGAGGCAGCATTGTGGGTACTGGTTGAGAGGGGGGCAACGGGTGAGACGTGGGAGCGCTTTGAATGGCATCCCCACTTCCATGTCCCCTTTCACCATCATCCCTCTCCTGGGCCAGGCCCATATCATTCCTTCCACCCTGCTGGACAACAGCTTGGAGGACTTGTGTGAAGCCTTGGAAGGCCAGTTGTAACGTATCTGTCAGCCTGTTTAAGGCAGCAGAATGTTGCTCACCCTGAATCCAAACGGCCGTTGTCAGGGCCTGAATGGACTCATTGTTGAGCCGTGCTTGAAGCTCGATGGAGGCTAGCCTTCCCTCCATCGCAGACATTCCTGTGCTTACCCGCGACACTATCTCAGAGATGCCTTCACATCCCTGTGACAGTATCTCGAGATACCCTCCTGTACCTGTGCCACCATTCCACTCATGCAGGAGTTGGACTCCTCCATCCTCTGCGCAATTGTGGAGAGTGCGCGTGGCAACTGTTCCAGTACCTCGGCAATTTGCTGCTACCCCTCGATGACTCTCCTTTTCATGACTGGCCCCCCAGGGTTCAGCATCTGGGTCCAGCTGAGCAGAGCCTGGAGAAGAGTGCTCCCACCGACGCGGACTCTCCACGGCTGCCCCTGCCACCAGGGTCTGCTTGTGCTCACGTGCGTGGTGACTCACCATGTGCAACCCCAACTAATGAGGATGGGGACCCACTGAGGTGTATGTATCTGTGCTGGTGGATGGCTGGCTCAGGTGTGACGATGGACCCTCAAAGGCCGGCAGGTCCTCTGAGGAATCGCCCTCCACAGTGACGGCGGTCACAAATGGTCCTGCAAGAGAACAGAAAGCAATATTAAGCATGTGGACAGATATTGAGGTGCTGCAGATGCCAAGTGATGTTAAGATCATCCGCTATCATGAGTGCTGAGTGTTAGATTTCTGTCACCAGCTGCTTGTGCAATCCCAGCCTCGGCATCCGCCATGGACAGGCACTCCAGAGTACGTCTTAATTCCAGTGCCTGCTGCTCTGCGTCGGTGAGGACCACCTGGTGTGGCGGGCCCCCTCCAGTCCTTTCCCTCTCCCGAGCATTCTGGCATCTCTTCTCCTATCAAGGCAACACACAGGGAGGCGTGATTGAGTGATGGTTGCATAGTGACCCGCAGCATGCATTGGTGTGGGTGGGGTTGACCGTAAGGGAGATGCATGGGAGGGTGCATGTGAGACATAGCCATGAGATTGTATGAGGATTGGGTTGCGTGGTAGTGTTTGAATGGGAACTGGGGCGGTGAGTAAGTGCAGGCAAGGTGAGGATGATGGTCGAGTGGATGTGAGGAGTGATGCGAGAGCGTTGTGGTGGCAGTGCAGAAGGAGTTGTGTGGTGGTGGAGGTGATGTGGAAGACGGAGTGTGGGAGAATGCGTAAGTATACTCACTTTGGCTGACCTGGTTAGGTCATTAAAGCGCTTCCTGCACTGGACACAGGTTCGGGAGATGTTGCTGCTGCTGCTGACCTCCTCGGCCACCTCGAGCCAGGCCTTCTTGGTGGCAGAGGCAGGCCACTTCCACCCGTCCGCTGGGAAAAATATTTCCCTCCTCCTCCTGACCCTATCGAGCAGCACCTGGAGTGAGGAGTCTGAGAACCTTGGAGCAGCCTTGCCTCTGGGCTGCTCCATGCTGCCAATTTGGTTGTTTGCTGCAGGAGGAGCATTGGAGGACTGCCCCTTTAAATAGGGCTCCTCCTGCTGACATCCTGTGATGCGGGTGCGCAGTGCGCTCGCTGCACAGGTCTGCAACGGGAAACCCGGAAGCACGCGTAAGTACCTTCAATTAGGCTGCGATCGCGTGCAGAGCACCCCGATTTCACTGGGCGCGTAACCCACGCGCCCAGTCGACCCCCCGCTGCCAACCCGCCTCCCTCCTAATATCGGGGCCAGTGGGCTTGCAATATGTGTCGCACCTGCCGATCTTAAACGTCCCAACACTGACAATACTGAAATAGATGGAGGGTCGCAATATGATCCTTCCATAGAAAGGCCTACAACTCATAGTCACAATGTCACATGGTAGGAGGTGCTGTAAAGCGCTTTGGGACGTCCTGAGGTTGTGAAAGGCGCTATATAAATGCAAGTTCTTTCTTTCTAGCTGTTTGGATGCCCAACATTAAAATCTAATGCTTAATTTTGCCACTCATATGTCAGTTTTCATAAGGAAACATTCATAACTAAGATTTCAAAAGTGTTTTTATTAGTAAAAAGGATTAGTCATGATTAGTCCCCCTCCTTACCCCCGGCCACCTGCTCCATCCTGTCTTCTTCAGTTTTGTGTCAAAAGGTGGCAGCCTTATGGACCTCAAGTCAGCATTATTACCCAATCCATGGCCATATATTCAGTTTTATATCTGTTATTAATTTTTTGAAAATGCCACTGTATTACTCGTGGTTTGAGGAGCTGAAGTCTGGGAGTGAGTGGGAGAGGTAGGCAGCTGGATGGGACATGCCAGCGGCCAGGAGGCAAGGATCCAGAACCATGGCATAGCGGAAAGCCTGAGAAGCGAATGCTAGGTATGGACAAGGCTTGTAATGGCAGACTCAGGGGAAGGAGCAGCAGATTAGCAAAGCAGAGGTGCTGTGAGGGAAAAAGCCACTAGGTCACCTATGGAACTAAATTGGGACTTTGCCTTACCTCTGTTCTCTCGTTCCTGCTTGTAAGATGGAATGTGTCATTGGCAGGTATTTTCCCCCAGTATCTGGTTAGTTTCACACACTAGAAACACTGAACCAGTGTGGAAACTGGGATTTGGATACAAAAGTGAGGAAGTGATGCTTCAGTTGTACAAAGCCTTGGTTCGACCCCATCTGGAGTACTGCATTCAGCTTTCGGCATCGCACCTCAGGAATTATATATTGGCCTTGGAGGGGGTACAGCATAGATTCAACAGAATTATACCAGGGCTTAAAGGGTTAAATTATGAGGAAGGGCTGCATAAACTTGGTTTGTATTCCCTTGAGTTTAGAAAGTTGAGGGGCGATCTAATGTTTAAAGTGATAAAAGGATTTGATACAGAGCAAGTATTCCCACTGATGGAGGAATCCAAAACATAATCTTAAAATTAGAGCTCGGCCAATCAGGAGTGAAATAAGGAAGCACTTTTCCACACTGTGGGTGGTGGAAAACTGGAACTCTCTCCTCCAAAAAGCTGTGGATAGTGGGTCAATTGAAATTTATAAGACTGTGATTTTTGATGGGTAAGGGTATCAAGAGATGTGGAGCTAAAGTTGGTAAATGGATATATAATTCAAATCAGAACAGGCTTGAGGTCCTCAATGGCCTACTCCCATTCTTATGTTCCATTGGTCCTGTGAGCCTACAGGGAGCCAATCAGAAACCTAGAGCATGAGGCCATAGAGATTGGTTGGTTTAATCTGGCTCCTTTCCTTCTCCCCTCATCACCCACCACCATAGTTCCCTTGAAATTCATGCTATTTTCCCCAAAAGTGGAAGATCATGTTGACTGCCTCATAAATCCAAGTCCTTTCTTTTCTTCTACTGGAATTGGGCTGAGTTCACTCCATCAAATATTATTAGATCTAAAATAAAGCAGCGCTGCAGTGAAAATAGACAAGAAACAAAATATAAGGGACTTAAAAAACCAGCTTCCCAGTATATTATGCAAGTTGTTGACGTAGTTGAATTAAGATACTACTTTCCTCTGTGTGTGTCTGTGGTGGGGGGGAGTCGGAGGGGGGAGGGCAAAAGAAGGGATTGGGGAGAGAGGGAGACTCTGTAATTTGACCTCATTCGTTAATGCTATAACTGATGAAATCACAAGCTGATTGCTCAGAAAATGACCATCTTCCATAAAAATGAAGGGGGCTGATTATCAAATAGACAAAAGTGTGATTTACTTTAATTTTAACTTTGTTTGGTAGAGATTACAGATTTGGTTTGGAGCTGTTCCCCTGAAGTTTCCTTTCGAAGGATTAGCTGTATTCATGTTACCAGCTGTTACCAACATTCCCTGTCTGTTAGCCTTTGTCTGATACAGTTCTACTTGATTTCCCTGTTTACCTGCAATTTTATATGATGTTGCCTAAGCTTTAATATGTGGTGAAACTCTACACCACTAAAAATGAGCAATAATGCAAGAAAAATGACATTACATGCAGCTTTTCAATAGTCTAAGAACACATTTGAATTTTTTCCCCTATTTACTGCCCGTTCTGAGTGTTTTATTTTGCAGCAAGAGAACTTAGTCTGATTAATGGGCTCTCTGTTCCCCATTCTTAAACCATGAATTATAATGATGGTTAATTAGCAGTGGCTGCCACAATGGAAGAACCAAATGTGCCGATATATATCTGTGCTGCCAGGGTGTTGGCAGACAGTAGCTATTTAGTTTATCACCTTTTAAAAATCTTTAATTTTTGTGGTATTGCAAAAAGTACAAATATTTTGATGGTTTTCTTTGTCTCGTACTCCAGTCAAATCAGTCCAAAGCCAGAGTTAGGTCCAGTTCCTCTGTCAGCTGTGGCTCAGTGGGTAGCACTCTTACATCTGATTCAGAAGGTCATGAGTTCAAGTTCCACTCCAGGGACTTGGGCACATAATCTGGGCTGACACTCCAGTGCAGTACAGAGTCGGTTTGACAACTCTGGTTGGACATATTCATGGAGGTTTCATCACATGACCTGTCAAACAGCCTTCTTTTCTCCTATATTTTTATAACTAATAAATGAAAAAAAACCCAATTTTTTAATGCCCCTATGATTTTCCTCCTGGTCACAGCAGTGTTCAGGAGATTGATCTTTAATTCCTGGAAACTCCAGGGCAATCCTGGAGGGTTGGCAACCCTAGAACGGAGAGAGTGCTGCACTGTCATGAGGTGCTGTCTTTTCGATGAGACAGCAAACCAAAGCTCTGCCTGTCCTCTCAGGTGGACATAAATCTTCCTACAGCACTATTCTGAAGAAGGATAGGAGGGTTCTCCCAATGTTCTGGTCAACTTTTATCCCTCAATCAACATCACTTAAAAAACAGATCTGACCTCAAGTCAGAAAATCAGCTCTCTCATACTTAATACTTCACCACAAGATTATTTGGTGTCGTGCTCCTGTCCTGCAGAGGGCTCAGTGTATGCGTAAATAGTTCAACAGCAAATACTTTATCTTAATAATTCACCATTTTAAGGTGCAGTGCCATCATTTCCATTGTTTCCTATTTAATTGCCAGTTGTTGAATGTAGCATCATGTGGAGTTGAGGTCAAAGATCAGCCATGATCTTATTGAATGGCGGTGCAGTTTTGAGGGGCTGTATGGCCTACTCCTGCTCCTGTTTCTTATGTTCTTATGGTTCAGTTAGCTGAACAAAGTCTTAAAAACAGACTCAGTGCAATATTCAGGCACACTGTGCTGTTTAAGTTGTGTTAAAAAACAGGAGATCGGAATCTGGATTCCGAGGGGGAGCCTGGAAACTGCCAGCTCCGTGTTCAGATTATGTATGTTCTTTTTAAGTTTTTAATCATCATCTTCAATGCAGCTCAATAAGCATCTGCCAACATGAAGTGGATCATTATAGCACTTATATTAGTTAGATAAGCGTGCATATCCTAAGCATATTAGAGCCTGCCAATAAAACCTGGCTTTGTGCCCAGAATGGGCTCCAAATCAGGCTGCATTTTATTTTGTGGCTTTCAATGCAAGATTTTGTAATTTTTATAGAAATCAAAAACAGTTTCTGAAGAAAGTACTGAGAAATGCTGAAAGGCAATAAAATGCTCAAAGCAGTGACTAATTGAAAAACTCTCGTTCTCCTGTGTTATTATTAAAATATGAGCCTCCTGTGCACATTTGACTTGCCCTGTAAGTAGTAAGTATTTATTTTTATTGATACATTTTATTTTTCAAGCCTTGCATTTTTTTTTGCTTGAAGTGCTATTATCGTGTTTTGATATTTCTATGAGGTCTTTAATTTCTTTGCAGGATGTTGAGTGATATCCTATTGGTAAGAAAGGCAGCTTTTATACACAGCAAAAAACACAGGCTATGTATCCCAATACAATAATTGACATTCCCTGCTCCCCTATGTTATCCTTTAAAGCTTTCAAGCTGCACAGATAGTCCTTCATCTGTGAGGGCTGGCCAGATAGGACCTTAGATTTTCCTTGTAAATTCAATCTCCATTGGCAAAAGGCATTAACCAGCACACGCACACACACGCACACACACGCACGGACACCCACGCAGCAGTACCAGACAAATTCTGCAGGTGTGGAACTTGTGGGCATGGATTGGTGTCAGAACAGTATCTTTCCCTCTCAACAGTGCTTTAAATTTGGAAGATTAACTGCTTCATAGAGTCATATAGGACAGGAGAAGGCCATTCAGCCCATCATGCCTGTGCTGGCTCTTTGAATGAGCTATCCAATTAGTCCCCTTCCCCATAGCCCTGCAAATTTTTCCTTTTCAAGTATATATCCAATTCCCTTTTGAAAGTTATTATTGAATCTACATTAAGCACCCTATCAGGTAGTGCATCCCAGATCATAGCAATTCGCTGCGCACAAAAATTTCTCCTTATCTCCCCTCTGGTTCTTTTGCCAATTATTTTAAATCTGTGTCCTTTGGTTAATGACCCTCCTGCCACTGGAAACAGTTTCTCCTTATTTATTCTATCAAAACTTCGGTTGTTCAATAATTTTGACAGTGCATGCTGTTTTGAAAACCTTACAAGACACGATATTTTGTCAAGCTAAACTTTTGATTATATTCTTTTCAGCAAGGTTTTAAGCCTGCCAAAGTGATAGTGGAAATAAAGCCATCATCTTCAGCAGCTAAAACTAGCTGGCAGTGGTTGGTAGAAATAGTATTGGTGCTGCCACAAATTATGTTGTTACAGACCAGCTGTTAAGAGTGGATGCAGCCCATCTGCATCAGCAATGAAGATGTGTGAGACTGTATCAGATGGGTGCCTGCTAAATACCCAGTCAGCTATCCATGGTCAGATGCAAACGTAGCAGGAAAGCAGCTTTGAGGTATAGCTTAGCTCGTCAGCATTAACACATGGCTGTCAAGTAAATTGCCAATTAAAATACTTATCTACCTGTCAGGATGTCCTAAGAAAGCATGCTGAGAAATTCATAATACCGGCAGCAGGCTAACGATTGCACAACTCTACATCCTCTTCATTTCAACAGTAATTCGAGTGGTGACGTAGGCCATTTCATGGCAGAGAAAGGCACTGCCTTTATGAAGTGTGCTTGGCAAACCTTTCTCGTTTCTTTGTGAATATAACGGGATAGAAGTATAAATTGTGGCAAAGTGCGATAGTTTGATTTGGACATGGTGTCCTTATAGTGAAAGTGATGGACATCATCTGGCTCTTACACCTGCCCCCGAATAACAATAACAAAAAGCTCTGGAAAATGTTCAGTTTTAAATATGGGGCATGTCCCTTTAACTACTGCTGCCCTATGACACTGCAGTGCCGTGTATAGGAACACACATGTCTTGCCTTATTTATTAAAACTAATAAAAGAGTACACATTTGTTTAATTGCAGATTGTTGTAAATTATGTTCCATAGCTTTTCTCTAAATTGCTGAGCAGCTGAAGAAATTTGCAGTTATGTCCATCTTATTAAGTTCTTGGAGTTATGAAACATGTCATCCTTGTTCAATTCATAAACCTCAGGAGCAAATGATGCATTTTGTAAAACCCTATCATAAAATGTTTAGGTGCTGTATTTTTGGGGGGGTGGGTGAAGCAACATATCTGTGTCTGTTCCTTTTCATTTTATCCTGATGGCATAGGTCAGAGCTTTTCAAATTATTCTCAAATGCTGTACTCTCTGAAGGTCATTTTTGATTAAAAGCATTTCAACACACATTTCTGTTGGTTTTTTTTTCAATCTATGAAAGGATATAGAAATCTTTTGCATGAAAGGATCTAGTAAGCAGACTGGCCATTTTGACTCAACATGTAAAAAGCATGTGGGAGCACCTTCACCACACTGACTGCAGCGGTTCAAGAAGAAGGTTCACCATCACCTTCTCAGGGGCAACTAGGGATGGGCAATAAATGCCAGCCTTGCCAGTGGTGCCCACATCCCAAAGAACGATAAAAAAAAATCATTACTTTGCCAAGTTGTCACACCTTCTAATAGCTCATACATGTTAAAAGTAAAAAGAATCATTGTTGATTCATATGGGTAGATTCAGTAATCTTGCACTTCCTTGCTTGAAAGGAATGGTGGTCCGATATAGGACTACAACACTGTAGCACTAAATCTCTGATCCTTGCTCCCTTCAAGCACAGCCCTCCACTGGGAGTGTAGGATCACTGAGTTTGTTTATAATTATGTATCTAGGACAAGCAGAGGCCACCAGTCCCATACATGCTCTCCTCCATCCAATGCACCACTATCCCGTCTGCTTATAATCCCTTCTATGAGATTTAAAACAAGAATGGACGCTACAGCGGAGATAAAGTTTAAGAAAAGATAATATAAGGGAGAGGTAGGAAGATGCAGTTAAAGTCAGGACAGAATTTGCAGCAATTCCTTTATACCTTAGCTGTTATTGTCACAAGGAGTTCAATCCTTTGGTCAGGTTCTTTGTGCCAGCTTGGCTCAGTGGCAGCAACATCACTTCTGAGTCAGAAGGTTGTGGACTCAAGCCCTACTGCAGGACTGACATTTCAGTCCAATACTGAGGGAGTAGAAGAATAACCTAGTTAATAGTAGCCAGCATGGACTCAGAAGGAGAAGATTCTGCCTGACCAACCTCCTCAACTTCTGTGAGGAAGTGAGAACCTAAGTGGAGTATGGTGTGAAGTCAGTAGGACTGAATATCGAGTGGGACGTATTACGGGCAGCCCGATGCGATACCACCTGCTTTGCGATGCCATCCAAAACGAATTTCTACCCCAAAAACTCTTGGCCTATTGGATGTAAGTTTGCAGTTGACATTTCTTAGAAAATAAATGTCTTTCCTTAAATTACTAGGCCTGGATTTTTGGCTAACTCTGATTCCCTCACGATTCCTGATGAGCTACCCCACCATGCCGCAACCAGACAAGGCGGAGGTGAAGCCATTTTGTTGTGGGGGATGGGTGTGGTTTATTGACCTCAGATTTGTTCTCAGGTTTAGTCATTACTTTGAGTGAACCTCACTAGTATTTTGCAAGCGACCACAAAATACTTCCATTTTTGATGAGAGTTTGAGAGTATTACTGCCTACGGAGGGTGTTGTCGTGGGGTCACTGCAAGCTCATTATAGAATGCTTCCAATCCCCTGGCACTGCTTACCCATTATCACATGACTCTCTTTCGCTGGAGCTTATTTTAATAAAGGTCCAAGCGTATATCATCTGTAATTGTGTGAGATCCATAAGACAATGTACACATACACAATGGAAAATATAGTGGTACCTGCCAGAAAAAAAATAGAACTAGATTCCAATTACCCACAGGAGATAAGCCAAGATAAACAAATAACATCAGGTTCTAGAGTTATTATTCACCTTCTTACAAATTTTCTTCTGTGTATACATAGAAATAGCAAAGGCTATGGGCCCCGACAACATCCCAGCTGTAGTGCTGAAGACTTGTGCTCCAGAACTAGCTGCGCCTCTAGCCAAGCTGTTCCAGTACAGCTACAACAATGGCATCTACCCGAAAATGTGGAAAATTGCCCAGTTATGTCCTGTCCACAAAAAGCAGGACAAATCCAATCCGGCCAATTAACGCCCCATCAGTCTACTCTCAATCATCAGCAAAGTGATGGAAGGTGTCGTCGACCGTGCTATCAAGCGGCACTTACTCACCAATAACCTGCTCACCGATGCTCAGTTTGGGTTCCGCCAGGACCACTCGGCTCCAGACCTCATTACAGCCTTGGTCCAAACATGGACAAAAGAGCTGAATTCCAGAGGTGAGGTGAGAGTGACTGCCCTTGACATCAAGGCAGCATTTGACCGAGTGTGGCACCAAGGAGCCCTCGTAAAATTGAAGTCAATGGGAATCAGCGGGAAAACTCTCCAGTGGCTGGAGTCATACCTAGCACAAAGGAAGATGGTAGTGGTTGTTGGAGGCCAATCATCTCAGCCCCAGGACATTGCTGCAGGAGTTCCTCAGGGCAGTGTCCTAGGCCCAACCATCTTCAGCTGCTTCATCAATGACCTTCCCTCCATCATAAGGTCAGAAATGGGGATGTTCGCTGATGACTGCACAGTGTTCAGTTCCATTCGCAACCCCTCAAATAATGAAGCAGTCCGAGCCCGCATGCAGCAAGACCTGGACAACATCCAGGCTTGGGCTCACAAGTGGCAAGTAACATTCGTGCCAGATAAGTGCCAGGCAATGACCATCTCCAACAAGAGAGAGTCTAACCACCTCCCCTTGACATTCAACGGCATTACCATCGCCGAATCCCCCACCATCAACATCCTGGGGGACACCATTGACCAGAAACATAACTGGGCCAGCCATATAAATACTGTGGCTACAAGAGCAGGTCAGAGGCTGGTTATTCTGCGGCGAGTGACTCACCTCCTGACTCCCCAAAGCCTTTCCACCATCTAAAAGGCACAAGTCAGGAGTGTGATGGAATACTCTCCACTTGCCTGGATGAGTGCAGCTCCAAAAACACTCAAGAAGCTCGAAACCATCCAAGATCAAGCAGCCCGCTTGATTGGCACCCCATCCACCACCCTAAACATTCACTCCCTTCACCACCGGCGCACTGTGGCTGCAGTGTGCACCATCCACAGGATGCACTGCAGCAACTCGCCAAGGCTTCTTCGACAGCACCTCCCAAACCCACGACCTCTACCACCTAGAAGGACAAGAGCAGCAGGTACATGGGAACAACACCACCTGCACGTTCCCCTCCAAGTCACACACCAACCCGACTTGGAAATATATCGCCGTTCCTTCATTGTCGCTGGGTCAAAATCCTGGAACTCCCTTCCTAACAGCACTGTGGGAGAACCGTCACCACACGGACTGCAGCGGTTCAAGAAGGCGGCTCACCACCACCTTCTCAAGGGCAATTAGAGATGGGCAATAAATGCTGGCCTCGCCAGCGATGCCCACATCCCGTGAACGAATAAAAAAATCACTGAAGGATTTGATTTTAGTCATCAAGAAAAATATTTATCAGTGGTCTTTTACTTTAAAGCACATTGGTTAAGGTTATGTCCCCTTGTTCTTGATCCCCCCACCAGAGGAAATAGTTTCTCTGTGTCAACCCTATCGAATCCTTTTAACATTTTAAACACTTCGCTCAGATCACCCTACAATCTTCTATACCCAAGGGAATACAAGCCAAGTTTATTCTATTTGTAATATGAACTTAATCCAAAGTTTTTATTTACGTGTCTGAAGGTTTTTGCGAGTGCCCACTGTTGAGATTTTCTTCTATTTAATACCGGATCAAACATGTCTCGGATTTATATCCATATTCTAACAAAACTAAAATAGCAATCACGAATGAACCTTAACTGTGAAATTATTACATCTCGGCCTGTAAAACTGAGAAAAGTTATGATCCAATATCCATCCTGTGTGCTGTTAGTAACTTCCTTTCTGCTGAGAATTCACTTCCCATTATGATGCAGGGCCTGTAATTTTTACACATTTTTTTATAATGAGGACCAGGAGTTACAGCGCCTGTAAGAAATTATGTTGTTCTTAGGTAATCATAAAATGAGCAACAGGTTATTTTACAAAGCAAATTCTGTATTTAATGCCTTCCAACCTTCAAATCCCACAGTCATTTGAGCTGATTAGCGTCTTGCAGAAAAAGCATTCCTGCAAGCAGCGATTAAAGTAGCACAAAACGGGGAAATTTGGGATTGCTGCTGTTTTCGAAAGATGGAACTGGCTTAACTTGTTTTGTATGGTTTTGGCGGAGAGGTGCCAATGGCCCAGTAAATTCTGGTATGGCATAAAAACTAGCGTAAATCACACACACCATAATTTGCTGGAACTGCCACGGTAGAATATTGGCATATGCCGCAGATGCGCCATCACTATGGCACAAGTTTTCAGGGAATTCCAGGCCATTATGTATATTCATGGGGGGTGGCTATAGATCAACATCAGTCAGTGTAATGCATTCCTCATAACTTTCTGTTCATCTTTGGACAGTTGATGAAGTGGAAAATTTTAGGAGGTTTTGTTTCCAGGACTGGAGCACTGTCTGAAAGACTCAAAGAATAACACCCTGGCAAAGTAACAAGGAATTGGCCAGGACATCAGGAAGGGAAAGGATTCTTGGGCCTGAAGCTCATTTCCTGTTCCTAAAAATTCTTCTTTTTTAACCTTAATAACTGGAGCTGCTTTGAAATTCATCCATTCATCGTAGCATCTTCCTTCACAGGGTCGCTTGGGTGATCGTGCATTTCCATCTCTCACAACCCTCAGCTATACTCATAAGAACATAAGAACTAGAAGCTGGAGTAGGCCATACGGCCCCTCGAGCCTGCTTCTCCATTCAATAAGATCACCGCTGATCTTTTACCTCAACTTCACTTTGCCGCCCTATCCCCATATTCCTTGATTCTCTTAGTGTCCAAATATGCATAGATCTCAGTCTTGAATGTACTCAATGACTGAGCATCCACAGCCCTCTGGGGTAGAGAATTCCAAAGATTCACGACTCTCTGAGTGAAGAAATTTTTGCTCATCTCGTCCAAAATGGCCGACCCCCATCTTGAGACTATGACCTCTAGTTCTAGACTCACCAGTCAGGGGAAACAGCATCTCAGCATCTACCCTGTCAAGCCCTCTCAGAATTTTATGTTTCAATGAGATTACCTCCAGAGAATATAGGCTCATTCTGCTCAATCTCTCCTCATAGGACAACCCTCTCATCCCAGGAATCAATCTAGTGAAACTTCGCTGCACCCCCTCTCAGGCAATATATCCTTCGTTGGGTAAGGAGACCAAAACTGTGCACAGTACTCCAGGTGTGGTCTCACCAGAGCCCTATATAATTGCAGCAAGACTTCCTTACTCTTATACTCCAACCTCCTTCCAATAAAGGCTATCATACCATTTGCCTTCCTAATTGCTGGCTGTACCTGCATGTTAACTTTCTGTGATTCATGTACAAGGACACCCAAGTCCTTCTGACTACCAACATTTCTTAGTCTCTCACCTTTTAAAAAATATTCTGTTTTTCTATTCTTCCTACCACAGTGGATAATTTCACATTTCCCCACATTATACTCCATCTGCCACCTTCTTGCCCACTCACTTAACCTGTCTATATCCCTTTGCAGCCTCTTTGGGTCCTCCTCACTGCTTACTTTCCCACCTAGCTTTGTATCGTCAGCAAACTTGGATACATTACACTCGGTCCCTTCATCTAAATCATTGATATATATTATAAATACCTAAGACCCAAGCACCGATCCCTGTGGCACCCCACTCGTTACAGCCTGCCAACCCAAAAATGACCCATTTATTCCTACTCTCTGTTTTCTGTATGTTAACCAATCCTTAATCCACATTAATATATTACCCCTGAGCCTAATCTTGTGTAACAACTTCTAATGCGGCACCTTATTGAATGCCTTTTGAATGTGGAAACTTAATATTACTTATTCTATACAATGCATTAACACCCAAACAAAGTAGTACAAGAGAGAATTTATTTTTTACTTGTATACAAGTGGAAGAGCACCTCAAGACAATGGTTGAGGATACATCTTCGCCGAGTTCAAGAAACAGCTCTCGTTTATACAGCTCAGTAACAACGCCCACCTGTCACAGAATATGGGCATACACGTACATTCTTTATTGGCTCAGGTAGTTGGTCAATCAAAATAGGGAACCCACCCTCGAGTTCCCATAGCCATCTTGATATCTTGGACGCAGACCTAGGAAAGTGCTTTTCCCTAAGAAACCTTCTTTATTATCAGTAGATCTGTAGCTAGTCTCAAGGCTATATGGTCATTTATTCCTGTAGTCAGCTACCTCTCTATCTAAAGGGAGGACAGCTATCAGCATGAGAAACTCAAAGTAATTACACAATTGTGCTTCTATGTGTTTTCGTGAGAAACTTTATTATGTGAGTTTAAGTGAATTAGCTAGTCAGTTAATATGGTCAAGTATCCCTTCATGCATTTCTACATTTGTGAGTTAGGTGAATTAGCTAGTCAGTTAATATGGTCAAGTATCCCTTCATGCATTTCTACATTCGTGAGTTAGGTGAATTAGCTAGTCAGTTAATATGGTCAAGTATCCCTTCATGCATTTCTA
This sequence comes from Heptranchias perlo, assembly GCF_035084215.1. NCBI lineage: Eukaryota > Metazoa > Chordata > Chondrichthyes > Hexanchiformes > Hexanchidae > Heptranchias > Heptranchias perlo. Next base: position 45,762,430 of record NC_090341.1, read on the forward strand.
CATTTGTGAGTTAGGTGGATTAGCTAGTCAGTTAATATGGTCAAGTATCCCTTCATGCATTTCCACATTCGTGAGTTAGGTGAATTAGAGAGAGAGTTAATATGGTCAAGTATCCCTTTATGCACTTCCGCATGAACATCCAAATATATTACATCCACTGGTTGCCTCTTATCTATCCTGCTAGTTACACCCTCAAAACACTAATAAATTTGCCAAACATGATTTCCCTTCCTTAAAACTGCATTGACTCTGCCTAATCGTATTATGATTTTCTAAGTGCCCTGTTGCTACATCCTTACTAATAGATTCTATGATTTTCCCGACAGCTGATGTCAGGCTAACTGGCTTATAGTTCCCTGTTTGCTCTCTCCCTCCTTTCTTGAATAGCAGGGTTACATTTGCTACCTTCCAATCCACGGGGAGCGTTGTCGAATCTATGGAATTCTGGAAGATCAAAACCAATGCATCCACTATCTCTGCAGCCACCTCTTTTAAAACCCTAGGATGAAGGTCATCAGATCCAGGGGATTTGTTGGCTTGTAGTCCCATTAATTTCTCCAGTACTTTTTCTTTACTAATATTGATTACGTTAAGTTCCTCACTCTCATTAGACTCTTGGTTTCCCTTTATTTCCAATATGTTTTTTGTGTCTTCTATTGTAAAGACAGATACAAAATATTTGTTTAATGTCTCTGCCATTTCCTTATTCCCCATTATAATTTCTCCTGTCTCAGCCTCTGAGGTATTACATTTACTTTCACTAATCTCTCCCTTTTTACATACTTGTAGAAGCTCTTATAATCTGTTTGTATATTTCTTGCTAGTTTACTCTCATATTCAATTTTCTCCCTCTTTATCAATTTCTTGGTCATCCTTTGCTGATTTCTAAAACTCTCCCAATCCTCAGGCTTACTACTCTTTTTGGCAACATTGTAAGCCTCTTCTTTTAATCTAATACTATCCTTAACTTCTCTAGTTAGCCACAGTTGGATAATTTTTCCAGTGGAGTTTTTATTCCTCAAGGGAATGTATATTCATTAGAATTATGAATTATTTATTTAAATGTTCGCCATTGTTTATCTGTCGTCATATCTTTTAATCTAATTTCCCAATCTACCTTAACCTACTCACACCTCATACCTACATAATTGGCTTTCTTTAAATTTAAGACCCTAGTTTCAAACTTAACTACATCACTCTCAAACTCAATATGAAATTCTATCATATTGTGATCACTCTGCCCCAGAGGATCCTTAACTATAAGATTACTTATTAACCCTGTCTCATTACACAACACTAACTCTAAAATTGTCTGTTCCCTTGTTGGTTCCTCCCACTATGGCAGAGAAGAACCCTATATTCTCAAACCTGAGGTTAGCTGTAACAGTCGAGAGCCTGGAGCTTTTTGAACTCCCAGGGGGGTGTTTCCAGATCTTCAGAGGACAGGCTTTGAGTGCCCAAACAACAATAAACACTTTTTGGCAATGGTGATACATAGAGGAGGTTGGGCATTCATCTTTCTGACCTGAATGTTGGTGACATGGTGGCACTACCAAATGCGGAAGATGCAGTGAACTCATTACTGGTCAGCCATGTCAATTTTTGCCTGGTCTACTTGCAAGACAGTCCAACTCTCCAATGCATACAGGAGAATTGGAATGATGCAAGTATTATATAGACAACGTTTTATTGCGAGCAGGAGATGCGATGACCATAGGTTCTTGCCCAGGCCCATCTTCGTCTGGGGCATCAGTGCAGTTCTGCATTGTATTTCTAGGGTGCTTCAACATGTCTCATGGAACCATGATCCCAGATATACAAACCACTCTACACATTCCACAGTCTCACCTGCAGTCTCTGGATTAGGCAGACGCGGGAGACAGTCGCTGAGTGACTGGACGTTCGTTTTCTTCCAGTTGACAAAGTCCATGGGGCCAGCTTCATCTGCAAAGATTTCAAGGGTTGAGACAAGAATAGCGATCACTTCTGCCAATAGTGGAACTGTGGGGCTGAACTTACTCAGCTCGTGCGCTGTTTCTTAATGGAGTCCTGTCCAACTGCCATCAAATCCATTGCAGGAAGCTCGCGAATGCGCACATGAGCATTAAAACCCCAAAATCGCGAATTTGCTCCGATTGGTTCACCAGCGTTCTGACAGTTACGAGTTAAAGGGCCACCTATGCTACAATCAATACAACCACCAAACAAACTTACCCATCTGCCCAGCTGGAACGAAGATACTTACGCCATGAGAAGGCACGCATGAAAATACCAGTCCTACACAACTTTTTAAAAGCGCGATGACTTATAATGACTGCAAAACAAGAAAAAAATTAAATTTGAAAATTATGAAATGCCTAATTATTCTTAATATTTTTTGATCTTTAAAAAATATATTAAAAAATAAAAATGTATTTCTAATTTTTAATTTATGTGTGTTTCAGGACATGATAAATCATTTCCTTGCCTTTTTATAATAAGGTATGTTATCATGTTAAATTTTTATTTAGGCTAACATAGGGAATGTCACTTTAAATGAATGAGTGGGACTTGCCTGCTTGTGGGTGGGGCTTACATTCCAACAGTCTTTACATGCGTACATGGCCTGCGCTGATCTCTGAGCGCACCACTGGAGAAGATTTCAAAATTCAGCAAACGGACGTCCTGGCCTACGCAGTGAGTACATCAGTACTTTTTATCCGCAGGATGAGTGGAGAGCCTTGCCACGCTGATTCCGATCCGGGCAAGATCTGTGAAATCCAGGTCCATGAAGGATTCGCTGCCAATTGAGGCTCCATTCATCAAGTGATGAGTGCTTCTCATTGGAACCGACTCACAAGCACGAAAGGAGCAGCGTGCAGTTTAATGAAGATAGTTCGGTAAATTAAACTCAACTGCATTTTATCTGTGTGCTGCAACTAATTATGTTAGAGTTCCTGCCTGTGCAACTCACAGCTTCCCCTGAACTTCCAAGCAAATATAATAATTAATATAAGCTATATGTTAAACTGGAATCAAGGTCCCAGTTCAGTTCCTGTTGTCAGTTAAAAATACCAACATTTCAGAATTTGGTAAGCATAACTGTAAGGGCAATGGAAATTGACACGTTAATGGGAAGTACACAGACAAAGTATTGGTGTCTGTAAATACCAACAAAGTTGATTATGTGGACTGACAAAAATACTTACAATGTAATAAATATCAATCCAGAAGCGTTTATTTTTGTCCATTTTCTCTGTCAATTTTTCTTCTCCCTTGTTTCCTGAAGGTGTTGACTCCTTGCTAGGGTTTGGCTCCATGGGCACTAGTCATCCCTGGTACTGAATAGACATGTGAGTCTTGACAGTAATTGTTGGCAGGCTGCTCAACCATGGGGGTGAGGTGGGGGGGGAAATGGTGACGTATCTGCAGCCAAATCCAATCCTGTCTTCCCCCAACCTCCGCACATGGGGAACGTCTAGCAGTGATGAGAAGCAAGTACCCTGGCTGATCTCCCCATCCCGAACTCAGAGGCATTAAGTACAATTGTAAATCCCTATTCCTGCTCAGGTTGAAGTCAGGGGGGCACCCAAGATAAGAATTTTGTGGGATATATCAATGATTTAGACTTAAATGTAGGGGGCATGATTAAGAAGTTTGCAGATGATACAAAAGTTGGCCGTGTGGTTGACAGTGAGGAGAAAAGCTGTAGATTGCAGGAAGATATCAATGGACTGGTCAGGTGGGCAGAAAAGTGGCAAATGGAATTCAATCCAGAGAAATGTGAAGTAATGCATTTGGGGAGGGCAAACAAGGCAAGGGAATACACAATAAATGGGAGGATACTGAGAAATGCAGAGGGACCTTGGAGTGCATGTCCACCGATCCTTAAAGGTAACAGGACAGGTAGATAAGGTGGTTAAGAAGGCATATGGGATGCTTTCCTTTATTAGCTGAGGCACAGATTATCAAAGCAGGGAGGTTATGCTGGAACTGTATAAAACACGAGTTAGACCACAGCCAGAGTACTGCATACAGTTCTGGTCACCACATTACAGGAAAGATGTGATTGCACTAGAGAGGGTACAGAGGAGATTTACGAAGATATTGCCAGGACTGGAGAATTTTAGCAATGAGAAAAGATTGGATCAGCTGAAGTTGTTTTCTTTGGAACAGAGGAGGCTGAGAGAAGATTTAATTGAGGTGTATAAAATTATGAGGGGCCTAGATAAACTGGACAGGAAGGACATATTTCCCTTAGCAGAGAGGTCAAAAACCAGGGGGCATAGATTTAAAGTAATTGGTAGAAGGATTAGAGGGAAGTTGAGGGGAATTCTTTTCACCCAGAGGGTGGTGGGGGTCTGGAACTCACTGCCTGAAAGGGTGGTAGAGGCAGAAACCCTCATCACATTTAAAAAGTACTTGGATATACACTTGAAGTGCCATAACCTACAAGGCTTCGGATCAAGAGCTGGAAAGTGGGATTAGGCTGGATGGCTCCTTTTCAGCCGGCACATACACGATGGGCTGAATGGCCTCCTTCTATGCCATAAATTTCTATGATTCTATGAATTAATCCAAAGTTTATAAAGGATGAATACTGCAGTGGACAAAGGCAGGTAAGATGGAGTTAAGAATCTGATCAGCGATGATCTAATTTAAAGGCAGAACAAGCACGAGGGGCTGAATGGCCTACACCTGTTCCTATGTTCCTAGTATTTTAGAATGGAATTTGGAATATATAAAAATGCCGTCAAATCCAAATTGATCCTTTATGCAGTAAGTACAAGTACAATCTATTGTACACACAAACCTGGATAGAAGCAACATTCTTGTCAGTCTAACCCATTACACATAATAAGATCCCCTGTAATGGCAGAATTATTAAGGGAGCTAATGAAGTGTGCTGTGATTTCACAATCTTACCAATACTTACTTCATAGCAATATTTTTCTTAGATTAATTAAGAATTGTGAGTTTACAGATCTCAAGATAAATATGGATGAGGAAGACCATTTGATTTTAAGGTACTATTCTTTATGATCTCTGCTGCAAGAATTTTTTTTTTCAAACTTCAGTGGGAGCTGGTTTACCAATGTTTCTCAAATCTACCACAGTAATTGAACTTGCCATGGATCATACCTAATGGCTCGGTGAGCTCATCAAGCGATTGGCAGAGCCACCTTCTTCGGGTGAATAAATAAATGGAATGGTCTATTTTACAGTCTACCTAATAGCTTTGTCATGTTTACAGACAGACTACAGTTGCCATCAGCAGGCCGAGTCTCTAAAAAACCTGAACCAATTAGTTCCACATCGCTGCTGATTACTTACTGGAGAATATGTAGGATGTCCAACATTGTCTCCCATGACCTCACAAGGAGGAACAATAACATACAACGAGAACACTGTATACAGGCTAAAACTACTGCTCAGATTTATTTATCGATAAAAAATATACAGAAGCAAGCAACGCTGCACTATAATAACTACTATAATCAAATTTACACTTTACACAGATTGGATTAAGCTGTTTAAAACAAATTCCTACAGCTCCTTTCAGAAGGCAGTTTTAACATTGTCCGCACCGTGACAGATTAAAGGGTCACAGCTTGGAATTTTCTTATACAAAATTAGCTGCTTGTTTCAACGTTTGACAATCTGACAGTGTGCTGCATTCATTAACAATCACAATATCTCTATCCTAATTGGTTGAACAAAATGCATTGGCCCCTTTTTTTTGCATCTCGTATCTTCCATTTTGAAGGTTAGTGAAAAGAGAGCGGCCTCCATTTTAAGCGGAAATATTTAAAAAGTCATGTAAAATAAAGACTGAAGTATTTGAGTCAAGCCTACTGCAAAAATGCTGGAAATATGCCAAAAATTAAAATTACATTTTACTCTCTGGTCTAGTTAAAAAAAAATCATCAATTTATTTCTTCACTATCTATTTCGTTAAGAAAATTCATGTTATATTTCAGCAATGTGCTCACTGATGGATTAGCTAAATGCCAACCAAAGATGATAAAGGTCACTGTATATTGATTTAAAATTGATTAAAATCAGGACTACATCTGTTTTGAAAGGAAGCAATTTCTCCTCTGCTGGTTGTTATTATAATATTTAACGATTTGCCCCTTTTACATCTGCTCAAAATAACATCAGCACTGCTGCGGTGTGCATTCCAATTTACACTTGTGAGTTTCATGGCAGCTCTCTCAGCTAATTTAATTATATCCTATAATTAAGACTCAACCTTAAATCGTATCTGATTACGTTTTAAAGTTACTAACCTAGGGACAGACAATCTGCAAAAAGGTATATATTTATTCGATGTTTTATAATCTGTTGCATATCATTGCATTATAAAGTTCTTCATTCTAATTCTCTGTTTTAAGGCTTCTGAAACTTGACAGATTATGAGGATTGGGTGGTCCAATGGATTCAACACTAGACTTGCACCTTCAGAACCTGAGTTCAGATTCTCCTCGAATGATGCAATGGAAGTCTCCTCTGACTGCTGACCGTAAGGACCCTAAGTGATGCGAGCTTGGGTAGAATCAATCCAGTTCCTTGCAGTCTTAGACCGTAGCTTAAAAATGTGCCACTAACATGGAAAGTTTCGCTTAGAGATGCCATGAGATGCCTGGTGTGGGAAAAGGCGAAAGTAGGGTTGGGTCTGAGGCACACCGTTGAGGCAGAATGAAGAAAGCTCTAACTGTGCTATACTTAGCATGGAAGATACAGCACAGTTAGATGTAAAGGGAAGCTTCCTCTATTTTGCTCCAGCTGTGGGGGTGGGGGGGGGAAATTGGATAGGGCCTATTATTGGGTGCGGGTAGCACGATCCGCTATTACCCCACGACCAATGTCCCCTGTGCAGGCAGGATGAGACTTCCGTGAGGCTTGAGGACTTACTTTCAAGCAGCGTTCCGAATCAGTGTTGACACAATGATTCAATGCAATTAGCACTTCCCATCAGCCGGGGGAGCCCCAATCTCTTAAAGGTAGGCTGTCTCTTAAAGATCTCTTAAAGTTATCTGGTACCTGTTATTTGCTGAAAATAACAGTCTGCTATCTGCACGGAGCCTGAACGGAGATCAGACATCGCGCATGCAAAACACAGATGCAGCTCCCATACCTATGTTACAAACTGATGAATTATGTTAAAACATTGAATAAAGGTTGTGCACTACTAAATCCCACATCTTCCAATCTACATGCCAGATCTCACCAATCTGCTGATCTGAGTTTGTACCAGGCCTGCGGGAGTGCATGCACCAAGGTTCTCTGCTGATACACTAGAGGCCTTGGTGCAAGAGGTGGACAGAAGGAGGGACATCCTACATCCATAGTGTTGGGGGGGGGTGGCAAGAGGCCCTCCAGACATATACCTAAAAGGCAGTTGGAGATAATGGGGGACAAAGTCAATGTCAGGCGCACAGCATCATGAACAACAATGGATGCAGTGCGGGAAGAAGTTCAATGCTTTGACATGAGTGGTCAAGGTGAATGAGGTCAACTGTCAAGTGGCGTCTCCTACCAACTGCACAATGCACTGCATTCCCCATCACCCACATACCAATAAACTCTTTCCATCAGTACTCAACTTTTCCAATCAGATGCTTCCTCTTGCCCTTACACATTACCACTGTTTCAAGCCACCCACCTACAACTCACAGGCCACACACACTGGCAGCTATTCAACCATGACAAGCACATCACTCAGACACATGTCCCGCTTTCTTGCAGGAGAAGGTAGCGCATATCAGGAGGCAGCAAGTGGCAGTAGCATTTAGCCCTCAAGCCTGTTCCGCCATTCAATGAGATCACGGTGGACCTGTGACCTAACTCCAAATACCCGCCTTAGCCCCATGTCCCTTAATACCTTTGGTTCACAGATTTAACATTCACAAGTGAGCTAGCATCAACTGCCGTTTGCAGAAGGGCATCCCAAACTTCTCCCACCCTTTGCATGTAGAAGCATTTCCTAACTTCCCTCCTGCATGTCCTGACTCTAAATGTTAGACTATGTCCCATAATCCTAGTATTCAAATATAGGAGACCTTCAAAAACAGTTACAAATGTCTCGGCAGCCGAAAGCAACAATCCAGTCACTAACCTGTATATCCTGCATGGTCCCTTTAAATAGCACTGGTGGGGGTCCTCCAGGCACTCTAAGACACGTTCAGATGGTCGAGGTTAAGACTGTGCGTTGAGTTGAGCATTAAGTCCCAAAATGGCGTCTATCCCTTTAAACGGATTGTATCCATTTTCTCTTTACTTCACATGCTCCCAGTGTTCGGTATTTGCGCATATGCTAACTCCTATACCAAAATGGCGTCCGGCGCACGTCACGCTGGAAACATGTGTGTGCAGACAAGACACCATCTTGGATGCTGGAGAGGTCGCGTATGGCCGAAACAAGGGGCACTAAACGGCCCAATTTAGCGCCCTGGGTTCCTGAAGGTGTTCCATTTCACAGGATTAACACCCCCTATCTTCAAGAGCAGAACGTTTACAAAAAGGTCGCCTTTCAGTCTGTACACTAGGACAGTATATGGAGCTCTTTCTGGTATAACACACAAAAATACTTGGCTCCCAAGGGTAGTGCTACAACTACTACAGTATTTACAACTTACGACACCATAGCCAGTTGAAATTCTGCCAAATCACAACAAGGGGGGAATCATTCTAGACTGCCACTTCAGGTCAATAGTATAAATTCAGAATCAACCAACTATGTTTGTATCCTACAGTGTAAAGTGGGTCCATCACTAACTAAGTTTAAAAATAGAGTTCGTTCTGTGGAAAACAGCTTGACAAGAGGCCAAAATCAATGGGTGTTCTTATGGTTCAGGCAAATGAGAAATGGACTCCAACTGATTTGGAGTCACATCAGTTACACTTTCAGGCCTTAATTGGTTGATTTGGCACAACTCTTGCGCAGGCACCTGACTGCTTTCTCATTGGAAGTGTCAACTTGGAATGTAACCAAAGCTGACAGCATTCACGATTTTCACATCCTTCACCTGACGAAGGAGGTAGCCTCCGAAAGCTTGTGAATTTAAAATAAAATTGCTGGACTATAACTTGGTGTTGTAAAATTGTTTACAAGCATTCACCTCACCACACCTGAGCCACATCCACCACAGTGGATGATGGAGCAGCTTTAATGGGTGGAGCGGAGGGAGCTATGGCCCAGGGCACTGTTCTCCCAGATGGAGCAGGATGTCTGGCGAGAGGTGACCCACATAGGGAAAGTAGGGAAATTATGGATTGGGGGACAAAAAAGGAAATTTGTGAGATCCTGTATTAAAAAGTCCTAATGGTGCCGATTTTAACTCCTGGCCGGGGCTCATGCGGGTGGGGGGCAAACCGTCCAGACCTCCATAGGGCCTCATCTGCCACCCGAACACGGCAGGAAAGGCTAGCTGGACGGCAAGAGGGAGTGGGATTTTGGGCGGCAAGAGGCCGCCGCCCAGGGACCTAAAGGGGGTTGCCCTCCGAACCCCCCTCCCCCTCCACCACATACCGACACTGAGGTAAGTGGTCAGGAGGGGTGTTGGGATGGTATTACAGGTGGGGAAAGGGAGGGGAAAGGAAACCGCGGCGGTGGGGGAGGGACGCAAGGTTTCCTTTTGGAGCTTGGAGGAGCACTGCCACTCCCATTGAACTGCCATGGCAGGAGGGATAAGGGGTGAAAAATCAAAGGTAAATTTAGAGGAAGGGTGTGGGGTGGGGGGGAGAAACAGGAACATGTGAAATTTCTTCTGTCAATTTTACTGAGAATGCAAACTGACTGAAATCACACCAACTTTCTTGCTAACGTTCTTGAGGGGGGGGGCGGAGTTTCACTCCACAATGTGGCTCATGCTTTTCTTTAATCGTGCTCCAAATGTGGTTCCCCAGAGACCCTATTAAAATGCGGAGTGGCCTCAATTCACCCCATTCTTTCTGCTGTGTACTGTGTCAGCTCATCTTTGGAACTATTAGCATGGAAATGGATCGCTATTTGTGATATTTACAAGCCAACTCTTACATGCCGGCGATGTGGAGCTGGTTGTTCACTGCTTGGTTTTCTTCTGAAGCTAACTGCCTTCTACTAATGAAACGTGGAACCTTGACACCATTTTAGATGGTAAGTTGCACTGATGTGTTAACTCACCAGATGAAAAAAAAATAGCATTTTTCTACTTAACCTCAGTTTAATTGCTTGTTTATTTGACAGAAACGTACGCCTTGCTTATGTTTTATCATGTTAGACATCATCAAATTAAATCAGCACAAATTAATTACAAGGTATATTTAATTTATTTGCTGCAGTTGCTGGTGCATGCACATCACACAGAAGGGGGTTGAATCACGTGACACAGACTTGGTCCCTTATTATTGACTGTGGTTGTATAAAAATGCCGTGAGCTCTTTATTGTAAGTGTCAAGATACGGTATAAATTCTGAACTGCTGCTAATTTGCTACCTGGTTTCAGCTAGAGTTCCATGAACCAATGACCCGATAGTTTTCAGCACCAGGCTCCACACAAGAGGCAAATACAGTGTGAGATGGTGGGTAGCAGTTTGATAACTAAAGAAAGAACTTGCATTTCTATAGCACCTTTCACAACTTCAGGATGTCCCAAAGCGTATTACAGCCAATGAAGTACTTTTGAAGTGTAGTCATTATTGGAAACATGGTAACCAATTTGCGCACAGCAATCTCCCACAAACAGCAATGAAATAATTGACCACATAATCTGTTTTAGTGACGTTAGTTGAGGGATAAATATTGGCCAGGACACCGGGAAGAATTCCTCAGCTCTTCTTTGAATCGTGCCATGGGCTCTTTGTCGTCCGCCTGAGAGGGCGGATGGGCTCTCAGTTTAAGGCCTCATCTGAAAGACGGCACCTCTAACAGTGCAGCACTCCCTCAGTGCTACACTGAAGTGCCAGCCTGGATTATGATCAGTTGTTCTTTTGTCATTCATTTTAAACATCTTTCAGTTGATCATTAACATAGAGCTCCTCCAGTCAGGAGCAGTTGTAAGTGCACAGCACAGGATTAAATGCAGAAACATTGGACCAGAAGATTGCCAGGTAGCACTTGTGACACTACAGTTTTCCTGGGATAAGGAATGGAAAACTCAGCCAGAGCTCTCATTTCTGACTGCTGTCAAGTGACTCCGACTGGAAAGTCCGTGTGTGGATGTGATGTGGGAACAGGATCAGCTTGTTGTTTTCTGTCCTCCATGATTGAGTAGCCTGCTGGCACTCCTGATCTAAACTCACGTATTAAGAATGCTCACTTGGGCAAAGTACCTAACAGCCTATGGACATATAGCCTATCAGCGAGAAAATTGAAAGAGTAAAATATTAACGAGCATATCAACCAATACCTACAGATGAAATAAAAACTGAAAATGCTGGAAACACTCAGCAGGTCAGGCAGCATCTGTGGAGAGAGAAACAGAGTTAACATTTCAGGTCGATGATTTTTCATCTGAACTGGAAGAAATTAGAGATTTGATAGTTTATAAGCAAGTACAGAGACGGGGAAAGTCAGTGGGAGGAGGAAATAACAAAGGGGAAGGTCTGTGATAGGGTGGAGGGGGGGAGTGATTAAATGACAAAAGGGATGATGGGTAAGGCAAAAGGTGTGGTAATGGGACAAGAAAAGAAACAAAAGATGGGTCCAGAGGAGGTGTAAATGGTAACAGCAGAACCATTCCCAGCATCAGCTGCCCGAGAATATGGGAGCAGTGGTTATGGTCTGATGTTGTTGAATTCAATGTTGAGGCTGAAGGGCTGTGAAGTGCCTAATTGAAAGATGAGGTGCTGTTTATCGATACTTACAGAAGGTTTTGTTTATCTTAAAATGATGTTGGATGAGGGATAAATGTTGGCCAGGACAGCGATGAGAACTCCTCTGCACTTCTTCGAACAGTGCCATGGGATATTTTACATCCATCTGAGAGGGCAGATGGGGCCTCGGTTTAAGTCCTCATCTGAAAGGCAGCACCTCTAACAGTGCAGCACTCCCTCAGTACAGCACTGAAGTGCCAGCCTAGATTATAGTATCTTTTGTCATCCAGCATTCTGAGGTAAGGTGTGCAGCATAGCCGCAGAGGATAACATCAGGGCTATGATGTTATCCTAGCAAGCATGTGTCCCCATAAATGGGGAGAACGTTGTCTTCCTATTAGTGAATAAAGTGAAAGTTGCTTTATAACGGCAATTGATACTAACTCAATTGCTAAATTTAAATCTGAGATAGATAGCTTTTTGGCAACCAAAGGTATTAAGGGATATGGGCCAAAGGCAGGTATATGGAGTTAGATCACAGATCAGCCACGATCTTATCAAATGGCGGAGCAGGCACGAGGGGCTGAATGGCCTACTCCTGTTCCTATGTTCCTATGATGTGTGAAACTCATGCCGGATGGATTTTTCGGGGAAGGTGAATGTGAAATGTCAATTCTTGAGTTGAATTCCCAAGCTATGCAGGGTGCTTGTATTTTCATAGGCCAGTAATAATGTCATTCTGTAGCAATGTTAGGCGTTACTTTTCCATTTCAAGCTAGAATAACGACTATGGGCTCGATATTCCCAGGGCGGCAGGTTCGCGGTGGGGGGTGTCTATTGGGCGCGTGGGTAACGCGCCCGGTGAAATCAGTCTGCCCCCCGCGCGATCGCAGCCTAATTGGATCCACTGACCTGCTCTTCCGGGTTCCCCGCTGCTAAGCTGCGCGGCGGGCGGGCTGCGCATGCGCAGTAAGGTCTGTCAGCTGGAGGAGCTCTATTTAAAGGGGCAGTCCTCCACTGACAGATGCTGCAAGAAATAGGAAAAATTACAGCATTGAGCAGCCCAGGGAGAAGACTGCTCCCAGGTTTAATGATGCCTCACTCCAGGTGTCATTGGATGGGGTGAGGAGGAGGGGGAGGACAGAGATCTTCCCCCCGGTGGGCGGGAGGAAGTGGCCTGCCTCTGCCACCAAGAAGGCCTGGCTCGTGGTGGCAGAGGAGGACACCTGCACCACCAACATATCACACACCTGCATACAGTGCAGGAGGCGCTGCAATGACCTAAGTAGGTCAGCCAAAGTGAGTACACTTACTCATTCCCCTACACTCCATCTGCCACATCACTGCCCCCACCCCACATCTCCTTCTGCACTGCCAACACTACTGTCACATCACCCCTCATACGCACTCAAACCTCATCCTCATCTTACCTGCACTTACTCACCTTGCCAGTACTCATCCCGCCACTACCACTCAACCCAATCCTCATACAATCTCATGGCTCTATCTCATACTCTCCCTCTCGTGCATCTCTTTCATGGTCAGCCTCACTCAACCTGCCACTACCTATGCTGCAGCCACAGGGCATGCATCACATATGTGCAGTAGGCAGCGTAAGGCAAACGTGTCGTGAGCATGAAGGGGATGCACAAGGGTGTTTGAGGGTTTGTCATGGTTTGTATTTATATTTAATTTCTGACCAACTCACATCACATATTATATTGGCACCACTACTGCCACGTCTTTGCGAATCTTGTCTGGTTTGTGCAATAATGCCCTTTCCTGAGGATCACAATGAAGACCCACACCTGATGCCACCCATTGTGTCACTGCAGAGTGGGTGTAGGTATATTTGCAGGGCTCTTTTGTGCAGACGACTGAGAGACGTCGGCGATGTCCCCGGTGGCACCCTGGAAGGATGCGGAGGAGAAGTTGTTGAGGGCAGTGGTGACTTTGACAGCGACAGGTAAGAAGATGGTGCTCGGGCCAGCCGGGAGCAGCTCGGCATGAAGGAGGCTGCAGATGTCCACGACTATATGTCGAGTGACTCTGAGCCTCCGTGTGCGCTGCTGCTCAGAGAGGTCCAGGAAGCTGAGCCTCGGTCTGTGGACCCTGTGGCGAGGGTAGTGCCCTCTGTGACGCATCTCTCTCTGTGGTTGCACTCCCTCCTGCTGTGCAGGTGGATGTGTCACAGCACTGTGTTGTGGAGCTCCACGTGTCAGAGGTAGATGGCGTGGCCGGCGAGGCTGGTGATGCTGTTCGCCCTCCAAGGAAGTCATGACTGCAGCTACAGCGGCCCCTATTCGGAAGATGTACATTTGAGGGGGTCCGCAAGGTAGGTACATGTGTCTGGACCCCGGTGTAAGTGTGCAAGTTGGTGAATTTTCTTGTTAGGAGGAGGGTGGTGGAGGCCAAACTTTGTCCAAAGTGACAGGGTGGCCTCCTGCAATGAGTGAGGGTCTCCCCCCCCCCCAACCTGACAAATGGACCTTTGCAGCTGCCACAGGCTGATCGCTGCAACATGTCCATTTGAACTGGGAGTGTTTCCCCCAGTACGGGAAACAGTCTCAGTTGTTTCTAAAATCCCACCCCTCCTCAAATATCTCCTTAATCAGGTCTATTAACGACCTGAAATATCTATATAAATACTGTCAATTGGCACCCCGCTGGCTTTAATTGCCTGCGGGAGTCCCACACGCGGGGGCTGCGCGTGCACGTCAGCGCGTCGGTGGGGAACCCGGAAGTGGGCGGACTGGAGCCGGGCTCCCGACCGGCTCCGGGATTCTCCGATTTTCGGAGCCCGCCCCCCCAGCCAGGAACGCACTCGATAGCGGGTGCTAATATCAGGCCCTATATGTTCGAATAGTACCTGATGATCCTGTCGGGAGACCAGGTTTACATTCTTCAAGCATTTAACTCTGAGGCTTAAATGGGCAATATGGAGCCAATTATTTCTCCAACTGACATTCGCACAGGCTTCAAGAATGTGAAGTTGGCCCCAAGCCAATAAACTATGATTATTAGGAGTGTTTCTTCATTGTAGAGCTGAAATTATTCAGCATACTTTAAAGAAAGAATTTGCATTTATTATAGTGCTTATCAAATCTTCTGAAAATCCCAAAGAGCTTTACAACCCAATGGATTATTTCTGAAGCGCATTCATTAGTCATATAGTTCAACCTGACAGTCCAACATGGTAGTCAATTTGCATAAAGCAAGGACCCAACAACAGTAAAGGAATGAATGAACAGTTAATTTGTTTTTGGTCATGATGGTTGAGAGTTGAATGCTTGCCCATCACTCTTGTCCTCGTGGACCTACATTGGCTACTGTTTCCCAATGCATTCAATTTAAAATCCTTGTCCTCATTTTCCAATCCTTTCTTCACCAACCTCTACAGCCTCCTCCAGATTTACCTTCCCTTTGCCTCACCATCAATGGCAGTGCTGTCTAGGCCCTGCTGTCTTGAACCCCTCTCCCTAAAGGCTTCTGCCTCCCTACTTCTCTCTTCCCCTTCTAAAAACAATCTTCTCAAAATCTTTTTGCCCCAGTCTTCAATCACCCCTCCTAATCTCAAGTTGCAGACATTGGGAAGCATCAGGGAGGGGGAGAGTTATCTGGACACGTTGATCCAGGAGGCAGTCACAACCCTTAGATTAGGTAATGGTTTAGATTCGTTCAGTGGTCAGGGGCAATAGATGTGACTGCGAGTCAGGCAGGTATGGAGACCCAGGATGCAATGATGGAGGAGCCTCAGCCTTTGACCTTGTCCAAATGGTACGAGGTACTTGCTACCCGTATGGATGAGAACAAGGACTGCAGGCAGAATGGGCAAACTGACCACGGCACCATGTTACAGAAGGCCATTCAAGTGGGGGGAGTAAAAAGGAATGTGGTAATGGTAGGGGATCGTATAGTCGGGGGGATTGATACTGTTCTCTGCAGCCGTGACCGAGAGTCCCAAAGACTGTGTTGCCTGGCCAGTGCTAGGGTTAAGGATATCTCCTCGCGGCTGGAAAAGAACTTGGAGCATGAGGGGGAGGATCCAGTTGTCGTGGTCCATGTAGGAACCAATGACCATGGATAAAACTAGGAATGAGGTTCTGCTGAGACAGTTTATGGAACTAGTGTCTAAATTAATAAGCAGAGCCTCAAAGGTAATAATCTCTGGATTACTACCTGAGCCATGCACAAATTGGCATAGGGTCAAACAGATCAGAGAGCTAAATGTGTGGCTCAAAGAGTGGTGTGGGGGACAGGGGTTTCGATTCATGGGGCACTGGCACCATTACTGGGGAAAGAGGGAGCTGTTCTGTTGGGACGGGCTCCACTTAAACCAGGCCGGGACCATTGTTTTGGCGAATTGAATAACTGAGGCTGTAGATAGGGCATTAATCTAAAAAGGGGAGTGGGGGAGGAATCAGGTGAGGGAAAATTTGGAAATCTAAAGAGAAAACTCAAGGCTATAGAGCAGTGTAGTGATTTGGGTAAAGATAAGCAGGGTGTGGCAGGAAGGGACAGAGAGTTTAACGGTAATAGTGCATCAGCAAGTGAGGTCAAAGCAGGGAAAAATGGTAAAAAGTTAAAATTAAAGGCTCTGTGTCTGAATGCACGAAGTATTCGTAACAAGTTAGATGAATTGGTGGCACAAATAGAGTTAAGTGGGTTTAATCTAATGGCCATTACAGTGACGTGGTTGCAAGGTGACCAAGGTTGGGAACTAAATATTCCAGGGTACTTAACGTTTCAAAAAGACAGACAAAATGGAAAAGGAGGGGATGTAGCCATGATAATAAAGGATGACATAAGGACAGTGATGAGAAAGGATCTTAGCTCAGAAGATCAGGAAGTAGAATCAGTAAGGGTGGAGATAAGAAATAACAAGGGGCAGAAAATACAGTTGGGAATAGTTCATAGGCCCCCTAACAATAGCTAAACTGTTGGACAGAGTATTAACCAAGAAATAATAGGAGCTTGTAACAAAGGTAATGCAATAATCGTGGGGGCTTTAATCTTAAATGGACTGGACAAATCAAATTGGCAAGCGTAGTTTGGAGAACGAGTTCTCGGAATGCCTTTGAGACAGTTTCCTGGAACAATATGCCAATGGAACCAACCAGGGAACCATCTATTTTATATCTTGTCTTGTGTAATGAGACAGGGTTAATTAGTAATCTCATAGTAAAGGATCCTCTGGGGAAGAGTGATCATAATATGATAGAATTTCACATTGACATACTTAAGTCCGAAAGTGGATTCTTAAACTTAAATAAAGCCAATTACATAGGTATGATGGATGAGTTGGTTAAGGTAGATTGGGAAATTAGATTAAAAGGTATGACGGTAGATAAGCAATGGCAAACATTTAAAGAAATATATCAAAATTCTCAATGAATATACATTCCATTGAGAAATAAAATGCCATGGGAAAAGAGACCCATCCATGGCTAACTATAGAAGTTAAGGATAGTATTAGATTAAAAGAAAAGGCTCATAATGTTGCCAAGAAAAGTAGTAAGCCTGAGGTTTGGGAGAGTTTAGAAACCAGCAAAGGATGACCAAAAAATTGATAAAAAGGGAAAAAATAGAATGAGAGTAAACTAGCAAGAAATATAAAAACAGATTGTAAGAGCTTCTACAATTATGTAAAGAGGACGAGAGTAACAAAAGTAAACATGGGTCTCTTTGAGGATGAGACAGGAGAAATTACAATGGGGAATATGGAAATGGCAGAGACGTTAAACAATTATTTTGTATCTGTCTTCACAATAGAAGATACAAAAAACATACCAGAAATAGTGGGGAACCAAGGGGCTAATGAGAGTGGGGAACTTAAAGTAATTAATATTAGTAAAGGAAAAGTACTGGAGAAATTAACGGGACTAAAAGCTGTCAAATCCCCTGAACCGGATGGCCTACATCCTAAGGTTCTAAAAGAGGTGGCTGCAGAGATAGTGGATGCATTGTTTGTGATCTTTCAAAATTCTCTATATTCTAGAATGGTCCCCGTGGATTGGAAGGTAGTAAATGTAACCTCGCTATTCAAGAAAGGAGGGAGAGAGAAAACAGGGAACTACAGGCCAGTTAGCCTGACATCAATCATTGGGAAAATGCTGGAATCCATTATTAAGGACATGGTAACAGGGCACTTAGAAAATCATACATGATTAGGCAGAGTCAACATGTTTTTATGAAAGACAAATCGTGCTTGACAAATCTATTATTGTTTTTTGAGGATGTAAATAGCTGGGTAGATAAAGGCATTCTCAAAAGGTGCCACATAAAAGGTTGTTACACAAGATAAGTGCTCATGAGGTTCGGGGTAATATATTAGCATGGATAGAGGATTGGTTAACAGACAGAAAACAGAGAGTAGGAATAAACGGGTCATTTTCAGTTTGGAGGCTGTAACTGGTGAGGTGCCGCAAGGATCAGTGCTTGGGCCTTAGCTATTTACAATCTATATCAATGACTTAGATGAAGGGACTGAGTGTAATGTGTCCAAGTTTACTAATAATACAAAGCTAGGCAGGAAAGTAAGCTGTGTCTGCAAAGGGATATAGACAGATTAAATGAGTGGACAAGAAGGAGGCAGACGGAGTATAATGTGGGGAAATGTGAGGTTATTCACTTTGGTAGGAAGAATAGAAAAACAGAATATTTTTTAAATGTGAGAATCTATTAAATGTTGGTGTTCAAAGAGATTTGGGTGTCCTCATACAAGAAACACAGGAAGTTAACATGCAGGTACTGCAAGCAATTAGGAAAGCAAATGGTATGTTGGCCTTTATTGCAAGGGGGTTGGACTACAATTATATAGGGCCTTAATGAGACTGCACCTGGAGTACTGTGTACAGTTTTGGTCTCCTTATCTAAGGAAGGATATACTTGCCTTAGAGGTAGTGCAACGAAGGTTCACTAGATTGATTCTGGGGATGAGAGGTTTGTCCTCCGAGGACAGATTGAGTAGAATGGGCCAATACTCTCTGGAGATTAGAAGAATGTGAGGTGTTCTCATTTAAATATATAAGAGTCTAAGAGGGCTTGACAGGGTAGATGCTGAGAGGTTGTTTCCCCTGGCTGGAGAGTCTAGAACTAGGGGGCATAGCCTCAGGATAAGTGGATGGCCATTTAAGACTGAGATGAGGAGGAATTTTTTCACTCAGAGGGTTGTAAATCTTTGGAATTCTCTACTCCAGAGGGCTGCGGATGCTGAGTCATTGAGTATATTCAAGGCTGAGATTGATGGATTTTTGGAATCTAAGGGAATCAAGGGATAGTGGGGATCAGGCAGGAAAGTGGAGTTGAGGTCGAAGATCAGCCATGATCTTATTGAATGGCGGAGCAGGCTCGAGGGGCCGTATGGCCTACTCCTGCTCCTATTTCTTATGTTCATATGTTCTTATGTTCCCCTTACTTGAACATTAAGAACCCTACATAAATGCAAGTTTTTGTGCTATTAGAAATTGATTCTTACTGAATGAATAATTGTAATTTCTAGTAAATCCATATTTCTATTATAACTTCGAACCAAAGAAAAAGTTAATAGAGATTCTGAAAAAAATAAGGTAGCCTTTAGAATCGAAGGTTACATTGTTGCTGTTGCTTTCTCTGCTAAGCATTGTTCTTTGTGTAATGGAGCATCATGCCTGGTACAAAACAACACTGCCAGTAACTGTCTACTGTTGGTACATTTAATCACTAATAACGGGTGATATATTGCACACATCAGTGGTCAATAAGACAAATCCAGCTGTTATTTTATAAATACTGAATTTGCAGTTTAATTTCAACAAAGCAATCAATTTAATCCAACACAACTTGCCTGAGATAATTGCAGTCATATAATTAGACTGTGATTGTACTTTTTTTTCAAGGAGATATGTGCTTTAATTTGGCATGTTTTGGTAGAATTACTATTGGGCCATATTTGCTTCAAAATAACAGTGAGGCTAATGGCGCGTGCCCTTATTTATGCCCAAATCGCACAGCAGGCGAGGGTAGAGGCGTAGTTAAATGCGGAAATCAAAAAGTTGCTCTCTGAGATGCCCTGCTGTAAGTTTCGCGAAAATGACATCTCGCTGTCTGTCTCACCATTGAAATGCATTGAACGGTGTGAAGTTGCTGTATTTGCGCAGTGGGCACGAACTAAACTCGCCACAGAAAGTTAAGTCTTGTCCATTCCAGCCTAAGTGCCCTTTCAGCAACGTGATAAGTGTTAATTACTGCCAGTCGACCTCTCTGGCACTGAAAATGAACTATTATATGTGTGGAGTCTCATTCCTTCAGGTAGTAAATTGTTGTTGGACATTTAAAAAATGTCAAATTTTAAATTTAATTATTTTTTACTTTTCCTTGCTTTCTCTTTTTTTTCTCTCTCTCTCTTAATCCAATCTTTCTTTCCCTCTCTTTATTTCTTTTTCTGTACCTGATTTGGCATTGAATTCACCCACTCTGATTATACACTTCCTTCTCAGTCCTTGCTCTGTTAATTTCCCAATCCTTCAATCTGTTTGGTTAAGGAGATACCCTGTTGCTTGCCCTGTTCACTCAGGTCCCAGATGCCCTGTTTCCCTCGCTGTGACGTTATCAGCTCACACTTTCAGCAACTTGCCACCCAAAAAATTAAAAAACCTAAATGTGCAAGGGCAAGTCTAACAAATGGCAGATGCCAATAGATGCTCTGCTGCAGCAAATTCTGGGCCAATATGTTCTTCCACCATCAATAGCTTGTCAGAAAAAAATACATAATTGGAACAATTTTTTTAAAATTAGAAGCACTGTAGCACTCCTGGCACCCCTCCCTCTGGTGTTGCCACTTAACACGTGGGTAGGTGGAATAGACTGTGGCTTTACCGTCCTGCCCTTTTGCACTTTGACCCTGTTTGTCAGACAGTACGTGGCACAATGACAGACCCAGTAGGCTTGACATCATGTCTAGTATTTCCGATTGACCTGGGAACTGGGTGGAGGGAGGGAGAGAGGATCAGCTCAATCAATCAATGCATTAATATTCAAAGTAACAATGTCTTTTTAGCAATTATACACTCAGGATGAATAAGGGTGGGTAAGGGTGCTTTACAATTCGACAATGAGCTATTCCTTCTCTCTCTATTGTCACTGTGTTGAAATCAACGCTTATTGCATGATCTATTCTAACTCATTCTTTCCCAGCAACTCAAAATTGCAGAATTCCCTCTGTCTTTCCTCCCACCTTATAATCTACAGGCTTTTAAACCCCAAGATTGGCATCCCCTAATCACTACTTCTTGATTTAACTTATCTGATTTTTCACTCTTTCTAACCTTGCTGTTGTCCTGGACTATGCAGCTTGGGCCTTGAAAGAAAAGCTTACCTGGGTTCCCCAGTCTCGCAGTGCCAGCCCCACAGACCTCACCATGCATTACCAGGTCTCAGTGCAATGTTTTAAAACAGTGCCAAGGATTGACTTATTTCCATCTATGTGAGAGTGTAGTGGGAGATCGAGAAGGGGAACGTGAGGGGTATAAAAAAATATAAAGTATAAAAAAAAGTATAAAGAAGCATATTATGGGAGATACTCCCAAAACAGAGGTGCTAACTTGGAACAGGGATGTAGCATTTATATCTGTAGATCATTATGCTTATATAGGATGCACTAAAATCAACAGTTTAGTGCTATGAGAAAAGACGATTTTGATGAGCACATGGCATTCCTTATGTCATCTCTTGTGTGAACACCAAGAATGTCTCTGCACAGCCTTCTGTTGTGTTTAATGTGTGACTGAAACAATCTGTAGCTTGTATCTGTTTGCAGTAAATCCCTCAGATTGTATTTGTTGAGGAAATAAGTGGAAGGACAGTCAGACTAATTACTTCTGACATAACATAAACTACAAAACGACAAACCAATGCCCTTTTCCCCACTACCACTGTTATTCTTGACAGCATCATCATTTTTATAACATTAAACTGCTATTTTCCATTAGGGTCGATAATGTTTTGATTTTTTTTTTACAATGCGATTCTGTCTACTGGCTTCCGTTAACAGACGCAACAGAAATTGTTTACTGCTGTGGAATGAAATTATATAAATTGTCAGACTGTGAATTCAATCCAGACTATTAGATGCCATTGATGCTGAGGGACGGTTTGTCAGATATATGATTGGTGCTACAAGGGCTACAAGTTGTATTTGTACATCTCCCCTCATGTGAAAGAATGGGGTAAATTTTAACGGGGAGCCGGAAAGAGAGTCGGTGGTGGGAGTTTCCTGACGGGAAACCGGAAGTATGGGTTTCCCAGATGTCCTTACGATTTTGACATAAAGACGTCTTTCAATTTTTTCAATAGGTTTCCCGCCCAACTGCCAGCCAGATTGCCAGGTTGGCTGTCAGTTGGACAGGAGAGCAACCAGGGAGCAGATTCCAGCAGGTAAATCTTAGACCAGGGGTGGGGGTCGGTCATCGGGTGGGGGGGGTTGGTCATCGGGGGGGGGGGTCTCTCATCGGGGGCGGGGTCGGTCATTTAGGAGGAGGGTCAGTCATTGGGGGGGGGTCTGTCATCAGGGGGGGGTCTGTCATCAGGGGGGTCAGTCATTTGGCGGGAGGGTCAGTCATCGGGGGGGGGGGTCTGTCATCAGGGGGGTCGGTCATTTGGGGGGAGGGTCAGTCATCAGTAGGGGTTGATTGTGCGAGGGTCATTGGGGGCAGTAATCAGGGTCGGCGGTCATTGGGGGTTCATCAGGGGGTCGGTCAGTAGGGGCTCAGTCATGGGGGGGTCAGACATCGGTAAGGTTGGAGCTCATGGGGGGTTCAGAGATCGTGTGGGAGGTCGGACATGGAGAGGGTCGGAGATCGTGGGGAGGGGTCAGGCATTGTGGGAGGGTTGGAGATCGTGGGGGGGGGATTGGACATGGGGGAGGGGCATCAGTTGATCGCGTGTGTGGGATCGCGACAGGTAAGCTTGTTGGGCCTGGAGGAAATATTCCTGCTCCTCCTGGCCCACAGGCAGTGCAACAAAGGCATTTACCTGTTGATCGGGGCCTTCTCGCCTCCTCTTTCATGGCCTGAATCAGAAGACCCGCGAATCCCAGCCCCCAGGAGTCAAAAATAAAAAAACTATTAAAATGGTGGCCCTTAGGCTCCTTAAAAGCATTCACTGACCGACTCGCCTCGTGAGAGCGGATTGGTCGCCCGCCCCTCGACCCACTCCCGTTAGAACCAGAAGCGGGCGGGTTGGAGGCGGGTGGGGGTCGCCTTTTTTACAATCTTTAGCTTCCCAACCACCCCCAACTGACCCGTTCTCGGGGTTAAAATTTACCCCAAAACCTGTGAGTGCATTTCGAAAGGAAGAAGTAGATATCAACAGGGAAAGGAGGAATTAAGACCAAAAGCACAGTTGAAGAGAGAAGTTTTTTTTTAAGGGACCTTTTGGAGCCAGGGAGAGAGGGAATGAGTGAATGATTTTGAGAGAGAATAGCAGGGGCATCAGGACTCAGAAACTGATAGCTGATGATGGAGTAGAGGGAGCAGGGAACATGTAATATGTAAAGGATGCAAGTTGGTGGAGAAGATCATTCAAATACTCATTGTGTAATTTCTGAGCTGCTTCTTCTGATTTTACTGCTCCTTCCTATTTAGGTCTGAAAATAAAATAGCAAACACTGGCAAAACATGATGAGTCTTTTTGCTATTTTGCGCCCGAGTTTCTCTACTGTGGTAGATTCATGATGATGTAAGGCAGGGATAACACATAGCTTTCTTGTTACTGCAGTGTCATTTTTTTTTAAAAAGCATTTTAGGTATCCTTGCACTTTTTATGCTCCGAGTGCTAATAGCTGAAGCTCTGACCTTGATAATGTTCCAATATGCCAGGGTCTGTTAAAGTGTGTAATAAAACACTGCCAAATAATTCAGCAAAATTTCCAAATATTTACACCAAGTCTACAAAGAAATGTAGCAGTTTATACAGAAACTTTTATCAATTCACTACTGCTTTGATAAGCCTGTAGTTATACACTGTGCCATCTATGAGACACCTGTTGCTGTCCATTGTGTTTTAAGGGTACATTTTCAGCTGCATTATGGATTTCAGCCAGGCAGTGCCACATTTATACTGCCCGGCTCCAACTGGAATAGCCAAACACAGGGACAGTAGAAACAGGAGTAGGCCATTCAACCCCAGGACCCTGCTCCGCCATTCAATTAGATCATGGCTGATCTGCACCTCAACTCCATTTTCCCACCTTTGCTCTATATCCCTTGATAGCCTTACCGAACAAATATCTAGCGATCTCAGGCTTGAAAGCTCCAATTGTCCCAGTATCCACATCCTTTACGGGGAGAGAGTTCCAAATTTCCACTGCCCTTTGTGTGAAAAAATGTTTCCTGATTTCGCTCCTAAATGGCCTAGCATTAATTTTAAAATTATGCCCCCTTGTTCTTGATTCCCCCACCAAAGGAAATAGTTTCTTCGTATTTTCCCTATCAAATTCTTTTAATATTTTAAACATCTCGATCAGGCCACCCCTCAATGTCCTCTACTCAAAAGAGTACAAACCAAATTTATGTCAACCCAGGAGAGAAACTCCGCCTAGCCACATTTGTGGAATGTGCAGATGGTCCCACCCCCTCCCAGGCTGTTAAAATTTCAATGTGTGTGGCTTGAAGCATCTGCACTCTCTAAATATTTAAGTCAACCAGGGGTGAGTTTCAAAGACTTTGTGAGCACCTTTTTGAGATTTGAGTCTGTCAAACCAAGTACTGTGTGATTGCCTCCCGGATCTCCTCCCCTCTCCCCCCGAGGCTCGCTGCTTCTCCTGTTCGGTTTAAGAAAAGGACCTGACTATGGAATTATACTGCAATCCCAGCATCACTGCAAAATCGAAAAATTACAGGATAAACATAGCCCAAGACTGGTGCACCATTTTTTTTTATATAAAGTCTCGATTTTTAAATTTATTTTCAAATTGTCTAAACCATGCGTTTTGTCCACTGAGGTTACCCAGAGCTTCATTCCTCTACAGCTGAAATTTAAGACTAAGTAGCACTGTTCTGCCAAAGTGAATGCGCAGTGGTCTAAACATTTCCAGACTGATCAGATGTGACGGGGCTAAACAATAGGTGATGAAGATAAGTGAGTCTGGAATGAAATATGATTAAGGCAAGGTTTTTTCCATTCCCTTTCAATTTAAAAGTACACAGAGCAAACTATTCATCTTTGCTGCCCGCGTAATGAGTCAGCTGATTTGTGAAGAGATGAAGAAAAAGAACAGGAGGAAAAAGAGAAGCCACAAACTGAGAGGTTATAACTATCAGGAAAGACTGAACAGGCTGGGGCTCTTTTCTCTAGAAAAGAGAAGACTGAGGGGTCTTTAAAATTATGAAGGGGTTCAATAGGGTAGATGTAGTGAAGTTGTTTCGACTTGTGGGGCAGTCTAAAACTAGAGGCCATCAATATAAGATACTCTCTAATAAATCCAATAGGGAATTCAGGATAAACTTCTTCACTCAGAGAGTGGTGAGGATGTAGAAGTTGAGGCAAATAGCATAGATGCATTTAAGGGGAAGCTAGATAAGTACATGAAGGAGAAAGAAATAGAAGGATATGCTGATAGGGTTAGCTGAAATAGAGTGGGAGGGAGCTCGTGTGGAGCATAAACGCCAGCACAGACCAATTGGGCTGAATGGCCTGTTTCTGTGCTGTAAATTCTATGTAACACTATGTTAAAAAAAAGTCAGCAGAGGGTCCGGTGGCGTCTCTACCGCAGACAACTTCATACAGGATGTAGAAGATTTGGCACGTGGCCAATTGCCCGGTTTGCACGCCCGGTTCTATTTAGCCATTCAGAAGGTGCACCCACTAACTTTGGAGGCCTGGAACGTACTCGATTATGGGGATGATCACTCACTTTGGAGAGACAAGACTGACAGCGCTCGCAGGATAAAATAGTGGTCGGCCATAAAACCCGACCTTGCGATGGTACTTTGAAATGATGGTCGCAATCTCGCCTCACTGAAGGAACTGACAGGCACTAATCACTGCGTAAATACAAAGTGCAGCGGCCTTCACTGCCTAACCATCCATTTCAAATATAATTCAGTCTGGTTTCAGGCGATCGTTACAGTCTCACCCATATGTGAACCCAGGATCTTGTACATATAAATAACGTTTTGATTTGTTGCCACTATGATGATTTCTGTAGTCAGGTCAAAACAGAACATGCCCAAAGATGGCGGTGACAGCGGAGGAGGGTGAAAATGACCCATAAGAACTTAAAGAAAATCATTTTTTTTAAAAACAGATTTCAGCTGCAGATTCAAAATCTCATGTCCCAAAAGTAGAATTGGTTTTTCAGAAGATAATTATGGTAACAAGGAGGATGAACTGAGGATTGTCACTAAATGAATGAAGAGTGGAAGGTAGAAGAAATGCTTTCATACAGAAGGTTACTATAACTTGATGGCCTAGAAATTCGATGGTACTGCACCTGTTTCTCAGGTGCTAAATGGACGCCTAAGCCTACAATTCGGCGGGCAGGATGCACATGCTCATTACAAGCTGGAAGTGTGCCACAGTATCATGTTGGTACAGGCAAAAAATTAGGTTTCAAAGGCCCGCTGTAAGGTCCTTTACATATGCAAATGGGGGGCCTATCGCCTGTTTGAGGCCTCCACTGCAATATTGATTTGCCCTGAGGCAGCTATCACTGGTGTTACTTCTATCATACGATTCATATCAATTAGTGTTAAACGTATTCAGGTGGTGTGTGTCAATTGTGGACTCTCTTGTATCCTTTTTATATGATAGCTTATCTAGTGAGGAGTGTCTGTGTAAGGGGGATCTCTGTGAATAAAGGCTTGGAAGCAACTGAAGACCTAGTTCTATTATTCTATCCTTCACCACTTGGCTATCCAATCAAAAATAGCCAGTGCCAGGTCTACATGCAGCCTAATAGGTGGTCCTTAAAGGGATTGACAAAAGAACCAAAGGCGAAGTGAGAAAAAACTATTTTACGCAGCGAGTAGTTATGATCTGGAATGCGCTGCCTGAAAGGGTGGTGGATGCAGATTCAATTGTGGCTTTCAAAAAGGAATTGGATAAATATTTGAAGAGAAAAAATTTGCAGGGCTACGGGGAAAGAGCAAGGGAATGGAACTAACTGGATTGCTCTTACAAAGAGCCGGCACAGGCTCGATGGGCCGAATGGCCTCCTTCTGTGCTGTAACGATTCTATGATTCTATGATTCCCAAGTGCCTCATTGGTCAATAACATTTTTGTTTGGTGCATGAATGCGTGAATCATAGAATTTTACAGCACAGAAGGAGGCCATTCGGCCCATCATGCCTGTGCCGGCTCTTCCAAGCTAGTCCAATTAAACCTTTTACCCCGTAGCCCTGCAATCTTTTCCTTTTCAAGAATATAACTAATTCCCTTTTGAAAGTTACTATTGAATCTGCTTCCACCACCCTTTCAGGCAGTGCATTCCAGATCATAATAACTCGCTGCGTTAAAAAAAATTCCCCGCGGGTTCTTTTGCCAATTATCTTAAATCTGTGATGTCTGGTTATTGACCCACCTGCCAGTAGAAACAGTTTCTCCTTATTTAATCTATCAAACAGTTGGTCACAAATTTATACATGTAAACAATATTGGGAGAGGTGGGATTGTGAACACACGATAGCTTCTGTTGTACCAGATGATGCTGTGACTTTTCTTACCACAGGTCGATAATGCATATCAACTTCTTGAACTGGAAGTTAATAATCTTCAGGGAATGTTAGCATGTTGTCAGAAATTTTTGACTTGTTTATGCTGATGAGGGAAGGTAATGGGCATACCCTGTGCAACCCCTTCTAGACAGATGGGATCCAGCTGTCTGCAAGATAATGTAATGTTGCTTTGATGCGCACAGAACCACTATTTAAATGGAATGTGCCTGTTACAGTGTTAGGTGTTTATTAAGTAAATGATTTTCTAAGAAGTTTAGGTAGTTGGTATGCTAATGTAGTGGTTATGGGCTGGTAATCCTAGAGGCCTAGATTAATAATCCAGTAGAACATGAGTTCAAATCCCACCATGGCAGTTTGAGAATTTGAATTCAGTTTTTAAAAAGCTGTTATCAGTGAAAAGCACTCATGAAACTGTTGGAATGTTGTAAAATCCCGACTAGTACACTGATGTTTTTAGGGAAGGAAACCTGTCACCCTTACCAGGACTGGCCTACATGTGACTCCAGTCCCACACCAATAAGGTTGACTCTTAACTGTCCTCTGAAGTAGACTAGCAAGTCACTCAATTGCATCAAACAGAAGGTGGCCGATTATCACCTTCTCAAGGTCAACTAAGGAAATGAATGCCAGCCTTGCCAGCGATGCCCACATCCCGAGAATGAATTAAAAAAACATTCAGAATCAAGGTCTGATATCTATTACTTCCTATATGTTTAGAATAAAGTTTTAATTTTATGTACAGGAGTGATGGGAACCAGCCATTGCTGTTGTTACGATTTCACAGCTAACGTGATCTCAGTGTCTATAAGATGGCTATATGGTTTATTGCAAGCCAGTGCCAAAAAGGGTATCTGCAAAGGACTGCGTAGAGAATGAGAGTGAAAGACAGTCAAAGGGCCCCTCCCTGGACTAGTTGACCATTTCAAGAGCTGAATCACCCTGTAAGCACATCCTTATGAAGATTTTACATCTGAGACTGTCAAATACAATGTATATTGCAGAAACTATGGCAAACTCAATCTTCCTACTGTCAGATCAGGTTAGTAAGCTATTTCCTCTGTGACTGGTAACCTTGCAATGTCAGGATTTCTTTGAATTGGAATTTCGATTTTGGGAGGGTAGAAATACTTGATCATCTCTATCACCCTCAAACTCCAACCTGCTGTCGAAAGCCTTTTCTCAGACAGATAATATCGCCAATCGTCCGCAAATATCAGCAACAGTAATTCCGCAGTTAATATTTTTATCCCTTTAACAAACTAAAATAATGTAGGAGAAAGTGTTCAAGTTTCTGGTCTAGGGAAGCAAGCTTTTTCTTTTTGCTACTGTAATGACTTGAAGTTTTTTTTTAATACAATATTGCAGGAGAATAAATCTCCTTAAAATATATTAGAGGTTCTTCTACAATTCAATGCTTTCAGAACTCGAAGGGAAAATTGGTCAGAGTTAAGATTAACCATGATTTCCCAATTTGAGTTCCCTCTAAATGCGGCTGCCTGTTGGGAGTGCAGGAGTGGTGAATTCCCTATTTAATTTATAAATTAAGTTCTGAAGGAAATCGCCGAGAAATGTTTGAAAATTGATTTATTTTTCTATTGTTATATTCTTTCATCTTTTGGTAGTCTCCCTCCATAAAGTACTTTTTCTAACTGACATAGTGGAGACTTGCTGCCATATAACAACAACTTGCATTTCTATAGTGCCTTTAACATAGTAAAACCTCCTGAGGCGCTTCACAGAAGCTTTAGCAAGCAAAATTTGACACCGAACCATATAAGGAGATATTAGGACAGGTGACCAAAAGCTTGGTCAAAGAGGTAAGTTTTAAAGAGCATCTTAAAGGGGGAGAGAGCAGTCGAGAGATAGAGAGGTTTAGGGAGGGAATTCCAGAGCTTAGGGTCTAGGCAGCAGAAGGCATGGCCGCCAATGATGGACTGATGAAAATCGAGGATGCGCAAGTGGCCAGAATTGGAGGAGCGCAGAGATCTCAGATGGTTGTAGGGCTGGAGGAGGTTACAGAGATAGGGAGGGGCAAGGCCATGGAGGGATTTGACTGGGAGCCAATGTAAGTCAGGGGTGATGGGTGAACGGGACATGGCACCTCCAATAATGCTGCTCAGTTAGAATTCCAGTGACCTATGCCATCCCTATTTGCCTGACCAACTGATGTTATCCTCAGATGGGATTGTACTGTGCTTATTAACATCCAAAGGGTTGAAATTCAGAGCCAATATGAAGATATTTCCGCTGATTATGATGGGAAATCAAAGTTCCAGGAAATGATGGTTAACAAAGAAAGTTTTTTCAAAAAAATGTTTGCTCAATCAAATGGTGCACCAGCAGTTTCCATAAGAGCACTAGATCCCTTACAATCTGAACCTTGAGTTACTGCCCAACAATTAACCCTGATTGTTGTTAGTTGTGATGTCAGTCATGGCTCAGTGGTAACACTCTTGCTTCTGAGTCATAAAGGTTGTGGGTTCAAGCCCTGTTCCAGAGATTTGAGCACATAATCTAGGCTGGCACTTCAGTGCAGTACTCGGAGAGCTGCACTGTCAGAGGTGCAGTCTTTCAGATGAAACTTGTCTGCCTGCCCTCTCAGGTAGATGTAAAAGATCCCATGGCACTATTTCAAAGAAGAGCTGTGGAGATCTCCCAGTGTCCTGGCCAAAATTTATCCCTCAACCAGCATCACTAAAACAGATTATCTCATAGCTGCTTGTGGGACCTTGCTGTACGCAAATTGGCTGCTGCATTTCCTACATTACAACAGTGACTACACTTCAAAGAGTGCTTCATTGTAAAGCACTTTGGGAGGTCATGAAAGGTGATATATTAATTCTTTCTTTTCTTTTAGTTGCATATTGGGATTCATGTAGGCTTCCCACTAGACTACTGGATGGAAGAAAATATTGTATATAAAACCAGATCCTTACAAACTAAAGCACCTAATAACATTTATTTGCACTTAAATATTCAGAAACAAGGAATTTAGATTTACTGAATTACTGACAGCGCAAGTCATAATTTAAAATATAGTAACGTGCAGAAAATATGTAATCCAAATACTTATAAAGTTCTTTAGTCTGAGCATCCATCAAAAATTTAGTAAAACTGAAAAAGCACAGAATAATCCTCTTCTTTTATGTTCTCAGTTCCTTATGAAGATCAAAGTGACATTACTACTTTGAGACATAACAATAGAGAGTAGCAAATCATTGGCAGAACTTGCTGTATAAATGGCAGCAGCCCCTGTCCTGTCAGGGCAACAAACTTTTTGTCATATCGTGTTGTTCGAAATTGTAGCAGCGTGGGGCCTGTCACAAATGGTCGGGGAGAGAATAACAGAGAGAAAAACACAAGATCAGACAGTCCCAGAAACAAATAGGGAAAAAAAAACATGGAATAAAAACACACAGAAGGGGGTGACATGGGAAGAGAAAAATGGAGAACGAAGGAGTGTAACAGACACAGCTAAAGAGACAGAGAGAGAGAGAGAAAGAGCCGGGGGGAGGAGAGATTTTTATTGCCGTTACTGAAACCAGGATTGAGGTAGAATTCCCTCCAGATCTCAGTAAGGTCAATGAATGAGGTAATTGGGAACCTCTGGTGTAAACTGAACACAATCTCATACATTTGCTTTCTCCTTCAACCGGAACAGAACCAAATTTCATGAAAAAAATCACAATTCACTATTGAATTCAATAGCTCACTTAACCCTCTCCATAATTTTCTTGACTTAATAGCATCAAGCCATTTATTGATGTTTGAAGATAGGAACATAGAAACAGGAGTAGGCCATTCAGCCCCTCAAGCCTGTTCTGCCTTTCAATTAGATCATGGCTGATCTGTATCTTAACTCCATTTACCCGCCTTGGTTCCGTAACCCTTAATACCCTTGCCTTACAAAAATCTATCAATCTCAGTTTTGAAATTTTCAGTTGAACCCTAGCCTCAACAGCTTTTTGAAGGAGAGAGTTTCAGATTTCCACTACCTTTTGTGTGAAGATGAAGAAAAGTACTATTTACAAATTAGCACGGAGCTTTCTTGACCACTTGGAGAGATTTGTTTCTGCCTGAATTTTCCCCTTCTCTCCTGATGGCATTGACTCAAGCTGGGGTATAGACACAGACAGCCCTCTAGTACGTCCTCCAGATGGCCATCCTTCTGTTGTGGGTCTGGTCGATGAGTGTCAGCTGGCTATTAAATCATAGAGGACATCACAGCAGAGCTCAGATTTGTCCTCAGCCAGCATCATACATGTCCTCTTATCAGCAAGAGCCATTGGATAGCTATTAGCAGTGCAAACCCTGACTGATTCCCCCCCCACCCTGTCGCTTCCTTGGCACTGAGGCCAATTAGAGTGCCCTGCCAGGACTGTTACTTAGGTCAAGTAACTCTGCATAGTTAGCTACAAATTAATACGGGTGACTCTAGTCTTTATCGATTAGTATTGCACCAGATGCTGCCTTTACCTATTAGGTCCAGAAAATCAGAAAATTTTAACTTCGATAACTTAAAGAGAAAGGATATGACATGGGAAAGAACTTACTATGCAGTGTACTTTTTCTTTCTCTGTCCTTATAAGTTATTCAAAGAAGAGTAGGGGAGTTCTCCCCGGTGTCCTGCCCAACATTTATCCCTGAACCATCACCTAAAAACAGATTATCTGGTCATTATCTCATTACTGTTTGTGGGACCTTGCTGTGGGTATATTGGCTGCCACATTTCCTACATTGCAGTGGTGACTAATATGCTTCAAAAAGTACATCATTGGCTATAAAGCGCTAATGGACATCCTGAGGTCGTGAAAGGTCTTATAGAAGTGTAAGTCTTTCTTTTCATCTTTATTACCAATCTTTCAAATGTTGCTCACTCTGACTTACTAGCACTCTTCTGCACCACCATAGGGCTCTAGCATTTCAGCTTTGGGGAAATGATCTTTATACTGTTTTCAGCCACCGTCACCCCAGATTATGTCAGTCAGAACTTGTGCCGGTTCCAGTGGACCAACCAGTGGTCATCCAGTAAAAAGGTAAGGACTGGACACTTTGCTTTAACAATCGTGAGCAAGAAGGATGCTGATCCTGGTGAATCAGTGCAGACAGAATCTGTGTAATACTTCAGCTAAGTGTCTACGAGGCTCTCCACTAATCCTGAAATGTTAGGTCACAATAATAGAGTGACATAGTGTTAATTTCTCCTAAATTTTAGGAGAGTTTATTGATTAAAGAATATGCAAAACCTACATAGGGAAATAGGCTCAGAATTACCCTAAATTTCAAGTTAAAACTACATCCCCATTTGTCTTTCTGAAATGTGCTCGCTTGTGATGAGCAGTCCTTTCGACTACAGCTATACTGCACTCTCAGCCTCACATCGGGAGCTGGAGAGGGCAACACCTCCATTATCCTGAGGGCTGTGTCCCTGGCAGCCGATCACAGTTTGGCCACTATAAGCGAGCTCTGTACACGTATTTTGAGAGCCCACCACCACCACCTTCTGGGCGGCAACTAGGGATGGATAATAAATGCTGGCCCTGCCAGCGACGCCCACATCTCGAGAATGAATTTTTAAAAAGCACAGGCAGAAGTCTCCGCTTTCTCAAACCATTAAAATAAAACCTTCTATGGTAAGGTTATTAAGTTCACCGGAGGTCCAACAGGGTGCACGTGTCTTTTTTAAAACCCTGCACACTACCGCACTGAAGTTATACTCTGTTGCAGTGTCAGGTCCGAGTAGTTTGATCTAATCTTCCTGAGGGGCTCTTGCAAATTCAGATTGGACCCCAACTCTGGAATTATACTGTCAGTTCTGCATTGCAGCAAAATGGAGAGTACAACTGCATGCTCAGATATTCCACTTGAACTCAACAAGAGGAGCTGGAACAAGAATGGAGAATTATCCACAACACCAGTGCTGTGGAATCCTTGTTCATTGATAATGGTGAGGGAGGGGAAGAATCCCAGCCTTTATTATAGAGGTGCAGGATTCACAATATAGTGACACTAACAGATGTTGCGAAGGGTAACAATCACACACACAATGCACAATCTATTAGTAACACACTGTTCAGCTGCCTCAAGTGGTCACATTCAGAACAATACATGACACTAAGTTCTCACAGAGACAGTTGTCTAACAGGTTCTCATGACAATCTAACCAGTGTAATGGAGGAAACAAAAAGGCTAATCACATTTCCCTTTTCTGCCTCTCTTGTGGCTGCCACGCTTTAGATCAGAGGCTGTGTGGCTAGAATCGAAGATTAAACAAGACTTAATTTTAGTTGACGTCTGATTTAGATTCTAGCAAGTCATCTATTCACTGAATGATAATATAAGAATACAATGAGCCCGCACAGCTCTAGTTTTCAAAGTCACTGTCAATATCAGTGACAATAAATACAGCTCCCTCTAGTTCAGTGAAAAGATGCATCACTTAGTATGATATTGTGTCCCATATAGATTATAGAACCATAGAAGTTTACAACATAAAAGAGGTCATTTGATACATTGGGCATAGTTTTACCATGGTGGCGGGAACTTGGTATTTAAAGGGCCATTCCAACCATGGAATTTGAAGGAGAAAGGAGGAATCTTCAGAGATGCAGCATCACAGGTGCAGGGCAGCACCCTGTTTCAGCGACTCCTCTCTTGAATTGCTACTGGCGGTTGTCAGGAGAAGGACAGACATACCGTACCCGGGTGGTCGGAGGAGGCGCCCTGCCTCTGCTACCAAGAAGTCCTGGCTCGAGGTGGCAGAGGAGCTGAGTAGCGGATGCACAGTGGCAAGGTCATGGGTGCAATGCAGGAAGCACTTTAATGACCTAACCAGGTCAGGAAAAGTGAGTACAGTTACTGATTCACCTACATCCTGTGGTGTACATTCCACCCCCCCCTCCTCACTCTGTCTTGCCAAGCTCACATCACTCCTCACACCCACTTAAGTCTCATCATCAACTTACCTTCACTTTCTATGCACTTCCTCACCTCCCCACTTGAGAATCCAACACTCCCACTCACCCCAATCCTGATGCAATGTGATGAATGTATCTGATACTCACCTTCTGATGCATCTGCTTCATTGTCAGCCTCACACAAAGCAAAGCATCCATCGGATGACCGCGCCACCCTCACTCACTCACACATCTGCTTCATTGTCAGCCTCACACAAAGCAATGCATCCATCGGATGACCACGCCACCCTCACTCACTCACACATCTGTACTGCCTCCACTTTTAGGAGAAGAGAGCGCAAAATGCGCAGGAGAGGAGTAGAACTGGAGGGAGACCATCATAAATAGTGGTCCTGACAGTTGCGGAGGAAGAGGTCTTGGATCTGAGCCACACATTTGAACGTCTGACCGTCGGAGATGGCGAGACAGGCACCTTGCAAACGGCTGGTGACAGAACTTTAACATCCTTCACACACAACAATGATTGACCTGTTGCACACCTCAGTATTCTCATTGCAAACTACTTCTGTGGTGATGATTGTTAATATTGCTTAATGTTCTCTTCCAGGGCCTTCAAGGATTGACGAGGTGGCAGGCGCCATGGAAGAAGACGATTCCTCAGAGGAGCTCAATTCCTCTGAGGGTGCACAGTCACATCACATCCAGCCATGCACCAGCACAGAAACTCGTACTTCGGTGGGTCCTGTTTGGCAGATAGATGGGTTGTCACCTGGTGATTCAACACTCACAAGTGAGCACGAACAGACTGGCAGGGGCAGCTGTGGGGAGTCCACGTCGGAGGGCACATTCCTCTCCAAGCTCTGCTCGACTGGACACAGATACTGAACACCGGGGGACATCGTTAAGAGTGAGAATGATCGAGGTACATCTCCACCTTTGTGAGGGACTGGAAAAGGTGTCACGCACACTCTCACAATAGCAGAGAGGATAAAGGAGTCCAACTCCATCGATAGTGGATTGGTGGTGCAGGTAAGTGTGGGAAGTTCTTCGATGGAGAGAGTGGCAGCCTCCATTGAGCTTCAAGCAGGGCTCTCTAATGAGTCTATTCAGACCATGAACACGGCCTTGTGGATTTTGGATGCCAACATGCCTGCCATCTAAACAGGTAAACAAAAACTTCACCCGTGGCCTTAGAAAGTGCCACATCTCCTCACCAGCCTGCTGTCCAGCAGAGTGGTGGGAGTGAGGTTGCGTTGCCCCAGGAGAGGGACATTGGCGAAAGGGGACATGGAAGTGGGGACTCCACTCAAAGGGCTCTCATGTCTCACCCGTTGCCCCCACCTCAATCAGTTTCCACAATGCTGCCTCCTCTCCCGATGGCCGAGTCTGCCCCTGCACAGGTGCAGGTGGAGCAGTCTTTGGAGGGGCCCTCACGGGCTCCAAAACCCAGAGGTCGTAGGCTGAAAGCATCTAAGCAGTCCGGGCATGAATCTGAACAACCTGTCACTACCTCTGCTGAAGCCACAAAGGATGCAGCATGTAGAAGCGCTAAGAAGAGAAAGGCTAAGGTTTTGTAATCACTAAGGGTATGCATAAGGGTGTCTGACGGAATGTCATGTTTTTCATTTATATTTGTTTTTTGTTAAATGCACATTAAATGTTTTAATTCTCACCACCACTGCCACATTGTGCCCATTCTTGAGTCCCTTTTGTGAAAGCGCCCTTTCATGTGCATCATGAATGCCAAGATTTGATGCCACCCATTGGTGCATGTGTCCTTAATGACTGTTTTGTGCAAGCAGAGAGGGGCCTCGTGTTGTTGGTGGTTCTTCCCGGTGGTCTGAGTAGTTCACTATCTTCAGTTTACAGATCTCTTTATGAGAACCTGTTAGATATGAGTGAATCCCTGGCACCACGAGAAGCCATGTGCGCTGCTGACCTGGCGATGGGTTCCCCATCTTCACCCTCCTCCACCTCCTCCTCCTCCTCCTCATCTTCTTTTTCAGTGTTGCCGGCAGATGAGGATGCTTCATGACCTCCGCCACCTGTAACCCTCTCTGTTGAGCGATGTTGTGCAGGACGCAACACACGACTATTATTTTGCACACCCTCGCCGGTGAGTACTGAAGGGTTTCCCCAGATCAATCCAGGCACCTGAAACACAGCTTTAACGTTCTAATGGCTTGTTCAATGGAGACCTGGTGGTGATGTGACTGTCGTTGTACTGCTGCTGTGGCTCATTGGTGGGGTTTCTCACAGGTGACATGAGCCACGTTTGCAGGGGGTATCCCTTGTCTCCAAGGAGCCATCTCTTAAGTCTGTCTTGTGCGTGGAAGAGGGCCAGGATGTTGGACTTGCTCAAAGTGAAGGAATCTTGGCAGCTGCCAGGGAATTTGGCACACATCTGCAGAAATCTCGTCCAGTGGTTACAAACCAGCTACGCATTGATGGAGTGATGTCCCTTTCGGTTTATGAACAGTCCTGGCTCATGTGGAGGTCCTCGGATTGCTACGTGTTTGCAATCAATTGCACCCTGCACCCGGGGGAAGCCAGCCAGAGAGTGGAAACCCACTGCCCTCTCAGTCTGACTGATGTCGTCGCAGGGGAAATTGACATAGTCGGATGCCCTGGCAAGCAAGCCATCCGTTTCCTGTCTGTCATTGTTCATATGTTCGTGTAGTTACACCACTGAGATGTTATATTGGGGAGTATGGGCACACTCCTGAACGTAAGATGTTCAGATCACTTAAAGGAGTGGATCCCACTGCTGTATCAAAGAGAATATCTAAGGTGTACCTGAGACATGTAGCAATGTATTAAAATGAATTTCAATTCTTCTACCAATATAATGCCACGTCATAAAGCTTTAATTGTATGTTGATTAATTGTAGCCATCCTTATCTTGTAATATTGCAACTTTCTGGATAAGACTGATTGTAATCTTCACTCTTTCTCCTTTGCACAATAGAAGTTAATGCAGTAGAATAAGCCAATATTTGGACAGCTTTTACATTTGGTAAAATCCGAGGTGACACATTATTCAGGCGGGAACACTGTCTAGAGTGTTAGACTAACAGGTCCTAGTACAGTGTTTAATAAACAGTTGGAGAGAATCATATTTCCCCTGGAAAGATACATTGGTCTTGGAAGGGGTACAGCACAGATTCACCAGAATAAAACCGGGACTTAAAGGGTTAAATCTATTAACGAGTACAGGTTACATAAACTTAGCTTGTATTCCCTTGAGTTTAGAAGGTATGAGGGGGATCTAATCAAGGTATTTAAAATGAATAAGGGATTCGATAGGGTAGATACAGAGAAACTATTTCCTCTGGTGGGTGAATCCAAAACAAAAAGATACAATCTTAAAATTAGAGCCAGGCCATTCAGCAGAGAAATCAGGAAGCACATTTTCACACAAAGGATAGTGGATATCTAGTAGTCGCTCCCACAAAAGGCTGGTGATGCTGGGTCAATTCAAATTTTAAGACTGGGATCAATGGATTTTGTTAGGTAAGGGTATCGAGGGATATGGAACAAGGCAGGTAAATGGAGTTGAGGTACAGATCAACGATCATCTGATTGAATGGCAGAACAGGTTTGAGGGGCTGAATAACCTACTCGGTTCATGTGTTCCCTCTGAGGCTATTCTATTGATACAATTATCTACTCTGCGGTGCCATTTTGTCAAAAAGCATTCCTGCAAGAGTGTAATCACCTATGTTATAAGGTGCTGGAAAGCAGTGGATATATTCTGTTCTCTACCCCTAGATGAAAGTTATACTACTGGTGGTAAGTGGAATCAAAATATTGTAATAACCATGCAGTGGTGTTTGTGCCAGAAGTGTGGGTTCAGCCAATGGCAAAAAGGCCCATTCAAGCAAATAAATAGGACTTGGGTTGCAACAAGTCACATTTTTCCTATACCTACACCCATCTCCCAGTGCTCTTTAAACATATGGCTTGACTTCCAATATAATAGATAACCATATGAATAGAATAGCCTCAGGGGGAACATATGAACATAAGAACAGGAGTAAGCCATTCAGCCCCTCAAACCTGCTGTGCCATTCAATTAGATCAGGCTGTGTGAGAGAAGGCATGGGCTTTTTTTTTAAAGCCAAAGTCCTCACTGTTGTTATAATGGAGCCAACCTCTAGCAGCGGTCAAAGTTCATTTGGCCTTAAGCGGCCAGGGTTCCCGTTCCCGATCACTATCCTGTGGGTAACCGGCCAGGTCAGGATTGGCCTTGGCCGTGATGTTTGTCAACAGTCACCGTCTGGGATCATGTAGAAAGAACAGCTACTCGGACGAGGCAGCAGAGAGTCTGCTGGGACCTTTGGATCCAGAACTCAATGAGGTGTCAGTACCTGCTGGAGAAGAGGAGGCGAGAGAAGAAAATGAGTTGTTTCGAAGAGAAAAGAAAAGTGAAAAAAACATTAGAAATTAGGCATTGGAAGGGGTCCAGAAGAGATTTATCAGAATGGTACCAGGAATGAGGAACTTCACTTATGTGGGGAGACTGGAGAAGTTGGGAGTGTTCTCCTTAGAATAGTGAAGGTTAAGAGGGGATTTGATAGAGGTGATCAAAATCATGAAGTGCTTTGATAGAGTAAATAGGAAGAAACTGTTTCCACTGGCAGGAGAACCAGAGGACACAGATTTAAGATAATTGGCAAAAACTCCAGGGGGTAAACGTGGAGTTTTTTTAACGTAGCGAGTTGTTATGATCAGGAATGCACTGCCTGAAGGGGTGGTGGAAGCAGATTCAATTGTAACTTTCAAAAGATAATTGGATATACACTTGAAAAGGAGAAATTTGCAGGGCTATGGGCTAAGAGCAGGGGAGTGGGAATAATTGGAAAGCTCTTTCAAAGAGCCAGTACAGGCACAATAGGCCAAATGGCCTTCTTTCTGTGCTATGGGATTCTTTGATTCTATAAATCAAAACCAAATGCACTTGAGTACAGAGACCATCTGGAGGTTGATTCCATGGGAATCCACAATCTTGAAATTACGTGTGGTAGGAACGCACGAACAGATTTGTGTGAAGTTCCCATATCTGCTATTTTACTGAAAATAAATGGGTTAGCAACTATGTTAAGAGTGGAGGAAGGCATTTGAAACAAATGTGCTAATCGCATGCTAATATACCACAGTGTAACTTGAAAGCCTAAGAGTTGGCTCAGACCACCCCTATGTAGAACTGAACTGTATTGTTCTTTGACAGTACGGAATTGATTTTATTGTCCTTTCCTTTTTCCAAGCCAAGCAATCAAGTCAGGAACAATTTATAAGAAGATAATCTAGTCCATTTCACCCCAGTCTCTTCCTTTCGACTTCTATTTTCCTCCTTGATAAATACAACCCCTTAATCAGTTGGGTTGGAGATGACTGTGGTTATAAATCTTCACAAGAGCTGTCAAGCACGTATTGTAACAAGTTCTAATTAGGAGGCAGTCTGGTTACTGTTATCGATTACAGATGGCGTGGAAAAATTGCTATTTGATTTTATGTAGCAAACACCATATAAATTTCACTTTTACAAAGCTTTGCTCACAGTTCCATTGTTAAATTTAAATTTTATGGTTGCAAAATAGACTAATGTAACATTTCACAGAATTGTGATGAATGAACAATTGAGGTCTGGTCTTTATTTTCGTTAGAAGTTGTGCCCGAGACAAGTAGCTTGATTTTTTTTTTATATGATTACTGCGAATGCTGGCTTTCGTTCAGCTTATCTTAACCCATAATTCTCAGTGACTGGTGATGCACTCAATATATCCTGAATGCGCCATTCAAAAGTGGTAGATTTAATTATTTCATCTCTACTATTAACCCTTCTTTGAAGACTGAGATGTGAAGATCCAATGCGATGCAGAGATCATTCCAGCAGTAAAACCTTCTTAACCTTTGAGTGACAGTGTCACAAATTAGTAAGGATTACCCCCAGATTTTTTAAAATTCATTCATGGAATGTGGATGGCGCTGGTGAGGCCAGCATTTATTGCCCATCCCTAATTGCCCTTGAGAAGGTGGTGGTGAGCCGCCTTCTTGAACCGCTGCAGTCCGTGTGGTGAGGGTTCTCCCACAGTGCTGTTAAGTAGGGAGTTCCAAGATTTTGACCCAGCGACAATGACGGAACGGCGATATATTTCCAAGTCGGGATGATGTGTGACTTGGAGGGGAACGTGCAGGTGGTGCTGTTCCCATGTGCCCGCTGCCCTTGTCCTTCTAGGTGGCAGAGGTCACGGGTTTGGGAGGTGCTGTCGAAGAAGCCTTGGCAAGTTGCTGCAGTGCATCCTGTGGATGGTACACACTGCAGCCACAGTGCGCCGGTGGTGGATGAAGTGAATGTTTAGGGTGGTGGATGGGGTGCCAATCAAATGGGCTGCTTTGTCCTGGATGGTGTCGAACTTCTTGAGTGTTGTTGGAGCTGCACTCATCCAGGCAAGTGGAGAGCATTCCATCATACTCCTGACTTGTGCCATGTAGATGGTGGAAAAGCTTTGGGGAGTCAGGAGGTGAGTCACTTGCTGTAGAATACCCAGCCTCTGACCTGCTCTTGTAGCCACAGAATTTATGTGGCTGGTCCAGTTAATTTTCTGGTCAATGGTGACCCCCAGTATGTTGATGGTGGGGGATTCGGCGATGGTAATGCCGTTGAATATCAAGGGGAGGTGGTTAGATTCTCTCTTGTTGGAGATGGCCATTGCCTGGCACTTGTCTGGCACGAATGTTACTTGCCACTTTTCAGGCCAAGCCTGGATGTTGTCCAGGTCTTGCTGCATGCGGGCTCGGACTGCTTCATTATCTGAGGGGTTGCGAATGGAACTGAACACTGTGCAATCATCAGCGAACATCCCCATTTCTGATCTTTTGATTTGAAGAGAGAATTAGACCTTGTCGGAACTGGGATGATTTGAATTGGAACAAGATTTTGTCCAATTTTGATCATTTTTTAATGTATCTTTAAAAACAATGATGATCTGAATACACCAGGGAAAGATAGCATTTTATTTGCTGTATCTACCCAGTGCAGAGGCGTGCGACCAAATCCATTTGGTCTAATGGAAGTGTGGCTTTGCTGGCCTACTGATGGGCTGTCCCCACCAATACCTTAAATTTTGCATTCAGAGGATTTGAATTTGGGACCATCCAAGTTCTGAAGTGATCCAGATGTCTTACTCCCTGCATGGTATAAAAAGGTAACATTTTGTGAATAAAATGTCCTCATTGCTTTGTGCAGTAATATTGAATGAATTGCAGTTCATTTGAGCCACATTTTCAATTGATGCATAATGTGTGTCACCTTTTCAGCTAATGTGCTGAAGCTGAATTAATATTTTGGCGATTCTATTCCATTCATGCTTTGTACTATAATATGGGCCCATGGGTACCAGTAGTCATTTCCCATGTGTGAGCCTAAACTGAGTGTTGTCGTACAAGTTGACCATGAGGATATTACAGCAGAGTGTGGTTCTGTCTGAATCCATGAAAAAAGAGCATGAATTTATGGAGCGCCATTCTCCTCAAGCTATCACAGAGCATTTCACAGCCAAAAAATTACTTTTGAAGTACAGTCACCATTGATATATAGGCAAGTGCAGTGGCCAGTTGTGCACAGCAAGGTCCCACAAACAGTAAAGGAGTTAAATGACTGGTTAATCTGTGTTCAGTGCTGTTGGTTGAAGGAGGATCATTGTCATGGGATCTTTTACATCCACTTGAATAGGTAGACAGGGTCGGGTGGGTGAGTTGGTTAAATACGGGGAACGCGACCCCAACACAATGCATACGCGCCCGGCGCCTTTTTTACGGCAGCGGATATCGGGGCGTCCGAGTGTCCCGTCATGAAGAGGCGGAACGCTACATTAACATTTTTAAATCGGGATCCCACCCTGCAATTGGGAGCCCAATTTCAAATTTACTGCTGCTACACGGGTTTTCCAGGGGTCGGGAAACCAGGCAGTGAAAGGGAGGCGTGAGCTACCGGCTCCAAAAGGTAAGTGCCTCTTTTAGCACTCCTTGTGGACAACGAGGAGCAGGAGTGCACCTCCCAGCCCCCTCATGGAAGCCGTTGGCCTCCGCCAGCCCAGATTGCTGACCTCTCCCCAGCCCCGCTCGCGGGCCTCTCCGACTTCCCGATTGCTAAAGACTGTCCCCAAGGGTCCCTGGCTGCGGCCTCCTGTCGCTGGCCCTCCCTCCCACCCATCAGCCAGGCTGTCCATTTGGCCGGCTGCCGGGTGGGAAAAGGAGCTAAAAAATGTTAATGAGGCCTTGCCATCAAGCACAGCAGGATCTCCGCGCACCGGCCGGGTTCTTCGGCCGTTTTTGGCCCCATCCGCACTCTCCCCGCCTCCCTGTAAATATTGGGGGCCGATGTCTCATTCAAAAGATAACACCACCAATAATACAGACATCCCTTCAGGGAAATGTCAATCTAAATTATGTGCTGGAGTCCTGGAGTGGGGCTCGAGTGAGAATGCTACCAACTGAGTCAAACTGTCACTCCAGATAGACTCATTTCCTGGCAGGACATCAAGAGT
The DNA here is from genome assembly GCF_035084215.1 of Heptranchias perlo. NCBI lineage: Eukaryota > Metazoa > Chordata > Chondrichthyes > Hexanchiformes > Hexanchidae > Heptranchias > Heptranchias perlo. Next base: position 45,805,388 of record NC_090341.1, read on the forward strand.
GGGAACCCTGATTAACTTGTTTTATTCCCCCCTAATAACACGGGAATGCTAATACCCCCGCCGAGATCAGTACTCTCAATGGGTAGAAATTCTGCACTTCGTGGATAGTCTGTGACTTTCCCTCCATTAAAGGAATGGATGGAAGATCACGGGCTGGCGAATACAGAAGTGCAATTTTAACCCATTTGAGTTATTAGGAAAGCTGCTAATGGTTATTAACCTCCATCCCATCAATCATCCCTCTGTTGCTCAATTCATATTTACAATGTGAAGCTATCCATGGGTATGCATGAATATGAATTGAAAATGGTGCAAAATGTGAATAAAAGCCATCATGCATTGTTCTCTGTGAGTGTTCTGGTGCTGAAATAGCTCTCACAATATTTAGGAGGCAGCTTTGTGGGCCTTTAGTGAATAATTTAACTTTTGGCAGAAGTACCAAGACCAATTTGGAATGTTGTCTTAAATGAAGAAATTGGTTCAATTACTTTTGTTTCTGCCAATTAGATTATTTATCAAATCATTAACATTAACCTCTCAGCTGCTCAACTCTTGCAGGGGACAGTTGGAAACCCTTTTCATTACCAGATTTGTATGAGGAGGTGGTCAAGTAAAACAAAAGCGTTTTACTGAGGTACAGAAATAAGTTGGTGGCCCGTACCACAGGTGTGGGTTTTGCATGCATGAACTACACTTAAGCAAATGCACAGCTAAACCTTCTTTAGTAGGTTTCATTTAACACATTGCTAAGGAATAGTCAAATCAACCAAATACTGCTTTTCAGTTTCATGAACATTAACATCCTTAGTTTATTGCAGGAAACCTGCTTACTGGAGAACCACAAATTTATACATTGCAACTTGAACAAATCACCTGCTTTATCTACAGATATAGTCAGAGGTTTCTCCATCCATTACATTTATCCCATGGGCCGACTCATGCACCCACTATAACTTTGCTTGTCGGACTAACGTTATGCATGAAAGAATGTTTAGCTCAGAAAGAGAAAGTCTCTGACACCTCATTCATTTTATTTTTAAAAAGATGTAATTAATCTATTTTGATGCATCTCACGCGGAAGAATAAACACAGCTCCACATGTTTATATGGGCCTGCAATCTGTCTCATTCTTTTTCATCATAAATCTCACTCCAAATATTTCTTGACATTGACAACTGAAAGAGAGAACAAGCTCGGAATCGAACAACGAGTAAAGATTGCATTCACGTATATTGGTTTGTGCCTTAGCCTTTGATCCAGTTTGTGGAGTTTATTCATTTGTTGAGCTAAACCTGAAAGTACAGAATTGGATTCCCCCCCTTCCAGTTCGGGGGATTGTGGACCTCTGGCCTTGACTTAGAGCAGTGGCAGGAAGAAGAGTAAGTAGGGCTGAATGGTGCATGGTCATCGATCTCAGTTTAAGTGCTGCTCTCCTGGAATTACTTGTATAATGTCAAAGTGCCATTAGTTACAGGAACCAGAGTCAGGGCTGCCCCAGCAGCAGGGCAGTAAGATGAATGCAGCGCAAGGGGTACATTAAACTTTATCAACCCAGCACATAAGATGGTGCCTTTCCCCTGCAAGTTCTTTTCAGCTTCCAGACAACATTGAGCCACATAAAATAGCTGTTTCATTTGATTCTTGTACCACTACCCAACATCTGATATTCCTCCACCAGTAAGAATTGCATTCCATCTAAATCATTACATGAGCATAGTCTTAGCCATGGGTACAAATATTTACAGTGCTCTAAATATAAGTAAACAAGCATTTAACTATGCACCATTGGTACAAATTGTTTTTCAATTGGATAAATTGAACTCAATATGCTCAGGCTCAATTATGCTTCAAGTCCTACTCCAGTTCAGTGATCTTATAAAGTACACTTATTATTGCTTTGGATTGGGCAAAGGAGATTCATTTGCAGAAGGCCATAATATGCACAACACATATTTTGCTCTGAGCATTAAGTCCAACAACCTAACACAGATATTCAAATATTTTATATATTTTAATTAAAATAAAACTCCTTTATAATTTGAATTCATAAACATAGTAATTTAACAGAAAAATAAATATGTTGGGGTAGATCTTGACTTTGTGTGATAGTATAAAATGGGTCATAGCAAGTTTGCTGCCCATTTTACATCTCTCAATGACTTCAATGGAAATAAAAATCGGGAGCGATATAAAACGGGCTGCCAACTCACTATCACCCGTTTTATACTATCGCATGAAGTCAAGATTGACCCCAGTGTCTGATCATATTTTTAGCCAAAGATCAACAATAATATTTGTTAATTAGATTTCTTTGTGCTTCACCACAAAATGTACTCTATTATAAAATGTTATTAAAATCTGTCGCATGATTCAATACATTTAAAACCAGCACATATTGTCCCTCTGGACCACCCTCTATCATTGTGCCTCTTTAGAAATTTTAAATAGCTTTTCCCTCATGTTCAGAATCTGATATTTCTATCCCTTTGCAGCTACAGCCAACGGTAATAATTTCTTCTTGAAAACGTATAAAGAAATTGCTGTCGGGTGTTTTATTGAAATGACTAGAATTCCCTATCAGGCTCCTTATTAACTGTGGGACTTCCTCTGCAGAGTTTCATTTAATTTTCCATAGGAACTCTTTCAACTCTCAATCTCAAAGGATGCACAGATAATTTGTGGAGAAAATCTATTCCCGCATTATCCTTGTTTTTATAACTGTGTATGGAAATGACCAGTCCTTCCTAGGGGATAGATTTTCCAATTGGCTCTGTTCCCATACAAATGCTCAAGATGCCCCTACCAAATTCCTTTCTGTGCTATATTAGCAGATGTGTTAATGTATTTATTTAAACCTTCATTAAAGAGAGAAATTGAATACAAGTGCAACCCATATTTTGCAAGAGAGCTATTTTATTGGATTCAATTTAAATTGAACAGCCCAGTTGGTTGTAGGAATCCTGCATTGTGACTTGGAGCTTCTGAGTTCAAGTCCAGGATAGGGCATTTCAGTGCACACGTCATTCTCCAGTATTTTCATCCTCTTTTACCCAGGCTTGCTCCTTGCTGTTACCAATATGCTTTTGTTTCTGGTTGGGAGGCCAGTCTGGTCTGTGTTCCAGCTGCTGTCAATGTTGTTCCCCACTGACTGATGAGGCACACTTCCATTAGATGGACTGGTACATGTTATAAAGTGGCACAGTGCTGCTTTTGAAAAAGGGAATCTATTCTTATAATGTGGTACTGTAAAATAATTGCTTGTTATTTCATATAAATTTTAATTAATGCATTTTTCTTTTTAAATGAAACAGAAATAGGCACAAGCATGCACTACCTTCACAATTTGATTATAGACTGGGTAATGAATGGTGCCAGAATACATGATACAATGATATAAGACATCAGTTCCCTCTGCAGTTTTAATCAACATCAAGGTTAAGCAATAGAGGGAGACTTTGTCTCGACGGCTATTAATAGATAACATCTTTCAAGCTTTTCTCTATTACAATGTGCTTTAATGTTTTAACCGTATGGCCAATTCTAATTGAACCTTTAAGGTCGGGGGAGGGGAGAGAATTGTGTGATAGTTTCCTGAAAAATAATCATTGTTTGTAAAATATTGTACAAAAATACAACAGAACATGGAGGTAATTTTAACCCCTAAGAACGGGTGGGTTGGGGGTGGGTGGGCAGTAAAAATAGTTTGTTTTTAAAGCGGGACCGCATCCCGGCTCCAACTCGCCCACTTCCGGGTTTGGATGCGCACGCGTGCAACAGACACCCGGAAGTCCCATCCCCACATAAAAGGCAACGTACTTCATTGCGATAGTTGAGGTACTTCATTTTTTGTGTATTAGAAATGTCAAACAAATTTAACCTTACATGTTCAGGTTTCCCATCGCTTCTGATTCACGTCAGGTGAAAGCAGGCGAGAAGGGCTGGATTTGTGTGGTGAGTGCCTTTATTACACTACATGTGGACCAAGAGGAGCAGGAGAGTAGGAGAAAGGGGCACAGTCTAAAAATTAGAGCCAGACCTTTCAGGAGCGAGATTAGAAAACATTTCTACACACAAAGGGCGGTAGAAGTTTGGAACTCTCTTCCGCAAACGGCAATTGATACTAGCTCAATTGCTAAATTTAAATCTGAGATAGATAGCTTTTTGGCAATCAAAGGTATTAAGGGATATGGGCCAAAGGCAGGTATATGGAGTTAGATCACAGATCAGCCATGATCTTATCAAATGGCGGAGCAGGCACGAGGGGCTGAATGGCCTACTCCTGTTCCTATGTTCCTATGAGAGCTTCAATCAGACCTAACAAGCTCACCTAGCATGATCAGATCCCTGAATTCAGCCGAACCCCCCCACCACCAGATACTGGACTCCCCCCCCCACCGCCGATGCAGGACCCCCCCGATCTTTTCCAAGGCTCACCCAATGTCGTCAACGTCCTCCCACCTCCCCACCCCTCCGATTTCTTTCAGGGCCCCCGATCTCTCTCTACCTCCCTCCACCCCCCTCTCCGATTTGCAGTTCCTTTCCTTCCCGACAAGCAGCCAGCCTATCAATCTAGCTGCCTGGTGCATGAGAAACCCGATAGCACAAACACTTACCTTCAATTGAGTTGCGATCGCAGATTGCGACGCACTCATTTGGCTTCCAGATTCCCCAGGCGAATATCTACGGACATGCTGGATTCCCGGCTCCGAGCTAAAATCATGCCTCATGTGTCCCTGTGGTGCCTCTACCAATAGCATTCTGTAACTGACCACTAAGAGGCCCATTTGAGTAGCCTTGGTTAATCTTCCATATTGGGAGTTGACTAACGTTTTTCATCAACTTACGTTGAATACCCGACCAACATCGTGGAGTTGTAATATGGGTTTCACTAGCGTAAACTGCAATGGCTTAGAAATTAAGGCCCGTCCGGAACAAATTGAATACTTCGGAACAGCAAGGTTCAAAAAAGATAGCAGCAACCCAACCGATGGGGTTAATAATTGGGTGCCCAGTCACTTTAACTGTAAGTTGTCAAATGAAGATGAAAAAAACAACATTTAAGAGAGAAGGTGGTGTTAATAAAAACGACTTGGGGGAAGAGGTAATTGAGTTTCATCCAGGTGGGGACAAAAGCTGGTATAGGAGGGCAATTACCTGTGGAATGTGTATGCTCAGCAGTTGTGTTCAGTGTGTCCACTGCATCCAACTAATGCATTTTCCAAAAATATTGTGTTCTGACTCAAAGATAAAGTTGTCACATTAAGAAGCAGATGCTGCCCTGAAAGTTTCATCACCTTGAAAACCCAGAAAACTGCCAAGTGGCAGATTTTTCTGGCTCCTCTTTTAACTCTTCTGTAAGAGATCAAATACTTTTGGAAATGTTCTAAAAATGCATTAAGATTCCACCCCTATGGCTCAGTTGGTCATGACATCTTGGAACTGAGCCCTTTATTCCTTCCCTATCACGTCTAAATATAGCCTGCAATAGTGATGGTTGGTGAAACAGTAATAAGGGGGCACAAATTTAAGATAATGGCATAAAGAATTAAATGGAAAGTTAGAAAAATACTCTTTATACCGAGGGTGGTTGGAATGTATGATTCTCTTATAGACTATAGTTGAAGCAGCAGCCATAAGTTCATTTAGAAGGGAATTAGATAATTACTTGAAAAAATGGAATGTTAAAGGGTTAAAGGAGCAATCTGGCGAGTGGGATTAGACTAGGTGACCCAAGTGGGGAAAAACACCAGGACAGATTTGATGAAGCAAATGATCTGTTTCTGTGGTTTGAAGATAAGGTACTAATACTGGTGCTCTGCTGCCTGTATCCTAACTCGCAGCGTCCCGTTCACCTGTCACTCATGTGCTCGCTGACCTACATTGGCTCCTGGTCTGGCAACGCCTCAATTTTAAAATTCCTCATGTTTTCAAATCCCTCATGACCTTACCACTTCCTATCTCTGTAATCTTATCCAGCCCTACAAACCTCCAAGATCTCTGTGCTCCTCCAATTCAGGCCTCTTGCGCATCCCTGATTTTCATTGCCCCACCATTGGCTGCTGTGGCTTTAGCCCTAAGCTCTGGAATTCCCTCCCAAAACCTCTCTACCTCTCCACCTCTCTCTCCTCCTTTAAGACGCTCCTTAAAACCTATCTCTTTGACCAAGTTTTTGGTCACCTGTCTTAATATTTCCTTATGTGGTTCGGAGTCAAATTTTGTCTGATAGCGCTCCTGTGAAACATCTTAGGAAGTTTTACTACATTAAAGGTGCTATATAAATGCAAGTTGTTGTTATTAACAGACTATGTTGCTGTCCTTTAATGTGTTGTTACTGTGGTAAAATATGAATCCCTGTGAATGTATGCTGCATTAATATTCCTGACATGTGAAAAAAATGTTGTGTCAAAAAGGTTATTCCCTTACTAGAAATTAGATGTATAAGAACATGTCAGACATATATAGTATGAAACTCTAAATGTTACTCAGTGATTTAACTGTGACTATTACTTCTGACAGTCCCTTTATCTCAAATTTAATTAAATGATAGCTATAGGGTATTATGGTGTCTGTCAGGCAAAAATACTTGACGCAGACATCCCATTCCCCAGAGATTTGCGTTCAGTCCAACATATAGCAAATTAAGTTTTCCCTGATAGTCGGGCACACTTCAGATAGGCCTAGTTTCAGTAGATATTTATCAATACTCCTTAGTCTCACGCTAAGCCCTGAAATAATACTGTAACTGAATAGGTGACCTTTTCATCTTGGCACTTTGAGTAACTTGACAATAGTTTACCCATCCAAATTTGAAGACAATGATATGGTCCTGACTTCCTGATCTCCTACTACCCCATCCAAAGCACATGTTGCTGCTTTTACAACATTTCAGCACTACCAGAGTCAATTGAAAAATGTCACAAAGATACACACAAATCGTTGTGGATGGGAGCTTTATGTGATAGAATTTCAAGATTTTCTGAATTAACTGTTAAAAGAATCATTGAACTGGAAATGTCAGTCTTTTTTTGACGCGAATTAGGATTGCAGAGATGAATCAGTCTGCAGCATGGTTGTAGAACTAACTATTGAATAGAAAGAATCCTTGAACAGAAGAGATATTCACAAATAAGCCTCCATTGAAAATGTTAGCTTATGACAGTACTAATCACGCTTCAACCAATGCAAAGTCTCTTCATACAAATTTCCTATTCACATAACTTTCCTTCTGCATGGCCAGCTCTTAGATATATACCTTCTCCTTAAGAGCACCCCTCTCAGCTAGGTCACAAGCCATCCTTTCACAAGTTGTAGCTGTTATTCGGATTGTGCTGTACATGGGCTGGCACAACATCATTAGACTATCAATATCAGGTATTTAATTTGTGTTCATGATCTTTGCATAGGGGGTCTAAGGAATGCTTTAAAGTACACTGAAAAGATTGAATACTTTCCAACTACCAATTACCGCCTTATCAGCCTCTTCCCAATCATTAGTAACGAGATGGAAGGAATATCTAGTAGTGCGATCAAATGACACCTGATCACCAATTACCTGTTCCCTTATGATCCGTTTAGGTTCCACCAGATCTACTTGGCTCCAGACTTCATGGCAGCCTTGATCACAGACTGTAGCTGTACTCGACATCAAAGCAGCATTCAACCAAATATGGCACCAAGGAGTCCTAGCAAAACCAGGGTCAATGGGAGTGAAAGGGAAACTCCTCCAGTATCTGGAATTATACCTGACATAATCATCACAGGCCCTGGGACATTGCTGCAGGAGTTCATCAAGGCATTGTCCTCAGCCCAATTATCTTCAGTTGCTTCATCAATCACTTTCATTCCATCATATGGTCAGCAATGAAACTGGCCAGTGTTCAGCTCCATTCACAACTCCTCCGATAATGAAGCAGCCTATGCCAACCTGCCGCAGAATGTGGACAACATCCAGACTTGAACTGATGAGCGTCAGGTAACAGTCACACCATGTAAGTGCCAGGCAATGACGATCTCCAACAAAAAAAAGGCTAACCACCCTCCCCTGATCTTCAATGGCAGCGCCATTGCCAAGTTCCTCACCATCAACATCTTGGAGTCGTACTGACCAGAATCTTGCAGCTGCAACAACAATCAAGAAGTTGGCCATCAAAGACAGAGCAGTTTGTTTGATTGATGCACCTCTCACTGGACTCAATATCCACTTCCTCTGTCGCTGGCATTATTTGTCTCCAGTATGAACTATCTACAGGAGATACTGCAGCAACCTGCCAAGGTTACCTCAAAGGTAACTTCCCTGCAATCTCTACCACCTTGAAGGATAAAAGCATCAATGTTATGTGAACACCATCACTTTAAGTTCACCTCCAAGTCACATACCATCCTGACATGGACTTATTGGTGTCAAATTTTGTCTGATAATGCTCCTGTGAAGCGCCTTGGAATGTTTTACTGTTAAAGGCGTTATATATATGCAAGTTGTTGTTATAGCACAGGGTCAATATCCTGCAATTCCCTGCCTAACATCATTGTGGGAGCACCATCGTCACAAGGACAGTTGTGGTTCAAGAAAAAGGCCCAGGACAACTAGGAATGGGTAATAAATGGGGCCTTGCTAGTGACACCAACATCCTCGAAAAAAGTGCGGAAAATAACTGTGATTTGAAGGAATTACACAAGAATTGATAGAAACTCGATAGGAAGTATATAAAAATTAGGGTTAACCTACCTTGTCCGGGTGGAACTAGCACTCTTCTCAAAAATTGAAATTAAATTGTAGCACGATAGCTTGACTGAATGAGTAAAGACTTAAAATTTTATATCTATAAAAAAGCACAGCCTGTAAAAGCTTTAGGATTGATCCGAAATAAATGACTGAAACTATTAAAAGTGTTCACCCCCCCCCCCTACTTTTCACGTTACATTAATCTTGAAATTGAACAGACCAAGGCAGTACCCAACCTTGCAATAGAGCATGAGCAACTCAATATAAGATCCACGATGACCTTTCTGAATGCATCAATCCTTTAATGGGCACTTTAATATCGTAACAAATTTCAGCGGTGGGAGAGGTGTGGCAGGTATTGAAGAGCAGGCAGGAGTTCTTCCAACCAATACAGATCCATATTCTCAATTCCCTGAATTACAGTTGAGTGTCATTAGTAAGTGGACCAGAGTGAAAGGATTTAGATTGGATTCACTGACATTTAAAGGACATCAATTCATATTTCAGTTGTTTTGAGAGATATCAGGGGGAGGGGATTGTGATTAAAATTGAAACATCTTAAAAATAATAACTAAACAGAATCAAATAATGTCCTATTATTATAGAGTATTATTGAGCTGATGTGTGAATAGAAAATAACAGTTTGGGGTCTATTTTCCTATGGTTGCTAATGTATGTTCCATTGTTTTATAACCAAAGGTATTAAGGGATATGGGCCAAAGGCAGATATATGGAGCTAGATCACAGATCAGCCATGATCTTATCAAATGGCGGAGCAGGCTCGAGGGGCTGAATGGCCTACTCCTGTTCCTATGTTCCTATGTTCCTAACCACACCAATCGTTTTGCTAATATTAGTGACTGGAGGAAAATATACTCTTTTGAGTTGTTGGGAATAAATGCTATGAAACTATTGCATAACAATCTGGAACTTCCCTGATGGCCTACACGCATATAAATATGACATAATACAAGGTTCTGAGAAAATCAATTAAGCTATCAGTCAGTGTGCTGTGCAGCCAGAGCAGACCTAAGCAGGGAAGGATTTGAGACAGAATTACCTTTGCTCTACTATGTAGTATTTCCCTTAGTCTTGGAAAAGACTCAAGTTTACTTCTTTATAAGTTCATTTTGTCCTAACATAGGAAGTTTGTTCAATCAAGTGTGTACTGCAGTAATCATGGGACATAGAACATTACACCTTCAGCAAATCTGAGGACCAGGGATCATTTCCATTGGGCTGGGGGGCTGTGGCAAGAAATCGAGCACCCTGGAACAGACCTCATCCTGTCCCACCCCTCCCACCCCCAGCTGGAGGAAAGAAGTTCCTGGGAAAGGGACTTAATTTGCAGAGAGGGGGGAGCCAGAGCAGCAGGGGCCCAGGCTGGGTTTCTAGGAATGGGAGGAGCTCGGTCCCACAAAAATGAAGAGGAAATCACCTATTGGGTCCTCTTGAGCTGAGCTGCCAGCTGATACTGTCTGGAGTCGGGGGTGGCACACACTCCAGCCAATACAGTCCATAAGTGATAATTGGGATCCTATTGACATCATAGGACCACGATTTCCATTCTAACTGGGCCTGACTCTGGGGGCCGTTCCAGCCACCGCAGCCCAAGAGGCAGAGGCAACAAGGCGTTAGGTCATTGCCCCCATTGTCAGGGCGCTACTGCCAGGTGGAAGAGCTGAAAATGCAGCCCTATGAGTTTACCCAGGCCCAGAGAGGTGGGTGAGGCAGTGGGTTAGACACTGGCTTTTCGCTCTTTGTACTTGGGTGTAAATCCAGCTGAGAGTGATGGTATGAAAGTCTCCTCTGCTCACGGACTGTGTGGGGTCCTCTGTGAAATGAATGTTGGCAGTCTCACGTCAGTTCCTGGCTTGCTTGGGCCTACAGCACAAAAGCAACCTATTCAGCACTGATTGGAAATCTCACTCAGAGAGATCCAGGATGGCTGATATGGGAAATGGATCTTACACTGGTGCAGCAGGAGGCAGTCTTCTGAGCTTAGGACTGAGATTCACGGGGTAGAAATTCAACTGGGATGGCGGAGTTAAATGGGCAGTATCGCATCAGCAGCCTGTTATACGTCCGTTTGATAATCAATTCTATTGAAGTCCACTGTTGGGGTAGAGTAGAAGGTGCTTAATCTTCACCTTACTGTGTTAAACCTGACCTTAGATTACCTGCTGATGACTCTGGGCACTTGAATTAGAGAACGTTCCATTCCCCAGCACTAACATCTCTCTTCGCCTTGGTGATAGGCAATGGAATGCTTTTTTTAAACTAAGGTCTAAGAATGGTTCCTTATCACTGGGGTCAGAGGGTGAGAGAGAGGGACATGATGGTTCTAAAGAAGCTTGGTTTTATTGTTAATGGCTGGAGTAAAATGTGGCTTGTCATTAGCAATAAAGCTCCTCTGGGGAAAATATAGTCTCTTTTTCTATTGCCAAAAGTCCCATCCGGTGTGTTTATTAATTATTGTGCGTAGAAGGAATGGTTGGGAAAATAAGCAAACTGAGTGGAAATACCTGCTGACTGCTGCGGTTTTAGTTGCCTGTTGACTTCTTGCTGTCATTCTCCGAGGCACCATCAGTGAGACAAACACTGGCAACCTCTGATCTGGAAACATCTGGGGCTCGATTTTCAAATCAAAGTGTGGGTGCATTGGGGGCTGGGAAAATCGGGAAAATCCTGAGCGGGTAAAGAAGCCGGCTCCAACCCGCCAACTTCCGCGTCTCAAACAGACGCACCTGGGTGCGCGTGTTTCTGGAATCCCGAAGTCCCGCCGACAATTAAAGCTGGCGGGCTGTGATTTAATGCACTTATTAAGGTCCTTGAACTTGTTGAAGTTTTTAATTTCATGGTGATTGAGGCAGGGGAGTGATTTTCATTCAGCTTCAGCATGTTTCCCGTGCTGTGGGAAACAGGCCCTGTTGTAGGAGTTGTGTTTCCATTTGGCCATTTAAATGCCTGTTTGACAGATGGGGATAAAAGGTGAGTTATTACAGCAGGGCACTCAGTTCTCTCAGAGAAACTTTTGGCTGGGAGATCTTTGTGTTTAGACTGAAAATTATTGGTTTCCACTCTGAATTGTTCTGTTTACACATATTTATCAACTTTTCGGGCCCCCTCAAACTGACATCATCAGTATGGGGGAGCGATGGCTGCATTCACCACTACATCCGAGGACGAGCAACATCACCAGCCTCGCCAGGCACGGCATGCACCTCCGTCACTTGGAGCTCCACAACACAGTGCTGCGCCACAGGCACCTGCACACGAGCACAGAGGGCAACAACAGAGAGAGCGACGTCGCAGGAGGCACTACCCTCGCCACAGGGTCTACAGATCGAGGCTCAGCTTCCTGGACCTCTCTGAGGAGCAGTGCATATGGAGGCTGAGAGTGATTCGCCAGGTGGTTGCAGACATCTACAGCCTCCTTCATGCCGAGTTGCTCCCGGCTGGGCCAAGCAGCATCTCATTACCCATCACTGTCAAAGTCACCATTGCCCTCAACTTTCTTGCCTCCGGATCATTATGGGGTGCCACCAGTGACATCGCCGGGGTCTCTCAGTTGTCTGCACACAAATGCATAAGGCAGGTCACCAACAGCTTGTTTCACAGGGCCTCGCAGTACCTCAACTTCCCCATGGACAACCTCAGCCAGACGGAAAGGCAGTGGGATTCCACTCTGTGGCTGGCTTCCCATGGGTATGGGATGCAATCGATTGTACCCAGAGAGCAATACGAGCACTTCCACACGAGCCAGGACTGTTCATCAACAGAAAGGGGTACCACTCCATCAACGCTCAGCTCGTTTGTGACCAATGCAAAAGATTCCTTCACGTGTGCGCCAAATTCCCTGCAGCTGCCATGATTCCTTCATCGTGAAGGAATCCAACATCCCGCCCCTCTTCCACACACCGAACACCTTTAAGGGCTGGCTCCTTGGGGACAAGGGATACCCCCTGCACACGTGGCTCATGACACCTCGGAGGAACCCCATCAGTGAGCAACAGCGTCGTTACAACGACAGCCACATCGAAACCAAGTCTATAATTGAACATGCAATAGGGCTGCTCAAGATGCAACTTAAGTGCCTTGATCGTTCTAGGGGAACACTTCAATACACACCAGACAGAGTCCTGCACAACATGGCGCTACAGAGAGGGGTATTGGTTGAGGAGGCCTATCCCCTCATCTATCATCCACATCTGTCATCCCCATTGAGGAGGAGCAGAAGCAGGAGGAGGAGGAAGAGGACGAACCCATGGGCAGAGCAGTGGCTCACCTGGCTGTTCGTGAGGCCAGGGAGTCACTGATATGTGAACGTTTCTCGTAAGATCAACAAGTGTGAAGAGTCCAGTCATCACACCACCTCGAAAGCCCTGCACCAACACCAGCAGCCCCCCTCCCCTCCCTGCACAAAACAGGCCTGCAACTACACATACACCCACTGTAAAGTGATCCACTGGGTGGCATCAAGTGTCGCTGTTCATGGTGAAGCACATGAAAGGGCCCTATCACATAAGCCAGTCAAGAATGGGCAAAACGTGGCAGTAGTGGTGAGAATGATAACATTTAATGTGACTTTAACAAAAAACAAATACAAATGAAAAACATGACAGTCTGTCTGACACCCTTGTGCATACCCTTCGTGTTCACAAAACCATAGCCTTTCTCTTCCTACTCCTTCTACATAGTGTATCCCCTGTGGCTGCAGCGAAGGTAGTGGCAGGTTGCTCATATTCATGTCCTGACTGCTTAGATGCTTTCAGCCTACACCCTCTGGATTTTGGTGCCCGTGAGGGCCCCTCCAAAGACTGCTCCACCTGCACCTGTGCAGGGGCAGACTCGGCCACCTGCACAGGTGCAGGTGGAAAGGGGGGCAATGGGTGAGACGTGGGAGCGCTTTGAGTGGCGTCCTCACTTCCATGTCCCCTTTCGCCATCATCCCTCCCCTGGACCAGGGCCACATCACTCCTACCACTCTGCTGGACAACAGTTTGAAGGAGGTATGTGAAGCCCTTTTAAGGCCAGTGCTAGTGTATCTGTCTGCCTGTCCAAGGTGGCAGAATGTTGTTCACCCTGAGTCCGAATGGCCGTTGTCAGGGCCTGAATGGACTCATTTGTGAGCCATGTTTGAAGTTTAACGGAGGCTAGCATTTCCTCCATCGTAGACATTTCCGCAGTTACCTGCGACATTATCTCAGAGATTCCCTCCCGTACCTGTGCCACCATTCCATTAATGCAGGAGTTAGACTCCTCCATCCTCTGCACTTTTGTGGAGAGTGCGCGTGGCACCTGTTCCAGTACCTTGCAAATGTTCTACTATCCGTCGATCATTCTCATTTTAAAGGATGGCCTCTGGGGTTCAGCATCTGCGTCCAGCTGAGCAGAGCCCGGAGAAGAGTGCACCCACCGACGTGGACTCTCCACAGCTGCCCCTGCCATCAGCGCCTGCTTGTGCTCACTTGTGTGTGGAGACTCACCAGGTGCCAACCCAACTAACTGACTATTAGGACCCACCGAGGTGTGAGTATCTGCGCTGGTGGATGGCTCGCTAAGATGTGACGGTGCACCCTCAGAGGCCGGCAGGTCCTCTGAGGAATCTCCCTCTGGCGTCACTGTGGACATTGAGGGGCCTGTAGGAGAACAGAAGGCAATATTAAGCATCATCACAGATGTGTCATGTTGCGCTGAGCATACTGAGATGTTCAACATGCCAATCATTGTTAACATCAATTCATGTTGTGTGATGAATGTTAAAGTTGTGTCACCAGACGTTTGTGGGGTGCCAGTCTTGGCATCCCCTATGGACAGGCACTCGAGGGTGCGGCTGATCTCCAGGGCCTCCTGCTCCACGTCTGTGAGGACCACTATTTGTGGTGGGATTTTGTATTTTGTATGATTGAACTTGTTTACACTTCAGAAAAAAGATGGCAGGGGTGGGGGGTTGATCCACTTTTTAAAAATGCTGTGAGACATACATGATGTGTTACATCGAGTTACATCAAAACTACAGCACAGAAACAGGCCATTCAGCCCAACTGGTTTATAGCGACATTTATGCTCGGCACGAGCCTCCTCCCTCCCTACTTCGTCTAACCCTATTGGGATACCCCTCTACTCCTTTCTCCGTCATGTGTTTATCTAGCTTCCCCATAAATGCCTCTATGCTATTTGCCTCAACTACTCCTTGTGATAGCACATTCCACATTCTAACCACTCTTTGGATAAAGAAGTTTCTTCTGAATTCCCTATTGGATTTATTAGCGGCTATTTTATTTATGACCTCTAGTTTTGGACTCCCCGACAAGTGGAAACATTTTCTCTACATCGACCCAATCAAACCCTTTCATTATCTTAAAGACCTCTATCAAATTACCCCTCAGCATTCTCTTTTCTTGAGAAAAGAGTCCCAGCCTGTTCAGCCTTTCCTGCTAAGGATATCCTCCCAGTTCTGGTATCATCCTTGTGAATCTTTTTTGCACCTTCTCCAATGCTTCTATATAGTTTCTATAATATGGAAACCAGAACTGTGCACAATAGTCCAAGTGTGCTCTAACCATGGTTCTATATAAGTATAACATAACTTCTCTGCTTTTCAATTTTATCCCTCTAGAAATGAACCCCAGTGCTTAATTTGCCTTTTTTTTACGGCCTCATTCGTCGGCGTCACTAATTTTAGTGATTTGTGTATCTATATCCCGAGATCCCTTTGCTCCTCTATCCCATTTATTCTCTTATCCAAGCAGAATGTGGCCCCCATTCTTCCTAATAAAATGCATCACCTCACACTTATCTATATTGAAATTTATTTGCCAATTACAGGTTTATTAATATCCTCTTGTATTCTGACGTATTCTTCCTTTGTATTAACTATATCCCCCAATTTCAAATTTTGAAATTGTACTTCTGATTCCCAAATCCAAATTGTTAATGTAAATTGTGAACAACAGTGGTCCCAGCACCGATCCCTGTGGAACACCACTTCCCATCTTTTGCCAATCTGAGTAACTATTCTTAACCCCTTACTCTCTGTTTTCTGTTTAGTAGCCAACTTACTATCCTTTCTGCTACCTGTCCCCTGACTCCACATGCTCGGACCTTAGCCATGATTCTACAATACAGTACCTTATGGAAGGCCCTTTGAAAATCCAAATATTCCCTTTTCTAAACTACTGCATTACCGTTGTCTACTCTTTCTGTTACCTCTTCAAAGAATTCAATAAGATTGGTCAAGCATGACTTTCCCTTCTGAAATCCGTGCTGACTATTCTTTATTATATTTTTGTTCTCTAGATGTTTTTCTATTACATCTTTGAGTAAAGATTCCATTATCTTTCCTACCACTATCGTTAAGCTAATTGGTCTATAGTTCCCTGGACTTGTTCTATCTCCCTTTTTAAATATAGGAATAATATTAGCTGTCCGCCAATCCTCTGGCACTATTCCCTTTTCTAATTTTAATATTAAACTTATTTTAATATTCATGGATGCAATCCATCTGGACCAGGGGTCTTATCCTGCCTAAGTTTGATTAATTTATCAATTATCTCCCCTCTTTCTATCTTAAATGTTTTAATATCTTTTTTGATCGCTTCTTTTAATGCCCTATCCATCTTGTCAGTCTCCCTGGTAAATATGGAGGCAAAGTAACTATTCAATATTTCTGCCATTTCCCTGTCATTACCTGTGAGTTTATCGTGTGCATTCCTTAGTGGCCCTATCCTTATCCTGATTTTTCTTTTGTTATTTATATGTCAGCAGAATACTTAACTAATTATTTTTATATTTCTTGATAATTTCATTTTATAGTTTCTCTTTGCTTTCCTAATTGTTTTTTTGACTTCTCTCCTAACCTCTTTGTATTCCCTTTTGTCATCCTCTCCTTTATTGTCTTTTTACTTACAGTATGCCTTTTTCTTTAGTTTCAATTTTATCCTCATCCATGGTGTTTCATTATTGACTAGTTTGTTCTTGCTTTTTAGAGGAATATATCTCCCCTGAACTCTACTGATCTCCGTTTTAAATATTTCCCACTGCTGTTCTATCTCTTTGTCTGTCAAAATTTGTTTCCTGCTCTGGCTCCATTCTCATCCCCTTAAAATTAGCTTGTGAATATAAGTGGATTGTTTGACTTGGACAATGAGCAAAAGCTTAGAGGACACAGGTTTAATATTAACAAGCCTCAAGTGGGACTAGAGATTAGAAGAGTTCACCCTTACCCCAGCCCCCCAACCACATAAATGTGTGAGTGTGTGTGTGTGTGTGTGAAATAGACTGCTAGCAAACACATTTGATGCTCTGTTCATTAACTCCTTCACAATTTGATGTGGAGGTATAATAAATGATAGAATAGATTTTCACCTTATTACAGGTGAGGTCAAGTCCATTATGGGACAGATTTTCACATTATAGGTGAGTTGGATGCCGCGATGGGACATATTTTCATCTTATTATAGGTGGGGTACAGACCACGATAGGAGAGATTTTCTCACATAATATTTTTACAACTATTTAAAAATGAATCCGCATTCATTTTCGACTGGAGTCCTCTCTGTAAAATGGATAATGCAGATTTTAGAGATATCTTTATGTATATTTAAACATTTCCACATAACAGTTTCACGATTGTAGCAATCTATCTTTAGGCCCAACAAATCTGAAGGGGTCTTACTTGAGGGAATTGGAGCAAAGCTAGTTTTCTGCTACTGTGATCTAAAAGGATGTGTGTGAGTATCTTCAGCTAAAATAAAAACAGTTGTGACATTATTTCACAAAATGTTGAAAACTTTGTTAAAGTGGCATAATATTAGATCCAATACATAGTGGCTGCAAAGCTGGTGAGTTAAAATTAATATGGGCAATCCTTAGATAGCAAGTATATTGATTTGAATTACCATATGATCTTCAATGAATGGACATTTATACATTTACTGCTGTTATTTCTCAGCAAGTGACCAGGTCTTCCAATTTCAATTAGTCATTGACCTGTGGAATAGATTGCCATCGAATTCACATAAATCTGATTCAATTGAAGAAATGAAGGGCAATTGAATCAATTCCTGATTCTGCAAAGAGTTTAGTGATATGGGTTTGGGCAATGAAAATGGGATTAAGTAAAAGTTTAGTCGATTAGCTCCTGAACAAGAACCTAGATAAGTGCGCATGCTGGATGGTTGCTTTTTGTTCCTATGTTATTGTATCATGGACTTTCTATTTCAATGGCTATTGAAGAGGATATTGTTTGCAAAATATCTGACCCAGGCAGCCTCTAACCAGGACTCCTAAAGTCCAAAATAAAGATAAATTGAGAAACAACAAGAACTTGTTTTCATATATTCTTGAATGTAGAAAACATTCAAAGGCACTTCCCAGATGGAGATAACAATAGATGGCGAGACAGAGTTTAGGAAATTGTGTAGAAAACTTGGATGAAGAGAAGATTTTTAACAGTGGAAAGAGTTGGAAAAAGTGCAAGGTGAAGAGGTTTAGGGACAGAGTTACAGAAACCAGGACTGATTTGACTGAAGGCGCTATTACTGATGATTATGGAGTGAAGAGAAGGGGTGGGGGTGAATATAAGACCATAATCAGAGGATTGGAGTGTTCAGGAGGGGTTATGGGGCTAGAAGAGCTTGCAGAAATAGGATGGAGCAAGGCTGGGAGGGATAAAGAGAATGGGGATCATGGACAAATTTACTGCAGGATAGGATACGAGTGCCAGAGTTTTGAAGAAGCTGGAGTTTATGAAGGAAACAGGTTGGGAAATCAGTGAGCAAGGTACTGGAGTAGTTGAGTTTGGAAATGATAAAGGCATGTATAAAGATTTCAGCAGCAGAGAGATGGAGATCGGGATGAAGGATGCAGAGGTGGAAGTAAGTAATCTTAGTGATGGATAGGCTATGGGGTTTAAAATTCAGATCAGGATCAGAAGTTATGCCAGAATTATAAATACCCTGGTCCAGCTGTAGAGAAATAAGTCAGGGAGTGGAATGGCATCAATGTCGAGGGAGTGCGGTATGTGGCTAAAGGAGCCAAAGACAATGCTTTTGGTCTTCCCAATGTTAAGCGGGAGAGGGATGTGCGTCATCCAGGATTTAATGTCAGACATGCACTCTGACAGCACAGAGTTGGTCAAGGGAAGTGGTGGAGAGATAGAGTTGGGTGTCATCAACATACCATTGGCAGAAGATCCTTCAATTACTCAACTCTCTGGAATTCCCTCCCTAAACCACTCTGTCTCTCCACCCCCCTCTTCCTTTAAGAACCACTTCAAAACTCATCTCTTTCACCAAGCTTCAGATTTATCATACTTATCCACTAATCTATAAGCAACAATTTTTAAAGTAACAGCTTGCACTTCGATAGCACCATTAATATAAACATGTCCTAAAACGCTGCATGGATAGCTGCAAGGAAAGTGGTTGGCCAAGCCAGGAAATGAGAGATTAGGAAGGGTAAAAATAAAGCCCATTATGTCTCTATCTAAAATAGCGTCCAACAATATACGTGAATTGCATCCATGACATCAGCACACATTTTGCACGCTGTACATGGTGTGTTGATGTCACAGACATGATGCATGTGCCTCCCTGGGCCCCAGTTCTCTGCACAGAGAGGCCTGATTTCCTGCACCAGTGAAATGATTTTCTGCACTCCTTGCGTATTCGTGATTGCAGTGGTAGTAATCTCGGAGTGCACCCAGCATCCTATCATATCTCTGATACCAAATATCTCTTTTGTACAAGGTCAGCCAGACTTGGAGAGAGAAATCATAAGTGTAAGCATATATCCTGTTTGTCTGACGTAAAGTCTTTGTTAATAAGACCCTGACGGCTGTTTTTCATCCTTCAGCTGTAATGTAGAATTCTAATAGAGATTGCTACATATTAAAATCACGTCTATCCAACTTTTGATCAGATTAAAGAAACCATTGAGGCCTGTAAAAGTGCTTCCCATGAACTGTGTAATTAATTGTGGGTTGTCATTTAGATTAATGGTGCCTTTTTTTGAGTTCTGCTCTTGTTTACGTCAGTTTGAGTGATGTTCCAACTCAAAACTGATTTTTTTAAAAATTGATTTTCTTTGGATTTTGAGTTTTTGGGGTCACTTTCCCCCGTCCTGAATTTCTGATGGCTTTTGACATGAAAAATAGATAAACACCCCCCTCCAAAATAACTACTTTTAAATCAACAATATAAATTGGTTTTAATGATCTTGAACAATGACTAACTGGCAGAAATGTCAGAGAGGCACCCAGCCTCATAGAACTGATGGAATCAAACCCAGGCAGAGATAACAAGTAACCCACTAAACAAGACAGACCACACAACAGCATTTAACAAGCACGGGCCATAGACCAAGACTCCAAACACACACATTATGACCCTGTATAAATACTTGTACTCCAATCAGAGAAGAATAACTTTGTAAGATGCATCTATGGCACAGTCGATGTTGACTCACAGGGGTTAATTTTGACTTCGTACGATAGTGTAAAACAGGCTGCTGATTTGCTATCACCCATCATCGCACAAAGTTAAAATTCCCCCCCTAGTTCCATCCATGAGGCCTCATGAATATCCCCAATCCTGGGTAGACCCTCCTCCCCAATACTTCACCACCCAGCTCAGCCTGCCCAACTGAACTCTGATTTGAGCACTGGATGGAAAGAAAGTGACTTAATTGGTTCCTCTTGTGAATGTCTGCCTTAGGCATCTGCGCAAGTAAACATTGTGCAGACAAAGTACTCCCATGTTTCGTGCCCACCTTGAATGCCCCCCTGGTTCTGTTCTATTCATTCAGTTACAGTGTCTACAAAAGCCAGAGTCATGTGATTGTGGCCCAGAGCCATTGGCTCAGCTATTCTGTACCACTCACCCACTGGTAGTATTTATTTTCTAACTTATGTTTATTTGATGTCATTTCATTTGTGGCTGTTGTATTTCTCCTCATCTCCCCCTGGTTCTTTTGCCAATTATCTTAAACCTCTGTCCTCTGATTACCAGCTCACCCAACAGTGGAAACAGTATCTTCTTATTTACTCTATAAAAACCCTTTATAATCTTGAACAGCTTTATTAAATCTCCCCTTAACCTTCTCTGCTCCAAGGTCAACAATCCTGGCTTTTCTAGTCTCTCCACAACCCTGGTATAATTCTGGTCAATCTCCTTTGCACCCAATACAAGGCCTTGACATCCTTCCTAAAGAGTGGTGCCCAGAATTGGACACAATACTTCAGCTGAGGCCTAACCAGTGGTTTATAAAGGTTTAGCATAACTTCCTTGCTTATTATTAAGCAATTAAATATATTAATAATTAATTTGGCATATTTTAATATCTAATCATATGTTCACATCCGATAATTTGATATATTTAGAAGTACATATAACTGGATATATTTATACAATTAACTATATTCTAATAATTATATATTAATATTTCTCATATTTACATATAATCTGATATTTTTCTGTCTGCACTAGAATTATTGATTTCATTGTTTAGAAACACACAGA
The DNA here is from genome assembly GCF_035084215.1 of Heptranchias perlo. Lineage (NCBI taxonomy): Eukaryota > Metazoa > Chordata > Chondrichthyes > Hexanchiformes > Hexanchidae > Heptranchias > Heptranchias perlo. Next base: position 45,826,634 of record NC_090341.1, read on the forward strand.
GAGGGAAATATTGGCTCCTGCATACTTGCCTACTTAATTCCTAATTATATAATGGGGGACAGGGTCTGATGAGCAACGCAGATTAGGCACAGGTTTATTTATCGACTTATTTATCTACTCAATTCTTTCTTTTAAAACCTTTACGCTTGAGCAAAAACCATTTAAGATCATGAATAATTAGAAATATTCATTGACATACGTTAGTAGCTCATTATAACACGTGCTTGTCTGTACGTAAATAGTCCCTGTTGTCAGCAAAGGTTGTAGAATTCCAAAGGGTGCCATGCAAAAATAGGGCTACTCCTGATGTTTAATCATTCGATTCTACACAATTAAATATTAAAAATCAATATGCCCCTATAATATATTCCTGTGTTCATTATTTTATTTTCTCTCTGCTCCTTGCCAGTTTAATTTACAGATGAAAGATCAGCTCCTTGCTGCAATCTTAACTACTTCTTGTTCATTCCTCGCAAGCTCTGCCCTTACTCCCTGGAGCAAGTTGTTGGACACAAACACCTGTGACCTCCTGCCAGCAACCATCTGGTTCTCCACACGCTTACCCTCTGTAACATTACACAAGCGATTGATTGATGGATTTGTCTGCATGAACATCTCCCCCCCGCCCCCCCAACCATGTGGATTAGAAGCGAGAGGAGTGCAAACTTGTTCTACAACAACTGTGCTATCATAACTGTAATCTAATGTGCCAACATCATTATTAGGACACATCACATTGCAACACAAGGGCCTTCAATACAAATTGTGAATCACATAACGTGTGCAATGTGAAGTCTGGTGAAAATACCGACTCTGGGGGTTATTTTGATTTTGGGTGATCGTGTAAAATGGGCAAGAGCCCGCTTTACATCTCTCCCCCTTTTCATTTCCATTGAGGTCAGGAAGTTTAAAATAACAGTTCCAGTTATACCCAGCCTTTTTCTAACAGGCGATTCCTGAAGGTGGAGACCAATAGCAGCATGTCCAGATCACCAATTACTTCATTTTTCTCCTGTGCTAGTTTGTCCATAATTCATGTCCAAAGATCTGAGATAGCTAAGTGCAAAGAAAGTGAGAAGACACTAGACTTTCCACCAGTGCCATTAGATTCAATTAGCAGCTTATTATGTAAAGAATCATATTTAACACTTTATCCTCTGAGGTCCTTTCTCTCAATCACTTCACACTGAATGGGCTTTGCAAGTATAGGGCCTGAAAATGCATGGGCCATGATCCCCCCAGTGCCAACCCGGCTGGAGTATGCAGAGATCAGTGGCTGGGTGCCTCGTATGCTTGAGGCTGGTAGATGGCTGCCATGCCCCTCCCCTAGAAAAAACATTTAAAAAAGCCCTTAACAAGAGAGCTGAAACAGTTCTTATTAAATTTCCCCTCTTTGGAGATCCAGGTTGATACATACATTCTAAACCAACATCAATAAATCAGATTATCTGGTCATTTATCTCATTGCTATTTGTGGGAGCTTGCTGTGCGCAATTGGCTGCAGTGTTTCCTATCATTACAACACTTCAAAAAAAGTAGTTAATTGGCTGTAAAGAGCTTTGGGACATCCTGAGGTCATGAAAGGAGCTATAAAAATACAAGTTCTTTCTTTTGTTTCTTTAAATTGCCAAGTTGTATTCAGCAGATTTGATTAGATAAATCTTGCTTCTGTGTCCATAGATTCACCTGGTGATTTATAGGAAGACATTGTATGATGCACATTTAATTTTCGTGCACATTGCCACTGACTGTAGACATCCAGTGATCCGAGCATCAGTCATATTGTGTGATCATGAAAGGTCTCCACTTCAGAAATGTGGAAATGAGCTCTGTGCCAATGAGAATTGTGCTTCCTGCTCAGATTTCAAGCAGTTGGACAATAATCGAGCTGCAGCCAGAGCTCTGGAGTTATATCGGACCAGGGCAGAACCATGTGCAGCTTGGCCCACTAAGAAGCCAAGATCTTTGCTTTCCCAAAATGTTTCACATGATATAAACTACCTTACTGAAGAAAAAGTGAATGAAGTTTTAAGTGTATGCAATGAAACTGGAGAATTCTCCAGTCAGGCCTAGATCAAGTGATCTCACATTCTAATGTTAGTTACTGGGATATGGGTCATCAGGGATTATTAATCAAACGTTCACTGCTGGCTGGCTTCATAAATTATTTCTCTGTAGATAATTTATTTAAATTAATAGATCTTTTTTCTATCCATTGAGAACAATGGATAAATAACTCTTTAAAAAGTAGCCTTTGGCCCTCTCCAGACAAGCAATATTATAACGCAGATAATGAGCAACAAGTGGATTGTGGAGGAGAGAATGCTTGGAAAGTTGGACGCTAGACTTAGAGGGTGAGGACATTATTGAGTTCTTCTGAGAAATGTGTCCTGAGGTTACTGCAGGTACTATTTCATAAAAGAGCAGTTACAACCAACAAGCAGTGTGTTATCTTCCTAGGTAACAGTGCTAAATTGAGTGATTTTGTTTGTCACTGGTGGAGTTTGGAAGGATCTGATCTTGTAAAAGCTCATTGCAGTGGTGACCTTTGCACTCCTGAGATGGGCCACCCCTGTGGTGCAAGTTGACTGCAGGCTGGCCTCCAGGAGGTGGCATGGCTGTGTGACGGCCTCCTTTATGAATTGTGAGTGCTGAAAATAGTTCTCCTTTGAAATGCCCAGGTTAGACTGTCTTGACCAGTAAATGTGGGCCCTGGTGTAATGATGGGTACGTTTATAAAGCCTGAGGCATGAGTTGCCCCTGCCTTTCATGCCTTCTCAAGAACTGCTCTTCCTCCATCAAATCTAGGCGTGCCAATGAAAGCCCCACAGTAATTCCCATTCTGCCCATTTTGGTTGCTACAAGCAAAATAGCAGCTGGAAGCAAAACGGTTATAACAGACAGAGCTAAAAAAAAAGACTTGCAAAAATCAGATGATACAGCAATAAAAAAAATGCACCAAAAAAAATGAACAAATATAAATGCAAAAATATAAGGTGAAAATAGTCCCGAATTTCCAATCGACAATAGTTGTCACCAATAAGTGGTGGGGACTGCACAGGCAACGGTAATTTTAGGCTTGTAAGAGGTTAATTTGTGAAAGTACATTCTGCACATGTGATTTTCTGTGAAACAGACTCAAAATAATGATAAATCACCAATGAAATGCGATATATAATCATCTTTGCCACCTGGATTTAAGCATCACTTGACGAAAGTGCAGAGAGGAAAATCTGGCGGGAATATTGCACACTCCTTACACAACCCATCGGATTTGCCTTCCATTACCCAGGTGGTGAAGATGAAAATCTATCCCAGTAAGTGCAAAAACGTTCGTAATGTATAGCATTTCTAATGGAATCATTTGCCATAATTAATAGTGATAGATACCAAAGGAGCCCTGATAGAACCTCAAAATGCATTCATAGAAACATAGAAAATTTATATCTCTGAAGGGGGCCATTCGGCCCATCCTGCCTGTGCCGGTCGAAATAGAGCTACCCAGCCTAATCCCATTTTCTAGCACTTGGTCCGAAGCCTTGTGAATTATGGCACTTCAAGTGTATATCCAAGTACTTTTTAAATGTGATAAGGGTTTCTGCCTCTACCACCCTTTCAGGTAGTGACTTCCAGACCCCTAACACTTTCTGGTGAAAATCTTTTTCCTCAGCTCCCTTCTAATCCTTCTACCAATTACTTTAAATCTATGCCCCCTGATTATTGACCTCTCTGCTAAGGGAAATAGGTCCTTCCTGTCTACTCTATCTAGGCCCCTCAAAATAATTTTATACACCTCAATTAAATCTCCCCTCAGCCTCCTCTGTTCCAAAGAAAACAACTCCAGCCTATCCAACCTCTCCTCATAGCTAAAATTCTTCAGTCCTGGCAACGTCCTCATAAATCTCCTCTGTACCCTTTTTAGTGCAATCACGTCTTTCCTGTAATGTGGTGACCAGAACTGTACGCAGTACTGTAGCTGTAGCCTAACTAGTGTTTTATACAGTTCTAACATAACCTCCTGATCTTATATCCTATGCCTTGGCTAATAAAGTATCCCGTATGCCTTCTTAACCACCTTATCTACCTGTCCTGCTACCTTCAGCGATCTGTGGACATGCATAGAAACAAAGAAAATAGGAGCAGGAGTAGGCCATTTGGCCCTTCGAGCCTGCTCTGCGATTCAATATGATCATGGCTGATCCTCTATCTCAATAACATATTCCTGCTCTCTCCCCATACCCCTTGATGCCTTCTGTGTTTCCAAGGTCCCTCAATTCCTCTACACTTCTCAGTATCCTACCATTTATTGTGTATTCCCTTGCCTTGTTTGCCCTCCCCAAATGCATTACCTCACACTTCTCCGTATTCAATTCCATTTGCCACTTTTCTGCCCACCTGATCAGTCCATTGATATCTTCCTGCATAAACAAAATACTGTGGATGCTGGAAATCTGAAATAAAAACAGAAAATGCTAGAGAAGCTCAGCAAGTCAGGCAGCATCTGTGGAGAAAGAAACAGAGTTAACGTTTCAGGTCGAAGACCTCTCATCAGAACTGGAAGATGTTAAAAGAGTTAAAGTTTTTGATGAAGTACAGAGCCAGAGAAAGGGGGGAAGGAGAGGGGAGGAAAGAACAAAAGAGAAGGTCTGTGATAGGGTAGAGGGCACGAGTGATTAAATGACAAAAGGGATGATGGTGCAAGGCAAGGAAGGTGGGAATGGGACAGGTTAAGAAACAAAAGATTGATCAGGAGTAGCTGTAAATGGCAGCAGCAGAACCATTCTTCCTGCAGTCTGCAGCTTTCCTCCTCACTTTCAACCACACGGCCAATTTTTATGTCATGTGCAAACTTCTTAATCATGCCCCCACCTTTAAGTCCAAATCATTAATATATACCACAAAAAGCAAGGGACATACTACTGAGCCCTGCGGAACCCCACTAGAAACAGCCATCCAGTCACAAAAACACCCGTTGACTATTATTGCCCTTTGTTATCCTTTGCTTCCTGCCACTGAGCCAACTTTGGATCCAATTTTCTACTTTCCCTTGGATCCCATGGGCTTTTACTTTTTTGACCAGTCTGCCATGTTGTCAAAAGCCTTGCTAAAATCCACGTAGACTACATCAACACACTATCCTCATCAACCCTCCTTGTTACCTCCTCAAAAAATTCAATCAAGTTAGTCAGACATGACCTTCACTTAACAAATTCATGTTGACTGTACTTGATTAATCTGTGTCTTTCCAAATGATTGTTTATACTCCCTCAGAATTGATTTCAATAATTTGCTGATCACCGAGGTTAGAGTGACTGACAATTCATATTGCCATTATATGCAGTAAAACTTAATAGCTTGTGTTTCATGCTGAGTGCTCAGGAATAGATCTGAGCAAATGTGTAAATTACGTCACAGCAATGTAAGTATCTAATACACAAATGGTCTAAGAAAACTTCAAAGGCATCCCAGAATTGAATGTAAAAAATATAGCTCGGTTAAAATGTTTGATCAGGTTTAGGGATTGAGAAACTGTTTGCTTTTACATCATAGAGCTAGCACCAGAGGTGACGACAGCAATGTATAATGAATTGTTTGAGGTCCTTGTGCATGAATTTGTGCTAAATTTACAATCCATCTAATTTGAATGATTGGGTTGATGTGTTTTCTTAGTAATAATAATGAAGAGAAAACACAGTGTAGAATTGAATTGGTCATTACACTGACATTTAGTTAACTGCTATTTATAACTAAGCTCTTCACTTTTAAGTCTTTGTCCATTTATTTTTAATGCCTTCTGTGCTTTATAAAGTTAGTAATTTTTTTCTTGTTTATATCCTTAAAGCAAGAGTTGGATTGCATAAATGATATAGAAAGTATTTTAAAGTTGGAAGATGTATTGGTTCAGAATCTCTGCATTCAGAAATTGTGGCTGTTTTTATTGAACTCTCTTGCTCGTTCCCCAACTGCTAATGGGTGTTGTCATTATGATCATTGATGGCTAACTGTAATAGAGATAACCAGAATTGGGATTTACTTCAGGGCTCTCGAAGTTCAGCTCAGTTTATGGTTCTGATTGATGTTAACTGAACAGGTGGTCTCTGTATACTGGACACCTTTAAAACATATTTTCCTGATTAGCCACGTGGTTAACATGTGCTATATTTAACATTTTGCAATGAGAAAATGTACTTACTTTCTTGCAATTGGGCGTGTCATCAAAATATATTTAAAAGACTTCATGATACTAGGCCCTGAATTCCCAATGTTGAGGTAGCATTGGCAATCCAAATTCAGCAAGCTTCACCTTCATCGACACATGTGATAATGAGCTCACTAACGACTGCAGAAATCTGGGAAATTCCACAAAGGCCTCAGTTTAGTACCCCTTTCAGTCCCAAAAGCACTTTCTTATTCATAACTAATGCCCAAGAATATTCATTGTATATTGCTCCACAGTATTTAAAATTCCTCTAGGATCTGGGAAAGGAGCAGGCGAACGAGAGCAGCACTGGCACAGACACAATGGGTTCAATGGCCTTTTTCTGTACCCAGATGTCTATGATTCTTGTTGTATTTTGGACATCTTGTTGTATCCCTACTTATAATCAATTTGATGATACAGTTCAAAAATCTCATATTCTGATTTATTACTGACCTTCCCTTTGACATTGACGAAGGGTTGTCTCAACACAGAGCAGGGCGTTGTTTTGTAGAATGATGCTTTGAGAGCTCTACATTCTTTCCATAGAGGCAGCTTTGCTTCACGTGTTTAAACACATCAACATGCAGAACATGCAGGGAACTGTAATTATGTATTCATGAAAAACTAAAAACTGAAATGTTTACCCAGTGGCAATCCTTCGTTAGTTATAATTAATGGCTTAATTCCTAACAATTGCTTAATTTGTATGTGTTAGGTAACATTTTATCTTGACGAAAACAACTTGTTAGCAGTGATAATAATGGATGGTGGCAATGTTCATCTTTGGTTAGTATTTAGGTAAATTTGGGAAAAGCTGGACAGACTATCTTTTTGCAGTGCTTTCACTCTCTGCTATAATATAACCGTAATGTGGCTCAGCGGTAGCACTCTCGCCTCTGAGACAGAAGGTCATGGGTTCAAGCTCCCACTCCAGAGTCTTGAGCACAAATTCTAGGCTGACACTCCAGTACAGTACTGAGAGAGTGCTGCACTGTCGGATGAGACGTTAAAACTGAGGCCATATCTGTCCTCTCAGATGAACATATAAGATCCCATGGCACTATTCAAAGAAGAGCAGGGGAGTTCTCCCTGGGGTCCTGGCCAATATTTATCCCTCAGCCAACATCACTAAAAACAGATTACCTGGTCATTATCACATTGCTGTTTGTGGGACCTTGTTGTGTAAATTGGCTGCCACATTTCCTACATTACAACAATGACATTACTTCAAAAGTACTTCATTGGCTATAAAGCGCTTTGGGACATCCTGAGGCCATGAAAGGTGCTATATAAATACAAGTTCTTTCTTTCGAATGTTAATACACTGGCTAAGTTGACCATTTAAAAGAAGTACATCTTGGAAGATCTGACTGATATAAAACTTACTATTGGAGGAAGATAACTATTCTTTACTCTTGATATTGAGATAGAGATAAATGCTTCCGAGAGCTATCTTATACAATAACACTTCCAGCTTCCTTGCCTTTTCTCAGTCTTCCTGCGACTTTCCCTGTGAACTCTGTTTAATTTCTCTGCTGATAGTCAGATTCAACCAGTGACCATAAGAGCCATAAGACCATACGAGATAGGAGCAGGAGTAGGCCATTCGGTCCCTGGAGCCTGCTCCGCCATTCAATGAGATCATGGCTGATCTGATTTTTACCTCAACTCCACTTTCCCTCCCTTTCCCCATATCCTTTGACTCCCTTGCTGATCAAAAACTTGCTGACCAGTGGCTCACAGTTGACCCTACTTTGTACAGTGTAGTATGAATGACATAGAATGACATAGAATTCACAGCCTGGAAACAGGCCATTCAGCCCAACTGGTCTATGCCAGCATTTATGGTCCACATAAGCCTCCTTCCACCCCCATTTTATCTAACCCTATTAGCATATCCATTTAACCCTTTCTCCCTTGTGTGTTCATCTAGCTTCCCCTTCAATGCATCTATGCCATTCACCTCAACTGCACCTTGTGATAGTGAGTTCCACGTTCTTACCACTCTTTCGGTAAAGAAGTTTCTCCTGAATTCCCTATTAGATTTATTCAGTCTTGGCAGAGGAACCTTCCAATCTATCCCCTCAGCTCTCTGCAGTCTGCTTTATTTTGGATGGTTTTCACACTATTTCCTCACCTCCTCCTGTCAGTTATATTTACATTCAGCAAGTTCTTCCATGTATTGTCCAGCCTTTGGTGTGTTTTATGGTAGAAAGAAAAGAACTCATAATTATTTAGCACCTTTCACATCCTCAAGATGTCCCGAAGCCCTCACAGCAAGGGATCTGAAGTGTAGCCACTATTTTATAGGCAAATACGGCCGCCAACAATGCACATAGCAAGCTCCCAAACACAGCGATGAGATAAGTGACAGATAGTCTGCTTTTAGTGGTTTTGGATGAGGGATGTATATTGCTCAGTACACATGGAGAACTCCCTATTCTTCTTCCAATAGTGTCAAAGGATCTTTTACATCCCTCTGAACAGGCATACAAGGCCTTGGTTTAACCTTTCACTGCACCTCTGGCAATGCAGCACTCCCTCAGTACTGCTTTGAAGTGTTAGTCTAAATTATGTGTTCATGTCGATCATGGGCTTTGAACCCACAACCCTGACTCAATGATAAGAGTGGTCCACCATGTACAAATTTTCAACAAGCCTTGAATTGTATCCAAATATTGAATAGTAAAAAGCTGCTTAATTTTCCATGCCCTGTATCAGTGATGTATAGTTTCTGCTCAGTATTAAAAGTTAGTAACTTTGATTGTCATGTAGAAAACCACTAAAATTCATCATTTAATATTTGGACAGCCTTTTTGTGAGTGTTGTTATTCCTAGTCATCTGTTGCTATGGTGATTCAAGTAATCTGTTACTATGGTGTTTTTTTTCTCTTTGATGTTCTTATTCATCTGCTACATGCTGTACACATTGAACTTATTTAATAACTTCCCCATTTAGATACTTGGATGCTGAGTTGCTCTTTCACAGGCATATCCTTCCCTACGGGGTTTCAAGTCCCTGAAAAGATATTCAATATGTTTGGAGTTTATGGGGGTTAAATTGGACAATCCTCGAATCCGGGCGCGGGGGTCGCAGTGCGCGATTATTCCCCCTCCCGGTCGATTAGATGCAGGCAGCACGTGAGATTCGTGCTGCCGGATCAACTCCACGATTTCTGCGTGCAGCCAGCGCTACCTGCGCTGTTGAGTATGGGGAGGGGCCAGCACTACTTAAAGGCAGCCTGCACCTCTTAAAGGGGAGGTGCACTGTCAATGCAATCGGTGGTGGAAGACAATTGTAATGACTGGACCTGCAAGAGAGCGTGCACCAGGGTTCTCCGGAGATGCACTGGAGGCCTTGGTGGAGGAGGTGGACGCACGGAGGGCCATCCTGTACCCGCAGGGTGGCAGGAAATCTTCCAGACACCAGATAAGGAGTCAGTGGGAGGAAGTGGCGCTGGAAGTGAATGCCAGGAGCATTGCACCAGGCACGTGGATGCAGTGCAGGAAAAAGTTCAATGATTTGACACGAGTGGTCAAGGTGAGTGAATTCAAGTGTCAAGTGGCACATCCTACCAACTGCACCACTGCTCCACACATGACACTCCCATCACCCACCAACCAACAAACGCTTACCGTCCGTAGGCAATGCTGCACTTCGGATGCTGCATCTCACCCTCACCCTACCACTCTTGCAATCCACACACCCACAACTCACAGGTCACACACTGGCAGCTATTCACCATGACAGGCACATCACCCAAACATCTTGCAGGACACTCACTGACACACTTCCCTCAGTCTTGCAGGAGAAGGTGGCACATAACAGCCAGCAGCAGGAAAGAACAGACGGAGGACAGGCACATCTACTCGTCCTCACCCGCATGGAGAAGACCATGCTGGGGATCATTGGACGGGCCGTCGCTGTGGCCGTGGCCACTGGTGGTGCTGGAGGTATCGATGATGAGGGTCTCTGCATACCTAATCCCCCTTCTCGTTTCCCACATCTCCCTCATCCCACAATCTTTTCTGACTCATATGCTGTAGATGGTGCCAGCACGCAACGTCTTACTATCTCCTCTCCCCGCACCACAACTCAACCCGTCTCCCTTTGTCATTGCAAATACCCAAGAATTGAAGCTGGCACTGTCCGAGTTGGAGGAGGAGGAGGAGGGGGACAGTGATAATGAACCCCATCGTCACTTGATCTGACACTCGCATCCACCAGCTCAGATACTGACATTGCACGTAGTGTAGAGGCTAGGTTAGGGGAGGGATCTGCACGTGGTCAGATACTGGGCACAATTACGCAGGAGCCGGGGGGGGGGAATGGATACCACAGGTGCCAGCAGCTGCTTTGGAAGTTCAGACTGCTGCTATTGTGGATCTGGGGACCGCTGTGGAACGGGATTTCCAAAGAAATCACAGCTGTCCAGCAATCTGTTCTCCAGCAGATCACCAGGATTGCTGAGGCACCACCCCAGGAGGGTGGCAGTGGTGCCATGGCAGTCGAACCTGCTGTCCTCTCTCAGGATGACAATATTCCTGCTCCCACCCCTGCCACTCTGCCAGTGCCCTTGCTGTTGCCTGTCAGCCAGCCAGGCCAAACTGCTGCAGCCCAGGATGAGATGGTGCAGTCTGAAGCCGGGCCCTCCCGGCCCAGAGCTGCTCGAGATCATCCTCCATGGCCATCTACACACTCCTCAAATGTAGGTCAGTAGCCTCCCACCACCTATGCTCCAGCCAGTGGGGATGCACCTCGTCGGAACACTAGGAAAAGAAAAGGCACACGAACAACAGGCACTAAAGGAATGCACAAAGGTGAATAGTTAATGTTGTATACATGATTTCATGGGTTGGTTTTTAAATTTGTATTTAACATCGCAGTTGGTGGAGGTTTTTATTTGTGCGATGAGCTGAGGGAGGAAGCAATGTGTAATCATAAGGAGGACAATTTGATGGACATGTGGGAGAGCAAAGGTGAGGTGTGCAGGACTGTTGGTGACTTGGGAGGTGTCGTTGTGGTTATTGATATCGCTCATGAATAAGGTGAGCACGCAGAGCCCTGGCAGACAGGGCCTGTGCACCTTGTTGCCTCTTTGCCTTTCTCCACTTCCTCCTCCATTCCTGCCCCTTCTCCTCCTCCTCTTCCTCTGCCTCTGGCTCAGAGTCTTGCTGGATAGGCGGTGGCAAGGGCTATCCTCTTATGAGAGCGAGGTTGTGCAGCATCCAACATACAATGAGGAATCTTGACACCCGCTCAGCTGAGTACTGCAGGGCTCCTCCAGAATGGTTCAGGCAGCGGGAGCATTGCTTTAGGACACCTACGGAGCGCTTGATGATGTTGCATGTGGCAGCATGGCTCTCACTGTAGGCCTGCTCTGCACGTGTGTGTGCGTTCCTGACCGGAGTCATGAGCCACCTCATGAGGGGATAGCCCTTGTCACCCAGTAACCAGCCTTTGACTTGCCATGCCAGTTGAAAGATAATTGGGACGTTGGACTGCCACATAATGAAGGCATCATGAGTGCTCCCATGGTAGCGGGCATTGACCGGCACCTGATGCGCTATGTGTGGTCGCACACCAGCTGCACATTGAGAGAGTGGAATCCCTGTCTGTTCATGAAGATGGTCGAGTTGAGATGTGGAGCATGCAGGGCAATATGCGTGCAGTCAATGGCACCCTGCACCATGGGGAAGCCTGAAATGCGAGCAAACCCTCGAACTTGCTCATTCTGCTGCTTTCTGTCAAGAGGGAATGTGGTGAACCTGTTGTGCAGTTCGTACAGAGCCTCAGTGACCTCCCTTATGCAGCAGTGCACTGCAAATTGCGAGATGTTGCACAGATCGCCAGCAGAGGACTGAAATGATCCAAAGCCGTAAATGTTCAGCGCCACGGTTACTTTGACAGCCACAGGCAATGCTGTCCTTGTCCCGCTCTGAGGCTGCAGTTGTGGCTGTAGCAATTTACATATCTCTGTCACAACCTCTTTGGTGAACCGCAGCCATCGGATGCACTGATCTTCGCTCATGTTGAGGTAAGAGAATTGGTCCCTGAAGGTCTCCATTGGAGATGGCCTCCTGCTTAGTGCCCTGCACCTCCTCCTCCTCCCTCTCCTCGCAGCTTGACCTGCTCCGTGTAGCCTGTCTGTATGCTCCCAATCATGTTCAATGCCCAGCGGGAGCCCTTGCAGGTGGTAGAAGTTTGGAACTCTCTTCCACAAACGGCAATTGATACTAGCTCAATTGCTAAATTTAAATGTGAGGTAGATAGCTTTTTGGCAACCAAAGGTATTAAGGGATATGGGCCAAAGGCAGGTATATGGAGTTAGATCACAGATCAGCCATAATCTTATCAAATGGCAGAGCAGACACAAGGGGCTGAATGGCCTACTCCTGTTCCTATGTTCCTATATTCTCTCTACTTTATATGGTGCCGGCATTCGCTATCTGCGCATGCACAAATGCTATTACCAAGATGGCGGCCGGCGCAAGTCACGCTGGAAGTGTGTGCGCGCATTCCGGACTCCATTTTGGGTCCTTAGGAGACCGCGTAGCGCTTACCAAATGGGTGTTATGTGGCCCAATTTACAGCCCTATATTCCTATTCATCTAGATTCCTCCCATACATCATCTAAAATGATGACACTCCCAGCAAGAGAGGGCACTTAATATCCCAAATTGCTACCAGTGGGAGGAGCAATTGTGGGGGAACATTGCTTGGATGTTATACACAGCAGATGCCTCTGGGAATGATAATATGTGGCTGGGTGCATCCCATATGGCTGGTCAGCAAATAACACTGGGAGCCTATGCACCAAATGTGCACAAGGTTCACTAATATCCTAGGATTTATCTAGATTAGGGTGAATTATAATATGACTGGAGCATCTGAGCAGTGATCCCGATATTAAGCACCCATTTGGAATGAGCACTTCATGAAGGCCTATCAAGCGAGGGGGAATTTTGCCCAGGGATGGGCATCACCTTAATATAGGGCCACACTTCTTTGTTACAGTGGCATAATGATCTTGAGACAGTAATTACCCTCTTGACTTTCATAATGTCTTGCCACATTTCCATTAATGAAAAGTATTTTAAATTTAGAGGGATGGGGGGAGAGGTACAGGGGAAAATAGTTACTATGAAAAATACAAGTTTTAGAGAGTGTAAAATGTGGGTGAATGAAGTCGTGAAATGTCAAGAACAAAATTTGACTTTGGAAGCATTCCTTCTCACCTCCACCCTGGTAAGATCTGGGATGACACAGCACCGTGGGACGAGCTCCATCACACAGACTACAGCAGTTCAATAAAGGCGGCTCACCACCACCTTCTCAAGGGAACCTGAGGATGGGCAATAAATGCTGGACTTCCTAGTGACGGTCATATCCCACAATATGAATCTGAAAAGGCAAAAATAGATGGGGGGAACTGGAGGAAATGCCTCAAAGGAAAAACATTTGCCTTACAAGATATTCTTAGAAGGCATCTTTGACCTGTGAGGAGAAGATGACACAGCTCTTCTGCCTGACATCCATCAATGGAGCAGAAAAACATGGGCTGCAAACTCATAGTGATGCAATTGATTTTTAATCACTGTGCAATTTCTGGGATGAGGCCAATAGTGTAAAAGTTGAGAGCTTCAATTATTTTAAGTGCTACTGGCAAAGCAGGGCAAGCAACAGAATAGGATTCAAAGCCACCCTTCCAGTCACTACGCCAGCCTTTCAGCCAGATCGAAAGCGTTTGAGCCTTTCAGTTAATGGAAGGCATTTCTTTTTGGGTGCAAGCTCACTTGGGTGTTTGCTCTCATCTGAATCAGTTCCAATTTGGTGTAAAAAAATCTATCAGAAGTTCAGCTTGAAATTAGTAATGTGCAATTGCACACAGTTTACACCCATGGTACTCTCTCTCAATGAGATGAGTGGGTTGGATTGGCATGTAGTGCGTAGTGAAGATGGGAGCTATCAGTAAATATAGTTCCAGTAGAGCTGATGACAGATGCCACAGAAAATGCTGCATTTGATGTTAATCTAGCGAATGATAAATATCAAGCGGAAAATCGGTCTTGAAATCTTGCATCCGACAGCTCTAAACTCTAAGTTTGAAAGGTCATTTTAGTATTTATGAAGTATTTGGTATTGTTCAGGGCACTAGCTTTGTGTTTTTAGTCCCTGAAGAATCTGTTACCTTACAGGGAGTATAGCTGTGAACTAAATACTATATGCAAAGTACTGGATGTTAAGAGGTACCTGCAGAAGGCCATACAGTCAGGACCACGCTGGTGCAGAGTGACAAGAGAAGCTGCCAAAAAAAAACCTGGTATTGCAGGCTTTGTTTCATTTCTGAAGGGCAATTTTACTTATGTGAAGCAGAGCGATGCTTATTTCTGAACTCCCTTTTGTAGACATGTCATAAAAAATATATCATTACTGATTTTTGGAGTATTGTTCTTGCACAGTATCACTTGCTGCTCAGTTTTATGGAACTCAACAGGGAACTCTTTTAAAGCAGCTTCCAACAACCAAACCCCCACCCCCTCCCACCCCATCCCAATCCCACCCACCCAACTTCGCTGGTTCACCAGCTTGTGACATTATAAAGACAATAGGAAAAGGCAAGGATGTGTAAAAGACATTCAGCCCATCGAAGCTCATCCCTCGGCCACCTTAACCCTCACTTTATGGTATCTATTTTGGCTTTGCCGAACTGAATTTCAGATGCTTGTCATGCTTTTGTCTTTATCACCCTGCCCACTCTTGAGTAAAGAGATTTTGCCGAAAGTGTCCCACATATTTGTTTTAAATAAACTTTTCACTGGTCCCATTTCCCTGGCTTTATTTGAAGTAATATTCTGGGTTTTTCTGCAATATTTATTGTACCTTGATGGAGGGGCTCCTTCAACCACTTTCTTTCTAATTTATATTGTTGAAAGGACTTAGTGAACTGCAGGTGATGGAAAGTCAAACAGCGTGATAGGTAGGCCACAGGTTCATTTATAAAAATATCTCCATGCTTGTTTCTGCTGACTTGGCAACATGGTTGTTTTAAAGCACACTTTGACGACTGTACAATCCTTTTCACCACTTTAATACTTTATTATGTTCTGCACTTATTGCTAATGAAAGAAGCATCCTATTAAATCAGGAATTGTTATTTGCATTGGGACAGGCAAGACTTGGCCAGGAAATTAAAAAGGTCCACAACAATCCAATAAAACGCTGTGATTATCATAAAGCAAAAATGTGCTGAAATGCTGTGATGTGTGTCTCGATATGTGGTGCTCGACCTCTGCAGTGATGGCTGCCATCTTGTCAATTGATTTCAGTTAAATTATAATGAGCATTTTGACAAGGTAGGTTTGCCAGTGGGATTTCTAAAAACAAATCTGCATTTCAGAAGCTGGTGGAACATGTCAGCAAATCTCCCACATGCATGGGGGAAGCAGCATGACCTAGATTCACAAGTCTAGTAAATTACTAAAGTTGTAATGGAGCCAAATGCTAGCAGAAGTATCTGGAGCATTCCTGGCACTGTATCCCTGCAGTTGAATGTCTGTGTACACCAAAAACATGATCTGTTAGTGATGTTTGAATTGATTAGCTTTTGACTTGTTAGTAAAACACAGCTTCATATCATTTATTGCACTTCTCCCCACCTTCCCCCATTCAGGAAGTAATTTTCTTTTTTTCTTTAGGTTTTCCTCCCACTGGCACATACCATTCCCTTACTGATAGGGGAGGCACAAAATCTGTTTCCAGATTGTTACCTATTTAACTCTAGAGCCAATTGCTAAGAGAAGTATGATTTGCTATCTAATTACTGCTCCTTCAGAGAAAGCACCTCAAATTTGCTTGGGTTTTATCCTAGTCTAGGACACCGAGCATTTGAAGTTATCACCCAAAAAACAAAACCTGTACTTCCTGGCAACAGATTGAGCAGATGATAAGAGGCTAAGTTGTTCCAAATTCAGTACAAATTGAATAGATCGCTGTCACAACGATTTGGATCAGTTTGGAGTTGGTTACAATTTTAAAATTCAGACCTACATAATTACTTTTTGTCTTCAATCCCAATGCACCTAGTCATTCCTTTCAAGTTAATCTCAATTAGTCTCACGTAAGTGAGACATCAAGGCAGCATTTGACCGAGTGTGGCACCAAGGAGCCCTAGTAAAATTGAAATCAATGGGAATCAGGGGGAAAACTCTCCAGTGGCTGGAGTCATACCTAGCACAAAGGAAGATGGTAGTGGTTGTTGGGGCCAATCATCTCAGCCCCAGGACATTGCTGCAGGAGTTCCTCAGGGCAGCATCCTTGGCCCAACCATCTTCAGCTGCTTCATCAATGACCTTCCCTCCATCATAAGGTCAGAAATGGGGATGTTCGCCGATGATTGCACAGTGTTCAGTTCCATTTGCAAACCCTCAGATAATGAGGCAGTCCGTGCTCGCATGCAGCAAGACCTGGACAACATTCGGACTTGGGCTCATAAATGGCAAGTAACATTTGCGCCAGATAAGTGCCAGGCAATGACCATCTCCAGCAAGAGAGAATCTAACCACCTTCCCTTGACATTCAATGGCAATACTATCGCCAAATCCGTCACCACCAAAATCCTGGGGGTCACCAGAAACTTAACTGGACCATCCACACAAATACTGTGGCTACAAGAGCAGGTCAGAGGCTGGGTATTCAGTGGTGAGTGATTCACCTCCTGACTCCCCAAAGCCTTTCCACCATCTACAAGGCACAAGTCAGGAGTGTGATGGAATACTCTCCACTTGCCTGGATGAGTGCAGCTCCAACAACACTCAAGAAGCTCGTCACCATCCAGGACAAAAAAGCCCACTTGATTGGTAACCCATCCACCACCCTAAGTATTCACTCCCTTCACCACCGGCGCACAGTGGCTGCAGTGTGTACCATCCACAGGATGCGTTGCATTAACTCGCCAAGGCTTCTTCGACAGCCCCTCTCAAACCTAGAAGGACAGGGCAGCAGACACATGGGAACAACATCACCTGCACATTCCCCTCGAAGTCACACACCATCCCGACTTGGAAATATATCACCGTTCCTTCATCGTCGCTGAGTCAAAATCCTGGAACTCCCTACCTAACAGTACTATGGGAGAACCTTCACCACACGGACTGCAGCGGTTCAAGAAGGCGGCTCACCACCACCTTCTTCAGGGAAATTAGGGATGGGCAATAAATGCTGGCCTCGCCACCAACGAATAATAAAAATAGCTAATTTATTAATATAAGATGATTGGGCCAGCTGATGAGCAGGCAGTTATCTTTGAAACATCATTTATGTTCTGAAAGCTGCAACAGGTTGGGCTTTGCCCCAACACTTTTGAGCTCATGGCAAAAATGGCAGAATCTATGAGCAGACCAAGTCTCCTATTAATGAAACATATGTCCCTTTGTGTGGTTTGATTGGGATAGCTTGCTACTGAATTAACAATTACCTCTCGGTATGGTGCATCGTGTACTGGAATCACACTTTCTCCCATCTCATTTGAAAGGTGGAAACTATCGTGTTACCTTGCGAGTGTGGGCTGTTAATGTCTAGGCAATCTGACTTTTTGCAAACATCTGCTGCAATGGTTCAACAAACACAGAGGTTGATTTTGTCTCTTCCTAGGTCAGTTTCCATTTATTAACATTCCAATGAAAGCACTCTAGCCATCAAAACCAACTCTGCTTTTGACTGAATGAATTTCTGAATATAGGCATGGACACAAATACAGAGAATCATCTAGGACAGTCTTTCTTCATTGAAATACATTGATGCTCTGGCCAGTTATATATATATTGGTCAATACTGCCACAGGGACAATGAACTTCCTTTAGATATTGAAATAAAGAGCTCAGCACATCCAAAAGTGCTTCAGAGCCAATGAAGTACTGTTTGAAGTGTAATCACTGTTGTAACATAGGGAAATCATGGCAACAAGTTTGTGCAGTCTCATGAATAACAATGAGACAAATGACCACATTACCTTCCTGTGAACTATATAGTTTTAGTGCCTGTCGCATGTACCCTTTTATTGTGGAGCGCTGTCACTTTAAGACTTAGCTTTAAGAATGAGGATTGCATTATTGTCTGGCGATCCCTGTGCACCTTGATTATGCATTTGAGAATGAATTGATACTGCTCAGAGGTGTAGCTATTCTATAAAGCCAAGATGTTTAACAATGCAGTGAACCATTTAAAATAAAAGCTAATAAACAACCTTGATTAATAGCCAGAGTCGTGGTATACAGGTCTACAGATGTCATGCTGATGCTTTCCAATACAGTGGTCAGACTGCCCTTGCAATACTGTGTTCAGTTCTGCTAACATGGTAAAGAAAAAACTTGCATTTAAGTTACACTTCTCATACCCTCAGGATGTCCAAAAGCATTGCACAATCAGTGAATTAATATTTATCTGGCGGTCCCTGTTGTTTTGTAGACAAACACAAGAGCCAATTAGTGCACAGCAAGATCCTGAAAACAGCGTTATGATAATTAATCAGTTAATCTGTTTTGGTGGTGCTGGTTGAGGGATAAATTCTGGTCAAAACATTAAGATCTCCCCTGTTCATTTTCAAATAGTGCCATGACTTGTTTTACGTCTGCCTGAACAGGCACATGGGACCTTGGTTTAATATCTCATCCAAAAGTCGGCACCTCCAGCAATGTGACACTCCCTTGGTACTACATTCCTGGGATGAGAGGGTTGTCCCAAGAGGAGAGGTTGAGTAGAATGGGCCTATATTCTCTGGAGTTTAGAAGAATGAGAGGTGACCTCATTGAACATATAAGATTCTGAGGTGGCTTGACAGGGTAGGTGCTGGGAGGTTGTTTCCCCTGGCTGGAGAGTCTAGAACTAAAGGGCATAGTCGCAGGATAAGGGGTCAGCCATTTAGGAATGAGACAAGGAGGAATTTCTTCACTCAGAGAGTTGTGAATCTTTGGAATTCTCCACCCCAGAGGGCTGTGGATGCTGAGTAGTTGACTATATTCAACACTGCGATAGATAGATTTTTGGACTCTAGGGGAATCAAGGGATATGGGGATTGGGTAGGAAAGTGGAGTTGAGGTTGAGGATCAGCCATGATCTGATTGAATGGAGGAGCAGGCTCGCGGGGCCGTACGGCCTACTCCTGCTCCTAGTTCTTATGTTCTTATTGAAGAGTCAGCCTAGATTATGTGCTGAAACCCTAGAGTGGGGCTTGAACCCATGACTTTCCTGATTCGGAGGTAAGAGTACTATCTCCGAGCTGGCACTTAATACAAAAAGGTGCGTGCCTTAAAGTGCAGCAAAAGTGATCCTAAGTGAAAAGTGTAAGAGATATGAGGGAAGATTACAGAAGTTTAAACACTTACTGTCTACAGAGAAGACATTTAAAAGGTGATCTCTGAAACAGATTGTTCACAACCTCAGTGTCCTATTTGACCCTGCGCTGAGCTTCTGATCCCATATCCAGTCCGTCACCAAGACCTCCTACTTCCACCTCTGTAATATTGCTTCTCTCCACCCATGCCTCAGCTCATCAGCTGCTGAAACCCTCATCCATGCTTTTGTTACTTCCAGACTCGAGTATTCCAATGCTAACCTGGTTGGCCTCCCATCTTTCACCCTCCATAAACTTCAGTTAATCTGAAACTCTGCTGCCCATATCCTAACTGACATCAAGTCCCGTTCACCCGTCACCCCTGTGCTCGCTGACCTATGTTGGCTCCCGATCCAACAACGCCTCAAATTTAAAATTCTCATTCTTATGTTCAAAATCCTCCATGGTCTCACCCCTCCCTATCCCTGTAACCCCCTCCAGCCCTATAATCATAGAATCATAGAATCATAGAATCATAGAAGTTACAACATGGAAACAGGCCCTTCGGCCCAACATGTCCATGTCGCCCAGTTTATACCACTAAGCTAGTCCCAATTGCCTGCACTTGGCCCATATCCCTCGATACCCATCTTCCCCATGTAACTGTCCAAATGCTTTTTAAAAGACAAAATTGTACCCGCCTCTACTACTGCCTCTGGCAGCTCGTTCCAGACACTCACCACCCTTTGAGTGAAAAAATTGCCCCTCTGGATCCTTTTGTATCTCTCCCCTCTCACCTTAAATCTGTGCCCCCTCGTTATAGACTCCCCTACCTTTGGGAAAAGATTTTGACTATCGACCTTATCTATGCCCCTCATTATTTTATAGACTTCTATAAGATCACCCCTTAACCTCCTACTCTCCAGGGAATAAAGTCCCAGTCTGTCTAACCTCTCCCTGTAAGTCAAACCATCAAGTCCCGGTAGCATCCTAGTAAATCTTTCCTGCACTCTTTCTAGTTTAATAATATCCTTTCTATAATAGGGTGACCAGAACTGTACACAGTACTCCAAGTGTGGCCTCACCAATGCCCTGTACAACTTCAACAAGACATCCCAACTCCTGCATTCAATGTTCTGACCAATGAAACCAAGCATGCTGAATGCCTTCTTCACCACCCTATCCACCTGTGACTCCACTTTCAAGGAGCTATGAATCTGTACTCCTAGATCTCTTTGTTCTATAACTCTCCCCAACGCCCTACCATTAACGGAGTAGGTCCTGGCCCGATTCGATCTACCAAAATGCATCACCTCACATTTATCTAAATTAAACTCCATCTGCCATTCATCGGCCCACTGGCCCAATTTATCAAGATCCCGTTGCAATCCTAGATAACCTTCTTCACTGTCCACAATGCCACCAATCTTGGTGTCATCTGCAAACTTACTAACCATGCCTCCTAAATTCTCATCCAAATCATTAATATAAATAACAAATAACAGCGGACCCAGCACCGATCCCTGAGGCACACCGCTGGACACAGGCATCCAGTTTGAAAAACAACCCTCGACAACCACCCTCTGTCTTCTGTCGTCAAGCCAATTTTGTATCCAATTGGCTACCTCACCTTGGATCCCATGAGATTTAACCTTATGTAACAACCTACCATGCGGTACCTTGTCAAATGCTTTGCTGAAGTCCATGTAGACCACGTCTACTGCACAGCCCTCATCTATCTTCTTGGTTACCCCTTCAAAAAACTCAATCAAATTCGTGAGACATGATTTTCCTCTCACAAAACCATGCTGACTGTTCCTAATTAGTCCCTGCCTCTCCAAATGCCTGTAGATTCTGTCCCTCAGAATATCCTCTAACAACTTACCCACTACAGATGTCAGGCTCACTGGTCTGTAGTTCCCAGGCTTTTCCCTGCCGCCCTTCTTAAACAAAGGCACAACATTTGCTACCCTCCAATCTTCAGGCACCTCACCTGTAGCGGTGGATGATTCAAATATCTCTGCTAGGGGACCCGCAATTTCCTCCCTAACCTCCCATAACGTCCTGGGATACATTTCATCAGGTCCCGGAGATTTATCTACCTTGATGCGCGTTAAGACTTCCAGCACCTCCCTCTCTGTAATATGTACACTCCTCAAGACATCACTATTTATTTCCCCAAGTTCCCTAACATCCATGCCTTTCTCAACCGTAAATACCGATGTGAAATATTCATTCAGGATCTCACCCATCTCTTGTGGTTCCGCACATAGATGACCTTGTTGATCCTTAAGAGGCCCTACTCTCTCCCTAGTTACCCTTTTGCCCTTTATGTATTTGTAGAAGCTCTTTGGATTCACCTTTGCCTGATCTGCCAAAGCAATCTCATATCCCCTTTTTGCCCTCCTGATTTCTCTCTTAACTCTACTCCGGCAATCTCTATACTCTTCAAGGGATCCACTTGATCCCAGCTGCCTATGCATGTCATATGCCTCCTTCTTATTTTTGACTAGTGCCTCAATCTCCCGAGTCATCCAAGGTTCCCTACTTCTACCAGCCTTGCCCTTCACTTTATAAGGAATGTGCTTACACTGAACCCTGGTTAACACACTTTTGAAAGCCTCCCACTTACCAGACGTCCCTTTGCCTGCCAACAGACTCTCCCAATCAACTTCTGAAAGTTCCTGTCTAATACCATCAAAATTGGCCTTTCCCCAATTTAGAATTTTAACTTTTGGGCCAGACCTATCCTTCTCCATAGCTATCTTAAAACTAATGGAATTATGATCACTGGTCCCAAAGTGATCCCTCACTAACACTTCTGTCACCTGCCCTTCCTTATTTCCCAAGAGGAGGTCAAGTTTTGCCCCCTCTCTAGTCGGGCCATCCACATACTGAATGAGAAATTCCTCCTGAATACACTCAACAAATTTCTCTCCATCCAAGCCCCTAATGCTATGGCTGTCCCAGTCAATGTTGGGAAAGTTAAAGTCCCCTACTATTACCACCCTATTTTTCTTGCAGCTGTCTGTAATCTCCTTACATATTTGCTCCTCAATTTCCCGTTGACTATTTGGGGGTCTGTAGTACAATCCTATCAAAGTGATCTCTCCCTTCTTATTTTTCAGTTCTACCCATATGGACTCAGTGGGCGAACCCTCGGATATATCCCCTCTCACTACTGCCGTGATGTTCTCCCTAATCAAGAACGCAACTCCCCCTCCTCTCTTACCTCCTGCTCTATCTTTCCTATAGCATCTGTACCCTGGAACATTGAGCTGCCAGTCCTGCCCCTCCCTTAGCCATGTTTCAGTAATAGCTATAACATCCCAGTCCCATGTACCCATCCATGCCCTGAGTTCATCTGCCTTGCCCATCAGACTTCTTGCATTGAAATAAATGCAGTTTAATCTAGTCTTCCCTTGGTCTTTGCCCTGCTTTCTCAGACCATCTGTCCGGTCATGTTCTGTACACTCTCCCTTACTGCCTTTTGTTTCTGTCACCACTTTATTTCCCACTGACTTCCTGCATCGGTTCCCATCCCCCTGCCACATTAGTTTAAACCCTCCCCAACAGCACTAGCAAACACTCCCCCTAGGACATTGGTTCCAGTCCTGCCCAGATGCAGACCGTCCAATTTGTACTGGTCCCACCTCCCCCAGAACCGGTTCCAATGGCCCAGGAATTTGAATCCCTCCCTCTTGCACCATCTCTCAAGCCACGTATTCATCTTAGCTATCCTGTCATTCCTACTCTGACTAGCCCGTGGCACTGGTAGCAATCCTGAGATTACTACCTTTGAGGTCCTACTCTTTAGTTTAACTCCTAACTCCCTAAATTCAGCTTGTAGGACCTCATCCTGTTTTTTACCTATATCGTTGGTGCCTATATGCACCACGACAACTGGCTGTTCACCCTCCCCCTCCAGAATGTCCTGCAGCCGCTCCGAGACATCCTTGACCCTTGCACCAGGGAGGCAACATACCATCCTGGAGTCTCGGTTGCGTCCGCAGAAACGCCTGTCTATTCCCCTTACAATCAAGTCCCCTATCACTATAGCTCTGCCACTCTTTTTCCTGCCCTCCTGTGCAGCAGAGCCAGCCACGGTGCCATGAACCTGGCCACTGCCACCTTCCCCTGGTGAGCCATCTCCGCCAACAGTATCCAAAACGGTATACCTGTTTTGGAGGGAGATGACCGCAGGGGACCCCTGCACTGCCTTCCTACTCTTCCTCTGTCTGTTGGTCACCCATTCACTATCTCCCTCAGTAATTTTTATCTGCGGTGTGACCAACTCACTGAACGTGCTATCCACGACTTTCTCAGCATCGCGGATGCTCCAAAGTGAGTCCATCCGCAGCTCCAGAGCCGTCAAGCGGTCAAACAATAGCTGCAGCTGGACACACTTCCCGCAGGTGAAGGAATCAGGGATACAGGAAGGAGCCCTGAATTCCCACATCCCACAAGAGGAACATGACACGGCGCTGGGATCTCCTGCCATGACTTAACCCTTAAATTAGCTTAAGAACAACTACAATGTCAAGAGAAAAAAAAAGGAAAGAAAAACTACTTACCACTCCCTTTAAGGAGTTTACTCCTTTAAATTGTTCTCAATTTAGAGAATGTTAACTACACTAGGGACCTTGATTCACTAAAAAATAAACGCTACTTCCCATAAGACCTGCAGACCTTCCCTTTCCTTTTACTTCAGTTGCTGTAGATAAGGAGAAATACTCACCTGAACCTACTCACCAATCAGGTGCCTCCCCTGTGTCGCGTCCCGATCTGATTCCTGACGTCACTTCGAACTCGGTCGCAGCTCCGCTCGGCTCGGCTCCTCTCAGCTGTTCTCAGCGCTCTGAAATCCCGCCTTTTATCGGACGCTCCCTCCGCTCCGCTCGGCTCCTCTCAGCTGTTCTCAGCGCTCTGAAATCCCGCCTTTTATCGGACGCTCCCTCCGCTCGGCTCGGCTCCTCTCAGCTGTTCTCAGCGCTCTGAAATCCCGCCTTTTATCGGACGCTCCCTCCGCTCGGCTCGGCTCCTCTCAGCTGTTCTCAGCGCTCTGAAATCCCGCCTTTTATCGGACGCTCCCTCCGCTCGGCTCGGCTCCTCTCAGCTGTTCTCAGCGCTCTGAAATCCCGCCTTTTATGGGACGCTCCCTCCGCTCGGCTCGGCTCCTCTCAGCTGTTCTCAGCGCTCTGAAATCCCGCCTTTTATGGGACGCTCCCTCCGCTCGGCTCGGCTCCTCTCAGCTGTTCTCAGCGCTCTGAAATCCCGCCTTTTATCGGACGCTCCCTCCGCTCGGCTCGGCTCCTCTCAGCTGTTCTCAGCGCTCTGAAATCCCGCCTTTTATCGGACGCTCCCTCCGCTCGGCTCAGCTCCTCTCAGCGCTCTGAAATCCCGCCTTTTATCGGACGCTCCCTCCGCTCGGCTCGGCTCCTCTGCATTCTTCCAATTCTGGCTTCTTGTGCATTCCTGATTTTTTTTAGCTCCACCATTGATGGCCGTGCCTTCAGCTGCCTACATCCTAAGTTCTGGAATTCCCCTCCTAAACCTCTCCACCTCTCTACCTCTCTGTCCTCCTTTAAGACGCTCCTTAAAACCCACCTCTTTGGCCAAGCTTTTGGTCACCTGTCCTCATATCTCCTTATGTGGCTCGGTGTCAAATTTTGTTTGATGACACTCGTGTGAAGTGCCTTAAGATGTTTTACTACGTTAAAGGCGCTATATAAATGCAAGTTGTTGTTGACCTCAGAGGTATATAAAACAT
The DNA here is from genome assembly GCF_035084215.1 of Heptranchias perlo. NCBI lineage: Eukaryota > Metazoa > Chordata > Chondrichthyes > Hexanchiformes > Hexanchidae > Heptranchias > Heptranchias perlo. The sequence continues at coordinate 45,851,937 of NC_090341.1, forward strand.
TAAATCGTTCAAATCAATTCAGAATACTACTTCAAAGTAGGACAGGCAAGTAGCAGCAGAGGTTATAAGTTCAAATTGGTGTGAAATAAATTTAAAACTAATCTTGAGAAGAACCATTTTACACACAAGGCGAATGTGTGAATAATGTCTGGAATAATCTGCCAGGCACTGTAATAGAGATGAAAATATTAGGAAGCCTTCAAAATGCAGTTATAGTACCAAAGAGACAAGGTTCCATGGATCAAAAGGCCTTTGCTTGTTCTTGACGTTTTGTATAGTTAAGGTTTTTTATCTTGATAAATTGTTCAATGAGAATGCTGGACTTAAGCTTACTGATGTGTTCATGTTCATTGGAGACTTGTTGAGCTTGTCCAGATTGCCTTTTCTCATTCGTTGTAGACATTAGATGGCTTTCGATCAGTTTCATTTAGTTTCCTCTGATGGTACAGTCAGAAAATTTAGGTACGTCTCACCCTTCTATTACCCAAAATAAAATTAAATGTTTCTTTCCAAGATGTTCGATTCACTCTGAATCATTTCAGTAAGATTTCTTTTACTTTGTGTCAGCTCCAAAGGATCAAATTCTGAGATATTACTTGTTCAGCAATAGTTACTATAACATCTTTATGTTCAGCAACAAGTACTGGACAGGCTACATTGTTATATGTGAAGACCATACAAAGAAACTTCTCCAGTCATCTGCTTCACCTTTTCATTTCATCCAGCTTCTGTGCTGGGGCTTATTTGCACCTGACTAATATGCCTACTTTGTCCTTAAACACAGCATATATTTTTAGTTGGAATTTGTATGCGGATGAGATCTATAAATGCTTTCTCAATTGTCAATGGGCACTGATGCCTTGTGCTTGTTACTGACACCAGCACAAAGCGGCCACATACAGAAACCTGCGTGGAAGTGGGTGTGTCCATTGGTTGAGTTTCTTTTCTAACCACAGTGGGCTTTGGTCGTAAACATAGGCTTGCGACGAAGTTGCGTGATCTCTCTAACCAGGGCACACCTTCTAGGGAACTGGGTGAGAATGGCTTACAAAATAGATTTCATAAGAACATAAGAAATAGGAGCAGGAGTAGGCCAATTGGCCCCTCGAGCCTGCTCCGCCATTCAATAAGATCATGGCTGATCTGATCCTAACCTCAAATCTAAAGAACACATAAAGTAGGAGCAGGACCCGGCCACTCAGCCCCTGGGCCCTCTCCGCCACCCACAGGGCCTTGACCGATCCGAACTCAGCTTCATGTCCAATTTCCTGCCCGCTCCCCGTAACCCCTAATTCCCTTTACTTCTCAATTTCAATATTACATAGAATTTACAGCACAGAAATAGGTGATTCGGCCCAACTGGCCAATGCTGGTGTTTATGCTCCACACGAGCCTCCTCCACCCTACTTCATCTCACCCTATCATTTGACAACATATTCCTTTCTCCCTCATTTACTTATCCAGCTTCCCCTTAATATAGTCCTGAAAGCTTTATCACCTAATGCTCACTATTCTTGGTCAAATATCCAGAGAAAGGAATGGGTAGGAGAAGTTTCCATTTCCCAGGGAATTATTTTGTATGTAATTGGGATGACTTGTGTGTCATTTTTTTAATGCCTTAAAGCAACTTGACTATGTCCTTGTTTGATGTAGCTTGTTTCTGTAAAACCTTTTTTTGCATGCATGCATGTATAATTATGTCCTGGCCTGACCCTCACAGTGACAGACATCTGCATCTCAGTGTGAGACCATTTGTTCAACACACAGTTCTCCACTGCTCTTACTTTTTTTAAAGATCGCACAAGAACATATGGAAAAATCTAACTAACAAGCCACTGCCACAATTCTACAGTAGAAGTTACTGAGGGCAAACAAGGAGAGGTGACAGCTGTTGAATGGAATCGTTCTGAAAATCTGAAATATTATAATGTTTTAACCCCCCCCCCTCCCACCATGAATAATTTTGACTGTAGATAGCTAGGGCTAGCTAGCAGAACTGTGTTCTGTATTCACCTCTCTTTGCAGTGTCAAACTAAAATGGAGTCATTAGTGCTTCTAATACCAAACAGCTCTTCAAAGCTACTATGGTACTATTTTGATAGTCAATTTGTACGTATATGTGAGTGTTTAGTAATTCAATAGTAATACTTTGATAAATGCAATCTGTGGTATTTATATACTGTGTTTCTCAAAATATTGATTTTTGCTAAAAAAAAAACACATTTTTCCAATAGCAATAATCCAAGAAAGTCAATTTGCCCTCCTATTGAGAGCAGACTGTAGGAGGTCCATGATCTGACTAAAGATTCTATCCATTCTGTCTCCCAGCCTGTCCAAGACAAAGAAGGTGGTGGAGCCCAGAACTTGCATAGATCCGATATGAACATCCCTCAGAGATACTATTACTGGTGCCAATAGATTCCTCATGGAGGGCTCACCTGCAGTTTCCACTGAAGCGACCACTTAATCCATGGTAACTTGTCTCAGTAATAATGGGAACAAAAGTCTCCAACATGTTGTGGAAGATCCTTGGCAGGCAGTCCTAAACATTCAGCAATTGCCAGTGCACAGAAACTGTCCTTTTAAAGGCTGGACTTCTAAAGTCAGTATCTCTGCCCTCTTCACAAAGATGTGAATTTGCCATCCAGTGAGCTTTTTCTCTCCTGGCCAAGCATTCACCAAGGGCCACTGGAGGTATATGCAGATCATTTAAATTCACCACTGCATTCAGCTCAATTACCACAGCAAAGCGCTAGATAATTTATGTTCCCCGGGAACCTTACTTCAGACATATGAGCAAAAGAGATGCTGACAGCCCCATGCAGGCAAAGTTTGGTTGGGACACAACTTACAATCATTAGGGATGAGTAAGTCTGGTGAATCACCTCCTTGGCTCTTGAAGGTGACTCACGCAATGACACTCAAGAAACAGTCTATTGTTTCTCAATTTTCTAACCTGTCAATTCCAAGTGCCCTGCATTTTGATTTTGCACAGACAATCAGTGTTTGAGGTGCTGTCTGCCGCATTGGCCGACCAAAGTCTGCTTTTCTTTCTTATCCCTGCCCAGACTCAACCCAAAGCATGAGCAGATGTTTCAAGTGCCTGAGTGCCTTATGTGGCAACGGAATGGGAGAAGGATGGTGTAGGGATCAGGGACAATAACTTGAACGACACTGTGAGCCAGAGCTGTTGTGGTCTTCCCTTCACAATATTTGCTGTACTTCTGTAATAAGACCACTTATTGGGATCGGAACTTCATTTGAAATGTATTTTTCCCCACAAAAGGCTCTTCTCCCCTCAGAATGAATTTACTTTGTGCCTGCCAGGTTCTTGTGCAGGTTTACCAGTGAGAAGCACCATGAGAGAGAACGACGCAGAGACTGTTAGCAGATTTTAGATTTCTTCAGTTCTCTCACCAATGTCTTTTTCTTCCACTGTCACATAAGTCAATTACTCTTTTTTTCTCTCAATGTGCTCAAAATGGCACTACGCACCCAGAAAAATTAACTTTGAAACCAACATGTGGTTCTTCAGTCATAAACGTTACAAATCTGGAGTCAACTGGCTGCAGCATACACAGCTTGTATGACATTTTGATGGAGGTGTGAGTGTTTTTTAACAGATTTACATACATGAAGGGTTCACAACCCCTCAGATAATGAAGCAGTCCGAGCCCGCATGCAGCAAGACCTGGACAACATCCAGGCTTGGGCTCATAAGTGGCAAGTAACATTCGTGCCAGACAAGTGCCAGGCAATGACCATCTCCAACAAGAGAGTGTCTAACCACCTCCTCTTGACATTCAACGGCATTACCATCGCCGAATCCTCCACCATCAACATCCTGGGGGTGACTATTGACCAGAAACTAAATTGGACCAGCCACATAAATACTGTGGCTACAAGAGCAGGTCAGAGGCTGGGTATTCTGTGGCGAGTGACTCACCTCCTGACTCCCCAAAGCCTTTCCACCATCTACAAGGCACAAGTCAGGAGTGTGATGGAATAATCTCCACTTGCCTGGATGAGTGCAACTCCAACAACACTCAAGAAGCTCGACACCATCCAGGACAAAGCAGCCCGCTTGATTGGCACCCCATCCACCACCTTAAACATTCACTCCCTCCACCACCGGCGCACCGTGGCTGCAGTGTGTACCATCTACAGGATGCACAGCAGCAATTTGCCAAGGCTTCTTCGACAGCACCTCCCGAGCCCGCGACCTCTACCACCTTGAAGGACAAGGGCAGCAGGCACATGGGAACAACACCACCTGCACGTTCCCCTCCAAGTCACACACCATCCTGACTTGGAAATATATCGCCGTTCCTTCATCATCGCTGGGTCAAAATGCTGGAACTCCCTTCCTAAAAGCACTGTGGGAGAACCTTCACCACACGGACTGCAGCGGTTCAAGAACACAGCTCACCACCACCATTGCAAGGGCAATTAGGATGGGCAATAAATGCTGGTCTTGCCAGCGACGCCCACATCCCATGAACGAATAAAAAAAAATGAATGTTATATTCATTAATTGTGTAATGGCACCATTTTAAACCTCAGTACAAAGCCACTTAAAATAACCCAGAGAGTGGTTAGAATGTGGAACTCGCGACCACAAGGAGTAGTTGAGGTGACTGGAATAGATATATTTAAGGGTAATCGAGATAAACACATGAGGGATAAAGGAATCGAAGGTTTTGCTGACAGGGTTAGATGAAGAGGGGTGGGAGTAGGCTCATGTGGAGTATAAACACCGACATAGACCAGTTGGGCTGAATGGCCTGTTTCTGTGCTGTAAATTCTATGTAATTCCATGTAACATGAGACATTTTTTAGCTCATGTTGGAGGTATACGGCAGAAGTTGTTCATGGAAATTGGAATGGAGAGACTGAGTGATGTCAAATGGTTCAAGGGGTGATAAGCAGTAGAGACCAATGTAAAATGTATGGAAGATAGTGTTATAAAATATGCAATCAGGAACGATACTCACTGCTAACGGTCGGTGTTCTGCCCTAGGCAAGGGGGGAACGGCGATGGTCTTGGAGAACAGTTCCAGGAAATGCCGACTTGCCTCAAAGCTGCTTCTTCTGAGGTTGGTGAATAGGATTCTGTCTGAGACACGGATGCTTTCTATTTTCAGAACACTGTTGTGCTTTTTATCCTCAGGAAAGAGATTCGTGGTGAGCCTGAAAACATGATGGGCGCTAAATTGGACTGTGAAGTGTCCGTTGTTTCAGCGTTGCGCCATCTTGGAAAAGGGTTTAGTGTTTGTGCAGAGAACAAACTCTGGCATTATTTAAAGTAGGAAGCAAATGGGTATGATCAGCGTGCAACGCTGATTTAAAGTGATACACGCCATTTTGGCACTTAATGTTCCACTCAACACACTATCTTAACCAGGCACACCTGAATATATCTTAGAGTGCCTGGAGCCATTTAAAGGGACCATGCAGGTTTTGCAGGTTAGTTGCTGGGTTATTGCTTCTGGCTGCTGGTAGAATAGCAAGTGTTTGTTGAAGCTCCCTATATTTACAGAGAGTAGCTAGAGTATATCTGAGAGTGTTTTGGGAAAGTTACAACAGTGGTTGAACAAGATTCCTGGCAACCATGGGTGGTCTGCTAGGCTCCCGCTGGGCATCGAACACGACTGGGACCATGCAGAGAGGCTACGCAAAGCAGCTCAAGCTGCGAGGAGAGGCAGGAGGAGGAGGAGGAGGTGCAGGGCACTGAGCAGGAGGCCATATCCCATTAGGACCTTCAGCGAACAATACCCTTACCTCAACATGAGCGAAGATCAGTGTATCCGACGGCTGAGGTTCATGAAAGAGTTTGTGATGGAGATTTGTCAACTGCTGCAGCCACAGAGTAGGGCAAGGACAGCATTGCCTGTGGCTGTGAAGTTAACCAGGGCGCTGAACTTCTATGGCTCTGGATCCTTTCAGGCCTCTGCTAGCGATCTGTGCAACATCTCGCAGTTTGCAGTGCACTGCTGCATAAGGGAGGTCACTGAGGCTCTGTACGAGATGCACAACAGGTTCATCACATTCCCTCTTGATAGAGATAAGTAGAACAAGCGAGCACGGGGGTTTGCTCGCATTGGAAGCTTCCCCATGGTGCAGGGTGCCATTGACTGCACACAAATTGCCTTGCATGCTCCACATATCAACTTGACCATCTTCATGAACCAAAATGGATTCCACTCCTTGAACGTACAGCTGGTGTGCGATCAAATGCATCATATCATGGAGGTCGATGCCCACTACCCTGGGAGCAGGTCACGACACCTTCATTATACGGCAGTCCAACATGCCAGCTATCTATTAACTGGCTTGGCAAGTCAAAGGCTGGCTACTGGGCGACAAGGGCTATCCCCTCTTGCGGTGGCTCATGGCTCCAGTGCGGCATGCATGCGCACGTGCAGAGCAGGCCTACAACGAGAGCCATGCTGCCACAAGCAACGTCTTTGAATACACTGTAGGCCTTCGAAAGCAATGCTTCCACTGCCTGGACCATTCTGGAGGAGCCCTGCAGAACTGGCAAGATTCGTCATGGTATGTTGCATGCTGCACAGCCTCGCCATTATGAGGGACCAGCCCTTGCCATCGATTTTCCAGCAAGACCCTGAGCCAGAGGAAGAGGAGGAGGAGGAAGAGGCTGAATAGACGGAGGAGTAAGAGGCTGAGGAGAAGTGGGCGGAGCCGGAGGAGGAAGTGGAGGAAGACGCAAGGGGGCAACAAGGAACAAGGCCTTGTCTGCCCGGGCTCTGCATGCTCACCTGATCCCTGATCAATATCAATAATGTGAACGACATCTCCCAACTCACCAACGGTCCTACACTCCCCACCTGTCCTCTCCCACATGACCATCAAATCGCCCTCCATCTGAATACACATTGCTTTCTCCCTCAGCTCATCGCAGAAATAAAAACTGCCACCAAATACAAATTCAAAGTCACATTTATCAATTAACAAATTAAATTATGCAAACAAAAGGAGTTATTCCCTTAGTGCCTGTTGTTCGTGTGCCTTCACCTATCCTAGTGCTCCTACGAGGTGCACCCCCAGTGGCTGGGTGGTGGGAGGCTGCTGACCTTCAATTGAGGAGAGTGCAGATGGCCTTGGAGGGCAATCTTGAGTAACTCTGGGCCGGGTGGGCCCGGCTTCAGACTGCACCATCTCGGCTTGGGCTGCAGCAGTCTGGCCTGGCTGGCTGAAAGACAACAACAAGGGCGGTGAGGACGTGTCAGCGTGCCCATCCTCCCTCAGGTCTCTCCTGCTGCCGGCTGTTATGCGCCACCTTCTCCTGCAAGACAGGGGGAAGTGTGTCAGTGAGTATCCTGCAAGGTGTCTGGGTGATGTGCCTGTCATGGTTGAATAGCTGCCAGTGTGTGTGACCTGTGATTGGTGGTTGTGTGGCCTGCAAGTGTGGTACTATGTGAGGGTGAGATGCAGCATGCCGAGTCCAGCATTGCGTATGGATGGGCAGTGTTTGTTGCTGGGTGATGGGGGGTGTCGTGCATGGAGCAGTGGTGCAGTTGGTAGGATGTACCACTTGACACTTGCATTCACTCACCTTGACCACTCGTGTCAAATCATTGAATTTCTTGCGTGCTGCAGAGCTCCTGGCGTTGACGTCCTGGGCCACAGCCTCCCACTGCCTGCGGAGCTGGTATCTGGAGGGTCTCCTGCCACCCTGCGGTTAAGGTTGGCCCTCCTTTAGTCCACCCCCTCCACCAGAGCCTCCAGTGCATTGACTGAGAACGTGGGGCGTGGTCTCATACCGATCCCGCGATCTTTCCCTCCTCGCAGTAGACTGTGCACCTGCCCTTTAAAATGTGCACCTGCACCTTTAAGTCGAGCAGGCTCCCTGTGACGAGCGCTGGCCCCGCCCCATTCCAGGCTTCCTGATTCTCCGTGCAGCCTCTCAGCAGTGTGGGTAGTGCTGGCTGCACGGAGAATCATTCTAATTAGCAGGCAGCACAAAGCTCACGTGCTGCCTGTGCAGGAAACACGGACATGGGTTAATCATGGATCGCGATACCCATGCCCAGTATCGTGCCTTATCTAAATTAACCCTCTGTGAATTTAGCTCATCTCAGTGGTTCCTTGGGTGGATGTGACATGCATAATGGATGGTTTGGATGAGTCAAAAAGGAACCAATTGCATTTTTCTCTTCAGAAGAATGCACAGAGCAGGTTTTGGCTTTATATGAGATCATGGAGCAGTGTGGGTATTAGGGGAATTTCACTTAAATTTCATCAATTTTGATAAAGCTTTCAATCTTGTCCTTTATGTGACATTTTTGATGAAGCTGCAAACTACAGAGTATGTGGCTGAATCCTGGACTTTATCCCATCTCTGCAATCTCCTCTGAATACTATGACACTCACCCCTTGAATATTCCATTCCTGTGACTCTGGCCTTTCTGTGCATCACCCCCCTCCCTCTGCCCCCTCCCCATGTCACTGCTCGTGGTAGAGTCTTCAGCTGCCTGAATCTTAACTCTCTGGAATTCTCTCCCTAAACCTCTCTGTCTTTCCACCTCACTCTCCTTTTTAAAACCTTTTCAAACACTAACTTTTCAACCAATCTTTCAGTCATCCCTCCAAACTCTCCTTCCTGGTTCAATGTCCATTTTCCTTATGCCCACCCGTGAAACATTCTTTGCATTATAGATGCTGTATAAATGGTCATTGTTTGAAGACCTGTGTTAGGTTTAGTTTAGAAAGAGGAGTGAGGCTGTCCAATGTCATCCATCCTATTCGATGTCTCCCTCAATGATGGGAAAAGGCATTGTAAGGGATGGCCTCATATTGTCTGCTCTGGACACTTCCAAAAGTCTTGTGGCACTCTTTTTTATGGATGGTTTGTTTTATTGGGTATCTGTTGTGCTCCATTCTCAATGTTGAACATTGGAACAGTAGGATACGGAGGTTGGTGTCACCAGGTACTGCGATACTCATTGCACTGCATGAGTGGATCTCAAAGGTATTAATTGGAAGATACAGGGACCATTGGATCCAGTTGTTGATTTGTATCAGTACCTGGGAGCTCCGCTAGACTCCAACTTTAGACTGGACGCAGTCTTTCAGAGCCATGCTAAGGAAGGGTGAAGGACACTTGAGTCCTTCTCACCTTTCTTCAACAACAGCAAAGTTCTAATGCAGGTTAAGCCTGTGGCATACAAAGTAATTGATGGATATATTTGTTATGCCTGCAACTTTATTTACAACGAGGTTACATGCCCCACTGCACTCGCAATGTCATTACATATTTTCACCTGTCATGGGCAAGCACTTTTGGCTTCAGCTTTCAAAGAAAAACTAACTGAATTGCAAAATGTGATCCCTAAGCACTGGTTAAAATATTGGAATGCCATTTATTAAAAAATAATTTAACTTATTCAATCAACATAAAGCAGTGGTCTTTGTCTTAGACCTTTCTTCAAGATTATTTTTCAGTTTTTAGTTGCTTTTTGAGTTTTTCAGCTTTTTGGAGGCTATGCCAGCCTTTGTACATTTTCTAGCTTGCCATGAGTAGCCCTGATTGTGTCACCATTTTCAAAACCACCCTGCAAGGAGTTAACATCATTAAATAAAACACACCAATTGACACAACCTTCTGCAAAATAATGGGAACACCCACTCAGCCTGATTTAATTCATCAGGACCATTCTCCAGAAGAACGAGCACACATTTCAAAAAGAAAATCCAATTCACCATGCTTCGAAGAGAAAGAACAGTAATAAACACAGTCCCAAGTAGGCGAACAGCTCAAGCAATCTTGTTTTCCACTCCTCCCTCACATCTGCCTCCACTTTCAGATGAACGCCCACTAAATAACCCAAAAAAGTAAAGAGCTGCAAAGCTAATGCAGAACTCAGTATCAGTATAACTCCCTGCCAGCTGGAAGAGAGAGGCCCTGTGAGTATGTGATAAATTAAACTAGGCCAAGCTCAGGAAAGCCATAAAGGGACAAAGGCAGTGTTAATCAACTCTCAAACTAGTACAGCAATGGTTATGGATGATGCAGACCACAGCAAGCAAGGTAACTGCCTGGCAGTAGGTGCCAGCCATGACTCAGGTGGTAGCACTATTGTCTCTGAGTCAGAAGGTTGTGGGTTCAAACCCCACTCCAGAGACTTGATCATAAAATCTAGGCTGACATTTCAGTGGAGTACTGAGGGAGCGCTGCACCGTAGGAATTGCCATCTTTTGGATGAGACCTTAAACTAAGTGGAAGTAAAAGATCCCATGACACTATTTTGAAGAAAAGCAGATGAGTTCTCCCCTGTGTCCTGGCCAATATTTATCCCTCAACCAACATCACTGTAACAGATTATCTGGTCATTGTTTCATTGCTGTTTGTGGGACCTTGCTGTGTGCAAATTGGCTGCCACTTTTCCTACATTACAACAGTGACTACACTGAGGTCGTGAAAGGCGTTATATAAATGCGAGTCTTTCAAGTCTTACAATTAGTCGAACTGAGAATTAAAGCAAAATGTAAGTATGTTATATTGATTCTTTCTTCAGTCCCCTCTCCCCGCCACATTGAATTGTTTTTGTCTAAGATTTGAATTAGCTTAGCAATGATGATTAAGCTAAGGGGGAAGAAACTTAGCAACATGCATTACTGCAGTATAGCACTAGAAAGGTTTATCTTTCACGGACTTGCACCTCAGCCTGTGCAGTGTCCTTCAGCTACAAACTGTTAATAATGCATGGACCTCTCTACAATCCATGCTGCACATTTACTAACTGGTGGGCAGACTGTTTGTTGTGAAGCAAGATGGATTATGCCAGTGTTTTATTACAAGCTCATTGTTCTAATAGACCAGTTGAGAATGGCCCAAACTCATTATGCATATGGCTTTCAGTTTCATGGGGGGAATAATTGGATAGCGGTCGGTTTCGGGCGTCGGTAGCGCAATGCGCTAGTACCCCACGCCTGGTGGGCCCTACACAGACTGCATGTGAACTTTGTGCTGCCTGTTAATTATCATGATATCTTCGTGCAGCCAACACAACCCATGCTGCTGAGAGGCTGCACGGAGAATGAGGAAGTTGGAAATGGGGTGTGCACAGCGCACGTCATCAGCAGCCTGCACCTCTTAAAGGTGCAAGTGCAAATTTCAAATGGCAGGTACACAGCTTACTTAGAGGAGGGAAAGATGGCTATGAGAATAGCTGGACCAGCATGAGAGAGGGCTCCATGCTTTTCTGATGATGCTCTGGAGGCCCTGGTGGAAGGCGTGGATGAAAGGAGGGCCAACATGTACCCACAGGGTGGCCGGAGACCCTCCAGACTGCAGCACCACAGGCATTGTCAGGCTATGGCGCAGGAAGTAAATGCCAGAAGCATTGCACCATGCACGTGAGTGCAGTGCTGAAAGAAGTTCAATGATTTGACACAAGTGGTCAAGGTGAGTGAATGCAAGTGTCAAGTGGTACATCCTACCAACTGTACCCCTGCTCCACGCATCACACTCCCCGTCACCCATCCAACAAACACTGCCCGTTCATACGCAATGCGGCACTCGGCATGCTGCATCTCACCCGCACATAGTACCACACTAGCAGGCCACACAACCACCACTCACAGGTCATATAAACGAGCAGCTATTCGACCACAACAGCCACATCACCCACATGCCTTGCAGGTCAATCACTGACACATTGTCCTCTGTCTTGCAGGAGAAGGTGGTGCATAACAGCCGGCAGCAGGAGGGACCTGAGGGTGGACGGGCACATTTACACATCCTCACCCCCCGAGAGGAGACAGCGCTCTGGATCATTGGGCGGGCCGTCACTGCAGCCATCACAACATGCTGCGCTGGAGGTCCCGATGAAGGGGGTCTCTGCACATCTAATGCTCCTTCTCCTTTTCCACATCTCCCTCCTCCCATAACCTTTTCTGACTCACGTGCTGCACATGCTGTCAGCACACACGTCTTACTTGCTCCTCTCCCCACTCCGCTACTCAACCTGTTTCCCTTTGTCATTGCAGATACCCAAGAACACGTGGTGGCACCGTCCAAGGAGGAGGGGAACACTGAAGCCACACCGTACTCGATCTGACACTTGCTCCCACCAGTTCAGAGACTGACACTGTGCGTCCTTTAGAGGTTAGGTTAGAGGAGGGATCTGCACGTGGTGAGACACCGAGCACAAGTGCACAGGGGCCGGGGCGGAGGGAACGGATACCACAGGTGCCAGCTCACCGGAGGGCGAGGTCGCTCACTAGTTCTGCTGCAGAGGAGTCAGATGAGGACTTCGATGGGCCAGGCTACAGAAGATGACTGATGGGCGTACACCAACAAATGCTTGGGGCACTGGAAAACCTGCCAGAAAGCCTGCGCACAATGAGAAGGGGCATGGAGGAGTCCAGCTCCAACTTGGCACAGGGCTTTGTGCAGAGCTTGGAGCCCATCCTTACCCACATGGAACGGGTGGTCACCTCCATCAGCACATCTGTGGAACCCACCATGACGCAGCGTCTGGTGACTAATGTCACAGCTTCCATACAGCACAAACATCTGCCATCCAAGGTCTGACTGCTGCATTTGCTGCTCAAACTGCTGCCTTGGAAGCTCAGACTGCTGCTATCGTGGGTCTGGGGGACCACTGTGGAAAGGGGCTTCCAGGGCATCACAGCACTCCAGCAATCCGTTCTCCAGCTAATCACCAGGAGTGCTGAGGCGCTGCCCTGGGTGAGTGGCAGTGGCACCATGGCAGTCGGACCTGCTGTCCTCTCTCAGGACGACAGCCTTCCTGCTCCCACCCTTGTCACTCTGCCACTGCCCCTGTTGTGCCCCTGCCAGCCAGGCCAGACTGCTGCAGCCCATGCTGAGATGGTGCAGTCTGAAGCTGGGCCCTCCTGGCCCAGAGCTGCTCGAGGTCGTCCTCCAAGGCCATCTGCACGCTCCTCCATTGAAGGCCAGCAGCCTCCCACCACCCATGCTCCAGCCACTGGGGAAGCACTTCGTAGGAGCACTAGGATAGGTAAAGGCACACGAACAACAGGCACCAAGGGAATGCACAAGGGTGAATAGTTCTGTTATGTTTGCATAATTTCATTTATTCATTGATAAATGAGACTTTGGTTTTGCATTTGGTGGTGGTTTTTATTTATGCAATGAGCTGAGAGGGACACCAATGTGTAATCAGATGGAGGGTGATTTGATTGTCTTGTGCGAGCGGAAAGTTGGGGAGTGAAGGACTGTTGGAGAGTTGGAGAATGTAGTTCAAATTATTGATAGCGAGTACGGATCAGGCGAGCACGCAGAGCCCTTGCAGGCAAGGCGTGTGGTTCTTGTTGCACCCTTGTGTCTTCCTCCACTTCCTCTTCCGGCTCCACCCCCTCCTCCTCCTCCTCAGCCTCTTCCTCCTCTTCAGCCTCCTCCTCCTCCACCTCTGGTTCAGGGTCTTCTGCAATCATTGGTGGCAAAGGCTGGTCCCTCATGATGGCGAGGTTGTGCAGCATGCAGCATACCAACACAAATCTGCCCACCCACTCAAGGGAGTACAGCAGGGCCCCTCCAGACCAGTCCAGGCAGCGGAAGCGTTGTTTGAGGAGGCCTATGGTGTGCTCCACGATGTTGCGTGTGGCAGCATGGCTCTCATTATAGGCTTGCTGTGCACCTGTGCGTGGGTTCCTGACTGGTGTCATGAGACACAGCATGAGGGGATAGCCCTTGTCACCCAGTAGCCAGCCTTTGACTTGCCAAGTCGGGTGAAAGATAACTGGCATGTTGGACTGCCGCATGACGAAGGCGTTGTGACTGCTCCCAGGTTGGCGGTAATCGACCTCCATGATTCCATGCGTGTGGTCACACATCAGCTGCACATTGAGTGAGTGGAAGCCCTTTCGGTTGACGAAGACGGCTGTGTTGACGTGTGGGGCACACAGGGCAATATGCGTACAGTCAATGGCACCATGGGGAAGCCAGCAATGTGAGCGAACCCCCGTGCTCGCTCATTCCACTTGTCTCTGTGGAGAGGGAAGGTGATGAACCTGTTGTTCATCTCGTACGGTACTGTGACCTTCCTTATGCAGCAGTGCACTGCATACTGCGAGATGTTGCACGTGTCGCCAGCAGAAGCTCCTGAGCCGTAGAAATTCAGCGCCACGGTGACCTTCACAGCCACAGGCAATGCTGTCCTTGCCCTGCTCTGAGGCTGCAGTTCTGGCCGCACCAGTTGACAGATCTCGGTGACGGCTTCCTTGGTGAACCTCAGGTGTCGGATGTAATCCTCCTCGGTCATGTTGAGGCAAGAGACTTGGTCCTGGAAGGCCCTCATTGGGTAGGGCCTCCTGCTCAGTGCCCAGCGCCTCCTCGTCCTCCATCTCCGCGCAGCTTGACCTGCTATGTGTGGCCTCTCTGCATGCTCCCAGTCGTGCTCAAAGCCCAGCAGGAGCCCTAGCAGACCGTCCATGGTTGGCAGGAATGTTGTACTTTCATGGTTGTAACTTTCCGACCCGTAAGGCAGTACCTGCCAAAGCAATTCCCTAGGAACTCTCAGTAAGAATAGGGAGCTTCAAAAAACACTTCCTACTCCACCAGCAGCCAGTAGCAATAATCCAGCAATTAACCTGCAACACCTGCATGGCCCCTTTTAAATAGCGCTGGTGGAGGGTCCTTCAGGCACTGTAAGACACGTTCAGATGGTCTGGGTTAAGACTGCGCGTTGAGTTGAGCGTTAAGGTCGAAAATGGTGTGTATCACTTTAAATCAGCGTTGCACACTGATTGCACGCATTTTCTCCCTACTTTACATGCTTCCAGTGTTCGGTATTTGTGCATGTGCTAACTCCTACACCAAGATGGCGTCTGGCGCACGTCATGCTGGAAACGTGCGTGCGCATCCAAGACGCCATTTTGGATATCAGAGTGGGCGTCTAGCGCTGAAACAATGGGCGCTACACGGCCCAATTTAGCGGCCAATGTGTGTAGCACAGAGCTTAGGTCTACGACAAACTTGCAATAATAACCTTTTTATCTTCCATGTTCCAGGCCACTGTAAAAATGAATTGTGACAAAGAAGCTGACAGATATTGTAGCAAAAGGAATGTTTGCCATGCTGAAAATTGTGCCCTGTATATTTGATTTATAAGCACAGTAAACTGACAAATTTTTGTAGCCCCAAAGAAAAGAATCTGTCTTAAGTATTTTGAAAGGCACTTAATCATTTAGATCCAACAGATATGAGCTACTATTCACTTTTCTTTAAAACTTGGTTAAAAACTGAAACACTTTAAAGCTGTGACAACTGTCACTTTTTAAATGTGTGGTGTTTCCAATGAAAATTGGAAAACTGAATTCCTCCATTAGCAAACGTTTCAAACGGATCCTGCTTTGAAACTGTAACGTGAACAGATTGCTGTGAGGATTACAATCCAATTTGCATTGTGTAGAAGCAAGAAGTTCTTCAAAAGTCAAACAGGAACTTTATCCATCAACAAAAGAGATGCAGCAGAAATATTTTAGACCATCTTATAATAATAGAATCATAGAATGATGCAGCACAGAAGGAAGCCATTCGGCCCATTGTGCCTGTGCTGGCTCTTTGAAAGATTTATCCAATTAGTCCCACTCCCCTGCTCTTTCCCCATAGTCTTGCAAATATTTCCCCTTCCAGTATTTATCCAATTGCATTTTGAAAGTTACTATTGAATCTGTTTCCTCCACCCTTTCAGACAGTGCATTCCAGATCATAACAACTGGCTGCGTATATTTTTTTCCTCATGTTGCCTCTGGTTCTTTTGCCAAATACCTTAAATCTGTGTCCTCTGCTTACCAACCCTCCTGCCAATGGAAACAGTTTCTCCCTATGTACTCTATCAAAACCCTTCATACGTTTGAACATCTTTATTAAATCTCCCCTTAATCTTCTCTGCTCAAAGAAGAATAATCCCAGCTTCTCTTTTCTCTCCATATAACTGAAGTCCCTCATCCCTGGTACCATTCTGGTAAATTTCCTCTGCACCCTCTCCAAGGCCTTGACATCCTTCCTAAAGTGTGGTGCCCAGAATTGGCCACAATACTCCAGTTGGACCCTAACCAGTGTTTCATAAAGGTTTAGCATAACTTCCTTGCTTTTGTACTCGATGGGCTCAATGTTACCAGGGCTGCGGATTCGCGGCGGGGGGGCGATTGGGCGCGTGGGTAACATGCCCGGCGAAATCAGTCTGCCTAATTGCATCCACTTATCTGGTCTTCCGGGTTCCCCACTGCTGATCTGCGCGTCGGGCGGACTGCGCATGCGCAGTAAGCTCTGTCAGCTGGAGGAGCTCAATTTAAAGGGGCAGTCCTCTACTGACTGATGCTGCAACAAATAGGAAAGAATACAGCATGGAGCAGCCCAGGGGGAAGGCTGCTCCCAGGTTTAATGATGCCTCACTCCAGGTATTATTGGATGGGGTGAGAAGGAGGGGGAGAATAGAGATCTTCCCCCCGGCGGGCGGGATGAAGCGGCCTGCCTCTGCCACCAGGAAGGCCTGGCTCGAGGTGGCAGAGGAGGTTACCTGCACCACCAACATATCGCGCACCTGCATACAGTGCAGGAGGCGCTCCAATGACCTAAGTAGGTCAGCCAAAGTGAGTACACTTACTCATTCCCCTACACTCCATCTGCCACATCACCGCCCCCACCCCACATCTCCTTCTGCACTGCCAACACTACTCTGTCACATCACCCCTCAAACCCACTCAAAGCTCATCCTCATCTTACCTGCACTTACTCACTTTGCCTGTACACATCCCGCCACTACCACTCAACCCAATCCTCATACAATCTCATGGCTCTCTTTCACAGTCAGCCTCACTCAACCTGCCACTACCTGTGCTGCAGCCACAGGGCATGCATCACATATGTGCAGTAGGAAGCGTGTCGTGAGCATGAGGGTTTGTCATGGTTTTAACTTTTATTTAATTTCTGATCAACTCACATTACATATTATATTGGCACCATTACTGCCACGTCTTTGTGAATCCTGTCTGGTTTGTGCAATAATGCCCTTTCCTGAGGATCACAATGAAGACCCACACCTGATGCCACCCATTGTGTCACTGCAGAGTGGGTGTAGGTGTATTTGCAGGGCTCTTTTGTGCAGATGACTGAGAGACGTCAGCGATGTCCCCGGTGGCACCCTGGAAGGATGCGGAGGAGAAGTTGTTGAGGGCAGTGGTGACTTTGACAGCGACAGGTAAGAAGATGGTGCTCGGGCCAGCAGGGAGCAGCTCGGCATGAAGGAGGCTGCAGATGTCCACGACTACATGTTGAGTGACTCTGAGCCTCCGTGTACACTGCTGCTCAGAGAGGTCCAGGAAGCTGAGCCTCGGTCTGTGGACCCTGT
The DNA here is from genome assembly GCF_035084215.1 of Heptranchias perlo. Classification (NCBI taxonomy): domain Eukaryota; kingdom Metazoa; phylum Chordata; class Chondrichthyes; order Hexanchiformes; family Hexanchidae; genus Heptranchias; species Heptranchias perlo. The sequence goes on from NC_090341.1 coordinate 45,869,297, forward strand.
GGCGAGGGTAATGCCCTCTGCGACGCATCTCTCTCTGCCATTGCCCTCCCTCCTGCTGTGCAAGTGGATGTGTCACAGCACTGTGTTGTGGAGCTCCACATGTCAGAGGTGGACGGCGTGGCCGGCGAGGCTGGTGAGGCTGGTGATGCTGTTTGCCCTCCGAGGAGGTCATGACTGCAGCTATGGCGGCCCCCATCTGGAAGATGTACATCTGAGGGGGTCCGCAATGTAGGTACATGTGTCTGGACCCCGGGGTAAGTGTGCAAGTTGGTGAATTTTATTGTTAGGAGGAGGGTGGTGGAGGCCAAACTTTGTCCAAAGTGACAGAGTGGCCTCCTGCAATGAGTGAGGGTCTCCCCCCCCACCTGTCAAATGGACCTTTGCAGCTGCCACAGGCTGATGGCTGCAACACGTCCATTTGAACTGGGAGTGTTTCCCCCAGTACGGATTGGGTCGCATACATCCTAGGGTGGACTGTATGTGGAATTAATAGTGAATAAACCATATGGCTTCTTTGCTTCATTTGATTCTGGAAGTAAACAGGTTATTTAATTTAGACTGTGAGTGAAGAAGTAAAGGAACATATTTTACAGGCTTCAAGAAAGGCAAGAGATTAGATTTATATTTTGCTCACACAGAGTAATGGATTTGGGGATCGCAACCTCATCAAAGGTAGCTGCCACAGTGCCAATGAATTCCTGGAAAAATATCTCTTCAGGAGTGGGATTGAGAGGGTCATTTTAGCAGCACGAATCAGAAATCTGCATCCGCACAGCAAGCGATTCTTGTCCCCACACCCCTAATCATTCCTTTTAATAGTAAGGAAGTTGTGTAGGCTATGTGTGTCCCAATTGTTATTTGTGCTGTTAGTAGCATGGACTCACAAACTGACCCTCTAAAAGAAAAAGGGGTAAGTCTACACTGAGATTCTGTATTAATAAGAGACTCAAACAACTCCTGTTATGTCAGAGGTACCTGCTACGTCAGTTGGCTCCACAAAGTTGTTCAGTGATGTTTGTATCTGTCCAATTAATACATTTCCAATGGACTTCTTCATATTTGGTGGCATTTGATAAGGCAACTTTCAACAGCCTGCAGCCAGTTGTGTGGAAACAAGTTTCTAGCTGCTGCAAGTATTAGCGTCATTATTTGATCTGGTAATAAATTATTAAGACTTTTTTTCCCCTCTCAATGATCATATCTCCATTCTCTTCTACAGGGCTCCTCTCTCAGTTGCTTTACCATCTCCATGATGTCTAACCTTGTCTGAAAAGGGCAGGACAGTCATAGCCATCATCAACGCTACTCTTAATCAAGTGATTTTGGTGCACTTTGTAGGCAGGATAAAAAAAAAGCACCACATTTTTGAGACATTTTAAATTAAATTGCATAGAATGAAAGAACTGGAGACTTTTGAATTGAAGCTACTGACTCAAGTCAGCAGATCTCGCATCCCCCATGGGAATGCCATCAGATTTTGGACTACTGAGCATGACTTGAGAAGGAATTTTACTGGAACAGTGCATCGCTTATATTTGCATTACCATTGAACTCATTCCAGGATTGATCCCAAGGAACCTTCAATGGGTTTGTTCTCTGAGTACAATTTTATAAATACAAAAAAAAGGTTAATTCACCACATAAGCTGAACACCCCAGTCAAAAAGCCTTTTCTCCTTTTATTATGAATGTGCGTCCTTTAGCGACTAATATCTCCCCTTAGAGTGATGAAGTATAGTTAGTGATCCCTTTGGATGGCATTTGTAATTACCACATTCAGCCGCATTAAGCTAAGTCTGATTAAAAGGTGACAAAGACCCTTCCGCTAGCTGACAGAGATGAATTTATGTTGGGTGATCTGCATACGACTGTCATAATGTTTAATTCTTGAGGCAGTTGTTACCATAGTTGTTCACCGAGTGTCTGTTGAATGCACAGATCATGAGATCTATTTTAATGGAATTTCATAGCAGTGTGCCCAGCCCCAAACCTCTGCAAGTGTATTCAGCCATTGCGTTGAACCTCATCTTTCTTAGATCATACCGGATTGATTCATAGGCTTGTGCTGCTCCTTCAGATTTGATAAAAGAAAAATCAGAACGTGAAAAGCTTGGTAAACAAGAACAGTAAAGATTTAGGCCGCGATTTTAACCCCCCGTCGCCCAACGAGAATGGTGCATGGAAGAGGTTAAGATTAGCCTGGGTCGGCCGAGGCTCCCACTACTGGCAGTCGGGGGTCTAGTTTCAACTCAAAAGCCCTGACCCAATGATGCCACCGGGATCTCGACGTGGCTTTAACGTCGAGTCAGGGGAGGCCCTGTGTGGAGCCTGACAGCCAAACCGCGCGTGTGAGGAGCCGACTGGCCAGGTTAGGTTTTGTAAATTGGCTTTTGTGAGAACTCCTTGTGGGCCAGGAGGAGCAGGAGTGCCTCTCGCTGGCCCCGGAAGGAGTCCTTGGTCCTACCCACCCCCGGCCTTGCCTCTCCCCCTGCGCACTGGCATCGGCTGCTGAAGCCCTTGTCCAATACTGAGGTTATGCCGAGGACCATTCCTTCAGGTCCCCGGTGTCCTTAGGCTCCCGTGCCGATTTCCTGCTCCCGTGTCAGCCCTGCTGGTTTCAGGCTGGAGACAGGGCTGCAATATTTAAATGAGGCCCGGGAGTTAAAATGGCCCACGTATCCTGCTCGTGTGATGGTTTCCCTCCCTCCCCCTCTGCCTGTTTCGAAAGCGTCCCCCGGGAAAAACTAGGCCATAAAGAGGGAGAGAAGCCAGTCTGGAAGAGTAGTGCAGTAGGATCAGGGAAACATCCTTAACCCTTTTAAATACTGAATTTCTTTTGTAAAATATACTCTATTAATCATCACAATTGGCTGCATTTTGTACATATAATAAGCACCAGTGCCACTGTGTTCTCCAGGTTGTGTTTTGTACCATTTTGTGTTCCCTTGTGTTTGGAAGTTTAAGGGTTGATCTAATCGAGGCCTTTAAAATGACCTCTGATGGGGGAATCCAGAACAAAGTAGCGTAATCCTACAATTAAAGCTAGACTGTTCAGGAGTGAAATCTGGAAGTACTTCCACACACAAAGGGTAGTGGAAACTTGGAATTCTCTTCTCCCAAAAAGGCTGTGGATGCTGGGACAATTCAATTGCCAGCATGTCAGTAAAGTGGCTCAAGTAGGTATTTACATACCCTGTGCTGCGCAATGCTCTCCACCCCAGCTCTCCAGAGGCGCTGAGAGAGATCCCTGAATACAGAGCTTTCCACTAGAGGCACTTACTCAGTAGGTACAATGTTCCTCCCTCCATGGCCTCACCCCCTCCCTATCTCTGTAACGTCCTTCAGCCCTGCAACCCTCTGAGAACTCTGCGTTCCTCCAACTCTGGCCTTCTGTGCAACCCCCACTTCCCTTCCTCTGCCCCACCATTGGTGGTGGTGCCTTCAGTCATCTAAGCCCTAAGCTCTGCAATTCCCTCCCCAAACCTCATAGAAAACCTCATGGAAAAGAAAATCAGACGGGGTGTAAAACAGGCTGATGATTCACTACGGCCCGTTTTTGCCCCTTCGCCCAAAGCGATTTTCTCCATGTTTTAAGCTCTGGAGTCTTTTCTAGTTTGTTACCAACTGAATTCAATGACAAGCACAAAAATGTGTGTAAAAATTGTTTGAAATGTAAATAGTTACTCTTTCTTTTCATTCAACCTTGGATTACAGTGGATCTTAAAAGAAGTGGTAATAAAAGCTCTGGACTCTTGGCACTTCTTTTACCCATTGACTCTTAATGTGGCGAGGGTTAGACTGAGCTTGAGCTGCTCATTAACTGTTACACTGATAGGTTGGCATATTTAAGTTCAAATTGTCATTAGATGGTAAAAACGACTTTCAGCACAGAGGGAACGATGGCTGAACCACATTTATATTTCAGCAGATAAATAGCTATAAGTAAATCTCTATTATATTTCCACTACCTTTCACTTTTTATGCATTTTTTATGAATTTAAATTGAAGTATCAAGGCATTTTTAAATATGATTAATGCTTAAAACCAATTCTTTTACTCTTGTTAAATTCAAAACCTGTGAAATGTAATATTTTGTTTAATGCTTCAATAAAGGAGATTAATTTTCTAATCAACCAGCATTGATCACATCATCAGCCGACATTTACCTTAACGATTTATGTTCTGACCGCAAGGATTCACGGAATAACTAATTCAGAGCTTGATGTGAAAGGTTAAACCTTGTTCGTAAATAAGAACACATATTATCAACAGGAAAATGATGCCCTCCCCCCCAACAGTATAGTTACCAAATTGCACCCACCTCCTGTTTGGGGGTGTGGGGGACGGGACAATTTTCTCTGTACACTAGCTGTGAGTGAAATTGTGAATCTGTTTTCATTATCTACTGTGTCTAGCTTCTCAGAACGTGACTGACAGACGGTTTAAAATTGAATTCATTTCACACTCGCACGCTTACTAGAATTTTGATTACAGACCCCGTTGAGCTTTTCCTTGTTAAATCACTTGTATCTCATTTCTCCTATTTGTTCTTCAGCTCAAGTTATCTATAACTGGAAGTTTGGTGAAGTAGTCCAACCAGTTGAATGTTGATCTGTAGACTAATGTAAATCTGATTTTTTTTTGTCTCAACATCTTCATTAATGTTTTAACTTTTTAAATATTCTAAGTTTACCAAATGACAGCACTGTTCTTCTTTTCCTACTCTATGATCTTTGCTTTCACAGGTTTTGTTTGGAAGTGTAGTCCCTTCAGCTCTAAAAGCTGGATTATCTGATACATGAGTAACCCGTGGACTTTTATAAGTCGATCGCAATTGCTTGGCCATGTTTTGAGCTGTTATCCGGTATCAAGCCACACACGGATAAGAACTGATCTCTTGTAAGGAATACTGTCCAGTTTTGGTCAGCCTATCTACAAAAAAAACATGCATGCATTAGACAAGACTGATCAGGATGATTTCAGGGACCAAAAATTCCTCTAAGGACAGAGTGAAAATACTGAATTTGTCATCACTTGAGCAGGTGCATGATTTAAGCCTTTAACATGAAGAAAACAGATGATGAAATAGGAGCAAGTAGTTTTTTTCTTATCTTCAACTGTGATTGTGAAACTAGAGGATATGGATTTCTAGCGATTCGTGTGCAATGGACATCAATCAAAGTCAGTTAGTGCTAATTCACTGAGCTCTTTGAAAAAGAAGTTAGATGATTTTCAGCAAGAAGTGGGGTTGAAGGTTATAGAGATAGATTTAGGCTGAAGTGATTAAATAGTTATGGAACACTATGGTATGTTACTCAGTACATGATAAGGATATGTGGAGAAAGATCATTGTCTTTTGCTTTTTGGAAGGTTTTACCTGGTATGAATCATCTTTGTGAGGAATTTTGGAGGCTTTATGGAATAATTGTGTATGATACATTGGAAGAAATGATTTTGATGGGTCGAACGTCTTTTGTCACTCCATGGTTCTCGGACATTTTTTTATAAATCTTTTAACACAGTCTGATTAAAATATCAATATATGGGATGGTATGAGAATAAACAAACATCCCTCTAGCTTATTGTATTTCTATAGTGTATAGTGGGTGTGGGACGGGCAAAGAGTCTGAAATCCTCAATATGTAGGTTGACATCAACATTATATTCATTTGAACAACTTCAGTTCTGTCCCAAACTGAGCGGCAATGATCTTCACTATACTAAACAAAAATCTTATTCAGTAGTAGGGTATAATTAGGCTAATAATGTATATATGGACTACACACATGTACTTGATAGTGGTGACTTCCTACGAAGAATTCCAATATTTGCAAGGATGCAAAAGAATCTGCTAGTGGCAATCCAGGAATCATTCCTGCTGGGATTTATTATAATCAGCAAAATATTCTCGTTGGTATAGTTTGCCTCATAATTCCTTGGATCAAGCTGATTATATTCAATGGAAAAGGGATGTAATAAAGTGAAAGCATCCTGATGAGCATAACGGATAGACTTAAAATGAGCAGAAGGTAGCCATCTATAAACATGGCAACTGTAGGGGTTCTATCACAAGTGAACCCATAGATCCAGTTCCAGCTCCATTTGCCATGGTGTGTAAAGCAAGCAACCCCACTCTATTCTGTCCAAAGAGAGAGGAATTGGATTTCTACCTGACTCGTGTTCCGGACATAATGTTCAACAACTTCTTTCTCCATTTCAGTGAGCAGGTAATTGCTGCAGTTAAACCAGCCCTTGCTGATTCTAAGCTATGCAAAATCATATCTGGTACACAAGGCTTATATTCAATCTATGGCCTGGATTTTTTTTTGTGATTACTGCCCAATTGTGGGCACTGCAGGGGTGGTAAAAGAAGCAAAAATGAGGCTTTCTGCCTTAAACCTGCCTCAAAAAGCCTGTTGTTATTTTCCTCCACTCCACTCACCAGAGATTCTGGCCAGCTCACTGCCCTGCCGCATATATATGACGGGCGGGTGGGCTCGGCTTTGTACTGTCTGGTATTTTCTTGCTGTTTCTCCCCCTGCACCCCCCCCACCCCCACCCCATCCATGCTATCCCACCCTCAGGAAACAATTGTGAGGGCCAAGATATGAACATGTGAAAATGATGGGCAGGAAAAGACCAGCTGGTCCATCAAGTCTGCCCCACACTCAGGATGCCTGGAGCATCATGATTAAACATTTCCTACTGCAACTCCCCACCTTTTCCCTTGCATCCAAAGAAATGGCCATATTTAGAATATTTGTTCAACTTACAGGATTCCAATACATTTACTCCAATATAAGCCTGCCCCCATGAAAGCATCCAGAAGATTGGAGAAATTCTTCCGTATAAGATTTTTGGTCAGAACTTTACAATTAGTATTCATCAGTGCGATGGGCCTGTAGTTTAGACACTGCACAGGGGGCTTTTATATTTTTAGTGGAGCTAATATTATTGTCATAATGAGTCATTGAACACATTCAAGGCTGAGTTAGACAAATTTTTGATCAGCAAGGGAGTCAAAGGATATGGGGAAAGGGTGGGAAAGTGGAGTTGAGATAAAAATCAGATCAGCCATGATCTCATTAAATGGTGGAGCAGGCTCGAGAGGCTGAATGGCCTACTCCTGCTCCTATCTCTTATGGTCTTATTGACACACTCTTCACTTCAGGCAGAGTTCTGCCTGTGTCTCACTAAAGATGGAACTTTGGTTAATATGAATGTATAACATTTTGAAGAAAATTTATTGCAGATTTCACTTTAATAATGAATATTATTATACTCAAACATTCTTCTCTGGTCCCTCAAGTCTTCTTGTTCTGTGGTCAGATAAGTGAAATAATTATTATATTTGTCTCTAGTCAACGAGTATGGAGTGACGATTTCCTTTAGTCACTATTGCTTAAAATTACTCTGGCAATATTAGCTGAATGCATTCACCGTGACAATTCTCTGCTATTAAGCTACTTATTATAAAATGGTCAATGCCTCTGTTAGAATCATGTATGTATTGGTGATATCATAGAACTAGCAGGATGGTATCCTTAAAGAATTCTAAAAGAACACATTTATAATTTTGCTAGAAATAACTGTAGAGGTTGCCTTCGTCCTATGTTTATAGAATCCTAGAAATTGCAGAACAGAAGGAGGCCATTTGGCCCATCAGACCTGTGCGGTGCTAGCCCTTCAACTGGAGCTATTCACTCCGATCCCATTTTCTATCCATTTTCCGTGAACTTTCTGATTGTTTATGATATCAGTAACAGAAGGCATTATTTCTTATTCATTATCTCTTAGTAAAAGTAGTATTGATTTATTAATCTGTTTGATCCATGATTTTGTTTGATTAAGATATATCGAATGCTACCTCTGTTTTTCTTTGTTGACAAGGAAATAACAATTCTGCTTTGTCCGCACTATCTCTGGTTTACTCTGGTGAGGATGGATTCCGCAGGGTTACTGCTGTGATCCTGCTCTCCCAGTGGGGGAGCTGCGTGTGCAGGGAGCATAGGACAGAGAATCAGGGCTACTACCTTGTTGTCCCACCTCAAACTGGCCCTCCCTTTGAGCACAGATTCCCTGCTTTGATCATGGGATCACAGAATTAAGCCTTACATTTCTCCTTTTAACTGAGTTAAACATATGAGATGTTAATAAATGCTTGTGGTATCTAAGGATTTTGTTTTTCTTTCTAGCTAACCTGGTTCCATTTTCCCCCTTTTTTCATTATTTTCTTGTTTGAGATTAGTAAATTATAGTGCTCAACTGTTTTTCTAAACTCCCAGTAGAAGATAGGAAAATTAAGAGCAGGAGGATTTTGGAAAAGCAATTAAAAGCTTCCACGTTTAAATGTTTTCAGAAGTTTCTAGTTTGTGTTAAGGAAATGTTAAATTGCAAAGACTTCAATATTTTTCTTCTGCATATATGGGCGATATCGAAAACCCCACAGAGGCAGGAAGAGCTATGATAGCAATGGTAATTTACGTTTAATACTTTTGTACAAGAGCTACATTTGTGAGAAAATAATTGATTCTGGAATAGACATCATGCGGGGCAGAGTAAAATAAAAGCCCTTTCCTTCGGGTTTTGAAAGAGCCAGATTGCTACTAAATTGATCGGCTACCTCTTGACTGCTGGATATACCTTTACTGGATGTGCTTTTGTGTTGCGACCTCCTCCCATCATCGTTGATGCCTGTGGGAAATAGATGTGATCATTAAGAGCCCAGCCGAGGAAGTTTCATTTTTTATATTTGCGATGTCGTGAAGGGCAATTTCTAACTAGAGTAGGAAATGATTCTCTCTCCTGTCATAGATGGAAGAAGATTTATGGATCATAACCCTTTACGGTGTATTTAAATTGACTGATTCTATTCCATCCTTTTCTCTTTTTTTGCTACATCTGGAGGCAAATGTCATGTTTTCACTCTTTTCCCCGCCCCCACCCCCCACCCCCCACAGACACCTATGGAAACTGCTATCACGTTTAGGGGTGAATTTCCTCAATGTTTTAAATGCATTAGCCTCACTGGATTGGCACAGTACCTTCTTTTATTGAACAAGGAAATTCAGGTGGAAATCATTGAAATAATTTCCCCTGAGTTTGCTCGTGCTTTTTGAGCTTTTCCGTGATCGACCTGTCGAGTCCCTTGCTGGCCTCATTTGGATATGGCCACGTGAAAAGCCAATGGCGCAGTAGATGTGAGTTTCCTCGTTTGACTATCTCCCACCCCCCCCCATTGTAATAGGTAAGTTAGACTATTATATAAGAGGCGGAGTAGCCACCTGTAGCATCTGATCAATGCAGACGTGAGAAGTTTATGGGCTTCGAAGAGTCTGGAAAGTTTGATTAGTGATTTCAACGACTTGAACACAACGGCCCAGAATTTGCTGGAGTGGGGCATCACGCGGCGTGCCCCATTTGCTGGAACTTTTCCCTTACCATTCAGCTCAAAACATTTTTGCGCTGCAAGTTGCTGGAAGTGCGAGCTGACAATGGCACGGCGAGGGCAGTGAGGCTCCTGGGAACTCGGTGAATGACGGGATCAACTGTCCATCTCCTCAACCAATAAGATTTAAAGATTGAAAAATAAACAGAGGAACAACGGAGAAGGAAATAGGGTGAATTAAAGTCAAATTATGTACAGCAAGAAAAATGAAGAGGGGGAAAGAAAGGTTGGATTAAGTGAGAAAAAAAAGACTGAAATGAAAAGTAAGAAAAACATTTTAAAATTTGAAATTTAAAATTTGAAAAATCTCTAACAACAATTTACTACCTGTAGGAATGAGACTCCACCTTTTAAATTGTTCCCTTTCTGGGCCAAAGAGGTTGAGTGGTATTGGTGGAACATAACTCTCCTCACTAAAAAGGTACTTATGCTACTAATTACTAACCCTAAGTTTCTGTGGCGAGTTTAATTGACAATTAATGCACAAATGCAGCGACTTCATGAAACTCATGGGGAGGTGGAAGATGAGCTGCCGTTTTTGCGGGGCTAACGGCGAAGCCGGGCAAATTGTCCAGCAACTCATGGCGATTCGCAATTCACGGGGTATCTCTTCCTCTCCTCAAGTTGCTGGACCATTTGCACATTAATAACAGAGATCGCATTAAACTCGCCGTTATTTTGGCAGCAAATCCTGGCCTAATATTTCCTACCTGTTTTTTGTGTTGTTGCTACTGAGACCCACACTTGATTTTGACTGCCTGCTACTGGGTCAGACCACCCGGACCATTGCCCCACTCCCTTTGCAGTAGCAGCGACTCAGGAGAAGGTTTAGCTTTTCCCGTGGGCATTCCATTCTAAGGCATTATTTTGGAGGAAGTAGAGAAGAAGCACAGGTTGGATGGAAGGAGAGTCAGGCAGCAAACCAGTAGAATGAAGCCCACCAGATTTTATCCCCCCTGCCCCAAAGGATTTACAGGCAGAACAGGCCCACGGAGGACCTTTCTGAGGAGCTCTGCATCAGAAGAGTTTGCACCTCAAAAGATGCGATAGGGCATCTCCGTGACCTGCTGCGTGAAGGTCTCAAGCCAGGCTCCTCTGCCCACAGTGCCCTCTCAGTGGGAATGAAGGTCAACTTTTAGAGCTCAGGCTCCTGCACAGTCCCTTCCAGCCTCAGTCAACGGCGTTCTCTACGCAAGGATACAATCTAACCATGGTCTAATCTTTTTCAATGTCCAAACCTATTGAAAGTTGAAATTGTGGAAAGTAATTGGGAACCTGTTCTGTCTTGTTACAGATTGTTTAAAAATATTTATTTTTCATTAACAAGAGTTCATGGTGAAATATTAGTATAAATTTTCAGTTGCACTATTTCTTGAATATGTTCAGTGTTAATGGTGCAGAAATAATTAATTTTGGCCTGTAAATGCATTAAATTTGCATGATCTCTGCTGAGATTATAGAAAGTCTCTAGAAGGGATCAGTGGAAATACTTTGCAGGAACACCTTGACAGAGAAAGAGTTATGAGAGACGCTCAACATGGCTTCTGGAAAAAGTGTTGGAGGAACTGTCTGCCAGTTTGCAACTGATACAAAGATTTGTGCAAGCGTTAGTTCCTTTGATAAAAAAGAATTACAATCAAATCCAAATGCAATGGGGGAATGGGCCCAGGTCTGGCAATTGTCAGATAAATGTACTGTTATGCATGAGGGCAGGGTTAAAACCATGTGAACCATGTAAAGTTCAGAGCTTAATACTGTTGAGCAGGAAAGGAACCTAGGAGTTATGGTACATGAATCTCCTAAGATTCACAATCAGTGCCACGAGGCTATAGCAAAATGAAATAGAGTATTAGAATGTGTTGCTAGGACAATTCAATATGAAACATAAAGTCTCATGTGGAGCATAAAGACCGACATGGACCTTTTGGGCTGAATGGCCTGTTTCTATGTTGTACATTTTATGTAACTCTGTGTAATACTGCCCTTGCATAAGGCCTCGGTTAGGCCTCATCTAGAATGCTGAATGCAGTTTTAGTCTTCTTACAGGGTTGTTGATTTTTGAGGCTCTGGAAATAGTTCAGAGGAAGGCCACTAGACTGACACCTAGCTTAAAGGCCCTCGGTTACCAAGGCAGGCTTAGAGAGTTGTGCCTTTTAACTTCAGAAAAGTGTACACCTGTAGTAGAACATGCCCAATTTTCATCCCATTGAAATCAATGGGATAAAATCGAACGGGTTCTACAATGGGTGGTCGATCTGCTTTGCCAGATTAGCACCCAGACGGTGAGGGTGAAAATTACCCCCATTATATTTTACATTGTCAAATGTTCATGTATGTATAAAACAGCAAGTTCTCTGATTTACCATGAGGAATGTTTCCAGTGAGGGTTACTAGTAATATACTAAAAGATGATGCTTCTATCCATAGTGCTCTACCATCACACTTTCTGATTGATTGCCTGAAATAATGAAAGCAACAAAATACAAATCTGTATCCATCTTAACTCACCTGTCACTATGCAAACTGACAAATCCAAGCAAACTGGAAATTCAACCAACCAAACAGTTCCAAAAAAAAAATCAAAATCCTTTCCGTTGCTATATAGTCTCAGAACCTCAAATTTTTTATGTCCATAGTAAGGTTTGTAATAAAAAGAGATAAAGAATTCACAATTACATGATTAACATTACCTATAATTAGTTGGAATTATAATTAATTATAATAAGTTGCCCAAAATGAAAAGAAAAACACTATCTGCAAGAGAAAAGTCAGATCAAAATTTTGGATGTGACCTCTTCATCAGAACTGGAAACTGGAAGATAAAGAAAGCAACTTATTCAAACACGACAGACGAGTGGCCTTGATAAGACATTGAGCATAAAATGGCATGGCAATGTTAGTTGGGGAAATTCAGGCTTATTACATTAAAGGCGCTATATAAATACAAGTTATTATTATTGTTTTAAAAATGGCACATCCTATAACCCGTGTCGGGTAGCTCCACAGAAGATGGACTAGTTATTAATTAAACAGGATTTTTTTTTAGGATTACAGGATTTTGGCACACAATTTTTCTTTGATGGCAAAGTCTGAGGGCCACAGTGTGTTACTGTGTTACTGTGCAGCAATGTTACTGAGTTCCCAATAAAAGGCAATGTGCTGCCTGGCAGTGGAAATGTATTAAGGAGTGATTAGTGACATTTCCTAGCACTTATGATTGTGTAAACTAAATCGTATGTGAAAGCATGTGGAAAGTGTGAAAATAAGGCCATTAAAGTTTATATTGAAACCTATAGGAGGTCCAGGATAAAGTCTGCATTTGGATCTCAGCCCTTCATATGTGTATCCCATTAATTCTTCTTTATAAAGATTATGGGCATAATTTTAACATGGTGGCAGGAACTCAGCGGTGCGGGGGTGGTGGTGGGGGGGGGTGAATGTGGGTAACTTGGAAAAATTTTGCATGCGTTGACAGGAGTGATAGTGACTAAATTGAAGGCCCTTAATGTAACTTCTGGGTTTTGCGTATCCGAGCTGCGCAGCGGATGTACTGCGTGTCCGAATGATGTGCTGGGAACTGAAGTATTTAAAGGGCCATTGCAACCATGGATTTTGAGGGAGAATGGATGAATTTGCAGAGATGGAGCATCAAAAGTGTAAGGCAGCATCCCGCTTTAACGACCCTTCTCTACTGGCTGGTGAGAGGAGCCGGAGTGACATACTGTACCCGAGTGATCGGAGGAGACGCCCTGCCTCTGCCACCAAGAAGGCCTGGCTCGAGGTGGCAGAGGAGCTGAGCAGCAGGAGCACAGTGGCAAGGTCATGGGTACAATGCAGGAAGCGCTTTAATGACCTAGTCAGGTCAGGAAAAGTGAGTACAGTTGCTGATTCACCTACATCCTGTGGTGTACATTACCCCCCCCCACCCCCCGACCACCATTCTGTCTTGCCAAGCCTATTCTATCAAATCCCTCCTCACACCCACTTAAGTCTCATTATCAACTTACCTTCACTTTCTGTGCACTTCCTCACCTCCCCATTTGTGAACCCATCACTCCCACTCAGCCCAATCCTGATGCAATGTGATGAATCTGTCTGATAGCCACTCTCTGTTGCATCTATTTCATTGTCAGCCTCATCCAAAGCAATGCATCCATCGGGTGACCCCATCACCCTCACACTCATTCACATGTCTGTTCTTTCTCCCCTTGTAAGAGAAGAGAGCCCAAAATGTATAGGAGAGGAGTAGAACTGGAGGGACCCACCACAAGTAGTGATCCTGACAGATACGGAGGAGGAGGCCTTGGAGCTCAGCTACATGTTTGAACGCCTGGCCATCAGAGATGGCGAGACTAGCACCCCACAAAAATCTGGTGACAGAACTTTAACATCCTTCACACACATCATGAATTGATGTTATCAATGATTGACCTGTTGCACACCTCAGTATGCTCATTGCAAACTAACTTCTGCGATGATTGTCAATATTGCTTAAGAGTCTCTTCCAGGGCCTTCAAGGAGTGATGAGGAGGCACATGCCATGGAAGAGAGCGATTCCTCAGAGCAGCTCCAGTCCTCTGAGGGTGCACTGTCACATCACATCCAGCCATGCACCAGCGCAAATATTGGCACTTCGTTGGGTCCTGTTAGGCAGATAGGTGGGTTGTCACCTGGTGATTCACCACTCACAAGTGAGCACGAGCAGACACTGGTGGTAGGGGCAGCTGTGGAGAGTCTGCGTTGGGGGGGGGGGCGCACTCCTCTCCAAGTTCCATGCAGCTGGAGGCAGATGCTGAACCCTGGGGGCCATCCTTGAGAATGAGAATGATAGAGGTACCTTTGCGAGATACTGGAAGACATGACATGCACGCTGTCCACAATAGCGGAGAGGATGGGGCAGTCCAGCTCCAGTATTAGTGGAATGGTGGGACAGGTAACTGCGGGAATGTCTGTGATGGAGAGAATGGCAGCCTCCATTGAGCTTTAAGCACGGCTCACAAATGAGTCCATTCTGGCCATGGCGACGGCCGTGCGGACTCTGGATGCCAACATGTCTGCCGCCTTAAACAGGCAGACAGATACTTTTGCCGTTGTCTTCTGCTCCAATCTGTTGTCCAGCAGGGTAGTAGGAGTGATGTGGCCCTGGCCCAGGAGAGGGATGGTGGTGAAAGGGGATATGGAAGTGGGGACTCCACACAAAGCGCTCCCACGTCTCACCCGTTGCCCCCCCCTCAACCAATACCCACAATGCTGCCTCCTCTCCAGATGGCCAAGTCTGCCCCTGCACAGGTGCAGATGGAGCAGTCTTTGATGGGGTCCTCATGGGCTCCAAAACCCAGAGGTTGTAGGCCGAGAGCATCTCAGCAGTCAGGGCAGGGACCTGATAAACCTGCCGTTACCTCTGCTGAAGCCACAGGGGATGCACCACGCAGAAGCACTAGGAAGAGAAAGGCTAAGATCTTGCAATCACCGAGGGTATGCACAAGGGTGTCTGACCGAATGTCATGTTTCTCATTTATATTTGTTTATTCTTACATGCACATTAACTGTTATAATTCTCACCACCACTGCCACATTCTTCAGTCCTTTTTGTGAAAGCACCCTTTCTTGTGCTTCATCATGAACACCAAGACTTAATCCCACCCATTGGGCACGTTTACAATGGGTGTATGCGTGGTTGAAGGACTGTTATGTGCAGGCGGAAGGAGGAGGGGCTTGTGTTGGTAGTGGTGGCTGTTCCAGGCTGTCTGAATAGTTCACTATCTTCAGTGTGTAGATCTCCTTATGAGAACCTATTAGATATGAGTGACTCCTTGGCATCACGAGCAGCCATGTGCACTGGTGATGGGTTGCCCATCTTCATCATCCTCCTCTTCCTCCTCCTTCTTCAATGTTGCCTGCAGATGTGGATGTTTCATGAGTGCATTCAAGCTCCTCCACCTGTAACCCTCTCTGTTGAGCGATGTTGTGCGGGACGCAACACACGACTATTATTCGACACACCCTCGTCGGTGAGTACTGAAGGCCTCCCCCAGGCCAATCCAGGCACCTGAAACACAGCTTCAACATTCCTATGGCTTGTTCAATGGAGAGCTGGTGGTGATGTGACTGTCGTTGTACTGCTGCTCTGGCTCATTGGTGGGGTTTCTCATAGGTGTCATGAGCCACGTTTGCTGAGGGTATCCCTTGTCTCCAAGAAGCCATCTCTTAAGTCTGCCTTGTGCATGGAAGAGGGCCAGGATGTTGGACTCACTCAAAGTGAAGAAATCTTGGCAGCTGCCAGGGAATTTGGCACAAACCTGCAGAAATCTCGTCTGGTGGTCGGAAACCAGCTGCGCATTGATGGAGTGATATCCCTTTCGGTTGGTGAACAGTTCTGTTTCATGTGCAGGTCCTCAGTCTGCTACGTGTGTGCAATCAATTGCACCCTGCACGTATGGGAAGCCAGCCAGAGAGTGAAAACCCACTGCCCTCTCAGTCTGACTGATGTCATCGCAGGGGAAGTTGACGTAGTCGGATGCCCTGGCAAACAAGCCATCAGTCACATATCGTATACAATAATGTGCAGACGACTGAAGGACCCTGGAGATGTCACCAGTGGCGCCCTGCAAAGATCCGGAGGTGAAGAAATTGAGGGCAGTTTTTGAAATATGTTATTATTAATGCTACCAAGGGTTGTTAATCTTCCTTAATAATAACTTCCACCATGATTTGGGCCAGAGTGTAACTGAACATGCAAGCTTTATTATAGACACAAGAACAACTTTCTAATGCGGTTATACCAAACAACAAGTATTTATATAACAGCATTCTAATACAGTTAAATCAAATAAACAAGGATGGTACAACTTGTCCCTAGGAAATTTCAGGATGATCAGACCTGGTTTGCAGGGTGTGTGAACCTCCGTCAGTCCCAAGAAACTGCTTCTGACTTTTAGTGGGACAGTGCCTCAGTTTTTCGGACAGCAAGTGCCTGGTTTTGGTTCTGATATTGCCAGTCACATCTCCTCTAGCCCATCTTTTGTTTCTTAACTTGTCCCATTATCACCCTCCTTGCCTTGCACCATCATCCCTTTTGTCATTTAATCACTCCTATACGCGATCAGAGACCTTCCCTTTTGTTCTTTCCTCCCCTCCCCTTCCTCTCCACCCACCCGCCCCCCCCCCTCACTTCCCTGGCTCTGTACTTGCTTCAAAACGGTTTAAACTTCAGTTCCTTCCAGTTCTGTCGAAGGGTCTTCGACCTGAAACGTTAACTTTGTTTCTTTCTCCACAGATGCTGCCTGACTTGCTGAGTATTTCCAACATTGTCTGTTTTTACCTCAGTTTTTATATCTTTCTGAAGCATATTTGCTTTTAGTAGCTTAACGAGATTAGTCCCATGATAACATCTGTCCCAGACATCTTCCCCTCGGGATGCCCATTGTTCCAAACATCTTTCAGATATCCACTCTATGATGTTAACTGTTTGTCCGACACCGATTCTATGGGGTTAACTGTTGCCCATTCTATCTATCTTATGGGAGGGACATGCCCTTATCCGTGGTGGTCTGAGGGGGGCAAGTGATGGAAGATATAGCCAGGCAGGGAGGAGGCTTCGTTAAGGGGGAAGGTGTCATCACCTGTCAGCCAGGTTTCCGTCAAAGCCATGATATCGATGAAATCATCCACAATAAGCTCATGGATGGCAAGGGCCTTGTTCACAAGTGAACGGACATTCTAGATGGAGATGAGGAGATGGGCGATGATAGCTGATCCGCTGGCACAGTCCACAGGGTCAGTGCTGGGAGAGGTGAATGGGACGGGAAGGAGATTGACAAGATTAGCCCCCGTCGGGTGCGCTGGGCGGGAAAGTCAGTGAGAGCGTAGGATGGGGCAGTTGGGGTTGCTGCTCGTAAGGAGGCCACGACGAGTGCCTCAGTGGGCCCTTCGGAGGATGCCGAGATACACAGAGGGAAGGTGTAGGCTTATCCAAGAGGGAGTAGGAATGTAGAGGTGTGCTGAAGGGTTGGGGTAGGGATTTGTGGGGGGTGCAGAGTACTCGAGAGGGGAGAAATGAAAGGAGGTATGACGACAGGAGAGAGGGGCCGAGGAGGGGTAAAAAGAAAAGGGGAAATAGAAGCGATGGGCTCAGGCCCGTAGTAGCAGCCAAAACGCGCATGTGAGTGCTTTTAGTAGCTTAACGAGATTAGTCCCATGATAACATCTGTCCCGGACATCTTCCCCTCGGGATGCCCATTGTTCCAAACATCTTTCAGATATCCATTCTATGATGTTAACTGTTTGTCCGACACCGATTCTATGGGGTTAACTATTGCCCATTCTATCTATCTTATGGGAGGGACATGCCCTTATCCGTGGTGGTCTGAGGGGGGCAAGTGATGGAAGATATAGCCAGGCAGGGAGGAAGCTTCGTTAAGGGGGAAACTCAAGTTACATAGGCGTGATTAGATAGCAAGATTAAGATAGATATGTCCTGGTAATAAACAGGGAATAGAGAGGAGACACTAGGAGGGAGTCCAAAGTTAAAGTCAGAGGTCCTGTGGTGGGATAAGGTTGACGTTGATAGGGTGGAGTCTGCTTGGAGCATCGACGAACTGATGTCCAGGTTCGGACGCAGCTGTGGAGGACAAGCCAATAGGTAGCCTCCAATTCCATGTGCTCTCATTTTTGTTAACAGTCTCTTACGTAGAACCTTGTCGAGTGATATCAGCATGATCGGTAAAAGCTCCCACCAAGCTTCTTTGTCTGCTGGAGGAGTGAGACTTCCACATTGAGCAGCCTCCCACCTTGCTTTGACTTTGAAAGCACTCCACGCCAGGCCAACCCAGGGACTTGTGGGCCCCTTCAAATATGTGGCCTCATGAACAGACATTGCAAGATCACGCGGGGGGCTGTCGCTGTTTTTCTGTGAAGCTGAATTTGACAAATCCACAGCATTGACTATTTGACAAAATTTGAACTGCAAGGTTGGTTTGGTGAGGGCGCATTTCATTCAATGAGAACGGGTGAGAGTGACGTCATTGGAAGTGAGGTCACGAGTGGAGCTGTAGCTTTTTAGCATGCGCTGAGAGTGATGTCATTGGGTGGGCCGGCGCATGAGGATGTCATGGGTCCATCGAAAGCCGGAAGTACCCACACTGTCCACTTATCACTCCGTCAAACTAAACACTGTGGGAGAGAGCTGTGGTGACTGTTGGGGCATTGTATGTGGGTCATATATTGCTTCCAGGTTTATTGGGAAGAAAGTGAGGGGTCACCTTTTACATTACAAAGTGAATGGTGACACTGCGTCCGCTGACATCACTTGCTGCGCATATGTCAGGCTTTCTGAAAAATCAACTAGCTGCTGTTCATGCTCAAGAGCTTGATCCAGGTCTAATGGGGTGGGGGGGGAGGTAGAACATGATCCAGGTCTAACGGGGGGTAAGGGGGAACGGAGGAGGAGAATGTGATCCAGGTCTAATGGGGGGGAGGAGAATGTGATCCAGATCTAATGGGGGGGAGGAGAATGTGATCCAGGTCTAATGGGGGGGGGAGGAGAATGTGATCCAGGTCTAATGGGGGGGGGGGAGGAGAATGTGATCCAGGTCTAATGGGGGGGGGGTGGAGAATGTGATCCAGGTCTAATGGGGGGGGGGAGGAGAATGTGATCCAGGTCTAATGGGGGGGGGGGGGGTGGAGAATGTGATCCAGGTCTAATGGGGGGGGGGGAGGAGAATGTGATCCAGGTCTAATGGGGGGGGGGAGGAGAATGTGATCCAGGTCTAATGGGGGGGAGGAGAATGTGATCCAGGTCCAATGGGGGGGGGGGGGGAGGAGAATGTGATCCAGGTCTAATGGGGGAGGAGGAGAATGTGATCCAGGTCTAATGGGGGGGGAGGAGAATGTGATCCAGATCTAATGGGGGGGGAGGAGAATGTGATCCAGGTCTAATGGGGGGGGAGGAGAATATGATCCAGGTCTAATGGGGGGGGAGGAGAATATGATCCAGGTCTAATGGGGGGGGAGGAGAATGTGATCCAGGTCTAATGGGGGGGGAGGAGAATATGATCCAGGTCTAATGGGGGGGGAGGAGAATATGATCCAGGTCTAATGGGGGGGAGGAGAATGTGATCCAGGTCTAATGGGGGGGGGAGGAGAATGTGATCCAGGTCTAATGGGGGGGGAGGAGAATGTGATCCAGGTCTAATGGGGGGGGAGGAGAATGTGATCCAGGTCTAATGGGGGGAGGAGAATGTGATCCAGGTCTAATGGGGGGGGGAGGAGAATGTGATCCAGGTCTAATGGGGGGGGAGGAGAATGTGATCCAGGTCTAATGGGGGGGGAGGAGAATGTGATCCATTTCCATGTCTGGGCCACGTTCTCACTCTCTTACCCCCCTTAGACCTCGATCACATTCTCACCCCTTCCCCCATCCACTCCCTGCTCCCCCATTTCCCACTTCACCCCTTCCTCCAGGCTCCGTTCTCCTCCCCCCCTTATGACTACCTCCATCGGCTGCATTTTGTTGCTCGGCCTCCAGTCTGTGCTTTTAGTGAACGGCAGTGAGGGCAGTTGGTAACCTACAATGCACATGCACAACCCAACATACTCCAGGCCCGAGTGAGCATGTGCTAGTCCCTGGCACTAGTCATAGTGAACAACATTAGTCCCATGATGTTATCTGTCCCAGATATCTTCCCCCTAGGGGGCCCATCGTTCCAGCTATCCATCTTTCGGATATCCATGTTATGGTGTTATCTCTTTGTCTGACACCTATTCTATGGGGTTAACTGTTGTCCATTCCATCTATCTTATGTGGTGGGGAGGGACATGCCCTTATCTTTCTGTGTATTTGGATTGTTTGGATGCAGACATTTAAATTGTCTCATCCTATTTATGTCAATCATAAGCATAAGCATAAGAAATAGGAGCAGGAGTAGGCCAATCGGCCCCTCAAGCTTGCTCCGCCATTCAATGAGATCATGGCTGATCTGATCCTAACCTCAAATTTAAATTCATGTCCAATTTCCTGCCCGCTCCCCGTAACCCCTAATTCCCTTTACTTCTAGGAAACTGTCTATTTCTGTTTTAAATTAACCTGATGAAGGAGGTAAGCTCCGAATGCTTGTGATTTTCAAATAAAATTGTTGGACTGTAAGCTGGTGTTGTAAGATTCCTTATAATTATCTGAACACAGCTCCTGCAATTAACATAACAGGATTAGCGTGTGTCCAGGTCCTGAGTATTTGAGCCTTCTTGTTTCCGACAATTGGTCTTCAGTGTGTCTGTTTCATGCTTCTAATATCCCTGCAATATTCCCAATCACTTTGCCTGATGGCCTAATGCCAGATATATAATTTCCTGTGGAAAGTTGGCTCCATTTGTATTCTCAGAGACGTAAGGTCTGCGCTTCGCTTTTTAGCCAAGCGCCTGAAGCTTTTCAGGTTGGGATTCATGATTATTATTTATCTAGAAATCATATTTCTTACACAGTGGTTACTTTAACTGCAATGGGCAATGTGTGGACAACAGGCCCAATGAGGTCAGCTCTGCATGAAGGAGCATGCAGATGTCTGAGACCACCTGGTGTCTCAATCTGACACTGCTCCTCAAAGTGGTCCAGCAAGCTCAGCCTCTGCCTGTAGACCCTCTCATGTGGGTAGTGCCTCCTGCAAAGTTGGCCCCTCCGTTGGTCCCCTCTCTGCTCTTCTGCAGGTCCTTGTGGACCTGCAACTCCCATAACTGCAGGCTGTGCCTGCCGCGGATGGTGATGTCCCTCCTCCTCAGATGTACTGTAGAATAAATCTATTGCGCCTCCCCCATCCTGAAGTTGTCAGTTTGAGAGGGTAAATATGTCTGAACTCAAGAATTCCGAGCGTGAACAAATAAACCTCAGTCTAAACACAAAGAACTCGCAGCCAGAGGTTTGTCTGAGAGAACTGATTGTCCTGCTCCAAAAACTCACCTTTTATTCACGTGTCAATCACTGGTTTAAAGGTCCGAATGAGGGTCGGCTGCAACTCACCTCCGTTTCCATTGCATGTTTCAAAGGCCACGGGAGACACGTTCAGGAGAAGTTAAAATGGTTTATGTAACTCAATACACAAAAAGTTAATAGCATTAAGTACTTAAACACCTAAATTGGCCCTTTAAATATCGGCCCGCCGGACTTCCGGTTGTCAGAAGCACACGCACATCCAAACACATCTGGGTCAAACCCAGAAGTAGGCACGTTGGAGCTGGGCTGTGGTCCCATTTTGAAAACAGTGTATTTTTACTGGCCACCCACCCCCAACCCATCTATTCTTGGGGTTAAAATTTACCTCTACAATTTCAATTTTCTAGTCTTTATTGCAGCACTGAGATTCAGTGAAACTTTTAACACAATTCTGCTATTCGCAGACTCTGTCACCCCTAATGGCATAAACTGTGTACTGCAATAGCATTGAGCAACAGCAGTCTGAGCATTGAGACTTTAACCCTCAAATCAGTGGAAAATGAAAACCGGGAGGTTCTATAACGTGCGAGCGATCCACTCTGCCAATTTACCTTCCATAATCATCAGTTGAGCTCCAATTCTGCCACCTAAACCCTGCTCATGGTAAAGCTTTATTCCCAGCAGTTCAGCTGAGATTTGTCAAATGACACCTGTCAGTAATGAAGCATGAGCCAGTTGTACAATTTCAACACATAACAATATGCTTTGTTCTCGGGAGCCTCAATGTGCTTTTTAAACTGGGGCTTAGGTCATCTTGCTTGCTTCAGACTGTCAACGGCTGCAACTGAGCTACCCAGAACTTTGCTTTGGTAGCCAAGGAATTTGCATTTCAGATTTAGTGGCCAACCAAACATGTTGCTCCCCAGGTTACTGTGTTAATTCTGTGCTCCTGGCAAGGTGATTATCAATCTCTATGAAATAAAAACACAGCAGCAGCAGCAACAACTTGCATTTGTATAGCACCTTTTAACACAGAAAAATGTCCCAAAGCAGAGGCGTAATCAAAAAAGGACAGTGAGCCAAAGAAAGAGATAGTAGGAGGGGAGGGAATCGAAATCTTGGTCAAAGAGATGAGTTTTAAGGACAGTCTTCAGGGAGGTGGAGCGGTTTCGGGAGGGAATTCCACAACATGGCATCTTGGTGGCTGAAGGCACGGTCAACCTGCAGAACTTGCATCATTTGACTGAATGAGTCTCTACATTGCAGAGCAGTGTCCAACTATTGATTCACATTGAAGATTTTGAACAACTCTCCGTTGACTCAGTGGTGCTATTGTACGGATGTTCAGATACACCATGCATGTACAAACACTCAAATTACACCCAGGAAGCTCTCTTTAAATCATTCTCTATTACAGAGTTCTATTTAAGCTCTGGTCAGAATCTTATCTGGAGTACTGTGTTCAGTTCTGAGCACCGAACCTTAGAAAGGATATATTGGCCTTGGAGGGGATGCAGCCCAGATTTACCAGAATGATACTGGGGCTAAAAGGGTTTAATTATGAGGATAGGTTGCATTGACTAGGCTTGTGCTCTCTTGTGTATAGAAGATTAAGGGATGATATAATTGGGGTGTTTAAAATGATTAAAGGATTTGATAAGGTAGATGGAGAAAAAATTATTTCCTCTGGTGGGGAGAGTCCAGAACCAGGGGGCATAACCTTAAAAATGGGGCTAGGCAGATCAAGGGCGATGTCAGAAAACACTTAATCTCACAAAGGGTAGTGGAAATCTGGAACTCTCTCCCCCAAAAAGCTGTTGAGCCTGGGTCAATTGGAAATTTCAAAACTGAGATTGATAGATTTTTGTTAAGCAAGGGTATTAAAGGTTACGGAACCAAGACAGGTAGATGGAGTTAAGATACAGATCAGCCATGATCTAATTGAATGGTGGAACAGGCTTAAGGGGCTGAAGGGCCTACTCCTGCTCCTATGTACAAACAGGGAGTTCATTACAAAGTTCTTCAAGTAAGCAGTTGAGTAGCAGAAGTCAGCATGTAATTAACAGGAACAGTCTACGATGATGAATAATCCCTTATATGAGGAATGCAACATGTACAGTTTATTGCACTTTGCTAATCAACAGCTGGATGGGCTTTTGGAGCTGGAGCATCACCTGTACAATGCTACTGCTGATCATCAGCGCAGACTCTGAAGCCAGTCAAGGTTCTCCTAAAAGACCCTCCTTAAAACCTATCTTTTTGACCAAGCTTTTGATCACCTGTCCTAATGTCTCCTTCTTTGGTTGGTTTTAATTTTTGTGTCTGATAACGCTCTGGTGAAGTGCCTTGGGATGTTTTACTACGTTAAAAGCATTATAGAAATGCATGTCGTAGTGGTTGTATGTGTAATACAATTTGCATAATGCTGCTAGTTTCACTTCTAGTATCTTAATGGTTACATCTTTATGCCTTTGGGCAGTATAGCACTTTTTTAGCAAATATATTTTTAACACCTCTTTTCCTTCATGTGTCCGGTTATATTTATGCCTTTCTCTTATGCTCTTCAGTTGTTCTCTCTTTTCTGGGCTTACTGCCAGGCCCTGCCCGTCATGAGGATGGCATTGATCCTGTCTGTGATGTACCGATATTCTTCCCCCTGTTCTTACACATTAGGAGGTTGTCCTACATCACTAAAAGTGTGTTTGCATTGTGTCATTACTAGGAGGGCAGCAACCTCTCTCTGCTGAGCTTGTTGGCTGTTTCCAGTGGTCATTGTTGCAGGTGTGCTATAACTGGCTGCTACATTTCTGTTGCTGCTGATGAAATCATAGCCTCATAAGTCACACTTTTGAAAGCCCCACGTTGCCTTTAAGATTGAGTTAATATTGGGGAAAAGCACAATTTTCTCCAAAAAAAAGTAATGTTGGACCCCACTGTTATAAGTATTAAGTTTAGAGAAAGAAACACTTAACATTTAAAGGTTTAAATAAGAATCTAATTACAAGCTGTACTTATATAGTCTTTAAAATAATAACTATGTGTGAATGGTCATATGTGTTCATGTGTGTGTGTATATGTCTGTACATGTGTGTATGTGCGCATACATGTGTGTGCACATGTGAGATTACCTCTGCATTGTCATTTGATCTTTCGATCTTCGCAGGTATACAGATTGTTTTCCTGGATTCATTTTGAGGTTAATGCAGCTTGAATTGAAATGTTTTGGTTTCACTTTGGTCCCTGTAATTACGCGACACCTTGGAGATTCTTTCTCTTTCTTCTCCTGACGAAAACCTGCTGCCAAAGAAGCAATCGTTTCTTGTTAGAAGCATTTTAAGTAACGAAGAAACGCATGAAAACAATGTAGCTGCAAGTGTGTGACCTAAATGTACCATTCAGATTAATGTTCATTTCAAGAGGATAAAGATATACAATAAAACTCCTTGAAGGAGATTACATATGTATTTGGCTTGGAACGCACAGTAACTGTTCGTGTCAGTACTGAATATTGATCACTGTCACTTCCATCAGCAAGATAACAACATTCTTTACCCCCCAGTAAAAATAGTCTTGATGACAATAAGAGGTTGGACCATTCATCCTCACTCTCTTACAAATCCATACTGAGCTCGTGGACCAACAGGGAGCAGAGCACATTCCCCTTGTTACACAACAAGGTTAACACACACATTACTAGAAGTTAGTTCTGATACTGCAGTATCATTTGTTTCTCAACTCAATAAAATGTGAAATAGTTTTATTTATTGAGTCTTTTAAGATTTGTGTAATTGAATTCTGCCAAAATGGCTAACGCTTTAACAGGCTTTTCTTTACTGCAGGCCTCAGTTTCAATGGAGGTTCACATAATTAGCTCATCTATGAACCCTAATACTGCAGGGTTTTAGCCAAAACCTGGGAAAACACTCAACCAGTTTATCTAATGCTGTTACGCCTGGATCAATATTTTTATCAACTACAATTACATCTAGTCAATTTTTTGAGTCTCAGTACCAAAGCTCATTTAATCATTCATTCAACAATTCAGTTTCATCAAAAACTGTAAAAAGCATTGAGCAAAAACACACCTTATACTATAAGTAAAAGTGATTAGGTTTTTAAAGGTGCTATCTCTGGGTGAAATCTGGCAGTAGATTTGAGGCACTCGTTCCAGGGCATTAAGAGCTTCATAACTAAGACATTTAATGCTTGATTAGGAATTGCATATTAACAGGAGAATTGGGATGTGGTTTGGTACATTCCAAATCTATGCTTGGATACAAAAGGCATTTAGCTGGAATTGAATCTCCTGGCTTAGTTACTTAGTGTGTAAGGATTAGATATATGTTCCAGAGACACGCACAGAAGACAACGAATATATTTCTTTTTAGTCATTTAAAATATTGTTACCTAATCATAATAATTTCATATAGAGGTGGTCTTTTTCAATTTAATTGCTGAGTTACTGCTAGACCACAATACGAAATTGAAACCAGCAAGGATAAGACCATAAGAAATAGGAGTAAGATCATGGCTGATCTTCGACCTCAACTCCACTTTCCCGCCCTATCCCCATATCACTTGATTCCCTTAGTATCCAAAAATCTATTGATTTCAGTCTTGAATATACTCAACAACTGAGCATCCACAGCCCTCTGGGGTAGAGAATTCCAAAGAGATTTCCACAGAGACAATTCCTGTACAAAACTCCAGCGAAAGGCTGCATCTGGTTGAATTTTCATTCCAAGCCACATTATTAAGGCAGTCAGTCATTCATTATAGCCAGGACAAATTCCTACTATTGCTGTCTCTCTTCTGCATGCTCCCGAAGCTCATTGCTGGTCTCAATCATCCATTCAGGTTTTCCTGTACATGGTCCCATTCTCTCCACTTTGACCTTTGACTTTCCACCTGGCCTTTTCCCAGCTGGGACCCATTCCACCATTTTCCTGAAGTTACTAGTTTTTAGCCGTACAACACACATGCCCTGCCCATTGCAGTCATCTTGTAACATTCTCCATTACTGTTCACAACATCATCAACAACAACTTGGATTTATATAGCATTTTTGACGTAGCAAAACATCCCAAGGCGCTTTACAGGAGCGTTATCAAACAAAATTTAACACTGAGCCACATAAGGAGATATTAGGACAGCTGAGGGGTAGGTTTTAAGGAGCGTCTTAATGAAGGAGAGAGAGGAAGAGAGGCGGAGAGGTTTAGGGGGGGAATTCCAGAGCTTAGGGCCTGGGTAGCTGATGGCACGGCCACTAATGGTGGAGCAATTAAAATCAGGGATGCGCACAAGTCCAGAATTGAAGGAGGGTTGTAGGGTTGGAGGAGGTTACAGAGATAGGGAGGGGCGAGGCCACGGAGAGATTCGTAAACAAGGATGAGAATTTTGAAATCAAGGCATTGCCGGACCGGGAGCCAATGTAGGTCAGGGAGCACAGGGGTGATGGGAGAGTTTTGGATGAGCTCAAGTTTATGGAGGGTCGGAGTGATCATGGTGGGCCGAAAGATCGGGGAGGGGGGGAGGGGGGGTGTTGGAGAGATTGTTGGGGGGGTTGTGCGGAGAGATCGGTCGGCGGGGGGTTGGAGAGATTATTGGGAGGGGGGTGCGGAGAGATCGGTCGGGGGGTGTTGGAGAGATTATTGGGAGGGGGGTGCGGAGAGATCGGTCGGGGGGGGGGTTGGAGAGATTATTGGGAGGGGTGCGGAGAGATCGGTCGGGGGGGGGGTTGGATAGATTATTGGGAGGGTGGTGCGGAGAGATCGGTCGGGGAGGAGGGTTGGAGAGATTATGGGGGGTGCGGAGAGATTGGTCGGGGGGGGTTGGAGAGTTTATTGGGAGGGGGGTGCGGAGAGATCGGTCGGGGAGGAGGGTTCGAGAGATTATGGGGCGTGCGGAGAGATTGGTCGGGGGGGGGGTTGGAGAGATTGTTGGGGGGGTGAGGAAAGATCGGTCGGGGGGTTTGGAGAGATTGTTGGGGGGGTGCGGAGAGATCAGTCGGGGTGGGGTTGGAGAGATTGTTGGGGGGGTGCGGAGAGATCAGTCGGGGTGGGGTTGGAGAGATTGTTGGGGGGGGGGGTCTCTCACCACCCCCCCCGCTCCACGATCTCTCTGACCCCCACCCCTACCCCGATCCATCTGGCCCACTACGATCTCTATGTCCCCGACTGATCTCTCCTGCCCTCCGGATCTCTCTGGCTCCCGACCAACCTCTCCAGCTCACGATCTATCCATGGCCCCCTCCCTAATCTATCCGGTACCACCCTGATGTCCCCGCAGACCCACAATCTCTCCCTCCCTCCCTCGTTTCCACTCCCTGGCTGAGGCCTGGTGTTCCAGGCCTTCCTGCCCGACAGCCAGCCAAGCCTCTCAATTTGGCTGGCAGCGGCATCAGAAATTTTCATCAGGTCCTGCTGTTAAATTCGGCAGGACCTCTGAGAAACCCATATTTCCAGGTTCCCCGGCCACTACACCTCCCCCACCCCGCTCCCTCCCCGCCTCCCTGTAAATATCTGGGCCAAGATTTCCCTGCTTGTAGCTTTTTGCATTGCCACTGTTTGATTGCTCCCTCCCCATTGTTCAAGAATCTGTCCCGTATTTGCTTTCTAACTTAATAAACTTGCTTATAAGTTCCAGCAGAAAGGGGGAATAAAAAGCTTCAGCTCCTGGAGCTAGGAGACTAGTTTAAAAACGTAAATACAAGATAATCCCACGCCCCTGTGAAATTTATGATTTTCCTGAATAATGGCTGCCTTTTTAAAAAAAATAAAGATGGTAATCAATTGTTTTTGTGCTCGGGTTAAAGTTTTGTATTCAGTCTATGTCAAAGACAATGTGATGAGGCAATAAAAAAAGCTAATAAAATGCTTGGAAATATAGCCAGAACGGAGGAATCCAAGTCTACTGAGGCTTTATAGAGCACTGGTCAGAGAACGCAATATGTGGAAGAAGGGATGATTTGTGATCTTTCCACATGATGTGGACTAAGTTTACTACAGCACCAGGATTTAGGGAGAGATCCTGGGTTTATGTAAAACACAGGATTTGCACCATCAACCATGAGCAGAAGCCCAATTAGGCATCTGTGTGACATCCTATAACACTGATCAACAGAAAGTGCTCACACTCTGAGCATCTAAGTGCTGTGTGAGCACTGTCAAGGATTCTGTATGTCGCTGCACCATTTCCAGATGGTCGTGATAGAAATACCTAGCGGTTACAACTCGGAAACAGGCCATTCGACTCAACTAGTCCTTTTCAGCAAATAGTCTTAATCACATTTACCCGGCTTCTTCCCGCATTCCTTTATCCCCTTTTCCTTCATTCAATCTAATCTTGAATGTTGACCTAATTTCTCCCTCAACCACTAAACCTGGAAATAAATTCCACAGCCTCGCAACTCTCTGTGTGCCGATATCCTAAGGGGATCGTGGGCTTTCCATTCTAAGGTGACAAAAAGTTGCATAGTTGCCTCCTAAGAGAGATGGGTTACCTGCTCATGACACCGCTACATGACACCCATATCCCACAACAAAGAATGAAACCTATACAAGAGACAGGAACCTTATAAAGCAGTCACTCGGTAAGGTGTTTGGAGCAGGGGCTGGATTTGTGTGACACAATCACTGAGTGGGCTGTATCAAAGCCTTTTGGATTCGGGCAAAATCATTATTAAACACCACGCCCGACACAATTGCTATCTTTTCTAAAGACAATGTTTGCACATTTATTGAGCAATGCCCCTGTACACTTTATAAATGTGATTTGTGATACCTGATTTGTTGTGGATAACCAAAGGACTTTCATCATCAAGCCTTCAGCAGAAGTGAGACTTCTGCAATTTCATTTGTCGAAACGTTTGTTCACACATACACGCTGCCAAGATGTGTCCGTGTGCACTGAACATGGCAATGCAGACCCCGCAAACTCTTCTGACAGGTATTAAAAGAACACCAGCACACCCTCCGCCTCGGAGCTCAATACCTTCTACTTGAATCTCTGGTGGGACAATCTCAGAACTGACAGTTAAAGGCTTTCCAAACACCTCCAGCTCTGGCAACCTGTCACGGAAGTCTTGAAACAGTGGGCAAACCCATACGCCATGTTCCTTGCCCTCAAAGTGTAAACACCACAGTCAACAGACCTGTGAAACTCCATTTTGAATGGAATAGCGTGAGGGGAAGTGAGACGGTTCACTCTGAGCCATTTGGCTTTTAAACCGCCAGAATTTATGGCAGGAATCTCCTCGGGAATTCTTCCGATTGGTCGATGGAAACACCGGACAGATGTGTAAATGGGGTTTCTGTTAAAGTTACTGCAGACGATTGGGACAACCCCTCAGAGGGAATTCCTGGTGCTGATCTCAAAAGCACACAGGTTTCTGAACAGCTTCGTCATAACCTGGTCGGCCCCTTGCAATCTAATCGCAGAGTTCAGCCTTTTCTTCTACTTCATGAAGATGTACATTTCATGACAGAGCTTGAAGAAGTGTTTGAGTACCGCACTACAGCTGACCCAGTGTATGTCATTGTGGTAGAGTACGTCCTTGCTTAAATGACGTTCACATTCTTAATGACCACATCCATGACTGACTACAAGTTGGCCACTCTGCCATCCAGAGCCTCTTGGTGTACTGCGCATTGGTGGCCGATTAGTTAGTTCGGTACACCTGTAACACAAATGACATATTCAATATTGTCTCCACTTCTAGGGTAATGCTAATGCAAAAATCAGCAGAAGATAGAATATATCATCATCAGTCATCTTATTGACAAGCGCCTTGACTTCATGTCTCTCCCCGAGCATATCTGCAGCACTGTCCACAGGAGCTTCAAGAATGCAACTGTCGATTTCAGATACCAGAAGAGATCAGATCCTGTTAAGAAAACAATTCAGGTGATTAGAAATGTAGTAGGTTACATTTGAATGTGGAAATTATTAAATTATTTTGGCTTATTTATATCTTGTTGGGGTTCAATGAGCTCCAAAGCACCAAGTACTTCAATCACCTTGAAGGAATCATTCACTCCTCTCTTGAAGATGATCAACTGGACAGCTCCAAATTTTCATTGGTTTTATCCATCCTGGGCCATTTCGACCAGTTTCTCAGTGACATCCTTAGACGGTTGTTCTACTTTTCGCTTGATTGTTTTGTGCAACAAACTCATGCTGGGGAAGACAGATCTCTTCTCTAGACAGGCAATTTCTGCCTTGGGCCCTCTACACTGCTTCTTCAAAACACAATCAGAGAGGGGCTTTGCTGCCTTTGTGATCATGTCCTCCATAACAAAATTGGCTAGGACCATGTCCCCTATTTTGCTCTTAGCATGCTGGCGCTGTGGTGAGAACTGATTATTTTTTGCAATTCATTGACTTTCTCACGGCAGCAAATCTCTCTCAAATCCACCAGATTTAGCTATGTGTTTGGTCTTGTAGTGCCGTCGCAAGAATCATACAGCTCAGAAGGTGGCCATTCAGCCCATCGTGCCTGTGCCGGCTGTTTGAAAGAGCTATCCAATTAGTCCTACTCTTCTGCTCTTACTCCATAGCCCTGCAATTCTTTCCTTTTCAAGTATTTATCCAATTCCCTTTTGAAAGTTATTATTGACTCTGCTTCCACCATCCTTTCAGGCAGTGCATTCCAGATCATAACAACTCGCTGCGTAAAAAAAATTCTCCTTCTCTCCCCCCCTGGTTCTTTACCCAATTATCTTTAATCTGTGTCCTCTGGTTACCAACCCTTCTGCCAGTAGAAACAATTTCTCCTTCTTTCATTGTCTTGGGACCCATGAAGAAAAGTCACATGATCTGCTTCTGATAATTCAAAGGAACTTTTCCACGCTAAAAGAATTTGAATTAAATAACGTAAGTAACAAAGAAAAGTAGGAATTTAATGCTAGCGCAATTTAAATCATCAGATAATTTGACTTAAGCAACTTAGAATTAAGAGCAGTGTTTCTCCTAATTTGTCAGTACATTCAGATGAGGAGAGAAAAATAATAAAAAGAACTTCCTTGATCAAAAAATCACGCTTCATCAAAGCGATGAGCACAACTCTGAGGTGGTTTTATTTGGCGAACTGGATCAGACTGGCCTTATGGTTGTAACAAAATAAGGAATTCTGTCTTCCATTAAAAAGCTGAATCCAACCTGACCGCAGCCTTGAAACTCAACCAAATAGTCACCCGATTTGACATTAATTCCGTGGTGTTACGCTTGGTTAAAATATTCAGTGGACAGGAAGTCTGGGTTAAGAGAGAGTCGGGTAATTTGTTACGGGTGAATAGCATGATGTTCTGTGTTAAATCGTGCCCTGAGGATTTAAACTGCAGTCAATAGGGCTGTAAGGTTCATGCTACAATTATCTGGAGAGATTTTAAATACTGTATGCAGTGCTCTTCTATACAAAACATCTAAACATAATTGAAATTCATTTCAGATTTACCATCTAATCAGAACTTTTGAAATGAGTCCCCAGTTACCTTTTTGTATCCAGACACGAGATACCAGCATTTTACATCATGTGCTTAAATCCTAGCTCCTATCGTTAGCCCGTCATTAAATTTATTCATTGTTTATCAAGATCCAGGTGTTTGCTAACTCATTATCATCAGTCAAATTTGCAGACGTTACCAAATGGAAGCCATCTAATTGCTTTACAGTCTGTTATACAAACAGTTTTTCTTGCTGCCTGTCTGAGAGAAAGCAATCGAATCTGTTTGAAGGCTATGATGAAATGAAGTTTTTGCTTACTTGTGGCTCTTGTCATAAAGCCTACCTTCTGCATTGGAAACTTAACTATGTTTGAACCTAATATTAAGAGCATTAGAATGTAATTTGTTCAGATCTGAACTGTTAACTGCATAGAGCATGTTTAAATTATCACTGAATGATTGCAACAGAAAAGAAAAAGAACTTGCATTTTTATGGTGCCTTTCATGACCTCAGGACATCCCAAAGCACTTTACAGCCAATTAAGTACTTTTTTTGAAGTGCTGTCACTGTTGTAATGTAGGGAATGTGGCAGCCAAATTTGAACACAGCAAGTTCCCACAAACAGCAATGTGATAATGACCAGATAATCTGTTTAAGGTTGAGGGATAAATATTGGCCAGGACACTGAGGAGAACTCCTCTGCTCTTCTTCAAAATAGTGCCATGGAATCCTTTACGTCCACCTCAGTTTAACGCTTCATCCGATAGACAGCACCTATGATAGTGCAGCACTCGCTCAGTACTGCACTAGAGTGTCAGCCTGGATTACGTGCTCAAGCCTCTGCAGTGGGTCTTGAACCCACAGCCTTCTGAGTCAGAGGTGAGAGTCACGACTGATGGATACAATAGAATGGTACAGCAGTTACACTGCTCGGGCTGCAATGACTGTTGTTTTTATTCTGGTGCAACGTGAACAGACAGCACAGTTATACCTGTCGCAAATGCATCTGTCCATGACAGTATTGGTAGGAGTGACCACTGCACAGTCCTCGTGGAGATGAAGTCCCGTCTTCGCACTGAGGATACCATCCAACGTGTTGTGTGGCACTACCACCGTGCTAAATGGGATAGATTCAGAACAGATCTAGCAGCTCAAAACTGGGCATCCATGAGGCGCTGTGGGCCATCAGCAGCAGCAGATTTGTATTCCAGCACAATCTGTAACCTCATGGCCCGGCATATTCCTCACTCTACCATTACCAACAAGCCTGGGGATCAACCCTGGTTCAATGAGGAGTGTAGAAGAGCATGCCAGGAGCAGCACCAGGCGTACCTAAAAATGAGGTACCAACCTGGTGAAGTGACAACTCAGGACTACATGCATGCTAAACAGCGGAAGCAACATGCTATAGACAGAGCTAAGCGATTCCACAATCAACGGATCAGATCAAAGCTCTGCAGTCCTGCCACATCCAGTTGTGAATGGTGGTGGACAATTAAACAACTAACGGGAGGAGGAGGCTCTGCAAACATCCCCATCCTCAATGATGGCGGAGTCCAGCACGTGAGTGCAAAAGACAAGGCTGAAGCATTTGCAACCATCTTCAGCCAGAATTGCCGAGTGGATGATCCATCTCAGCCTCCTCCTGATATCCCCACCATCATGGAAGCCAGTCTTCGGCCAATTCGATTCACTCCACGTGATATCAAGAAACGGCTGAGTGCACTGGATACAGCAAAGGCTATGGGCCCCGACAACATCCCAGCTGTAGTGCTGAAGACTTGTGCTCCAGAACTAGCTGCGCCTCTAGCCAAGCTGTTCCAGTACAGCTACAACACTGGCATCTACCCGACAATGTGGAAAATTGCCCAGGTATGTCCTGTCCACAAAAAGCAGGACAAATCCAATCCGGCCAATTACCGCCCTATCAGTCTACTCTCAATCATCAGCAAAGTGATGGAAGGTGTCGTCGACAGTGCTATCAAGCGGCACTTACTCACCAATAACCTGCTCACCGATGCTCAGTTTGGGTTCCGCCAGGACCACTCGGCTCCAGACCTCATTACAGCCTTGGTCCAAACATGGACAAAAGAGCTGAATTCCAGAGGTGAGGTGAGAGTGACTGCCCTTGACATCAAGGCAGCATTTGACCGAGTGTGGCACCAAGGAGCCCTAGTAAAATTGAAGTCAATGGGAATCAGGGGGAAAACTCTCCAGTGGCTGGAGTCATACCTAGCACAAAGGAAGATGGTAGTGGTTGTTGGAGGCCAATCATCTCAGCCCCAGGACATTGCTGCAGGAGTTCCTCAGGGCAGTGTCCTAGGCCCAACCATCTTCAGCTGCTTCATCAATGACCTTCCCTCCATCATAAGGTCAGAAATGGGGATGTTCGCTGATGACTGTACAGTGTTCAGTTCCATTCGCAACCCCTCAAATAATGAAGCAGTCCGAGCCCGCATGCAGCAAGACCTGGACAACATCCAGGCTTGGGCTCATAAGTGGCAAGTAACATTCGTGCCAGATAAGTGCCAGGCAATGACCATCTCCAAAAAGAGAGAGTCTAACCACCTCCCCTTGACATTCAACGGCATTACCATCGCCGAATCCCCCACCATCAACATCCTGGGGGTCACCATTGACCAGAAAGTTAACTGGAGCAACAAAGAGATCTAGGAGTACAGATTCATAGCTCCTTGAAAGTGGAGTCACAGGTGGATAGGGTGGTGAAGAAGGCATTCAGCATGCTTGGTTTCATTGGTCAGAACATTGAATGCAGGAGTTGGGATGTCTTGTTGAAGTTGTACAGGGCATTGGTGAGGCCACACTTAGAGTACTGTGTACAGTTCTGGTCACCCTATTATAGAAAGGATATTATTAAACTAGAAAGAGTGCAGAAAAGATTTACTAGGATGCTAC
Organism: Heptranchias perlo; assembly: GCF_035084215.1. Classification (NCBI taxonomy): domain Eukaryota; kingdom Metazoa; phylum Chordata; class Chondrichthyes; order Hexanchiformes; family Hexanchidae; genus Heptranchias; species Heptranchias perlo. The sequence continues at coordinate 45,904,026 of NC_090341.1, forward strand.
CGGGACTTGATGGTTTGACTTACAGGGAGAGGTTAGACAGACTGGGACTTTATTCCCTGGAGAGTAGGAGGTTAAGGGGTGATCTTATAGAAGTCTATAAAATAATGAGGGGCATAGATAAGGTCGATAGTCAAAATCTTTTCCCAAAGGTAGGGGAGTCTATAACGAGGGGGCACAGATTTAAGGTGAGAGGGGAGAGATACAAAAGGATCCAGAGGGGCAATTTTTTCACTCAAAGGGTGGTGAGTGTCTGGAACGAGCTGCCAGAGGCAGTAGTAGAGGCGGGTACAATTTTGTCTTTTAAAAAGCATTTGGACAGTTACATGGGGAAGATGGGTATCGAGGGATATGGGCCAAGTGCAGGCAATTGGGACTAGCTTAGTGGTATAAACTGGGCGACATGGACATGTTGGGCCGAAGGGCCTGTTTCCATGTTGTAACTTCTATGATTCTATGATTCTATGATAAATACTGTGGCTACAAGAGCAGGTCAGAGGCTGGGTATTCTGCGGCGAGTGGCTCACCTGACTCCCCAAAGCCTTTCCACCATCTACAAGGCACAAGTCAGGAGTGTGATGGAATACTCTCCACTTGCCTGGATGAGTGCAGCTCAAAATACACTCAAGAAGCTCGACACCATCCAAGATAAAGCTGCCCGCTTGATTGGCGCCCCATCCACCACCCTAAACATTCACTCCCTTCACCACCGGCGCACTGTGGCTGCAGTGTGCACCATCCACAGGATGCACTGCAGCAACTCGCCAAGGCTTCTTCGACAGCACCTCCCAAACCCGTGACCTCTACCTCCTTGAAGGACAAGAGCAGCAGGCACATGGGAACAACACCACCTGCACGTTCCACTCCAAGTCACACACCATCCCGATTTGGAAATATATCGCCGTTCCTTCATCGTCGCTGGGTCAAAATCCTGGAACTCCCTTCCTAACAGCACTGTGGGAGAACCGTCACCACACGGACTGCAGCGGTTCAAGAAGGCGGCTCACCACCACCTTCTCAAGGGCAATTAGGGATGGGCAATAAATGCTGGCCTTGCCAGCGACGCCCACATCCCGTGAATGAATAAAAAAATATATATATTGTCAATGTGGGGACTTGCTCGATGCAAACATGGATTGGAGATAACCCTACACTGTCAAATCTGCAACCTTCTATCTGAGGGGAGAGTTTTGCAAAGTTACCTCCATGCTGTCTGCTCATACAATGGCAGTGCAGGCCACTGCTGGCCTGGATTTCTATGTATGCACACAATCCAAGCCTCAACTGACACGCAGTCCTGAGGCATGGGTGCTTGTTCATGCACACAACATCCTGTTTTTAAAGATTCAAAGCAGCAGAATTGCTTTATGCGATATCATAGCAAACGCTGGACAATTTTAAAGGGATCCGGCCACTTAAAGGTAAGTGGCTGATTAGTTGGATGCAGATGTCCATGCTGCAGATGGCAAAGCTATGTAACTGGCTCCTTGCTGAGTTAAACCAAGCTGAGATAGTTGTCCTTGCAAGGAAGTGAAACAAAGTCTGCAGAAACGGCCTGGTGTTTATTAATCTCCCTGGCACCCTTTTTTTAATCTGCACCACCTACCTCAACCAGCAAATGTTGTACTTGAGGAATTTTAAGAGAAAACTTACCTGAAGAAGTTCAAAAAGGGCTCCCAATTATTTTTCGCAGAACTGAATATATTGGTAATAAATATGTCTAATTATAAATGGTACTCAAACATTAAAAAAACGCACAAAACCTGTGTACTTTCAGAACTCCTTTGTCCATGGAGCTTTCTTTCTCCCAATCCAAGTGGGATGCATTATGGGGAAAAAGCACACTGAGAAAGAACAAACTTGTATTTATATAGCGCCTTTCAAGCCCTTAGGATGTCCCTATGTGCTTTACAGCCAATGAAGTACTTTTGACGTGTAGTCACTGTTGTAATGTAGGAAACGCAGCATCCAAATTGCACACAGCAAGGTCCCACAAACAGCAATGTGATAATGACCAGATAATCTGTTTTAGTGACGTTGGTTGAGGGATAAATGTTGGCCAGGGCTCCCCTGCTCTTTTTTGAAATAGTGCCATAGGATCTTTTACATCGACCTGAGAGAGCAGAGGGGGCCTCAGTTTAACATTTCATCCAAATAACGCCACCTCTGACAGTGCAGCACTCCCTCAGAATTGCAATCAAGTGTCAGCCTAGTGCTCAAGTCTCTGGAGTGGGACTTGAACCCACAACCTTCTGACTCAGATGAGAGTGCGACCAGTGAGCCAAGGCTGACACTCAAGGAAAATCTCAGAGTAATTCATTGGCTGTGAAGTGCCTTAAGGTATCCTGAGGATGTGAAAAGCATTATATAAATGCAAGTCTTTCTTTCTTAGTTGTGCGACGTGCTGTCCCAATTCTGCAATTTCCCCCTACGCCTGTAGGCCATTTGCTCTCCCAGCCCAAAGCACTGCAGACTCTAGCCCTTTGTGTCTGTCTGTTCCAATGATTCAGATGGACGTTAAAGACTCTGTATCACTTTTTGAAGAGGAGGGAGGTGGCTTCTCCATGTGTCTTGGCAGATAATGCTTGTTCCATTATATTTCCAGTTAAATGGGAGCCTAACATTTTGAAGACATTTTTGTCTTTGCTGCAATAATATTTGCATCTGTATAGTTGCCAATCTTTGCACCTATATGTTTGGACATAGGCCAATGAGCTGACGCCTGAGTATGTCAATGTGAACTTCCAGCTCTCCCTGGAGCCTGGTTTACCTTCAGCTTAAATCTCAAGTGTCACTCCGAGTAATTCCATTGCTTGTGAAGGCAGACTATTAATAACATAGTTTGTTGCAGCTCTCATGGAAAGGATGATTACAAATCTCCTCTGCTGTAGGAAAACAGCCGGCACAGTTGATCCCCAGTGACCTTAAATCGTGTGGTGCGCAGTGTATACAATGCAAAGCCACGTCACAGTGTAATTCTGCAGAGCATTCTTCACTTAAAGGAAGAGTGTTCTCGGCAGCAATGTACAATTTAACAAGCCCCAGTATTTAATAGCTTTTGGATTCCCTGCATACATATAATGCAATACAATCAATGAGATTTACAGTAAAATGTTGGTCTTAACATTTGGTCTTAAATTTTAACCGAACCCACCTGTCGGCACCCAAATTTGCAACGCGTGCTGCCGCTGGGCGAGGCTCCCCACCGGAATGGCCCCAATAATCACGGGGAGGCGGGAAGGGAGCAAGGGAGTGCAGTAGCGGAGGGGGGGAAATCCGGGAATCCCGGGGACAGGGAGGTCCGGCTGAATTTAACGGCAGGACGAGGGAAGAGGTTCTGCTTAGGGAGTATGAGCAGCTAGGAGCTAAATTAAAAAGCAGAACCTCAAAGGTAACAATCTCTGGATTATTACCTGAGCCACAAGCAAATTGGCACAGGGTAAATAAGATTAGAGAGTTAAGTTCGTGGCTCAAAGATTGGTGTGGGAGAAATGGGTTTCGATTCATGGGGCACTGGCATCAGTATTGGGGAAAGTGGGAGCTGTACTGTTGGGACGGGCTTCATCTGAACCGTGCTGGGGCCAGTGTTCTGGCGAATCGTATAACTAGGGTGGTAGAGAGGGCTTTAAACTAAATAATGGGGGCAAGGGATCAAGTAAGGGAAGATGTGATAAATTAAAGAAAGAAGACAAGGCAAGAGAGCAAGGTAGCAATAAGGGAAATGATAATCAGAGAGTGGCAGGAAGGGACAGAGCATGCAAACTTAAGAGTGCACCAGCAGATAAGACTAGAGGTTGCAAAAATAGTAAAAAGACAGCACTAAAGGCTTTGTATCTGAATGCACGTAGCATTCGTAACAAAATGGATGAATTGACAGCACAAATAGAAATAAATATGTATGATCTGATAGCCATTACAGAGACATGGCTGCAAGATGACAAAGGCTGGAACCTGAATATTCAAGGGTACTTGACATTTCGGAAGGACAGGAAGCTAGGAAAAGGTGGAGGGGTAGCTCTGTTAATTAAGGATGACATGAGTATAATAGAGAGAAATGAACTTAGTTCGAAAGACCAAGATGTAGAATCAGTTTGGGTAGAGATAAGAAATAGTAAAGGCAAGAAGTCACTTGTGGGAGTAGTTTATAGGCCCCCTGGCAGTAACCACACTGTAGGACAGGGTATACAGGAAGAAATAATGGGGGCTTGTGAGAAAGGAACAGCGATAATCATAGGTGATTTTAATCTACATATATGTTGGAAGAATCTGATTGGCAAAGGTAGCTTGGAAGATGAGTTCATAGAGTGCTTTTGGGACAGTTTCTTAGAGCAGCACGTTCTAGATCCAACCAGAGAGCAGGCAATTCTAGATCTGGTAATGTCTAATGAGACAGGATTAATTAATGACCTCATTGTAAAGGAGCCTCTAGGTAGCAGTGATCACAATATGATTGAATTTCGCATTTAGTTTGAGGGAGAGAAGAGTAAGTCTAAGACTAGTGTTTTAAACTTAAATAAAGGCAATTATGAGAGCATGAAGACAGAACTGGCTAAAGTGAACTGGAAAATTAAGTTAAGGGATAGGTCAGTAGAGATGCAGTGGCAGACATTTAATGAGATGTTTCATAACACTCAGTAAAGATACATTCCAGTGAGAAAGAAAGACTCTAGGGGAAGGACGTACCATCCGTGACTAACTAAGGAAGTTAAAGATAGTATCAAATTGAAAGAAAAAGCATACAGTTTCGCAAAGATTAGTGGCAGGTCAGAAGTTTGGACAGAATATAAAAAACAGCAAAGAATGACTAAAAGAATAATAAGGAGGGAGAAATTAGATTACGTGAGAAAGTTAGCTAGAAATATAAAAACAGATAGTAAGAGTTTCTACAGGTATTTAAAAAGAAAAAGAGTAAGTAAAGTGAGTCTCGGGAATTAATAATAGAGAATAAAGAAATGGTGGATGAATTGAACAAATATTTTGCATCCGTCTTCACTGTAGAGGACACAAATAACATACCAGAAATAATTGTGAATCAAGAGGTAAAAGGGAGGGAGGAACTTAAAACATTTACAATCACCAGGGAAAGGGTTCTGAAAAAATTCTTAGAGCTAAAAGCTGACAAATCCCCTTGTCCTGACGGACTTCATCCTAGGGTCTTAAAAGAAGTGGCTGCAGAGATTGTAGATGCATTGGTATTAATGTTCCAAAATTTCCTAGATTCTGGAAGGGTCCCTTCAGATTGGAAAATAGCGAATGTAACTCCTCTATTCAAGAAAGGAGGGAGACAGAAAGCAGGAAACTACAGGCCAGTTAGCTCAACAACGGTCATAGGGAAAATGCTGGAATCTATTATTAAGGAGGTTATAGCAGGGCACTTGGAAAATCTCAATGCAATCAGGCAGAGTCAACACGGCTTTGTGAAAGGGAAATTGTGTTTGACTAATTTATTAGAGTTCTTTGAGGAAGTAACAAGCAACTTGGATAAAGGGATGTGGTATACTTGCATTTCCAGAAGGCTTTTGACAAGGTGCCACATCAAAGGCTACTACACAAAATAAGAGCTCATGGTGTAGGGGGTAACATATTAGCATGGATAAAGGATTGGTTAGCTAACAGGAAACAGATAGTAGGCATAAATGGGTCATTTTCAGGTTGGCAAGATGTAATGAGTGGAGTGCCACAGGAATCAGAGCTTGGGCTGCAACTATTTACAATCTATATCAATGACTTGGATGAAGGGACTGAATATATGGTTGCTAAATTTGCTGATGACACAAAGGTAGGTCGGAAAGTAAGTTGTGAAGAGACATAAGGGGCATCATTTTAGCATCCGCTATCGGGTGCGTTCCTGGCTGGGGGGCACCGAAAATCGGGGAATCCCAGAGTGGGTCCGGAGCCCGGCTCCAACCCGCCCACTTCTGGGTTCCCCACTGACGTGCCGGCGTGCGCGCGCAGCCCCCGCAGGTGGGAATCCCGCAGGCAATTAAAGCCAGCGGGATGCCACTTGAAAGTATTTATGTTGCTTGTTCAGGTCGTTTTCAGACCTGATTGAGCTGTTTTATTAGGAGGGGTGGGATTTTACACTGAACTGAGACTGTTTCCCATACTGGGGGAAACACTCCCAGTTCAAACGGAGGTGTTGCAGCCAGCAGCCTGTGGCAGCTGCAAAGGTGCATTCGACAGGTGGCCACTCCGTCACATTGGACAAAGTTTGGCATCCACCACCCTCCTCCTAACTAGAAAATTCACCGACCTGGAACCGCAACCCCGGTGTGAGGACACACTTACCTACCTTGCGGACCCCCTCAGATGTACATCTTCCGGATGGGGGCCGCCATAGCTGCAGTCATGACCTCCTCGGAGGGCGAACAGCATCACCAGCCTCACCAGCCACGCCGTCCACGCCGTCCACCTCTGACATGTGGAGCTCCACAACACAGTGCTGTGACACATCCACCTGCACAGCAGGAGGGAGGGCAATGGCAGAGAGAGATGCGTCGCAGAGGGCACTACCCTCGCCACAGGGTCCACAGACCGAGGCTCAGCTTCCTGGACCTCTCTGAGCAGCAGTGCACGCGGAGGCTCAGAGTCACTCGACATGTAGTCGTGGACATCTGCAGCCTCCTTCATGCCATGCTGCTCCCGGCTGGCCCGAGCACCATCTTCTTACCTGTCGCTGTCAAAGTCACCGCTGCCCTCAACAACTTCTCCTCCGCATCCTTCCAGGGTGCCACCGTGGACATCGCCGACGTCTCTCAGTCGTCTGCACAAAAGAGCCCTGCAAACACACCTACACCCACTCTGCAGTGACACAATGGGTAGCATCAGTTGTGGGTCTTCATAGTGATCCTCAGGAAAGAGCATTATTGCACAAACGAGACAAGATTCGCAAAGACGTGGCAGTAGTGGTGCCAATATAATATGTAATGTGAGTTGGTCAGAAATTCAATATAAGTAACAACCATGACAAACCCTCAAACACCCTTATGCATCCCTTTCATGCTCACGACAGGTTTGCCTTACGCTTCCTACTGCACATATGTGATGCATGCCCTGTGGCTGCAGCACAGGTAGTGGCAGGTTGAGTGAGGCTGACTGTGAAAGAGATGCACGAGAGGGTGAGTATGAGATAGAGCCATGAGATTGTATGAGGATTGGGTTGAGTGGTAGTGGCGGGATGAGTACTGGCGAGGTGAATAAGTGCAGGTAAGATGAGGATGAGGTTTGAGTGGGTATGAGAGGTGACGTGACAGAGTAGTGTTGGCAGTGCAGAAGGAGATGTGGGGTGGGGGCAGTGATGTGGCAGATGGAGTGTAGGGGAATGAGCAAGTGTACTCACTTTGGCTGACCTACTGAGGTCATTGGAGCGCCTCCTGCACTGTATGCAGGTGGGCGATATGTTGGTGGTGCTGGTGACCTCCTCTGCCACCTCGAGCCAGGCCTTCCTGGTGGCAGAGGCAGGCCGCTTCCTCCCGCCCGCCGGGGGGAAGATCTCTGTCCTCCCCCTCCTCCTCACCCCATCCAATGATAACTGGAGCGAGGCATCATTAAACTGGGAGCAGCCTTCCCCCTCGGCTGCTCCATGCCCTAATTTTTTCTATTTGTTGCAGCATCTGTCAGTGGAGGACTGCCCCTTTAAATAGAGCTCCTCCAGCTGACAGATCTTACTGCGCATGTGCAGCCCCCCCGATGCGCAGATCAGCAGTGGGGAACCCGGAAGAACGGGTAAGTGGATCCAATTGGGCTGCGATCGCGCGGGGGGAAGACTAATTTCACCGGGCGCGTTACCCACGCGCCCAATAGCCCCCCCACCGTGAACCCGCAGCCCTGCTAACATTGAGCCCAAGGATTCTGCAAGGGGATATAGATAGGTTTAGTGAATGGGCAAAAATTTGGCAGATGGAGTATAATGTGGGAAAATGTGAACTTGTCTACTTTGGCAGGAGGAATAGAAAAGCAGTATATTATTTAAATGGAGAGAGATTGCAGAACTCTGAGGTACAGAGGGATCTGGGTATCCTAGTACATGAGTCACAAAAAGTTAGTATGCAGGTACAGCAAGTGATTCGAAAGGCAAATGGAATGTTGTCATTTATTGCAAGGGGAATGGAATATAAATGTAGGGATGTTTTGCTACAGTTGTACAGGGTATTGGTGAGACCACATCTAGAATACTGTGTACAATTTTGGTCTCCTTATTTAAGAAAGGACATAACTGCTTTAGAGGCAGTTCAGAGAAGGTTCACTCGACTGATTCCTGGGATGAGGGGGTTATCTTATGAGGAAAGGTTGGACAAGTTGGGCCTGTAGGCACTGGAGTTTAGAAGAATGAGAGGTGATCTTATTGAAACATATAAGATCCTGAGGGAACTTGAAGGCGTAGATGCTGAGAGGATGTTTCCCTTTGTGGGAGAGACTAGAACTAGGGGCCACAGTTTAAAACTAAGGGGTTTCCCATTTAAGGCGGAGATGAGCAGAAATTTTTTCTCTCAGAGGGTCGTGAGTCTGTGGAACTCTGTTCCCAGAGAGCGGTGGAGGCAGGGTCATTGAATATTTTTAAGGCTGATTAGATAGATTCCTGATTAACAAGGGAGTCAAAGGTTATAGTTGGTAGATGGGAAAGTAGGGTTGAGGTCACAATCAGATCAGCCATGATCTTATCAAATGGCAGAGCAGGCTCGAGGGGCCGAATGGTCTACTCCTGCTCTTAATTCGTATGTACGTATGACCTTATTATAATTTTTTTATTCTGTTTCCTGCCCAGCAGCCGGTCAGATTGACAGGCTAGCCGGCTGCCGGGCGGGAAAAGCAGCGGCAGGAGGCCACAGCCGGGGACCGTTCGGGATGGTCTCTCCGGCAATCGAAGCATGGGATCAGGGCTTGGTTTGGCGAGGGGCGGGTGGTGCGGTTGACGGTCAGAGTCTAGCAATCAGGAGGTAGGGAGGGCGAGCTTGGGGTCGGGGTTGGAGGGAACGGTTGGCACATTGTGGGGCGGGTCGGAGATCGGGGTTTGCTGCGGGGGGGGGGAGGGTGGCCACCGATCACAGCAGCGAGGAGAGGCCGTGATCGGCAGAAGGGAGAACAAAGGTTTGCTTGAGGGGCCGGGGGAGCACGCCTGCTCCTCCTGGCCCACAAGGAGTGCTCTGTAAAGCTCTTACCTTCTGGAGCTAGCTGCTCACGTAAAAATGGCGGCAGGCATTTACGCGGCGGGTTGGGGATGCGTTCCCCGACTTTTAATTTTTAACCCCCGACCCTCTCCCACCCATCGTGGGGGGATTAATATCGAGGCCGTGAAGTCCAAAAATTACCCTGTTAGATTTTTGTTGCATATTTGATATGTGTTATGTTACAGTGACTACACTTAAAAAAAGTACTTAATTCGCTGTACAGCGTTTTGGGACATCCTGAGATTGTGAAAGGCGCTATATAAATGCAAGTCTTTCTTTTATGTTCATTAGCCAATTCAGAATATTACAATATTAACCGGAAACATATTAATTCAGCAAAAGGTTTGTATGTTCTGTGCTCCAAGTATCTTGTAGCGCCTTAGCTGAATGTTCTTCTAGTGAGAAGGGGAGAAAGAGATGGTTTCACTAGCTGAAACTGACAGTACAGCAAAAAATAAAGGAAGGGAACATCCATTGGTGTGGAGTTCCAGCTGTAAACCGTTCAAACTCATGTTTTTCTGGCTGCAGTATGTACTCAATTACATGCCTGTGGTTGCATGCTGTTTAATCTGGCTTGACTGGCGAATTAATTACACACTGCTCCTGATATTAAAATAGTCCTGAGCATTTGAACTGCACATTTATCACAGTGGAAGACTGGATATGTGATGCATGAGCAGTGTCACTGTCATTTCTGGTCCTTAAAACTTTGCATCTTTCATTCCCCCCACTCTTTCCCCCATAACTCTGGCAGTCCCTCGTCATTGTGACATATTGCTTTGATACTATATGTATCAGTCATCATTAAACTATAAAACAAAATCATTTCATACTATAGAATGAGTTATGTCAGTTGTTATATCAATACAGTAACAGCCAATTCATTCCCAACTGGCAGGGTGAGGCTGCCATTGACTCTACATTCTCTCCACTGCTAATTACCACTTGTCATTAAAGAGGCAGCGTCTTTGTGAAAAAACGTTTTGTCAATTTTTTTTTCAGATCACAATGATGTCAGTCACACAGAATGAACCATCACAGCACCTGATGTTACTGTGACAAAATGATTCAAAGCTCTCCTGCTGCTTTAAAAGTAATTTTTGTTTAACAACTGTTGAAGATGATGGCCATTTTGTGCAAAACCCATCCAATTGAATTGGCTGTGGCACAAAAGAACAACCAGTTTGGCCAGTGCAGTTCAATATTTTGAAATTTAAATTATATAATTTTAAAAAATGAAGTGAGGTCCATCTGCAATTCATTGAAGAGCTGTAACATTTGATTGGTTCTTGTATTTGATCAATTGTCCATGTGGTTACCAGAAGGGTCAAAACAGAATTGTTCTTCCTTAAAGTACTCTCCCCTGTCCACGGGCTCAATTTTGAGATGGAGGTGGGTTGGCAGCAGGAGGGTGAAGGTCCGCGTGGCAAACCCGCATAAACAAACCTTACCGTTTCCGACGCGATTGCATAGTAATTGATGGTGATTAACGTGCTCTCTAGGTTTCACAACGGGCAGCCAGCCTGATTGACAGACTGGCTGCCATCAGGAGCTGCAACACGAGAGGAGAGGGAGGAGAGAAAGAGAGAGAGCGAGACGTCATCCAGTGCTGGAACGGAAGATCGATGGTGGGGGAGAGTGGAAGATCAGGGGGGAAGAGGGGAAGATCGGTGGGGAGGGGAGGATCAGGGGGGAGAGGGGAAGATCGGGGGAAGAGGGGAAGATCGGGGGGGAGAGAGGAAGATCGGGGGGGGGAGGGGAGGATCAGGGGGGAGAGGGGAAGATCGGGGGAAGAGGGGAAGATCGGGGGGAGGGGAGGATCAGGGGGGAGAGGGGAAGATCAAGGGAGAGGGGAGGATCGGAGGAGATCGGGGGAAAGAGGGGAGATAGAGGGGACATCGGTGGGAAAAAGAGGGGGAGAACGGGGGGACATCGGGGGGGTGAAGAGAGGGAGATCAGAGAGGAAGACATTGGACATCGGAGCAGGGTGGAAAGGTAGGTTGATCTTGTGTTTTAACTTCATGCAATGGTTTTTTATTTAATTTATTTTGTTTCTTTTTGCCTGATCCAGCCCCTCACGTCCGGTTTCACCGGGCGTGAATCAGAAGCCGTGGGAAAGCCACCCAGATAAGATAAAAAATCATTCCAACTACCTACTATGTCACAAGTAAAGTGCCTTAAATACATCAATGAGGTACATTTGGCTCTTTAACTATCATCCCGCCGGCTTTAATTGCAGCGGGATGATAGTTAAAGATTTCCCCGATTTTCGGAGCCCTCCCCCGCCCCCAACGCACCCACAATTTCCGGGGAAAATCGAGCCCCATGTCTCTTCCTGTGCAACTTTCCCTTTGCTCTGGTTCTTTAATTATCCAGACTTGTGGATAGTTTCGTTCTAATTGATGTGATAGATTACTTACCGAATTCTAACTTGTGCAAAACACTCACTGAAGGGTTGAAGTGGGATTCCGACCATAAATTACGGATATTAATTAAAAGATTGTCCTCTGTAACTGGTCGGATAAGCTTTTGAAAAGTTTGAGGTCTTTCCGAGGCAAAATTAACTGTGCTGAATTGCAAATGCCTACATAGCTAGTACATGCAGTAAAACAAAATTAATTAATTGGTTTATATAGCGGTAATGCAGGGTCATGCATTCCACATTGTAAAACTCACATTTCTTTTTATTCCCAGTTCTCAAGTCACTGACTCGATCATTAATTCATCTCAGTAATACTATTATCCTTCTTCCGCAGCCTGAGCCCGTTCCCCTTGCAGTATTTATACCAACTTTGCTTCTCCTGGTTTAGTTCTAGAAATATGCTGTTGCATTTTATGGTTTAGTCAAGTGCTCCCTAACCTACAGGTGCTTGTGGTTTTTGTTCAGTTACCTATAAGTCACCCCTGCCTGAGAGTACTCCTGCGAAACAGTTTCTTGGTGATTTGACCATTGTTTGTGAAACCTGGTAAACATCAAGAGGGCCACTAAAACTGGACAACTAACACTGTTGTAATAGCAAACGGTTACATACGAGTCATGTGAATAAATAAATCAACTAATTTAATCCATTCTTTGTGGGAGAAGTCTACAGATATACTTGTATGAAATTCCTTGGTCTGCTATTTTAAAGGCAACATCATCACACTTATTTTAAAAAGATTGATGCCTCTGTTAAAGGAGCGAACAAAGGAATTTGAAAGGAATGCAATAAAGGTTCCTACACTAATATTTTAAAAGTCCAATTTCACAACCTGTCTATCCAACAACAACAACTTGCAATTATATAGTGTCCTTAACATACTAAAACAACCCAAGGCCCTTCACGGGAGCGTTATCAAACAAAATATGACACCGAGCCACATAAGGAGATATTAGGACAGGGGACTGAAAGCTTGGTTAAAAAATTAGGCTTTAAGGAGCAGGAGAGGGAGTTAGAGAGGCAGAGAGGCTTATGGAGGGAATTCCAGAGCTTAGGGCCTAGGCAGCTGAAGGCACGGCCACCAATGGTGGAGAGATGAAAATCGGGGATGCGCAAGAGGCCAGAATTGGAGGAGCCAATTCAGAGTCCAAACTAACAGACAACCACTCTGTGTGATATGATACAGAATTAAAAATAAAGTAAAGGCTGTTATTGTGATCTTTACATTATCTTTACCACACCCCAGATGCATTTTTACCATCACTTTTTTCAAACAGCACCATTTCATAAATGTACAACATTATCAGAATGAAAATGATTGAACTGAATAAATGCACATGTGGATAATGAACAAAATTTATATTGCACTTCAAAGATAGTTATTAATGAAATCTGGGTTCATTCAGTGCTAAGTTGAATTTTGTTCTTCGTCCTCTATTGCGTGTTTCTATATTTTAGTTAAGAAAAGTGTTTGTTTAATTTGTACTGAGAAATAAATGAGCATTCTGTTGTTCTAGAGGTGTGTCAAAGACAAAAATCATGCATTACATCGGAGCACCCCACTAGATTGGACTTGGATCAATTAAGGTTAAGCAGTGAACATTAGATGGCTCAGTAAATAAATACACTGTAAGATGTACAGATGAGAAATGTCCCTGGCCTGTGCTGAGTTAGTTGAAGCTAAGGTTACCACAATTGACATCTGTGCCCTTGGCTAAAGAATTGAGAAATCTGGCTGGTTTTTCACTCCTGATCACTGTCTAATAACCACTGCCTGAAGGTGTAGGCGGATGTTGAGTGCAGACAGGATTAGGCTTAGCTGTGATGCCCCCAACAATTGAATAGTCTACCAGCATACGCTGTCTAGACCTACACTCCCACTTCCAAACCTGCTTTTGCCTCATCAAGGTTTACCATGGGGTTTAAAATAATCTTATAAGATTTTAACAATCTTTCCCTTAACTTTTCGAGTGCTGAGCCTAAAAGGAATAGTGATACAGAACTTAAGTTTCATCCTGAGAATTTGGGTGGGCCCCACCTCACTTATCGTCTCCCCTACTGCTGCTGCCTCCATCTACCAAATCCTCACTGTGCAAGCCATTGTTTATAACCCCCTGATCTTCTGAGATACCCTAATAAATATTCAACTTTAATCATCTCATATATAGGGCACCTATTTCAGAAATTATTCCCTTGGTGTTGTTTTGAACAGTGTCCAGCGGTTTCTGGCTAGTCACATTTTAAGACATCACTCAATTGACTTCTCTGGGTGTGTTATCTCAGTTGAATCCTAATCCACATTCATGTCAGCTCCTCTGGAGTCTTCAGCTATGTGAATGGAGATGTGAACTTGTGTATGGTCCATAGAGACCAGCAGGATTCATTTTGGGAGCTTATGCTCCTTCATATTCTAGTCTTTCAGTCAAAACCGAATAATTCAGCTGTTGAAGATGTTGAAATTCTCCAGCCACCTTTTCGTACATATGATTTGAGAACTAAATTAGTGGAAAACTTTACGGCAGGTGTTTTGAAGTCCTTCTGGAGTAACGGATTTCGTATACCCCCAGATTTCTGTACCGTGTACGGTTTGCTCTACAACCTTCCCATCATAAATTTCCACCTCATACTAATGTTCTCCCTCCACATTTCACGTAAAATTATAGAACTCTTCCTGATGCAGCAATTCTCCTACTTTTAGCTCTTTATTATGGAGTTGCCGACATAGGTGAGAAAAAAGATATGAACGCACAACTTATGAACATGGAACTTCTGATTCAAGGTATCAAGCCAGTTTTTCCTAATTTTTTTGATCCACCACACAGCAAAACTTTGGTGTCAGCCTTGGCTCAGTGGTAACAATCACACCTCTGAGTGAGAAGATTGTGGGTTCAAGTCCCTCTCCAGTAACTTGGGCACAGAATCTAGGCTGACACTCCAGAGCAGCACTGAGGGAGCATTGTATTGCCGGAGGTGTTGTCTTTCAGATGAGACATTAAACTGACATTCACCTGATGTCAGCCCTCTCAGGTGGATGTAAAAGATCCCATGGCACTATTCAAGGAAGAGCAGGGCAGTTTTCTGTGGTGTCCTGGCCAATATTTATCCCTCAATCAACATCACTTAAAAAAACAGTTTATCTGGTCATTATTTCATTGCTGTTTGTGGGATCTTGCTGTGTACAAATTGGCTGACATGTTTCCTACATAACAACAGTGACTATACTTCAAAATACTTCATTGGCTGTAAAGCAGTTTGGGATGTCCTGAGATTATGAAAGATGCTATATAAATGCAAGTCTTTCCTCTTTCTTTTTTCTTTGCCTTTTGTCCTATTTAACTTTGGAATCACGGTGTGCTGTGTTTATCTAGCCATCTTATTACAGAGAGGGACGTAACCACAGCATCCACTGCATACAATCAATACACTGGGAGGGTAATAGTTGGCAACCTCCAGCCATCCTATTAGATCAATAATGTCCCTTTCCATATCTCCTGAATCACCTAGAGACCCATGTTTGTTTTTTATGCACCATTATTCTGTCAAGTGCTGCCATCGGGCCAGAGACCTTTAGTTTGATATTTGAGTAATGTTGGTGAAGTATGAGAGATTTAGGGACATACAGGGGGGTAATTGGTTAACCCCCGAAAAGAGGCACGGGGATCACGGTGCATGATTAACCAGCGGCTGGTCATTGAGATGCAAGTAACATTCGTGCTGCCTGCTATTTTACATGATTGCTGCGTGCAGCCAGCCCTCCCTGCGCTGTTGAGTGGCTGCTCACCAGCAGGGGGCCCAGATATCACGAGTGGCGGGCACCATTTCAAGGCAGCCTGCACCTCTTAAAGGGGAGGTGCAGAGTGGCTGCAGGACGTGGTGGAAGTCAATGGTGAAGTGAATCTGTGCTGCACTAAAGTGAAGCCTGGTGATGATGGGAAATCTGGAATTTTTAATAAGCAACAACAAGGCTGCTCAAAGTTTGCGGGACTCTTATATTTTCAAAAGATACGGGTCTGAACGGTGATCAGAAATCGCACACGTGAAACACAATTGTAGGTCCTGTCCTAATGTTTATAAACTGTTGAGTTCCTTCAAAGTATTGAATAAGGTTTGCTCCACACACTACACCCCATCACCCACCTACCAACAAACTCTTTCAACCAGTAATCAACTCTTCCAATCAGATGCTTCATCTCATCCTCACACAATTCCACTGTTCCAAGCCGCATACCCATAACTCACAGTTCACGCACACTGGCAGCTATTCAACCATGACAGCCACATCACCCAAACACCTTGCAGTGACACACTTTCCACTTTCTTGCATGAGAAGGTGGCGCATAACAGGAGGCAGCAAGTGGCAGTGGCTTCATGGAACATGAACCTGCTGTCCTCTCTCAGGATGACAGCATTCCTGTCCCACCCCTGCCACTCCGCCAGTGCCCTTGCTGTTGCCTGTCAGCTAGACAGCCCACTCCTGTAAGGTATTGAAACTTTATTGTAGGAACATCGGAAGATAGGAACAGGAGTAGGCCATTTAGCCCCTCAAGCCTGTTCCACTATTCAATAAGATCATGGTTGATCAGTCACCTAACTCCATATGCCCGCCTTAGCCCCATATCCCTTAATACCTTTGGTTAACAAAAATCTATCAAACTCAGGTTTAAAATTAACAATTGAGCTAGCGTCAACTGCCACCTGCGGAAGAGAGTTCCAAACTACTTGTACCACCTTTTGCATGCAGAAGTGTTTACCAAGTTCTCTCCTGAAAGTCCTGGTCCTAATTTTTAGGCGATGTCCCCTAGTCCTAGTATTCAAGTATAGGAGACCTCCAAAAACAGGTAAATGCATCAGCAGCCAGAAGCAATAATTCAGCAACCAACCTACAAATCCTGCATGATCCCTTTAAATAGCACAGGTTGGGGGGTGGGGGAGTGGGGGGGGGTGGGGAGTGGGGGGTCCTCCATACTGTTTAAGACCTGTTCAGCTGTGTGAGGTTAAGACCTTGCGTTGGCTGGAGTGTGGGGTTCCAATATAGCAACAGTCCCTTTAAATCAGTGTTGCACGCTGATCTACCGCATAATCTCCCTACTTTACATGCTGCCGGCATTTGTTCAGTGCACGTGCACAAATACTTTTACCAATATGACATCACGCCGTTAGTGTGCGCGCGCATCGCGGGCGCCATTTTGGGTCCTTAGGAGCCCACGTAGCACCTACAAAACGGGCGCTACATGGCCCAATTTAGCCCCCATAATCTGTTTGGATTCCGAGCATCCGTCAGGATGAAGAGTTAAAGTAACGTTCTGTGCGAATGGGAAGTTTGGTTCTCTAAGTGAGGGCGCGTTGAATTAGGTGGAGAGAAATCACTTAAAAGGTTGCCATTAACTCCAGTAAATGAAGGGCTTAAATCCTGCCACAGCAGCTTGTGTAGCATCTGAACTTTGGTTGGAGCCATTCTAAATGTTATTTATGGCACCATCTAACGAATAGCTTTTGCACCACAAATATATGAGCATGAGCATTGTGTGAAATGTGAAGACAACGCATTTATAGAATGATTTATATGTGAAAGTGTCAAAAGTCCACCTTCTGAAAAAGACCCTGTACATAGTTTATTGATATTTTACATCTAGAGCAGGAGATAAAGCCAATACTAACCTTTCCGTATGGAGCTAATCCTGTTATCAGTTCAGTGGTATTGCTGTTCCTTTCACAACGGATGATCATTGTTATCACTGCAGGCTTACTTGCTTATCCCACTGCGACTGCAGCTCACAGTTGAGACCCAGATTTATTGGCTCTTTAGAATTGACTCTTCATGTTTTTTCATTTAATAAAACCAGTAATAAATTTGCATCAACGATGGATCAGTCCCAGTCACTGTTTCATTGTACTTGATGGATTTTACTGATTTTTAAAAAAATGTTACTCTTTAAGAGCAGCAGAGTTATATCCAGTTTCAAAAAGAGGTTATGAGTTGGATGTCTAACCAAGCTAACATTTACATCGAGTCAGATAATCCCACTGCATATCAAGATTAAGAAAATAAGAACATAAGAAATAGGAGCAGGTGTAGGCCATAAGGCACCTCGAGCCTGATCTGCCATTCAATCAGATCATGGCTGATCTACTACCTCAACTCCACTTTCCTGCCCTATCCCCATATCGCCTGATTCCCTTAGTGTCCAAAAATCTATCAATCTCAGTTTTGAATATACTCAATCACTGAGCATCCACAGCCCTCTGGAGTAGAGAATTCCAAAGATTCACAACCCTCTGAGTGAAGAAATTTTTCCTCATCTCAGTCCTAAATGGCCGACCCCTTATCCTGAGACTATGGACGCTAAATTGGGCCATGTCGCGCCTATTGTTCCAACGCTACATGGCCTCTCCTACTTCCAAGATGGCAAAGGTGTCCTGGCTGTGCAAGCATGGTTCCAGTATGATGTGTGCCGGACACCATCTTGGTATAGGGGTTAGCGCATAAGCAAATACTGAACGCTGGAAGCATGTAAAGTATGGAGAAAATGCATGCAATCAGTGTGCAATGCTGATTTAAAGTGATAGACATCGATTTGGACCTTAACGGTCAACTCACGTACAGTCTTAATCACGCACACCTGAACGTGTCTTAGACGGCCTGGAGGAACCCCCACCAGCATTATTTAAAGGGACCATGCAGGTGTTGCAGGTTAGTCGCTGGATTATTGCTTCTGACTGCTGGTGGAGTAGGAAGTGTTTATTGAAGCTCCCTACATTTACTGAGAGTTCCTAGACTACATTTGAGTGTGGCTTGGCAGGTACTGCCTTACGGCGTGGAAAGTTACAACCATGGTTGAACAACATTCCTGCCAACCATGGGCGGTCTGCTAGGGCTCCCTATGGGCATTGAGCATGACTGGGAGCATGCAGAGAGGCCACGCATAGCAGATTAAGCTGCGAGGAGAGGCAGGGGGAGGAGGCGCAGGGCACTGAGCAGGAGGCCATATCCAATGAGGGCTTTCCGGGACCAATTCTCTTACCTTAACATGACCGAGGAGGATTGCATCCGACGCCTGAGGTTCACCAAGGAAGCGGTGACCGAGATCTATCAACTGGTGCGGCCACAACTGTAGCCTCAGAGCAGGGCAATGACAGCGTTGCCTGTGGCTATGAAAGTCACCATGGCGCTGAATTTCTATGGCTCAGGATCATTTCAGGCCTCTACTGGCGACATGTGCAACATCTCGCAGTATGCAGTGCACTGCTGCATAAGGGAGGTCACAGACGCACTGTACCACAAAAGGAACAGGTTCATCACCTTCCCTCTCCACAGAGACAAGCAGAATGAGCGAGCATGGGGGTTCGCCCGCATTGCTGGCTTCCCCATGTTGCAGGGTGCCATTGACTGCACGCATATTGCCCTGCGTGCCCCGCATATCAACTCGGCCGTCTTCGTCAACCGAAAGGGCTTCCACTCCCTCAACGTGCAGCTGGTGTGCGACCATAAGCATCGAATCATGGAGGTCGATGTCCGCTACCCTGGGAGCAGTCACAACGCCTTCGTCATGCGGCAGTCCAAAGTGCCAGTTGTCTTTCACCTGCCTTGGTAAGTCAAAGGCTGGCTACTGGGCGACAAGGGCTATCCCCTCATGCTGTGTCTCATGACACCAGTCAGGAACCCACGCACAGGTGCACAGCAAGCCTATAATGAGAGCCATGCTGCCACACGCAACATTGTGGAGCACACCATAGGCCTCCTCAAACAACGCTTCCGCTGCCTGGACTGGTCTGGAGGAGCCCTGCAGTACTCCCCTGAGTGGGTGGGAAGAATCGTGGTGGTCTGCTGCATGCTGCACAACCTCACCGTCATGAGGGATATTGGTTAACTCTGTGTACAGAGTTGTCCCATCACCAATGAATGGACAGCTGATGAGAGGAATCTTAGGGGGATGTCAGGCATAAAAACTAGGTGGAGACTGAAGATGAAAGCAGCACGGATGGCTAGAAATGTGTCCAAGATAAGCTAACTGTCCTGAGCTGGATACTGCCATAATATTGATCATAGCTGTGAAACTCAATGATATAATGAGGATACCATCCTGCATGGGAGCAAGTAGCACACGTTCAACAATAAATATGAGAACACTGCATACTTAGCATAGATTCTTCTTCGACAGCACCTCCCAAACCCGTGAACTCTACCACCTAGAAGGACAAGGGCAGCAGGCACATGGGAACAACACCACCTGCACGTTCCCCTCCAAGTCACACACCATCCCGACTTGGAAATATATCGCCATTCCTTCATCGTCACTGGGTCAAAATCCTGGAACTCCCTACCTAACTGCTCTGTGGGAGAACCTTCACCAAACAGACTGCAGCAATTTAAGAAGGCGGCTCACCACCACCTTCTCAAGGGCAATTAGGATGGGTGGCCTTGTCAGCGACGCCCACATCTCATGAGCAAATTTTTAAAAATCTATGAGTTCACATCACCACATGGTAATATCTGACCTTGTCTAGTTGATACAAGAGCTGGAGATTTTACTATAATCACTCATTATTCTCAGTAGCATTGGGACTGGGGTTAGAGGCTATCATTGTGGTGAGTCTCCCAGTGAATCTGATCATTAAATTTGTAAATCTGAAGAGATTCAGACTATTGTTTATAGATTCCAACTATTGTTTATGTTCAGGAATTGGACATGAATCAAACTCGTTTTTATTCTTATCCTCTAAAAATCCAAAAAAATATGGTTAACGTTCTTAAAGATTTGTTAAATAAATCCCATTCAATTTCAGTTTTTCTTTTTGCTGATAACCAGTGATCATTTTATACTAAAATGAGCTGCGAAGACCATGCTGTGATTTGACGCTGTCTGATCCTTTCACTTTGTGGCGTCTTCTGCCATATTTGTTGCTCTTTTCTTCTCTGGGTCCTGATTTCCTCACTACTTGCATCTGGAAGATGGCTTGCATAGTGTCGGGTAATCCATAAAACCAGATCTACATAGAATATGATTTCCATTAATAATCCTATTTTGTACTGTCCTGTTAACATTATACAATTTAGATTGTCTTTACATGACTTCAAAGTCTAGATAACTCTCTGTGATCAACGCATTGTGGAGTAGTAATGAATCTAACTGATAAGATATTAATTTATTCAAAAAATAATTGAAATATTTGTGAGCAATTACCATTGGGAAAGCATTCAACCTTACTTTCAGTTTGATTTAAATGGTCTTTTTCTATTCTTTAAAAAGAAATCAGTCTGGCTTATTCAAATGAGATCTGCCTACTAACAATTTTCTCCACTGGTATTTTGGTTAATATAACTGACATAACTGAAAAAAGCTTTACCATCGCTACTACACCTGTGCACAATCTCTTTTTCCAAATGCCTTTCTTGCATTTCTAGTAAGGTCTTTAGTCATCCCCAACTGTAACAATACCTGTCTCTACTCTCTTGACGGTTATTCATTTTATACCTGGTAAAATATTTCTTGGAGTACAATTTCCCTGTGAACCTCCCTGCTAAGCAATTTGGGTTTCACTTTACCATGTACTCTCATTTATATCCAAGGAACATATAAGGTTTGTCTGCCCTTAAGTATAGATTTCAATAAATTCAATTTTTTTGCCTAGTTATTTCCATCTAATGGCATAGCCTAACTTACCTTGCCCAAATCTTCCGCCATGCTTTAAAATTGATCCCTTCTGAAATCTGGCACTAACATTAAATTGCCTTCAGCAGCAACTTGCCTAATCAAAAGGAAACGCCTGCTTATTTAATTAAAAATGAAACTAACCAAAATTTAAATTCTTAATGCTTTCATTAATAATGCTGTGCATTGAACACAGTATTAGAAATTGTTGTCTAACTGTGTTTTCTCTCTCTGCCAATGTAGTGATGTATATAACAAGCATCTCTGGACATTGCCTTCATTCTGTGAACTCTGAGTGAATCCTGTCTGATATTAATCCACAAACTTGACCATCTCAGTCTGAAGTTTCCTGAGTAATAGTTTGAGATCAGAACTGAGTTGGAACATGGCTTGATAACAGAAATGCTGGAAACACACACCAGGCCAGTTAGCGTCTGAAAGAGGAAAAGCATAGGTTAATGTTTCTGTTGGAGCCTTTATCAGAATCGGAGGTAAAGAAACTTGTGTCAGAAGCAGGGCATTGATTACTTTCATATAATTAAACAGTCCTGGGTCTCTGCAAAGTGTTATTTAAAAATGTAATAAAAAGAATTCACCAGGAAGTCAAATCAATGGAAATTTACCTGCTGCCACTATTAGGTCCCTGAGAGATTCTACTGAGTAACTAATGTTTATCCAAACCATTCAAAGCTGGAAGATGAACTATTTCAACTGCACCTGATCAGTTCCTCGCAATGGAAGTGACTTGTTCTGTAGAAAGTGACAAAGGCAGTATATTTGTTTTTGACCCTGTCTCACCATAACAGTAATTAGATTGTCACTATCTGTTGCTGGAACTAATGTGTAATTATCTCGTGGTGTTTTTTCATCAGGTTCATAACACCTCCGATCTGTGAATCTTAATTGTCTTGTTACCTTGGTTGATAACAGGATATTAAGTTCTCCAGAAAGATGAGATATACGAGCTCATCGTCCCTCACCTTTTAGACTTAAGGTCCTTTTCTGTTTGAATAATTTTAGCCTTCTGTTGTCTGCCCATTGTAACATTGTTAAAGAGCCCAATGCAGGGAACTAAGTATTACACACCACCCAAGGCAACCAACATTCTGATTGCCAGCAACATTTTCAGATGCTGATTATTTTTACATCTGTTACTCTTCCACTGGGTCAGCCTTGGCTCAGTGGTAGCACGCTGGCCTGAGTCAGAGGGTTGTGGGCTCAAGTCCCACTCCAGAGCACTACACAGTCAGAGGTGCTGTCTTTCAAATGAGATTTTAAACCAAGGCCCTATCTGCCCTCTTAGATGGACGTAAAAGATCCCATGGTACTATTTCGAAGAAGAGCAGGTGAATTCTCCTGGACAATATTTTTATCCCTCAACCAACATCATTAAAACAGATTATCTGGTCATTATCATATTACTGTTTGTGGGACTTTGCTGTGCACAAATTGGCTGTCGTGTTTCCTACATTATAACAGTGACTACACGTCAAAAGTACTTCATTTGCTGTGAAATGCTGTAGGACGTCCTGAGATAGTGAAAGGCACTATATAAATAAGTCTTTCTATCATTCTCTCTTTCTCTTTTTCTCTCTCTTTCTCCTGTTGGCTTTTTTTCTCCTTTTCTGCTGTGTATTTTTTCAATGACCTTTCCCTTATGCCTTTTTTGCTTTCATCCTCATTTTTAATTTTCCATTTTGTACATTTTTACTGTTTCTTTCCTTTTCGTATTTTTGCCTGTCATCTTTATTTTCCTTGCACTTGTCTGTTTTGTGAACTCTTTTTATTTGATTCCTATTCTTGCTTTCATTTTCTTTCCCTGTTTGTCCTTGTGCTGTTTATTTGATGAAGAGAAAAATAGAGCTTCTTCTAAAATATTTACCATCTTATTTTCTCTAGCACTCTCTCATGGAATATTCTCTCTCTACATCCTCTCCTGTCACATTACATATCCGGTCTCTTGCATCCCCGTCCAATCTAACTACTAAGTTCAGGTACTCAATAGGCCTGTCATAATAATCAGCATGTAATGAGAAATTGTTCCTTTATAGAGAGTGGTTGATCAATGTGCCATCATAATGATTCTACTTTTTTAACCTCCCTATCTCCTCGAATGTCCCTCCTCTAATCCTCTGACCCCTGTGTGACAGTTCCTTTATCATCTGCTCCCTAGATTTACCAAGTCACATCTACTGACTTGTGTTGCAAGAAATGTTGTTTTATTAATAGGACAATTGCTCCTATGTATAGGTTCTCTAACACAGCATATCAAAGTGCATAATTTAATGGAAATTTTACCATCTGGCACATTACTGTTGCAACAATCTAGCTTTATTTATTTAAGCAACTCTTTCCAATGCATCCAACTCAGTAATCAAACATACAATGAAACAATATATTTAACTCAATCTATAAATAAGTTAGCGTGCTGCCTGTGACACTTAAAATGCATATTGTTTATGGTTAAATTAAAATCTAACCTTCCAATTTTGCCTTAAATAACTCATACATAAAAGTGCCTGCTTATTTCTGATTAATAAGCATCAATGTTGCACCATCAACATAACACAAAACACAAGAGTCTTCAGTGCTAATTCATTACCAATGATGATTGTGGTTTGACATGGGAACTGTTTCTAAATTGCTGTATTTCTGCTTAGAGTGGGATTGCTGCTGAAGGCAAGAGACAAGGGGATGTGCAAGGGGATATATATATATACTATAGATTACATACATAATGTATTATAAAGATTATCACTATCATTTTTAAAAACAATTTAATTTGCTAATATTAGGGACTCAAGATATCAACATAAGAGATGAATGATCTAAACTAAGGGGCAAACAGAATGATTTTGTTGCTCAACACATGGGATACACTCAGACTACTTTCAGCTTCCTCTCGCCTTGGCACTGAGTTGAGGTCCTAGAAATTCAATGGCACCGCGCCCTCTTTTCAGGTGGTAACTGGGTGCCTAAGCCTCTGATATAGTGGGCAGGAAGTGCCTGCTCATTACGAGCCTGTAGTGCACCACCTGCCATATTGGTAGAGGCAAAAAAAAATAGGCGTCCAGGGCTCGCGCCTGAAACAGGCGTTCGGCTCTTTGAATGTGAAAATAAGGGGCCTCGTGCCTGTTTGAAGCCCCCTGTGCAAAATTGGGCTCCTTGAATGCAGTCAGCGCAGGATCAGCTGCGTTCAGAAAAAACAGGTCTCTATGTGGCCTAACCAGTGGTCCTTAAACGGACCACTGCAGGCTGCCACCTAAAAGGTAAGTCTTACCTGAATTGTCCATAGCTCTCTAATATCTCTAGAATCCAAAGTCTGTCCATTTTTTTTAGTACTTCAGGTAATAATTAGAGCGCCACAGAACCACTGGGTACATGCCTTCGGATTTTCCAGAAATGGCAGTCCAAAGATTTTCATGCACTTCAAAGTGAACAATGGGTCAACAATAACCATCACACTTCCTGGAAGGCTACCAGAAGCAAACATGATGGCCCACAGAATAATTGCTCCCGATCCTCCTACTCCTTATCCAATCCACAAGAGCCAAAATCTGAAAATAAGAGAACTGGAGGCTGTATGGCCATGTGTTACTTTTGACAATGGGCTGCGTAGGAGTTGAGTTGGTGGAAGCTCTTCGGACTTAAATGGAACCAATACCTTTGCAGAAGAAGCTATTGATATGCAGACTCCAACTCTACTGTGCCATAATTGCACACGCAGATTATTCATTCCAAATTGTTTTATCGTTACCTACAACAGAAACTCTGTTCCGCACAGCTCACAATAAAGAAGCTGGAGTTGCTTCATTGGTGTTTTATCTCTGATGGCAACTGCAATACTGAAAGCATGTAACCATTTCTCTCAGAACACTTTAACAAGAGTCGAGCGATGTGTTGATCATAACCCATGTTGCACTATACATATTAAATGTAGAGGAGCGAATTATACATTATAAAATACTGTATATCAAATGTAATATAGTTTCTTTAATAAATTAATGAAGATTAATATTATGATTTCTGTGCTGCAGTAATCATGTCAGTGATTTTGAATACACAACAAAGCTGGTGTCATTTAAAGAGGTGGTCTGGAAATTGGGCTGTGTAGCGCCCATTTTTCAGGCAGTAGGCAGTTTCCTAAGGCCCCAAAATGGCAGGCAGGAAGTGCGTGCATACTTCCGACCAGAAGTGCGTCGCCCGCCATATTGGGTAAGGACAAACATGATGCATTCTGTACCCATGCCTGAAGGATATGCAAACAATGGGCCTAATGCCTGTTTGAGGTCCCCGCTGCAAGATTGGTTTGCCCTGAGGCAGCCAGCACCATTGTCGCTGCAGTCAGCGAAACCAACCCTATAGAACACCTGCAACAAAAAAGGTAAGTTACTTACCTCTGAATGTGGAGCCGGGAGGAGCAGGAGGAACCCCCGATTCCCCTCCCCACCTCTGATCCCCGGCCCAGAGATCCCCAACCCCTGAGACTCCAGGCACCCCGACCCAGGCCCCGATCCCACGGGCCACTGCCGGTTGCCCCCTAAGGCCAACGATCCCTCTCTGGCCTTCACTTACCTGTGGGCAGCTGCAGCGCCAGCAGCGGACCGATCTTCGTCCTCTTCTCCGGAGGACTCCTCCCACAGCACCGTCTTCATTCTAATAAGGTATGAAGACTAATGTCCGGGGATCCTTCGACCTTTCCATTCACCCCGCTCGGGGGGAGTGCCCAAAAATGGACGTTCCTGAATTTCTATTTATTTCATTCACTAATATAAAGAACAACTTGCTGCAAACCTTGTTCTCAGTTTTCCTCTAGTCTGACTCCACATTTTTGTTCTTAAAGGGACAGTGCTCTGCAATGCATTACATCAATTGCATCTCAGGCTACAAATTTGTTATTTTAACCTTAACTTTGATAAAAATATTAAAATATTAAAAAATACCTTGCGCAAGTTTGCATTTTGGCAGACAATGTCAACTACAATGTGTTTACCCCTGCCTGGGTAAACAACAAGACAATGTGGCTGAAGAATTTTATTCAGATGACAATAACTATCTAATGTACATTTATTCCCATGTTTTCTCCTCTGCTCGCCTCAAAGTACTGACCCACGCTATGTGGTATGGTTCCATGGATACCAGCCACACTCTGGTACTTCAGCCAAACGACCACACTCTGGTACTTCAGCCAAACATTTGCCTGAGGAAGGAGAAAATCTCCGAAAGCTTGTGAATTTAAAATAAAATTGCTGGACTATAACTTGGTGTTGTAAAATTGTTTATAATGTGATTGTTGGAGGACTATTCCATCCATCTTATCTTCACTCAACATCAGCACCTACACATTTTACAGCAGGGGCAACAGGGTAGCAATCAGCTGCAAGATCCTTGGCTGATTCCTATCCTTCCTGTTTCCAGGACGGAGATGCCAATGGTAGGGTCTCCGCTACGAGCCAGCTGAGAGTCAGAGTTCAAACATGGAACCTTTCTGTTTAAAGTAGGACTTATTTTGTTACATTATTAAAAAAGTAAATATTAGTTTGAATTTCATTCTGAAAGCATTGACCAGCCAAAGAGATACTTTCCATTTTCTACATGTAATGGGGGTGGCGGGAGGTTTGTCTCTATTGTGCCCTGTAAACTGGCACCTGTTGGAAATATGCTATTATTAATGCTACCAAGGGTTGTTAATCCTTCTTAATAATAACTTCCACCATGATTTGGGCCAGAGTGTGACTGAACATGCAAGCTTTACTATAGACACAAGAACAATGTTCTAATGCGGTTATACCAAACAAGAAGTATTTATATAACAACGTTCTAATACAGTTAAATCAAATAAACAAGGATCGTACAACCTGTCCCTAGGCGGTTTCAAGCTGATCGGGCCTGGTATCGTAGGATATGTGGGCCTCCATCGCCCCAGAAGCTGCTTTTAACTTTAATAGGACAGTGCCTCAGTTTATATATTTCTCTGAAGCATAGTTGCTTCTGGTAGCATAATGATATTAGTCTCATGATGTCATCTGTCTTGGACATCTCCCCCCAAGGTGCCCATTGTTCCAGACATCTTTATCCATTCTATGGGGTTAACTGTTGTCCATTCTATCTATCTTATGGGGAGGGACATGCCCTTATCTTTCTGTGTATTTGGATTGTTCAGATGCAGACATTTAAAATGTCTCATCCTGTTTATGCCAATCATGAAGGTTACCTAATTAACTGAACAAAGCTCCTGCAATTAACATAACAAGATTAGTGTGTGTCCAGGTCCTGAGTCTTCGATTTTGTCTTGGGACGTTTTGTTATCTATTTCTTATTGGCCTTCAACGCTTCGCTTTTTAGTCAAGTGTCTGAAGCTTTGCTGGATGGGGTACATAATTATGATATGGTCTAGAAATCGCATTTCTTACAGCACCCATGGGCATAACAATGAAAAAAGAATCGGATCAGTGACACCTCATTTGCTGTTACATAGAATCACATAGAATGTACAGCACAGAAACAGGCCATTTGGCCCAATTGGTCTATGCCAGTGTTTATGCTCCACACGAGCCTCCTCCCTCCTTACTTTATCTAACCCCATCAACATATCCTTCTATTCCTTTCTCCCTCATGTGTTATCTAGCTTCCTCTTAAATGCATCAATGCAAGTCACCTCAACTACTCCATGTGGTAGTGAGTTCCACATTTTAACCACTCTCTGGGTAAAGAAGTTTCTCCTGAATTCCCTATTGGATTTATTAGTGTCTATCTTATATTTATGGCCCTAGTTATGGTCACCCCTGTAAGTGGAAATATCTTCTCTACGTCTACCCTGTCAAAACCTTTCATAATCTTAAAGACCTCTATCAGCTCACCCCTCAGTCTTTCCTTTTCTAGAGAAAAGAGCCCAAGCTTGTTCAATTTCTCCTGATAGGTATAACCTCTCAGTTCTGGTATCATCCTCGTAAATCTTTTTTGCACCTTCTCCAGTGCCTCTATATCCTTTTTATAATATGGAAACCAGAACTGTGCACAGTACTCCAAGTGTGGTCTAACCAAGGTTCTATACAAGTTTAACATAACTTCCCTGTTTTTCAATTCTATCCCTTTAGAAATGAACCCCAGTGCTTTGTTTGCTTTTTTTTAATGGCCTTATTAACCTACGTCGCTATTTTTAGTGACTTGCGTATCAATAGCCCCAGATCCCTCTGCTCCTTTACCCCATTTAGACTCTTATTTTCCAAGGAGTATGTGGCCTATTTATTCTTCCAACCAAAATGTACCACCTCACACTTATCACCTGTTGATGTGCGTGAGTGGGCACAGGAATCTGGTGGGAACATCATAATATGTTAATGATGTCTTTACAACCTCTGCGTCATGTATTCAGCGTTAATAAGCTGCACCTTTCCACTAAAAGTAATTTAAAATGGCAGCCAGCAACTTCCAGCAGCAATCTGACATTGGTTTTCTGAAGTGTCTGTGAGGTATTTCTTCTCCATTTTCTTTCTTGTGACCAACTCTGAAGGGACATTTTAGGATGGCTTTGGGTTATTCCTTTTTGCTGAATATTGTACCCCCTATAGGAATTCATCTCGATTTATGTTGCTTGGAGAAAAAAGAGGAGGAGGAAGACAAGTAGAAGGTTGTAAAGGAAACCTGATTACATTACAAGAGGAGGGTGCCGACCTGCCATTATCTTTTCAACTGCATATGTAATTAACAGAAAACTTATCCGAACTTGTCTGAGGAGCAATGTATACGGAGGCTTCAGTTCACCAGGGAAGCTATGGCAGAGTTGACCTGGAGCTAAACTCCAAGGCCAATGGCTATGCATAGCTGTAAATGTCAAAGCCTTGAATTCTTCTTACCTCAGCCTAATTCCAGCCCGCCACAGGAGGTATCAGCAATCTGCAGTCCACAAATGTTTAAAACAGGTGACTGATGTGTTGTTTTCCAGAGCATGTACCTTTGTCTCTTTCCCCATGGACAACAGACAACAGCAGCAGCGGGTTCTAGGTTTTTTCTAAATGGCAGAATTTTCCAAAGTCTGACATGTCATTGATTAAAAGAAAGAAAAAAAACTTGCATTTATATAGCGCCTTTCACAACCTCAGGATGACCCAAAGCACTTTACAGCCAATTAAATAATTTTGACGTGTAGTCCCTGTTGCAATGTATGAAACACGCACAGCAAGGTCCCACTAACAGCAATGAGATAATAACCAGAACATCAGTTCATCAGTGATGTTAGTTGAGAGATAAATATTGGCCAGGACAAACTCCCCTGCTCTTCTTCGAAATAATGCCATGGGATCTTTTTTGTCTCCCTAAGAGGGCAGACAGGGCCTCAGTTTAACATCTCATCCAAAAGACAGCACACTCCGACAGTACTCCCTCAATAGTCTCAGTAGCAGCCTAGATTATATGCTCAAGTCTCTGGAGTGGGACTTGAACCCACAACCTTCTGATTCAGAGGCAAGAGATCTACCAACAGAGCCACAGCTGATACTCCCATGAATGTGCATATTGGAAATTCCAGCATGTATGGTTCACCTCCGAATTCTCGCTGTGCATCCAAATGGACGAGGGACCTCGCGCAAAGGTTAAAAAATGACCCCCTACACAAATGCAATAAATTCTTTCTTCTTAGTTATCTATTTTTTTAAAGCAACCTGTTGTCTGAACCTGTTATCAACAAAATGGTAGTTATTGAAGTGTTCGAGCTTTCCTTCAGGGCCACCAACTCATCTAATTTGAACTAAAAATTGTCTCTTGTTCCACAGGACAAAATTGAGAAGTTGCATGAAAGCACATTTGAAGTCACTTTGCTTTGTGCTTTCTCCCAAAATACCATTAGCATCTGTTTAGGAAAGAATTTAATCAGGCTTCTATCAACAAACAAATCTTTTCTCAGATAGTGTGCAGCAATTTTGAGAAGAAAACACTATTATTTTATCCTTATTGCCAATTGATGGGTCGGGGGGGCAGTGATATTTGGCCACCTTTTCGGCCTCTGTTACAGCAAGGTCTTCTCCAATTAGAAATGATCAAAACTTCCACACGATGCATCTGTGAATTCCTAACTTAGAGGTCTGTGTTGCTAAGGATGGGCCGTTATTTGACATTGTGTTTATCACACCATGCTTCCTGTGACAATTTCCTTCTATGGTTCTGTCACTTATATCACAAATTGACAGGGATTTTAATAACAATCATAGGAATAGAAATTTTGTTTTTTTCAAAATGACCTTTCATTATCTCTCTTTTCTGCTTATCACATCCACACTGTGTATACATATTAAGATCAAAGTTCATTTGGATGGATCTTCTGTACACAGATATTTTCTATGACGTGTTGTTGGATTTAACTAATTTTAGATGATGTTCAAAATGTCCCCCAACCTTTCTTCCAAAGGAAGTCAGAGAGTAAAAAACAGAGAGCAGGAATAAACGGGTCATTTTCAGGTTGGCAGGCTGTAACTAATGGGTTTCCACATGGATCATACTTGGCCCTCAGCTATTTACAATCTATATTAATAACTTAGATGAAGGGACTGAGTGTAATGTATCCAAGTTTGCAGACGATACAAAGCTAGGTGGGAAAGAAGTTATGAGGAGGACGCAAAGAGTCTGCAAAAGGATATTGACAGTTTAAGTGAGTGGGCAAGAAGGTGGCAGATGGATTCTAATGTGGGGAAATGTGGGGTTATTCACTTTGGATGGAAGAACAGAAAAACAGAATATTTTATAAATGGTGAGAAACTATTAAATATTGGTGTTCAGAGAGATTTGCGTGTCCTCATACAAGAAACACAGAAAGTTAACGTGCAGGTACAGCAAACAATTAGGAAGGCAAATGGTATGTTGGCTTTTATTACAAGGGGGTTGGAGTACAAGAGTAAGGAAGTTTTGCTGCAATTGAACAGGGCTTTGGTGAGATCACATCTGGATTACTGGGTACAGTTTTGGTCTCCTTATCTAAGGAAGGATATACTTGCCTTAGAGGTGGTGCAACGAAGATTCACTAGATTAATTCCTGGGATGAGTGGATTGTCCTATGAGGAGTGATTGAGAAGAATGGGCCTATACTCTCTGGAGTTTAGAAGAATGAGAGGTGATCTCATTGAATCTGAGAGGGCTTGACAGGGTAGATGCTGAGAGGTTGTTTCCCCTGGATGGAGAGTCTAGAACTAGGGGACGTAGTCTTAGGATAAGGGGTCGGACATTTAGGACTGAGATGAGGAGGCATTTCTACACTCAGAGGGTTGTGAATCTTTGGAATTTCCATACCCCAGAGGGCTGTGGATGATCAGTCATTGAATATATTCAAGAATGAGATAGATAGATTATTGGACTCTAAGGGAATCAAGGGATATGGAGATCAGGTGGGAAAGTGGAGTTGAGGTCGAAGGTCAGCCATAATCTGATTGAATGGCAGAGCAGGCTTTAGGGGCTGTATGGCCTACTCCTGCTCCTACTTCTTATGTTCTTATCATCACATGTGTGTGGTAACTCATCAGGTGCCAACCCAACTAACTGAGGACTAGAACTCACCGAGGTGTGAGCATCTGCGCTGGTGGATGGCTCGCTAAGGTTTGACGGTGCACCCTCAGAGGCCGGCAGGTCCTCTGAGGAATTGCCCTCTGCCTTCACACACAGGGTCGCTGAAGGCCCTGTAAGAGAACAGAAGGCAATATTAATCATCATCGCAGATGTGTCATGTTGCGATAAGCATACTGAGGTGCTGAAGATGGCAAGGCATATTAACATCAATTCATATTGTGTGTGATGAATGTTAAAGTTATTTCACCAGACGTTTGTTGGGTGCCAGTCTCGGCGATTTGGCTGAGCTCTAGCGCCTCCTGCTCCACATCTGAGGACAACGATTTGTTGCAGCCCCCCTCCGGTCCTCGCCCTCTCCTGTGCATTCTGAGCTCTTTTCTCCGATAGGGAAGAAAGTACAAATGCGTGAGTGAGTGATGGTGACGTGGCCAACTGATGAATGCATTGGTTTGGGTGCGGCTGACTGTCAAAGAGATGCATCAGAGGGTGAGTATGAGATAGAGCCATAGCATTGTATGTGGATTGGGTTGAGTGGTAGTGGTGGGGTGACTCATGGGGAGGTGAGGAACTGCTGAGGAAGTGCAGGTAAGTTGAGGATGAGTCTTAAGTGGGTATGAGGGTGATGATATGGAGTAGTGTTGGCAGTGCAGAATGAGTTGTGGGGTGGGGACGGTGATGTGGAAGATGGAGTGTAGGAGAATGAGTAAGTGTACTCAATTTTGCTGACCTAGTTAGATCATTGAAATGCTTCCTGCACTGGATCTAGGTGCGGGAGATGTTGCTGCCACTGGTGACCTCCTCTGCCATCTTGAGCCAGGCCTTCTTGGTGGCAGAGGCAGGGCACTTCCTCCCGTCCGCTGGGTAGAAGACATCCCTCCTCCTCCTCACCCCATCCAGTAGCACCTGGAGTGAAGCATCCTTGAATCTTGGAGCAGCCTTGCCCCTGCGCTGCTCCATTGTGGTGTGTGGGTGTTTGCTCCAGGAGAAGCCATTGGAGGACTGCCCCTTTAAATAGAGCTCTTTCAGCTGACAGCCTGTAACCCGGGCGCGCAGTCCGCCCGCTGTGCAGCTTTCGGACGGCAAACCCAGAAGCCACATTAAGTGGCTCCAATCGACTCATGATCGTGCGGGAAAGGGACATTTTTTATTGGGCGGGTTACCCGCGTGCCCATTCACCCCTATCCCGCTGCCATCCCACCTCCCCGCTAATATCGGGGCCACTGTGTCACTCGCTCCTTTGCACAATTATTGACTTGAATTGTTTTCTGACCCAAGTCCTGTTCTGCTTGTTTGACTGTATATTTATACTTGATCATTTTACATGGCTATCATTAGAATTATAGATGTAGCAAATATCCTGCTCCGTTCAATTTACTGCACAGCATGCCCCATATAAATGGTATCATCAGAAGTGTCCAGGCCCATTGACTGCAAGTCTCTCATGAGCTGTGATGTCCCCAAGCCTAATGTGGATGGAAAGCTTATAAGTAACCCTGGGGTGTGCAAGTTTCAAAGTGATATTCTCAGCCTTACAATCACGTGCATATTATTGTAAGACAAAGATAGATATTGGCCTGTAAAGTGGCTCGTCGCTCCAGAGATTTATACTCACCCACTATCTTCACTGCATCTTTACTAAGTTTTTAATGAGGGCACTTCCTCCAATAGGAAGCGGTGAAGAGCCCAGCGGTGCTAGGACCCATGGGAGAAGCGAGAGGAGCGATCTCTCCCCTCGACCAATCAGATTACAGCTTTTTTGACACGCAGTGAACAGTTTCTGCAGGTTGCAACGTAAAAACCAGGAAGTGAAAGCTACACCAATTAAAATCATTTATAGGAACAGTTAAAGTCAGCGAAAAAAAGAGGGCGAGAAATAATGAATTAAATAAAAGAGACAGAAGGAAAAAGTAAAGACATTTTTTTTTAAAAGTAAGTAATTTTTTACGATCAAAAACTATTAAAATAAGGAGTACTGAGACCCCACATTTTTAAAAGTTAATTTTTAGTAGCTAGGCAGTCATTAAGACTTAATGAAACTAAAGAGCCGTGGTCTGATTCATGCAGATCTGAAAACAGAGAACATCATGCCGTGTATCCCACCTGTCAGCCCTATAAGGTGAAGGACATAGACTTTGGTTCAACCAGTCATCTTTTAAAAGCATGGTTTAATAGGCCTGGTATATTTAAACGTAGCTGGTTTGTGGCGAGATCAGTTAGTTTCCAGCTTTGCAGAAGAGCAGGCTGCTGCTGGTCTGTTGATTCTGTTGTTTTCGGCTGGCGATATCCCCTTAAGGGGAACCTGTCATATTGCTGGCGAGCAAGTTCCAGATTTTGGCGTTTGTCTGCGCATGTGTGAACGCCAGAACTTGCTCCTTCATTTGGCCGCTAACAACGGTGAGCGCTGTTGAGCTCCCCGTTCTTTTTAAACCAATTTCCAGCCCAGAGTAATGTAAAGAAATCATAACCAGGACATTAAGTTGCTCGTGGCTAGACATATATATTGAGGAAACTCAACTCCGACAGTCTGCATTCAAACATCATTTAAAAAAAAAT
The DNA here is from genome assembly GCF_035084215.1 of Heptranchias perlo. Taxonomy (NCBI): domain Eukaryota; kingdom Metazoa; phylum Chordata; class Chondrichthyes; order Hexanchiformes; family Hexanchidae; genus Heptranchias; species Heptranchias perlo. The sequence goes on from NC_090341.1 coordinate 45,938,364, forward strand.
AGGATTCATTAAATCCTAGGAATCACCATAAATCAGTGAGGAACCAAACACGATAAGAAAAGGTGATCATTTCCCATGAATAGTAAAGATGTTTGTAAACCTGTGTATATTAGTAAAATTATTCATATCTCGAGCTGTTTACCTACCTATTATCATAGAATCATAGAAAGGTTATAGCACGGAAGGAGGCCATTCGGACCAGCGAGTCCGTGCTGGCTCTATGCACGAGCAATCCAGCTAGTCCCACTCCCCCACCCTATCCCTGTAGCCCTGCACATTTTTTTCATTTCAAGTACTTATCCAGTTCCCTTTTGAAGGCCATGATTGAATCTTCCTCCACCACCCCCTTGGGCAGTGCATTCCAGATCCTAACCACGCGCTGCGTAAAGAAGTTTTTCCTCATGTCACCATTGGTTCTTTTGCCAATCACCTTAAATCTATGCCCTCTGGTTCTTTACCCTTCCGCCAATGGGAACAATTTCTATCTACTCTGTCTAGATCCTTCATGATTTTGAATACCTCTATCAAATCTCCTCTCAATCTTCTCTGTTCCAAGGAGAACAACCCCAGCTTCTCCAGAAAATCCACGTAATTTAAGTCCCTCATCCCTGGAATCATTCTCATAAATCTCTTCTGCACCCTTTCTAAGGCCTTCACATCCTTCCTAACGTGAAGTGCCCTGAACTGGACACAATACTCCAGTTGTGGCCGAAACAGTGTTTTATAAAGGTTCATCATGACTTCCTTGCTTTCGTACTCTATGCCTCTAATTACAAAGCTCAGGATCCCATATGCTTTTTTAACTGCTTTCTCAACATGCCCTACCACCTTCAATGGCCTGTGCACATATACCCTGTAGGGTGTTTTGGGGTTGTTCTCACCCTATTGATCGGTGCAGATATTTGGTCCCCGGTCTAGCCAAGGAACACTTATACCACACGGATCGGGGGTTCAGGAAAACGGGACTTATGCTAACTCACCCGGTGATGGATCACGTAGCTGAATAGCACAGAGAACACACAAACTCGGTAATTGAATTGGAATGTTGGGTTTATTATACCGTCAACACGAAGAAAATAATGATAAAAACAGTCCTACACAGTACATTGAGTTGCACACACCCACTACAGTACTTTATCCCGCTAAACTAAGAGGTTGGTGGGGACCCTGGAGACACCTATCTCACACACACACACACGTATGGTTCAGGCTCACCAATCCTTTGCACTTGCAGGTCTGGCTGACCGGTTCTCTCTCGTAGGGTTTTTTGGTTTCGCTGGAAACTGCTCTCCTCCCTGGAGAGCTCGGGTGAAAAAAAAGCGAGCAGGAAGTTAGAGGAAGAGAGTGAAAGAGAGAGAGAGAGAGCTGGAAAAAAGATAAGAGCTAAGAAGCAAGACAGCAAGAACCAGAGACAGCAAACAAGAGCAAAAAACAAGAGACCAAAAGCAAGAGAGCAAACAAGAGAGCAAACAAGAGAAAGAGGGGTTTCGAGCTTCCACTTATATACCCCTCTCTTACAATAGTTTTCGTCGTTAAATGAGGCACTTCAATGTCTGTTTAAACAGTTCTTCCAAAGTCCTTAAGAGTCCTTGATGGCTTTTGATGGTCTCTCATCATGTTGCAATTGCTTCTCTCGATGGGCCATTGTTCTTCGAATTCATTCCGATTGTCGAGCACTTGCCACACAAGGCTCCCTTTTCATCCCACGTCCTAGGTGTCGATTGGTTTTGCATCAGAACCGAGGCATGGCTCCACCATGTCTGGAGCAGTTGCCTCTCTCAATGGCCGACTGCCTCTCGAATTAGTGCTGATCGTTTACCACCTGCTGTAGGTTTTGCATTAAAACAGAGAAATGTCTGAAGCAGTAATTCTCCCATATTTCATTGTGTGTTGTTGATTCGTCTGGTGACCTCTCACCTATCCTTCCATCTTACGATTTTGGTCAATGGCCAAAGTTTTACATACTCAGGGAAAAGGTGGAATTCCCAGAATTCTTACAACCCCCAGATCCCTCTGTTCCTCTACCCCTTTTAGAATCGTACCCTCTAGTTTATATTGCCTCTCCTCATTTTTCCTACCAAAATGCATCACCTCGCATTTTTCCTTGTTAAATTTCATCTGCCACATGTGCGCCCATGCCACCAGCGTGTCTATATCCTCTTGAAGTCTATCACTATCCTCCTCACTGTTCACTACCATTCCAAGTTTTGTGTCGTCTGCAAATTTTGAAATTATGCCCTGTACACCCAAGTCTAAGTCATTAATATATGTCAAGAAAAGCAGTGGTCCTAGCACTGACCCCTGGGGAACACCACTGCACGCCTCCCTCCAATCTGAAAAACAACCGTTCACCACTACTCTCTGTTTCCTGTCACTTAGCCAATTCTGTATCCATGTTGCTATTTCCCCCTTTATTCCATGGGCTGCAATCTTAATAGCAAGCCTACCATGTAGCACTTTATCAAATGCTTTTTGAAAATCCATATACACCACATCAACTGCATTGCCCTCATCTACCCTCTTTGTTACCTCATCAAAAAACTCTATCGAGTTGGTTAAATACGATTTTCCTTTAATAAATCCGTGCTGGCTTTCCCTAATCAATCCACACTGGTCCAAGTCACTGTTATTTCTGTCCCGGATTATCGTTTCCAAAAGTTTCCCCACCACCGAGGTTAAACTGACTGCCCTATAGTTGCTGGGTTTATCAATAAACCCTTTTTTGAACAAGGGTGTAACATTTGCAATTCTCCAATCCTCTGGCACTGCCCCCGTATCTAAGGATCTCTGGAAGATTATGGCCATTTCGGCAATTTCCACCATTACTTCCCTCAGCATCCTCGGGAGCATCCCACCCAGACCAGGTGACTTATCTACTTTAAGTATAGCTAGACTTTCTAGTACCTCTTCTTTCTCAATTTTTAGCCCATCCAGTATCTTAACTATATCTTCCTTTACTGAGACTCTGGCAGCATCTTCTTCCTTGGTAAAGACCGATGCAAAGTACTCATTTAGTATCTCAGCCATGCCCACTGCCTCCATGAGTAGATCTCCTTTATGGTCCCTAGTTTGCCCCACCCCTCCTCTTACTACCCATTTACAATTAACATGTCTGTAGAAGACTTTTGGATTCCCTTTTATGTTGTCTGCCAGTCTATTCTCATACTCTCCCTTTGCCCCTCTTATTTCCTTTCTCACTTCCCCTCTGACCTTTCTATATTCAGCCTGGATCTCACTTGTGTTATCAACCTGACACCTGTCATATGCCGCTTTTTTCCGCTTCATCTTATTCTCTATCTCCTTTGTCATTCAGGGAGCTCTGGGCTTTAGTTGCCCTACCTTTCTCCCTCGTTGAAATATACCTTGTCTGCACCCGAATCATCTCCTCTTTAAAGGCCGGCCACTGTTCAGTTATAGTTTTGCCTGCCAATTTTTGATTCCAATTTACCCGGGCCAGATCTGTTCTCATCCCACTGAAATTGGCCCTCCTCCAATTGAGTATTTTTAATTTAGAGTGGTCAGTGTCCTTTTCCATAGCTATTCTAAACCTTATGATACTATGATCACTGTTCCCTAAATGTTCCCCCACTGACACTTGCTCCACTTGGCCCTTTTCATTCCCTAGAATCAAGTCCAGCAATGACTCCTTCCTCGTTGGGCCAGAAATGTACTGGTCGAGAAAGTTATCCTGAACATATTTCAAAAATTCCTCCCCTTCTTTGTCCCTTATATTATTGTTATCCCAGTCTATATTAGGATAGTTAAAATCCCCCATTATCACTACTCTATAGCTTTTGCACCTTTCTGTAATTTCCCTGTAAATTTGCTCCTCTATATCCTTCCCACTAGTTGGTGGCCTATAGAATACACCCAGTAGTGTAATGGCACCTCTTTTGTTTCTTAGCTCTAACCAAATAGATTCTGTCCTTGACTCCTCCAGGACATCCTCTCTCTCCAGCACTGCAATACTCTCCTTAATCAATACTGCCACCGCCCACCCCCCTCCTTTCTTTCCTTCCCTATCTTTCCTGAACACCTTGTATCCAGGAATATTTAGTACCCAATCCTGCCCTTTTTTGAGCCAGGTCTCCGTTATCACCACAACATTGTATACCCATGTGGCTATTTACAGCTGCAGCTCACCAACCTTGTTTACCACACTTCATGCGTTTACACATATGCACTGCAAACCTGACTTAGGCTTTCTTGTACTCTCTCTTAGTCTGACCCCACCTAATACTGTACTATTTCATACTCTAGGGTTATTCTCCTCTCCTGATCCTTTGTGCCCCCTGATTCCCCTTTCCAATGCTACATCCTGGTGCACATCCCCCTGCCAAATTAGTTTAACCCCCCGCCCCCACACACAGCACTAGCGAACCTCCCCGCGAGGACATTCGTCCCAGCTCCATTGAGGTGCAACCCCACCGGCCTGTACAGGTCCCACCTCCCCCAGAACTGGTCCTCCCCCTGCACCATCTCTCCAGCCACGCTTTCATCTGCTCTATCCTCCTATTTCTACACTCGCTAGCACGTGGCACCAGAAGTAATCTGGAGATTACTATCTTTGAGGTCCTGCTTTTTAATCTCTTTCCTTGTTCCTTAAACTCTGCCTGCAGGACCTCATCACTCTTTCTACATATGTCGTTGGTACCAATATGGACCATATCTTCTGGATGTTCACCCTCCCCCCCCAGAATGTTCTGCAGCCGCTCAGAGACATCCTTGATCCTGGCACCAGGGAGGCAACATACCATCCTGGAATCACATCTGCGGCCATAGAAACACCTGCCTGTTCCCCTAACAATGGAATCCCCTATCACTATTGTTCTCCTGACCTTTCTCCTCCCCACCCCCCCCCATCCTGTACAGCTGAGCCATCCATGGTATTATGGTCTTGGCTCTGGCTGCACTCCGCAGAGGACCCCTCTCCCCCACCAGTCTGAATACTGGTTAGAGAGTGAGATGCCCTCAGGGGACTCCTGCACTACCTTCCTGGCAGTCACCCACTCCCTCTCTGCCCGCACTCTCTCAAGCTGCGGGGTGACCACCTCCTGAAACGTGCTATCCACGTAGCTCTCGGCCTCGCGGATGCACTGCAGTGATGCCAGCTCTCGCTCAAATTCCGAAACCCGGAGCTCGAGCTCCTCCAGCTGGCGACTCTTCCTGCATCTGTGGTTTTCCAGGACATGGGAAGCGCCCTAGAGTTCCCACATGGCACAAGATGTGCATTCCACGGGTGTGAGCTGCCCTGCCATGCCTCGATTTATTAGATTAACTAAACTTAATGGGAAATAAACTAAACACTTAAAAAAAGACTGAAACTCACCAGAAAAAGAAAACCTCACCAGCTCGCAGGCAATCAGCTCCTTCCCTTGTGCTGGCGTCATTCTTGGTTTTCTTACCTCGCTCCTCGAAGCCCCTATTAAAGAAGCCTAGTTAAAAATAAGCACCTAGAATTATTTCTGAATATATTAGAAGTTGGAAGCATTGCGTGATTGTACAATATCTCTTTTAATGCAGGCATTAAGCCGTTTATTTTATAGGGGTTTATTTTAAAGGGGCTAATAATTGTGCTAAAATAATAGATAGAAGAATGTCACACAAACTCATTAACCTTTCACTCCCTAGTAATTTCTTGATTATACTCCCGTCTCTTATTGTTGTAGCCATGCTAAGATAAATGGTTAAAAATTATTTCAAAAACAGATTGGCAAGAGATAGGCAGACGAAAAAGTTCACAAACCATTATTTTTGTAGTAATAAGCCTATTCTTTATTTTCAAGATTTATAATTAAGAAATACGAAAAATTAAAGTGCAGGCATGAATAAGTTGAATGTAATCAGTGCTGGTGTTGTGCTGCGTATTTATTAAACGAACATTCACTTCAGGAAAATGTAAAAGAAAATTGGCCACTGGAAAATCGATGAACAAATGAAGTAACAATGATGCTCTCTGATGACCTCACATGCCCCAATACGAGACTTGCTCGTTTCAACCTCATAAATAGCAGAATTGAAGCCAACGAGTGGCTGTACGTTCACCATTAAGTCAGTATACACTGTTATTGGTGTTATTGAATTTTGGAACTTGTGTTTTATAAATGTATAGTACATCTCGGAACAGGCTCGAGGGACTGAATGGCCTACTCCTGTTCCTATGTTCCTCCCTCCTGTAGGAGGTGAATACAGCAGAGAGCTGGGAATGGAGTGGCAAGGTGGGAACCGTAGAGGGGTTAGGGCGGTGAGCGAAATCTGACTTAAGATAGAAATGGAGGATGGTCTTCTTTCCGTGAAATGCCAAAGGGAAGCAGCCAGGTTTGAAGCCTGGACAAGCCTCGCTGGGTCCAGGAGCTACAAAGACCAGAATCATGAATTGCAACACATAGGATTCCAAGCATTGAGTGTACTGCAGTAGAGACAGCTATCTGAGCATGATGGTGTGAAGAATGAATATTTAACTCCAGATCAGAAAGGGCATTAGTGCTGTAAGTAACAGGACAGCAGTAAATACTACAGGAGCTTTTTTGACAGAGAACATGAGTATAACAGCCATTGGCGAGCACATAATGTGGAGGAGGTGCTCCAGGAGTATAGAGGGTATGATATACACATCAATTGTGACACGTAGGATCCCAGACACAGAGTGTACTGCAGTAGAGACAACTACCTGGGCATGAAGGTGGGAAAAAGCCTCAAGAAGCTCAGATTCACAATGTGGCTGACTTGTGTAACCTGGTCGATGAAGACCCCTAGGGACTGTCAACCATCTGCACAGAGGTAAAGGTTAGCACTGCACTCAACTTCTTGTGTTTTAGGGACCTTTCAAGCACATAAGGCGATGTCTCAGCAGTCAACCACATAGACATGTACCACCCATTAAAGAGGTAACTGTAAGCCTTTATCACCTTGCACCCGCTGCATACACTAGCAGCAGGCCAGCCACTGCAGACAGGGTTCGTAAAGATTTCAGTGCCCAGTCCTTCCGGCAACCTGTGCAATTGAACACCATCATTTCCTTTTGGACGTAGCTACAATCTTGGGACTGCTATTTGCTGCCCCTGTTGCTTGATGTGTTTTATTTGACTTTAGGATAACTGATGTTGTGTTTTCGACACAATGAAAGAACGACAAACTACAAGATAGAATAGAATCATAGAATCTTACAGCACAGAGGGAGGCAATTCGGCCTATCGTGCCTGTGCCGGCTCTTTGAAAGAGCTGCCAATTTAATTCCATTCCCCAGCATTTTCCCCATAGCCCTTCAAATGAGTCCTCTTCAAGTACATGTCCAATTGCCTTTTGAAAGTTCCTACGGAATCTGCTTTCAGGTAATCCATTCCACATCTTAACAACCCTCTGTGTGAAAAAAATTCTCCTCATTTCCCCTCTAGCTCTTTTGACAATTATTTTAAATCTATGACCTCTGGTTAATGAGGCATTTGCCAGAGGAAACAATTTCTCTCTACTTGCTCTACCAAAACCCCTCATTATTTTGAATGCCTGTATTAGGTCTCCTGTTAACCTTCTCTGCTCTAAGGAGAACAATCCTAGTTTCTCCAATTTCTCCACGTAACTGAAGTTCCTCATCCCTGGTATCATCCTGGTAAACCTCCTCTGCACCCTCTCCAGGGCCTTACATCCTTCCTAAAGTGTGGTGCCCAGAATTGTACACAATACTCCAGCTGAGGCCTAACCAATGATTTGTAAACGTTTAGTATGACGTCCTTGTTTTTGTATTCAATGTAGTGACAATGAATTTAATTTTATTACATTGTGTGTGTACGTGTTCATTGTATTTTGGTGTGTTTGTCCCCTGTGTGTAGTGAACTTTTCTTTACTGATCCTAGACATGCTGAAATATTAAGTGCTCTCCTTGTTGAAGGACCAGCAAAGCAACACTGGTGGGTGGCACCATAGCCAACTGCAGAACTGCAAGGAGAGACTGAAGGCCTGCTTACTATATGCAATTAACCCCGATAGCCCTACCGGGAGAGTCCAGTGCTGTAGCTGTTAAGGGCTCAGTGCTTTCAGACATGGCCTCTACTGTCACTTGTCTAGGCCTACACGATAGTGCCAGAACTACTGCTAACATGAGAGCTAAGAGCCTGCATCAGTGCTGCTCCACCACGCAGGCCATTGCTAAAAGACATCTCCTCACATTGTCTAACATGTGAACATCCAACAGTGGGAATCTAGGAGGTCTTTGAATCTCTCGCTTATGATTGTCTCCATGAGTTGAAGCTGGCCAGGACCCCATCCTGAAGTCTGACCTCACAAAGCTTTCATAACATCAGTGGAAGCATTTATGATCCTGCCTAAGTGAGGTCCCCACTCTGCAGATGCCACTGGCATTGCCATGAGTTCAGAGGCAAACTGCAGCACAGACAATTGGTGCTCCATTACATCACTCATGCACGTCCATCCATTGGACTCCTCCAAATTTCTCCGACCACCTTTCAATATCATGTGCAAGGAGGTAACTGAATCTTAAAAACAATCCTGCTACTCTACCAACCTCCAATTGAAAGCAGGTCAGCTAAGGTCTGGATCCCCTGTATCTGTATAATTCAGTGGGGGAGAATGCAGCAAACTGGGCCTCCACGCTGTGCCAGCTGGTTCCTCACCAACCACCGCCCTTGGTACCCTAACCTTTGCTCGCGACTGTCTCACCCCAGGTTTCCTCATAATCATGTATATCAACATCTCTTGCATTGTGTGGAACTTGGCTGGTGCCAGCGTCAAGTAGGCATGCTGATGATTGATGCTCACATTGCTGTTTGTGGGAGCGTCGCCGTGCTGTCACGTTTTGAAAATCATAAAGGTAACCACACTTGAAAAGTATTTCTTTGACTGTAAAGCACTTTGGGACATCTTATGGGCATGATAGGTGCTATAGAAAGCAAGGGTATTAAGGGTTACTGAACCAAGGTGGGTAGATGGAGTTAAGATACAGATCAGCCATGATCTAATTGAATGGTGGAACAGGCTCAAGGGGCTGAATGGCCTGCTTTTGTTCTTATGGCCCCAATATTTACAGGGAGGTGGGGAGAGTGCAGTAGCACATCGAAATCTCGGTAAGGCCGGGGACGCGGAGGTCCTGCCGATATTAACGGTAGGACCTCATTATCATTTTCTTCTTCCGTTTCCCGCCCGGTAGCTGGCCAGATTGACAGGCTGGCCGGCAGCCGGGTGGGAAAACCAGCGGCAGGAGGTCGCAGCCGGGGATCCTTGGGAATGGTCCCTGGCAATCGGGAGAGATCGAAGCTTGGTTGGGGGGGGGGGGCCGCCGATCACAGCAACGAGGGAGGCCGCGATCGGCAGAAGGGAGGCCGAAGGCTTTCTTGGAGGGCCAGGGGGGAGCACTCCTCCTGCTCCTCAGGGAGTGCTATAAAAAGCACTTATCTCACGGAGCAGCCAGTTCTCGCCTCCATTTCGCTGCCGGGTTTCCTGAGCCCTCGGAAACCCGGCCGGCAGCAGTTAAATTTTAAACAGGCTCCCAACTGCACTGTGAGAGCCTGATTTAAAAATAATGAAGTGCCCCGCCTCTGCAAGACGGGACACTCGCTAGCATCACTACCCTACGCCGTATAAATGGCGGAAGGTGTGTAGGCAGCGGGTCGGAGACGTGTTCCTCGATTTTTAATTTTTAACCGTTCTCCCCCACCCCACCAACCCTCTCCTGCCCATTGTGGGGGGGTTAATATCAAGGGCTATGTTTCTATATCTTTTTTTCATTAGCTGATGTTCGTACATCTTTGTCTGCCATTTTTCCTGAACTAGACAGGTGGTAACTAATGTGCCAATTCGAAATTGGCATCATTTCCACACAATGTGCAAGGGCATGGGTAGTCGCAGTCCTGCCTACATCTCATTATACCGCTGGAGTTACCAAAGGCGGGCAATACCATCCCAATGGATGACGGAACAATTTATAATCAAACAGACAGTAATTCAAGGACTTACTGTCAATTACAAGCTTGCTGCTCGCTACAGGGAAAATCCTGACTGTTTCTGGACTGCCTAGAGAAATCTTGATCCCAAATCTGTCCTCTTGAGGTCTATCACTATCATCCTCACTGTTTACTACTCTTCCATGTTTTTTGTCATCTGCAAATTTTGAAATTGTGCCCTGTACACCCAAGTCCAGGTCATTAATATAGATCAAAAAAAGCAGTGGTCCCAGCCCCGACTCCTGAAGAACATCACTGTGCCCCTCCCTCCAGTCCGAAAAACAGCCGTTCACCACTACTCTCACCAACCCTCACTGATCTAGATGCACTGATATTGAGTGGAAAAATATGGGAATATCCGCAAAACTTCTCTCGTATGACCGTAACTTCGGCGGGAAAATCCGCAGGAGCCCTGGAAAAATGGCATCAACAAGTGGGGAAAATCTCTGCTGGAATTCATCCCCAGAATAATTTTGATTCCCTGAGTCTGACATTAACTTGGACAAGTGTCGATTAATTAAGGAAAGCCAGCACGGATTTGTTAAAGGCAAATCATGTTCAACTAACTTGATTGATTTTATTGATGGGGTAACAGGGGAATGAGGGGAATGCGGTTGATGTGTTGTATATGGACTTCCAAAAGGCATTTGATAAAGTTTCACATAATAGGCTTGTCAGCAAAGTTGAAGCCCATGGAATAAAAGGGACTGTGGCAGCGTGGATATGAAATTGGTTAAGTGACAGGAAACAGAGAGTAGTGGTGAACGGTTGTTTTTCGAACTGGAGCGAGGTATACAATGGTGTTCCCCAGGGGTCAGTACTGGGATCACTGCTTTTCTTGATATATATTAATGACTTGGACTTGTGTGTACAGGGCACAATTTCCAAATTTGCAGAAGATACAAAACTTGGAAGTGTAGTGAACAGTGAGGAGGATAGTGATAGACTTCAAGAGGACATAGACAGTCTGGTGGAATGGACAGACACTTGGCAGATAAAATTTAATGCAGAGAGTTGCGAAGTGATACATTTTGGCAGGAAGAATGAGGAGAGGCAATATAAACTAAATGATACAATTCTAAAGTGGTTGCAGGGACAGAGAGAACTGGGAGTACATGTGCATAGGCAATTGAAGGTGGCAGGGCAAGTTGAGAAAGCGGTTACAAAAGCATACGGGATCTTGGGCTTTATAAATAGAGGCATAGAGTACAAAAGCAAGGAGGTTGTGATGAACCTTTATAAAACACTGGTTCGGCCACAACTGGAGTATTGTGTCCAATTCTGGGCACCGCACTTTAGGAAGGATGCGAAGACTTTAGAGAGGCTGCAGAAAAGATTTACTCGAATGGTTCTAGGGATGAGGGATTTCATTTATGTGGATAGACTGGAGAAGCTGGGATTGTTCTCCTTAGAGCAGAGAAGGTTGCGGGGAGATTTGAAAGAGGTGTACAAAATCATGAGGGGTCTAGACAGAGTAGATAGAGAGAAACTGTTCCCATTGGTGGAAGGGCCGAGAATCAGAGGACACAGATTTAAGGAGATTGGCAAAAGAACCAAAGACGACATGAGGAAAAACTTTTTTACGCAGCGAGTGGTTGTGATCTGGAATGCACTGCCTGAAAAGGTGGTGGAGGCAGATTCAATCTTGGCTTTCAAAAGGGAATTGGATAAGTACTTGAAAGGAAAAAATTTGCAGGGCTACCAGGAAAGGGCGGGGAGTGGGACTAACTGGATTGATCCTATAAAGAGCTGGCACCGGCTTGATGGGCCGAATGGCCTCCTCCTGTGCTATAACCATTCTTATGATTCTATGATTTTAACTTCCTTGACGAGCATAAATAAAAAGAAAAGCTACAGTTTTGAATAGGAGAAGTAAAAAATGCTTGAGAGATATGAATTATCTAACCATAAATATGGTAGCAGGATCAATATCAGTGTAAAAATCAGATATTCAGAGTTTCACGATTCCACTGAAGTTATCCAGTTACAGATTCAGTCAACCCATTGTATATTTACCGAGTTTAACTCAGGCAAAAGAACCCATAAGTCATCCACCATTCTGTCACTCATGAATGATGGTCTTTGACACTTGTGAAATAACCCCATAATTCACCACTACTGGTGCAATATCCTCTGTGTCATTTTTTCAAGAGATTACTGCAACATCAGTGGAGTGGGAGAAAGAGTCTTTCTTTCGTGTGCTCCCAAATCAATGTTTTAAGGAAGGCTGGAATTGAAGATTGCTCTTTCGAAGTAACTGATGTTGGTATCTTTCCAAAAAGGAAAACGCTTTCAAAGCAGTTAGAAACAGTCATGTGTAGTATACAGTTACAGGCATTTTGTAATACTTTTCCTCACTAACTCAGTGTACATAATTGTCACATGGCCACGTGAAATGTGGTAGAAGCAAAAGTAGAATGATATGATTTTCTGACAACATACAAACACAAACCAGTAAGTCATGGGGAAATTACATAATGTAACTCTCTGATACTAAGGACATATGTAAATGATAAGCAGGAAAGGACCAGCTCATCCATCAAGACTGCCCCACAGTCATGATGGTTAGAATAGCATGACTAAACACTTCCTACTCACTGTCCGCACCCCCCACCCCCCCTCCCGCCCTTGCAGGCGTTTAATCTCCTGTGAGAGGCAAAAAAAAACCAGGGCCAATAAGGGAGAAAAAATCTGGAAAATTCCTGTCCGATTCCCTCAAGCAATCGAAACCAGTCCAGGAGATCTCATTGACCATGCGTACGTTAACTGTTAAAGCACTTACCTTCTATATGATGTGACCTCTGTCCCAGCCAAAACCAGTCCAGCTCCCTCTTGAAGGAGGCAGAGAGTCAGCATCCACCACACCGGCCAGCAAGACCTTGCAGAAGTTCACTACTCTCTGGGAAAAGAAGAACTGCCTCACATCCAGTTTATTCCTATTTCTGCGTAGATTAAGCTGTCAAAGTAAAGGATACATTTTAATGATTCTTTGGCAAAATGTGATGAACTGAATTTCCTTTCAATGCTCAGTCTGTACCAGCGATGACTGAAATGCCATAGTATGGCTATTTTAAACAGTGAGGTTCTCGGCATAAGGCACTCTGGGCAGGAATGGGCTATAATGAATTCTAAATAGCTGCTTTCAAATAGATAGGCAGCTAGAACCTACGTTTCAAAAAGGGAATTGCATTTATTAATACCAAATGTTGATAGAGTGCATGTAAGAGAAAGAAAGAAAGACCACAAAGAAAAAGGTTGGGACTGCCAAATCTAGAGCCCCCTGAATGTCAAGGAGCATAGAGGATAAAATAAGGCAAAGAAAGGAAGCTTATGTCAGATACCGAGAGCTCAATGCTGCAGAAAGCTTTGTGGAGTATAGAAAGTGTAGGGGTGAAATTAAAAAGGAAATTAAGACAGCAAAGAGAGGGTACGAGAAAATACTGGCAAGTAAAATCAAGGAAAACCCAAAGATGTTCTATAAATACATAAAGAGTAAGAGGATAACAAAGGAAAGAGTAGGGCCTATTAGAGACCAAAAGGTAACCTATGTGTGGAGGCGGAAGATATGGGTATGGTTCTTAATGAATACTTTGCGTCTGTCTTCACAAAATAGGGGGATGATGCAGACATTGTAGTTAAGGAGGAGGAGTGTGAAATATTGGATGGGATAAACATAGTGAGAGAGGAAGTATTAAGGGGTTTAGCATCTTTGAAAGTAGATAAATCGCCAGACCCAGATGAAATATATCCCAGGCCGTTAGGAGAAGGAAGGGAGGAAATAACGGATGCTCTGACCATTATTTTCCAATCCTCTCTGGCTACAGGGGTAGTGCCAGAGGATTGGAGGACTGCTAACGTTGTACTGTTGTTTAACAAGGGAGAAAGGGATAGACAGAGTAATTATAGGCCAGTCAGTCTAACCTCAGTGGTGGGCAAATTATTACAAACAATTCTGAGGGACAGTATTAATCATCATTTAGAAAGGCATGGATTAATCAAGGACAGTCAGTGTGGATTTGTTAAGGGAAGGTCGTGTCTGACTAACTTGATTGAAATTTTTGAGGAGATAATAAATATTCCTTCTTAACCACCTTATCTACCTGTCCACCACCTTCTCAAGTGCAATTAGCGACGCGAACATCCCATGAACGAATAAAAAAAATACAGAATACTTTCCTTTATTAGCCAAGGCATAGAATATAAGTGCAGGGAGTTTATGCTAGAACTGTATAAAACACTAGTTAGGCCACAGCTTGAGTACTGCGTACAGTTCTGGTCACCAGGAAAGATGTGTTTGCACTATAAAGGGTACAGAGGAGACTTACAAGGATGTTGCCAGGAATGGAGAATTTTAGCTGTGGGGAAAGATTGGGTAGGCTGGAGTTGTTTTCTTCGGAACAAAGGAGGCTGAGGGGAGATTTAATTGAGGTGTATAAAATTATGAGGGGCCTAGATAGAGAGGTTTAGAAGGACCTATTTCCTTTAGCAAATCGGTCAATAACCAAAGGGCATAGATTTAAAGTTAGAAGCATTAGAGGGGAATTGAGGAGAAATTTTTCGGCCAGAGAGTGGTGGGAGTCTGGAACTCACTGCCTGAAAGGGTGGTAGAGGCAGAAACCATCATCACATTTAAAAAGTACTTGGATATGCACTTGAAGTACCGTAACCACAATGCTACTGACCAAATGAGCAAGAATGTGATGTGCATAGGATTGTGCATTATGTATTACATTTATTGATTTTCATTAAATATGGTGGGATTAGAGGAACCTGGTGTTGCAGTGTATGGATAATACTAATGCATCGCATCACAGAAAGAACAGAGGTGAGCTTTAATCTAGGAATTTTCCAATCTCAGTCAGGTATCTGGAGACATGTACCACACAGAGACAAGGTACACAGGGGTGAGAGAGCAAATTGGAACTCGAGGTATCCTGCATCATTTCCTGAAGAGTGGGACAGGCTGAGATTAGGTGGGCGATGTAAAGGAACCTAAGCATTAGAACTGACACATGAATTATCATTTATAGGCTGTAAGAGCAGTTGGATGAGGTTAAAGGAAAACTAGTTTGCCTCAAGCTAAATTACTCCATACTTTTAATTGCCACTCATCATTGATTCTGCTGCCTTCATTATTATCTGTTACGTTATACATTTATCACGACTGTACGAATGAGTCGATGGGGCCGGTGATCACTTTTGGATGGCCGATTGGCAGAGCGTGCCGGCTGACTGCTCGGCAACTGGGCGTGGAGGCCAGAGCCATTTTAAATCTAGATGGTGAGCTGCATCCTCTGAATGAGCATCCCATTACAGCTGGCTCCGGGTCAGTGGTCAGTGGCAAACTATCGGGTGGCTTGGATACCCTGCAGGGCCACAGATAGGTCCTGGGTGTTGCGGGGGTGGGGTGGGGGGGAGAGGGGGTGGGGAAGGAGACAAATGCAGAGGGGGTGGAGATGAGCCCAGGCCAGCACTGACCCTCAGTATATTTGTGGAGCCAGGAGGCTTCACCCTTGTGTCCCTGAAAATCACAATTGGAGATCTAACCACGTGATTGGCATAATGAAGAAGTCGATAGAGGAAGAAATGGAATTTTTAAAAAACGGACCTTGAATATCTGGTTTTCATTTTAGAAACAGATGGGTACTTGGCTAACCAAGTGAAAACTCCCTTAAAATTAGCAGCGGCCGGAGTGTTGGCGTTAATGTGATGATAAGTCTACCGACCATAACATGATAGAATTCCTCATTAAGATGGAGAGTGAAGTAGTTGAATCCGAAACTAGGGTCCTGAATCTAAATAAAGGAAATTACGAAAGTATGAGGTGCGAGTTGGCTATGATAGATTGAGGAACTTTACTAAAAGGGATGATGGTGGATAGGCAATGGCTAACATTTAAAGAACGTGTGCAGGAATTACAACAATTATTCGCTCCTGTCTGGCGTAAAAATAAAACAGGAAAGGTGGCTCAACCGTGGTTTACAAAAGAAATTAGGGATAGTATTAGATCCAAAGAGGAGACATATAAATTTCCAGAAAAAGTGGCAAGCCTGAGGATTGGGAGCAGTTTAGAATTCAGCAAAGGAGAACAAAGAGATTGATTAAGAGGGGAAAAATAGAGTATGAGAGTAGACTAGCAGGGAACATAAAAACTGACTGTAAAAGCTTCTATAAATATGTCAAAAGAAATTATAATGGGGAACAAAGAAATGGCAGAATAATTAAACACATACTTTGGTTCTGTCTTCACAAAGGAGGACACAAATAACCTTCTGAAAATGTTAGGGAACCAAGGGTCCAGTGAGAGGGAGGAACTGAAGGAAATCAGTATTAGTAAACAAATAGTGCTAGGGAAATTAATGGGGCTAAAGGCTGACAAATCCCCAGGGCCTGATAATCTACATCCCAGAGTACTAAAGGAAGTGGCCCTGGAAATAATGGATGCATTGGTGATCACCTTCCAAAATTCTATAGACTCTGGAATAGTTCCTACAGATTGGAGGGTGGCAAATGTAACCCCACTATTTAAGAAAGGAGGAAGAGAAAAAACAGGGAATTACAGACCAGTTAGCCGAACATCATTAGTGGGGAAAAGTCTAGAGTCTATTATAAAAGATGTGATAACAGAACACTTGGAAGGCATTAACGGGATTGGACAAAGTCAGCATAGGTTTATGAAAGGGAGATCATGCTTAACAAATCTACTGGAGTTTTTTGAGGATGTAACTAGTAGAATAGATAGGGGAGAACCAGTGGATGTGGTGTATTTGGATTTTCAGAAGGCTTTTGATAAGGTACCACCCAAGAGGTTAGTGTGCAAAATTAAAGCACATGGGATTGGGGGGAATATACAGGCATGGATTGAGAATTGGTTGATAGAAAGGAAACAGAGAGTAGGAATAAACAGGTCTTTTTTGGGTGGCAGGCAGTGACTAGTGGGCTACTGCAGGGATCAATGCTCGGGCCCCAGCTATTCACAATAAATATCAATGATTTGGATGAGGGAACTGAATGTAACATTTCCAAGTTTGCAGACGACACAAAGCTGGGGTGGAATGTGAGCTGTGAGGAGGATGCAAAGAGGCTCCAATGTGAATTAGACAAGTTGGGTGAGTGGGCAAGAACATGACAGATGCAGTATAAAGTGGATAAATGTGAGGTTGTCCACTTTGGTTGTAAAAAACAGAAAGACAGATTATTATCTGAATGGTGATAAGATTGGGAAAAGGGGAGGTGCAACGAGACCTGGGTGTCTTTGTACACCAGTCGCTGAAAGCCATGATTCAGGTACAGCAAGCAGTTAGGAAGATGAATGGTATGTTGGCCTTCATTGCAAGAGGATTTGAGTACAGGAACAGGGATGTCTTACTACAGTTGTACAGGGCCTTGGTGAGACCACATCTAGAGTATTATGTGCAGTTTTGGTCTCCTTATCTGAGGAAGGATGTCCTTGCCATGGAGGGAGTGCAACGAAGGTTTACCAGACTGATTCCTGGGATGGCAGGACTGATGTATGAGAAGAGATTGGGTCGACTAGGCCTATATTCACTAGAGTTTAGAAGAATGAGAGGTGATCTCATTGAAACGTATAAAATTCTAACAGGACTAGACAGACTAGATGCAGGGAGGATGTATCCGATGGCTGGGGAATCCATAAACAGGGGTCACAGTCTCAGGAAACAGGGTATTCCATTTAGAACCGAGATGAGGAGAAATTTCTTCACTCAGAGGGTGGTGAACCTGTGGAATTCTCTACCACAGAAGGCAGTGGAGGCCAAGTCATTAAATATATTCAAGAAGGAGATAGATATATTTCTTAATGCTAAAGGGATCAAGGGACATGGGGAAAAAGCGGGAACAGGGTACTGAGTTAGACGATCAGCCATGATCATTTTGAATGGCAGAGCAGGCCCGAAGGGCCGAATGGCCTTCTCTTGCTCCTATTTTCTATGATTCTATGATTCTATGACCCCATTTTGAGGTCGTTACCGTCCCCACTATGCCAATTTGGCTGAGTGATCATCAGCCCCAATAAATCAAAGGTCTGCACACATGAAGAAAGGGATTTCTGCAGCCTTTTCATTCAGAACAAGAAGAGCCCATGAGAAACTTACAACAATGCAAACCCTGTAGAGGTAATTTTATGAAACTGTGCTCCAAGTGTGAAGACTTAACTCACTGGGAGTAACTCAAGCACTTACTCCCCACAATCTTCTTTCCACTCGTGGTTGGAAAATTGCGGGAGTGCATGCTTTGATTCCTAATGCGTGAGGCCTGTCGGGAGTATGATTTGTAAAATTAATGCAGGTTAAAGGCTAAAATCATTAAGTAAGCTGCACACACTTGGCGATCTAATGTCGCTCATTACTGAAAGGCAGAACACTACAAACCGATGCTAATAGCTCTCCTGATGAATAAACAGATTTACCCAGTGAATACCTGAGCTATCAAGATCAAAAAGGTCTCCGCCGGGAATTTCTACGGCGAGTCTCCTGATCGTCCGCGATAACTTTGGCGGAAGACGGGCGGAAGGCTCATTTGCGCAGTTTATCCAGAATTCCCGCTGAAGTCCGATCGAGAGAAATTCCCAACACACAGGTTCGATTCCTGATCAGTGCTGCATTAGCTGAACCCTGGTTCAATGAGGAGTGTAGAAGAGCATGCCAGGAGCAGCACCAGGCGTACCTAAAAATGAGGTGCCAACCTGGTGAAGCTACAACTCAGGACTACATGCATGCTGAACAGCGGAAGCAACATGCTATAGACAGAGCTAAGCGATTCCACAACCAACGGATCAGATCAAAGCTCTGCAGTCCTGCCACATCCAGTCGTGAATGGTGGTGGACAATTAAACAACTAACGGGAGGAGGAGGCTCTGCAAACATCCCCATTCTCAATGATGGCGGAGTCCAGCACGTGAGTGCAAAAGACAAGGCTGAAGCGTTTGCAACCATCTTCAGCCAGAAGTGCCGAGTGGATGATCCATCTCAGCCTCCTCCCGATATCCCCACCACCACGGAAGCCAGTCTTCGGCCAATTCGATTCACTCCACGTGATATCAAGAAACGGCTGAGTGCACTGGATACAGCAAAGGCTATGGGCCCCGACAACATCCCAGCTGTAGTGCTGAAGACTTGTGCTCCAGAACTAGCTGCGCCTCTAGCCAAGCTGTTCCAGTACAGCTACAACACTGGCATCTACCCGACAATGTGGAAAATTGCCCAAGTATGTCCTGTCCACAAAAAGCAGGACAAATCCAATCCGGCCAATTACCGCCCCATCAGTCTACTCTCAATCATCAGCAAAGTGATGGAAGGTGTCGTCGACAGTGCTATCAAGCAGCACTTACTCACCAATAACCTGCTCACCGATGCTCAGTTTGGGTTCCGCCAGGACCACTCGGCTCCAGACCTCATTACAGCCTTGGTCCAAACATGGACAAAAGAGCTGAATTCCAGAGGTGAGGTGAGAGTGACTGCCCTTGACATCAAGGCAGCATTTGACCGAGTGTGGCACCAAGGAGCCCTAGTAAAATTGAAGTCAATGGGAATCAGGGGGAAAACTCTCCAGTGGCTGGAGTCATACCTAGCACAAAGGAAGATGGTAGTGGTTGTTGGAGGCCAATCATCTCAGCCCCAGGGCATTGCTGCAGGAGTTCCTCAGGGCAGTGTCCTCGGCCCAACCATCTTCAGCTGCTTCATCAATGACCTTCCCTCCATCATAAGGTCAGAAATGGGGATGTTCGCTAAAGACTGCACAGTGTTCAGTTCCATTCGCAACCCCTCAGATAATGAAGCAGTCCGAGCCTGCATGCAGCAAGACCTGGACAACATCCAGGCTTGGGCTCATAAGTGGCAAGTAACATTCGAGCCAGATAAGTGCCAGGCAATGACCATCTCCAACAAGAGAGAGTCTAACCACCTCCCCTTGACATTCAACGGCATTACCATCGCCGAATCCCCCACCATCAACATCCTGGGGGTCACCATTGACCAGAAACTTAACTGGACCAGCCATATAAATACTGTGGCTACGAGAGCAGGTCAGAGGCTGGGTATTCTGTGGCGAGTGACTCACCTCCTGACTCCCCAAAGCCTTTCCACCATCTACAAGGCACAAGTCAGGAATGTGATGGAATACTCTCCACTTGCCTGGATGAGTGCAGCTCCAACAACACTCAAGAAGCTCGACACCATCCAAGATAAAGCAGCCCGCTTGATTGGCACCCCATCCACCACCCTAAACATTCACTCCCTTCACCACCGGCGCACTGTGGCTGCAGTGTGCACCATCCACAGGATGCACTGCAGCAACTCGTCAAGGCTTCTTCGACAGCACCTCCCAAACCCGCGACCTCTACCACCTAGAAGGACAAGAGCTGCAGGTGCATGAGAACAACACCACCTGCACGTTCCCCTCCAAGTCACACACCATCCCAACTTGGAAATATATCGCCGTTCCTTCATTGTCGCTGGGTCAAAATCCTGGAACTCCCTTCCTAACAGCACTGTGGGAGAACCGTCACCACACGGACTGCAGCGGTTCAAGAAGGCGGCTCACCTCCACCTTCTCGAGGGCAATTAGGGATGGGCAATAAATGCCGGCCTTGCCAGCGACGCCCACATCCCGTGAACGAATAAAAAAAAAAGCTGCTGGAGCAGTTGGAAGGCTTCGAGTGGTCTCAATCGCCATGGGATAGGGAGGGGAAAACTAGCCAAACGTTCCCACTGATCACGGTCCACTGAGTCCTGCTAGAAGGGCAGATGTGCGCACACTAGATGAAGGCAGGATCACACTTTGCTGCGATGGCTCCACAACCAATACTTGCTGCCTAGTCTTGCACATGGAAAATGAATGAGGTACCAGAGGATTCCCAGTGCTCCTCAAACCAGAAGGAGTTAACATTTTCAGAAAAGGGGGAGGGGAGAAAACATAAAACAGATGCCAAGGTAGGAGACATGATGGCTATTGTGACATACCTACTTATATTTCACTGCTGAGGACGGCCTTATAATTTATACATAACAACATTGCAGGATAACTACAGAGGAGTACACTCAAATCCTATGGAAACCATAGAATAGGCTGTGGCAAATCTCATTCACAACAGAACGCTGTCCGGTTACCAGTTTGCTTTCAGAGGGAATCAATTGGCTTGTGATGTTCTTAGTCTCATGATCCAGAAATGCACCGGTTATCTCGTGTCCAGCATAAAATTACAGCAACAGCTCCCAATATTTTCAGAGCTCGGAAGAGGACGTGACCTTTTGGCTTTATTGGTTTTTGGTGAGCCGCTAAAATCGGAAGCCTATCTTCCTCAATGGAGACAAATGTCAGGGCATGATGAATAATTGTTTGTCTTCATATCGTAACATTTATGTAGGGGAACCCTTAGAGAACCACACTTGACCCCATTTACATTCTTATCCACTTCAATAACATGAGGGAAATCATCAAAAGAGAGACTGTTCTCAGATTGCACAATCCATTATCGAGTGATCGAGTCAATATGAAAAAGTGAATACGCCTTCATTTTTAAGGCTTGTACAATAGTCCTGGGAGCATTCTTGTCCCCATGCTGAATAAATGCTTGTGAAATGAAAAGACATGGACAAAAGTGGTAGTATATGGACAGATTGAATGAGGTTTTGTAAAGGTGAGTTTTCTACTCCCAGCACAGTCACTTCTGCCAAAAGCACATGTTGGGAAATGAGACCTGCAACCTAGGATGTTCCATTGTTAATGTTAATGGATTGAATAGCATGGGCTCAATCTGTACAATTTCCCAATGTGCCCTCCCGGTGGGTAAGGCTCTGTACTGGGAGGTTGCAAACAGAAAACTTACTCTATAATTCCATAGCAAACACTTCTTCATCTTATAACACATTAGGGGATGCACAATAAGGTTGAGAAAATAGCAACAAAAATTGTCACACACACACACACACAATATTGCCAGGACGGTGGCATTTTAATGCAAAGCAAATTTTTAATGCTACTTACAGTTGACACCACCCAATTCTTCTCTTTACATTCGGGATTATTTTTAGAAAATAGTCTGCCTTATAACTATTTGATTTAGCATTTTTCCCCTCAGCCTCATAGATTACATCTGCACAGCATTGATTTTCAACTATCCTGTGGTGTTGTAGCAGCTGTAAACTTGTATTTTCTTTTAAACAGTTATTATGTAAACTCCTTCGCCTTTCCATCTTCCCCTCTTTAAAACCCACCCCCTCCTTTGTCTCAGCATCCATTCTTTTCCTTACACCTCTGTGAAATGTTTTGCGACATTTTTCTAGGTTAAAGATGCTGTATAAACACGTGTTCAAAATTATGAGGGGTTTTGATAGAGTAGATAGGAAGAAACTGTTTCCACTGGCAAGAGAGTCAGTAATGAGAGGGCACAGAATTAAGATAATTGGCAAAAAAATCCAGGGAGGAGTTGAGGAGAATATTTTTCTATGCAGCAAGTTGTTATGATCTGGAATGCACTGCCTGAAATGTGGTGGAAGCAGATTCAATGGTAACTTTCAAAAGGGAATTGAATAAGTACTTGAAAAGGAGAAATTTGCAGGACTCTGGGGAAAGAGCAGGGGAGTGGGACTAATTAGATAGATCTTTCAAAGAGCCAGCACAGACATGATGCACTGTCTTGTCTTGCAAAAAGCATTCTTGAAATTAGTAAGTTGAAGGAGTATATACACAGTGACAGACAGAATGTCTGCAGAATGTCCTGTGTCAGTAACCAATCATGCAATTAGATAGTGTTACAATGATTTGATGTGTGAAGCTCTTAGAAGATGAAAGTGTGGCAAGGTTTTCAATTGTAAGTGCTTGAACCCGTGGCATGCAGTCTTGGACAATCTATCCGCTATATGGTAGCATTGGGTAGGGTTAACTTGTGATGTTCCTTAAAGTGTGCCTTCTTCTCTTGAGCCTGCTAAGCATACAACACACAGTATTGAGCCTGGTTGCCAGCTCTTGCTAGGGCTGGTGCACTACCATCTTATGTGGAAGGTACTCTGAGGTGCTAAATAAGGCAGCCCTTCCCACACCCAAGTCATGCAGCATTATAGGTACTTTGCCATCTATCAAACAAGAGTTGAGTGTTGTGCCTGTCTATTACCTGTCCACTAACTCTAGGTACTTTTGGCTTTGCTTTCTCTCCCTCTCCCCCCGCCCCCTCCCCAAAGCACCTTTGGTAAGGCTGATAAATTTTTTAACACGATTTTGAGCCTTTCTAAAGATTTCTGCATCTACATGCAGCCACTTACTGTTAAATGGTCATATCGCTTTAAATTTTCCCAATAGCTCTTTAAGGGAGTACGTTCAACTTAGCTAAATGACCTGACCTGGTGAACTTTTAAAAGTCAGATCCCTACGCTCATTGTACGCCATAATATTTTTCCTATCTGTGAGCAAAGTCACAGGAGATCAACTGTATTATAATACGCTGTGTCTTACATAATAGAACCCTCCTGTTATTATAAAATAGTGTATCAGCTGACTCACAGTGAGCAATACAGGGGAGATCCACTAGTGATATTTAAAGATTCTGAAATATCTTGTTTCTTGGGGTTCCTTGAGGCCGTAGGAAATTTCCACATTGCAAAAAGAATTCCTTAATATCTGACTGTTTCATATTTCCTTCAGGCAATGTGAGGGGAATTGTTAATAAGTCGAAACAGTTCAGTTTAAATGCGTAGGCTTCGAGGAGTTCCTGACATTTACCTGAGGAAGGAGGAAGCCTCCGAAAGCTTGTAAATTTCAAATAAAATCATTGGACTATAACTTGGTGTTGTAAAATTGTTTACAATTATATATTTCTACTCAGCAGACACTTCCTCAAGTGCATTTTGATCATCGTCCTTGGTGATATTTCTTCAAACATGTCATGCTGTTGCTAGTCACGTGCGATTATTTACATCTTTTGAGCTTTCTGTGACAAGGCATCCAAGAAGTTCATTCTTGATTCTAAATATCTCTAAAATACATTTTGTATCTTCTCAGAGGCAATTATTCCCCTTCTTCTTCCCTTATAAGAGTTTTGACAATAGATTCTGGATCTGTGTGAGGCAGTGACATTCCCTTCATATAATTCTGTTTTGTCCACAGGATCGCAGGGCAAATACTTTGCAGTGTGCTTTAGAAAATCAGAACTGAGCTTGCTGCAAATCTTTCTTATATTCTTGACCAATTGCAGGGAATAGTCAGTCAGAGGCCAACTTTAAGTCACATCGACTTATTTATAGGAACATAGGAACATAGGAACAAGAGTAGTCCATTCAGCCCCTTGAGCCCGCTCCGCCATGTGAAAAGATCATGGCTGATCTGTGATCTAACTCCATATACCTGCCTTTGGCCCATATCTTTGACCAGAAACTTAACTGGACCAGCCATATAAATACTGTGACCACAAGAGCAGGTCAGAGGCTGGGCATTCTGTGGCGAGTGACTCACCTCCTGACTCCCCAAAGCCTTTCCACCATCTATAAGGCACAAGTCAGGATTGTGATGGAATACTCTCCACTTGCCTGGATGAGAGCAGCTCCAACAACACTAAAGAAGCTCGACACCATCCAGGACAAAGCAGCCTGCTTGATTGGCACTCCATCCACCACCCTAAACATTCACTCCCTTCACCACCGGCGCACTGTGGCTGCAGTGTGTACCATCCACAGGATGCACTGCAGCAACTTGCCAAGGCTTCTTCAACAGCACCTCCCAAACCCGTGACCTCTACCACCTAGAAGGACAAGAGCAGCAGCTACATGGGAACAACACTGCCTGCACGTTCCCCTTCAAGTCACACACAATCCCGACTTGGAAATATATCGCCGTTCCTTCATTGTCGCTGGGTCAAAATCCTGGAACTCCCTTCCTAACAGCACTGTGGGAGAACCTTCACCACACGGACTGCAGCGGTTCAAGAAGGCGGCTCACCACCACCTTCTCAAGGGCAATTAGGGATGGTCAATAAATGCTGGCCTCGCCAGCGATGCCCACATCCCATTAACTAACAAAAAAAACCCTTACACCTTTGGTTGGCAAAAAGCTATCTATCTCAGATTTAAAATTGGCAATTGAGCTAGTATCAATTGTCGCTTGCGGAAGAGAGTTCCAAACTTCTACCACCCTTTTTGTGTAGAAATGTTTTATTATCTCATTCCTGAAAGGCCTGGCTCTAATTTTTAGACTGTACCCCCTAGTCCTAGAATCCCCAACCAGCGGAAATAGTTTCTCTTTATCTACCCTATCTGTTCCCCTTAATATCTTATAAACTTCGATCAGATCACCCCTTATCCTTCTAAACTCTGGAGAATACAACTCCAATTTGTGCAATCTCTCCTCGTAACTTAACCCTTGAAGTCCGGGTATCATTCTAGTAAACCTACGCTGCACTCCCTCCAAGGCCAATATGTCCTTCCGAAGGTGCGGTGCCCAGAACTGCTCACAGTACTCCAGGTGCGGTCTAACCAGGGTTTTGTATAGCTGCAGCATAACGTCTACCCCCTTGTACTCTAGTCCTCTTTATTTATGGAATTTCGTCTATACTGAAGAGAAAATTCTTCTTCCATCGCTCAGCACCCCACCCCTCTCCCCTTCTCCCCCCCAACACAGAATAGTCAATCGAAGGGCAAATTCTATCACTAGTTTAGTGGAATGGAATCATTGATCAGTTTCCAAAGCTGTTTATTGGTAAAGTTCTGAGATTCTTCTTCGATATTACTAATGATGCTAAAAGCATTTCCTCTGGTGGAGGAACCAAGAAGGAGGGGACATAATCTTAAAATTAAAGCTGGGCCATTCAGGAGCAAAATCAGGTAGCACTTATTCACACAAAGGGTAGTAGAAATTTGGAACACTCTCCCCCAAAAGGCTGTGGATGCTGGGGATCAATTGGAGTTTTCAAGATTGAGATAGATAGATTTTTGTTAAGCAATGTTATCAATGGCTATGGAGCAAATGCAAGGAAATGGAGTTGAGATACAGATCAGCCATGATCTAATTGAAGGCCCGGGGGGCTGAATGGCCTACTCCTGTTCCTAATGTTATTATGTTCCTATGATAATTTGCAGACCCATGTTATTTCTATAAAATTTGAATATAAATCATTGACTCATTTAAGTTACATAAAAAAAGTGACTTTAGCTTTCTCCATTCAATGGGAGGGGATTCTATTCCCAAGTACCTTCTGAAAGTCAATGCCAATTAACAGCATTTTTCACAGTTATAACAGCTGCAAAGACTCAGGAATTTCTATATGTTCATTTTATTCTAAGATTGAGGATGGATTTTGATTCTATATTTCCACTAAGAGTATATGTGTCTCATAACCTTTGCAAGAAATATTAATCATGGTTTGTCAAAATCACCCAGTTAACTCACTGAGCCATTTTGTTTAGGTTTTTAATTGTTTCCCAATGCCCTCGCAGGTTAGAGGGTATGTTACTGTTTTGACAAGTCAAACAAAACCGATCTCGCACATACATTCATCTGACATTTAAATATTGCTGAAGTATTCCTAAGATAAAAATTAACTACATTGAAGTGGTATGACCCTGTCAGGAGTGATTATTACAGGGACTTTGTTAACTTTGTCTATAGGGTGTTTGACTTGTAATATTGATCAGAATACACGACTGCTTTTATCGGATGGTGGTCTAAGTGGAAGCATTAATTTGCTTTGTGATTGCTTACCACAACTGGGTGAATCCCCAAAGATTGGACAGGCCCTGTTATACCACACCTTACCAACAATGCTGTTATACCACACCTTACCAACAATGCAAATAAAGCAAGTGCTTTATTTTAAAAAAAATTAAAAAGATACGACAATTGTCGCACGAACTTGAATTGTTTAAAAATGATTGAAGTTCATCTTCTGTTCTTTTGGATATCTTGTGTGTTTGCCCTTGCAGGAACTGTAAGATTTTATGTTTTCCCACATCTTCTGCTGAAATATTAGAAAGACCGAATTGTTGCCTTGATATCCTTATGGAATTTTGAGCACTGTTGTCTGTCTTATTTCCTTTCATGTCCCAAACATGTATGGCATGATAAACGCTCGTAAGGAAAGGGATTTGGCAATGTGTTGTCTCTCAGTTTGGTAATGTTGCCAGTGAGGGGTCAAAATCTACTTGATCAACTGGTGAATCTACAAAACAACAACTTGCATTTATATTGTGCCTTTAACATGCTTTTAATCGGGAGCCTGGAGTCCAGAGCGAGCGTGGACCTGTGAGAGACTGGGGGCAGAGCATCGGAGCATCAGAGCAGGTAAAAAACAAGGCCCAGGGAGCAACAATTAAAATATAAAGTGACGTCAGCACAAGGGATGGAACTGATTGGTGAGTAGCTGATTGGTGAGCAGCTGGTGAGTTTTTTTTTAGTCTTGAGTTTATTCCTGTTAAGTTTATTTAGTAGTCTAATAATTTGAGGCATGGCAGGGCAGCTCAGACCTGTCGAATGCACGGCCTGTGCCATGTGGGATCTCCAGGACACTTCCCGTGTCCTGGACAGCCACATGTGCAAGAAGTGTCGTCAGCTGGAGGAACTCGAGCTCCGGGTTTTGGAGCTTGAGCAGCAGCTGGCATCACTGCAGTGCATCCACAAGGCTGAGAATTAGGAAAAAGATTAAAGAACAGGATCTCAAGGGTAGTAATCTCCGGATTACTCCCAGCGCCATGCGCTACCGAGTATAGAAATAGGAGGATAGAACAGATGAATGCATGGCTGGATGGATGGTGTAGGAGGGAGAGCTTTAGATTCCTGGAGCATTGGGACCAGTTCTGGGTTGCACCTCAACGGAGCTGGGACCAATATCCTCGTGGGGAGGCTCACTTATGCTGTTGAGGAGGGTTTAAACTAATTTGGCAGGGGGGATGGGCACCAGGACACTGCAATAGGAAGGAGAAACAAGGTGCACAAAGGATTGGGAAAGACAAATAGCACTAGAATAAGAAACAGTACAGTATTAAATGGGGTCAGACTAAGGGAGAATACGAAAAGGTCTAAGATAGGTTTACAGTGCATGCATGTAAATGCACAAAGCATGGTAAATAAGGTTGATGAGCTGCAGGCGCAAATAGCCACATGGGACTCTAATGTTGTGGCAATAACGGAGACCTGGCTCAAAAAAGGGCAGGATTGGGTACTAAATATTCCTGGATACAAGGTGTTCAGGAAAGATAGGGAAGGAAAGAAAGGAGGGGGGATGGCAGTATTGATTAAGGAGAATATTGCAGTGCTGGAGAGAGAGGATGTCCTGGAGGGTTAAGGACAGAATCTATTTGGTTAGAGTTAAGAAAGAATAAAGGTGCCATTACACTACTGGGTATATTCTACAGACCACCAACTAGTGGGAAGGATATAGAGGAGCCTGCAACTATCCTAATATAGACTGGGATAGTAATAGTGTAAACGGCAAAGAGGGGGAGGAATTTCTGAAGTGTGTTCAGGAGGACTTTCTTGATCAGTATGTTTCCGGCCCAACGAGGAAGGAGGCATTGCTGGATCTGGTTCTGGGGAATGAGACGGGCCAAGTGGAGCAAGTGTCAGTGGGGGAACATTTAGGGAACAGCGATCATAGTGTCATAAGGTTTAGATTAGCTATGGAAAAGGACAAGTAGCAATCGAGAGTAAAAATACTAAATTGGAGGAGGGCTAATTTCAGAGGGTTGAGAACGGATCTGGCCCGGGGAAATTGGATTTAAAGATTGGCAGGCAAAACTATAATCGAACAATGGGTGGCCTTTAAAGAGGAGATGGTTCGGGGACAGTCTAGATACATTCCCACGAGGGGGAAAGGTAGAACAAACAAAGCCAGGCCTCCGTGGATGATGAAAGAGATCGAGAGCAAGATGAAGCAGAAAAAGGGGCATATGACAGATGTCAGGTTGTTAATACAAGTGAGAACCAGGCTGAGTAAAAAAAAGTTCAGAGAGGAAATAAAAAAGGAAATAAGAGGGGCAAAGAGAGAGTATGAGAATAGACTGGCAGCTAACATAACAGGGAATCAAAAAGTCTTCTATAGGCATATAAATAGTAAACGGGTAGTAAGAGGAGGGGTGGAGCCGGTTAGGGACCAAAAGAGGTATATACGTATAGAGGCAGAGGGGATGGCAGAGGTACTAAATGAGTACTTTGCATCTGTCTTTGCCAAGGGAGAAAGCCACAGTAAAAGAGGTGGTAGTTGAGATACTGTATGGGATAAAAATTGATAAAGAGGAGGAACTAGAAAGGCTGGCTGTACTTAAAATAGATAAGTCACCCGGTCTGGATGGGATGCATCCTAGGTTGCTGAGGGAAGCAAGGGTGGAAATTGCGGAAGTACTGGCCATAATCTTCCAAACATCCTTAGACATGGGGATGGTGCTGGAGGACTGGAGAATTGCAAATGTTACGCCCTTGTTCAACATAGGGTGTAAAGATAAACCCAGCAACTACAGGCCAGTCAGTTTAACCTCGATGGTGGGGAAGCTTTTAGAAATGATAATCCGGGACAAAATGAATAGTCACTTGGACAAGTGTAGATTAATAAGGGAAAGCCAACACGGATTTGTTAAAGGCAAATCGTGTTTGACTAACTTGATTGAGTTTTTTGATGAGGTAACAGAGAAAGTTGATGAGGGCAATACGGTTGATGTTAGGAATATGGATTTCCAAAAGGCATTTGATAAAGTGCCACATAATAGCTTGTCAATAAAATTGATGACCACAGAATAAAAGGGGCAGTGGCAGCATGGATACAAAATTGGCTAAGTGACAGGAAACAGCAGGTATTGGTGAATGGCTGTTTTTGAGACTGGAGGGAGGTGGACAGTTGTGTTCCCCAGAGGTCGCGACTGGGACCATTGCTTTTCTTGACATATATTAATGACTTGGACTTGGGTGTACAGGGCACAATTTCAAAATTTGCAGATGACACAAAACTTGGAAGTGTAGTAAACAGTGAGGAGGATAGTGATAGACTTCAAGAGGACATAAACAGGCTGGTGGAATGGGCGGACATGTGGCAGATGAAATTTAAGGCTGAAATGTGTGAGGTGATACATTTTGGTAGGAAGAACGAGGAGATGCAGTATAAACTAAAGGGTGCAACTCTAAAGGGGTGCAGGAACAGAGGGACCCGGGGGTATATGTACACAGGCCGTTGAAGGTGGCAGGACAGGTTGAGAAAGCTTTTTTTTTATTCGTTCATGGGATGTGGGCATTGCTGGCAAGGCCATCATTTATTGACCATCCCTAATTGCCCTTGAGAAGGTGGTGGTGAGCCACCTTCTTGAACCTCTGCAGTCCGTGTGGTGAAGGTTCTCCCACAGTGCTGTTAGGTAGGGAGTTCCAGGACTTTGACCCAGTGACGATGAAGGAATGGTGATATATTTCCAAGTTGGGATGGTGTGTGACTTGGAGGGGAACGTGCAGGTGGTGCTGTTCCCATGTGCCTGCTGCCCTTGTCTTTCTAGGTGGTAGAGGTCGTGGGTTTAGTAGGTGCTGTCGAAGAAGCCTTGGCGAGTTGCTGCAGTGCATCCTGTAGATGGTACACAATGCTGCCACGGTGCGCCGGTGGTGGAGAGAGTGAATGTTTAGGGTGGTGGATGGGGTGCCAATCAAGCGGGCTGCTTTGTCCTGGATGGTATCGAGCTTCTTGAGTGTTGTTGGAGCTGCACTCATCTAGGCAAGTGGAGAGTATTCCATCACACTCCTGACTTGTGCCTTGTAGATGGTGGAAAGGCTTTGGGGATTCAGGAGGTGAGTCACTCGCCGCAGAATTCCCAGCCTCTGACCTGCTCTTGTAGCCACAGTATTTATGTGGCTGGTCCAGTTAAGTTTCTGGTCAATGGTGACCCCCAGGATGTTGATGATGGGAGATTCAGCGATGGTAATGCCGTTGAATGTCGAGGGGAGGTGGTTAGACTCTCTCTTTTTGGAGATGGTCATTGCCTGGCACTTGTCTGGCTCGAATGTTACTTGCCACTTTTCAGCCCAAGCCTCGATATTGTTCAGGTCTTGCTGCATGCGGGCACGGACTGCTTCATTATCTGAGGGGTTGCGAATGGAACTGAACACTGTGCAATCGTCAGCGAACATCCCCATTTCTGACCTTATGATGGAGGGAAGGTCAATGATGAAGCTGCTGAAGATGGTTGGGTCAAGGACACTGCCCTGAGCAACTCTTGCAGCATTGCAGCAGTTAAGAAAGCAAATGAGATCCTGGGCTTTACAAAAGAGGCATAGAGTACAAAAGCCAGGATGTTATGTTGAACCTTTATAAAACATTGCTTTGGCCACAAATTGGAGTATTGTGTCCAATTCTGGGCACCACACTTTAGGAAGGGTGTGAAGGCCTTAGAGAGGGTGTGGAAAAGATTTACTAGAATGGTTCCAGGGATGAGGAACCTCAGTTACATGGATAGACTGGGAAAGCTGGGATTGTTCTCCATAGAGCAGAGATGGTTAAGAGGAGATTTGATAGAGGTGTTCAAATTCATGAAGGGTCTAAACAAAGTAAATAAAGAAAAATTGTTCCCACTGGTGGAAGGGTCGCGAACCAGAGGACACAGGCAGAAGCACCAAAGGTGACATGAAGAAATTTTTTTTTGTTCAGCTCATAGTTATGATCTGGAATGCACTGCCTGAAACAGTGGTGAAAGCAAGGCCAATTGTGGCTTTCAAAGAGGTATTAGATAGGTAACTGAAGGAGAAAAATTTGCAGGGCTACGGGGAAAAAGCGGGGGAGTGGGACTAACTGGATTGCTCTTACAGAGAGTTGGCCCAGGCTCGATGGTTTGAATGGCTTCCTTCTGTGCGATAACCATTCTATGATTCTAATATAGTAAAACAATCCAAGGCGTTTCACAAAACATTATCAGACATAAATTGACAGTGAGCCGAAGGAGGAGATGTTAGGACAGGTGATTAAACTTGGTTTTAAGGAGGAGAGGGAGGTGGAGAATTGGAGTGGTTTAGGGAGGAAATTCCAGAGCTTAGAGCCGAGACAGCTGAAGGCACAGCCGCCAATGGTGGGGCGAAGGAAATCGGGGACGCACAGGAGGCCGGAGTTGGAAGAACGCAGAGATCTCGGAGGGTTGTAGGACTGGAGGAGGTTACAGAGATAGGGAGGGGCGAGGCCATGGAGGGATTTGAAGACGAGAATGAGAATTTTAAAATCGAGGTGTTGGTGGAAATTAAAAGGCGGTCACAGTTTTAATACAAGTTAAGTTGAAAAGTGTCTTTTTCACTCGCAGTTGCCTCTTCCTCTTCAACTATTTGTTATATAACATTTTAATCTATTGTTCTATGGAATTCTAGTTTTGTATCATCTTCTTTGCTTTATTTAAAACTCATTGTTCTTCTTTCAATTCTTTCTGCTTGTTGCTTTCTTTCATGATTAATGCTCCTGTACATACTTATTGATTAGTACAGTACTCCTACCTGCCCTTACTTTCTAAAACGCCATTGATAAATTAGGCATTCACCCTCATTATTCGACGCGCACCATCCTTTTCGAATATTTTGTTGCCTGCATGTTACATTTTTAACCATCCTCTGATTTAATCGAATCTTGGCTGGATGAACTAATAGCTTTCTGGTGAAACCCATGTACACTCATAACTGTTCCTTATTCTACATGCATTTGTGTGGAAACATGAGAGATTCCACCACAGCCATCTAAAATGCAAGATCCTCTTTTGACCTCTTCTGGTGTTCATCTCTGAAAGGAGACAGTGTCTGGAGGAACTGGGCCCAATAATGCTCTGTGATTGGATTTTGGAAGCAATATGTAAAGCTTTTTTGCTTTGAGCAGAATGGACAGCACTTAGGGAATTAGAGTCAAGGCTTTAAGCTCCTGTGCAAAAAAAAGTAGGGATTTAGGGGGTCTTCTGCAGCAGTGAAACAACTGGAAAAAACATTTCTGCCACATCTGTGATAGATAGTTGATTAATTTGTTTCCACGCAAATGTGCCTCCAGCCAAGCTGTTCCAGTACAGCTACAACACTGGCATCTACCTGACAACGTGGAAAATTGCCCAGGTATGTCCTGTCCACAAAAAGAAGGACAAATCCAATCCGGCCAATTACCGCCCCATCAGTCTACTCTCAATCATCAGCAAAGTGATGGAAGGTGTCGTCGACAGTGCTATCAAGCGGCACTTACTCACCAATAACCTGCTCACCGATGCTCAGTTTGGGATCCGACAGGACCACTCGGCTCCAGACCTCATTACAGCCTTGGTCCAAACATGGACAAAAAGAGCTGAATTCCAGAGGTCAGGTGAGAGTGACTGCTCTTGACACCAAGACAGCATTTGACCGAGTGTGGCATCAAGGAGCCCTAGTAAAATTGAAGTCAATGGGAATCAGGGGGAAAACTCTCCAGTGGCTGGAGTCATACCTAGCACAAAGGAAGATGGTAGTGGTTATTGGAGGCCAATCATCTCAGCCCCAGGACAACGCAGCAGGAGTTCCTCAGGGCAGTGTCCTGAGCTGTTAAGTTAGGAGTTTAGGTTAGCATTAGCATTAGAAAGGATGACGGGAAAATGTTGTAAACTGTATACTGGCTGAAACTGCAAGGCATAATTGGTAGTATGGCCAAAAAGTGTCAGCAGCTTTGGCCGTAGCAGTCCGCATAAACATGTTTTGTATGAAACCTTGAAACAAGAACACTGCACAAAGATAGTGGTAGTTGGAGACCGTGGAGGCCGGATAAGAGGGGGGTTGTAAACCGGATACTTCTGCATGTGTAAAGCTTGATATAACAATATAAAAGGGAGAGGTTTTGGTCCGCCAAGGCTTCTCCCTGCAGCTGCTTGAAATAAAGACCTGTTTGCATGGAAAGGCTCTCCTGACTCGTCTCCAGAATTGTGGTGACCACTAGAAGCTAGTGGAAAAGCGCGGAAGAAATTCTGCAGACCACAAAGTAGGCCCAACCATCTTCAGCTGCTTCATCAATGACCTTCGCTCTATCATAAGATGAGAAGTGGGGATGTTTGCTAATGATTGCACAGTGTTCAGTTCCATTCGCAACCCCTCAGATAATGAAGCAGTTCGTGCCCGCACGCAGCAAGACCTGGACAACATCCAGGCTTGGGCTGATAAATGACAAGTAACATTTGCACCAGACAAGTGCCAGTCAATGACCATCTCCAACAAGAGAGGGTCTAACCACCTCCCCTTGACATTCAATGGCATTACCATCGCTGAATCCCCCACCATCAACATTCTGGAGGTCACTATTGACCAGAAACAAAACTGGACCAGCCACCTAAATCTTGTGACTACAAGAGCAGGTCAGAGGCTGGGTATTCTATGGCAAATGACTCACCTCCTGACTCCCCAAAGCCTTTGCACCATCTACAAGGGCCAAGTCAGGAATGTGATGGAATATTCTCCACTTGCCTGGATGAGTGCAGCTCCAACAACACTCAAGAATCTCAACACATCCAGGATAAAGCAGCCCGCTTGATTGGCACCCCATCCACCATTTACACATTCACTCACTCCATCACCGGTGCACCGTGGCTGCAGTGTGTACCGTCCACAGGATGCACTGCAGCAACTCGTCAAGGCTTCTTCGACAGCACCTCCCAAACCCTCGACTTCTACCACCTAGAAGGACAAGGGCAGAGGCACATGGGAATGCCACCACCTGTACGTTCCCATCCAAGTCACACACCATCCTGACTTGGAAATATATCGCCGTTCCTTCATAGTCACTGGATCAAAATCCTGGAACTCCCTTCCTAACAGCACTGTGGGAGAACCTTCACCACACGGACTGCAGCGGTTCAAGAAGGCGGCTCACCACCACCTTCTCAAGGGTGATCAGGGATGGGCAATAAATGCTGGCCTTGCTAGTGATGCCCACATCCCATGAATGAATAAAAAAAAATCCATAGCCACTGTGGTCAGCCTGGATCTATTTCCCTGAAAGAAAATACAATACAAGCTACATAAGGCAGCTTTAATGATTGTCTCCAGTACTGTTTATTGTGCTTTGAGTTTTATTCCTCTAATTATAACTATCAGAGATGCTCTTTATGTTAGAAATTATGTTTAGTTGCGTTGGTTATCCGCCACAAATAAAATCACACGTTAATTAGAGTCTAATTACAGATGTACTAATTGCTGCTTTTGCAATGATGATGCAGACACAATCCCACCTCGGATGCTGTGTAATTGGATCTTCTAAGGTCAGACCTTTGTAACTGCCTGCATATAAGGGCACAGGAGGTTGATGGCAATAGGAATCTGCCCTTGCAGGATTGTTTTCACTTCATGTGGATGAGGTGCATGAGGACGAAAGCCCACTAAAGCAGCACTAACTGAAAGAAAAAAAACGAGACCAGAGACAATCATTTACTTTACACAATCTTTAATGTTTCATGTTGTGCAATATGTGGATAATTGGCACAACAAATCTAAAGTCAAATGGAAGGCTGTTACAGCTTATATCTACTTATTTATATAACTTATTATATATTGACTAATATATAAAATATTAATCCCTTCACACTGTTTAACAAACTATTGCCATTCATCTTATTTGGTGTATTATGATGCTCGTACATTTAAAATCCATTAAATGTTGGTGCTTATTATACCAATTTGGAAGCAGGAGCATCAGTAAATTATAATAACATTAAAATAACATTTAAAGGTTAGTAAAATCCATCACAGAGGGGAAACTCCAATGAAAATTGGTGCCCAGGTGGCAATTAACTGTTACACTGCAGTGGGCACAATATCAAACTGTTACAGAGCCACCACTTGCAAACGGTTTTGATTCTATTAGCACAAATGGGTATAGAACAGTGGCATTGGACCTAATGCTACACTTTGAGTCTGGACGTACAATGGTAACTGCACAGTACTTGTTCTGAAAGTGCCGCACAATGTGGGTAAATGATTAGTGTTTCGCCCACGAGTGATAACATTCTGTTTGGCGGTGGTTTTTAACCCTGCAGTTCAAATGTCACATTGTGGGAAGATTTCTTCTGTGCACAGTGTGTAGCAAAATCACAAATGGGATTATAAAGAACACACGTTTGATTTTGTTATGTTGTTTGAACTACACTGCATATTTTGCATTTCTTTTATAATTGTGCATTCTTCACATGTATTATGTAGAACTGAGTATGTGGCTGTCGGTCATGTTAAGGAAATGTTATATTAATGTGTTCCAAGACTATTTTCCATTTGGGATTCAGAAGTGCCCTATCCACACACAGCAGTTCCATTGGCTCCATGTGCCACAGTGAATTGACTCATAAGAACATAAGAACATAAGAAATTGGAGCAGGAGTAGGCCAATCGGCCCCTCGAGCCTGCTCCGCCATTCAATAAGATCATGGCTGATCTGATCCCAACCACAAATCTAAAGAACACAAGAAGTCGGAGCAGGACCCGGCCACATAGCCCCTGGGCCCTCTCCGCCACCCACAGGGCATTGACCGATCCGAACTCAGCTTCATGTCCAATTTCCTGCCCGCTCCCCATAACCCCTAATTCCCTTTACTTCTAGGAAACTGTCTATTTCTGTTTTAAATTTATCTAATGATGTAGCTTCCACAGCTTCCTGGGGCAGCAAATTCCACAGACCTACCACCCTCTGAGTGAAGAAGTTTCTCCTCATCTCAGTTTTGAAAGAGCAGCCCCTTATTCTAAGATTATGCCCCCTAGTTCTAGTTTCACCCATCTTTGGGAACATCCTTACTGCATCCACCCGATCAAGACCCTTCACAATCTTATATGTTTCAATAAGATCGCCTCTCATTCTTCTGAACTCCAATGAGTAGAGTCCCAATCTACTCAACCTCTCCTCATATGTCCGCCCCCTCATCCCCGAGATTAACCGAGTGAACCTTCTTTGTACTGCCTCGAGAGCAAGTATGTCTTTTCTTAAGTATGGAGACCAAAACTGTATGCAGTATTCCAGGTGCGGTCTCACCAATACCTTATATAACTGCAGCAATACCTCCTTGTTTTTATATTCTATCCCCCTAGCAATAAAAGCCAACATTCCGTTGGCTTTCTTGATCACCTGCTGCACCTGCATACCAACTTTTTGATTTTCTTGCACTAGGACCCCCAGATCCCTTTGTACTGCAGTACTTTCCAGTCTCTCGCCATTAAGAAAATAACTTGCTCTCTGATTTTTCCTGCCAAAGTGCATAACCTCACATTTTCCAATATTATATTGCATCTGCCAAATCTCCGCCCACTCACCCAGCCTGTCTATATCCCCTTGCAGGTTTTTTATGTCCTCCTCACTCTCTACTTTCCCTCCCATCTTTGTATCATCTGCAAATTTTGATATGTTGCACTCGGTCCCCTCCTCCAAATCGTTAATATAGATTGTAAAGAGTTGGGGACCCAGCACCGACCCCTGTGGAACACCACTGGTTACTGGTTGCCAGTCCGAAAATGAACCATTTATCCCAACTCTCTGCTTCCTGTTCGATAACCAATCCTCCACCCATGCCAGAATATTACCCCCAATCCCGTGATTTTTTATCTTAAGTAATAATCTTTTATGTGGCACCTTGTCGAATGCCTTCTGGAAGTCTAAATACACTATGTCCACTGGTTCCCCTTTATCCACCCTATACGTTATATCCTCGAAGAACTCAAGCAAATTTGTCAGACATGACTTCCCCTTCATAAAGCCATGCTGACTTTGTCCTATTAAATTATGCTTATCTAAATGTTCCGTTACTGTCTCCTTAATAATAGACTCCAAAATTTTACCCACCACAGATGTTAAGCTAACTGGCCTATAATTTCCAGCCTTCTGCCTACTACCCTTTTTAAATAACGGTGTTACATTAGCAGTTTTCCAATCTGCCGGGACCTCTCCTGAGTCCAGGGAATTTTGGAAAACTATCACCAAAGCATCCACAATCCCTACTGCCACTTCCCTCAAGACCCTAGGATGGAAGCCATCAGTCCAGGGGATTTATCCGCCTTGAGTCCCATTATTTTACTGAGTACCATCTCCTGAGTGATTTTAATCGTATTTAGCTCCTCCCCCCCGAGAGTCCCCTGTTTGTCCAGTGTTGGGATATTCTTAGTGTCCTCTACTGTAAAGACTGAAACAAAATATTTGTTCAGCATTTTTGCCATCTCCATGTTTCCCACCATTAATTTCCCGGTCTCATCCTCTAAGGGACCTATGTTTGCCTTAGCCACCCTTTTTCTTTTTATATAACTATAGAAACTCTTGCTATCTGTTTTTATATTTTTTGCTAATTTCTTTTCATAATCTAACTTCCCTTTCTTAATCAATCCTTTAGTTACTTTTTGCTGTCTTTTGAAGAATTCCCAATCTTCTATCCTCCCACTAAGTTTGGCTACCTTATATGTCCTTGTTTTTAGTCGGATACTATCCTTGATTTCTTTACTTAGCCACGGATGGCTGTCATTTCTTTTACACCCTTTTTTCCTCAGTGGAATATATTTATTTTGAAAGTTGTAAAATAACTCCCTAAATGAACACCACTGCTCATGTACCGTCTTACCCTTTAATCTATTTTCCCAGTCCACTTTAATCAATTCCGCTCTCATACCATCATAGTCTCCTTTATTCAAGCTCAGTACGCTTGTTTGAGAATCAACCTTCTCACCCTCTAATTGGATATGGAATTCAACCATGTTGTGGTCGCTCGTTCCAAGGGGATCCTTAACTAGGACATTATTAATTAATCCTGACTCATTACACAGGACCAGGTCCAAGGTTGCCTGCCCCCTTGTAGGATCAGTTACATACTGCTCAAGAAATCCATCCCTGATGCACTCAATGAACTCGTCCTCAAGGCTGCTCTGCCCAATTTGATTTGTCCAGTTAATATGATAATTAAAACCCCCCATAATTATGGCTGTTCCCTTATTACATGCCCCGACTATCTCCTGATTAATACTTCTTCCAGCAGAGTTGCAACTATTAGGAGGCCTATATACTACGCCCACTAATGTTTTTTTTCCCTTATTATTCCTTATCTCCACCCAAACTGTTTCATTATCTTGATGCTTTGTCCCAATATCATTTCTCTGTATTACAGTGATTCCTTCCTTTATTAACATAGCCACCCCACCTCCCCTTCCTTCCTGCCTGTCCTTCCTGATTGTTAAATACCCTGGCATATTTAATTCCCAGTCGTTGTCACCCTGCAGCCATGTTTCTGTAATGGCCACAAGATCATACCCATACGTAGTTATTTGTGCCGTTAACTCGTCCATTTTATTACGAATGCTACGTGCATTCAGATAAAGAACTTTCAAATCTGTTTTGTGACGCTTAGTTCCTGCTTTTTCCTTTTTTAACACTTTACCTATTACTCCATACCTTCTGTCCCTTCCTGTTACGCTTTCCTCTCTCTCCCTGCTCAGGTTCCCAACCCCCTGCCACTTTAGTTTAAACCCTCCCCAACAGCACTAGCAAACACTCCTCCTAGGACAGCGGTCCCGGCCCTGCCCAGGTGCAGACCGTCCGGTTTGTACTGGTCCCACCTCCCCCAGAACCGTTTCCAGTGTCCCAGGAATTTGAATCCCTCCCCCTTGCACCATTCCTCTAGCCACGTATTCATTTGAAATATCCTCCTATTTCTACTCTGACTAGCACGTGGCACTGGCAGCAATCCTGAGATTACTACCTTTGAGGTCCTATTTTTTAATTTACCTCCTAACTCCCTATATTCTGCTTTTAGGACCTCATCCCCTTTTTTACCTATATCGTTGGTGCCTATGTGCACCACGACAGCTGGCTGTTCGCCCTCCCCCTCCAAAATGTTCTGTAGCCGCTCCGAGACATCCTTGATCCTTGCACCAGGGAGGCAACACACCATCCTGGAGTCTCGGTTGCGGCCGCAGAAACGCCTGTCTATTCCCCTTACAATTGAGTGCCCTATCACTATAGCTCTGCCACTCTTTTTCCTCCCAGCCTGTGCAGCAGAGCTAC
Organism: Heptranchias perlo; assembly: GCF_035084215.1. Classification (NCBI taxonomy): domain Eukaryota; kingdom Metazoa; phylum Chordata; class Chondrichthyes; order Hexanchiformes; family Hexanchidae; genus Heptranchias; species Heptranchias perlo. The sequence continues at coordinate 45,978,279 of NC_090341.1, forward strand.
CCGTGGTGCCAGGAAGTTGGCTGCTGCTGCCTTCCCCTGATAAGTCATCCCCCCCAACAGCATCCAAAGTGGCATATCTGTTTGAGAGGGGGATGGCCACAGGGGACCCCTGCACTACCTGCCTGCATCTCTTACTCTTCCTGGTGGTCACCCATTCACTTCCTGCCTGTATACCCTTTACCTGCGGTGTGACCAACTCGCTAAACGTGCTATCCACGAGTTTCTCTGCATCGCGAATGCTCCACAGTGAGTCCACCCGCAGCTCCAGCTCCGAGATACGATCGGTCAGTAGCTGCAGGTGGACACACTTCCCGCACACATGGTCGGCAGGGACACTGGTAGTGTCCATGACTTCCCACATCTTGCAGGAGGAGCATATCACGGGTGCGAGGTCTGCTGCCATGACTTGCCTTAGCTTAGTTACCCCTTTTAAATTACGTTGAAATTAGAAAATGTTAACTATACTAGGGACCTAGGTTCACTAAAAAAAAACACTATCTGCTATAAAACCTGCAGATCTTCCCTTTCTTATTACTTTACTTACAGTAAAATGGTAGAAATACTCACCTGAACCTACTCACCAATCAGCTGCCTCCCCTGTGCCGCGTCACTTTCTGACTGGTGACGTCACCCCGAACTGCCGCTGGTCTCAGAGTCTCGCTTTCAGAGTAAGCTCCGGTCTCGCTCTTTACCGCCGCTCACCGACTGAACTCTCGCTCTCTCCGCGCTGTTTTTATCCCCGCTCTGGTCTCGCTCTTTACCGCCGCTCACCGACTGGACTCTCGCTCTCTCCGCGCTGTTTATATCCCCGCTCTGGTCTCGCTCTTTACCGCCGCTCACCGACTGAACTCTCGCTCTCTCCACGCTGTTTTTATCCCCGCTCTGGTCTCGCTCTTTACCGCCGCTCACCGACTGGACTCTCGCTCTCTCCGCGCTGTTTATATCTCCGCTCTGGTCTCGCTCTCTCCCGCCGCTCACCGACTCAAAATCATCATCCTCATCATCAAATCACTCAATGGCCTTGCCCCACCCTAACTTAGTGAGCTGCAGCCATATGTCCCCCATCTTCACCATATGTTCCTCTGACACTGACTTACTCCTTGCTCCTGACTTCATCCACCTTCAGGTGTCCACCTATCTGAACACCTCTGCCTTGTTACCACCCTCCCTGCTTTGAAATGCCTCCCAAAATGCTTTTACTCCCCTCCTAACCCTTCAGTTTCTCGTCTCCTTCCTGTCTGGGATGCACTTTGCCCTCCACCCTGTAAAGTGTTCCGAGTCTTGTTCGTGTTACATTGGGAGCTCTAGAGAAATGCATGCTAAGTGGCCATTCAATACTGGAAATGTTGGGTAATTTTGACTCCATTGCTCATTTGGAGCTCTATTAACGATGGCACATGAGATGCAATAGGAATGCCTGACATGTGCTGGAGAGGATTAACTAGAGAAGTGTCATCTAATTGATGGAACATTGTAGAGGGAGCTTTACTCTTTAAGTGTCAGACTTGGCTCAGTGGTAGCTCTGAGTCAGAAGGTTATGGGTTCAAGCCCCACTCCAGAGACTTGAGCACATAACCTATGCTGACACTGAGGGAGTGCTGCACTATCGGAGATGCTGTCTTTTAGATGAGACATTAAACCAAGGCCGTGTTTACCCTTTCTAATAAATGTAAAAGATCCCATGGCATTATTCGAAGAAGAGCAGGGGAGCTCTCCCAGTGTTCTGGCCAACTTTTATCCCTTAACCAACACCAAAAAAACAGATTATCTGTCTATTTATTTCATTGCTGTATGTGGGATCTTGTTGTGCACAAACTGCCAGCCATGTTTCCTTATATTATAACAGTGACTACACTTCAGAAGTACTTCGCTGGCTGTGAAACGCTTTGTGACATCTTGAGGTCATAAAAGGGCTATATAAATGAAAGTTCTTTCTTTCTAAAGTTAATTACCTAGATTATTCTACCAACCGAATATTGGTGATTTGATTAATTTCTTTATAAAAAATTCCTATATGTTCATCACAAATTTTCTAATGTGAAAGCATTATCATCTGATGTACATATCAGTAGCTGTAAGATTCAGTCTGAATATTTTGACAGGGGTCATGTAAAATGTTGCTAAATCCTGGATGATGTACAGAGTTGTCATGAGCAACAGTGTGATATGATGAATGCCCCCGAGCTGTGCCTGACCAAATAACTGATCAGCGAGGAAAGGCATGAATGAGTAATGGACAGCCACAGAGTGGAGAAATTTATCATATCACGCTACTGCCTACAACAATTTCTGATCATACAGCTATACTGTGTAGTTCTTCATCACTCAGATCCTCCACTTCAGTGCAGTACCGAGGGAATGCTGCACTGTTGGAGGTGCTGTCTTTCAAATGAGACGTTAAACAAGGCCCCTTCTGCCCTCACAGGTGGATGTAAAATATCCCCTGGCACTATTTTGAAGATGAGCAGGAGAGTCCTCCCTGGTGTTCTGGCCAACATGTATCCCTCAATCAACATCATTAAAACAGGTTATTTGATCATTATCACATTGCTATTTGTGGGACTGTGCTGTGCGCAAATTGGTTGCTGCGTTTCCTACAGTAAAACAGTGACGACACTTCAAAATACTTCACTGGCTGAAAAAGGCTTTGGGTCATCCAGAGGTCATGAAAAGGGTTATATAAATGCAAGTCTTTCCTTTCTTTTATCCACATACCATTGATATATCCAACATTTGCAACTGAGGAAAAATATAGTGTTACCTGTCCTTCTAGTAATTAGTACTTTTCTAACTTGATTGTGTTTATTATGGCTTGCACTCATATGAAAATATAGGGGCAATAATTGCCCTGATCACTAAGCATAGTAATATTGTAAAGGCGTTGGAGTAAACTTCCTCTTTGTTGTACCTGGGCTCAGTTCCCAGGTGCAGTGAAGAAAATATGAGGGCAGAGACTCATTTCATCAGGTCTTTGGTCTCACAACACAGCCCCGGGAGTTAAATGATTTCTTAAGATCATCATAACTGGGCCTACAATTGAAGTAGACGCCATCCCACCCTAAGGATGGTAATAAGATGGGAGGGGGTTTGACACCATGGGCTCCTGTGGGGCCTGCACCAGGATCCAATGCAGACGAGAGGGTCTGTTTTGGAGCTATCTGGCTGTGAAAATCATATCAGTTGTGCCTCTTCCCTTTCTGAACCCACATTGATTGTCTGGCAGGATGTTTTCAGCAATGGATTTGAATAAAGCGATTTAGCATCACTCTAGCAAGGATCTTTACAGCAATGATAAGTAAAGAGATTGCCCAGTGATTATCACAGATAAAGCAATTTCCCTTTCCCTTATAGGGATGAACTCTTTGAACTCCTGGGAGATCTTTTCTAACGCCTTATAGATTAAATAGTTAATTGAGGGGTCAGACTAAGTTGTCAGCGTGGATTTGTTAAAGGCAAGTCATGTGTAACTTACTTGATTGAGTTTTTTGATGAGGAAACAGAGAGGGTTGATGAGGGCAATGCAGTTGATGTTGTGTATATGTACTTTCAAAAGGCATTTTATAAATTGTCAGCAAAATTAAAGGCCATGGAATAAAAGAGGCAATGACAGCATGGATACAAAATTGGCTAGGTGACAGGAAACAGAGAGTAGTGGTGAATGGTTGTTTTTCAGACTGGTGGAAGGTATAGAGTGCTGTTTCCCAGGGGTCGGTACGAGGGCCATTGCTTTTCTTGATATATATTAATGACTTGGACTTGGGTGTACAAGGCATAATTTCAAAATTCGCAGATGACACAAAACTTCGAAGTGTTGTAAACAGTGAGGTGGATAGTAATAAACTTCAAGAGGACATAGACAGGCTGGTGGAATGGGCGGACATATGGAAGATGAAATTTAATGTAGAGAAGTGCGAAGTGATACATTTTGACAGGAAGAATGAGGAGAAGCAATATAAACTAAATGGTACAATTCTAAAGAGAGTGCAGGAACAGAGAGACCTGGGGGTAGATGCACACAAATCTTTGAAGGTGGCAGGAGAGGTTGAGGAAGCAGTTAAAAAAGCATACAGGAACCTGGGCTTTATAAATAGAGGCATAGAGTACAAAAGCAAGGAAGTTATGTTGAACCTTTATAAAACATTTGTTTGGCCACAACTGGAGTATTGTGTCCAATTCTGGGCACCTCACTTTAGGAAGGAGGTGAAGGCCTTAGAGAGGGTGCAGAAAAGATTTACTAGAATAGTTCCAAGGACGAGGGACTTTAGATACATGGATAGACTGGAGAAGCTGGGGTTGTTCTCCTTAGAGCAGAGAAGGTTAAGAGGAGATTTGATAGAGGTGTGCAAAGTCATGAAGGGTTTAGATAAAGTAAATAAAGAGAAACTGTTCCCATTGGCGGAGGGGTCAAGAACCAGATTTAAGGTGATTGACAAAAGAACCAAAGGCGACATGAGGAAAAACTTTTTTACGCAGCGAGTAGTTATGATCTGGAATGCGCTGCCTGAAAGAGTGGTAGAGGCAGATTCAATCATGGCTTTCAAAAAGGAATTGAATAAATACTTGAAGGGAAAAAATTTGCAGGACAACGGGAAAAGAGCGGGGGAATCGGACTAACTGGATTGCTCTTACAAAGAGCCTGCGCGGGTTCAATGGGCCGAATGGCCTCCTTTTGTACTGTGCTGTAACCATGCTATGATTCTATGATTCTAATCACTATCAGCTTTGTATTACCTCAGCTGGAGTAGCATCAGAACCAGGTGCTTTCCTATTCTAGAGAAACCAGATGGGTTTTTCAGTCTCTGAGATAGTCAGCTCTTTTGCGAGGATATCATTGATGGCACACTGAGGCAGCTAAATGATGGCCTCATCATTGATCGCTAATTTCTTATTTAGAAGCTTTTGGAAATGGTCAGCCCATCTTTTCAGGATCTGATTTTTGTCTTGAGACGAGCGGTTTAATCAGTGCTCATATCAGTGGGGGGCAGCCATTAGATTGGGGGCTATATACTGTCTTAAGCATATTATAGCTCTTCATGTCCTTCTAGTCAGCATAGGAATGCAATTCATCTGCCTTTTTGCTCCACTGTAGATCAGTTTGACAAGACAACCAATACCGTGGCATCAATAATCTTAATGATCTAGTACAACTAGTTACAAGCAGTAACCAAACGATAATTACAAAAGATGGATATTACCACAATCCTTTGGGCAACAGGCGACCATGTGGTTGAAGCTGCCTGACGCTTTGTTCACTGCTCCTGCTCTGCCCTTCCCCTTTAAGGCAGTTGTTCATATACCCCCAACTCCATGCGGCATCCACATGACCGTGACATCATCCGCCCTCACCCAATCAGTGACACTGTAGCCCATTTAACCCATATATGAACGCGCTTCCATTTCATTTCTCCCTGACTTTCTCATTAGTTTTCCAGCAGACACAACTTAAAACAAAACTGCAGTAAGACAGTTTAGGATTACAGTCACACATAATCCTTAGTTCGGTCTGGCTTTGTTTACGGATGTTGTCATAAGCTTGCTTCTTCTTGGTCGATGACTTGTGATGAGTGGAGTCGGAGTTTCTCAACAAGTAACTTTTTGATTTCATCATCATTTTCATCAAACCAGCCCAGGTGTTTGCGAACAGTTTGGCCCAAGACTTCCAAGGCTATATTGTGGACTGCATCACTGAAGCAGCTTTAGTCAGCTTCAAAGTCACCAGAAATAGTATTTACAATGATCAAATGATTTTGAGTACCTGTGCAGAGTTCTTGTCTTGAGCAAACAGACTTGAGTGTGGGCTCTTTTTTGCCATGGGGTCTCCGAGGAGGTTCAGTGTGAATATAAAGTTTTGTGCGAATGGGCCAATGTTCTGTCCAACATTCATCATTGCTTTGGTGGTCTTGACATTATTGATTTTGTTTTTCCAGACTAAGATGTAATCAATCAAATGCCTGTGTTCGGAATGAGGGTACATCCGAGTTGTCTTACTCTTGTTTGGCAGACAGAGATGTTGGTGATGACCTGAGGTTTCCACAAAACCTTGCTACCATGTTTTCTTAGCCGGAGAAGTTAGCACATCCTCCCAGTCCACTTAATTCACCACAGTAGTCCTCGTGCACTAAGGAGATGGGTGTCTCTATCACCTAGGGCACAAATCTGTGGGCTGCCCTTACCGAGCTTAGTCTGCGAGCCAACACAGTTTCCCTGGGTGGCGCCGCTGCCATGCACAAGCTGTTTGGAGCCACAGGTGAGGGTTGTGTAAGCAGAGAGGACCAAAGATTGGAGACCACCCCAAGGGATGCAGCCTGCCCCCAGTCAGACACACTGCCCCTTCTGCTTAACACTACACCTCAAAATTATAATACTACTTGGGTTTTAAAAGGCATCAGAATCACCGCGGCCTTTGTTTCGAAAGAAATATTGTCTGCGAGAGTCTGCCATGGTCTCCAAAAATATTTGCTCAACACCACTTCTACATTTCAGAACAAATTGCATCAAGTCCTCCAACAGAACTGTGAAGAAAGTGATGCAATCAGTTATAAAATATGGCTGATGGTCACTGTTGCGAGTTGTTCCTCATTTAGCAAAAACAACACTGAATTCAAAACATACATCAGCGAACTTAAAGCACCGAAACTTAAGTGAGACTTAAGATTGCCGACAGTGGAAATGTATTTCATGAGATGGGGCACCTGAGGTCACAAAAAAATGTATTTGCCATAATATAGCTAGAATTGTACACATGATCGATGCACAGTGGATATTAATCATAATAAACGTAAATGCAAGTTCATGCACCTACATTAGAATTATCCTTTAGGCCTGAAGTTGTATAAAGCCTCCAACTATTTCAGTCCTTCACATTGGAATAGTTTTAAACAAATGGGTTAAAATCTTTGAATGGTACCTCCATGTAGTCAAGACCAAATATAGTTTTCAGGTGAAGTAGGGTTAGAGAGCAGGGGATAATTGGACCTGGGATTGCAGACATAATTCAGTCCCAAGTTTAAAGTTATTCATTCTGTCCTTATTTTTGTATTTCCATTATAAATTCCTATGTCCTCATTTATAATGGAAACCGCCTATGTAAACTTCTCACAATATAATTATACCCTCCTGCCAATGGTGGCATTGCAATGAGAGGGAATGTGTACAGACGTAAGATTTTTTATAGATAGCTGGGGTGTGATTTCATTTAATTTTAAAATTTCTGCTATTACTAATGGCCTTAAAATAGATAAAAAATTCCACACATTATGGAATTAAATTAAAGAAAGAAAGAGGGAGCTTGCATTTATACAGTAGTTTTCACACCGTCAGGAAATTGCAAAATGCTTCACAGGCAATGAACTACTTTTGTGTAGTTAATTTATTTTGACATCTAAAATATAAAACAGCAAGTATAGTTTAGCTGTTGCAACTTTACCTTCCACCTTTGGTCTATTTATGGTGTTAGCCGATTGGTAGCACTGTTGCCTCTGTGTCAGAAGATTGTGCATTTAAGTCTCACTCCAGATGCTTGAGCACATAATCTAGGCTGACACTTCAGGGAAGTGCTGGGGGAGTGCTGCAGTGTCAGAGGTAATATCTTTCAGATGAGATGTTAAACCAAGGCCCTGTTTACCCTTTCAAACAGACGTAAAAAATCCCATGGCACTATTCGAAGAAGAGCAGGAGGGTTCTCCTGATGCCCTTGCCAACATTTATCCCTCAACCAACAGCACCAAAAATAGAGTATCTGGTCATTTATCGTTTGTGAGGTCTTGCAGTGCACAAACTGACTGCTCCATTTCCCTACGTTATAACAGTGACTACACCTCAAAAGCACTTCATCGGCTCTGAAGCACTTTGGGATGTCCTGAGGTCGTGAAAGGTGCTATATAAATATAAGTTCTTCCTTCTCTTTCTTTATCTCAAAAGCGTAACATTTATCTTCCAATGTTCCAAGCACACTAACCAAGAAAAAGCAAAGTAATCACAATTTAAAAAAAAAATTATGGCAGTAATTTAAAAATTAATCTAAGTATTTCAAGAATATTTCAACCTGAATTGGCAAATGTTTCAGGCTTTCGTCCATTTCTCAAATTTCTATTACACTGTTATTCGAAGATGTTGCAGAAACTCAGCTTTCCATTTTTATATCATCTGTTTAGTCGTTAAAAGATTATTAATATTCCAAATACTTGTTGCACAAAACAGCAGTTTACTGACAGTCTCTACTATTGAAAGCCATAATAAATGCATGATCTGTGAGATTTACAATATTTACAAAAGACATTCACAAATTCACTTATACTATGGAGTCAAGTTATTACATGTATGTTTACAAAATATTAAAACTTAGCATTATTTTTAGTTGAATGTTATAGTTCCGATCATTGGGGGATTAGTTTTACGCTCGGGCTTGAATGAGTTCTGATCTATCTGAAGCTTGTCATGAACATCATAAGCCAATAGTTCAGAAGCATTAGTTTCTTTCACATCAGATTAACATTCAGTTTTCAAGGGTTAGACACTTTCCTCATTTTATCATGACAGCCTTGCTCAGCATATAATCCCAAAACTATAACAATTACAATTACTGCCGGGGGGTATTAACCAGACACTTGTTGCCTAAAATTCATGATCGTAGAATACTCTAACAATCAAATGTTGGTGATTTAATTTGTTCCTTCATAAATTACGTCTAAGCTTTTCTTTGAATTTTCTAAAGTGACGGTATTGTCATATTACATCATATCATATCATACATATCCTCTCATTCAATGACATCTCAAGCACATATTCAAGCTGTCAGATTCAATCTGCATATTTTGACTGGGGTCAGATAGACCCTTTTAAAGTTGGTAAATCCCAGATGATTTATAGAGTTGTGTCGTGACTAGCAGTGTGATATGATGAATATCTCCCGAGCTGAGCCTGACTAAATAACTCACAGGTGAGAAAAGGCACGAATGAATAATGGACAGCCACAGACGAGAGAGATTTATCACATCGCACTATTGCCCATGACAATTTCTGATCATAAAGCTATACTGTATAGTTCTTCATCACTCAAATCCTCCACACACCACTGTTATATCCAACAGTTGCAACTGAAGAAAAATGTAGAGATATCTGTCTTCTTAATAGAGATTTAGGTTTGAACTCCATATTGCATTCTCCCAATGGGTTGTGTAAAACATATTCCTCATATCATTACTCCAAGGAGTAACTCTACATTGCACATTTATCTACAAGGACCTCCTCACCAAAGTGGCTCAGGAGATTTAGAACAGAAATGGCCTCCTAATTTAGCTTGCTGGCTCATCTTGTGGAACGAATGCACAAATATTATATAATAGTAAAAATAATGATCAATTCTCTCATCTGAAAGCTGCTTCCATTTGGTACAGTAAATTATAACATTTATTTATCTATTTGTTTACCAATAGGATAGATTGAAGAAATCCTACTGGATTCAAACCATTCAAAGTTCCAATTGGTGGCACATGCAATACAGATTGATTAATTTGAACTATTCCAGCTCTTGTCCATTTCTGGCTAAATTGTCCATCTAGATATCTCATGAAAGCAGCTGAACATCACTGCAGATCCTGACAGAATTGATATGTTTATTACCACAGAGCATTTTACTTCTCACCAATAAGCAGGCTGGTCAACTCTGTTCAAGAATTACCCAGTTTCATAAATCACACATACATGTACTTTTTTTATTTGTTCATGGGATGTGGGTGTGGCTGGCGAGGCCGGCATTTATTGCCCATCCTTAATTGTCCTTGAGAAGGTGGTGGTGAGCCGCCTTCTTGAACTGCTGCAGTCCGTGTGGTGAAGGTTCTCCCACAGTGCTGTTAGGAAGGGAGATCCAGGATTTTGACCCAGCGACGATGAAGGAACAGCGATATATTTCCAAGTCGGGATGGTGTGTGACTTGGAGGGGAACGTGCAGGTGGTGTTGTTCCCATGTGCCTGCTGCCCTTATCCTTCTAGGTGGTAGAGGTCGCGGGTTTGGGAGGTGCTGTCGAAGAAGCCTTGGCGAGTTGCTGCAGTGCATCCTGTGGATGGTACACACTGCAGCCACAGTGTGCCGGTGGTGAAGGGAGTGAATGTTTAGGGTGGTGGATGGGGTGCCAATCAAGTGGGCTGCTTTCTCCTGGATGGTGTCGAGCTTCTTGAGTGTTGTTGGAGCTGCATTCATCCAGGCAAGTGGAGAGTATTCCATCACACTCCTGACTTGTGCCTTGTAGATGGTGGAAAGGCTTTGGGGAGTCAGGAGGTGAGTCACTCATCACAGAATACCCAGCCTCTCACCTGCTCTTGTAGCCACAATATTTATATGGCTGGTCCAGTTAAGTTTCTGGTCAATGGTGACCCCCAGGATGTTGATGGTGGGGGATTCAGCGATGGTAATGCCGTTGAATGTCAAGGGGAGGTGGTTAGACTCTCCCTTGTTGGAGATGGTCATTGCCTGGCACTTATCTGGCGCGAATGTTACTTGCCACTTATCAGCCCAAGCCTGGATGTTGTCCAGGTCTTGCTGCATGCGGGCACGGACTGTTTCATTATCTGAAGGGTTATGAATGGATCTGAACACTGTGCAATCATCAGCGAACATCCCCATTTCTGACCTTATAATGGAGGGAAGATCATTGATGAAGCAGCTGAAGATAGTTGGGCCAAGGACACTGCCCTGAGGAACTCCTGCAGCAATGTCCTGGGGCTGAGATGATTGGCCTCCAACAACCACTACCATCTTCCTTCATGACAGGTATGACTCCAGCCACTTGAGAGTTTGTGCCCTGATTCCCATTGACTTTAATTTTACTCGGGCTCCTTGGTGCCACACTTGGTCAAATGCTGCCTTGATGTCAAGGGCAGTCACTCTCACCTCACCTCTGGAATTCAGCTCTTTTGTCCATGATTGGACCAAGGCTGTAATGAGGTCTGGAGCCGAGTGGTCCTGGCGGAACCCAAACTGAACGTCAGTGAGCAGGTTATTGGTGAGTAAGTGCCATTTGATAGCACTGTCAACGACACCCTCCATCACTTTGCTGATGATTGAGAGTAGACTGATGGGGCGGTAATTGGCCAGATTGGATTTGTCCTTCTTTTTGTGGACAGGACATACCTGGGCAATTTTCCACATTGTCGGGTAGATGCCAATGTTGTAGCTGTACTGGAACAGTTTGGCTAGAGGCATGGCTAGTTCTGGAGCACAGGTCTTCAGCACTACAGCTGGGATGTTGTCAGGGCCCATAGCCTTTGCTGTATCCAGTGCACTCAGCCGTTTCTTGATATCACGCGGAGTGAATCGAATTGGCTGAAGACTGGCTTCTGTGATGGTGGGGACATCGGGAGGAGGCCGAGATGAATCATCCACTCGGCGCTTCTGGCTGAAGATGGTTGCAAACACTTCAGCCTTGTCTTTTGCACTCACGTGCTGGACTCCGCCATCATTGAGGTTGGGGATGTTTGCAGAGCCTCCTCCTCCCGTTAGTTGTTTAATTGTCCACCACCATTCACGACTGGATGTGGTAGGACTGCAGAGCTTTGATCTGATCCGTTGGTTGTGGAATTGCTTAGCTCTGTCTACAGCATGTTGCTTCCACTGTTTAGCGTGCATGTAGTCCTGAGTTGTAGCTTCACCAGGTTGGCACCTCATTTTTAGGTACACCTGCTGCTGCTCCTGGCATGCTCTTCTACACTCCTCATTGAACCAGGGTTGATCCCCTGGCTTGTTGGTAATGGTAGAGTGAGGAATATGCCGGGCCATGAGGTTACAGATTGTGCTGGAATACAATTCTGCTGCTGCTGATGGCCCACAGCGCCTCATGGATACCCAGTTTTGAGCTGCTAGATCTGTTCTGAATCTATCCCATTTCGCACGGTGGTAGTGCCACACAACATGTTGGATGGTGTCCTCAGTGCGAAGACGGGACGTCATCTCCACGATGACTGTGCGGTGGTCAATCCTACCAATACCGTCATGGACAGATGCACCTGCGACAGGTAGATTGGTGAAGACGAGGTCAAGTAGATTTTTCCTTCGTGTTGGTTGACTCACCAGCTGCCGCAGGCCCGGTCTGGCAGCTATGTCCTTCAGGACTCAGCCAGATCAGTCAGTAGTGGTGGTACCGAGCCACTTTTGGTGATGGACATTGAAGTCCCCCACCTAGAGTAGATTAATATGCCTTAAAATAAAATCAGACATCTTTGAAAAGGCCACCTCACTTAATTGTATTGGGGATCATTGACAGCCATAAAAAGATATCCAGTAAGGCTAATCCAAATCAGGAACATAGTAATGCAAGAAGAGAGACAATTAACTACAACTTTTTGAGACACTACAGCTGACTGAGACAATGCAGCAGACATTGGTAGGGTTACGTTTCCCCCAGTCTAATCTATCAACTGGAGCAGAAAACATGGACTACACCATCCTGCTGACCTGGCCCACTCCCAATGGTCGTTAGAAATGGGACCAATGCCCCAGAGTTGAGGAAACAAGTAAGGGACCTTAGGACTGCAGCTGCTTCTCTCACTACATTGAGAGTTACCCCAATGAATTCTATAGTCAAATGACTCCCCATTCCAGCTACACTGAATCAATAAATTTATTTTAAAAATTAACTATGGGTATCCTGAACTTGCTTTTCTACGTTAAAGCTTACAGCCTTTAATTTTTTTCACCCTGTTATTTATCAATACTGTTGTTAACAAGTTGACCTAAAGTGTGTCCAGCTGCAGCTTCTGGCTAACCGCATTTCGGAGCTGGAGCTGCCGGTGGATTCGCTGTGGAGCATCTGTGATGCTGAAATTATCGTGGACAGCACGTTCAGTGAGGTGGTCACACCGCAGGCAAAGATTACACAGACAGAAAGGAAATGGGTGACCGCCAGGCAGAGTAAATGGACGAGGCAGGGAGAGCAGGAGTCCCCTGGGGCCATCACCCTCTCAAACAGATATACCGTTTTGAATACTGTTGGGGGAGATGGCTTATCAGGGGAAAGCAGCAAGAGCCAAGTTTGTGGCACCACGGGTGGCTCTGCTGCACAGGAGGGGAGGAAGAAGAGTGGCAGGGCTATAGTGATAGGGGATTCAATTGTAAGGGGAACAGATAGGCATTTCTGTGGCCGCAAACGTGATTCCAGGATGGTATGTTGCCTCCCTGGTGCGAGGGTCAAGGATGTTGTGGAGCGGCTGCAGGACATTCTGGAGGGGGATGGTGAACAGCCAGTAGTCCATATGGGTACCAACGACATAGGTAAAAAAAGGGATGAGGTCCTGCAAGGTGAATTTAAGGAGTTAGGAGATAAATTAAAAAGCAGGACTTCAAAGGTAGTGATCTCAAGATTACTACCAGTGCCACGTGCTAGTGAGTATAGGAACAGGCGAATGGACAGGATGAATGCGTGGCTGCAGGGATGGTGTAGGAGGGAGGGGTTTAGATTCCTGGGACATTGGGACCTGTTCTGGGGAAGGTGGGACCTGTACAAGCGGGACGGGTTATACCCGAGCAGGACCGGGACCAATGTCCTCGCGGGGGTGTTTGCTAGTGCTGTTGGGGAAGGTTGAAACTGGAGTGGCAGGGGGATGGGAACCAGAGCGGGGAGTCAGAAGGGAGTAAAGTTGAGAGCAGCAAGAGAGGGGAAGACCCAGGGAAAATTTTACAATACAAATAGTACAAACAGTTGTTCAAGAACAAGTGAAAGGGAAAAGCGTAGAGCAGCAGAAAGTAAGTGTACTTTAGGCACTACAGATAAAGTGAAAACTAAAAGGTGTAAGGCGATTAACCCAGCATCAAAGCTGAAGGTCAGGCTAGGGTGTGTGGCCCAACTAAGAGTTCTATATACAAATGCATGGAGTATAAGGAATAAATTAAATGAACTACAGGTTCAAATTCAAATTGGAGGGTATGACATGATAGCTATTACTGAGACATGGCTGCAGGATGGTCAGGATTGGGAACTAAATATATCGGGTTATAAGGTCTACAGGAGAGACAGGGAAAATAGAAGAGGGGGAGGAGTAGCCTTGATGATTAGAGATGAAATCACTTCAATGATAAAGGAGGATATAACGAGAGGTAAGCAGCCAACAGAGACCTTATGGGTTGAATTAAGAAATAGGAAAGGATCTAAGACTATATTGGGAGTTGTGTATAGGACCCCTGGCAGCAGGTCTGAAGTGCTAGATTGTATAAATGCAGAGATTAGACAAGCGTGTAAGAAAGGCATAGTGGTCTTAATGGGGGACTTTAACCTTCACATAGATTGGGAAAAGCAGACTAGCAACTGTCAGAAAGGTAGTGAATTTCTTGACTGTGTCCGGGATAGTTTTTTACAGCAGTATGTCCTAGAGGCAACAAGGGGGCAAGCCATACTAGATTTAGTAATGAGTAATGAACCAGATTTAGTTAATGGCTTAACTGTACGCAAACATCTATCCAATAGCGATCATAACATCATCGAGTTCAATGTAGTGTTTGAAAGGGAAAAAAGTGAATCAGCTGCTAAGATTCTAGACTTGGGCAAGGCCGACTTCAATGGGATGAGACAGAGACTGTCCACAGTAAACTGGGCAAATCTGTTAATGGGTAAAATGACTGATGATCAGTGGAAAATGTTTAAAGAAACATTTAACGTGATACAGAATCGGTTAATACCCTTGAGGGGCAAGAACTCTACCTGCCAAAAAAAACAGCCATGGGCAACTAAAGAGGTAAGGGACAGTATAAGGCATAAGGAAAGGGCATACAAAAAGGCAAAAAATCTCGCAGATCCTGGCGAATGGGAAAGATACAAAGATCAACAAAGGGTCACAAAACAGATAGTAAGAGCTACAAAAAGAGAGTATGAAAAGAAACTTGCAAGGGATATCAAAACCAATACGAAGAACTTTTATAGTTACGTTCGGAAAAAGAGGGTGGTCAGGAGCAGTGTTGGCCCCTTAAAAACTGAAAGTGGGGATATTGTCATTGACAACGGGGAAATGGCGGACATGTTGAACGATTACTTTGCGTAAGTATTTACAGTAGAAAAAGAGGATAGCATGCCGGAAATCTCAAGATAACTAATACTGAATCGGGGACAGGGACTCGATAAAATTAACATAAGTCAAGCAACAATAATGAAGAAAATAATAGCACTAAAGAGTGACAAATCCCCAGGACCAGATGGTTTCCATCCCAGGATTTTAAAGGAAGTAGGTGAGCACATTGCAGATGCCCTAACTATAGTCTTTCAAAGTTCTCTAGATTCAGGAACTTCCCTCTAGATTGTAAAATTGCACATATCACTCCGCTTTTTAAGAAAGGAGAGAGGGAAACCGGGGAATTATAGACCAGTTAGCCTAACATCTGTGTGGGGAAAATGCTGGAGTCTATAATTAAGGATAGGGTGACTGAACACCTCGAGAATTTTCAGTTAATCAGAGAGAGCCAACATGGATTTGTGAAAGGTAGTTCATGCCTGACAAACCTGATTGAATTTTTTGAAGAGGTGACTAAAGTAGTTGACAGGGGAATGTCAATGGATGTTATTTATATGGACTTCCAGAAGGCATTTGATAAGGTCCCACATAAGTGACTGTTAACAAAGATAGAAGCCCAAGGAATCGAGAGAAAAGTACGGACTTGGTTAATAAGTTGGCTGAGCGAAAGGCGACAGAGAGTAGGGATAATGGGTAGGTACTCACATTGGCAGGATGTGACTAGTGGAGTCCCACAGGGATCTGTCTTGGAGCCTCAATTATTCACAATATTAATTAATGACTTAGATGAAGGCATAGAAAGTCTCATATCTAAGTTTGCCGAAGACACAAAGATTGGTGGCATTGTAAGCAGTGTAGATGAAAACATAAAATTACAAAGCGATATTGATAGATTAGGTGAATGGGCAAAACTGTGGCAAATGGAATTCAATGTAGAAAAATGTGAGGTCATCCACTTTGGATCAAAAAAGGATAGAACAGGGTACTTTCTAAATTGTAAAAAGTTAAAATCAGTGGATGTCCAAAGGGACCTAGGGGTTCAGGTACATAGATCATTGAAGTGTCATGAACAGGTGCAGAATATAAACAGTAAGGCTAATGGAATGCTGGCCTTTATATCTAGAGGACTCAAGTACAAGGGGGCAGAAGTTATGCTGCAGCTATACAAAACCCTGGTTAGACTGCACCTGGAGTACTGTGAGCAGTTCTGGGCACCGCACCTTCGGAAGGACATATTGGCCTTGGAGGGAGTGCAGCGTATGTTTACTAGAATGATACCCGGACTTCAAGGGTTAAGTTACGAGGAGAGATTACACAAATTGGGGTTGTATTCTCTGGAGTTTCGAAGGTTAAGGGGTGATCTGATCGAAGTTTATAAGATATTAAGGGGGACGGATAGAGTGGATAGAGAGAAACTATTTCCGCTGGTTGGGGATTTTAGGAGCAGGGGGCACAGTCTAAAAATTAGAGCCAGACCTTTCAGGAGCGAGATTAGAAAACGTTTCTACACACAAAGGGTGGTAGAAGTTTGGAACTCTCTTCCGCAAACGGCAATTGATACTAGCTCAATTGCTAAATTTAAATGTGAGATAGATAGCTTTTTGGCAACCAAAGGTATTAAGGGATATGGGCCAAAGGCGGGTATATGGAGTTAGATCACAGATCAGCCATGATCTTATCAAATGGTGGAGCAGGTGCGAGGGGCTGAATGGCCTACTCCTGTTCCTATGTTCCTAAACTCTCTAGGAAACAATGAATATCCACAGTATTTTAATACAAGATGCCTCAGCTCCCAACCAGTGGTATTTTGGGACTGATAGCTCAGTCAGCCATTGCAGAAAACCTGCCACACGGCAGGTAACAATTCACGCAAGATCGGGCGCCAAATAAAAAAATAATACCTACTATTTTTTTTCTAACCCGGAGCTTGAAATTTACAAACACCGGGCAATCTGCAAAGGCCCCTTACCATGCTGCAATTGAACTCTGATTGACCTATTTACACTAGCTCCCCACGGGGATTATCTGAGTCGTGGCCTTAAAAGGATAGCCCAGGTTGGCAGCTTGACATCACTAATAGAGTCCAGGCTATTTGTGATGAATGCTATGGGCAATCAGCTGATTTACTTTAATTATCTACAAATAGACTCTCTGAAAGGAGACATTTAATTCAGAGCCTGCTGACAATGTGGAGAAATATGAAAGTGGGGATATATGAGAGCTTGATTCCCCATTGCACTGAGCTCAGCTCTTTATTGAACTATGGGATAAAGAGTCACTAAAAAGAATCCATGCGTAGCCCCACAATTAAAGGGGGGAGGAAATGGAGGGGCAGTTGCCCTTGGACCACTGGGACTCATAGATACCAGTTAAGGGAGGTGCTGGAGGTTCCTCTTTACCTCTGAATGTTTAGACATGATGGGGGTACTAGGATCAAAATAGAAGGATATCCTGAAAATACTGCTCAGGGCAAGAAGGTTCTTAATTCAGTATTATTTTAGATTATATTCTTGTTAGTCTGTAATACAACATAAGTAAACCACAACACAGTACAATCAGCTTGAGAACAAATAAGCTCATGAAAATGTGTATTATTTCAAGCAATCATCCACAGGCTTAATTATTTGAAGGCTATTATTTAATTCTAAATGGTGACGTTTTTAGAATGTATTGAGGCACCTGAAAGTCAAAATATGTTGTTCGAAGGTCGAGTTACTTCAGTGTCATCATGCACATTTAGAAAAAAGACACAGATTGCAAATTGTGAAACATTTCTTTATCTTGGAATGACAGAATTGACAAGTAAATTAGTTACATTTATAGTGGTGATGGTGCTACATCAGAATTTACAAGTTACACTCAGTGTCTGTGAGCAAGAAAAATAGTCTTCATGAACTGAGCCAAAACATTACATTTGTATTTTACAAAAACTTCCCAAAATGCAACCTTTTTTTGATCACTTTGTGTTCTTGCAAACATTCTTTTCAGAATAGCAACATTGGATTTGAGCTGCACCTTACAAGCATGCAGTCCAGATGGACATGAGCCATCCATTAGAACGTTCCCAGTACCCCCAATAGTGTGATTAGAGCTACTTGCTTGAGTAGAGGGTAAAGACTAACACACACTGCTGAATGTCCTGTTTCCATGTTGTAATTCAACACCCCCTCCCCTCTCCCGATCACCTCCCTCCCCCAGCCAGTCCAATTTCTAGGCCCATCTTTCTATCCAGCATGATCTCCAAAAATGCCTCCAGGAAGGCTGCTGTTTGTCATCCTGGTCTTGCTGCAGCCATTTCCATGGCTCAGCAAGCAGTACAGCTTTAAGGTTAGCAGCAGACCTTTAAGAGCTGCTGGCACCAGGTAAGATGCCCCTTTGCTTCATGCACTATGCACAAGAAGCAATATTATGCTTGCATTATAGCACAGGGCCAGCACCCAAAGAGCAACATTCTTTCCTCATCACCAGGACAAAAGGCTTCTAAAGCTTTGATTAGATTTCAGCTAGTGTCTCAAACATACAGCCGGACAGTTGAGTTTCATTATGCATAACTGAGACTTTGCAACCATGATGCCGACAAGGTATGTTTGTTTAATATTGAAAGAGCCACAGAAAATCTCACACAACTTGTGCTAGTAATACTTCAAATGCCAGGGTTTTCCAAATGTACAACATAACTTTATTTTACAGAGTAGTTTTATCAGTGACAGTGTGCTCACGAGAAATAAGGTTTGCTAACTGAGTTTAAACCTGGGGGCAGTAATGTTCAATTTCAGAAGTATAGGGTCGGCTGTCTGTTATACACTCCGCCTCCATTTACGTTTCCATTGAAGTCCATTCCATTGAATATCAACGGGACAGCAAAATTGCACGAACCATGATTCCTGAATGCATCACACAGCCATCTTTAAGTTGCAATGGTAAGAATTTAAATTTCTGCTTAGTGACCAGACACAGACAAAGAGGATATCATTTTACAATAATCTTTACTTCACGATTTCATTGACTGTTTACCAGACAAAGCAATCATAGAATCGTATCTGGGGAGTGGAGCTCAAGACCTCGGGGTGGTCAAGCTCCAGTCTTGGGGGTCTTTCTCTGGTAGTCGACATAGTCAACTGAGTTCTTCTTCACCTTCTCCTGAGCGTTGGTGTGCGTCTTGCTGTGAGTGCTGCTGTGCTTCTTCTGTGAGCTGTTTATGTATCTTATCAGAACCCATAGTTCATGCAGTATTTGCCTTTGGCCGTTGCAGACTGCAGATGTTGGTGAAATCACAGTCTGTAGGCACATCCTACCTTATGTCTCAGCAAAGCACCATCCTGCCAGAAAGCAGTAAACAATGATCCTTTTCACTACATGTCAATGGCCTAAATTCCTAGCATTCTGACTTTGCTTTATTCAACGTCTCTGGTATGAGGCTTTTCGTAATCAACATTATTTCAATCCTTCATGATGGTAACAATTTCCCAGGGGGGGCTAAGCAAAATATCTGAATGCGAATAAAACTGGGGCTCCACTTTGAGATATCCTTAAACACGTGAAGGGAGTAAGACTGATCATGTGTTCTCATTTAATTGAGCCATGCAGATCTGAACAGACCATGAGTACAACAGCGAGTTGTAATTGTTATGAAGCTTTCAAAGCATAGGTTTTCAAATTGGTGTTACTAGACGCTAAGGGGTCGATGAGAAGATGGCATTGGGTCCCCGAGATCATTAGAAATCAGTCCGACTGTGAATTTCTGAATTTTTCTGTAGTTGTTGATCTGCTATCATGTTATTTCTGTTGCTAAGTACATTAATTAAACACTTTGGTCCCCTAAAATCCGTGAATGTTTCCAGCAGGCTTAAATGCTGAGTTGGACCCGCCAGGAATCTCCGCTTCTGACCCCAGGGTCAGTGGGATGTTCTCTGACTTGCATGCCAATGGAGAGCACACACACACACCACTAAGGGCACCCACAGGGCATTGGCCATACAGGGAAGACTGGAAAGTGTGGAGGAGAGGGCTCTTCTTATGAGTATGGAGGAGTTGGGGGGGGGCTGAAGTTCTGGGTCCCCTCCTGGAAACAGCTTTATTGTTCCCTCAGGGCCTTTCAGCTTTGAAACAAAACAAATGAGAGGTATACGAGAGAGTAGGTTGCATGGAAAAGATACATTTGGAACACTACTTCCAATTGAACTATAATGGTAGGTCAGAGAGGTGGTGGTTCAAACTAAAAAAAGGGAAATTTAGAACTAACAACAAGAAATAATTCACAAAACGGGTAATCAACATTAGGGTTGGATTTCCAGATAGGATAGCGAAGGTAAAACATTCTGGAATTATTGAAGAATCAGCTTGATGCTGCGATGGGGAAATTAAAGGTTCTTTCTGGCTGGATCAGGGTGAAGCAAAAGGCCTTCCACACCTGTATCTATATTGGTATCTTGAGATGTTTTAGAGGGGAGGGAGAGGAATGTGGAGATTGATCTTGGATGATTTTTCTCTTGCAGCTAGTTCAGTTTGTTTAGGTTTTGAAATATGAGCTATTATTAAGCAATCAATATTGGAGTTAGGTAATGAGGTAGAGGGAAATGTGGAGATTTCCACTGGTGAGAATCATGCTCTATTAGTATTTAGATCAATATTGATTTTTATTGACTTTTTCAGTCAGCCATTTATTGCACATCATAATAAAGTGGTTTGGTTAAATGCCTTTAACTTGCAGGAGAAAACCTATCAAAGAGCTTAATTCATATCCATGTGCTATTCTTATTAAGGGGATGGAGATATTATAATATCTGTTTTTTGTTGTATGAAGTACAACCTTTAATCAAAATGTATGTTGCCTTCTACATGTCCAGGAGACAGGTTAAAGGGGCACCATCTTCATGGAGCAGCATTGGCAAACCTGTTACATTTGTTCCAAGCACATGATACGACGATATGAATGGTGTCAAACTCACCATCGTGTCACTTCTACATGACACACCCTGCCCACTATCAAACAAAAGAATCCTTTGCTGAATGTTAATAAACTTACAAAAAAAGAGTGAGCAATAATATAAAATTAAAACAATGCACACTTAACCAAACATGTCCTGGGGCTCTTTTCTCTAGAAAAGAGAAGGCTGAGGGGTGACCGAACAGAGGCCTTTAAAACTATGAAGGGGTTTGATAAGGTAGACGTACAGAAGATGTTTCTGCTTGTGGGGAGACCAAAACTAGGGGCTATAAATTTAAGATAGTCACTAATAAATCCAATAGGGAATTAAGGAGAAACTGGTGAGAATGTGGAACATGCTACCACATGGAGTAGTTGAGGCAAATATCATAGATGCATTTAAGGGGAAGCTAGATACATACATGAGGTAGAAAGGAATGGAAGGTTATGCTGATAGGATGAGATGAAGTAGGGTGGAAGGAGGTTTGTGTGGATCATAAACACTGGCATAGGCCAGTTGGGCCGAATGGCCTGTTTCTGTGCAGTAAATTCTATGCATTTCTGTGCTTTTCCTGTCCACAAAAGCCTTACTTCTATTGCCGTGCTTTTCTGCCAACATTTTTCATTGTAAATTGTTATGTCAACATTTCCCATTCAATATTGCTATGTCACTGTCGCGATGTATTGGGAAACTCTGGCCCCTAGGTGGCTTTGTGGAGCAGGTTTCTGAAGCGATCTCCCAGCTTTGGCACCATCTTGTATTTATAGTAGAAAATCATATTTAATCAACTGACTATGGGCAACAACATGGGCAATTTAGTAGTCAACAACAATTAAAACTGTTCCAAAAAAAATACCATAATATTCCTCAAGCACAACATTTCCTCATGATGATATCTCTCCTATAAAGTTCAAAATAAAGATCTGGATCTTTAAATCATACAGCAAACAATAACACACACACAGTAGGAGTAAACTTCTGTTTCTGTGAACCTGAGAATTTTTGTCAAAGCTGTGCTGAAAATCAAAATAATGTTTAAAACCTGATCAGGCCCCTTTTCCATTGGTAGCTCATTATTTTAGTTTCATGTTTCCCCTTCCACAGACCTTAGCTGTCAAGCATATCTGTTCTTTTCTCTGGAGCAGAGAACAATGATTTGCTCATAGCCCACATTACCAAAGGAGCAGCATTATATTAGGGAAAGCAGTATCAATTATTATAGGAACATAGGAATTGCTAGACGAGAAAAGATCAAGGCCCATCCAGCTTGTCCTCTATCATGCTGGTAGTCACATGATACAATGATAATGGAGTTGCTGCCTAATCATAGCAATCAATCATAGCAATCAATCTCTATCAATTAGTACACTAATTACTACACTAAATATTTGAACAGGAGTATAGAAAGAGCATGTGGCAGTACTGCTCCTGCAGGGAATGTATAGATTTTGTTTTGCGAACATGGACAAAGGCCATGATACAAAAACATGCCGGCAGCAAAGCAATTTGATTTGGAATTACACTTGAAGGGGTCATTTGTAGAATAATAGGACCTGAGATTTGTTTGAAATTATTTAATGTTTATGATTGAAAATTTGATTTTGATACAATCAGATAGAGTTGTTTGGTTATAAATGAGCAAGATATCTTTGTAAAGAATGAAGTCAACCAGAGATCTTGTAATTAAGGAATTATGAAAATAAATAGCTTGCTTAAACAGGATGTTTAACAGTCCTCTCAAGGCCTTTAACAGTAATACACAACATAATAAAAATTAATTCATTAGAAATAACTTTATAAATTGTAATTTTTTACAATACTAATGTAATTTGGAGGAAGAAAAGAATGAAGCCAGCATTATCAATGAAAAATAGGCCAGGAATCTGCTCCATTTCTCCCGGGACCATTATTGACCATTCCTTCCCTACCCTCCACATATAAATGACAGCGGGAAAGGCAGGGGCTGAGTCCCTAAATGATTTCCATCATGTCAGCCCATGTTACTGCTGC
Organism: Heptranchias perlo; assembly: GCF_035084215.1. NCBI lineage: Eukaryota > Metazoa > Chordata > Chondrichthyes > Hexanchiformes > Hexanchidae > Heptranchias > Heptranchias perlo. The sequence goes on from NC_090341.1 coordinate 46,001,207, forward strand.
TTCCCAGGACCAGGAAGGTGGCGGTAGGACCCAGGAAGCAGCAGTAATGGCCCTGAGGTCCCCCCACAGAGGGAAAGGGCTTGTAGCAGCATTCACACCCTCCAATTAGGTCCTCATTTTCCCTCTTGTGTAGGCCTTGGTCTCTGGTTGCTGAATCCTAAGGGAGTCCTGCCCCTTTACCTACCTGGCCACATGCTCTGGTGCTTCAATGAGTCAGGGTTTTGGTGGTGTCGGTGGGGCAGACAGAATTCTTACCCCACAGCAACACCGTCGGTGGGAGGACAATCCTGACCATTTTCTACTGTACCAGACAAAAGAACTAGAGCCCTGAAATTAGAGTGAAGTACTAGCGGGTGAATGCTTACAGCATCATCTGAAGTTCCTCTCTGCTATTTTAGTGGGGATGTTAACCTATTTATTTTAAACAGGTTAAAACTAGGGGCTCGATTTTCGCACCAGCGATCGGGTGCGTTGGTGGCGGGGGGGCTGCGAAAATCGAGGATTCCCGGGGCGGGTCGGGAGCCCGGCTCCAACAAGCCCCATTTCCGGGTTCCCCACTGACGCGCTGACTTGTGCGCGCAGCTCCCACATGTGGGACTCCCGCCGGCTTGAAGTACTTGATCAGGTACTTCTGGTTGTTTACAGACCTGATTGACCTGATATTTTAGCAGGGATGGGATTTTGCAACTGACTGGGACTGTTTCCCGTACTGGGGGAAACACTCTCAGTTCAAATGGACGTGTTGCAGCCATCAGCCTGTGGCAGCTGCAAAGGTCCATTTGACAGGTGGGGGGAGGAGACCCTCACTCATTGCAGGAGGCCACTCTGTCACTTTGGACAAAGTTTGGCCTCCGCCACCCTCCTCCTAACAATAAAATTCACCAACTTGCACACTTACCCCGGTGTCCAGACACATTTACCTACCTTGCGGACCCCCTCAGATGTACATCTTCCGGATGGGGGCCGCCGTAGCTGCAGTCATGACCTCGTCGGAGGGCGAACAGCATCACCAGCCTCGCCGGCCACGCCGTCCACCTCTGACACGTGGAGCTCCACAACACAGTGCTGTGACACATCCACCTGCACAGCAGGAGCGGGGGCTACCGCAGAGAGAGATGCATCGCAGAGGGCACTACCCTCGCCACAGGGTCCACAGACCAAGGCTCAGCCTCCTGGACCTCTCTGAGCAGCAGTGCACACGGAGGCTCAGAGTCACTCGACATTTAGTCGTGGATATCTGCAGCCTCCTTCATGCCGAGCTGCTCCCGGCTGGCCCGAGCACCATCTTCTTACCTGTCGCTGTCAAAGTCACCACTGCCCTCAACAACTTCTCCTCCGCATCCTTCCAGGGTGCCACCGGGGACATCGCCGACGTCTCTCAGCCGTCTGCACAAAAGAGCCCTGCAAATACACCTACACCCACTCTGCAGTGACACAATGGGTGGCATCAGTGGTGGGTCGTCATAGTGATCCTCAGGAAAGGGCATTATTGCACAAACCAGACAAGATTCGCAAAGACGTGGCAGTAGTAGTGCCAATATAATATGTGATGTGAGTTGGTCAGAAATTAAATATAAGTTAAAACCATGACAAACCCTCAAACACCCTTGTGCATCCCCTTCATGCTCACAACACGTTTGCCTTACGCTGCCTACTGCACATATGTGATGCATGCCCTGTGGCTGCAGCACAGGTAGTGGCAGGTTGAGTGAGGCTGACTGTGAAAGAGATGCATGAGAGGGTGAGTATGAGATCGAGCCATGAGATTGTATGAGGATTGGGTTGAGTGGTAGTGGCGGGATGAGTACTGGCGAGATGAGTAAGTGCAGGTAAGATGAGGATGAGGTTTGAGTGGGTGTGAGGGGTGATGTGACAGAGTAGTGTTGGCAGTGCAGAAGGAGATGTGGGGTGGGGGCGGTGATGTGGCAGACGGAGTGTAGGGGAATGAGTAAGTGTACTCACTTTGGCTGACCTACTTAGGTCATTGGAGCGCCTCCTGCACTGTATGCAGGTGGGCGATATGTTGGTGGTGCTGGTGACCTCCTTTGCCACCTCGAGCCAGGCCTTCTTGGTGGCAGAGGCAGGCCGCTTCCTCCCACCCGCCAGGGGGAGGATCTCTGTCCTCCCCCTCCTCCTCACCCCATCCAATAAAAGCTGGAGTGAGGCATCCTTAATCTGGGAGCAGCCTTCTCCCTGGGCTGCTCCATGCTGTAATTTTTCCTATTTCTTGCAGCATCAGTCAGTGGAGGACTGCCCCTTTAAATAGAGCTCCTCCAGCTGACAGACCTTACGACGCATATGCAGCCCGCCCGCCGCGCAGCTCAGTTGTGGGGAACCCGGAACAAGAGGTAAGTGGATCCAATTAGCCTGCGATTGCGCACGGAGCAGACTAATTTCACCCGGTGCGTTACCCACGCGCCCAATAGACCCCCCGCCGTGAACCCGCCGCCCTGGTAATATCGGGCCCTAGGGGTCAGTATTAGGACTACTGCACTTTTTGATATATATTAATGACCTGGACTTGGGTATAGAGGGGATAATTTCAAAGTTTGTGGATGACACGAAACTCGGAAATGTAGTAAACAATGTGGAGGATAGTAACAGACTTCAGGAGGACATAGACAAACTGTGAAATGGGCAGACACGTGGCAGATGAAATTTAACACAGAGAAGTGTGAAGTGATGCATTTTGGTCAGAAGGATAGGGGGGACAATATAAACTAAATGGTACGATTTTAAAGGGGGTGCAGGAACAGAGAGACCTGGAGGTGCACATACACAAATCTTTGAAGGTGGCAGGACAAGTTGAGAAGGCTGTTAACAAAGCATATGGGATCCTGGGCTTTATTAATAGAGGTATAGAGTACAAAAGCAAGGAAGTTATGCTAAACCTTTATAAATCACTGGTTAGGCATCAGTTTGAGTATTGTGTTCAATTCTGGGCACCACACTTTAGGAAGGATGTCAATGCTTAGAGAGGTTGCAGAGGAGATTTACTAGAATGGTGCGAGGGATGAGGGACTTCAGTTATGTGGAGAGACTGGAGAAACTGGGGTTATTCTCCTTAGAGCAGAGAAGGTTAAGGGGAGATTTAATAGAGGTATTCAAAATCATGAATGGTTTTCATAGAGTAAATGAGGAGAAACTGTTTCCAGTGGCAGAAGGGTCGGCAACCAGAGGACACAGATTCAAGGTGATTGGCAAAAGAGTCAGAGGCAACATGAGGAAACATTTTTTTACACAACGAGTTGTAATGATCTGCAATGCACTGCCTGAAAGGGTGATGGAAGCAGATTCAATAGTAACTTTCAAAAGCGAATTAGATAAATACTTGAAGGGAAAAAATTTACAGGGCTATGGGGAAAGAGCGGGGGATTGGGATTAATTGGATAGCTCTTTCAAAGAGCCGGCACAGGCACAATGGGCCGAATGGCCTCCTCCTGTGCTGTACCTATTATGATATTATGATACCTCTATTAAAGTAATAGAGAGAGGAATTTCAGGTGTGTGTTTTAAGCATTCACTCGTCAGTGTGCCATGGTGTGATTTCAGGCCTAAGCGATTAGAGTAAGGGACTTCTAGTGGTACCTACAGGCCAATACTGGGATAATTACTGCTACCCTGCAAATATTCTCCCATTTAATTTTCTGCATGGTAATTCAACTATATGACCAGATAAAATTAAGCTAATTTACCACATCAACCACTGGAAATGAAGTACTTATCCTTTGTTAATCAGTCAGGCTTTGTTTCTACTGGAGGTAAAGTGGGAAATATGACATGCCTAACGAAGCGGACAAAAGCTGAAAGGCATCCGAAGACAGTGATGTCTCTTCTGACAGAGATACTTTTCCAGTTTCTGACGAGAATAAGAATGAGGATTTGGAAGTTCATCAGCTCCATTATCTCAGATCTGCCCAGCAGCCCCAGGGTGACATGTCAGGAAGGAGAGGCCTTCAGGATAGAGACCTTTCGAAACACTGCTGAGAAGGCCCAGGTCATCAACCCTCTGGGCTTCAAGACGTAGAAACACATCAGCTACGGTGCTCATGAGTAAGGATCTTTACCCATCCACCCTACATTCAGACTGCCAGAGACAGAAAATGCCTCTAGGAATAAGGGCCTTGAATGTGACACAGTTACTGTGCAATCTCTGTCACTGGTGCTCCATAATATCAGTTCGCAGCACATTGTATAACAAAGCTGTACCTCATTAGCCAAGCAGGTTGGTCCTGTGATCTGTCTGTAATCTGTAATCGAGCAAATTACCCGCAAGTGGTGCACAGAGGTTATTGGTCAGATCTCTATGAGTTGAAAGGTCAGTAGGGTGGGATTAAAGGAGCAGCTCGAGTGTCACTGTGGCCTGACTTTGCGTAGGTTCATTCGAGACAATCGCATTCAGAATAACTTCTACGTAATTTCTAAATTATGAGATTAGAGGACCATATTTTCCTCTCTTGTGCTAAAAGTGTCAGTAACCCTACTTATTGTCAATTTTAATGGCCACAACTAAAATGGAAACTAAGCGTGATTTTCCTGTAGGGGATTTTATGAAGCATGAATTCACCAGTTGGAATGACAGAAAGCTGGCCAATTGTGATACACCTGTAATAATGCTCCATTTTATAAGTATTCCCGCGATCCCCATGAATCCTGTCTATTGCGGCCCTCTGACAGCAGGCATGGGTTTCCGCTCTGGAATGGATAAAGGCCCGGGGATGAAACCTTGTAGGTAGATCGATTTACCTTCTGATGGCTGGCCCACAGTTCACAGCAGAGATTTAAAAAAAAATTCATGCCAACTTTTTTGGCCTGATAAGGGCCTGAGGCTCGCCCTCTCGGAGCAGCTCAGAGTTTTAGAGGCCACAGAATGGCGGGCACCTGCCTGAACTATTGAAATGGCCCTATCCCCAATGACTTGGAATGGGGTGCTGGCAAAGTCCAAGCATCAGGTGGAAGTCACGCTCTGCCATACTTCTGCCCCCTCTTTAAAAGTCCACGGAATTTCTAGGCCAGGACGTTGCAGGTTCTATATTGCAGGTTTCCATTCCCACATCTTGATTTGAGCCAAAATACATGAAAAAAAAACATTTTGTACCATACATGTACCACAACAATGCTATTTTATACATTTATTGAATAGCACTATAGGGTAGGTATTACTCCCAGGGCAGGCCTTTATGATCCTGCAGTGTATATTGCTTCTGGAGGTCAGTGCATCCCCTATCATTTTACATCTATTAACAGCACCTCCGTATTTGGGAGCGAGCCTTTGGTTTAGTGGTAGCATTCCCACCTCTTGGGCACGATTTTAACATTGAAAAATCGCTGGGTTGAGGGCAGGGTGAGGGGGGCATTCAAAATCGCAACCATTTCAGACCGCCAACCCGCCTCCAACCCACCCACTTCCAGTTTTCACAGAGGCGGGACAAGGGGTGGGTGATCAACCCACTCTCAGGAGGCAGGTTGGTGATTAAAACCTTTCAAGGAGGTTGCGGGCCTCCATTTTTGCAGAGTTTCCGATTTCAACTCCTGGGGGCCGGGATTCCCAGGCTTTCTCCTTCATGCCACATGAAAGAAGGCCAGAAGGCCAGAAGCTAACAGGTATGTGCCTTTCTGGCACAGCGTGTGGGCCCAGAGGAGCACGAGTGCTTCCCCTGGGCCCAAAAAGCCTACCTGCAGTGACCCCCCAACTATTGCGGACCCCCCCACCCCGATCTCCGACTCTCCCCCCAATGATCGTGGACCCCCCCAATGATCAGGGACAGCCCCCAATCTCTGACTCTCCTCTCAATGATCATGGACCCCCGCAATGACCCCCGAGCCCCCCCAATTATTGCAGAGCCTTCTAATCTCCATCACCCCCACAACGATCGTGGACCTCTGCGATGACCCCTGATCCTGTCACCCACCCCGTGACTGACCCCCGATCCCTCCCTCCATGACTGACTGCCCCCCACCCGTGACCCCCATGCCCACCGGTGTCCCCATGCCCACCCGTGCCCCTGTGCCCACCCATGTTGCCCCCATGCCCACCCATGCCCCCAATGCGCCCCCCTCCCCCATCCATACAATGAAAGACTTACCTGAATATGTCCTCTCCCTGGCTGCACTCCCATTCGACTGAGGTCAGCCTGTCAATCAGGCCGGCCAGTCAGACGGCAAACCGACAAAAAAAAAGACGTTTGGGAAACTCATACTTCCAGGTTTCCCATCCTCAATTTGACCCCCCTGCCCCCTTCCTGGCTCGGGGTCAAAATTGTGCCCCTTGAGTCAGAAGGTGCAGGGGATCGAACCTCACTCCTGGCGAGTGGCAACTGGAGCTCCGCCTCTGAATCCTGGGTTTGATATCTGTCAGGAATACTTGCGGCCGGTGGGGTGTGGGTGCCTCCTCTCCCCATCATATGGGTTGTGGGAGCCCATTCCCACCCTACAGGCCTAGCCACCCTATCAGCTGGTATAAAGACAGTTACGGCTATGGATAAAGTTCACGTCGCAGCATGAATCAGCCTGCAAAACTTTCGACTACTTCACGCTATTCTCCAAGGGAAGAGTGTGAAGATGCGAAAACCAACGCCAAATATTACATTATTTTTTAACAAAATATATAATTGTTGTGTTAAATTTCTATCTTTTCTTTATGTAAGTTCTTCATTCAGTTCTGCATGTGAGTTCAGGACTTGGCTTTTGTTTCTATCCCCTATGCGATTCCATGTTCTTTTCCCTGGATGGACGAGATAACAAAGCCTTAACAGGCCTCGATGAATAATTTATTTTCTTTTTGTTGCTCCCCTTTAAGGTGACTGAAAAGCTCAGAGAAGCAGTAATGAGAGAGAGAGAGAGAGAAAAGCTGTATTGCTTTCTGCTCTTCTTGTTTCCTCACATTTACCTTTTTATTGGACTTAACACCAAAAGAAAAATACCTCCCTATGTTTTTAAATGTGATTCAGTTCCCAGGTGAGCTTTTATTTTACATTTTGAAGATGTGAAATAAATGTGATTGACTTTAATTAGTTCTGCAGCCCATCTATTTTTTCTACATGTAAATTGTCAGTTATTATTTTACAATTAATAATGCTGAATGCAAGCTTTAGCTGATTGAAACCAATTGAGCCATGTTTAATTTACATAATTCCTGTCAATTAGGCTTATGGTGATCTAACTGTGTGTATATAGCAACAAGAAGAAATTTTATGTTGGCTATGAGAGTACCTCCACAAATGTATCTTTTTTTGATCAAATTCACTTCTATTGTATAATGTTCAGTATTTTTTGTTAAGGTATGGGTTATTAAAGATGCATCTTAAGTTAATATCTCAACCATATTAAAGTTGGTGTGTTATCACTGATTATCACTAAGAGATCTGAAGACGGATTGCACTCGGACACTGGGAGTGGAACCTAAAGGTTTTGCACCCTAAGTTGAAATACCAAAATGCAATGTAAACACCTCTTCTACAGTTTGTGTTCAAAAGTCCACCTCACTACCAGTGGCATCCATAAAATGTCATCAAGTCACAACATCAGTAGGCTTCAAACTGATTTCACTATCTCAGATTTGGAAACCCCCTGTGGGAATCGATTTCCCAAACTCACAGTGAAACTCAAGAGCCATTTGCACCCAGTTCACTGTGGGAAGTGTAAATGCACCATTAATCTTTAATAGAAATAGTCATTCTCATTCCCCATCTGTGGCAGGAACGCATGGTAAGGAACAAGATGGATAACCTCCTTCCAGGCATTTGGGAGAGTGAATGAATCAGATTAAGTGGGATGCCACTGAGAATGTAATCACAATTTATTACCGGTTCTTGGGCTACAATCTTCTCCATGCTATCTTTTCCTTAGTTTGAAATTTAGAACGCATTGCTCATTTCTGTGCAAATTTAACCTGGGGAACTCTTCAGCAACATATCATGTCATGGCCTTTATTATGAGGTGAAACTTGCAGTTGCTAATCTTCCAGTAATGGTAAATTTCAACCTGTTCCACCCAGACTGGAGACGGAGCCTCAAGAGTATTTTTTATATATTGCTACTGTAGTTAAGATGAAGAGAAGGTCTACCTGGTATTGAATGACCTTTTCCCTAGACTAGCTTTCCATTGGGTAGGAATTGTAAATCAATAGCGCAGTTAATGAAAAATAGACCTCCAAATGCAGCATTGCACTCAACATTGAAGGGCAACTTGATTGTAACATTCTAATTAAGCCTTTACCTTCAAACAGAAGGTTGGTTTCAATCATCTAGTGTCCAAACCAAAAAGAACTGGAACATAGAGAAGAATGAATATGCTTCACTTTCTATTTGCCGATCTAAATAAAATTACAGGAGGTTGCCATTATTGCTCGAATGTGTGACAGGAATTTGCAAAAGTTGTGTGGGCCAAAACCTTAATGCACAAAAAATATGTCTATCAAATACTGTGGGGAGGAATCTTGACTCTTTTTTGCTCCGTTTGCGCTTGAAAGTGGGGCAGTAGTGGCTGGAAGATGGGGTGTCAGTGTTTCCCGCCCAGTTTGTGCTGGTTGCATATTTCGCCTGGTTTATCGAGGGATGAAGGGGGTAATTTCTGGCATTTGAAACAGCTGGGTGCCTAATGAATAGATGCATATCAGGGTCACGTGATGCCATACAACGTCAACACGATTTACCAACCTGAATGTCTAGTGCCACTTCCCACTCCTGCCTACAAATCATGGGTAGTAGAAGTTCTGAGGCAACCATTTAGAAAGCTGTTTAAAGGGATCCTCAGCTGCTCTCGGGTACAACTGTATGAAGCTTTAAGACACATATCTTGCACTGCCTTGTGTGTATTTTGAAATTAAAGTTAGTGAAAGTTCTTTTAGTAGCTGCTGTGGGCTATGAATTGTAAAGGGGCTTTTGGCATTACATTTCTTTTTTCATGGAGATACTTGCAGGAATCCCAGTTTGGAAGTAGGAGGAGGAAGGGCAGGAGGAAGAAAGAATAAACAGAGCTGCAGAGCATAGAATTACATAGGATCTACAGCACAGAAACAGGCCATTCGGCCCAACTGGTCTATGTCGGTGTTTATACTCCACACGAGCTTCCTCCCACTTTAGCTCTTTCCACTCTGCATCCCATATCCCTGCATTCCTCATGTAGGCATCAAGCCTTGCTTAAATGCATCATTTAAGTGGTGGCCCCTGCGTCAGAAGCTTGTGGATTCAAGTCCCACTCTAGAGACTTGAACACAAAATCCAGGCTGACACTCCCAGTGCAGTACGGAGTGAATGCTGCATTGTCGGAGGTGTCATTTTTCGGATGAGACACTAATTCTTATCTCTTCCACTTGCACTTCTATACGGGGCCTATTGTAACGATGCCCACAGTAGATATTACTCTCCTGAAATCATTGTTCTTGCCATGACGAACACAGGAGCAATAAAGGAATCACTGGTGATAGCCACAGATTTTTTTAATGCTTTCATTATCAAAGCTTCATTAAAAGCTTAAAATGAATAAGACAACATCATAACTTTCACCCAAATTACTTTTATAAGTAGTGAGGTACTTTTTTTTTTCTCAAGGCGAACATGGATGTGATCCTACATCAGATATTGACAATCTGAGTATATATGCAAATATAATCGAAAGCAGAGGATCTAAAGATAACACTATAACAGAATTATGTAGTCGGATAAAAAAGGAAGTATGTTGTACATGAAATATTTCTAAAGCGAGTCAGAGATGAAATGTGGGGTAGCGAGTGGAGGATATCGAGGACAAATGAAGAATCAAACGTGGGAGAGAGAGAGAAAGAAAGTAGAGAATTAAATCAATTCAAAGAGGCGGCATGGTGAAATCTGGTTGGAGGATAAGTGCCAGGCAATGACCATCTCCAACAAGAGAGAGTCTAACCACCTCCCCTTGACATTCAACGGCATTACCATCGCCGAATCCCCCACCATCAACATCCTGGGGGTCACCATTGACCAGAAACTTAACTGGACCAGCCATATAAATACTGTGGCTATGAGAGCAGGTCAGAGGCTGGGTATTCTGCGGCGAGTGACTCACCTCCTGACTCCCCAAAGCCTTTCCACCATCTACAAGGCACAAGTCAGGAGTGTGATGGAATACTCTCCACTTGCCTGGATGAGTGCAGCTCCAACAACACTCAAGATGCTCGACACCATCAAGATAAAGCAGCCCGCTTGATTGGCACCCCATCCACCACCCTAAATATTCACTCCCTTCACCACCGGTGCACTGTGGCTGCAGTGTGTACCAACCACAGGATGCACTGCAGCAACTCGCCAAGGCTCCTTCGACAGCACCTCCCAAACCCACGACCTCTACCACCTAGAAGGACAAGAGCAGCAGGCAGATGGGAAGAACACCACCTGCACGTTCCCCTCCAAGTCACACACCATCTCGACTTGGAAATATATCGCCGTTTCTTCATTGTTGCTGGGTCAAAATCCTGGAACTCCCTTCCTAACAGCACTGTGGGAGAACCTTCACCACACGGACTGCAGCGGTTCAAGAAGGCGGCTCACCACCACCTTCTCAAGGGCAATTAGGGATCGGCAATAAATGCTGGCCTCGCCAGCGACGCCCACATCCCATGAACGAATTTTAAAAAAGGTTTGTAACTGAGACTCTCACATTGGGCCTGATTTTAGCAGGCCTGAGGGTTTCCGGCGGGTTGGGTTTTGGGTGCGTGGCCTCCGCGCCCGGTGAAATTAGTGGGTTGCCCGCGCGATCGTAGCAGGCAATCCACTAATTGGAGCCACTTACCTGCTCCTCCGGGGTCCACGCTGCTGGTCTGCGCGTCGGGCGGGCTGCGCATGCGCAGTACGATCTGTCAGCTGGAGGCTCTCTAGTTAAAGGGGCAGTCCTCCACTGACAGATGCTGCAACCAATGGAACAAATTACAGCATGGAGCAGCCCAGGGGGAAGGCTGCTCCCGGTTTAATGATGCCTCACCCCAGGTATCATCAGATGGGGTGGGGAGGAGGGGGAGGACAGATATCTTCCACCCGGCGGGCGGGAGGAAGCGGCCTGCCTCTGCCACCAAGAAGGCCTGGCTCGAGGTGGCAGAGGGGGTCACCTGCGCCACCAACATATCGCCCACCTGCATACAGTGCAGGAGGCGCTGCAATGACCGCAGTAGGTCAGCCACAGTGAGAACACGTAGTCTTTCCCCTACACTCCATCTGCCACAACACTGCCCCCACCCCACATCTCCTTCGGCACCGCCAACATTACTCTGTCACATCACCCCTCATACCCACTCAAACCCCATCCTCATCTTACCTGCACCTACTCACCTCGCCAGTACTCATCCCGCCACTAACACGCAACCCAATCCTCATACAATCTCATGGCTCTATCCCATACTCACCCTCTCGTGCATCTCCCTCACGGCCAGCCTCACTCAACCTGCCACCACCTGTGCTGCAGCCACAGGGCATGCATCACATATGTGCAGTAGGCAGCGTAAGGCAAATGTGTCGTGAGCATGAAGGGGATGCACAAGGGTGTCTGAGGGTTTGCCATGGGTGTTATCTATATTGAATTTCAGAGCAACAAACATCACACATTATATTGGCACCACCACTGCCATGTCTCTGCGAATCCTGTCTGTTGTGTCCAATAATGCCCACTCCTGGGTATCACTATGAGGACCCACCACTGATGCCACCGATTGTGTTACTGCAGAGTAGGTGCAGGTGTATTTGCAGGGCTCTTCCGCGCAGACGGCTGAGAGACGTCGGCGGTGTACCCGGCTGCACCCTGGAAGGATGCGGAGGAGAAGTTGTGGAGGGCAGTGGTGACTTTGGCAGCGACAGGTAAGAAGATGGTGGTGGGGCCAGCCAGGAGCAGCTCGGCATGAAAGAGCCTGCAGATCTCCACGACTACATGTCGAGCGAATCTGCGCCTCCGTGTGCACTGCTGCTCGGAGAGGTCCGGGGAGCTGCGCCTCGGTCTGTGGACCCTGTGGCGAGGGTAGTGCCCTCTGCGGTGCGTCTCTCTCTGCGGTAGCCCTCCCTCCTGCTGTGCAGGTGGGCGTGCAACAACACCGTGTTGGGGGGATCCACGTCTCTGCGGCGGACCGCGTGGACTGCGAGGCTGCTGGGGCTGGTCATGCTGTTCGTCCTCCGAGGGTGTCCACGCACCACCCATCTGGCAGGTGTTGGTCTGAGGGGTTGTGCAGGGTAGGTGGGTGTTTCCTCGGACTGGGGCTGCGATTTCGCGTCGGTCTGTCCTCTGGCTTGGCGGGGGGTGGTGGGGGGCAGGGGTTGCCCTATGTGACGCGGTGGCCTCCTGCGTGGGTGAGGGCTCTCCTCCGTGGAGTGCACCTTGGCACCTGCCACAGGCTGCTGGCTGCAACACGCCTGGTTGGAGGGAGACTGTTTCCCCCAGTGTGGGAAACACTCTGCGTTGAAGGTAAAATCCCACACTTCCTCTTTTGACAGCTGATTCAGCTCATTTGATGACCTCAACAAGCAAGGTAAGTACTCTCAAGTGGAACCCCGCTGGCTTTAATTGCCTGCGGGATTCCCACCAGTGGGGGCTGCGCACGCAGCCCCGCACGTCATCGGGGAACCCGGAAGTGGTCGGGATCGTGGCGCGATCCGGTCACGTGACTGGATATCGGGATTTTCGGGGCCCCCCCGCTGGAAACCCACAGGAAACCCGATGGTAAAATCGAGCCCATTATTTCTTAAAGATAAATTTTGCCCCTCTCCTATATTTTTACATTTATGAGCTAGTAAACACACTGTATTACCATACAAGTGTTTAATGTGTTCATATAAACTCACTTTGTTTGCTATTTTAATGGTGGCTGTTTGTTTTCATATATTAACACCTTTAAAATGGGAGACAAATTAATTTCATATTAAGCATTCGTACAGTAATACAGCACAATGGACTTTCTGGTTAGTGATATTTTTCTCTGCTTACATGTGCTATAAAGGATTTCATTATCAGTACAAAGTGTATGTAATCCACCAGGAATAAAAATGTTGATGATTTAAATCAAATCTTCAAATCAAAAATAAATATGGGCTCGATGTTACCAGGCCTGCGGGTTTCCGGCGGGTTGGGTTTCGGGAGCGTGGCCAACACGCTCGGTGAAATTAGTGGGTTGCCCGCGCGATCGTAGCAGGCAACACACTAATAGGAATCACTTACCTGCTCCTCCGGGGTCCACGCTGCTGGTCTGCGCGTCGGGCGGGCTGCGCATGCGCAGTACGATCTGTCAGCTGGAGGCTCTCTAGTTAAAGGGGCAGTCCTCCACTGACAGATGCTGCAACCAATGGAACAAATTTCAGCATGGAGCAGCCCAGGGGGAAGGCTGCTCCCAGTTTAATGATGCCTCACCCCAGGTATCATCAGATGGGGTGAGGAGGAGGGCGAAAACAGAGATCTTCCACCCGGCGGGCGGGAGGAAGCGGCCAGCCTCTGCCACCAAGAAGGCCTGGCTCGAGGTGGCAGAGGGGGTCACCTGCGCAACCAACATATCACCCACCTGCATACAGTGCAGGAGGCGCTGCAATGACCTCAGTAGGTCAGCCACAGTGAGAACACGAAGTCTTTCCCCTACACTCCATCTGCCACAACACTGCCCCAACCCCACTTCTCCTTCGGCACCGCCAACACTACTCTGTCACATCACCCTTCATACCCACTCAAACCCCATCCTCATCTTACCTTCACCTACTCACCTCGCCAGTACTCATCCTGCCACTAACACGTAACCCAATCCTCATACAATCTCATGGCTCCATCCCATACTCACCCTCTCGTGCATCTCCCTCACGGCCAGCCTCACTCAACCTGCCACCACCTGTGCTGCAGCCACAGGGCATGCATCACATATGTGCAGTAGGCAGCGTAAGGCAAATGTTTCATGAGCATGAAGTGGGTGCACAAGGGTGTCGGAGGGTTTGCCATGGGTGTTACCTATATTGAATTTCAGAGCTACAAACAGCACACATTATATTGGCACCACCACTGCCATGTCTCCGCGCATCCTGTCTGTTGTGTCCAATAATGCCCGCTCCTGGGTATCACTATGAGGACCCACCACTGATGCCACCCATCGTGTTACTGCAGAGTAGGTGCAGGTGTATTTGCAGGGCTCTTCCACGCAGACCACTGAGAGACATCGGCGGTGTAGCCGGCTGCACCCTGGAAGGATGCGGAGGAGAAGTTGTGGAGGGCAGTGGTGACTTTGGCAGCGACAGGTAAGCACTTGGTGCTGGGGCCAGCCAGGAGCAGCTCGGCATGAAAGAGCCTGCAGATCTCCACGACTACATGTCGAGCGAATCTGCGCCTCCGTGTGCACTGCTGCTCGAAGAGGTCCGGGGAACTGCGCCTCGGTCTGTGGACCATGTGGCGAGGGTAGTGCCCTCTGCGATGCGTCTCTCCCTGCGGTAGCCCTCCCTCCTGCTGTGCAGGTGGGCGTGCAACAACACCGTGTTGGGGAGCTCTACGTCTCTGCGGCGGGCGGCGTGGACTGCGAGGCTGCTGGGGCTGGTCATGCTGTTCGTCCTCCGAGGGTGTCCACGCACCACCCATCTGGCAGGTGTTGGTCTGAGGGTTTGTGCAGGGTAGGTGGGTGGTTCCTCGGACTGGGGCTGCGGTTTCGTGTCGGTCTGTCCTCTGGCTTGGCGGGGGGTGGTGGGGGGCAGGGATTGCCCTATATGACGCGGTGGCCTCCTGCGTGGGTGAGGGCTCTCCCCCGTGGAGCGCACCTTGGCACCTGCCACAGGCTGCTGGCTGCAACACGCCTGGTTGGAGAGAGACTGTTTCCCCCAGTGTGTGAAACACTCTGCGATGCAGGTAAAATCCCACACTCCCTCTTTTGACAGCTGATTCAGCTCATTAACTGACCTCAACAAGCAAGGTAAGTACTCTCAAGTGGAACCCCGCTGGCTTTAATTGCCTGCGGGATTCCCACCAGCGGGGGCCACGCACGCAGCCCCGCACGTCATCGGGGAACCCGGAAGTGGTCGGGATCGCGGCGCGATCCGGTCACGTGACCTCATATCGGGATTTTCGGGGCCCCCCCGCTGGAAACCCGCAGGGAACCCGACCCTAAAATCGAGCCCTATATATCACTCACAAGAGTCGTTCACACACACTCCTCACTGCCTACAGGAATGTCCCACCTTCTGATTTAGCTACTCATTCAAGTGACTGTGCTTTACTCACCGTAAATATAAACCTTCCAATGTTGCCTGAGAGGCATCAAAAGGCTTTGCAGAAGTCAGCCTGCGGCATGCTGAATAAAGAAGCTGCATGCTTCCAGCTTTTACCTACATGTAAAGTTTTGTAGTTTGGCTGTCAATAAAATTTAAAGCCATGGCTTCCAGGTAATCCTGCACATTATGAACTGCTAACAGCATGGGAACCAATAGATATGGAGAATAGACTCCCATCAAAAGTAAGTAATGCCGTGTTGATTGAATCCTTTGAAAGGGGAGCTGGAAAGATAACTGGCTAAAAATAAAGTGAGGGATTATAAGAATAAGTATAGACTATAAAAACACTACAGAAGGCCTTCAAAGTTCTATAGGGACGATGGGAATATCATCGATGAAATGGAGTCAACCAGGGTTGAATAATGCAGATTCCAACAGATTAATAAGCTGGAGCTTTTGCTGAATCAACTTAGAGGATCCAGGAGAAATATCACTATTTGTTTTTCTTAGAAACACTACCCTTAGACATTCATATCCTTCAGTGTCAGATTAAACAAGCCAGAGTGTCCAAAAGAATGGATGTCAGAAGGAAGGATATTTGAGATATTTGAAGTAGTGATCATGGTATCTGAGCAAGCAGACAGGGTAAAGCTAACATTATGAACTCATTCTGCTGAATTTGAGGCCCTGGAATTACAACTTGTAACCTTCTGATTTGAGACAAATCGATAAAATTTCACTTTGACTTTCAAATCCACTTGTGCATTTGAGAAAACGAAAGGGACAGGAATGGAACTGACAGGAATGCAAATGGTACAGCATGCAATTGGGTGACAGGTACGGAAAGACCTTAGACTCTTGCTGTGTCATTATACCTTCAGTACAAATATAGTGGCTGGCAGTGGTCCTTTGAATGAAATATGAGGAAACCATGTTTTAAAAAGTTTTTTTCTAAATAATGATAATGGAATGGTGGGAATGTGGAGCTTTTAAACACAACAGTTGACAAACACCACTTGTACCAATAACCATTCATTTGTGTGTCTGGGTCACTGATAAATTCCTCAGGGCATTTTATTTAGGCGGTCCTGGCACCCATCTAAAATAAGCGCAGGCCTCATTTCAGTGTTAAAGTGAGGGTCCTACTCCCGTTTTCAGGAAATTCATTCAGACTTGTAGCTCCAATAGGCTCTGCAGCGGACTAACCAGTCCTTGATGGGATTGCTGGAGGCCACCATAGAAACCAATAGTTTTTTTTTTACTTACCTCAATGTGGAGCCAGGAGGAGCAGAATTAATACTGTGGGACACTGTCGGGCCGCTCTCGCCCCTCCGCCCCCCCACCCCCACCCCCCCCCCCCCCACAGCTTGCCTCTCCCTCCCCCTCCTTGTCTGAGAACAGGCTCGCCATCTGAAATTCGAAGGGACCGGATTGGCGAGCTGTATCAGAACACTCCATTGGCTGTCCCTTCTAGCATGCGAGTCTGGCGCGCCAATCATTTTGCCTTAGTGGGCGCTATCGAATTCAGGCCCAATATATGTGCCTCACTTTTTGCCCCAATAATTCATCGGGCGGGACAGTCCAAACCTGCATACATCTAGGTAGACTTCATTGATGCTGCATCTTGGATGGCCCAATGGGAAATTCTGTTTGAGCAGTGCAAGAAAAGAACATTTCTTGCCCAAGACAACCATTCTGAGACTGACAAACACACCCATTAGAATAAAGCTTAGTGTAAACTTCAGTCACGGTTCGGATTTGACCGCTGCTGTCTTGGTTTGTAGTCCAATGTCAGCAGTGAGGATACTACAGAGCAGCTTTTTCAAACACATGAAAAAAAAATACCTAATTTCTCCAGGCTAACTTCTCCTTTTATCATTTTCACTCTCGGGGATGACGAGCAGGCTTGGTAAATAACAAAATATTGTGCAGGCTTTATTCCTGAAGACTTTTATATTCAGACAGTTTTTCATTCATGAAGCTTTTCTCATTCAAATTAATACTGCAATTCCCTGGTTTTATGTCTAGCTCCACACTAATATCTCACAATCCAATTAATAGGTATTGCATACACATAAACACATCTTAATATTGTATTAAGACCAGGAAAAGAGGAGGGAGGGGAAACCGTGAATCCACTTATTCTAATTTAAACCTCCTAATGGATTATGCTGTAATCAACTTTATTCATTGATCCAATTGATTCACTATTTGTTTTATTCATGAACAGGATTCCTCCAACTAAAGCTTTTTCTTTATTTTTCTCTAGGCCATACAAACGCTACTATTTGTAACATTTCACTAAGACACGCTGGATAATGCGGGCAAAGCTCTATCAAGTTATGTTTGATGGGGTAGAATTGCATCAGTGGTTCACCCGATTGTCAGCTATAACTTCACCTAAAACCTTGGAGAGGCAACGTAAACAGTCATTTCTGCCACTTCTCCGGCATTCCCGCCGAAGCGACAGCAGATCATTGGGAGAACCTCTGCGGAAATTCCAGAATTCCGGGATTATATATTTACAGGCTAACATTAAACCCAACAGGGCTAACTTTGACTTACACTTTTTACCAATAGTCCTATTGGGTTTAGTCAACATAAAGAGGGGGGAGATGGTTCGAAATTATTTGGGTTATTCTTCTGAGAACCTGAACAGATGGGATCAATATTTAGCTCCAATTTTTTTTAATCCATGCTGTTGTGGTTGCCTTGTACATTACTTATCCTTGATTATATCATATTTTTATATAATTTTACTTGCTCCTATTGAGAGGTAGCATTTTGACTAAAGATGCTTAACAAATGTCCTCTAAGCTTAATGCACCGAGATAAACAGATGCTCTCCCCATCCAATTGGCGGAAGGATATAAATGAGTTTCTTTGGCAAATGTTCCACATCAGTTCAAGCTTTACTTTTCCAAATTCTTCTCCAATTAACATTTTTTTTAGAAAGTAAGTTTTGCTATAATTTTCCATTCTGCACTCTCTAGACTGTGGTCCTTTCCTTCAGGCTGCCCTTTCTGGCAAAGCAACCTCCTCAATCATCACCCATTACAAGAAACAATTCAATGAATTAGGCCTAAGTTAGACCTATGCTTTGTGGAAAATGATTTCCTGTCTGCTGGTAAATTTGCCTCTGACCTGCTGCCATCCAGGAAATACACTTTTAGCTGTAGAGTCTTAGAAATGAATTGCATTTATATGGTGCCTTTTATGATGTCCCAAAGCACTTCGCAGCCAATGAAGTACTTTTGAAGTGTAGTCACTGTTGTAATGTAGGAAATGTGACAGCCAATTTGTACACAGTAAGCTCCCACAAGCAGCAATGAGATAATGAGCAGATAATCTGTATTATTGATGTTGGTTGAGGGATAAACGCTGACCAGGATACTGGGGAGAACTCCTCTGCTCTTTGAATAATGCCACAGAATCTTTTACATCAACCTGAGAAAGCAGTCAAGGGCCTCAGTTTAACGTCTCATGTGAAAGATGGCACCTCCGACAGTGCAGCACTCCCTCAGTTCTGCACTGAAGAGTCAGCCTAGATTATGTGCTTAAGTCTCGGTAGTGAAGCCTGAACACACAACCTTCTGACTCACTTCTCCTATTGCCATTTTGGAGAAAAACTTGATGCACGGGAGGTTTGGTGTATAAGCAGGGGAGCGTCAGGAAAATATTTTACCTGCAGGAGAGGGTGGACATGAACAGAATGTCTTAACGACGTACAACGGTATTATAGAGGTTCAGGCTTTCCACGGAAGAATTTAAAAGGTTTGCAAAATGGCAGCTGATGATTTAACAGTGTTCTCTGTGTCCCAAACTGCTGTGTTTGTGACTGTAAAACCCACAATAATCTTTCTTTTTACAAGAATCATCCCAAACATTTGGGAAGAAGGAAAATATTTCTAAATTTACAAGCAGATCCAATTCCCTCTTCACTGGAATACCACCTTGTACAGATGCTCAAGCCAAGCAGAGTAATGAAAGTTAGATTTAATTCCAGCAGTGATTCATTGAATTTTTGTTAATTATTCCACAAGAATTATTTCAGAGCAGAATGCAGTTTAACTGAAATGTGTTTATGGTTTAATTTCCTTCTGGTATATTTATTTAAATTAAAAATGAGACAAAGCACTTCCCAGAGGCGTTGTGGTTTAATTTTAATCCGTGCTATATTTATTCACTTGCTGACATCAATAGCTGTTCTTAGTTTAAGCTCGGTTTTATAATGATGTTCCTGTACTTTGGGACAGTAAAACCTAGTCATTATATTTCTATCTTTTAGATTGTAATTTCGTTCCAAGGACTTCACTGACAGAATCATAGAATCATACAGCACAGAAGGAGGCCATTCGGCCCGTCATGCCTGTGCCGTGTTGTGCATGGATTAAAATTAAACCACGGCACCTCTGGGAAGTGCTTTGTCTCATTTTTAATTGAAACAAATATACCAGAAGGAAATTAAACTACAAACACATTTCAGTTAAACTGCATTCTGCTCTGAAATAATTCTTATAGAATAATCAACAAAAAGAGCTGTCCAATTTAGTCCCATATCCCAGCTTTTTCCCAATAATCCTGTAAATTCGACCTCTTCAAGTACATGTCCAATTGCCTTTTGAAAGTTCCTATAGAATCTGCTTCCACCACCCTCTCCGGTATTGCGTTCCAGATCTTAACAACCCTCTGTGTGAAAAAAATTCTCCTCATTTCCACCTCTCATTCTTTTGCCAATTATTTTAAATCTATGACCTTTGGTTATCGACTCACTTGCCCAAGGAAACAGTTTCTCTCTATTTGCTCTATCAAAACCCCTCATAATTTTGAATTCCTTTATCAGGTCTCCCCTTAACCTTCTCTGCTTTAAGGAGAACAGTCCCAGCTTCTCCAATCTCTCCACATAACTGAAGCCCCTCATCCATGGTATCATCCTGGTAAACCTCCTCTGTACACTCTCAAAGGCCTTGACATCCTTCCTAAATTCTGGTGCCCAGAATTGTACACAATACTCCAACTAACCAGTGATTTGTAAAGGTTTAGCATGACATCCTCCTATTTATAAAGCCAAGTATCCCATACGTTTTCTTAACCGTCTTATCAACTTGCCCTGCCACCTTCAAAGATTTGTGAATATGAACCCCCAGGTCCCTCTGCTCTTGCACCCCCCTCAAAATAGCACCATTTAGATTATACTGTCTCTCCATGTTGTTCCTCCCAAAGTTCATCACTTCATACTGAACAACATTAAATTGCATCTGCCATGTGTCTGCTCATTTCACCAGTCTGTCTATGTCTTCCTGAAGTCTGCTGCTATCCTCTTCACTATTTACTATGTTGTCAATTTTTGTATCATCCATAAACTTCAAAATTGTACTCCCTATACCCAAGCCCAGGTCATTTATATATAACAAGAACAGCAATGGTCTTAATACTGACCCCTGGGGGTCCGCACTGCATTCTTCTCTCCAGTCAGAAAAACATCCGTTCACCACTACTCTCTGCCTCCTGTCCCTTAGCCAATTATGTACCCAAGTTACCACTATCCTTTTTAATCCCATGTGCTTCTATTTTCCGAAAAAGCCTGTTATGTGGAACTTTATCAAATGCCTTTTGAAAGTCCATATATACAACACTTACTGCACTACCTTCATCAACCCTCTCTGAAGCTTCTTCAAAGAACTCAATCAGGTTAGTCAGACATGATTTGCCTTTAACGATTTGCCTTATTAACCCATGCTTCTCCAAGTGAGAATTAATTTTGTCCTTGACAATGGCCTATAGTAGTTTTCCCACCACTGACGTTAGGCTGACTGGCCTGTAGTTACCAGGTTTATCCCTCACCCCTTTTTTGAATAGGGGTGTAATATTTGCAATCCTCCAGTCCTCTGGCACTACTCCCATATCTAAGGAGGATTGAAAGATTGTTGTCAGAGCTTCTGCTATCTCCATCCTTGCTTCCATTGGCAACCTAGGCTACATCTCATATGGACCAGGTGACTTGCTAACTTTGAGTGATGCCAACCTATTTAGCACTTCCTTTCTATCTATTTTTATCCTATCTAATATTACTACTCCCTCCTCCTCTACTGCGACATTAACTTCATCCTCTTCATTTGTGAAGACAGATGCAAAGTATTCATTCAGTAACTCGGCAATTTCTGATTCATTTCCACATAAATTATTTTGCTTTATTTCATTTTCAAACCTGTTTGAAGCCAACCCTTTCGGGAAATTCATGGTTCTTAGCCCCGTTATCTATTGTCAGCATTGGGGGACATATCAAAGTATCGGGCAGCATCAAATCTTATCTGGTAATAATCTACATGATGTCTTTCAAATATCTGTACAAAAATAACATGATTTAAGGATCACTGGACAAATATCATACAAAGTTCAGAGATAAAGAGGAATGGTCCCCAGCCCCAAATTCTTTACATGTGTTATGCCGCCCTCTTCCCCTCACTCTAAGGGCTCGATTTTAGCGTCGGGTTTCCTGCGGGTTCCCAGCGGGGGGGCCCCAAAAATCCCGATATTGGGTCACGTGACCGGATCGCGCCGCGATCCCGACCACTTCCGGGTTCCCCGATGACGTGCGGGGCTGCGTGCGTGGCCCCCGCTGGTGGGAATCCCGCAGGCAATTAAAGCCAGCGGGGTTCCACTTGAGAGTACTTACCTTGCTTGTTGAGGTCATTTAATGAGCTGAATCAGCTGTCAAAAGAGGAAGTGTGGGATTTTACGTTCATCGCAGAGTGTTTCACACACTGGGGGAAACAGTCTCCCTCCAACCAGGCGTGTTGCAGCCAGCAGCCTGTGGCAGGTGACAAGGTTCACTCCACGGGGGAGAGCCCTCACCCACGCAGGAGGCCACCACGTCACATAGGGCAACCCCTGCCCCCCACCACCCCCCGCCAAGCCAGAGGACAGACCGACACAAACCCGCAGCCCCAGTCCGGGGAACCACCCACCTACCCTGCACACCCCCTCAGACCAACACCTGCCAGATGGGTGGTGCGTGGACACCCTCGGAGGACGAACAGCATGACCAGCCCCAGCAGCCTCGCAGTCCACGCCGTCCGCCGCAGAGACGTGGATCCCCCCAACACGGTGTTGTTGCACGCCCACCTGCACAGCAGGAGGGAGGGCTACCGCAGAGAGAGACGCGTCGCAGAGGGCACTACCCTCGCCACATGGTCCACAGACCGAGGCGAAGCTCCCCGGACCTCTCCGAGCAGCAGTGCACATGGAGGCGTAGATTCGCACGACATGTAGTCGTGGAGATCTGCAGGCTCTTTCATGCCGAGCTGCTCCTGGCTGGCCCCAGCACCAACTGCTTACCTGTCGCTGCCAAAGCCACCACTGCCCTCCACAACTTCTCCTCCGCATCCTTCCAGGGTGCAGCCGGCTACACCGCCGATGTCTCTCAGTCGTCTGCGCGGAAGAGCCCTGCAAATACACCTGCACCTACTCTGCAGTAACACGATGGGTGGCATCAGTGGTGGGTCCTCATAGTGATACCCAGGAGCGGGCATTATTGGACACAACAGACAGGATTCGCGGAGACATGGCAGTGGTGGTGCCAATATAATGTGTGATGTTTGTTGCTCTGAAATTCAATATAGGTAACACCCATGACAAACCCTCAGACACCCTTGTGCATCCCCTTCATGCTCACGACACGTTTGCCTTACGCTGCCTACTGCACATATGTGATGCATGCCCTGTGGCTGCAGCACAGGTGGTGGCAGGTTGATTGAGGCTGGCCGTGAGGGAGATGCACGAGAGGGTGAGTATGGGATAGAGCCATGAGATTGTATGAGGATTGGGTTGCGTGTTAGTGGCAGGATGAGTACTGGCGAGGTGAGTAGGTGGAGGTAAGATGAGGACGGGGTTTGAGTGGGTATGAAGGGTGATGTGACAGAGTAGTGTTGGCGGTACCGAAGGAGATGTGGGGCAGGGGTAGTGTTGTGGCAGATGGAGTGTAGGGGAAAGACTTCGTGTTCTCACTGTGGCTGACCTACTGCGGTCATTGCAGCGCCTCCTGCACTGTATGCAGGTGGGCGATATGTTGGTGGCGCAGGTGACCCCCTCTGCCACCTCGAGCCAGGCCTTCTTGGTGGCAGAGGCAGGCCGCTTCCTCCCGCCCGCCGGGTGGAAGATCTCTGTCCTCCCCCTCCTCCTCACCCCATCTGATGATACCTGGGGTGAGGCATCATTAAACTGGGAGCAGCCTTCCCCCTGGGCTGCTCCATGCTGTAATTTGTTCCATTGGTTGCAGCATCTGTCAGTGGAGGACTGCCCCTTTAACTAGAGAGCCTCCAGCTGACAGATCGTACTGCGCATGCGCAGCCCGCCCGATGCGCAGACCAGTAGCGCAGACCCCCGAGGAGCAGGTAATTGATTCCTATTAGTGTGTTGCCTGCTACGATCGTGCGGGCAACCCACTAATTTCACCGAGCGTGTTGACCACGCTCCCGAAACCCAACCCGCCGGAAACCCGCAGGCCTGGTAACATCGAGCCCTAAATCACCGAATTGCCTTTGATTCCTCGCAACTTTTTATGTGTGATTGAGTCTTTAGCTCATATAAGTAGAAATCGTGTCTGTGCAAATCATTCTTGTTGCTCCAGTACATGACCTCTGTTCATTAATAGATGAGTTGATATCTACTCTGATCCCATTTCCCCATTATTTTCCCATACCCTTTAATATTTTCCTTCTTCAAGCGTTTATCTATTTCCCCCTTAAATGTTGTGATCAACTCAGCTTCAGTAGCCACTTGTAGTTAATGCATTCCTCCCAGCTCTTTATACATGGCTGTGCCTTTTGGCCCATACAAGTGAAAATCATTCCTGTGCAAATCATTCTGGCCTCCAAGAAAATACTAAATATGGACATCATTACATCATTAAATAAATTTAAAACAGAAATAGACAGTTTCCTAGAAGTAAAGGGACTTAGGGGTTACGGGGAGCGGGCAGGAAATTGGACATGAATTTAGATTTGAGGTTAGGATCAGATCAGCAATGATCTTATTGAATGGCGGAGCAGGCTCGAGGTGCCGATTGGCCTACTCCTGCTCCTATTTCTTATGTTCTTATGGACATTTTTCTTCTCTGCAGAAAATATTTATTTTACTACTGTCTTCTGAATCTACTTAATGTTGACCTGTGAAATGTATTTTATTCTCCCTGTGTGTGCAGCATCTGTATCCCAAGAGAAAGATGGTTGTCCAGAGGAAGTCATGCTTGAACTGTTCAGTGTTCTGGTTCGATGACATCTTGAGTACTGAGTTCAATTCTGGTCACAAAGCACTAGAGATGGTTCAGAGAAGAGCCATGACACTGATTTCTACTCTCAAGGGACTGGGTTATGAGGATAAACTGGAGAAACTTGGGCTTTTCAGTCTTGAAATGGAAGGCCTCACAGTTATAAATTATAGTAAATGGTATCGAAAAGGTGAATCTTAAACATCACTTCAAATTAAACCATGACAGCAAGACAAGAAGACACAAGTCTATAATGGGGAAAGAAAAACTGAGGACAGATATCAGGAAGCTCTTCACACAGTCGGATAGATTTTGACGTTGCACAATAGTGTGAAATGGGTGATAGCGAGTCGGCAGCCCGTTTTACATCACTCCTGATTTTTATATTTCTGTGAACTTCAGTGGAAATAAAAATGGGGAAAGGGGAGCTTGGGGCTGGGGGGAAACTTTAGGCTTTTTTTCAATGGATAAATTGGAATGGCTGAACATCCTTCCTCATTAACACTTGTCTTACGAACTCATCCCTGGCTACTCCTGATGCTGCTCTGAAAGTGTCCACTAATAGATAGAATTTAAACATTTTAGAGAAACATACACAAAGAAATCTGCCTCATCTTTTAATTGCTGTGCAATATTTAAGAGTGCACACTGAAAATGAGAGACCGTGCCTTCACTGGGTTTAATGGTTGTTTACTACTACAATGCTGGGCACAAAATATATTTTGTTACAGGTCAGACAGATTCGGCCTCAGCTTAACTGCAGCACGGTAACCAAGGGCTCATCATTAATTGAGTGCAGTCCGCAGTCAGTCACAATCATCCCCCACTGGTCTCTGGCCTGGGCAGCTTAATGTACTTCCTATGCTGGCAGCTTAAGGTTGGAATTTAGCAATTTAGAGTCAAATTTGTGGAAAGGAGTCTGGGCCTTTCCTGTCAGATTGATGATCCAATGATTAAGCCAACATAGCAGTGTTCGGACACATGTAGCTATTTGCAATGTGATGAGCTCTTTCCGGTTTGGAATGCTGTCTCTTTGTATAACTTTTCATTGTAAGACAGTAGCCCTTACTTTGTCTATGCCCATCTCCACAGATCGCCCAGGCACTTCCTGTACTGATAATGCTTAACCTAGTCTCTTGTGTATGCCAGGAAATACACAATAAAATTAATTTTATAAAAAGGCTGTCAACCCTATTTACATCAATAAACTCAGTGAGGTGGCTTCAAAATGGCCACGAGTCCTGTTTAGTTAAATCAAAAGTAGCATCATGCCTCTGCAAATCATCCCTGTTGCTCCAATGTGTAGCTTCTGTTCATTAACAGATGAGTTGACATCACTGAATAACCATTTGCTAGATCAAGATAGAATGAATCGCAAGTCAATTTGAGGTCTTCTGTAAAGAACGCTCAATAAAAGGATATCAAGGGGGTGAAACACCAAGGGGGTGAATTTGGTCTTTGGAGGTGGTGCAAAATGGGTGATAACGAATCGCAGCCTTGTAGTCGATGGGAAAGAAAATGGAAAGCGGTGTAAAATGAGCTGCCGATTTCCTATCGCCCATTTCAGACGACCACCAAAGACCAATTTCACCTCCCAAATGTCCCATTCAATGAAATGGGGATTATTGGTGGGAGGTAGCTCAGTTCAGAAAAAAACAGAACCGTTTTAAAACTATTAGCGAATGTCCCGTGGTGTTGCTCATGGTGAGTCAGAGGATACATGGCAATATAACACGAGTCCACTCAGCCTTAACAGCAATTGTGCAGAGCCAGAAATACCCTATATCCTGCCAAGTGATCCCTCTTCCTCTCTGTGTTTGTCCATGTGTGTCTCTGTCTCTCTCATATTGTCTTTATTCAGCTCTGCTGAAATAAAACTTTGGGAGTTTGTTCATCACAGGCACACTCCAGTCTATTACATACTATGGCTATTCTTGGTTATACTATTACCTTCTCAGGCTAGTCCCATCCAAAATATCATCATAACCTCTCACACCCCTCTAGCTAACTGCAAAAAGAAAAATTTATCTGTGTCTTCTCCTCTGTCATTCCTGTTTGCATCTTTCCACCATCTGCCTCAGTGTTTCTTAATGTCAATTTAATTTCTCTTTTTCTCAGTATTTATCTCTCTCTCTGTATTTATTTAGTTCTTTATCCGTGTTTATTTTTGTCTCTCTTTCATTGTATTTAATCTCCTTGGCACTTCTGATAGTGTTTATTGCGCACTTTGCTAAGCAGGACAAAGCACTTCCACAAGGATTTGAAACTGTCTCAACAGTTTGCGCAGGCCAGTGTCCTAACTATTACATGACTGAGACATCAGCTGTTCCCTGTATGAAGTATTTTTTTATGAATTGGACTACATGGGCACTGGAGACAGCACGGCAGGAAAAGCAGTAACCCTACCAATAACAGAACTTGGTGGGGCTGAAAGGAGTGCACACTGTACATACGGGGCTTAGAGGGTTAAATTATAAGACCAGGTTGCATAAACTTGGCTTGTATTCCCTTGCATTTAGAAGATTGTGGGCTGATCTAATCAAGGTGATTAAAATGTTTAAAGGATTCAATAGGATAGATGTGGAGAAACTATTTCCTCTGGAGGGAAAATCTAGAACAAGGGGACATTGGAAGTGTAGTAAACAGTGTGGAGGATAATAATAGACTTCAAGAGGACATAGACAGACTGGTGGAATGGGCCGAAGGTGGCAGGACAGGTTGAGGAAGCGGTTAAAAAAGCATATGGGATCTTGGGCTTTATAAAAGCAAGGAAGTTATGTTGAACCTTTATAAAACACTGGTTCGGCCACAGCTGGAGCTTTGTGTTCAATTCTGGGCATCACACTTTAGGAAGGATGTGAAGGCGTTAGAGAGGCTGCAGAAAAGATTTACTAGAATGGTTCCAGAGATGAGGGATTTCAGTTACGTGGATAGACTGGAAAAGCTGGGGTTATTCTCCTTAGAGCAGAGAAGGTTGAAAGGAGATTTGATAGAAATGTTCAAAATCATGAAGGGTTGAGATAAAGTAAATAAAGAGAAACAGTTCCATTGGCGGCAGGGTCGAGAACCAAAGGACACAGATTTAAGGTGGTTGGCAAAAGAACCCAAGGCGACATGAGGAAAAGCTTTCTTTACGCAGTGAGTGGTTATGATCTGGAATATCCTGCCTGAAAGGTTGATGGAACCAAATTCAACCATGGCTTTCAAAAAGGAATTGGATAAATACTTGTAGTGAAAAAATTTGCAGGGCTACGGGGAAAGAGCGGGGGAATGCAGCAAGACCTGGACAACATCCAGGCTTGGGCAGATAAGTGGCAAGTAACATTCATGCCAGACAAGTGCCAGGCAATGACCATCTCCAACATGAGAGTGTCTAACCACCTCCCCTTGACATTCAAAGGCATTACCATCGCCGAATCCCCCACCATCAACATCCTGGGGGTCACCATTGACCAGAAACTTAATTGGACCAGCCACGTAAATACTGTGGGTACAAGAGCAGGTCAGAGGCTGGGTATTCTGTGGCGAGTGACTCACCTCCTGACTCCCCAAAGCCTTTCCACCATCTACAAGGCACAAGTCAGGAGTGTGATGGAATACTCTCCACTTGCCTGGATGAGTGCAGCTCCAACAACACTCAAGAAGGTCGACACCATCCAGAACAAAGCAGCCAGCTTGATTGTCACCCCATCCACCACCCTAAACATTCAATTCCATCACCACCGGCACACTATGGCTGCAGTGTGCACCATCCACAGGATGCACTGCAGCAACTCGCCAAGGCTTCTTCGGCAGCACCTCCCAAACCAGTGACCTCTACCACCTAGAAAGGCAAGGGCAGCAGGCACATGGGAACAACACCACTTGCACGTTCCCCTCCAAGTCACACACCGTCCCGGCTTGGAAATATATCGCCATTTCTTCATCGTCGCTGGGTCAAAATCCTGGAACTCCTTGCCTAACAGCACTGTGGGAGAACCTTCACCACACAGACTGCAGCGGTTCAAGGAGGCTCACCACCACCTTCTCAAGGGCAATTAGGGAGGGGTAATAAATGCTGGCCTTGCCAGTGACGCCCATATCCCATGAACGAATAAAAAAAAAGAATGGGACTAAATGGATCGCACTTACAAAGAGCTGGCATGGACTTGATGGGCCGAATGGCCTCCTTCTGTGCTGTAACCATTCCACAATTATCTTAAAATTAAAGATTGGCCATTAAAGAGTGAAATCGATAAGCACATTTTCACACAAAGGGTAGTGGAAATCTGGAACTCACTCCCCCAAAAGTTTGTGGATGCTGAGATAATTGAAGCTTTCAAGACTGAGATGAATAGATTTTTGTTAGGTAAGGGTATTAAGAGATAAGGCTCAGAGATGGGTAAATGGAGAGGAGGTGCTGGTCAGCCATGATTTAATCAAATGGCAGAGCAGTCTCGAGGGGCTGAATGGCCTACTCCTGTTCCTAATGTTCCGATGCTGTCCGGATTCTCATGGGGAAACTGTTCATAAAACAGGTGACCAAAAGATCCAGTTTCAGGATCAAACTGATCCTTGTAGCTGATCAGTGCTGGACAGTTCCTTTCCTCTATCCTTAAACTGATCAGAATAACGGTTTGATGGTCTTATTCTGCAAACTATGGTGCCCTGGCAAGTTGGGACTGGTAGGAATGATCTTTTGCTACCAATGATAGTTTGCTTTTGGTTTTCCTGCCGGAGAAGAAAACAATTCAGACTCTGTCACATATATTGAAACTGTGTAACATTTTTGATAATTTCACATTTTCTTTTCATTTTGACATTCTTAATTGACCATGTCTTGAGGGAAACAATTTAGGAAACTGACAGACGGAATCGTCCAATTACACAGGTAGAGACCGGGTCCTTCAAACCGCTTACCGATGCTGCAAGTTCTTATCACTTTTTTAAAATGTGGTCTAATCCTTAGGCTCGCCACCATCTGTTTGCCACAGAGACTTGTTGACATTTGTCGAGAGAATCACAATCTACAACCAGACAGAAATGCAGTCCATTTATTTTTTTAACTAAAATGTATTAATCCACTCGTGTCAGTCCAAATAGTCATCCTTCTCGATTTTACTATTATTTCCAGTTCTACTTTATATTTTTAAGATATTGTCTAATTGGCCTGAGGCTCACATCTTCCTACAACTTGCCCGCTTCAGCTG
The DNA here is from genome assembly GCF_035084215.1 of Heptranchias perlo. Lineage (NCBI taxonomy): Eukaryota > Metazoa > Chordata > Chondrichthyes > Hexanchiformes > Hexanchidae > Heptranchias > Heptranchias perlo. The sequence goes on from NC_090341.1 coordinate 46,030,846, forward strand.
TTTGTCTATTAGACAGCGTTTATTATTACTAAGCTCAACATTTATATTTGCCCAAAAGGGCAGAGAAATCTAAAAGGTGACTATCAAACACAGGGCATGTAAATGAGAAATACTATTCAGTAAGAAAGTAATTTCAAAATGTGTTTGAATCACCAATTATATGTTAATTACAGATCTTATTTCTGGATATGTTGTTTGATCATCTGAATTATATGAATCATACATGGTCCACACACTCAGGTTAAGCTTTTTGTGTACAGATTGTTAGCCACGTCACCTCAGATAATAATCTTTTGAAAATAGAATAAGATTAATAATAATATAATAAATCTTCCCCTCATAGAGTCAGTTGCATTGCCTTCCTCACCAGGCACGTTTTTTTAAAAATTGGGTTCCTCATCCTAAAAGATAAAAAAGGGACTCGCTATCCCTTCCCCAACCTGCTACCTGTCCCAGAACAGGCCTCTGACCTCAATAGCCAGCCAAATGCAGGTGGAACACACAACTTCAAGAGCTGCAGGAAATCCTGGACTGAGTGGTGATTATCCCTTTATCCCTCGGCATATTATACCACCCATCAGTGGTACAATACACCGAGGGATTAAAGGATAATCACCACTCAGTCCTGGACAATTCTGGACACTTGCAAATAGGAGGAACGAGAAATTGCAGGAGGGGTGAAGGAGGAGAGCACCCAGATCCTGCACATAAAGGTAACTAACCAAGAGATTCCTTAAACATCACACAGCATACAGCTGAGGCAGATGTAATATAAAGGGGGGGGTGGCGATCTCATCAAACAAAAACTGAGGGTACGTGAGCACAGACAAGACAACAATGTCTATTCCTCATCCAGGCTCCCTCACTAATACCAATGGACGTGTATTGGCCTGGCATATCAGGCTGGATCAGGTCCATTCAGGGGCCAGTGACGTTAGCAGTGGTACCATAGCCATGGTCAAACTCTTCCTCAATCCCCTCCAAACCAGTGAAAAGGAACTTAGCATACTTGATGAGGAGTCATGATACACCAATCAAAATAGTGGACTAAGGCTGAGGACTCATTGCACGCACTATGAATGATTACTGTGGCCTTGCAGATCCATCAGCAGTTCTCCAATGTACCTCTTAATGACAATTTATAATTACATATGTTGAAGATGTATGTGACCTTTGCGGCATAATCTCAAAGGGGTATCATTCCTTTGGGATGCAGGAGTTAGTGGATGGGGACCTACAGCTCATTGATCATCTCAGCACTCTTAACGCAGCCTGACCTCCAAAAAACAGAGGTAATCAACCAAGACTCCCATTGCTTTCCCATCTCAGAAGCTCTGCCTCCCACGGTTTCGAGAGATATTGTACGGTATCTCGAGAAATCAGGGAATACAGAGCCTCCGACTCCGAGATGAAAAGGTGGTGAGGGAGGGGATGCAGAGCTTCTGGAACGGGACCAGTTGGGAAGGGGATGCGATGTTTCTGAGATTGGGGAACAGTGGGGGAGGGGATGCGATGTTTCTGAGATTGGGGAACAGTGGGGGAGGGGGTGTGGAGTATCTGAGATTGGGGAACAGTGGGGGAGGGTGTGTAGAGTATCTGAGATTGGGGAACAGTGGGGGAGGGTGTGTGGAGTATCTGAGATTGGGGAACAGTGGGGGAGGGGGTGTGGAGTATCTGAGATTGGGGAACAGTGGGGGAGGGGGTGTAGAGTTTCTGAGATTGGGGAACAGTGGGGGAGGGGGTGTGGAGTATCTGAGATTGGGGAACAGTGGGGGAGGGGGTGTGGAGTTTCTGAGATTGGGGAACAGTGGGGGAGGGGGTGTGGAGTATCTGAGATTGGGGAACAGTGGGGAAGGGGAGGTGGAGTTTCTGAGATTGGGGAACAGTGGGGAAGGGGAGGTGGAGTTTCTGAGATTGGGGAACAGTGGGGAAGGGGATTTTTTTTTCGTTCACGGGATGTGGGCGTTGCTGGCAAGGCCAGCATTTATTGCCCATCCCTAATTGCCCTTGAGAAGGTGGTGGTGAGCCGCCTTCTTGAACCGCTGCAGTCCGTGTGGTGAAGGTTCTCCCACAGTGCTGTTAGGAAGGGAATTCCAGAATTTTGACCCAGTGACAATGAAGGAACGGCGATATATTTCCAAGTCGGGATGGTGTGTTACTTGGAGGGGAATGTGCAGGTGGTGTTGTTCCCATGTGCCTGCTGCCCTTGTCCTTCTAGGTGGTAGAGGTCGCGGGTTTGGGAGGTGCTGTCGAAGAAGCCTTGGCGAGTTGCTGCAGTGCATCCTGTGGATGGTACACACTGCAGCCACAGTGCGCTGGTGGTGAAGGGAGTGAATGTTTAGGGTGGTGGATGGGGTGCCAATCAAGCGGGCTGCTTTGTCCTGGATGGTGTCAAGCTTCTTGAGTGTTGTTGGAGTTGTACTCATCCAGGCAAGTGGAGAGTATTCCATCACACTCCAGACTTGTGCCTTGTAGATGGTGGAAAGGCTTTGGGGAGTCAGGAGGTGAGTCACTCGCCGCAGAATACCAGCCTCTGACCTGCTCTTGTAGCCACAGTATTTGTATGGCTGGTCCAGTTTAGTTTCTGGTCAATAGTGACCCCCAGAATGTTGATGGTGCGGGATTTGATGATGGTAATGCCGTTGAATGTCAAGGGGAGGTGGTTAGACCCTCTCATGTTGGAGATAGTCATTGCCTGGCACTTGTCTGGTGCGAATGTTACTTGCCACTTATATGCCCAAGCCTGGATGTTGTGCAGGTCTTGCTGCATGCGGGCTCGGACTGCTTTATTATTTGAGGGGTTTCGAATGGAACTGAACACTGTGCAATCTGCAAACTGGAGCTTCTGGTCCCTGTTTTATTTTTCAGAGTAAAGAGCTTGATTTTTTAACTCTTCAAACACTACAGACACCCTTGGACTACATATGGCAGTTGAATGAAACAATTCGGCAAACGGAAGGCAAATTACTCCCTCAGGCCAACACCAAAGTTTTAGAGTGATTGGGAAGGAAGGGAGAGCGGGGCATGATAATAAATGGACCTTTGATTGTGTTGAAGTTTTAGCTTGTTTATTGTATTACTGGAAACAGTATGTAGGGAGTGAAAAAACAGATGACCTCGAGTTCAAATCAGTCATGGCCAGCTTTGTCTGCAAGATGGTGACAATTTACTTTACAGTCTGGGATGCAAAAGGGTCGCTTCAGATGCATTGTTCCGAAGAAGTACTTTTTGACATCTTGCTGCACAGATGTTATTCTATTCAATTTAATCTCTTGGTTACAGTCAGATGACGAGGAGTCTCTAAGTTCACCTGCAAGCAACAATTGCATTTGAGTGGACAAACATCCCAAACAATTGTTAACCTGTGAATGGGTGTTGGTCTATGAGAGATATAGTTGTCTATTGCCTTTTGTTTCACTATACCTTCAAAGGGTGCTGAACCTGAAACGTTAACTCTGTTTATCTCTCCACAGATGCTGCCTGACTTGCATTTTCTGTTTTTATTTTATGAATAATATTATGTGGGCTGACTTGATCCCAGAAAAGGGAAAGTTTTCACCTTTCCAGGCAGCAATAGGTTCTGTGTTTTAACAGAGGAACATAGGAACAGGAGTAGGCCATTCAGCCCCTCGAGCCTGTTCCGCCATTCAATTAGATCATGGCTGATTGGTACCTAATCTCCATTTACCCGCCTTGGTTCCATATTAAGTTTGTGTCCGTCCGCCAGAGAGGATAAACCAGTTTTCAACCGTGCATAATTCGCAGTGTAAGATGTGAGCTTCTTATTTTAAAGTCTATGGGGATGATTTCCATAGCTCTGCCTAATGTTTACACCTATAAATGCGGTGGTAGCAAGACACAAATCACCGCCATGGACTTCACCGGCAGTTGTCCAACCATTCCGATTTTTGCACGGACCTGAATTTAGAGGGCCAGAGCTCCCACCCGAAACAGGCAGCGATCCAATGAATATTTGCAAATGACAATAGTTACGACCCATGGACTGCACTCTTGTCTCTGCCCATTTCACCCCGCCCACAAAGCATGGGCAGTACAAGTTGGAAGGCAGCCAGTTCCAGCAATGTTTAGAAAGATTCTCAGCCGCTCTCGGGCAAAGCACTGGAAAGTTTTGCCAGACATTTTGCTTGTAATACGTAGAATCTTACAGCACTGAAGGAGGCCATTTGGCCCATCGCGCCTGTGCCGGCACTCTGAAAGAGCTGTCCAATAAGTCCCACACCCCTGCTCTTTGCCCAGAGTCCTGCAATTTTTTCCTTTTTAAGTATATATCCAATTCCCTTTTGAAAGTTACTATTGTAGCTGCTTCCAACACCCTTTCAGACAGCGCATTCCAGATCATAACAAACCGCTGAGTAAAACAATTTCTCCTCACCTCCCCACTGGCTTTTTTGCCAGTTATCTTAAATCTGTGCCCTTTGGTTACCGACCCTCCTGCCAGTGGGAACAGTTTCTCATTTACTCTATCAAAACCTCTCATACACTGCGGGGGTTTTTTTGCTCCATAAAGTGCTTGTAGTAGCTGTAGAATGTTCTGAACTCTTATGGAGGACCCCTCAGGTAATTATAGTCTGGCAGGAGGATGAAGGAGGAGAAAACAGCTGCAGGGAGAGCAAATATAAAGAGGCGTGCTCGCAGGAAACCTTACCCTCGCATCAGAGATTATAAACCTTGGACAACGTACCTGCAGTTCTCTGAGGAGCAGTCCATGAGGAAGCTAACCTTCTCTAGCGAGAATGTTACTGGGTTGTGTCACCTCCAACCACAAGACCTGCAACCAACTCCCACAGTCGACACAGCATTGCTTTTTGCAGTCAAGGTCACTGCAACCCTCAACATCTTTGCCTCCAGCTCCTTCCAGGCTCCCAGAGGGGATATCAGCAACATCAGTCAGGCTGCAGTCCATGGTTTATTACACAGCTGACTGATGTCCGGTTTGCTGCAGCAAACACTTTCACCACTTTCCACATGGATATCCAGAAGCAGCAGGACGGGGCTCTGGGGCTCGCACGGATTGCAGGACTCCCCCAGGTCCAGGGGCTCGAGGACTGCAGAATCCTTCAGATGATCCCACTGACTTCATGAATCACAGGGACTTCCATTTCATTCACGTGCAACTGGTGTGTGATCACCAGCAGTACATCATGCTGGTCTGTGCCCAATTTCCTGGCAGCTGCCATGACGTTTTTATCTTATGTCAATCTTCCATCCACCCAAACCCCCCCCACCCCCACTCTTTCCCCTGCACAACAAGTGAGAGGCTGGCTGCTTGGCGACAGGGATGATGGATGAACTGGACTTGGTGTGAGTTAGCAAGATGATTGAAGGTGTGAATAGAAGATTTTCTCTTGTTTTAAGCTGTATCCTGATCAGGTACAGTAAATGTGAGAGGCCGTAGCCTGAAAATTTCTGTTGGTGGCAAGTGTAATGTTACATTTTCAACTGAAATTTACCAGGTGGTAATGGTGATCCCCATGCGAAATGGTGTTAGCTTTCAATTAATTCAGTGTTGCAGTTCAAGCTGTTGTCCTCTTTGGGAAGGAAGGTAAGGGGGGGGGGGAGTGCTCTTTGGGGTCAACGTGACTCAAAGTTGACACACCTGGTGACGGAATTTTGAGCCAAGTCTGTGGCAGACTTAATAATGCAATAACTGAGCTAGGCAGGTCTGTAATACTCCGGGACACTGCTGATGATCGATCAATCAGCCTGGCTCATTAATTAAACCTGGAAGGGTAGGCCTGTTGCTTTGAGTTAAGATTATTCCCTCTAGGTTCCAAATAACCCTGAAAAGTACTGCCCTGATAGGGGAGGGTGCTCCTAGTTGGGCACACAATGGGAAGCTTACAATTGTTCTGTGCTGGTAGATGTGCGGTTTTAACTGGTTAAACTTCAGTAATACCCTTGCGAACACTTGGAGGTCCCTGCGTCTTGCACACTGCTAACCTGTGACTAAACTCCCAGGCAAGTATGGTGTGTCCTTACAGGGAGGGAGTATCCTCCCCATATCGGACAAACAGAAACTCTACCTATATGGATTTCTTGGTAATTGGAGACCCTTAAGCATGGTAGCCTAGAAATTCGTTGATGCCCTGCCTGTTTTACAGGCATAAAACGGGCATCTAAACTTCCACTTTGGCGAGCGGCATGGATGTGCAGATTCCTCCGCCACCTGCCATGTTGACAGTCTATAGGGTATAGACTGGAACAGGCGTTAGACCCTTTGCATATGCAAATAGAGGGCCTAATGCTTTTTTGAGGCCCCCATCCCAAAATTGGGCTGCCCCGAACACAGCTGGCACCTGGCTGGCTGCGTTCAGGATAACCATATCTACATGGGACATTAAAGGGACCGCTGGAAGCCGCCATCACAAAAGGTAACTTTAAAAAAAGCAGCAGGCCTAAAGACCAGGCTGTTGGCAACCGCTCGGCCCCCTCCTGATCAGTCCCCTCTAAGGTTTATGTCAATGAGGCCCTGCTGTTAAGGTCAGCGGGGTCTCCACGTCCCCTGGCTCTTCGGGTTGCGCTGCCCGCTTTAGGGCTCGTGAACATTGTTCCTGCCCCCCCACCTCCGCCACTTTTAAAATCGAGGCGAAAGTTCTAGGAAGAAGACCATTTTCAATGAGGCTGTCCTGAATTCGACTGGAAACTTGGAGGACAATCCCTAGTGTAATTTGATTAACTTTCTATTTTGTTCCTTCACAATACTGAGTTTCATAGCCATCTTCCCTCTCATCTCTCTCACTCTAGCTATTACCAGATACAAAGAAGATGTGATTCTTTGAAGCCGGAATTGTAGTTTCAGGGTAGAAGATAGGGAATTGATTACCAGTTATGTGTAGCTTCGTAAGGAATAGTATGCCTGACAGGAATTTACGATCTTACTGTGGATGAAAGGGAAACGTTTATTTGATTCATGTTACCTTGTTCAGTTGTGTGCAGAATGGAGCCAACCAAAATATTCCTGATGAGCTTTACTCTTGACATTGGTCCATGCGCAGTCTGTAGCTGAGCTGTATTGTACCGACTGATAACTTGTTTTTCGGTTATAAGAACATAAGAACATAAGAAATAGGAGCAGGAGTAGGCCAATCGGCCCCTCGAGCCTGCTCCGCCATTCAATAAGATCATGGCTGATCTGATCCTAACCTCAAATCTAAATTCATGTCCAATTTCCTGCCCGCTCCCTGTAACCCCTAATTCCCTTTACTTCTAGGAAACTGTCTATTTCTGTTTTAAATTTATTTAATGATGTAGCTTCCACAGCTTCCTGGGGCAGCAAATTCCACAGACCTACTACCCTCTGAGTGAAGAAGTTTCTCCTCATCTCAGTTTTGAAAGAGCAGCCCCTTATTCTAAGATTATGCCCCCTAGTTCTAGTTTCACCCATCCTTGGGAACATCCTTACCGCATCCACCCGATCAAGCCCCTTCACAATCTTATAAGTTTCAATAAGATCGCCTCTCATTCTTCTGAACTCCAATGAGTAGAGTCCCAATCTACTCAACCTCTCCTCATATGTCCACCCCCTCATCCCCGGGATTAACCGAGTGAACCTTCTTTGTACTGCCTCGAGAGCAAGTATGTCTTTTCTTAAGTATGGAGACCAAAACTGTATGCAGTATTCCAGGTGCGGTCTCACCAATACCTTATATAACTGCAGCAATACCTCCCTGTTTTTATATTCTATCCCCCTAGCAATAAAAGCCAACATTCCGTTGGCCTTCTTGATCACCTGCTGCACCTGCAAACTAACCTTTTGATTTTCTTGCACGAGGACCCCCAGATCCCTTTGTACTGCAGTACTTACCAGTTTCTCGCCATTAAGATAATAACTTGCTCTCCGATTTTTCCTGCCAAAGTGCATAACCTCACATTTTCCAATATTGTATTGCATCTGCCAAATCTCCGCCCACTCACCCAGCCTGTCTATATCCCCTTGTAGGTTTTTTATGTCCTCCTCACTCTCTACTTTCCCTCCCATCTTTGTATCATCTGCAAACTTTGATATGTTACACTCGGTCCCCTCCTCCAAATCGTTAATATAGATTGTAAAGAGTTGGGGACCCAGCACCGACCCCTGCGGAACACCACTGGCTACAGGTTGCCAGTCCGAGAATGTACCATTTATCCCAACTCTCTGCTTCCTGTTAGATAACCAATCCTCCACCCATGCCAGAATATTACCCCCAATCCAGTGATTCTTTATCTTGAGCAATAATCTTTTATGTAGCACCTTGTTGAATGCCTTCTGGAAGTCCAAATACACTACGTCCACTGGTTCCCCTTTATCCACCCTGTACGTTATATCCTCAAAGAACTCAAGCAAATTTGTCAGACATGACTTCCCCTTTGTAAAGCCATGCTGACTTTGTCCTATTAAATTATGTTTATCTAAATGTTCTGCTACTGTCTCCTTAATAATAGACTCCAAAATTTTACCCACCACAGATGTTAATCTAACTGGTCTATAATTTCCAGCCTTCTGCCTACTACCCTTTTTAAATAAGGGTGTTACATTGGCAGTTTTCCAATCTGCCGGGACCTTTGCCGAGTCCAGAGAATTTTGGAAAATTATTACCAAAGCATCCACAATCCCTACTGCCACTTCCCTCAAGACCCTAGGATGTAAGCCATCAGGTCCAGGGGATTTATCTGCCTTGAGTCCCATTAATTTACTGAGTACCATCTCCTGAGTGATTTTAATCGTATTTAGCTCCTCCCCCCGTAGAGCCCCCTGTTTGTCCAGTGTTGGGATATTCTTAGTGTCCTCTACCGTAAAGACTGAAACAAAATATTTGTTCAGCATTTTTGCCATCTCCATGTTTCCCACCATTAATTTCCCGGTCTCATCCTCTAAAGGACCTACGTTTGCCTTAGCCACCCTTTTTCTTTTTATATAACTGTAGAAACTCTTGCTATCTGTTTTTATATTTTTTGCTAATTTATTTTCATAATCTATCTTCCCTTTCTTAATCAATCCTTTTGTTACTTTTTGCTGTCTTTTGAAGACTTCCCAATCTTCTATCCTCCCACTAAGTTTGGCTACCTTATATGTCCTTGTTTTTAGTCGGATACTATCCTTAATTTCTTTACTTCGCCATGGATGGCTGTCATTTCTTTTACACCCTTTTTTCCTCAGTGGAATATATATTTTTTGAAAGTTGTAAAATAACTCCCTAAATGAACACCACTGCTCATGTATCGTCTTACCCTTTAATCTATTTTCCCAGTCCACTTTAATCAATTTCGCTCTCATACCATCATAGTCTCCTTTATTCAAGCTCAGTACGCTTGTTTGAGAACCAACCTTCTCACCCTCTAATTGGATATGGAATGTAACCATGTTATGGTCACTCATTCCAAGGGGATCCTTAACTAGGACATTATTAATTAATCCTGGCTCATTACACAGGACCAGGTCCAAGGTTGCTTGCCCCCTTGTTGGTTCAGTTACATACTGCTCAAGAAATCCATCCCTAATGCACTCAATGAACTCTTCCTCAAGGCTACCCTGCCCAATTTGATTTGTCCAGTTAATATGATAGTTAAAATCCCCCATAATTATAGCTGTTCCCTTATTACATGCCCCGACTATTTCCTGATTAATACTTCTTCCAGCAGAGTTGCAACTATTAGGAGGCCTATATACTACGCCCACGAGTGTTTTTTTCCCCTTATTATTCCTTATCTCTACCCAAACTGTTTCATTATCCTGATCCTTTGTCCCAATATCTTTTGTTGTTCAGTAAACAGCTTTTGCTTTATGTGTTTAGCAATCTATCTAAAATCGATAGCAAAAAAAGGAATCAGAACTTGCCGTGAGAAAGTCAAACAAAAGATGCACTGAAGGCTTCTATTGCAGTTAGTCCTTATTGGTCACTGGGCACGCCAGCAAACTTTGTGGCATTAATTGAGATTGTTAAATTAATGCCAATCACTGTTGAATTATGGACAGGTTCCCACTGCTCACTCACATCCCTAGCAAACTGGATTTAGATTGGCCAAAGCTGATTTCATTTCAGGGCCTAAAGTTTCTGCATGTGTGCGTTAGTTAAATCGGCGCAATCCGTCGGACCAGCGAAAAAGAGCCCAGGATTTTAAGCATAAGTGAGTTATGCTCAAAACTCAGTTTCCGTGATCTTTTGCGCTGGTTTATAAATCATTGTGCCTGAAGCCGGCCCCGCCCACAAAACTGGCCCCGCCCCCAGATCTTAATAACGACGATGGCGAGCTTCCGAAGATTGCGCCCATTTGCGACCATTCGAGGAGGTCTTCAAATTGTGCTCGTTTTCATAGGTGCACAGGCACTAGTAGGCACGTTTTAAAAGTTTTTACATCTTAAAACATGTTTAATTTACTAAGAAACTGACTAGTGTTCACAATGAAAGTAGTAAATGGTTCAGTATAGTTTTTTTAAGTCATTTTCAGTGATTTAAAATCAGGTTACTCACAGGTGGAGGACTGGACACTTATTAAAAATGCTTATTTTTGGTGATAAACTTATTTTCAGCTAGTCATAGAGTCATAGAGTTATACAGCACGGATAGAGGCCCTTCGGCCCATCGTGTCCGCGCCGGCCATCAAGCCCAGTCTAATCTAATCCAATATTCCAGCATTTGGTCCGTAGCCTTGTATGCTATGGCATTTCAAGTGCTCATCCAAATGCTTCTTGAATGTTGTGAGCTGTATTAATAAACTGCACCAGATTACCACTCTTAAATCAATGAATATTTTTTAATGCGAAGCAAAAAATAATGATTACGTTCTATTACCTTGGCCACTTGCACTAGTTCATGGAAGATTTTTACATTTGTGATTACGCAAATATATTTTAGTGGAAACTTGAACTGTAACCTAACCGGTGCAATTTCAAGTACAATTCACGACCAATTTCCTGATTGCGCCCAAAACGCAAACTCTGTCCCCAGTTCTTTAGCAGGTGTCAGGGAGAGGAGACATTTCTGTTTAGATCACAAGCCTAAATGGTTGTGAATCACTGCTAAACATCTGTAATATATTATTTGTAGTATTATCTCAATGAATAGTTATTGGAGTTTATACAGTAGATAGTTAATGTTCAGGAATATCATTAACATTAACAGCTTCATTGACATTCATGAAGATTAATAGTGCAAAGGCAGTATTCAAACATATACAAGTTTCTAGCTGTTTAATTGCATTAATCTATGAACTATTAACAGTGACTCAGTGTTGGAATGATAATGAACTATTCTTATGTTATAAATATTTATGACCATTCTCATTCCACATCTATCAGACTTCATCATGTAATATAAGCATAATCCTGACTCCTCAATTACCATTTTAGTCAATAAAATTAATTGATATCCTTTCACGAATATATTTAAAAATGAGTGAAACCTCATTCTCCATTGTTATTACAACAGTGATTACACTTCAGAAGTACTTCATGGCTGGAAAGCACATTGGGACGTCCTGAGGACATGAAAGACACTATGTAAACAATGTTTTTTCTTAGGAGAGGAACCCACTGGTGGATTATAAATATTGGCAGATGATAACAGCCCTCAAACTTGCACATATGCGAATAAAGCTAAATACAATAACAAAAGACACATTGAGGAGAAGCTTTCTTCTGTGCACTATGTGATACAAAATCCTAAGCATGTTTTCTCTTTTACAAACAGGCTGATAATTTTGTTACAGAGTGCACAAAGGATATCGCCCCTTATTACATAGTCTTAGCTTGAGCACAGAGGTTGGTAAGGACAGAGAGTGAACTTCTAACAGAGAGAATTGCTAACAGAGTGAGGACTTTCAACTGGGAATTTGGTGAGTGTGAGAATTAGGTGCAGAGGGGGAAGGAGGTGCTTAGTGACGTAAGCTAATCTATCATCTTTTAAAACAAATTTTTAAAAATTACATAAAATAAAAAAAGACTAGGTAATTACTAATTATTTTGAAATCAAGCTAAATCCATTTACTAAATGTAATCTAGATCTCAAGTGATTCTATTACTCATAGAAATAAACTACTGATAAATAAATAAATATATTTTGAAAAACTAGAAATGGCAGTACAGGCTGTGTGTTGGGACTATAATATGTGGCAGTTGTGGATAGCGAGACTGTCCTGGATTGCCACAACTGGCTTGAGACACTCTGGCTCAGAGTCTATGAGCTGGATTGCGAGTTGGACACACAGTGACACAAAAGGGAGGGGGAGGTAGAGAAGAAGTTCCTCCCAGACACTGGTCCTATCCAACAGTTACGAGGTACTTAATACCTGTGAGGATAAGGATGCAGGCTGCAGGGAGGATGCCCAGAATGCTAACCATGGCACCAGGGAGCATGAGGAAGTCCAAGGGGGGAGGAACAGAATAGCAAGGTTGTAGTCATAGGGGATTCTATAATCAGGGGGATAGATAATGTTCTCTGCAGTCATGATTGAGAATTTCATGACGGTGTGTTGCCTACCTGGTGCAAGGTAAAGGACATCTCCGAGCAACTGGAGAGGAACTTGGAAAGGGAGGAGGAGGATCCAGTTGTCGTGGCCCATGTCGGCACCAATGGCATAAGGGAGAACAAGGAGGAGGTCCTGCCAAAGGAATATCAGAAGCTAGGAACTAAATTAAAACCAGGACATCATGGGTGGTAATCTCAGGATTATTATCTGAGCCACGTGCTAATTGGCATAGGGATAGACAGATCAGGAATGTGGTGTGGGAAGGAGGGTTCCATTTCATGGGCCACTGACACCAGTACTGGGACAGGAAGGAACTGTACCACTGGGATGGGCACCGCCTGAACTGGAATGGGACCAGACTCGAGCAGAGAGGATAGAGAGGGAGGTGGATAAGGCTTTAAACTAGCAAGATGGTGAGAGGGATCTGGTAGCAATAACAAAAGCCTAAAGGTAAAAGATGTGTGCAAAAGGTCAGACCAGGGTAAGGAATAAAGATAATATAAACAGTCAAGGAACAAATACAGTTCTAAAACAGAAGTATAAAAGGACTGTTAAAAATAAAGTAATAGAAACAACTATTAAAGATGAATTAAACTGCCTGTACAGCAATGTACACAGCATCCAAAATAAAACGGGAGAACTGGAGGCAATAATCCAGAACGAAGAACCAGATGTAGTAGGAATAACTGAATTATGGCTACATAAAGGACAGGACTGGCAACTAAATATTGCAGATTGTAATATAATCAGAAAGGATAAGAAAGGAAGAAGGGGGGAAGGTGGTGGAGTAGCTGTACTAATTAGAGATAATATATTGGCAGTAGAAAAAAGGGACATAACTATCAGAAGGATAGAAACAGAATCCATATGGATTGAAATAAAAGGTAAGAAAGGATCAATCACACAAATAGGGGTATAGTACAGACCACCAAATAGTGGAAAGGAGGTGGAGGAAGAAATATGTAAGCAAATATGTGAAACGAGTAAAGGACATAGAATAATAATCATGGGAGATTTTAACTATCCCCAAATAAACTGGCAAGAAAAGATAGGTAAAGGGGTACAGGGAATGCAGTTTTTACAATGTGTGCAGGACTTCTTTCTTAGCCAGTATGTAAAAAACCCAACAAGAGAGGAAGCACTGCTGGATCTAATGATCGGAAATGTACCAGAACAGATAAGAGAAGTAAGCAAGAGGGAACATCTAGGCAATAGCGATCACAACATAATAATGTTTAAGATAAAGATTGAAAATGACATAAGTGAGACAAAAAACAAAGTAATAAATTGGAAAAAAGCTGATATTAAGGGGATGAGAATGGAACTACGGAAAATAAACTGGAAAAATTTACTGACAAACAAAGAAATAGAACAGCTGGTAGAAACATTTAAAATGGTGATCAATAGAGTTTAGGAGAAATATATCCCACTAAAAAGTAAGAACAAACTAGCCAGTAATGACACACCATGGATGAATAAAGAAATAGAATTGTAGAATCATAGAAAGATTACATACGAACATACGAATTAAGAGCAGGAGTAGGCCATTTGGCCCCTCGAGCCTGCTCTGACATTTGATAAGATCATGGCTGATCTGATTGCGACCTCAACCCTACTTTCCCATCTACCTACTATAACCTTTGACTCCCTTGTTAATCAGGAATCTATCTAACTCAGCCTTAAAAATATTCAATGACCCTGCCTCCACCGCTCTCTGGGGAAGGGAGTTCCACAGACCCACGACCTTCTGAGAGAAAAAATTTCTCCTCATCTCCGTCTTAAATGGGAGACCCCTTATTTTTAAACTGTGGCCCCTAGTTTTAGTCTCTCCCACAAGGGGAAACATCCTCTCAGCATCAACCCCTTCTAGTCCCCTCAGAATCTTATATGTTTCATTAAGGAAGGAAGGAGGCCATTCGGCCCATCGAGTCCTCGCCGGCTCTCTGCAAGAGCAATCCAGCTAGTTCCACTCCCCCGTCCTATCCCCATAGCATTACAAGCTTTTTCCTTTCAAGTACTTATCCAGTTCCCTTTTGAAGGCCATGATTGAATCAACCTCCACCACCCCCTCGGGCAGTGCATTCCAGATCCTAACCACTCGCTGTGTAAAAAAGTTTTTCCTCATGTCACCTTTGCTTCTTTTGCCAATCACCTTAAAACTATGTCCTCTGGCAAAAAAGGGCAAAATTGAAACTTAAGAAAAAGGCATTTACTAACATATACAACAAAGGAGAAGATGACAAAAGAGAATATGAAAAGGTTAGGAAATAAGTCAAAAAAACAATTAGGAAAGCAAAGAGAAACTATGAAATTAAATTATCAAGGAATATAAAAATAAATAGTTATCTATTCTACAGACACATAAATAACAAAGAAAAATCAGGATAGGAATAAGGCCACTCAGGGATACATGTGATAAACTCACAGGTAATGACAGTGAAATGGCAGAAATATTAAATAATTACTTTGCCTCAGTATTTACCAGGGAGATTAACAAGGTGGACATGACATTAGAAGAAGAGATCAAAAAAGATATAAAGACATTTAAGATCGAAAGGGAGGAGATAATTGATAAACTAATCAAACTTAGAGAGGATAAAACCCCTGGTCCAGATGGATTGCATCTGCGCATAGTAAAAGAAATTAGCGAAGAGATAGCAGAGGCACTATTACATATATATATAAAAATTCACTAGAAAATGGAGTATTGCCAGTGGACTGGCGAACAGCTAATGTGATTCCTATATTTAAAAAGTGAGATAGAAAAAGTCCAGGGAACTATGGCCCAATTAGCTTAACGTCAGTGGTAGGAAAGATAATGGAATCCTTACTCAAAGATGTAATAGAAAGACATCTATAAACCAAAAACATAATAAAGAATAGTCAGCATGGATTTCAAAAGTAAAGATCATGCTTGGCATCTATCTTATTGAATTCTTTGAAGAAGTAACAGAAAGGGTAGACAAGAGTAATGTAGCAGATGGAATATATTTGGATTTTCAAAAGGCCTTCGATAAGGTACCACATTATAGACTCATGACTAAGGTCAGAGCATGTGGAGTCAGGGGACAGGTAGCAGAATGGATAGCAAGCTGGCTGCAAAAGAGAAAACAGACAGTACGGGTTAAAGGTAGTTACTCAGATTGGCAAAAGGTGGGAAGTGGTGTTCCACAAGGATTGGTTCTGGGACCACTGTTGTTCACTATTTACATAAATGATTTGGACTCGGGAATCGGAAGTACAATTTCAAAATTTGCGGACAACACCAAATTGAGGCCTGCAGTTAATACTGAGGAGGACTGTGACAAAATACAGGAAGACATTAATAAACTTGCAGAATGGGCGTGTAATTAGCAAATGAATTTTAATATAGATAAGTGTGAGATGGTACATTTTGGTAGGAATAATAAGGAGGCCACACACTCCTTGGAAAATAAGAGTCTAAATAGGGTGGAGGAGTAGAAGGATCTGGGGGTACACAAATCATTAAAAGTAGAGACGCAGGTTAATAAGGTAATAAAAAAAGCAAACCAAGCACTGGGGTTCATTTCTAGAGGAATAGAATTGAAAAGCAGAGAAGTTATGTTAAACTTGTATAGAACCTTGGTTAGACCACACTTGGAGTACTGTGAACAGCTCTGGTCTCCATATTATAAAAAGGACATAGAGGCACTGGAGAAGGTGTACAAAAGATTTACTAGGACAATATCGGAACTGAGAGGTTATATCCATCAGGAGAGATTGAACAGGCTGGAGCTTTTTTCTCTAGAAAAGAGAAGGCTAAGGGCTTTAAGATTATGAAAGGGTTTGATAGGGTAGACATAGAGAAGATGTTTCCACTTACAGGGGAGATGAGAACTAGGGGCCATAAATATAAGATAGTCACTAATAAATCCAATAGGGAATTCAGGAGAAACTTTTTTAACCAGAGAGTGGTTAGAATGTGGAACTCGCTACCACAGGGAGTAGTTGGGGCGAATAGCAAAGATGCATTTAAGGGGAAGCTAGATAAGCACATGAGGGAGAAAGGAATAGAAGGGTTAAATGAAGTAGGGAGGGAGGAGGCTTGTGTGGAGCATAAACGCTGGCATGGACCTGTTGTGCTGAATGGCCTGTTTCTGTGCTGTACATTCTTTGTAATTCTATGTAATGCTATATAGTTTTGACCTCTTGCAAAGCTTTCTCCTACTAAAGTTCTGCTGGATAATCAGGAAGGTGAGTCATTGATGCCTGGATAATGAAACTTCTACTGCGCCACCTGGTATCGCAGTGTATTCTGGAACGTTTTTCTTCCCCAGCTGGAAAGATGTCAGAGACTACATTCACCTCATAGTCATCACTGTACTTTGGTGAGGAAGGTGCCCCTCACACCCAGCAATGTTTGCCTGCGCCCCCTTCGATGCAGTCCTGCTCGCAGCCTGGAAATTGCCAGACATTGTCTTCATTTTCCAACACTTTCACCAAAGCTGCTCTCCACACCAACTTTTTGTTCATTCCCACAGGAGGTGTCAATACAGCTTCGAGGTATCGCATCTACACTTTTAAGGCTCTGGAAATTGTGCTCCTCCCCCATCTCCACCCACCCACCCTCCCAGCTTCTCCACTCCCAATGAGCCATGAGAAGTGAGCTGGCAGCTCAGCACCGATAGGCTAATGAGGTCCCAGCGCAAAATCCAGAGAGGTCCTCTTAGCGTGTCGGTGGTATAAAGTGTCGGGAATGCACTGGGAGTGCAATTTCAGGATTCCTCCGAGCTTTTGGTTGCCACAATAGATACCAAATTTGGATAAGCATTAATTCCCAGCACCATACCTTTACTTTCAACAGAAATATAACTGAATGACTCCACGGTATATCACAACTGACACCTGAACAAGTATTTTACTGATTTGCACTTGTTCCTTCACTTAAAATATATGTGCTTTGATTAAGTGCACCCCTGAGAATTAGCAATGCAATGCACCTGAGTATTTATAACAGGAAACTTGAAGTAATTTATCGAACAAACAGAAATTCAATACAATATGCTGACACAAAGCTTGCTTCTATTTGCTCATATATTTAGATGCATTGAAAATGATGCTCGAATTGTTTAACCTTCCGTAACTTTATAAAGTGACAAAAATTTTTTTAAATCCAAGCTTATTCAATTCTAAGTGGAATCTCTTGTCTTTTTAAGTAGACACAATGAAAGTGATGATTGTATAGCTCAGTGTCTTGGAGCAGTGGGATGCAGATATTTGTCTCCTGCTCCTGCATAGCAAGTCGACCTGTGTCACCTGACTCAATAAAGGAGCCCAGCTGTCCTGCTGTTCAAAGAAATTTCGGCATAAAAAGAGGCCGCTCAGCCCATCGTACCTGTGCTAGTGCTAGTTCCACATCAGAGCTATCTATTCTAGTCCCCTCTTTCCCACACAATTTAATATTATTTCTCCTCAAATGTTTAATTCCCCCTTAAATTCCAGATTGACTCAGCTTCATTCATCACTTGTGGTAATGTATTCTATATTCCAATAACCCTCTGCATAAGAAAACTCTCCTAAACTCTCCCCCACCCCATTCTTTTACTACTAATCCTAAATTTGTGCTTACTTGTCACCAATTGACTGATGAGTGGAAATAATCTTTTACTATTTAACTTCTGGAATCCTTTCAAAACTTTAGTCCCGATATTAACTCCCCTCCCCCCCACCGCACCTGAAAAGACCAGGGCTGCGGGAGGTTAAAATCCTTGCAGCGTGGAATTCACCTGATCCTCACTGGCCTCATGCCATGCGCCATTTGCACTGGTCAGCAAGTGAGGCTCTCGCACCAGGCAGTGGGGAGCCTCATTCAAATTAAAAAAGGTGGTGTCTGATGACATCATTCAGACTGGACTATATTTTAACTCTGGGCGGCTGCATTTGACACCCAGTGCTGGCGTTGCCAAGAGCACCGAGCACGAAGGAGAAGAAGGCCCAGGAGAGTTTACTTTTAAATGTTACCTTGGGGGCCAGGAGTAGGAATGCTCCTCTGGGCCCCACAAGGACACTGAGGGCCTAGGCATCCCTCCCCCGGCTGCGATGGCCTACCATCCCCCAACACTTACCTGACTGTCGAGAACCATTCCCGCGGGTCCCTGGCTGTGTCCTCCTATCACACTTTCCCAACTCCCGCCCGTCGGCATGACAACGTTTGCACGAGATATGGACAGGATTCAGGCCTGCTCTATTTGAACGTGGCCTGGGACTTAAAATGGCCGGGCCTCTCACAGGTGAGCTCAGGCGAGTTTAATGCTCATCATGCCAGCCCCATACTTGCATCTCACGCCATGTTAAAATTGGGGCTTTTGAAAATGTCTATTAGTTCCTCTTCATAACCTTCTCTGTTCCAATGGTTACAGTTCTAGTTTCTCAAGTCTTTCATCATAAGCTGTTCATTCTCTTATTCCTGGTATCATCCTAGTCAATCAACATTGAACCTTTTCTATGAATTAATATTACTTCTTTAATTGAGTGCCCAAATCTGTATTTCAATTGTGACCTAACCATTGCACAGATTCATCATCACCTCCTTGTCTCTATGCATGAAATCCAGAATTGCAGTTGCCCTTATTATGGCTTTTCCCAGCTGCACCCTTGGATCTCTCTGTTCCTCCATTTCATTGAGCATTTTCCTCATTTAGGGTCTATTTTCCATATTCCAAAAGAGTGCCGATTCACATTTATTTGCATTGATGTATGTTTGCCACACATCTACCTGTTTCTCTAGCCTGTGAGAGTCGTTCTCCTATCTCCTGCATTCTTCCTCACAATTTACCATGTCTCTTAATTTGGTGTTGTCAACAAATTTTGATATTAAACCCTCCAATCCTATATCCTGTCCTTCTTTTCTTCCTTTCCTTTTTTTGTTTCGTTCTGGTTTATAAAATGATGAAAGGATTGGATTCAGTTCAGTTTGATACCTTATTTAAGATGGATGAGGATGGTACAACCAGAGTGCATGCATATAAAATCGTTAGGCAAAGAGTAAGGTTAGATGCCATAAGGTATTTTTGCAGAGTGATTGCCTCCTGGAACAGATCATTGAAATATCCAGTGGGTATAGGTTCACTACAGCCCTTTAAAAGGGAACTTGACAAGTGAAGAGGATCTTTTTTGTATTCGTTCATGGGATGTGGGCGTCGCTGGCAAGGCCAGTATTTATTGCAAATCCTTTTTGCCCTTGAGAAGATGGTGATGAGCCATCTTCTTGAACCGCTGCAGTCCGTGTGGTGAAGGTTCTCCCACAGTGCTGTTAGGTAGGGAGTTCCAGGATTTTGACCAAGCGACAATGAAGGAACAGCGATATATTTCAAGTCGGGATGGTGCGTGACTTGGAGGGGAACGTGCAGGTGGTGTTGTTCCCATGTGCCTGCTGCCCGTGTCCTTCTAGGTGGTAGAGGTCGTGGGTTTGGGAGGTGCTGTCGAAGAAGCCTTGGCGAGTTGCTGCAGTGCATACTGTGGATGGTACACACTGCAGTCACGGTTCGCCAGTGGTGAAGACAGTGAATGTTTAGAGTGGTGGACAGGGTGAAAATCAAGCGGGCTGCTTTGTCCTGGATGGTGTCGAGTTTCTTGAGTGTTTTTGGCGTTGCACTCGTCCAGGCAAGTGGAGAGTATTCCATCACACTCCTGACTTGTGCCTTGTGGATGGTGGAAAGGCTTTGGGGAGTCAGGAGGGGAGTCACTCGCTGCAGAATACCCAGCCTCTGACCTGCTCTTGTAGCCACAGTATTTATATGGCTGGTCCA
This sequence comes from Heptranchias perlo, assembly GCF_035084215.1. Taxonomy (NCBI): domain Eukaryota; kingdom Metazoa; phylum Chordata; class Chondrichthyes; order Hexanchiformes; family Hexanchidae; genus Heptranchias; species Heptranchias perlo. Next base: position 46,051,080 of record NC_090341.1, read on the forward strand.
GTTAAGTTTCTGGTCAATGGTGACCTCCAGGATGTTGATGGTGGGGGATTCGGTGATTGTAATGCCATTGACTGTCATGGGGAGGTGGTTAGACTCTCTCTTGTTGGAGATGTTCATTGCCTGGCACTTGTCTGGTGCAAATGTTACTTGCCACTTATCAGCCCAAGCCTGGATGTTGTCCAGGTCTTGCTGCATGGGGGCACGGACTGCTTCATTATCTGAGGTGTTGCGAATGGAACTGAACACTGTGCAATCATCAGCGAACATCCCTATTTCTGACCTTATGATGGAGGGAAGGTCATTGATGAAGCAGCTGAAGATGGTTGGGCCTAGGGCACTGCCCTGAGGATGACCTGCAGCAATGTCCTGGGGCTGAGATGATTGGCCTCCAACAACCATTACCATCTTCCTTTGTGCTAGATATGACTCCAGCCACTGGAGAGTTTGTCCCCTGATTCCCATTGACTTCAATTTTACTAGGGCTCCTTGGTGCCTCACTCGGTCAAATGCTGCCTTGATGTCAAGGGCAGTCACTCTCACCTCACCTCTGGAATTCAGCTCTTTTGTCCATGTTTGGACCAAGGCTGTAATGAGGTCTGGAGCCGAGTGGTCCTGGCGGAACCCAAACTGAGCATCGGTGAGCAGGTTATTGGTGAGTAAGTGCCGCTTGATAGCACTGTCAATGACACCTTCCATCACTTTGCTGATGATTGAGAGTAGACTGATGGGGTGGTAATTGGCGGATTGGATTTTTCCTGCTTTTTGTGGACAGGACATACCTGGACAATTTTCCACATTGTTGGGTAGATGCCAGTGTTGTAGCTGTACTGGAACAGCTTAGCTAGAGGCGTGGCTATTTCTGGAGCACAAGTCTTCAGCACTACAGTTATCTGGATGAATAATGTGTCCAGCTTACTATTGCCATGATCAGTCTTATAGTTGCCATCATATATTTGGCCTGCTATTATCAGCTTTGTAATGTCAACGGCAGTGGAGCTGGCAAAAGAGCCCATTAATAGTGTAGGAGTGGCCTACCTCATGGATAATCCCCCTGTGGCTAGTTCTAGACCACAAGTCTTCAGCACTGCAGCCGGGATGTTGACAGGGCCTATAGCCTTTGCTGCATCCAGTGCACTCAACCATTTCTTGATATCATGTGGAGTGAATCGAATTTACTGAAGACTGGCTTCTGTGATGGTGGGGATGTCGGGAGGAGGCCGAGATGGATCATCCGCTCGGCACTTCTGACTGAAGATGTTTGCAAACGCTTCAGCCTTGTCTTTTGCACTCACGTGCTGGACTCTGCCATCATTGAGTATGAGGATGTTTACAGAGCCTCCTCCTCCCGTTAGTTGTTTAATTGTCCACCACCATTCACGACTGGATGTGGCAGGACTGCACAGCTTTGATCTGATCCGTTGGTTTTGGAATCGCTTAGCTCTGTCTATAGCATGTTGCTTCCACTGTTTAGCATGCATATAGTCCTGTGTTGTAGCTTCACCAGCTTGGCACCTCATTTTTAGGTACGCCTGATGCTGCTCATGGCATGCTCTTCGCTCCTCATTGAACCGGGGTTGATCCCCTGGCTTGTTGGCAATGGTAGAGTGAGGAATATGCCGGGCCACCAGGTTACAAATTGTGCTGGAATACAATTCTGCTGCTACTGATGGCCCACAGCGCCTCATGGATGCCCAGTTTTGAGCTGCTAGATCTGTTCTGAATCTATCCCATTTAGCACGGTGGTAGTGCCACACAACACGTTGGATGGTATCCTCAGTGTGAAGACAGGTCTTCGTCTCCACGAGGACTGTGCGGTGGTCACTCCTACCAATACTGTCATGGACAGATGCATCTGCGACAGGTAGATTGGTGAGGATGAGGTCAAGTAGGTTTATCCCCCATATTGGTTCGCTCGCCACCTGCCGCAGGCCCAGTCTGGCAGCTATGACCTTCAGGACTCGGCCAGCTCGGTCAGCAGTGGTGCTACCGAGCCACTCTTGGTAATGGACATTGAAGTCCCCCACCCAGAGTACATTCTATGCCCTCCAAGTGGCGTTCAACATGGAGGAGGGCTGATTCATCAGCTGAGAGGGAGCAGTAGGTTGTAATCAGTAGGAGGTTTCCTTGCCCATATTTGACCTGATGCCATGAGAGTTCATGGGGTCCAGAGTCAATTTTGAGGACTCCCAGGGCCACTCCCTCCTAACATTTCCAGTGTTGGAGGTTAAGTTTCTAGTTAGCTGGGAGTTTAGGAGTTATGGGTTATCACGGTCTCCTGACACCTCCTTTTAAGAGGAGGTGTCAATTGGTGCCAAGTGTAAATTGATTATAAAGGCAGACTGCAAGATTGGAAGGAAATCTTATGTTCTTCTCCAGAAGAAGTGGACTTATCATATGGCATACATCTTCCTGTGAATGACTTAGCATTGGAGAAGGTCTCAGACCATATCAATCTGCCTTTTTCGTGAAAAAATCTGTGAGTCAAGAGAACTTAAAAAGAGAGAGGCAATTAGAACTGTGCAAAAAAATACTCCATAATGTCTGGTATTTTGGTAAAAATAAACTTTACTAGGAAAATGGACTTTGGTGTAAATTATATGCATTTTCTTATTTTATTGTAACCATAAAGAGGAATTGTCTCTTGCTACAACAACAACTTGCATTTATATAGCTCCTTTAACATTGTAAAACATCCCAAGGCGCTTCACAGGAGCATTATCAAACAAAATTTGACACCGAGCCACACAAGGAGATGCTAGGACAGGTCACCAATAGTTTGGCCAAAGAGGTAGGTTTTAAGGAGCGTCATAAAGGAGATGAGGGAGGTAGAGAGGTGGAGAAGTTTTGGGATAGAATCCCAGAGCTTAGGGCCTAAGCAGCTGAAGGCATGGTCATTAATTGTGGTGCAATGAAAATTGGGGATGTGCAAAAGGCCAGAATGGGAAGAGTGCAGAGATCTCGGAGGGTTGTAGGGCTGGAGGAGGGAACAGAGATAGGGAGCGGTGAGGCCATGGAAGGATTTGTAAACAAGATTGAGAATTTTGAAATTGATGCATTGCCGGACCGGGAGCCAATGTAAGTCAGCGAGCTCAGGGGTGATGGGTGAATGGGACTTGGTGTGAGTTAGGGTATGGACAGTAGAGTTTTGGATGAGCCCAAGTTTACGGAGGATGCAAAATGGGAGGCTGGAGCTTTGGAATAGTCGAGCCTAGAGGTAACAAAGGCCTGGATGAGGGTTGCAGCAGCAGATGTGATAAGGTAGGGGTGGCGACGAGAGATGTTACAAAGGTGGAAGTAGGTGGTCTTGGTGATAGAGAGGATATGGGGTTGGAAGCTCATCTCAGGGTCAAATAGGACATCAAGGTTATGAACGGTCTTGGTTCAGCCTCAGGCAGTGACCAGGGAGAGGAAAAGAGCTGGTGGCTAGGGAATGGAGTTTGTGGTGGGGACCGAAGACAATGGCTTTGGTGTTCCCAATATTTAATTGAAGGAAATTTCTGCTCATCCAATACTGGATGTCGGACAAGCAACGTGACAAATCAGAGGCAGTGGAGGGGTCGAGGGAGGTGGTTGTGAGGTATCGCTGGGTGTCGTCAGCGTACATGTGAAACCTGACTGTTTTCGGATGATGTCGCCGAGGGGCAGCATGTAGATGAGAAATAGAAGGGGACCAAGCTTAGATCACTGGAGGACGCCAGAGGTAACTGTGCGGGAGTGGGAAGAGAAGCCATTCCAGGTGATTCTCTGGCTACAACTGGATACGTAGGAATAGAGCCAAGCAAGGACAGTCCCACCCAGCTGGACAAGGGAGGAGAGGCGTTGGAGGAGGATGGTGTGGTCAACCATGTCAAAGACTGCAGATGGGTTGAGAAGGATGAGGAGGGATAGTTTACCCTGGTCACAGTCACATAGGATGTCATTTGTGACTTTCATAAGGGCTATTTCAGCACTGTGGTAGGGGTGGAAACATGATTTGAGGGGTTCCAACATAGAGTTTGAAAGATGGGCATGGATTTGGGAGGTGACAATACATTCAAGGACTTTGGAAAAGAAAGGGAGGTTGGAGATGGGGTGGTAGTTTGCAAGGACAGAAGCGTTAAGGTTCGTTTTTTTGAGGAGGGGGGTGATGGTGACAGATTTGAAGGGGAGGGGGCCAACACCTGAGGAGACGGAACCGTTAACAATATCAGCTAAGATGGGGGCCAGTAAGGGAAGTTGGATATTCAACAGTTTGGTGGGAATAAGGTAGAGGGAGCAGGAGGTGGGTCCCATGGACAAGATGAGCTCGAAGAGGGCATGAGGGGAGATAGGAGAGAAACTAGCGAAAGATACGATTTCAGGGCTAGATCATTATTACAAACATTGCTACAGTAATGTTCTGTATTACAGCGGTCCTTCTGAAACATTCCACAACTCTGTGCATTGAACAATTCAACTGCAACCAATATGCTCTGGCCACCTGACAGGAATATTCATGGAGCAACTTGATTCAACTAAATTAAACGGCAGCAACTTGACAAGAGTTGACATTAGGGAATGCAAGATTGGCATGTAGTACAGGGAGGCATCAGATATATATGGAGGAATGTTGAAGGCTACTTTGGGAATTACAATGTGGCATGAATATCAGTGAGAGGTAGCCCTGGAAGCTACTAATTGTACTAGAGTTGAGGATATGGAAGGAGAGGGAGGAAAGAGAGGCGTGAGGGGAGGAGGGGGGATGGGGGCACGATTGCCTTTATTGACATCATTTCTGTGTTTGTACCAGGAATAAGCTGAGGCTTTGTGTTCCACCTGTGATGGTATTTAGACATGAATCACAATGCGCTGAAGAATTGTAGTTGTGACTGGTGTTTCATCATTCAGTAAAGTAACTGAGGGTTCTAATCACAATACATCATATCAACAATCTCTGAGGTAGGTTTTTGGCCGGCTGACCAGCGGTAGGTGTCAAGCGACCGTTTGTTCCCGCGGCGACTTGGCCCCCCCCCCCCCACCATTTTGAGGTCCAGGCCTCATTTGAATCCTGCCAGTGGGCTACGGACACCAAACTAGCACTCCTGCCCCTCAGTGGCCTCCACAAAATTGATGGGAAATTTACCTTTTAGGCTCCAACTGGTGAACACGTCTGGAGCTGCCACGGTGCGCAGTGCGCGGTGCACGGAGCACTCTCCAACCTGTTCTCTCCTAAAATAGCCATCGGAGTCCTATGTACACAAGAGGGCCAACCACCTGACACGGGGCGCTCCGGCCATCCAGCAGCAGGCCCGAGGGGAAGATTGTCCCGTGGCCGTGATGGCGGGAACGGGGCAGTAGGTCGTTCCCCACCATTTTCAGGAGATTACCTCCGAGCTTGCGCTGGGCGGGAGACCTCAAGATTCAACCCTTTCTGTCTACAGTTTCTAAATTTTCAAATCATAACACATCCACTATCAAATAGCGGACTATATTTTCCATACTGCCTGGCAGTCCATCAATTGCCTGTAATCCTGGGGGAGGAAAGAACTTCTTTCTCCTCACACTTAGAAGCATATCATTTAAAACCGTTACGATTTCAGTTGAAGCGTGGGCGTTCCCTGTAAACAGAACACAACGGGGGAACATTTCCCCTGTCTGCGATAGGGAAATAAATTGCAAACATGTTCTTTATAGACGGATGGATGTGTCGGGCAGTGAGCTAATTTAGGCATCGTATATGAGGCCCTGAACATAAAACGATAGATCCCGATCCAATTCTTGGATGTGGTGTGAGAGCTAGCATTCGTTTATTGCGCTGCATGGTTATTAAATCTCTTCCAAAATAATTAATGAACAAGTAACCTTAAGATTAATTTCTTATTGATTGACCTGTACTTATTAAAAAAAACAATTTAGTCAGCTAAACAAATAACTGCTGTGCTATGGGTTAGCAATCTCGAGAGCAACAGAGGTTTGTAGCGTGCATAAACAGAAAATAGTGATTATGAATCAATAATACAAGATGGAAATTGAAGAGATTACATTACTTAACCATTCTTATACATGATCCTAATAGTTTCAGCACATGATTTACTTTAAGGAGTGTCCTTCTACTGATAATCAATCAGGAGTTTTGTTTTCGGTTCTGAAATGAAACTGGAACGTGGGCTAAAGTTGTGATGTTCAAACTTCGCTGTGTGGAGCAACTTTGTAAATATTGACACATTTGCAAGGACCCCCCCCATCATAGTGACACATTCCCAGGCACAGCCTACAAAAATTAACACAATCCCAAGGACCTCCTATCAATATTGATGCATTCCCAGGCACCCCCTGCAAACGTTGATACACTCCTCAGGACCTACCGTACACATTGAGGCACATCCAAGCACCCCTTCCTCCCAATTTTCAAAACGTTGGGGGCGATTTTGACCTTGCCCGCTCGGCGGAAACCAGGCGGGTGGGCAGTTAAAATCGCCCAGGTTACTTACCCACTAGAAAACCACCAGGAACCCATCATTCTGAATTTTAGGCAGCATGGACACCCACCCAAAGCAGGTGAGGTCCTTCTTTGCATGTGCATGTCGTGTCCAATGGCGTCATTGGGACCTGACTGTAATTTTAACCGGTGGCCTGAGCGAGGAAGACACTGTGGATTTACCGCCAAGTGAAGACAGCTGGAAGAGGAGCCAGGGCCAGAGCAGGTCCAAGCAGATAAGTTTTATTTTACTTTCCTTGTGGGGCCAAAAGGGGCAAGAGTGCTCTGGGCCCCAAAAGGAAAGCTTAGGTCTCCACTGCCGCGCACTCTCGCCCCCCCCCCTTCTCAAATGCGTGTCCCCCCCACCCCTTGCAAGAAAGCCCCCAAAGGCAAACCTGCCACCTACCAGGTGTTGGCAGGCAGCCTCCGTGCCGCACGACTTTATACCACTTCCTACCCATTCTCAGATAGAAGTTGCCGGTGGGATTTAAATGAGGCCTGAGAGTTAAAATAGCTGGTGCGGTGGATAAGTTTCTAACACACACTGCTACCCACAAGCCCAAAGCCCGGCCGGAGTTAAAATTGGGGCGAGTGTCAGCTCTCCAAAGGAAGACAGGGCTATCATTGCAGAAAATATTTTTTTATTAGTACACAACAACAGCGTAATGTGGTAATAAGTCAATAAATGCAAGAAAATCTAGAGTTCTCAAGAAAGAGTGTTAGTGGTATATCTGGACCCATCACGTACCCCACTTTGAAAACCCACAGATTGAACGCTCTTAGAAGGAACATTGTAGCTGGGTCAAAATCCTGGAACTCCCTACCTAACAGAATTGTGGGAGGACCTTCAACAAACGGACTGCAGAAGTTCAAGAAGGTGGCCCACCACCGACTTCTCGTGGGCAAGCAAGGATGGGCAATAAATGACAGCCTTGCCAGCGATGCTACATCCTGAGAATGAATAATAACAATCGACAGAATCACAAACAAGAAGATGAAGAATAACATTTTCCTTACAGTAATTCTGCAAGTTCCAGCGAGGTTGTGTTTGATGCATCAAGTTTCGTGGCTTGTCGCATTCCTGTTAAAACTGCAAAACTCCTTTTTATTTAGCTCTATAACATACAGGAACAAGATGGCCCCATTCATCACTCTTTCAGTGACTCCATCGTTGAATATCAAAGTCTCGCACTCTAATTCCACAGGCACCTAGAGTAGACTCACGCATGCTGGAATTCCATATTCATCTGTGTGATTTGTTTTATCTTTAAACAGACAACAGAACCTAAAGACAATGTCATTGTCACAATACCCATAATACCAGCGGCACTTTACACCCTTAGATATGTAAGATTCTCAAAATTCACAGATCCCCCAAAAACTCAGAGAAAAACCCTAAAGAAATTCACCTTTACCCTGAGTATGGGAAAACTTTGGCCATTGACTTCCTAAAATGGAAGGATAGTTGAGAGGTCACCAGACGAAATCTACAACCCACACGTGGAAGGTGGGAGAATTACTGCTTCAGACATGTCTCTGTTTTAATGCAAAACGGACAGCAGAGGGTCGATAAGCACTCACATTGAAAGAGATAACTGTTTCCAGACTGGTGGGGCCATGCTTTTGTTTTAATGCAAAACCTATCAACACCTAGGACGTTGGATACAAAAGGAAGCCTTATGTGACAAGCTCTAAATCAGAATTAAAAACAATGACACATTGGGAGAAGCAATTTGCAATATGATTGGGACCATCAAAAGGCCATCAAAGAACTTTGCAAGAACGGTTTAAAACAGACCATTGTAGAAGAGATAGCCACAAGGCGAAGCCTCTCTCTCTCTCTCTCTCTGGCTTGCTGGCTCTGGTGGGCTGCTTGTGTTGGTTCTGCCTGTGTCTGGAAAGAAGAGCAGTTTGCAGTTTCCAGCAAACAACAAGGCGAGGGGAAGGCAGATTGACAAGGAAGATCAGCAGCTCTAGAAGCACGCCGACACACAAGAAGAAACCAGAGCAACAGTCCCAGTGACCGTCAGACACCTCGCGGCAACAAGGGCCTTACGAAACAACCAACCGAATATTACCACCAACCAACCGGGTAATATTGAGCCACCGCGACCAAAGAGAACCAACTCGGGAGAAAACCGAAGACCCGCAAAGTTACTACTCTACAATCTATTTCTGACTTACCTCTGGGTGAATTACTGTCAAGGTTTCGTTTGGTGAGCATTATCCCTGGTCCTTTAGAGTCCAACCTAGCTCGTACAGTGGGATTGGGAGGGGTGAGGTATCTTTCTACTGTAATTTCCCTCGCGTGTACTGAAGTGTTCCCCATTTTATTAGAGTGTTAAGATTGTTGTGTTGTATTTCCTCTCTTGAATAAAGGTCAAAGTTTCTTGCACCAAAATCAGTTGTCTGCTGCACTTTGTCACAACCCCCAAATAAGTCCAAGGTCTAGAACCCAGGGAGTGGGAGCGATTCGGACCGCTCAGAAGTCAGAGGTGAAGCTGACACACACCACCACCCCCTACAGATACCAAGGTGAGAAATGTGCTGGGAGACACGATAAAGTAAAAGCTCAAAATAAGAACATAAGAAATAGGAGCAGGAGTAGGCCATACGGCCCCTCGAGCCTGCTCCGTCATTCATTAAGATCATGGCTGATCTTCAATCTCAACTCCACTTTCCCAACCGGTCCCCATATCCCGAGATTCCACTAGAGTCCAAAAATCTATCTATCCCAGCCTTGAATATATTCAACGACTCAGCATCACAGCCCTCTGGGGTAGAGAATTCCAAAGTTTCACAACCCTTTAAGTGAAGAAATTCCTCTTCATCTCAGTCTTAAATGGCCGCCCCCTTATCCTGAGACTAGCTCTATACTCTTCAACCAGGGGAAACAAACTCTCAGCTTCTACCCTGTCAAACCCCTTCATAATCTTATATGTTTCACTGAGATCCCCTCTCATTCTTCTAAACTCCAGAGAGTATAGGCCAATTTCACTCAACCTCTTCTTATAGGGCAACCCTCTCATCCCAGGAATCAATCTAGTGAACCTTTGTTGCACCGCCTCTAAGGCAAGTATATCCTTCCTTAGATAAGGAGACCAAAACTGTACCCAGTACTCCAGGTGAGGTCTCACAAAAGCCCTGATTAATTGTAATAAGACTTCCTTACTTTTGTACTCCAACCCCCTTGGAATAAAGGCCAATATGCCATTTGCTTTGCTAATAGCCTGCTGTACCTCTATGCTAACTTTTTGTGTTTCTTGTACCAGGACATCCAAGTCTTTTTGGACACCAATATTTAATAATTTCTCAACAATTAAAAAATATTCTGTTTTTCTATTCTTCCTACCAAAGCAAATAATCTCACATTTCCCTACATTATACTCCATCTGCCACCTTCTTGCCCACTCACTTAATCTGTCTGTATCCCTTTGCAGACTCTTTGTGTCCTCCTCACAGCTTACTTTCCCACTTAGCTTTGTATCATCAGCAAACTTGGATACATTACACTCGGTCCCTTCATCCAAGTCATTAATATAGATTGTAAATAGCTGAGGCCCAAGCACCGATCCTTGTGGTACCCCACTAGTTACAGCCTGACAACCTGAAAATGACCTGTTTATCCCTACTCTCTGTTTTCTGCCATCAACCAATCCTCTATCCATGCTAATATGTTACCTCCAACCCCATGAGCAATTATCTTGCATTACAAACTTTTATGTGGCACCTTATCGAATGCCTTTTGAAAATCCAAATATACTACATCCACTGTTTTCCCCTTTATCTACCCTACTAGTTACATCCTCAAAAAACTCTAATAAATTTGTCAAACATGGATTCCCTTCCATAAAACCATGTTAACTCTGTCTAATTATATTATGATGTTTTAAGTGTCCTGATACCACTTCCTCAATAATGGATTCCATCATTTCCCCGATGACTGGTCTGTAGCTCCCTATTTTCTTTCTCCCTCCTTTCTTGAATAGCGGAGTTACATTTGCTACCTTCCAATCCGCTGGGACCATTATTAGAATCTAGGGAATTTTGGAAGATCATAATATTTGGAAGAGAATATTGAAATATTTCTTTAAATGTTTGCCATTGCTTTTCAACTATCATACATTTTAATTTAATTTCCCAATCTATCTTAGCCAACTCACCCTTCATACCTATGAAATTGGCTTTATTTAAGTTTAAGATTCTAGTTTCGGAATTAAGTACGTCACTCTCAAACTCAATTCTATAACATTATGATCACTCTTCCCCAGAGGATCCTTTACTGTGAGATTACTAATTAACCCTTTCTCATTACACAATACAAGATCTAAAATAGCCTGTTCCCTGGTTGGTTCCATGACATTTTGCTCTAGGAAACTGTCTTGAATGCATTCCATGAACTCATCCTCCAAACTACCTTTGCCAATTTGATTTGTCCAGTCTATATGAAGATTAAAGTCCCCCATAATTACTGCATTACCTTTGTTACAAGCTTCCATTATTTCATGATTAATACTCTGTCCAATGGTATAGCTATTGTTTGGGGGCCTATAAACTACTCCCACCATTGTTTTCTGCTCCTTGTTATTTCTTATTTCCACCCATACCACACCCGAACTTCCTGATCTTCCGAGCCAAAATCCTTTCTCATCACTGTCCTTATGTCATCCTTTATTATCAGTGCTGTACCCCCTCCTTTTTCATTCTGCCTGTCTTTTCAAAACATCATGTACCCTGAAATATTTAGTTCCCAATCTTGGTCACTTTGTAACCGTGCCTCTGTAATGGCTATTAGATCAAACCCATTTATCTCTATTTGTGCAACTAATTCATCTATCTTGTTATGAATGCTCCGTGCATTCAGATAAAGAGCCTTTAATTTTGACTTTTTACCATTTTTTCCTGCTTTGACCTTACTTGTTGATGCTCTATTATTGGTAAACTCTCTGTCCCTTTCTGCCACACTTTGCTTATCTTTACCCAAATCACTACACTGCTCTGTTGCCTTGACTTTTCTCATTAGATTTCTAAATTTCCCCTCACCTGACCCTTCCCCCCACCACCTTTTTAGTTTAAAGCCCTATCTACAGCTCTAGTTATTTGATTCACCAGGACACTGGTCCCAGTTTGGTTTAAGTGGAGCTCGTCCCAGTGGAACAGCTCCCTCTTTCCTCGGTATCGGTGCCCGTGCCCCGTGAATCGAAACCCTTGTCTCCCACACCACTCTTTGAGCCATGCATTTAACTCTCTGACCTGTTTGTCCCTATGCCAATTTGCACATGGCTCAGGTAATAATCCAGAGATTATTACCTTTGAGGTTCTGCTTATTAATTTAGATCCTAGCTCCTCATCAACTGTCTCGGCAGAACCCCATTCTTAGTTCTACCTATGTTGTTAGTTCCTACGTGGACAACAACAACTGGATCCTCCCCCTCATGCTCAAATATAATAGGAGCCAGTAAAGAGAATCCAAGTGAAAGAAGGAAAGAACTTCCAATTATTTAGCTCCTTTCACGATCTCAGAATGTTGCAAAGCGCTTTACAGCCAATGAAGTACTTTTTGAAGTATAGTTACTGTTTTAATGTAGGATACGCGACAGCCAATTTGCACACAAACAGCAATGTGATAACGGCCAAGATAATCTGTTTTAGTCGTGTTGGTTGAGGGATAAATGTTGGCCAGGACACCGGTGAGAACTCCCCTGCTCTTCTTCGAAATAGTGCCCTGGTATCTTTTACATCCACCTGAGAGGGCAGCAGGGGCCTTGGTTTAAAGTCTCATCTGAAAGACGGCACCTCCAACAGTGCAGCACTCCCTCAGAACTGCACTGAAGTGTCAGCCTGGATTATGTGCTCAAGTCTCATTTAATTTAAGACCCAGTGCTTGCCTTCATCATGGTTAACAAAACTCAGTGGGACCAATAAACAAGCAGCTTCAACAATACCTTGACGAGCCCTTTCCAGTTACTGGCGAAGCTCTTAAGTTTAAATGGTCTCTATTTTGAGATCCTGTTATAGTGAAATGCACAATTTCTCCTGGCAGTGAATTGTGACAAAAGGCAAGGCTTATTGATGATGCTATCTATGTTTTCATAGAGGGTATAATTGAGAGGAATAAACATGTCTTTTACTACATGGTGTACACAGCTCTACTTTTCAGATTTATTTTCCTTATAGCAAAAGCTGGTATTTCATAAAAGTCAACCGCAGATGGTAGATCCCCAATCCACAAGTGAGATCTTGGAGGTCAGGATTTTCCGAAGGGAACATAGGATGAGGCACGGAGCACAGGTGAAGAATGGAGGCTGAAGAAGAGCCAACCATCATAATCCTGAGGTTCTCCATGCCCACCACCTGTGCAGTAACACTCAGGCATTCAAACCACATATGACCTACTATGAAAGTAATGCTGATTCTGCAGCAATAGAGTAATGACATAGGAGGAGATAGTAGCGGTATTGGATAGGATAAAAATAGATAAATAGGAGGTGCTTAAAAGGTTGGCAGCAGTCAAAGTAGAAAAGTCACCCAGTCCAGACGGGATGCATCCTAGGTTACTGAGGGAATTAAGGGTAAAAATTGCAGATGCTCTGGCCACAATCTTCCAATCCTCCTTAGATATTGGGGTGGTGCCAGAGGACTGGAGGATTGCAAATGTTACACCCCTGTTCAAAAAAGGGGAGAGGGATAAACTGGACAATTACAGGCCAGTCAGCCTGGTGAAGAAACTTTTAGAGATAATGGGCCAGAAATCGCTCACCTCCGGACGCCGTTCACCAATGGCGTCCTTGCTCTCGGCCGGCGAATCCAGGAAGCAAATTCATGAATGCGCATGTGTGCACTAAAACCTGGAAATCATGAACTTGCTCCCATTGGTTTGCTGGCGGTTTGACAGCTGCGAATTAATGGGGCATGTTACCCTACAATCATGGAAATCATTCAAAAATCATAAACTTACCCATCTGCCCAGCCAGAATGAAAATACTTACACCACCAAAAGGCACGCTGAAAAATACCAGCTTTACACTACTTTTTTTTAAAAGTGTGATGACTCCTAATAACTGCAAAAAAAATTAAATTTTAAAAACGTGGAATGTCATATCATTCTTATTTTAATATTTTTGATCATTAAATTTAAAAAAAAATAAAACATTATTTTTTACTTTTAACTTCTGTCTGTTTCATTAAATTAAATAATGTGCTTGGCTTTTTATAAGAAGCCATGTTATATTTTTATTAACACTGACATATAGAATTTTATTTTGAATGATTTCTACTTGCCTGTTTGTGGGTGTGACTTCTCTTCATGACACATTTTGTAGGCGTGTTTTCCATTCTCACAGATATTTCCTATGCGAATCATCCTACGCTGTTCAGTGGCTGGGTTGATGTCACGATTTTTTCCAAAACTTCAAAATCACACAGGTCTACGTCACGGATCCGCAGTAAGTGAATTTGTATATTTTATTCGTAGGAGCTGCTGTGAACGTTGCCACGCCGATGTGAACAATTTCCGGCCCATTAATCCAGGACAAAATTAATTGGCACTTGAAGAAGTATGGGCTAATAAGTGAAAGTCAGCACGGATTTGTTAAAAGAAAATTGTGATTGAGTTCTTTGATGAAGTAATGGAGAGGTTTGATGAGGATAGTGCGGTTGATGTTATGTCTATGGACTTTCAAAAGGCATTTGATAAAGCACCACATAGATTTGTTAGCAAAATTAAAGCCCAAGGGATTAAAGGGCCAGTGGCAGCATGGATACAAAATTGGCTAAGAGACAGAAAGCAGAGAGTAGTGGTGAACGGTTGATTTTCAGACTGGAGGAAGTTTATAGTGGTGTTCCCCAGGAGTCGGTATTAAGATCACTGCTCTTTTTGATATATATTAATGACCTGGACTTGGGTATACAGGGTATAATTTCAAAGTTTGCAGATGACATGAAACTCGGAAATGTAGTAAACAATGTGGAGGATAGTAACAGATTTCAGAAGGACGTAGACAGACTGGTGAAATGGGCAGATACATGGCAGATGAGAATTAATGCAGTGAAGTGTGAAGTGATACATTTTGGCAGGACGTATCAAGAGAGGCAATATAAACTAAATGGTACAATTTTAAAGGGTTGTAAGAATATGGTTTAAACTCGCATGGTCAAGTATCCCGTCTCGCACAGCATCCAGGCAAGAAAGCGATGCTAATGGGAGCGAGGCCATGAGAAAATCTGCACCCAGATAAGGGATGGGGTGACCCAAGGATCTACACATTCTTAAGAGGAACAAACAGCTTGTAAACAGAAATGAAGATTGAGGTCATTATCTTAAGTTGCTAACGTGGCGTCAGCATGGTGAGATGACTTATGACTAGAAGATAAGGCCAGAAATGCTTACATACAGAACATAGCAGCCGAATAGTATAAAGATAGGGCATGCTCCCTCCCAAAGATTAGAGCTCTCAGGAGGACAGTTGGAAGTCTATAGCCACAGGCAGCCTACAGAGGCCAAGTCTGATCATCTTGGGTCCACGGGAACCAGGTTGTATTACTTGCTTGTCATTTAATGTAATCTGAAGACAGTTGTTTACAATACTGTTGTGAGTCAATATATTAAAACTTGTTGCTTAATAACCATTCATGCCAGAATCACGCGGAAAGTTATCGTTGAAGGATTAACAACCCATATTATTGCGACAGTAATGTGGGAAAAATCCACTAACATTGGGGTCCTTGGGTGCGCACGAGAATTAAAGGTTTAAAAATAAGTAGTGTTAAGACTGAGTAATTCCAACGAGATGTGGAAGAGAGATAAGTGGCTGTGACCGAGTAAGCTAAAGGTAGCCATCCCCCAGCAGTTAAAAGAATAAACCATGGCGAGAATACCCTTGATTCTGAAGGGTAGCTTGAAAGATGGGGAAGAAAAGAAGTACAAAAAGAAAGAAGGTGGGACCGGAGGTGAGGACACAGACTGTGAGCTTGAGACTTTGAGTCAGCACAGAATGGGGTTAAGTCACAAACATCAAAAATTGAAATTTGGTTAAAGTGAAAAATGGTAGTAAGGAGAGAGGGAGAGTGTTACTAGCAACAGGCTGTGTCTTTTGTTTCCAATGTATTGTCTCTTTAAAAGCCTGTGTTATTGATTTCTTTTCACAGTTGCAGGCTACACCCTTTTTTCAATGCTTGTGTGTTTTTCTCGTTTGTGTAATGTTACGTTTTCTTCAGTTGGGATTATTGGTTGTACTGATATGTTAGCAAACAGACAGGATTCCTTTTATCTTTTGATTGGCTGAGGTCAAAAAAGTGACCAAGAAAAGAAAGATTAATTAAAGAATCTCTAGCTCATATCTCTAAGACAAGAATATTTTTAAAAAATTTACGTGAATACTGCTTTGATGCACGCTGCGTGAATTGTTTATTTTTCTGCAAAGAAATTAACCCCTTCCAAGGACACCGACATTAGTTGGCTTTAACTCCTTGGGCTCTCAAGAAGAGCCACAATGGATTATCTGTGTTTCTTTTAAAACAGGGGACCATTTCGGGACCACTAAAATGTTGGTGCAGGAAAACATAGAAACATAGAAAATAGGAGCAAGAGTTGGCCATTTGGCCCTTCGGGCCTGCTCCGCCATTCAAAATGATCATGGCTGATCGTCTAACTCAGTACCCTGTTCCCGCTTTTTCCCCATATCCCTTGATCCCTTTAGCATTAAGAAATATATCTATCTCCTTCTTGAATACATCTAATGACTTGGCCTCCACTGCCTTCTGTGGTAGAGAATTCCACAGGTTCACCACCCTCTGAGTGAAGAAATTTCTCCTCATCCCGGTTCCTGAGACTATGACCCCTGGTTCTGGACTCCCCAGCCATCGGGAACATCCTCCCTGCCTCTAGTCTGTCTAGTCCTGTTAGAATTTTATATGTTTCGATGAGATCACCTCTCATTCTTCTAAACTCTAGACAATCCAGTTGTTTTAAGAATTTAAGACGTTATCTGCAGACATTGGCAAATATCAAATGTCACAGCAATGTGATGATTCGGACTAAGCTCTTCTATACTTAACTAAGAATAAACCAAGTTCCTTGTCCTCTTTTGAAGGCGTTTTGATTTGTTTTACTTTAACTCATTTATTTTCCGACACAAAGTGTTTAGTGGTTGGATGGGGAGAGTGCGGGGGAGAGAGATATCTAAAGGTAATCACAAGCATTTCTGTCTCTACTGTTAAACCACAAAGCCTGGACATAATTTGCTTCTGAAATTGGAATTGATAAGATAAATTGATATGACTTGCTTTTCAAGCACCAAAGAAGGGAACATTTATTTGTAGTTTTAGGGGGTAATCAAATTATATTTTAAAATAAAAGGAGTCGAGTCTAAGTGGTTCCTGCCCAATGTCGTGTATCAAGGAAGAACGTATCTTGGCGGAGGGAAATAAAATTGTACATTGATAAGTCCTGTCAGTCCAACAACACTGGTCTCTCGAATTGGGATAATTTTGAAATGATGGAATGAATGCAGGCACAATGTAACAGGATATTTTGGGAAATGAAACGTGGTCCAAGAAGGATTTAAGTAAAATAAACAAAAACATTTATTGAGGTATTGGACAGTAAAGTTCCTCCAGGGCTCATGAATGAGATGATATAGTAATATAATGGGATATGTAAAATTGGATGAGAAGAAATGATTGAGAATACAAGATAGAAACAGGGAAATTACACCACCAAATGGGAACTTTTCTAAAGTCATCGCACTGGGTGATTATTGGTAAATAAATCATCTGAGTATGATTTATCAAAAGATATCAATCTGGTATAAATGTACAATCTAGTGAAAGTCAGGGAAGTGTAGTTGAGAATAATAAATTGATTGCTTTTTCTTGGAGATATTTGTGTCCTTGCCTATATTGAACAATGAGAAAACTGCATTTGATAACCTGGCCACTACCCGAGACATCGGGACCATGCAGGGGGAAATAAACAAAGACCATCAGACACACCCCAGTTAACCTGAAAGCCTAAGAATGGCTACAGTGGAAAATAAAAGCTACAAATGTACATGGTCACCAATTGGAAATGGAGACCAGGATGAAGAACATGATTACAAAGGCCTACGACCTGATGAGTTATTGGGACCACTCTTCAAACAGAGCAATTGCTCTTACAGGATTGAATCTTACTGGACATATTGGGGGCAAAATTGGGCCATATAGGCACTATGTGCATATCTAAGCCCCGAAAATGGCGTCTAAGATGCGCGGACACACTTCCAATGTGAAGTGCGCAGGACGCCATCCTGGTAAAGGCGTTTGCCCATGCGCACCTAACGAACGCCGGAAGCATGCAGAGTAGGGTGACTATGATGTAAATCTGTGTGCGACACTGATTTAAAGGGACCGCTGCTATTTTGGAACTCCACGCTCCAGCCAACGCACTGTCTTAACCTCACACAGCTGAAAAAGTCTTAAACAGCATGGAGGGCCCCGTACCAGCAGTATTTAAAGCGATCATGCAGAAGTTACTGGTTAGCTGATGGATTATTTGTTCTGGCTGCTGGTGCAATTGTATGTGTTTTTGGAAGTTTCCTATTCTTGGAGAAAGTTGCAATATTCTACAGAGAGTGGTCTGGCTGGTCTACTGTTAGCAGCATGTAAAATAGTGTGCTGACCAAAGTTGGGTGGCCTGCTAGGGCTTCCTCTGGGAATTGAACATGAGTGGGAGCATGTAGAGAGGCCACGCAGAGCAGAACAAGCTGCCAGAAGAGGGAGGAGGAGGAGGAGGAGGAGGAAGTGGAGGATGGGGCAGGAAGACAACAAGATAGACAGGCCCTGTCTGCCAGGACTCTGCGTGATCAGAAGATTAATGAGCGACACCAGTAACCTCAACGACACCTCCCCATTCACCAACAGTCCAACACTCCTCACCTTTGCTCTCTCACATGACCATCAAATCATCATTTGCAGAAATGAAAATCAACAACAAATATAAATTCAGAACCACATTTATAGATTTACACCATGAATTGATTCAAACAAAATGAGACTATTCACCCTTGTGCATTCCCTTAGTGCCTGTCGTTCGTGTGCCTTTACCTTTCCTAGTGCTCCAACAAGGTGCATCCCCAGTGGCTGGAGCATGAGTGGTGGAAGGCTGCTGACTCTCAATTGAAGAGAGCGCAGATGACCTTGGAGGACGACCTCGAGCAGCTGTGGGCCGGGAGGGCCCAGCTCCAGACTGCACCGTCTCGGCCTGGGCTGCAGCAGTCTGGCCTGGCTGGCTGACAGGCAACAGAAAGGGCACTGGCAGAGTGGTAGGGATGGGAGGAGGAATGCTGTCATCCTGAGAGAGGACAGCAGGTTCCTATTCTATGGCGCCACTGCCACTCTCCCAGGGCGGCGCCTCAGCAATCCTGGTGATCTGCAGGAGAACAGATTGCTGGACTGCTGTAACGCCCTGGAAATCCCCTTCCACAGTGGAACCCAGAGCCATGATAGCAGCATTCTGAGCTTCCAAAGCAGCAGTGAGACCTTGGATGGCAGATGTATGTGCTGCAATGGAAGCTGTGACATCAGTCATCAGATGTTGTATCATGGTGGGTTCACAGGTATGCTGATGGGGGTAACCATCCGTTCCATGTGGGAAAGGATGGGCTCCAAGCTCTGGCAAAGTCATGTGCCAAGTTGGAACTGGACTCCTCCATGCCCCTTGACATTACACGCAGGCTTTCTGGCAGGCTTTCCAGTGCTTCAAGTATTTGGCTGTGTACGCCCATCAGCCTTCCACTGTAGCCTGGCCCATCAAATTCATCATCTGTCTCCTTTGCAGCAGGGCTAGTGTGCTCTCCAATGAGCTGGCACCTGCGGTATCTGTTGCCCCGCCAAGGCTCCTATGCACTTGTGCCCAGTGTCTCACCATGTGCAGATTCCTCCTCTAATCTAGCCTTTAAACTATGCGCAGTGTCAGTCTCTGTGCTGGTAGCTGCGAGTGTAAGATCGAGTGATGGTGTGTCTGCATTATCACTGTCATCTTCCTCTGCCTCCTCTGACTGAGCCGATTCCAGTTCTTTGGTATCTGAAATGACAAAGGGAGATGGGTTGAGTTGTGGTGCGGGGAGAGGAGAGGAGAAAGTAAGACCTGCGTGTTTACGCCATCTGCAGCACTTGAGTCAGAAAAGATTGTGAGCTGAGGGAGAAGTGGGAAGTGAAGAGGAGGATTAGGTATGCAGAGACCCTCACCATCGATACCTCCAGCACGGCCTCAGTGACAGTCCATCCAATGATGGACAGCACTGTCTCCTCCTCCTGTTATGCACCACCTTCTCCTGCAAGAAAGGGGGAAGTGTGTCAGTGAATGTCCTGCAGGATGTTTGGGTGATGTGGCTGTCATGGTTGAATAGCTGCTAGTGTGTGTGTGATCTGTGAATTGTGGGTGTGTGGCTTGCAAGGGTGGTAATGTGTGAAGGTGAGATGCAGCATCTTACTCGCAGGGTTGCGTACTGATTGAAAGTGTTTGTTGGTAGGTGGGTGACGGGGGCTGTCGTGCGTGGAACAGTGGATGTGGCTAGTGGTGCAGTTGGTAGGAGATGCCACTTGACAGTTGAACTCACTCACCTTGACCATTCATGTCAAATCATTGAACTTCTTCCTGCACTGTAACCATGTGCGCCGTGCGATGCTCTTGGCATTTACCTTGTCCGCTACTTCTTCATACTACCTCTTCAGCATATGTCTGGAGGGCCCCCTGCCCCCTTGCGGATATAGGATGGCCCTCCGTCTGTCCACCTCTTCCACCAAGGCCTCTCGTGCACTGCCCAATAACCTTGGTGCACACTCTCTCGCAGGGGCAGCCATTTTTCAGTATTTTCCAGCACTTCCCAAAGGACTTCCTGCAGCCAGAGTGCACCTCCCTTCAAGAGGCGCAGGCTGCCTGTAAGTAGAGTGAGCCACTCCCGATATCGGTGCCCACTGCTGCTGTATGCAGCAATCATTGAAATCACCAAGCAGCACAAACGTTACGTGCTTCCTGCATTGCTACGACCGGGCGTGGGTTAAATCACACACCGCAATCCCAGTGCCCGTTTTCAGGGGTTATCCAATATAACCCCTACGAAGTGTGCAGTGGAAAACATGTTGGAAATACCATGAGGAAAAAGAAACTCGCCAGCTTACCTTTGGTATGTTGTGTGTGAGGCAACTAGTATGCAGAAACGCTTGATGAAGATGCACTCAACGGGTCTCAGACATACTCAGTTACTGGACTATAGCACACATGAAATGGTTAATGTGGCTCAGGAGAGTGAGAAAACCTTTAAATGCAAGGCACTGACACATGCTCCATAGAGAAACCGACTAAATAATGAAACAATCAGGAAATACTGGTACCTATCAGAGGGATTGAATTTAAAGTAAAGAGGGAAATAGAAATTTGGATTTCCAAAATTCAGCGATAGGTTCCTTGAGTTAACAATGACATTGGATTAGGGCAAAATAATACTTAGCAAAAACATCCACAAGATGGATATTAGTAAAAGGAGAGCTGGAGAATCTTTTCAGTCCATGTAGTTTTCTGTACAGTGTATTATGATTTTTGTTGTCTATATCATGCTGTGTATTATTAACCAAATGAAACTTAGAAGCAATATGTATATGTCTATGTGGGCTTATGTAAACCTAATGTTGATAAAATGTAAACTCAAGATGATCTTAGGCAACCAAGAAGAAAGTTGAAGAATAAAATAAAAATTGAAGCTGCGTGTTTTCATTCAAGTTTAAGAGGAGGGATTGTTAGAAAATCGTTTAAAACTTGCATGCTCAAGTATCCTGTCTCGCAAAGCATGCAGGCAAGAGAACGATGCTAATGGGGGGGCGAGGTCATGAGAAAGCCTGTACCCAGGTAAGGGATGTGATAACCAAGGACCTACGCATTCCTAAGAGGAACAAACAGCTTGTAAACAGAGATGAAGGTTGAGGTCATTATCTTGAGTTGCTAATGTGGTGTCATGGTGGGATGACTTAAGACTAAAAGATAAGGCCAGAGATGCTTATATACAAAACATAGCAGCTGAATAGTATAAAGATAGGGCATGAGTCGATATATTAAAGCTTGTTGTTTAATAAGTACTCTTGGCGGAATCACGTGGAAAGTTATTGTTGAAGGATTAACAACCCGTATGTTACAACAGTAACGTGGGAAAAATCCACTAACAAGGGGTTACAGGTACAGAGAGACCTGGAGGTATATGTACACAAATCTTTGAAGGTGGCAGGATAAGTTGAGAAGGCTGTTAAAAAAAAGCATGTGGGATCCTGGACGTTATTAATAGAGGCATAGATTACAAAAGCAAGGAAGTTATGCTAACCTTATAAAACACTGGTTAAGACTCAATTGGAATATTGTGTTCAATTCTGGGCATCACACTTTAGGAAGGATCTCAAGGCCTTAGAGAACATGCAGAAGAGATTTACTAGAATGGTACCAGGAACGAGGAATTTCAGATATGTGGAAAGACTCGAGAAGCTGGGGTTGTTCTCCTTAGAGCAGAGAAGGTTAAGGGGAGATTTAATAGAGGTGTTCAAGATCACGAAGGGTTTTGATAGAGTAAATAAGGCAACTGTTTCAGTGGCAGAAGGGTCGGTAACCAGACGACAGACATTTAAGGTGATTTGCAAAAGAACCAAAGGCGACAGGAGGAAACATTGTTTTATGCAGAGAGTTATTATGATCTGGAATGCTTTGCTGGAAAAGGTGTTGGAAGCAGATTCAATGATAACTTTCAAAAGGGAATTGGTTAAATACTTGAAGGGAAAAAAATTACAGGGCTATAGGGAAAGAGCAGAGGTGTGCGACTAATTGGATAGCTCTTTCAAAGAGCCGGTACAGGCACGATGGGCAGAATGGCCTCCATCTGTGAGTAACATGATGCTATTTGACACCATGTGACAATCTGGAATTTTTTTTTATTCGTTCATGGGATGTGGGCGCCGCTGGCAAGGCCAGCATTTATTGCCCATCCCTAATTGCCCTCGGGAAGGTGGTGGTGAGTCGCCTTCTTGAACTGCTGCAGTCTGTGTGGTGAAGGTTCTCCCACAGTGCTGTTAGGTAGGGAGCTCCAGGATTTTGACCCAGCGATGGTGAAGGAACAGCGATATATTTCCAAATCGGGATGGTGTGTGACTTGGAGGGGAACGTGCAGGTGGTGGTGTTCACATGTGCCTGCTGCCCTTGTCCTTCTAGCTGGTAGAGGTCGCGGGTTTGGGAGGTGCTGTCGAAGAAGCCTTGGCGAGTTGCTGCAGTGCATCCTGTGGATGGTACACGCTGCAGCCACAATGCGCCGGTGGTGAAGGGAGTGAATGTTTAGGGAGGTGGATGGGGTGCCAATCAAGCAGGCTGCTTTGTCCGGGATGGTGTCGAGCTTCTTTAGTGTTGTTGGAGCTGCTCTCATCCAGGCAAGTGGAGAGTATTCCATCACATTCCTGACTTGTGCCTTGTAGATGGTGGAAAGGCTTTGGGGAGTCAGGAGGTGAGTCATTCGCCGCAGAATACCCAGCGTCTGACCTGCTCTTGTAGCCACAGTATTTATATGGCTGGTCCAGTTAAGTTTCTGGTCAACTGTGACCCCCAGGATGTTGATGGTGCGGGATTTGGTGATGGTAATGCCGTTGAATGTTAAGGGGAGGTGGTTAGACTCTCTCTTGTTGGAGATGGTCATTGCCTGGCACTTGTCTGGCGCAAATGTTACTTGCCACTTATCAGCCCAAGCCTGGATGTTGTCCAGGTCTTGCTGCATGCAGGCTCGGACTGCTTCATTATCTGAGGGGTTGCGAATGGAACGGAACACTGTGCAATCATCAGCAAACATCCCCATTTCTGACCTTATGATGGAGGGAAGGTCATTGATGAAGCAGCTGAAGATGGTTGGGCCTATGGCACTGCCCTGAGGAACTCCTGCAGCAATGTCCTGGGGCTGAGATGATTGGCCTCCAACAACCATTACCATCTTCCTTTGTGCTAGGTATGACTCCAGCCACTGGAGAGTTTTCCCCCTGATTCCCATTGACTTCAATTTTACTTGGGCTCCTTGGTGTCACACTCGGTCAAATGCTGCCTTGATGTCAGGAGCAGTCACTCTCACCTCACCTCTGGAATTCAGCTCTTTTGTCCATGTTTGGACCAAGGCTGTAATGAGGCCTGGAGCCGAGTGGTCCTGGTGGAACCCAAACTGAGCATCGGTGAGCAGGTTATTGGTGAGTAAGTGCCGCTTGATAGCACTGTCAACGACACCTTCCATTACTTTGCTGATGATTGAGAGTAGACTGATGGGGCGGTAATTGGCCGGATTGGATTTGTCCTGCTTTTTGTGGACAAGACATACATGGGCAATTTTCCACATCGTCGGGTAGATGCAAGTCTTGTAGCTGTACTGGAACTGTTTGGCTCGAGGCATGGCTAGTTCTGGAGCACAAGAGTTCAACACTGGATGAATTATGTGTCCATCTTGCTACTTCCATAACCAGCCTTATAGTTGCCATCGTATATCTGGCCTGCTATTACCAGCTTTGTAATGTCAGTGGCAGTGGAGCTGGCAAAAGAGCCCATTAATAATGCAGGAGGGGCCGACCTCATGGATGATCCCCCTGTTTCTGTTGAGCCATTGCCGATGGCAATGCAAGACATGATACTGACTGGCATTGATGCACTCGGAGCTAGATTATAGCCAGCTATGAAGCAAAGGTTTAAAGCCCTCATGGCAGTGGACAACGCTGACACAGAGCATGAATCACTATGTGGACTCACAGCTCCATAAGGACAGGCCTTTCATGTCAGCACCAGTAACTCCAGCCACTGGAGAGTTTTCCCCCTGATTCCCATTGACTTCAATTTTACTTGGGCTCCTTGGTGTCACTTGCCTCCGTGCAAGTGGCTCCCGATGTCCATCAAAGTTTTTTAGGTCTGTCGAAGATAACACAGATTATTACTGCAGCAATTCTGAACCCTCAAGGGCACAAGTACATTTTCTGTAATATACCAGCAGAATCTCAAGGAGCTGAACAGCAGACATTGGAAGTTTCTTCCATTCATTGCTGCAGTAGCTTATTTTGTATCATTTACAATGAGAAAGATTTACATTTAAGTGCACAATTTTGTAATCCATACACATAATGTATATTTAATGACATCTGTCCCTACCTTTGTAAATGGTAATTGTTGGAGCTATTGATTTAAATGGGATTATTATTCACTTAAGTGCTGGAGTCTAACTAGAGCAAATGCCAGCTGTTCCATTTCAACTACAGAATAGTATATCCCATGGATGGCAGGCTGATAGTTACAACATTGGCATACTCGACTCAATGAGGTAGCAATTCAAAACTGTGGTGCCCATTTTACGAGCAGAAAACATTTTAATGATTGTGGAGAGGAACTTTTCCATGGATGTTCCAATCTCCTCAGATAAACAGAAAAGAATGACAAGTTCCTTAATGGAACCTTCAAAAGTATTTCATTGGCTGTAAAGAGCTATGGGACGTCCTGAGGTCGAGAAACATACTATATAAATGCAAATTCTTTCTTCCTTCTCTGTTCTGACGTGTCATGGTTGTGCGCCGTACGAATCGCACCTGGCTAATGAATTTAGGCCCCAATATTTAGATGATGTTCAAACTGAAGGAAATTGTCTTCATGGCCTCGCCCCTCCCTATCTCTGTAACCTCTACCAGCCCTACTACCCTCCAAGATCTCTGCGCTCCTCCACTTCTGACCTCTTGCGCATCCCCGATTTCCTTCGCTCCACCATTGGCGGCCCTGTCTTCAGCTACCTAGGCCCCAAGCTCTGGAATTCCCTCCCTGATCCTCTCCACCTCTCTACCTCTCTCCTCCTTTAAGATGCTCCTTTAACCAGGCTTTTGGTCAGCAACCCTAATATCTCCTTATGTGGCTTGGTGTCAAATTTTGCCTGACTACACTCCTGTGAAGCACCTTGGGACGTTTTCTTATGTTAAAGGTGCTATATAAATGCAAGTTGTCATTGTTTATCTGCTCAAAATTAAAATATATTTAATTACCTCCTTAAAACATAAAATTTCAAATTGGGAAAATCAGAAAAATGTCAGAAAATTTTCGGAGTCAGTTTTTGTATTATAGCACACGTCTCATACACTTCTCTTAAATAATTAACATGGATAACAGTGTAGAAAGCTATATTAAATCATTGATGTACTTGACAGAAGTATGCAGTGTTCTCGTCAGTGCTAGTTTGTGGATTTAATGATATTGAGCTACAATTGAATTTAATTACACTCTAATTTGATATGAACGTGCAATTACCTCCTCAATACAGCAACTGAAAAAGCTTTGAAACTGTATGTACAATTGAATTCCTTATTATTTTCATCTGCCCTTTAATACTCCGAAATATGTGAAGAGAAATATTAGACTCCAAAGGAAATGTGACAAGTAATATTAAAATGGCTCCTGAGAGAAAAAAATGTAAGATATAAGACATGAAACCGTCTCACATGGTTTAGTCGAACCTCAGTTATCCCCATTCCCATTATCAACAAGGGTTTTCCTGGGAGTTGGGGCTTAGTCTTACATAAGCCAGTGGAAAAACAAGTGAGCATTTTAGACTGATTCTTCACAGTCTTTGGTGAGGTGATTTAGCGTAGAATCCTCAATGCAAGTTAACAACTCCGGTAAAATAGGAGGGAAAGGAATTTTAGACAAACACGTTCAGCAATTATGCTCAAATATCGTGGAGCATAATTTCTTGTCTTGGTTTCTTGATCCAGCAGGATAACTATTTGTTATCTGCGGGCCCAGTAATTTGTAGAATTTACTATCCATGCAGCTCTGATGTTTAGCTTCAGGTCAGGAGGCCAGTGGGCGTGAGGGCTTTAGGCCAGGGAGACCAGAAGGAATGAGGTTGCCAGCATATTTCCAAAATTTCTGAAAATATATCATAGAATGACATAGAAGTGCATAGAATTTACAGCACAGAAGCAGGCCATTCGGTGTTTATGCTCCAAATGAGCCTCCTCCCACTCTATCTACTTCATCTCACCCTATTAAAATATCCTTCTATTCCTTTCTCCCTCATGTACTTATCTAGCTTCCCCTTCAATACCATTTTTAAAATAGAAAAAAAGTGGGTTTTATCTGCTCATGCTAAGATCTTGATTAGGTAAACTAACAGACCAACCAGAAGCTAGCAGTTTGGGACATTTTTCTACTTTACAGGCACTATATAAATTGTTGCTGTACATGTATTTGTATTTGTTGTAAGAACGAAAACAAGGACTTGCATTTATATCGTACCTTTCACAACCTCATGATGTCCCAAAGTGCTTCACAGCCAATGAAGTTGTAGAATTAGTAGTATTAGTAATAGCTCGAAAGGGTATTGGAGAGGGAAGGGTAGGATCCAGTCATTGTGATCCATGTTGGGACTAACAACATAGGAAAGAGAAGACAAGAGGTCCTGTTCAGAGAGTACCAGGAGCTAAATTAAAAAACAGGACCTCAAGGGTTATAATCTCTGCATTATTACCCGAGCCAAGAGCAAATTGGCGTAGTGATAAGCAGTTTAGGGAGGTGAACACATGGTTGAAAGATTGGTGTGGGAATGAGGGGTTCCATTTCATGGGACACTGGCACCAGTACTGGGACAGGAAGTAAATGTAGCTGAAAGGATAAATAGACAAGTCACAAGGACTTTAAACGAGTAAATGGGAGGGAGGGCTCAGGTGGCAAAGGTAGTATATATTTTAATTTTAAAACAAACAAAAAGGAAGAGAGTAGAGTGATAGTCAGAAATTATGCTTTAGGCACTACAGGTAAAGGGAAAACTAAAAGATGTAAAGTAACTAAATTAGGAGAGAGAAATAAGAAATGTGTGAGAAAAACAACATTAAAGCAGAAGGACATGTTAGGGTGTGTGGCCCAAATAAATGTTCTTTATATAAATGCATGGAGTATAAGGCAAATTGAATGAATTGCAGGCGCAAATTCAACTTAGAGGGTAGGACATGAAAGCCATTACTGAGATATGGCTGCAAGACAGGTCAGGACTGGGAACTGAATATACCAGGTTATAAAGTCCACAGGAAGGATAGGGAAACTTGTAGAGAGGGAAAAGTAGCCTTAGTGACTGAGGATAAAATTACTTCAATGATAAGAGAGGATTTAACAAGAGGTAAGCAGGCAGTGAACCCTAATGGGTAGAATTAAGAAATAGAAAAGGATTTAAGACTGTAGTGGGAGTTGTGTATAGGCCCCCAGTAACAGCTGTGAGGTGACAGAATGTATAAATGCAGAGGTTGGACAAGCATGTAGCAAAGGCAGAGTGGTTTTAATGGGGGATTTTAATTTTCAAAGATTGCGATAAGCAGACGAGTTCCATGTAAGTAAGATAGCAAATTTCTTGACTGTGTTCAGGACAGCTTTCTGCAACAATATGTCCTAGAACCAATAAGGGGGCAGGCCATAATGAGTAATGAGCCAGATGTTGTTAACAGTCTAATAGTGTGTGAACTTTTATCTATTAGCAATCATAATATGATCGAGTTCAACGTTACGTTTGAAAGGGAGAAATCCATATCAACTACTAAGATTCTAAATTTAGGTAAGGTCAACTGCAACGGGATGAGACAGAGACATCACAGTAAACTGGGCAAATCTGTTAATGGGTAAAACGACAGACGGTCAGTGGGAGGTGTTCAAAAAAAAACTTGATGTGATACAGAACCTTGATGTGATACAGCAACCTTGGATGACAGAAGAAGTAAGGGACATAAAACTAAAAGAAAGAGCTTACAAAAATTCAAAAATTAGCGCAGATCCTGGTGACTGGGAGAAATATAAAAAGCAGCAAAGGGTGACAAAACAACAGTAAAAGCTACAAAAAGGGAGTATGAAAAGAAATTTGTAAAGGATATCAAAATCAACACAAAAAGTTTTACAATTATATTAGGAAAAAGAGGGTGGTCAAGAGCAATGTGGGCTCCTTAAAAACTGATAATGGTGATATTGTAAACGAAAAGAAGGAAATGGCGGACATGATAAATAATTACTTTGCATCAGTATTTACAGTAGAGGAAGTCCCGACGACCCTAGGAAATTAATTTTGAATCAGGGATAGGAACTCAACATAATTAATGTGAGCAAATTAACAGTAATGAAGAAAATAATGGCACTAACTAGTGACAAATCTCCAGGACCAGATGGTTTCCATCCCAGAGTTTAAAAGAAGTAGGTGAGTACATTGCAGACGCCCTAACTATAATCTTTCAAAGTTCTCTCGATTCAGAAACCGTTCCTGTGGATTGGAAAATTGCATATGTCACTTCACTATTTAAGGTGAGAGGGGAACCAAGGAATTATAGACCAGTTAGCCTAACATCTGTTGTCGGGAAATTACTAGAGTCTATAATTAAGGATAGAGTGACTGAAATTTTTCAGTTGATCAGAGAGAGCCAGCATGGATTTGTAAATGGCAGGTCATGCCTGACAAACCTGAATGAATTTTTTGAAGAGGTGATTAAAGTAGTGGACAGGGGAATGTCTATGGCTGTTGTTTATATGGACTTCCAGAAGGCATTCAATAAAGTCCCTCATAAGAGACTGTTAGCTAAAGTTGAAGCTCTTAGAATTGGGGCAAAACGGCAGGAAACAGAGAGTAGGGATAATGGGCAGGTACTCAAATTGGCAGGATGTGAGGTGCCTGAAGATTGGAGGGTAGCAAATGTTGTGCCTTTGTTTAAGAAGGGAGGCAGGGAAAAGCCTGGGAACTACAGACCAATGAGCCTGACATCTGTAGTGGGTAAGTTATTAGAGGGTATTCTGAGAGACAGGATCTACAGGCATTTGGAGAGGCAGGGACTGATTAGGAACAGCCAGCATGGTTTTGTGAGAGGAAAATCATGTCTCACAAATTTGATTGAGTTTTTTGAAGGGGTAACCAAGAAGATAGATGAGGGCTGTGCAGTAGACGTGGTCTACATGGACTTTAGCAAAGCCTTTGACAAGGTACCGCATGGTAGGTTGTTACATAAGGTTAGATCTCACGGGATCCCAGGTGAGGTAACCAATTGGATACAAAATTGGATTGACGACAGAAGGCAGAGGGTGGTTGTAGAGGGTTGTTTTTCAAACTGGAGGCCTGTGACCAGTGGTGTGCCTCAGGGATCAGTGCTGGGTCCGCTGTTATTTGTTATTTATAATAATGATTTGGATGAGAACTTAGGAGGCATGGTTAGTAAGTTTGCAGATGACACCAAGATTGGTGGCATTGTGAACAGTGAAGAAGGTTATCTAGGATTGCAACGGGATCTTGATAAATTGGGCCATGGGCCGATGAATGGCAGATGGAGTTTAATTTAGATAAATGTGAGGTGATGCATTTTGGTAGATCGAATCGGGCCAGGACCTACTCCGTTAATGGTAGGGCGTTGGGGAGAGTTATAGAACAAAGAGATCTAGGAGTACAGGTTCATAGCTCCTTGAAAGTGGAGTCACAGGTGGATGGGGTGGTGAAGAAGGCATTCAGCATGCTTGGTTTCATTGGTCAGAACATTGAATACAGGAGTTGGGATGTCTTGTTGAAGTTGTACAAGACATTAGTAAGGCCACACTTGGAATACTGTGTACAGTTCTGGTCACCCTATTATAGAAAGGATATTATTAAACTGGAAAGAGTGCAGAAAAGATTTACTAGGATGCTACCGGGACTTGATGGTTTGACTTATAGGGAGAGGTTGGATAGACTGAGACTTTTTTCCCTGGAGAGTAGGAGGTTTAGGGGTGATCTTATAGAAGTCTATAAAATAATGAGGGGCATAGATAAGGTAGATAGTCAAAATCTTTTCCCAAAGGTAGGGGCGTCTATAACGAAGGGGCATAGATTTAAGGTGAGAGGGGAGAGATACAAAAGGGTCCAGAGGGGCAATGTTTTCACTCAAAGGGTGGTGAGTGTCTGAAACGAGCTGCCAGAGGCAGTAGTAGAGGCGGGTACAATTTTGTCTTTTAAAAAGCATTTGGACAGTTACATGGGTAAGATGGGTATAGAGGGATATGGGCCAAGTGCAGGCAATTGGGACTAGCTTAGCGGTATAAACTGGGCGACATGGACATGTTGGGCCGAAGGGCCTGTTTCCATGTTGTAACTTCTATGATTCTATGATGTGACTAGTGATGTCCCACAGGTATCTGTGTTGGGTCCTCAACTATTCATTGTATTTATTAACGACTTAGATGATGGGCTAGAGAGTGACATATCCAAGTTTGCCAATGACACAAAGATAGGCAGCATTGTAAGCAGTTTAGATGGAAGGATACAATTACAGAGAGATATTAATAGATTAAGTGAATGGGCAAAACTGTGGCAAATGGATTTCAATGTAGGCAAGTGTGGAGGTCATCCACTTTAGACCTAAAAGGGATAGATCAGAGTTTTTTCTAAATGGTGAAAAGCTCGAAACAGTGGAGATCCAAAGAGACTTATGGTTCCATGTATACAGATCATTAAAATGTCATGGACAGGTACAGAAAATAATCAAGAAGACTAATGGAATGCTGGCCTTTATACCTAGAGGAGTGGAATACAAGGGGGTAGAAGTTATGCTACAGCTCTACAAAGCCCTGGTTAGACCACACCTGGAGTACTGTGTTCAGTTCTGGGAAACGCACCTTAGGAAGGATATATTGGCCTTGGAGAGAGTGCAGCATAGATTTACTAGAATGATGCTAGACTCCAAGGGTTAAATTATGAGGAGAGATTACACAAACTAGGGTGGTATTCCCTGGAATTTGGAAGATTGAGGGGTGATTTGATTGAAGTTTTCAAGATTTTAAGGGGAACTGATAGGGTAGATGGAGATAAACTATTTCCGCTGGTTGGGGAGTCTAGGACTAGGGGACATAGCCTAAAAATTAGAGCCAGGACTTTCAGGAGTGATGTCATGAAACAATTCTACACGCAAGAAGTAGAAATTTGGAATTCTTCTCAGCAAACGTCAGTTGATGCTAGCTCAATTGTTAATTTTAAATCTGAGATTGATAGATTTGTGTTAACCAAAGATATTAAGGGATATGGGGCTAAGGCGGATATATGGAATTAGGCCACAGATCAGCCATGATCTCATTGAATGGCGGAATAGGCTTGAGGGGCTAAATGGCCTACTCCTGTTCCTGTCTCCCTATGTTCTTAAGTAGTAGTAATGAAAATTCCACTGTCAGAACAAGTCCACAGAGCCTCTTGATATTACCCACCAGTTTTCATTATCTGCTGGTGAGTTCCCTCTATTATGATGCTTAATCAAGATTCCAGTTTTTCACGGCAGTGCTATTGGTGAATTCCTCTTGTGGGACAGGGATACTGATTGATCTTCACCAAGTTCTCCACTTCATTAGTATCAGTACTACAAGTGAAAGACTCACCAGCTTTACACCACTGTCCCCAACGTAAAGAATGGTCAGGCCAACATTACATCCAGAGAAATGCTATTGGCTTATTTAACATATAACTTTAACTGCAGGCAGCTAGGTGAAGGACCGTATTGCAGGACACCACCGAGATTGATAAGATTAGAAGAGAAGACAAGGTAGTGGAGGTAGATGAGGCAGTAGAGATCAATCAGCAGGTAGTGATAATCAGATAATAAACACATGAACTATGTGATCTGCTAGACTAGTTTTGATTGTCTGAAGGGGTTGGAGAGGAATTTTCCAGAGTTTTTTTGTTTCTTTATCGGCCCTGGATTTTTCTCTGGTTTTATGCTCCTCCCATTCTATTTACTTCACCTCAGGAGATGACATGATGGCTGCAGGGGTTGGGGGGGGGGGGGTGGGGGGGGTGGTGGGGGGGAGAGGTAGGAAGTGTCCAGTCAAGATGCTCCTGCCATCTGTGGGGCAGGCTTGATGGACCAGCTGGTCTTTTCCTACCCATCATTTTTGGATGTTTGTTGTGGTTAAGTGATACCAAGGTAAAGATTGTAGGAGGAAGGGAGCTGAGGGAGGTGAGGAACATCACAGTTTTGAGGTCCTGGGAATAAATAAGTTACAGTAGGAGATTATGGTTTTGATTTCAACACAGTACAGATGAAGATATTGCTATGCAATAGTCCAACAGCTCTATGGTTTGAAGCTGAATTTTTAATATCTCCAAACTTTAGAATGATTGGCTTAGTTATCATCTTGTTTAGTAGTGTACTCAGCATTTTTTAAACATTAGTGAGAATTGTTTACCAGTAGCAACACTATACTTTTGTGAAAATAAGAACTTCTCCTTACCTCCGCTCTTTCCTGGTATCTCTAAGTCAAGCATCAAGTTTGGTCGAAGCAGCAGACAAATGACTTGCTCCTGTTTTTTTTAATTCATTCATGGGATGTGGGTGTCACTGGTGAGGCCGGCATTTATTGCCCATCCCTAATTGCACTTGAGAAGGTGGTGGTGAGCTGCCTTCTTGAAACGCTTCAGTCCGTGTGGTGAAGGTTCTCCCACAGTGCTGTTAAGGAAGGGAGTTCCAGGATTTCGACCCAGCGACGATGAAGGAACGGCGATATATTTCCAAGTCGGGATGGTGTGTGACTATGAGGGGAACATGCAGGTGGTGTTGTTCCCATGTACCTGCTGCCCTTGGTAGAGGTCACGGGTTTGGGAGGTACTGTCGAAGAAGCCTTGGCGAGTTGCTGCAGTGCATCCTGTGGATGGTACACACTGCAGCCACTGTGCGCCGGTGGTGAAGGGAGTGAATGTTTAGGGTGGTGGATGGGGTGCCAATCAAGCGGGCTGCTTTGTCCTGGATGGTGTCGAGCATCTTGAGTGTTATTGGAGCTGCACTCATCCAGGCAAGTGGAGAATATTCCATCACACTCCTGACTTGTGCCTTGTAGATGGTGGAAAGGCTTTGGGGAGACAGGAGATGAGTCACTCGCTGCAGAATACCCACCCTCTGACCTGCTCTTGTAGCCACAATATTTATATGGCTGGTCCAGTTATGTTTCTGGTCAATGGTGACCCCCAGGAAGTTGATGGTGGGGGATTCGGTGATGTTAATCCCGTTGAATGTCAAGGGGAGGTGGTTAGACCCTCTCTTGTTGGAGATGGTCATTGCCTGGCACTTGTCTGGCGCAAATGTTACTTGGTTCTTTGACAATGCTGCAGTGAGATGGCTGCCGGGAGATGGGCAAGAGTGCCCTAGTGATAACCGTTGATCTGGTTTTCCCTCCACCACAGGCAGTACCTGGCCTTTGGTCAGTTCTTCAATTAAAGAATGAACTTGCATTTATATAGCACCTTATCACATCCTCGGAATGTCCCATTAGCATTTCACAACCAATTAATTACTTAGTGACTATTGTTCTGTAGACAAACATGGTACCCAATTTATACACAGCTAGATCCCCAAACAGCAAACAGTTAATCTGCTTTTCGTTAATCTTATTCCAATGCTCTCCTGGCGGGCCTCCCATCTTCCACCTCCATAAACTTGAGCTCATTCAAAACTCTGCTACCTGTATCCTAACTTATACCAAGTCCTGTTCATGCATCACCCTGTGCTCACTGACCTAATTTGGCTCCCAGTCCACCAATGCCTCAATTTTAAAATTCTTATCCTCGTGTTCAAAGCCCCCCATGGTCTCGCCCCTCCGTATCTCTGTAACTTCCTCCAGCCCTACAACCCTCCGAGATCAAAACAGTCTTGTAACTCTGGTCTCTTGTGCATCCACCACTTCCTTTGCTCCACCATTGGCGGTTGTGTCTTCAGCAGTCTAGGGCCTAATCTCTGGAATTACCTGCCTAAACCTCTCTGCCTCTCCACTTCTCTCTCCTCCTTTAAGACGCTTCTTAAAACCTACTTCTTTGACCAAACAATGTTGGCCAGGACCCTGGGAAAACTATTCATTCTTCTTCAACTAGTGCTGCAGGACCTGTTATGTCTACCTGAACCACTGGAACAAGCAGGCAGGGCCTTATCCAACAAACCGCCCTTCCAACAATGCAGCACTCCCTCAGTACTGCACTGATGTGTTGAAGGCCTGAACCCACATCCTTCTGACTTGGAGAGGCAAAAGTGCTGCCATTTGAGCCAAGCTAATCTAATTAACACTTTTTAAAAAATTGACAAACATTGGTTCCGTATTGTCTGTCACCGCCAAGGATTGAAACAGTGAGGGAAAAGGTGAGATAAATCACTATTAAAATAGTTATATTTCACAGTATTGGAAGATTTAAATTTCTGCCTTGTGGGTTACTGATTTGATCATTTATCATTAAATCGCTGTTTTTATCTAATTTGTGGTGATCGCTTTAGAAACAAAAATATACATTCTACACAAAATATATCGCATCTTATCGCATCAAAACATTTCAAAGCGATCACTCAATGAACTGCTTTTGAAGAGCTGGGAGCAAATGAGGCACTCATTCTGCACCTGCAGCGTACCACAAACAGCAAGAAGAAGAATTACTAGTTCATCTGTTTTTTTTTGTTTGAGGGAGGAAAGCTGGAGAACACACCGTCCTTCTTAAAGTAGCAACATCTTTACTATCCATCTGAACAGGCAGACAGGACTTTAGTTTAATACCTCGTCTGAAAGACGGTGTAATATTTCAGAGATAGGTTAATATTCAAGATTCAAAGTGTCAGCCATGACACAGTGGGTAGCATTCTTACCTCTGAGTCAGAAGGTTGTGTGTTCAAATCCCATTCCAGAGACTTGAGCATAAAATCTAGGCTGACACTCCAGTGCAGTACTGAAGGAGTGCTGCACTGTCAGAGGTAATGTCTTTCAGGTGAGACATTAAACTGAGACCCTGCTCAGATGGATATAAAAGATCCCATGGCACTATTTGACAAAAGTGTGGGGAAGTTCTCCTTGGTGTCCCAACCAATATTTATCCCTTAACCAACATCATTAAAACAGATTATCTGACTGTTTGTGGGACCTTGCTATGTACAAATTGGCTGCCACTTTTGCAACATTACAGCAGTGACTACACTTCAAAAGTACTTTGTTGGCTGTAAAAGCACTTTGGGACATCCCAAGGTCGTGAAAAGTATTATATGATCTTTCTTTTCCTTCACCTTAAGAGTATCTGAGCAGTGTGATACATAGTAGGTTTTACGTGCTTCTTTCCAAGATCTCAATGGGACCTGTGTCTAAGCCCCCGAGCTGTAATCTATAAAATTAATAGCCTTTTTATAGAGTTTATATATCAACTGTGTAGCTGTTAAATGGCAGTGCATGATCTCTGCAGTCTTTCATCAGTGTTGACAAAACAGTGAATTGAAAGTTTGCAGATTGGCACAGATTAATTAAAAAAAAAGGTTTAAAAATAACTCACTCAGCCTTTCACCTTGTTGTGTTGGTGGCAGGTTATTTTAATGTTCTTTTCTATTTCAATCACTTCTCAATTTAATTACCTTTCTCTAAAGCAGGCATCGGTGGTGTAACACCTCAGTTTTGCATCTCCCAGCTACTCAATTCCTGTTGTCCAATGAACTCTACTTCTTTACTTCAAAACTTGCCATGGGTTTTGCTATTTAACTGTATGGATTTTATTAAAAATCTTAAATCTGTGTTCACCGGCCTAATTATTGCCGCACCCTCTAACCCTCCTTCACCTGAAGACTACACATGGTCTCAATTCCCCGTGCATAATGCTACGGGAGATTGACTAATATTAACCTATATGAAATACAGAAAAAAATCCTTTCTCCTCTTTTAGTGCTTTTCCCTCAGTACATTTCATACGTCTGATTCCAATGTAGAAATAAGAACCGGATTGAGTTGCAAAAGAAGATTACTGCAGTCACCTCTATGATGATTGTACTGCAGGAAATAGAACCAATACTATTTCCTCTGTGACAAAAATCTTCATTAAGAGTTACAATTTTAAAAATGTTGTCTTGAGTTTCTGCGCTCAAGGTAATGAATGGTGCTGCTTAAGACTGTACTAAATTCCAAACGTATTATTTTTTTTTATAAAACAGAAAATATAACTTAAAACTTAGCAATCCAGCCTGATTTTTCATGCTTATAAAGATGCCAACCTCAAAGGATCAGGCTGTGTGGAAAATTATGTGGAAAAACTGGAGAAAGGGAGTTTTTTAGACTTGAAAGGTAGCAACTGGGAGAGGATTTTAGAGCGGTGTAGAAGATAGGAAATGGTATAGATAAAGTAAATCTGGAGCTACTTCAGAGTAAGCTAAAACACATGAGGCCATTAAAACTGGTGAAAGGTTTGCAGTGATTGAGATTGCAGTCAGGATGAACTGCTTCGTGCAAAGATTGGTCAAAACTTGGAATGGCTACAAAAGTCTTAGTTTCATTCTAGATCCAATTAGATGGTGCAATGGATGAACGTTTATTTTTCCAGATGAATGAGCTAAGATGGGCGCAATGGACTCCATCTTCTATATTTATCTTTTAAAATTAATTCTCAGGATGTGGACATCACTGACCAGGCCGGCATTTATTGACCATTCCTAGTTGCCCTGAGAAGGTGGTGGTGGGCCTTCTTCGTCAATCACTGATAGTGGTTTGGTACAACTGAGTGGCTCGCTAGGCCACGTCAGAGGTCAATTAAGAGTCAACCTTGTTGGTGTGGGACTGGAGTCACATATGGGCCAGACTGGGTAAGGATGGCAGGTTTCCTTCCCTAGAGGACATTAGTGAACCAGTTGGGTTTTTACGACAATCTTGAGAGGAAGAAAAAGGAGTAAAACATGAAGGGCCAAATCTTGCTGATGTGGGGCACCTCATGGCATATGCCGGTAGTTAGACTTTTTCCTGCATCTTTCAGCTTGAATATAATTTGCACCATAACTTGCTAGAAGTGCAAACTGATAATGGCACAGCAAGGGCAATGGGGCATCTGGGACCTTAATGAACGACAGGAACAACAGTCTATCTCCTTAACCAATGAAATTTAAGGATTGAGAAAGAAACGGAGGAACGATGGAAAGGAGGGTGAATTAGAGTCAAATCAAGCACAGAAAGAGAAATAAAGAGAGGAAAAGAAAGATTGGATTTAGAGAGAGAAAAAAGAGACAAAAATGAAAAAAATTAAAAATTTTACAATTTGAAATTTTTTAAATCTCTAAGATCAAATTACATGATGCAAGAATGAGATTCAACAGTTTAAATTGTTCCCTTTCTGGGCCGGAGATATTGATTGGCATTACAATAACAATTATCACATTGTCAAAAGGATACTTGTGCTATTAATTACAAGCTCTAACTTTCTACAGCGAGTTCAATGGGCAATTAATGTGCAAATCCAGCAAGTTCTTAAAAATAATGGGGAGGCTAAGGGCAAGATGCCGTTTGTGCGAAACAAAGAGAGGAGAGGTATAAATCGACCAGCGAGTTCTTGAGATTGGCAACTCACTGCGTATATCTTCATCCCCTAAACTCGCTGGCCGATTTACGCATTAATAGCGGCATGCGCGTTAACATACCATTATTTTTCCAGGAAGTTTTGGCCCAAATGAAATATCCCCCCAGGATTCTAAAAAGGGTTCCATGGACCTAGGCTTTCAAAATCCTGTCACTTGTCAGTAACAATACTGGTACTATCCAAGGTTGGAGTTGTACTGCCACTTTTCCATATTGACACAAAAATGGCAGTATAGCTCAGTGATCTACTCCCAAACTTACTAGATAACACACACGAGACCACCTGCAGTAAGTAGTCTTGGGCTTTGTACCTGTGAACCGCACAAACGTATTTTTTTTAACGTTATGAGACAGTGGGCACTCTGTCCATCGTCTCAAGACATCTAAAAATTAGCCACCCAGGGTTTGGAGCACAAAGGTGCAAAACTCCGGTGTCAATTAATCTCATTACGAAACACGGAAACAGTGGGCCCGAATCTGCTGAAAACGTGTGCCGTAGTGATGGCGCATCTACGGCCTACGCAATTATTATGGTGCAGGAATTCCAGGAAATTGTGATGTGAGTAACTCGTACCCATTATGTGCTCCACGCCACCATTTGCTGGGACTTCTGCGCTGCTCCACAAAGACCCTTGCTGAGAAAGTTGAACAGCTAATTATCATAGCTACACCCTCATATAAATCATCGGCGAGATGGAGTTTGCTGAATTAACTCCACTATGATCGCCATAGCAATTTAGACCGTTACAAAATGGTGCTGGAGGACTCAGTATGTTTGGTGCAATCACAGGAATCGTAGTTTCCTGTTCAGTTAAGAATTAATTGTGTTACCCTCGTTAGGTGCCTTTTTTTAATGCAAAGTAACAATAATGATATATCTGGCGGGAGCAGGTTGCAGGTTCCTCACTTTAAACTACTATCATTTTGTAATTGGGATAGTTAATTCCAGGCGTTGTAAATGTGATCGTTAAAGGTCACAATGAGCCCATTCACACCTTATTAAAATCCAAGCTGTAAATAAGAAGTAGTACTGGGATCATAGATTGCATGATCAACTGAAGTCTAAGGGCCTTAAATTTGGCCGTGTAGCACCCGCTGTTTCGGAGCTACGCAGCCTCTCGAGGTGCCAAGATGGCATCTTGGCTGCCCACGCATGTTACCAGTGTGACGTGCGCCGCACGCCATCTTGGTATTGGAGTTAGCGCAGGCGCAAATACCGAACTGAAAATTGAGGAGAAAATGGATACAATCAGTGTGCAATGCTGATTTAAAGTGATAGGCACCATTTTGGCACTTAACGCTCAACTCAACGCACAGTCTTAACCATGACCATCTGAACATGTCTTAGAGTGCCTGGAGGACCCCCACCAGCACTATTTAAAGGGACCATGCAGGATTTACAGGTTAGTGGCTGGATTATTGCTTCTGGCTGCCGAGACATTTGTAACTGTTTTTGGAAATCTCCTATACTTGAATACTAGGACGCGGGGACAGAGCCTAACTTTTAAAGCCAGGACATGCAGGAGTGAAGTTGGGAAACGCTGCTACACACAAAGGGTGGGAGAAGTTTGGAACACTCTTCCACAAACGGCAGTTGATGCTAGCTCATTTGTGAATTCTAAAAGTGAGATTGATAGATTCCTGTGAACCAAGGGTATTAAGGGATATGGGGCTAAGGCGGGTACATGGGGTTAGGTCACAGATCAACCATGATCTCATTGAATGGCAGAACAGGCTCGAGGGGCTGAATGCCACTGCCACTTGTTGCCTCCTGATATACGCCACCTTCTCCTGCAAGAAAGTGGGACGTGTGTCTGGGTGATGTGCCTGTCATGGTTGAATAGCTGCCAGTGTGTGTGGCCTGTGAGTTGTGGGTGGGTGGTTTGCAACAGTGGTAATTTGTGAGGGTGAGAGGAAGTATCTGATTGGCAGAGTTGAGTACTGATGGAAAGAGTTTGTTGGTAGTTGGGTGATGGGGGTTGTAGTGTGTGGAGCAGTGGATGCGGCTAGTGGTGCAGTTGGTAGGAGATGCCACTTGACAGTTGATCTCACTCACCTTGACCACTCATGTCAAAGCATTGAACTTCTTCCTGCATTACATCCATGTTCATGATGCTGTGCACCTGGCATTGACCTCATCCCCCGCTGCCTCCCACTGCATATGTATTGCACCCCCCCTTTGCGGATAAAGGATGTCCCTTCTTGATGCACATACTCTCACAGGCCTGGTACCAACTCAAATCGGCAGATTGGTGAGGTCTGGTATGCAGATTGGAGGATGTGGGATTTAGTAGTGCACAACCTTTAACATAGGTACATAGGAACAGGAGTAGGCCATTCAGCCCCTCGTGCCTGCTCCGCCATTTGATAAGATCATGGCTGATCTGTGATCTAACTCCATATACCTGCCTTTGGCCCATATCCCTTAATACCTTTGGTTGCCAAAAAGCTATCTACTCAGATTTAAATTTAGCAATTGAGCTAGTATCAATTGCCGTTAATTCAATGTTTTAACATAACTCATCAGTGTGTAAACATAAAGACGGGACCTGCATCTGTGTTTTATGTGTGTGATGTCTGATCTCCGTTCAGGCTCCGTGCGAACAGCAGACTATTATTTTTAGCAAATAACAGGTACAGTCTACCTTTAAGAGATTTTAAGAGACATCCTCCCTTTAAGAGATTCAGGCTCCCCCTGTTGGTGGACAGTGCAAATTGCATTGAATCGACGTGCAAGGCCTGGATTTGAACGCAGCTTGCAGGTGAATACTGAGGCAGGACGAAATGCCATTGGGCACGGGTTAGTAGCGAATCACGCTACCTACGCCCAATAATAGGCCCTATCGAATTTTTCCCCTAAAAGTCTCTGGTTTCCCTGTTGTTTGTACAACCTCAATGGGAAGGTGGGGGAGGGGTTGCTGTTCCATCCTCTCCCCTCCCCCCCTTTCCCTGGCTCTGTACTTGCTTAAAAACTTTAACTCTTTAACATCTTCCAGTTCTGAGGAAAGATCTTCGACCTGAAACATTAACTCTGTTTCTTTCTCCACAGATGCTGCCTCACTTGCTGAGCTTTTCCAGCATTTTCTGTTTTTATTTCAGATTTCCAGCATCTGCAGTATTTTGCTTTCGATTCACTGTTCCATCTAATGAACTAACCAGGCAGATATAAAATTAAAATACTGCTGGTGACAGTTTACACCTCCTCCGGACCCATCTTTTATTTTTACACTCGTCTCATTATCACCCCCTTTTGCCTTGCACCATCATCACTTTCGTCATTTAATCACTCCCTCCCTCCACCCTCTCACAGACCTTCCCTTTTGTTCTTTCCTACCTCCCTTTTCCCTGGCTCTGTACTTGCTTAAAAACTGTTAATCTCCAGCATTTTCCAGTTCTTACGAGAGGTCATCGACCTGAAATGTTAACTCTGTTTCTCTCTCCACAGGCGCTGTCTGACCTGCTGAGTATTTCCAGCATTTCCTGATTTTATTTCAGCTCTCTATGTGCTTGTTTCTGCCCATCGGTTCAATCTTCAAACATCTAATTTAAACACTCCCGGGCTTGAGCAGCATCGCGTTACAATGGGTTCTTATTTTGGCCAATGGCCGCTCCACTCCCGATCCCCCGCGGCGGCTTATTCTAATTATTTTTCCAGCAAATAGTAGCATAAACTTGCCACTGGAGGATCGGGGAGCACAATACACTATTGCAGCACACTCTGGGCCAGTATAGTGTCTGAGCCATGACACTTTACTGATTTTGATCTCAGAGACCAGTGTCTGCGGTGTAATTGCATTTTGATTGTGTCTTTAATGTATCACTACAGACCTAAGCTTGAATCCTTCAGCTGTGACATGGTCATTCATCATAAATCGCACAGCTGAAATCACTTAATGTGAAAACTGTTTTTCTTTTCACATTGCACTTTAAATTTTAATTTGTCTATAATGTAGAATTTTTGTAGATTGTATCCTGTCTGCAGAATTTTAAAAGTCTGTACTTTTTGCCATTAATTTAGAGCCTCCCTCGCTAACCAATTATAATTGTGATTTTTTTTTTAACTCAATAAATGTGATTTAATAAGGTCATAAAAAGATTTTTATTAAAGAGTTTGAATTACATCTTTTCAAAACCTGAATGCAACTTCATATTATTATTAATGCATTCCAGTATAATGCCAGAGATTAGATTAATTAAATAGGAAATCTGATTTGTGAGAACTCAAAATTCAAAGTTAACTTTAAAATAGGCAAACAGTAACTCAAACAATTTTAGTTGGCAAATGTTCAAATAACTTTATTTTAGCTATAATTTCACAGGAATGTTATTTAGTAGCACTGTTTGGATGAGATATACACATTGTACTAAGTGAGATTGGTTGAGCAAACCATTGTGCTCCCAGAGTCCAATGAGAGTGAAATTCAGCTGTTGGAGGTTTGTCAGATACTGAACATCTATCGAAGTGAGCTTCATCAAATGAAAACAATGGGCTATATTGTCATTTGAAAGCAAGGGCTAAGGAAAAAGTAGATGTGAGTAAGCTGCTGAAAGATGCTTGTCAATGGATACAAAAGTCCATTATTAGTGCTAATATACGCATTTGTGCCGCTGTTAAAATCGTTAAAGTGTTAAGAGCTTGTTAATACAAGGATGGCCATGTTAAAGTGAAACGGAGAGAAACGCATACTGCATTCCATAGCACAGGATATAAACAAAAAGTTAAGGGCTCCCACTGGGAGCTGGTGTTAGTTTGCAATGGCATAATTAAGATTTTGAAAAGGAAACATTACTCCTCATGTGCACTGTAGCGATCTTAGAAACATAGAACGGATGTGATATCAATTGTGACGTATCAAGTTATGGAAACTAAAGCACAGAGTGAACGGGGTGGATTGCGATCAGAGTGGGAACTTGAGGATTTGGTGAGAGGGGGAATTCGGTGTAGAGGGAGAAGGACACTGATCAGACAGGAAGAGCTCTGAGAGCAGGGGAGGTGGGAGCGGGGATTGGAGTGGCAGAGTCGGGGATCAAAGGCCGAAACTCACTTGGAGCAGCGGAGGTGGTAAATCTTCAGGATAAATCCGGTGGGATCGACAAAGGTCAAGGAGTGATGTCACAGGATGGCAGGTAAGTGATTGGCTGGCAGAAGGCCCGAGAGGAGAGCGAGAGCGGGAGGCAATACAGTGGTGGCAGACACGCAGCCCGAGAGGAGAACGAGAGCGGGAGGCAATACAGTGGTGAAGACACGCAGCCCGAGAGGAGAACGAGAGCGGGAGGCAATACAGTGGTGAAGACACGCAGCCCGAGAGGAGAGCGAGAGCGGGAGGCAATACAGTGGTGGCAGACACGCAGCCCGAGAGTAGAGCTAGAGTAGAGTGAGAGGAGAGTGAGAGTGGGAGGCAATAAAGCAGCAGCACACACGCAGCCCGAGAGTAGAGTGAGAGTAGAGCGAGAGCAGGAGGCAATAAAGTGGTGGCAGACACGCAGCCCGAGAGGAGAGCGAGAGGAGAGCGAGAGGAGAGTGAGAGGAGAGCGAGAGGAGAGCGAGAGGACAGCGAGAGGAGAGCGAGAGGAGAGTGAGAGGAGAGCGAGAGGAGAGCGAGAGCGGGAGACAGACAGCCCGAGAGTAGAGTGAGAGGAGAGCGAGAGGAGAGAGAGAGGAGAGAGAGAGGAGAGCGAGAGGAGAGTGAGAGTGGGAGGCAATAAAGCAGCAGCACACACGCAGCCCGAGAGGAGAGCGAGAGCGGGAGGCAATAAAGCGGTGGCAGACATGCAGCCCAAGAGGAGAGCGAGAGGAGAGCGAGAGGAGAGCGAGAGGAGAGCGAGAGGAGAGCGAGAGGAGAGCGAGAGGAGAGCGAGAGGAGAGCGAGAGGAGAGTGAGAGGAGAGCGAGAGCGGGAGACATGCAGCCCGAGAGTAGAGTGAGAGGAGAGTGAGAGGAGAGCGAGAGGAGAGCGAGAGGAGAGCGAGAGTAGAGCGAGAGGAGAGCGAGAGGAGAGCGAGAGGAGAGAGAGAGGAGAGAGAGAGGAGAGTGAGAGGAGAGCGAGAGGAGAGCGAGAGGAGAGAGAGAGGAGAGCGAGAGGAGAGCGAGAGGAGAGCGAGAGGAGAGCGAGAGGAGAGAGAGGAGAGCGAGAGGAGAGAGAGAGGAGAGAGAGGAGAGCGAGAGGAGAGAGAGAGGAGAGCGAGAGGAGAGAGAGAGGAGAGCGAGAGCGGGAGACACACAGCCCGAGAGTAGAGTGAGAGGAGAGAGAGAGGAGAGAGAGAGGAGAGATAGAGGAGAGCGAGAGGAGAGCGAGAGGAGAGCGAGACGAGAGCGAGAGGAGAGCGAGAGGAGAGCGAGAGGAGAGAGAGAGGAGAGCGAGAGGAGAGAGAGGAGAGCGAGAGGAGAGCGAGAGGAGAGAGAGAGGAGAGAGAGGAGAGCGAGAGGAGAGCGAGAGGAGAGAGAGAGCGGGAGACACACAGCCCGAGAGTAGAGTGAGAGGAGAGAGAGAGGAGAGCGAGAGGAGAGTGAGAGGAGAGTGAGAGGAGAGCGAGAGGAGAGTGAGAGGAGAGCGAGAGGAGAGCGAGAGGAGAGCGAGAGGAGAGTGAGAGTGGGAGACACACAGCCCGAGAGTAGAGTGAGAGGAGAGAGAGAGGAGAGCGAGAGGAGAGTGAGAGGAGAGTGAGAGGAGAGCGAGAGGAGAGTGAGAGGAGAGAGAGAGGAGAGCGAGAGGAGAGTGAGAGCGGGAGACACACAGCCCGAGAGTAGAGTGAGAGGAGAGAGAGAGGAGAGAGAGAGGAGAGCGAGAGGAGAGCGAGAGCGGGAGACACACAGCCCGAGAGTAGAGTGAGAGGAGAGAGAGAGGAGAGTGAGAGCGGGAGACACACAGCCCGAGAGTAGAGTGAGAGGAGAGAGAGAGGAGAGCGAGAGGAGAGCGAGAGGAGAGTGAGAGTGGGAGACACACAGCCCGAGAGTA
The DNA here is from genome assembly GCF_035084215.1 of Heptranchias perlo. NCBI lineage: Eukaryota > Metazoa > Chordata > Chondrichthyes > Hexanchiformes > Hexanchidae > Heptranchias > Heptranchias perlo. The sequence continues at coordinate 46,095,861 of NC_090341.1, forward strand.
GAGTGAGAGGAGAGAGAGAGGAGAGCGAGAGGAGAGTGAGAGGAGAGTGAGAGGAGAGCGAGAGGAGAGTGAGAGGAGAGCGAGAGGAGAGCGAGAGGAGAGTGAGAGTGGGAGACACACAGCCCGAGAGTAGAGTGAGAGGAGAGTGAGAGGAGAGCGAGAGGAGAGAGAGAGGAGAGCGAGAGGAGAGTGAGAGGAGAGCGAGAGGAGAGTGAGAGGAGAGCGAGAGGAGAGCGAGAGGAGAGCGAGAGGAGAGTGAGAGGAGAGTGAGAGGAGAGCGAGAGGAGAGCGAGAGGAGAGCGAGAGCGGGAGACACACAGCCCGAGAGTAGAGCGAGAGGAGAGAGAGAGGAGAGCGAGAGGAGAGCGAGAGGAGAGAGAGAGGAGAGAGAGAGGAGAGTGAGAGGAGAGCGAGAGGAGAGAGAGAGGAGAGAGAGAGGAGAGCGAGAGGAGAGAGAGAAGAGAGCGAGAGGAGAGTGAGAGGAGAGCGAGAGGAGAGCGAGAGGAGAGCGAGAGGAGAGCGAGAGGAGAGTGAGAGGAGAGCGAGAGGAGAGAGAGAGGAGAGAGAGAGGAGAGCGAGAGGAGAGAGAGGAGAGAGAGAGGAGAGAGAGAGGAGAGCCAGAGTAGAGCGAGAGGAGAGTGAGAGGAGAGTGAGAGGAGAGTGAGAGGAGAGTGAGAGGAGAGAGAGAGCAGAGAGAGAGGAGAGCGAGAGGAGAGAGAGAGGAGAGAGAGAGGAGAGAGAGAGGAGAGCGAGAGGAGAGAGAGAGGAGAGAGAGAGGAGAGAGAGAGGAGAGAGAGAGGAGAGAGAGAGGAGAGAGAGAGGAGAGCGAGAGTAGAGCGAGAGGAGAGAGAGAGGAGAGCGAGAGGAGAGAGAGAGGAGAGAGAGAGGAGAGCGAGAGGAGAGAGAGGAGAGAGAGAGGAGAGAGAGAGGAGAGCGAGAGTAGAGCGAGAGGAGAGTGAGAGGAGAGTGAGAGGAGAGTGAGAGGAGAGTGAGAGGAGAGAGAGAGTAGAGAGAGAGGAGAGCGAGAGGAGAGAGAGAGGAGAGAGAGAGGAGAGAGAGAGGAGAGCGAGAGGAGAGAGAGAGGAGAGAGAGAGGAGAGCGAGAGTAGAGAGAGAGGAGAGAGAGAGGAGAGAGAGAGGAGAGAGAGAGGAGAGAGAGAGGAGAGAGAGAGGAGAGCGAGAGGAGAGCGAGAGTAGAGCGAGAGGAGAGCGAGAGGAGAGTGAGAGGAGAGTGAGAGGAGAGTGAGAGTGGGAGACACACAGCCCGAGAGTAGAGTGAGAGGAGAGCGAGAGGAGAGCGTGAGGAGAGCGAGAGGAGAGTGAGAGGAGAGTGAGAGGAGAGTGAGAGTGGGAGACACACAGCCCGAGAGTAGAGTGAGAGGAGAGCGAGAGGAGAGTGAGAGCGGGAGACACGCAGCCCGAGAGTAGAGTGAGAGGAGAGAGAGAGGAGAGAGAGAGGAGAGAGAGAGGAGAGTGAGAGGAGAGAGAGAGGAGAGCGAGAGGAGAGCGAGAGGAGAGCGAGAGGAGAGCGAGAGGAGAGCGAGAGGAGAGAGAGAGGAGAGCGAGAGCGGGAGACACACAGCCCGAGAGTAGAGTGAGAGGAGAGTGAGAGGAGAGCGAGAGCGGGAGACATGCAGCCCGAGAGTAGAGTGAGAGGAGAGTGAGAGGAGAGCGAGAGCGGGAGACATGCAGCCCGAGAGTAGAGTGAGAGGAGAGTGAGAGGAGAGTGAGAGCGGGAGACACGCAGCCCGAGAGTAGAGTGAGAGGAGAGAGAGAGGAGAGAGAGAGGAGAGAGAGAGCGGGAGACATGCAGCCCGAGAGTAGAGTGAGAGGAGAGTGAGAGGAGAGCGAGAGCGGGAGACATGCAGCCCGAGAGTAGAGTGAGAGGAGAGTGAGAGGAGAGCGAGAGGAGAGCGAGAGGAGAGCGAGAGGAGAGTGAGAGTAGAGTGAGAGGAGAGTGAGAGGAGAGCGAGAGGAGAGAGAGAGGAGAGCGAGAGCGGGAGACACGCAGCCCGAGAGGAGAGTGAGAGGAGAGTGAGAGGAGAGCGAGAGGAGAGCGAGAGGAGAGCGAGAGTAGAGTGAGAGGAGAGCGAGAGGAGAGTGAGAGCGGGAGACACGCAGCCCGAGAGTAGAGCGAGAGGAGAGCGAGAGGAGAGCGAGAGGAGAGAGAGAGGAGAGAGAGAGGAGAGCGAGAGGAGAGCGAGAGGAGAGAGAGAGGAGAGAGAGAGGAGAGAGAGAGGAGAGCGAGAGGAGAGAGAGAGGAGAGCGAGAGGAGAGCGAGAGGAGAGTGAGAGGAGAGCGAGAGGAGAGCGAGAGGAGAGCGAGAGGAGAGTGAGAGCGGGAGACACGCAGCCCGAGAGTAGAGTGAGAGGAGAGCGAGAGGAGAGCGAGAGGAGAGAGAGAGGAGAGAGAGAGGAGAGCGAGAGGAGAGAGAGAGGACAGCGAGAGGAGAGTGAGAGAAGAGCGAGAGGAGAGCGAGAGGAGAGCGAGAGGAGAGCGAGAGGAGAGCGAGAGGAGAGTGAGAGGAGAGCGAGAGGAGAGCGAGAGCGGGAGACACACAGCCCGAGAGTAGAGTGAGAGGAGAGCGAGAGGAGAGTGAGAGGAGAGCGAGAGGAGAGAGAGAGGAGAGCGAGAGGAGAGTGAGAGTGGGAGACACACAGCCCGAGAGTAGAGTGAGAGGAGAGCGAGAGGAGAGCGAGAGGAGAGCGAGAGGAGAGAGAGAGCGGGAGACACACAGCCCGAGAGTAGAGTGAGAGGAGAGCGAGAGGAGAGCGAGAGGAGAGAGAGAGGAGAGAGAGAGGAGAGTGAGAGCGGGAGACACGCAGCCCGAGAGTAGAGTGAGAGGAGAGCGAGAGGAGAGCGAGAGGAGAGAGAGAAGAGAGCGAGAGGAGAGTGAGAGGAGAGCGAGAGTGGGAGACACGCAGCCCGAGAGTAGAGTGAGAGGAGAGAGAGAGGAGAGCGAGAGGAGAGCGAGAGGAGAGTGAGAGTGGGAGACACGCAGCCCGAGAGTAGAGTGAGAGGAGAGCGAGAGGAGAGCGAGAGGAGAGAGAGAGGACAGCGAGAGGAGAGAGAGAGCGGGAGACACGCAGCCCGAGAGTAGTGTGAGAGGAGAGCGAGAGGAGAGAGAGAGGAGAGAGAGAGGAGAGCGAGAGGAGAGAGAGAGCGGGAGACACGCAGCCCGAGAGTAGAGTGAGAGGAGAGCGAGAGGAGAGCGAGAGGAGAGTGAGAGGAGAGCGAGAGGAGAGCGAGAGGAGAGCGAGAGGAGAGCGAGAGGAGAGTGAGAGCGGGAGACACGCAGCCCAAGAGTAGAGAGAGAGGAGAGCGAGAGGAGAGCGAGAGGAGAGCGAGAGGAGAGAGAGAGGAGAGCGAGAGGAGAGAGAGAGCGGGAGACACGCAGCCCAAGAGTAGAGTGAGAGGAGAGCGAGAGGAGAGCGAGAGGAGAGAGAGAGGAGAGTGAGAGGAGAGAGAGAGGAGAGTGAGAGGAGAGTGAGAGGAGAGCGAGAGGAGAGCGAGAGGAGAGCGAGAGGAGAGCGAGAGGAGAGCGAGAGGAGAGCGAGAGGAGAGCGAGAGGAGAGTGAGAGGAGAGAGAGAGGAGAGAGAGAGGAGAGCGAGAGGAGAGCGAGAGGAGAGAGAGAGCGGGAGACACGCAGCCCAAGAGTAGAGTGAGAGGAGAGGAGAGAGAGAGGAGAGTGAGAGGAGAGCGAGAGGAGAGCGAGAGGAGAGCGAGAGGAGAGCGAGAGGAGAGCGAGAGGAGAGAGAGAGGAGAGAGAGAGGAGAGCGAGAGTAGAGCGAGAGGAGAGCGAGAGGAGAGCGAGAGGAGAGCGAGAGGAGAGCGAGAGGAGAGAGAGAGGAGAGCGAGAGGAGAGCGAGAGGAGAGCGAGAGGAGAGCGAGAGGAGAGCGAGAGGAGAGAGAGAGGAGAGTGAGAGGAGAGCGAGAGGAGAGCGAGAGGAGAGCGAGAGGAGAGCGAGAGGAGAGCGAGAGTAGAGCGAGAGGAGAGCGAGAGTAGAGCGAGAGGAGAGAGAGAGGAGAGCGAGAGGAGAGCGAGAGGAGAGCGAGAGGAGAGCGAGAGGAGAGCGAGAGGAGAGCGAGAGCGGGAGACACGCAGCCCGAGAGGAGAGTGAGAGGAGAGTGAGAGGAGAGCGAGAGGAGAGTGAGGCGAGAGGAGAGTGAGAGCGGGAGACACGCAGCCCGAGAGGAGAGTGAGAGGAGAGTGAGAGGAGAGCGAGAGGAGAGCGAGAGGAGAGCGAGAGGAGAGCGAGAGGAGAGTGAGAGGAGAGCGAGAGTAGAGTGAGAGTAGAGTGAGAGCGGGAGACACGCAGCCCGAGAGGAGAGTGAGAGGAGAGCGAGAGGAGAGCGAGAGGAGAGCGAGAGGAGAGCGAGAGGAGAGCGAGAGTAGAGTGAGAGCGGGAGACACGCAGCCCGAGAGTAGAGTGAGAGGAGAGTGAGAGGAGAGTGAGAGGAGAGCGAGAGGAGAGTGAGAGGAGAGCGAGAGCGGGAGACACACAGCCCGAGAGTAGAGTGAGAGGAGAGTGAGAGGAGAGTGAGAGGAGAGAGAGAGGAGAGAGAGAGGAGAGCGAGAGGAGAGAGAGAGGAGAGCGAGAGGAGAGCGAGAGGAGAGCGAGAGGAGAGCGAGAGGAGAGCGAGAGGAGAGCGAGAGCGGGAGACACGCAGCCCGAGAGGAGAGTGAGAGGAGAGTGAGAGGAGAGCGAGAGGAGAGTGAGAGGAGAGCGAGAGGAGAGTGAGAGCGGGAGACACGCAGCCCGAGAGGAGAGCGAGAGGAGAGCGAGAGGAGAGCGAGAGGAGAGCGAGAGGAGAGCGAGAGGAGAGCGAGAGGAGAGCGAGAGGAGAGCGAGAGTAGAGTGAGAGGAGAGCGAGAGGAGAGTGAGAGCGGGAGACACGCAGCCCGAGAGTAGAGTGAGAGGAGAGCGAGAGGAGAGCGAGAGGAGAGAGAGAGGAGAGCGAGAGGAGAGCGAGAGGAGAGCGAGAGTAGAGCGAGAGTAGAGCGAGAGGAGAGCGAGAGGAGAGCGAGAGGAGAGTGAGAGGAGAGCGAGAGCGGGAGACACGCAGCCCGAGAGGAGAGTGAGAGGAGAGTGAGAGGAGAGCGAGAGGAGAGTGAGAGGAGAGCGAGAGGAGAGTGAGAGGAGAGCGAGAGGAGAGCGAGAGGAGAGCGAGAGCGGGAGACACGCAGCCCGAGAGGAGAGTGAGAGGAGAGCGAGAGTAGAGCGAGAGGAGAGCGAGAGGAGAGTGAGAGGAGAGTGAGAGGAGAGCGAGAGGAGAGTGAGAGGAGAGCGAGAGGAGAGTGAGAGCGGGAGACACGCAGCCCGAGAGGAGAGTGAGAGGAGAGTGAGAGGAGAGCGAGAGGAGAGTGAGAGGAGAGCGAGAGGAGAGCGACAGGAGAGCGAGAGGAGAGTGAGAGCGGGAGACACGCAGCCCGAGAGGAGAGTGAGAGGAGAGTGAGAGGAGAGCGAGAGGAGAGCGAGAGGAGAGCGAGAGGAGAGCGAGAGGAGAGCGAGAGGAGAGCGAGAGGAGAGCGAGAGGAGAGAGAGAGGAGAGAGAGAGGAGAGCGAGAGGAGAGCGAGAGGATAGTGAGAGCGGGAGACACGCAGCCCGAGAGGAGAGTGAGAGGAGAGTGAGAGGAGAGCGAGAGTAGAGCGAGAGGAGAGCGAGAGGAGAGTGAGAGGAGAGCGAGAGGAGAGTGAGAGCGGGAGACACGCAGCCCGAGAGGAGAGTGAGAGGAGAGTGAGAGGAGAGCGAGAGGAGAGTGAGAGGAGAGCGAGAGGAGAGTGAGAGCGGGAGACACGCAGCCCGAGAGGAGAGTGAGAGGAGAGCGAGAGGAGAGTGAGAGCGGGAGACACGCAGCCCGAGAGTAGAGTGAGAGGAGAGCGAGAGGAGAGCGAGAGGAGAGCGAGAGTAGAGCGAGAGTAGAGCGAGAGGAGAGCGAGAGTAGAGCGAGAGGAGAGCGAGAGGATAGTGAGAGCGGGAGACACGCAGCCCGAGAGGAGAGTGAGAGGAGAGTGAGAGGAGAGCGAGAGTAGAGCGAGAGGAGAGCGAGAGGAGAGTGAGAGGAGAGCGAGAGGAGAGTGAGAGCGGGAGACACGCAGCCCGAGAGGAGAGTGAGAGGAGAGTGAGAGGAGAGCGAGAGGAGAGTGAGAGGAGAGCGAGAGGAGAGTGAGAGCGGGAGACACGCAGCCCGAGAGGAGAGTGAGAGGAGAGCGAGAGGAGAGCGAGAGGAGAGCGAGAGGAGAGCGAGAGGAGAGTGAGAGCGGGAGACACGCAGCCCGAGAGGAGAGTGAGAGGAGAGTGAGAGGAGAGCGAGAGGAGAGCGAGAGGAGAGCGAGAGGAGAGCGAGAGGAGAGTGAGAGGAGAGCGAGAGGAGAGAGAGAGCGGGAGACACACAGCCCGAGAGTAGAGTGAGAGGAGAGTGAGAGGAGAGTGAGAGGAGAGCGAGAGGAGAGCGAGAGCGGGAGACACACAGCCCGAGAGTAGAGTGAGAGGAGAGCGAGAGGAGAGTGAGAGGAGAGCGAGAGCGGGAGACACACAGCCCGAGAGTAGAGTGAGAGGAGAGAGAGAGGAGAGCGAGAGGAGAGCGAGAGGAGAGCGAGAGCGGGAGACACACAGCCCGAGAGTAGAGTGAGAGGAGAGCGAGAGGAGAGTGAGAGGAGAGCGAGAGGAGAGTGAGAGGAGAGTGAGAGGAGAGCGAGAGGAGAGCGAGAGGAGAGCGAGAGTAGAGTGAGAGGAGAGCGAGAGGAGAGTGAGAGCGGGAGACACGCAGCCCGAGAGTAGAGCGAGAGGAGAGCGAGAGGAGAGCGAGAGGAGAGAGAGAGGAGAGCGAGAGGAGAGCGAGAGGAGAGAGAGAGGAGAGAGAGAGGAGAGAGAGAGGAGAGCGAGAGGAGAGAGAGAGGAGAGCGAGAGGAGAGCGAGAGGAGAGTGAGAGGAGAGCGAGAGGAGAGCGAGAGGAGAGCGAGAGGAGAGTGAGAGCGGGAGACACGCAGCCCGAGAGTAGAGTGAGAGGAGAGCGAGAGGAGAGCGAGAGGAGAGAGAGAGGAGAGAGAGAGGAGAGCGAGAGGAGAGAGAGAGGACAGCGAGAGGAGAGTGAGAGAAGAGCGAGAGGAGAGCGAGAGGAGAGCGAGAGGAGAGCGAGAGGAGAGCGAGAGGAGAGTGAGAGGAGAGCGAGAGGAGAGCGAGAGCGGGAGACACACAGCCCGAGAGTAGAGTGAGAGGAGAGCGAGAGGAGAGTGAGAGGAGAGCGAGAGGAGAGAGAGAGGAGAGCGAGAGGAGAGTGAGAGTGGGAGACACACAGCCCGAGAGTAGAGTGAGAGGAGAGCGAGAGGAGAGCGAGAGGAGAGCGAGAGGAGAGAGAGAGCGGGAGACACACAGCCCGAGAGTAGAGTGAGAGGAGAGCGAGAGGAGAGCGAGAGGAGAGAGAGAGGAGAGAGAGAGGAGAGTGAGAGCGGGAGACACGCAGCCCGAGAGTAGAGTGAGAGGAGAGCGAGAGGAGAGCGAGAGGAGAGAGAGAAGAGAGCGAGAGGAGAGTGAGAGGAGAGCGAGAGTGGGAGACACGCAGCCCGAGAGTAGAGTGAGAGGAGAGAGAGAGGAGAGCGAGAGGAGAGCGAGAGGAGAGTGAGAGTGGGAGACACGCAGCCCGAGAGTAGAGTGAGAGGAGAGCGAGAGGAGAGCGAGAGGAGAGAGAGAGGACAGCGAGAGGAGAGTGAGAGAAGAGCGAGAGGAGAGCGAGAGGAGAGCGAGAGGAGAGCGAGAGGAGAGAGAGAGGACAGCGAGAGGAGAGAGAGAGCGGGAGACACGCAGCCCGAGAGTAGTGTGAGAGGAGAGCGAGAGGAGAGAGAGAGGAGAGAGAGAGGAGAGCGAGAGGAGAGAGAGAGCGGGAGACACGCAGCCCGAGAGTAGAGTGAGAGGAGAGCGAGAGGAGAGCGAGAGGAGAGTGAGAGGAGAGCGAGAGGAGAGCGAGAGGAGAGCGAGAGGAGAGCGAGAGGAGAGTGAGAGCGGGAGACACGCAGCCCAAGAGTAGAGAGAGAGGAGAGCGAGAGGAGAGCGAGAGGAGAGCGAGAGGAGAGAGAGAGGAGAGCGAGAGGAGAGAGAGAGCGGGAGACACGCAGCCCAAGAGTAGAGTGAGAGGAGAGCGAGAGGAGAGCGAGAGGAGAGAGAGAGGAGAGTGAGAGGAGAGAGAGAGGAGAGTGAGAGGAGAGTGAGAGGAGAGCGAGAGGAGAGCGAGAGGAGAGCGAGAGGAGAGCGAGAGGAGAGCGAGAGGAGAGTGAGAGGAGAGAGAGAGGAGAGAGAGAGGAGAGCGAGAGTAGAGCGAGAGGAGAGCGAGAGGAGAGAGAGAGCGGGAGACACGCAGCCCAAGAGTAGAGTGAGAGGAGAGGAGAGAGAGAGGAGAGTGAGAGGAGAGCGAGAGGAGAGCGAGAGGAGAGCGAGAGGAGAGCGAGAGGAGAGCGAGAGGAGAGAGAGAGGAGAGAGAGAGGAGAGCGAGAGTAGAGCGAGAGGAGAGCGAGAGGAGAGCGAGAGGAGAGCGAGAGGAGAGCGAGAGGAGAGAGAGAGGAGAGCGAGAGGAGAGCGAGAGGAGAGCGAGAGGAGAGCGAGAGGAGAGCGAGAGGAGAGCGAGAGGAGAGAGAGAGGAGAGTGAGAGGAGAGCGAGAGGAGAGCGAGAGGAGAGCGAGAGGAGAGCGAGAGGAGAGCGAGAGTAGAGCGAGAGGAGAGCGAGAGTAGAGCGAGAGGAGAGAGAGAGGAGAGCGAGAGGAGAGCGAGAGGAGAGCGAGAGGAGAGCGAGAGCGGGAGACACGCAGCCCGAGAGGAGAGTGAGAGGAGAGTGAGAGGAGAGCGAGAGGAGAGTGAGGCGAGAGGAGAGTGAGAGCGGGAGACACGCAGCCCGAGAGGAGAGTGAGAGGAGAGTGAGAGGAGAGCGAGAGGAGAGCGAGAGGAGAGCGAGAGGAGAGCGAGAGGAGAGTGAGAGGAGAGCGAGAGTAGAGTGAGAGTAGAGTGAGAGCGGGAGACACGCAGCCCGAGAGGAGAGTGAGAGGAGAGCGAGAGGAGAGCGAGAGGAGAGCGAGAGGAGAGCGAGAGGAGAGCGAGAGTAGAGTGAGAGCGGGAGACACGCAGCCCGAGAGTAGAGTGAGAGGAGAGTGAGAGGAGAGTGAGAGGAGAGCGAGAGGAGAGTGAGAGGAGAGCGAGAGCGGGAGACACACAGCCCGAGAGTAGAGTGAGAGGAGAGTGAGAGGAGAGTGAGAGGAGAGAGAGAGGAGAGAGAGAGGAGAGCGAGAGGAGAGCGAGAGGAGAGAGAGAGGAGAGCGAGAGGAGAGCGAGAGGAGAGCGAGAGGAGAGCGAGAGGAGAGCGAGAGGAGAGCGAGAGCGGGAGACACGCAGCCCGAGAGGAGAGTGAGAGGAGAGTGAGAGGAGAGCGAGAGGAGAGTGAGAGGAGAGCGAGAGGAGAGTGAGAGCGGGAGACACGCAGCCCGAGAGGAGAGCGAGAGGAGAGCGAGAGGAGAGCGAGAGGAGAGCGAGAGGAGAGCGAGAGGAGAGCGAGAGGAGAGCGAGAGGAGAGCGAGAGTAGAGTGAGAGGAGAGCGAGAGGAGAGTGAGAGCGGGAGACACGCAGCCCGAGAGTAGAGTGAGAGGAGAGCGAGAGGAGAGCGAGAGGAGAGAGAGAGGAGAGCGAGAGGAGAGCGAGAGGAGAGCGAGAGTAGAGCGAGAGTAGAGCGAGAGGAGAGCGAGAGGAGAGCGAGAGGAGAGTGAGAGGAGAGCGAGAGCGGGAGACACGCAGCCCGAGAGGAGAGTGAGAGGAGAGTGAGAGGAGAGCGAGAGGAGAGTGAGAGGAGAGCGAGAGGAGAGTGAGAGGAGAGCGAGAGGAGAGCGAGAGGAGAGCGAGAGCGGGAGACACGCAGCCCGAGAGGAGAGTGAGAGGAGAGCGAGAGTAGAGCGAGAGGAGAGCGAGAGGAGAGTGAGAGGAGAGTGAGAGGAGAGCGAGAGGAGAGTGAGAGGAGAGCGAGAGGAGAGTGAGAGCGGGAGACACGCAGCCCGAGAGGAGAGTGAGAGGAGAGTGAGAGGAGAGCGAGAGGAGAGTGAGAGGAGAGCGAGAGGAGAGCGACAGGAGAGCGAGAGGAGAGTGAGAGCGGGAGACACGCAGCCCGAGAGGAGAGTGAGAGGAGAGTGAGAGGAGAGCGAGAGGAGAGCGAGAGGAGAGCGAGAGGAGAGCGAGAGGAGAGCGAGAGGAGAGCGAGAGGAGAGCGAGAGGAGAGAGAGAGGAGAGAGAGAGGAGAGCGAGAGGAGAGCGAGAGGATAGTGAGAGCGGGAGACACGCAGCCCGAGAGGAGAGTGAGAGGAGAGTGAGAGGAGAGCGAGAGTAGAGCGAGAGGAGAGCGAGAGGAGAGTGAGAGGAGAGCGAGAGGAGAGTGAGAGCGGGAGACACGCAGCCCGAGAGGAGAGTGAGAGGAGAGTGAGAGGAGAGCGAGAGGAGAGTGAGAGGAGAGCGAGAGGAGAGTGAGAGCGGGAGACACGCAGCCCGAGAGGAGAGTGAGAGGAGAGCGAGAGGAGAGTGAGAGCGGGAGACACGCAGCCCGAGAGTAGAGTGAGAGGAGAGCGAGAGGAGAGCGAGAGGAGAGCGAGAGTAGAGCGAGAGTAGAGCGAGAGGAGAGCGAGAGTAGAGCGAGAGGAGAGCGAGAGGATAGTGAGAGCGGGAGACACGCAGCCCGAGAGGAGAGTGAGAGGAGAGTGAGAGGAGAGCGAGAGTAGAGCGAGAGGAGAGCGAGAGGAGAGTGAGAGGAGAGCGAGAGGAGAGTGAGAGCGGGAGACACGCAGCCCGAGAGGAGAGTGAGAGGAGAGTGAGAGGAGAGCGAGAGGAGAGTGAGAGGAGAGCGAGAGGAGAGTGAGAGCGGGAGACACGCAGCCCGAGAGGAGAGTGAGAGGAGAGCGAGAGGAGAGCGAGAGGAGAGCGAGAGGAGAGTGAGAGCGGGAGACACGCAGCCCGAGAGGAGAGTGAGAGGAGAGTGAGAGGAGAGCGAGAGGAGAGCGAGAGGAGAGCGAGAGGAGAGCGAGAGGAGAGTGAGAGGAGAGCGAGAGGAGAGAGAGAGCGGGAGACACACAGCCCGAGAGTAGAGTGAGAGGAGAGTGAGAGGAGAGTGAGAGGAGAGCGAGAGGAGAGCGAGAGCGGGAGACACACAGCCCGAGAGTAGAGTGAGAGGAGAGCGAGAGGAGAGTGAGAGGAGAGCGAGAGCGGGAGACACACAGCCCGAGAGTAGAGTGAGAGGAGAGAGAGAGGAGAGCGAGAGGAGAGCGAGAGGAGAGCGAGAGCGGGAGACACACAGCCCGAGAGTAGAGTGAGAGGAGAGCGAGAGGAGAGTGAGAGGAGAGCGAGAGGAGAGCGAGAGGAGAGCGAGAGGAGAGCGAGAGGAGAGGGAGAGGAGAGCGAGAGGAGAGCGAGAGGAGAGCGAGAGGAGAGCGAGAGGAGAGCGAGAGGAGAGCGAGAGGAGAGCGAGAGGAGAGCGAGAGGAGAGCGAGAGGAGAGCGAGAGGAGAGCGAGAGGAGAGCGAGAGGAGAGCGAGAGGTGAGCGAGAGGAGAGCGAGAGGAGAGCGAGAGGAGAGCGAGACGAGAGTGAGAGGAGAGCGAGAGGAGAGTGAGAGGAGAGTGAGGAGAGCGAGAGGAGAGTGAGAGGAGAGCGAGAGGAGAGTGAGAGGAGAGTGAGAGGAGAGCGAGAGGAGAGTGAGAGCGGGAGACACACAGCCCGAGAGTAGAGTGAGAGGAGAGTGAGAGGAGAGTGAGAGGAGAGCGAGAGGAGAGTGAGAGGTGAGCGAGAGGAGAGTGAGAGGAGAGCGAGAGGAGAGTGAGAGGAGAGCGAGAGGAGAGCGAGAGGAGAGCGAGAGGAGAGTGAGAGGCGAGTGAGAGGAGAGCGAGAGGAGAGCGAGAGGAGAGCGAGAGGAGAGTGAGAGGAGAGCGAGAGGAGAGTGAGAGCGGGAGACACACAGCCCGAGAGTAGAGTGAGAGGAGAGCGAGAGGAGAGTGAGAGGAGAGCGAGAGCGGGAGACACACAGCCCGAGAGTAGAGTGAGAGGAGAGCGAGAGGAGAGTGAGAGGAGAGCGAGAGGAGAGCGAGAGGAGAGCGAGAGGAGAGCGAGAGGAGAGCGAGAGGAGAGCGAGAGGAGAGCGAGAGGAGAGCGAGAGGAGAGTGAGAGGAGAGCGAGAGGAGAGCGAGAGGAGAGCGAGAGGAGAGCGAGAGGAGAGTGAGAGGAGAGCGAGAGGAGAGCGAGAGGAGAGTGAGAGGAGAGCGAGAGGAGAGCGAGAGCGGGAGACACGCAGCCCGAGAGTAGAGTGAGAGGAGAGTGAGAGGAGAGAGAGAGGAGAGAGAGAGGAGAGCGAGAGGAGAGCGAGAGGCGAGCGAGAGGAGAGCGAGAGGAGAGCGAGAGGAGAGCGAGAGGAGAGTGAGAGGAGAGCGAGAGGAGAGCGAGAGGAGAGTGAGAGGAGAGCGAGAGGAGAGTGAGAGGAGAGCGAGAGGAGAGCGAGAGGAGAGCGAGAGGAGAGCGAGAGGAGAGCGAGAGCGGGAGACACGCAGCCCGAGAGGAGAGTGAGAGGAGAGTGAGAGGAGAGCGAGAGGAGAGTGAGAGGAGAGCGAGAGGAGAGTGAGAGCGGGAGACATGCAGCCCGAGAGGAGAGTGAGAGGAGAGTGAGAGGAGAGCGAGAGGAGAGCGAGAGGAGAGCGAGAGGAGAGCGAGAGGAGAGTGAGAGGAGAGCGAGAGTAGAGTGAGAGTAGAGTGAGAGCGGGAGACACGCAGCCCGAGAGGAGAGTGAGAGGAGAGCGAGAGGAGAGCGAGAGGAGAGCGAGAGGAGAGCGAGAGTAGAGTGAGAGCGGGAGACACGCAGCCCGAGAGTAGAGTGAGAGGAGAGTGAGAGGAGAGTGAGAGGAGAGCGAGAGGAGAGTGAGAGGAGAGCGAGAGCGGGAGACACACAGCCCGAGAGTAGAGTGAGAGGAGAGTGAGAGGAGAGTGAGAGGAGAGAGAGAGGAGAGAGAGAGGAGAGCGAGAGGAGAGCGAGAGGAGAGCGAGAGGAGAGAGAGAGGAGAGCGAGAGGAGAGCGAGAGGAGAGCGAGAGGAGAGAGAGAGGAGAGCGAGAGGAGAGCGAGAGCGGGAGACACGCAGCCCGAGAGGAGAGTGAGAGGAGAGTGAGAGGAGAGCGAGAGGAGAGTGAGAGGAGAGCGAGAGGAGAGTGAGAGCGGGAGACACGCAGCCCGAGAGGAGAGTGAGAGGAGAGCGAGAGGAGAGCGAGAGGAGAGCGAGAGGAGAGCGAGAGGAGAGCGAGAGGAGAGCGAGTGGAGAGCGAGAGGAGAGTGAGAGGAGAGCGAGAGGAGAGCGAGAGGAGAGTGAGAGGAGAGCGAGAGGAGAGCGAGAGTAGAGTGAGAGGAGAGCGAGAGGAGAGTGAGAGGAGAGTGAGAGGAGAGCGAGAGGAGAGTGAGAGCGGGAGACACACAGCCCGAGAGTAGAGTGAGAGGAGAGTGAGAGGAGAGTGAGAGGAGAGCGAGAGGAGAGTGAGAGGAGAGCGAGAGGAGAGTGAGAGGAGAGCGAGAGGAGAGCGAGAGGAGAGCGAGAGGAGAGTGAGAGGCGAGTGAGAGGAGAGCGAGAGGAGAGCGAGAGGAGAGCGAGAGGAGAGTGAGAGGAGAGCGAGAGGAGAGTGAGAGCGGGAGACACACAGCCCGAGAGTAGAGTGAGAGGAGAGCGAGAGGAGAGTGAGAGGAGAGCGAGAGCGGGAGACACACAGCCCGAGAGTAGAGTGAGAGGAGAGCGAGAGGAGAGTGAGAGGAGAGCGAGAGGAGAGCGAGAGGAGAGCGAGAGGAGAGCGAGAGGAGAGCGAGAGGAGAGCGAGAGGAGAGCGAGAGGAGAGCGAGAGGAGAGCGAGAGGAGAGCGAGAGGAGAGGGAGGAGAGCGAGAGGAGAGCGAGAGGAGAGTGAGAGGAGAGCGAGAGGAGAGCGAGAGGAGAGTGAGAGGAGAGCGAGAGGAGAGCGAGAGCGGGAGACACGCAGCCCGAGAGTAGAGTGAGAGGAGAGTGAGAGGAGAGAGAGAGGAGAGAGAGAGGAGAGCGAGAGGAGAGCGAGAGGCGAGCGAGAGGAGAGCGAGAGGAGAGCGAGAGGAGAGCGAGAGGAGAGCGAGAGGAGAGTGAGAGGAGAGCGAGAGGAGAGTGAGAGGAGAGTGAGAGGAGAGCGAGAGGAGAGCGAGAGGAGAGTGAGAGGAGAGCGAGAGGAGAGTGAGAGGAGAGCGAGAGGAGAGCGAGAGGAGAGCGAGAGGAGAGCGAGAGCGGGAGACACGCAGCCCGAGAGGAGAGTGAGAGGAGAGTGAGAGGAGAGCGAGAGGAGAGTGAGAGGAGAGCGAGAGGAGAGTGAGAGCGGGAGACACGCAGCCCGAGAGGAGAGTGAGAGGAGAGTGAGAGGAGAGCGAGAGGAGAGCGAGAGGAGAGCGAGAGGAGAGCGAGAGGAGAGTGAGAGGAGAGCGAGAGTAGAGTGAGAGTAGAGTGAGAGCGGGAGACACGCAGCCCGAGAGGAGAGTGAGAGGAGAGCGAGAGGAGAGCGAGAGGAGAGCGAGAGGAGAGCGAGAGGAGAGCGAGAGTAGAGTGAGAGCGGGAGACACGCAGCCCGAGAGTAGAGTGAGAGGAGAGTGAGAGGAGAGCGAGAGGAGAGTGAGAGGAGAGCGAGAGCGGGAGACACACAGCCCGAGAGTAGAGTGAGAGGAGAGTGAGAGGAGAGTGAGAGGAGAGAGAGAGGAGAGAGAGAGGAGAGCGAGAGGAGAGCGAGAGGAGAGCGAGAGGAGAGAGAGAGGAGAGCGAGAGGAGAGCGAGAGGAGAGAGAGAGGAGAGCGAGAGGAGAGCGAGAGCGGGAGACACGCAGCCCGAGAGGAGAGTGAGAGGAGAGTGAGAGGAGAGCGAGAGGAGAGTGAGAGGAGAGCGAGAGGAGAGTGAGAGCGGGAGACACGCAGCCCGAGAGGAGAGTGAGAGGAGAGCGAGAGGAGAGCGAGAGGAGAGCGAGAGGAGAGCGAGAGGAGAGCGAGAGGAGAGCGAGTGGAGAGCGAGAGGAGAGTGAGAGGAGAGCGAGAGGAGAGCGAGAGGAGAGTGAGAGGAGAGCGAGAGGAGAGCGAGAGTAGAGTGAGAGGAGAGCGAGAGGAGAGTGAGAGCGGGAGACACGCAGCCCGAGAGTAGAGTGAGAGGAGAGCGAGAGGAGAGCGAGAGGAGAGAGAGAGGAGAGAGAGAGGAGAGCGAGAGGAGAGCGAGAGGAGAGCGAGAGTAGAGCGAGAGTAGAGAGAGAGGAGAGCGAGAGGAGAGCGAGAGGAGAGTGAGAGGAGAGCGAGAGCGGGAGACACGCAGCCCGAGAGGAGAGTGAGAGGAGAGTGAGAGGAGAGCGAGAGGAGAGTGAGAGGAGAGCGAGAGGAGAGTGAGAGGAGAGCGAGAGGAGAGCGAGAGGAGAGCGAGAGCGGGAGACACGCAGCCCGAGAGGAGAGTGAGAGGAGAGCGAGAGTAGAGCGAGAGGAGAGCGAGAGGAGAGTGAGAGGAGAGTGAGAGGAGAGCGAGAGGAGAGTGAGAGGAGAGCGAGAGGAGAGTGAGAGCGGGAGACACGCAGCCCGAGAGGAGAGTGAGAGGAGAGTGAGAGGAGAGCGAGAGGAGAGTGAGAGGAGAGCGAGAGGAGAGCGACAGGAGAGCGAGAGGAGAGTGAGAGCGGGAGACACGCAGCCCGAGAGGAGAGTGAGAGGAGAGTGAGAGGAGAGCGAGAGGAGAGCGAGAGGAGAGCGAGAGGAGAGCGAGAGGAGAGCGAGAGGAGAGAGAGAGGAGAGCGAGAGGAGAGCGAGAGGATAGTGAGAGCGGGAGACACGCAGCCCGAGAGGAGAGTGAGAGGAGAGTGAGAGGAGAGCGAGAGTAGAGCGAGAGGAGAGCGAGAGGAGAGTGAGAGGAGAGCGAGAGGAGAGTGAGAGCGGGAGACACGCAGCCCGAGAGGAGAGTGAGAGGAGAGTGAGAGGAGAGCGAGAGGAGAGTGAGAGGAGAGCGAGAGGAGAGTGAGAGCGGGAGACACGCAGCCCGAGAGGAGAGTGAGAGGAGAGCGAGAGGAGAGTGAGAGCGGGAGACACGCAGCCCGAGAGTAGAGTGAGAGGAGAGCGAGAGGAGAGCGAGAGTAGAGCGAGAGTAGAGCGAGAGGAGAGCGAGAGTAGAGCGAGAGGAGAGCGAGAGGATAGTGAGAGCGGGAGACACGCAGCCCGAGAGGAGAGTGAGAGGAGAGTGAGAGGAGAGCGAGAGTAGAGCGAGAGGAGAGCGAGAGGAGAGTGAGAGGAGAGCGAGAGGAGAGTGAGAGCGGGAGACACGCAGCCCGAGAGGAGAGTGAGAGGAGAGTGAGAGGAGAGCGAGAGGAGAGCGAGAGGAGAGCGAGAGGAGAGTGAGAGCGGGAGACACGCAGCCCGAGAGGAGAGTGAGAGGAGAGCGAGAGGAGAGCGAGAGGAGAGCGAGAGGAGAGCGAGAGGAGAGTGAGAGCGGGAGACACGCAGCCCGAGAGGAGAGTGAGAGGAGAGTGAGAGGAGAGCGAGAGGAGAGCGAGAGGAGAGCGAGAGGAGAGCGAGAGGAGAGCGAGAGGAGAGTGAGAGGAGAGCGAGAGGAGAGAGAGAGCGGGAGACACACAGCCCGAGAGTAGAGTGAGAGGAGAGTGAGAGGAGAGTGAGAGGAGAGCGAGAGGAGAGCGAGAGCGGGAGACACACAGCCCGAGAGTAGAGTGAGAGGAGAGCGAGAGGAGAGTGAGAGGAGAGCGAGAGCGGGAGACACACAGCCCGAGAGTAGAGTGAGAGGAGAGAGAGAGGAGAGCGAGAGGAGAGCGAGAGGAGAGCGAGAGCGGGAGACACACAGCCCGAGAGTAGAGTGAGAGGAGAGCGAGAGGAGAGCGAGAGGAGAGCGAGAGGAGAGCGAGAGGAGAGCGAGAGGAGAGCGAGAGGAGAGGGAGAGGAGAGCGAGAGGAGAGCGAGAGGAGAGCGAGAGGAGAGCGAGAGGTGAGTGAGAGGAGAGCGAGAGGAGAGCGAGAGGAGAGTGAGAGGAGAGTGAGAGGAGAGCGAGAGGTGAGTGAGAGGAGAGCAAGAGGAGAGCGAGAGGAGAGTGAGAGGAGAGTGAGAGGAGAGCGAGAGGAGAGCGAGAGGAGAGTGAGAGGAGAGCGAGAGGAGAGCGAGAGGAGAGCGAGAGGAGAGCGAGAGGAGAGCGAGAGGAGAGCGAGAGGAGAGCGAGAGGAGAGCGAGAGGAGAGCGAGAGGAGAGCGAGAGGAGAGCGAGAGGAGAGGGAGAGGAGAGCGAGAGGAGAGTGAGAGGAGAGCGAGAGGAGAGCGAGAGGAGAGTGAGAGGAGAGCGAGAGGAGAGCGAGAGGAGAGTGAGAGGAGAGCGAGAGGAGAGCGAGAGCGGGAGACACGCAGCCCGAGAGTAGAGTGAGAGGAGAGTGAGAGGAGAGAGAGAGGAGAGAGAGAGGAGAGCGAGAGGAGAGCGAGAGGCGAGCGAGAGGAGAGCGAGAGGAGAGCGAGAGGAGAGCGAGAGGAGAGTGAGAGGAGAGCGAGAGGAGAGTGAGAGGAGAGTGAGAGGAGAGCGAGAGGAGAGCGAGAGGAGAGTGAGAGGAGCGCGAGAGGAGAGTGAGAGGAGAGCGAGAGGAGAGCGAGAGGAGAGCGAGAGGAGAGCGAGAGGAGAGCGAGAGCGGGAGACACGCAGCCCGAGAGGAGAGTGAGAGGAGAGTGAGAGGAGAGCGAGAGGAGAGTGAGAGGAGAGCGAGAGGAGAGTGAGAGCGGGAGACACGCAGCCCGAGAGGAGAGTGAGAGGAGAGTGAGAGGAGAGCGAGAGGAGAGCGAGAGGAGAGCGAGAGGAGAGCGAGAGGAGAGTGAGAGGAGAGCGAGAGTAGAGTGAGAGTAGAGTGAGAGCGGGAGACACGCAGCCCGAGAGGAGAGTGAGAGGAGAGCGAGAGGAGAGCGAGAGGAGAGCGAGAGGAGAGCGAGAGGAGAGCGAGAGTAGAGTGAGAGCGGGAGACACGCAGCCCGAGAGTAGAGTGAGAGGAGAGTGAGAGGAGAGTGAGAGGAGAGCGAGAGGAGAGTGAGAGGAGAGCGAGAGCGGGAGACACACAGCCCGAGAGTAGAGTGAGAGGAGAGTGAGAGGAGAGTGAGAGGAGAGAGAGAGGAGAGAGAGAGGAGAGCGAGAGGAGAGCGAGAGGAGAGCGAGAGGAGAGAGAGAGGAGAGCGAGAGGAGAGCGAGAGGAGAGAGAGAGGAGAGCGAGAGGAGAGCGAGAGCGGGAGACACGCAGCCCGAGAGGAGAGTGAGAGGAGAGTGAGAGGAGAGCGAGAGGAGAGTGAGAGGAGAGCGAGAGGAGAGTGAGAGCGGGAGACACGCAGCCCGAGAGGAGAGCGAGAGGAGAGCGAGAGGAGAGTGAGAGGAGAGCGAGAGCGGGAGACACGCAGCCCGAGAGGAGAGTGAGAGGAGAGTGAGAGGAGAGCGAGAGGAGAGTGAGAGGAGAGCGAGAGGAGAGTGAGAGGAGAGCGAGAGGAGAGCGAGAGGAGAGCGAGAGCGGGAGACACGCAGCCCGAGAGGAGAGTGAGAGGAGAGCGAGAGTAGAGCGAGAGGAGAGCGAGAGGAGAGTGAGAGGAGAGTGAGAGGAGAGCGAGAGGAGAGTGAGAGGAGAGCGAGAGGAGAGTGAGAGCGGGAGACACGCAGCCCGAGAGGAGAGTGAGAGGAGAGTGAGAGGAGAGCGAGAGGAGAGTGAGAGGAGAGCGAGAGGAGAGCGACAGGAGAGCGAGAGGAGAGTGAGAGCGGGAGACACGCAGCCCGAGAGGAGAGTGAGAGGAGAGTGAGAGGAGAGCGAGAGGAGAGCGAGAGGAGAGCGAGAGGAGAGCGAGAGGAGAGCGAGAGGAGAGAGAGAGGAGAGCGAGAGGAGAGCGAGAGGATAGTGAGAGCGGGAGACACGCAGCCCGAGAGGAGAGTGAGAGGAGAGTGAGAGGAGAGCGAGAGTAGAGCGAGAGGAGAGCGAGAGGAGAGTGAGAGGAGAGCGAGAGGAGAGTGAGAGCGGGAGACACGCAGCCCGAGAGGAGAGTGAGAGGAGAGTGAGAGGAGAGCGAGAGGAGAGTGAGAGGAGAGCGAGAGGAGAGTGAGAGCGGGAGACACGCAGCCCGAGAGGAGAGTGAGAGGAGAGCGAGAGGAGAGTGAGAGCGGGAGACACGCAGCCCGAGAGTAGAGTGAGAGGAGAGCGAGAGGAGAGCGAGAGTAGAGCGAGAGTAGAGCGAGAGGAGAGCGAGAGTAGAGCGAGAGGAGAGCGAGAGGATAGTGAGAGCGGGAGACACGCAGCCCGAGAGGAGAGTGAGAGGAGAGTGAGAGGAGAGCGAGAGTAGAGCGAGAGGAGAGCGAGAGGAGAGTGAGAGGAGAGCGAGAGGAGAGTGAGAGCGGGAGACACGCAGCCCGAGAGGAGAGTGAGAGGAGAGTGAGAGGAGAGCGAGAGGAGAGCGAGAGGAGAGCGAGAGGAGAGTGAGAGCGGGAGACACGCAGCCCGAGAGGAGAGTGAGAGGAGAGCGAGAGGAGAGCGAGAGGAGAGCGAGAGGAGAGCGAGAGGAGAGTGAGAGCGGGAGACACGCAGCCCGAGAGGAGAGTGAGAGGAGAGTGAGAGGAGAGCGAGAGGAGAGCGAGAGGAGAGCGAGAGGAGAGCGAGAGGAGAGCGAGAGGAGAGTGAGAGGAGAGCGAGAGGAGAGAGAGAGCGGGAGACACACAGCCCGAGAGTAGAGTGAGAGGAGAGTGAGAGGAGAGTGAGAGGAGAGCGAGAGGAGAGCGAGAGCGGGAGACACACAGCCCGAGAGTAGAGTGAGAGGAGAGCGAGAGGAGAGTGAGAGGAGAGCGAGAGCGGGAGACACACAGCCCGAGAGTAGAGTGAGAGGAGAGAGAGAGGAGAGCGAGAGGAGAGCGAGAGGAGAGCGAGAGCGGGAGACACACAGCCCGAGAGTAGAGTGAGAGGAGAGCGAGAGGAGAGCGAGAGGAGAGCGAGAGGAGAGCGAGAGGAGAGCGAGAGGAGAGCGAGAGGAGAGGGAGAGGAGAGCGAGAGGAGAGCGAGAGGAGAGCGAGAGGAGAGCGAGAGGTGAGTGAGAGGAGAGCGAGAGGAGAGTGAGAGGAGAGTGAGAGGAGAGCGAGAGGTGAGTGAGAGGAGAGCAAGAGGAGAGCGAGAGGAGAGTGAGAGGAGAGTGAGAGGAGAGCGAGAGGAGAGCGAGAGGAGAGTGAGAGGAGAGCGAGAGGAGAGCGAGAGGAGAGCGAGAGGAGAGCGAGAGGAGAGCGAGAGGAGAGCGAGAGGAGAGCGAGAGGAGAGCGAGAGGAGAGCGAGAGGAGAGCGAGAGGAGAGCGAGAGGAGAGGGAGAGGAGAGCGAGAGGAGAGTGAGAGGAGAGCGAGAGGAGAGCGAGAGGAGAGTGAGAGGAGAGCGAGAGGAGAGCGAGAGGAGAGTGAGAGGAGAGCGAGAGGAGAGCGAGAGCGGGAGACACGCAGCCCGAGAGTAGAGTGAGAGGAGAGTGAGAGGAGAGAGAGAGGAGAGAGAGAGGAGAGCGAGAGGAGAGCGAGAGGCGAGCGAGAGGAGAGCGAGAGGAGAGCGAGAGGAGAGCGAGAGAAGAGTGAGAGGAGAGCGAGAGGAGAGTGAGAGGAGAGTGAGAGGAGAGCGAGAGGAGAGCGAGAGGAGAGTGAGAGGAGCGCGAGAGGAGAGTGAGAGGAGAGCGAGAGGAGAGCGAGAGGAGAGCGAGAGGAGAGCGAGAGGAGAGCGAGAGCGGGAGACACGCAGCCCGAGAGGAGAGTGAGAGGAGAGTGAGAGGAGAGCGAGAGGAGAGTGAGAGGAGAGCGAGAGGAGAGTGAGAGCGGGAGACACGCAGCCCGAGAGGAGAGTGAGAGGAGAGTGAGAGGAGAGCGAGAGGAGAGCGAGAGGAGAGCGAGAGGAGAGCGAGAGGAGAGTGAGAGGAGAGCGAGAGTAGAGTGAGAGTAGAGTGAGAGCGGGAGACACGCAGCCCGAGAGGAGAGTGAGAGGAGAGCGAGAGGAGAGCGAGAGGAGAGCGAGAGGAGAGCGAGAGGAGAGCGAGAGTAGAGTGAGAGCGGGAGACACGCAGCCCGAGAGTAGAGTGAGAGGAGAGTGAGAGGAGAGTGAGAGGAGAGCGAGAGGAGAGTGAGAGGAGAGCGAGAGCGGGAGACACACAGCCCGAGAGTAGAGTGAGAGGAGAGTGAGAGGAGAGTGAGAGGAGAGAGAGAGGAGAGAGAGAGGAGAGCGAGAGGAGAGCGAGAGGAGAGCGAGAGGAGAGAGAGAGGAGAGCGAGAGGAGAGCGAGAGGAGAGAGAGAGGAGAGCGAGAGGAGAGCGAGAGCGGGAGACACGCAGCCCGAGAGGAGAGTGAGAGGAGAGTGAGAGGAGAGCGAGAGGAGAGTGAGAGGAGAGCGAGAGGAGAGTGAGAGCGGGAGACACGCAGCCCGAGAGGAGAGCGAGAGGAGAGCGAGAGGAGAGCGAGAGGAGAGCGAGAGGAGAGCGAGAGGAGAGCGAGTGGAGAGCGAGAGGAGAGTGAGAGGAGAGCGAGAGGAGAGCGAGAGGAGAGCGAGAGGAGAGTGAGAGGAGAGCGAGAGGAGAGCGAGAGTAGAGTGAGAGGAGAGCGAGAGGAGAGTGAGAGCGGGAGACACGCAGCCCGAGAGTAGAGTGAGAGGAGAGCGAGAGGAGAGCGAGAGGAGAGAGAGAGGAGAGAGAGAGGAGAGCGAGAGGAGAGCGAGAGGAGAGCGAGAGTAGAGCGAGAGTAGAGAGAGAGGAGAGCGAGAGGAGAGCGAGAGG